>NC_065588.1:37456500-38926500 GCF_024542745.1 Macaca thibetana thibetana | reverse complement strand
GCTTCTTTTGTTAGTTTCTTTCTCCAGTTATCAAAGTTTACACAGTCTCCACCAAGGGAATGAAAGAAACCATTCCTCCCAGGCTGCAAGCAAAAAAGGTACAGAATTATCCACTACATGTTGCTAGAATGCTTATCACTGCTCTTTCTGCATGCTGCCTGTGGGCTCTGCAATGAGCAGATGGTAAAAAACATTTCACTGTGGCCAGGGTGTCCTACCTAAAGCAGCCCAACACATTAGGTTTTGTAACTGATCTTTGCACATTGTTAACAAATACTATGAAACCCAGGAACTCTGCCTTTAAACAGCTGTGAGAATTCACTAACTTGTAATATCTCATCCTAAAAGAGGAGCATGATTAATGAGATCCAATCTGAGCCCTTCTTAGAAACCTAATTTGGAAGTTATGAACCCTTATAAAGATATATTAGCACCTACTTGATACACTGTCTAAATTTTACTTTCAACTGTTGAAATTGCATATCTTACTTTCAACCTGACACCAGGTGGTTTATTTTGGTAAACTGATGGCTTTAAAGGGTTTTAAAATATACCATAAACTTTTTTGTTTCATTTGGGATGTTCTGGGTTCAACATTAATTGGCTAATAAAAGTCAATCTTTTGAATTTACCTTTTAAAAATGGCCCTAGGCCAGGCACGGTGGCTCACGCCTGTAATCCCAGCACTTTGGGAGGCCAAGGTGGGCAGATCACGAGGTCAGGAGATTGAGACCAGCCTGGCTAACATGGTGAAATCCCTGTCTCTATTAAAAAACACAAAAAATTAGCTGGGCATGGTGGCAGGCGCTTGTAGTCCCAGCTACTCGGGAGGCTGAGGCAGGAGAATGGTGTGAACCCGGGAGGCAGAGCTTGCAGTGAGCCGAGATCGCACCACTGCACTCCAGCCTGAACGACAGAGCGAGACTCCGTCTCAAAAAAAAAAAAGGTCATATTTTCTGCCCTATTTTCTGCAAGACACATCGAGCCACTATTAACTGCATACTGAATAGTGTCCTATAGACATGAGATATTCTGAATTTTGTTCTTCCCAAAAACAATCACCAAAGGAAAAAATACTAAAATTGCCTGCAAGGTACCTCTGAGTGATCAAAGTCCTGAATGTTGTAAGGCATATTGTAGGGTCCATGAAACCAGTGATGTTAATATTAGTGGTTCCTGTTTCTGAAACATCACACAATTTCCTTCTTGAAAACCCAGGTCCTAACAGTGATTTGGCTTTTTAGAAATCCCTGGACACTTCGAAACAAGTTTGAAGAGTTAATAAAAATTTAGCT
This sequence comes from Macaca thibetana thibetana, assembly GCF_024542745.1. NCBI lineage: Eukaryota > Metazoa > Chordata > Mammalia > Primates > Cercopithecidae > Macaca > Macaca thibetana. Next base: position 38,925,205 of record NC_065588.1, on the reverse strand, counting down.
CTAGTTTAACATTGTCATATCAGGGATGAAATAAGCAAAGTCTAGCTAGATTAAATGACTTGCCTGAAATCAAATTAATACTGTGAGTAAACACCACTTATTGTGTTTATTACGTTGCCAGGCACTGTGCTAAATACTTGACATGGATTGTGTCATTTCTGCCTCAAAACAACCCTAGGGAGAAAATGTCATTGTCATTCGGTATTAGTTTTCTATTGCTGCATAACGAATTACCACAAACTTAGCAACTTAAAACAACACAGATTTATTATCTCACAGTGTCAGTGGTCAGGAATCCAGCATATTCTAACCGGATTCTCTGCTCAAGGTTGAAATCAAAGGGTGAAATCAGAGTGTAAGCTGGCTGCATCCTCATCTGGAGGCTCACCTAGGGAAAGAGCTGCTTCCATGCTTGTGTGACTGAGTCTCCATTTTCTTGCTAGTTTTTTTCACATTAAGTAGAAACTGGGGCTTTTTCAAGACCTTAATTTTGTTTTCATCTTTTAAAAATGCGGGAAATGAGAGACCACACCAACTCCAGGTTAGAGCAAGATCTATGACCATAAGTCTATTTTCTTCTTAAACATCTACTTCTCATGTGTAAAATGCTTCTATTTCCTGTTAATGCTGCTATTATTTAGGTGCATATACTCGTTTTTAATGTAATACAAAGTTATTATCCTCATTATTTAGTAATAACCTAATTTCACATTGCTCTGAAGAACTAGATCCGATAGACCCCAATCATTTGTATATTTATAGGACATACATTAAACAGCAGAACCAAGTTGTAAACTCATTACGTAGATTAATGCAATACATGCTTTTAATTATATAAGGAGCAAAGATACAAGAATGTTTAAGGATGAGAGGCAGAGAAAGTGCGCAAGAGGATCAGGATATGCTATTTCCTTATCCTGGAACACACACTTGCCTAATCCTGACCTATTCACCTAACTCCTGCAGTCTAATTCTATTCATCTCTCAGATCCCAGTTTAATTATTACCCCTTCCATGAAGACATCCCGTATCCTAAGTCTAGGTTAAATGTCCCTCCTTAGTATCCATGCTTGTCCAATCAAAGCACTCATCACATTGTATTGTAATTACCTATTTTCAAATACATTTTTCCAAATTTCCAAATATAGAGACTACAAAAAAGACCTCATGTGGGGCTTCTGTCTTGTTCTCCATTACATCCTCAGCACCTACTATGCTGTCTGGCAAATAGTAGACACAAATTAAATGTCTGTTAAATCATTGAATTAAGTTGGGCCTGGTACCCAAGAGAAACCTGTGAGCTGATAAAGCAGAGAGGAAACAATCAGTTCTTTGATAAATTTTGAAACTCCTAAGGATAGAGACAGTGTTATGTAAATTGCCACCATTGGTAGTGTTGTATTTAATCAACACATTCAATTCAAATCATTTTGATAAACAGTAATTGAGCACCTACATCTAATGGCAGGGACTATGTTAGGCAGTGGAGCTCCCAGAAGTGATCTGGGACCCGCAGTGCTGCTGATGAGATCAGACTTCCGTCTTACAGTCAGACAATCCCTTGCACTGTTTGTCTTGCGATCATCCCTCCCCAAGAAGAAAACAGTCACCCAGTGGCCTCCCACCTACTTAATGAGTACTCAGGACTACAGCCTGATTGCTTATCTATGTCCAAACAATGTTCAGACAAAGCCCATTATGCCTCACCGCTCTGTCATCACCAGAATTCAAAGTCTCCAAGTTATCTGCCCACCCCTGCCATCTTCTACCACCAGCCAATTCCACTTTAGCCGCTCAACCGCCAAGGTCATGGCCTTCATTTTTTCTCAAACTATTGCAACGCTGCTCAGATTACAGTTTCAAGCATCCCACTCTGACAACCATTTCCAAATCTCCCATTTGTCCATTTTTGATCATTTGTATTTGTCCCATTCCAGTAATTCTTCAAACACTTGGAGATCTCCAATCCATTACCCCTTTGTTACCATCCATTGTCCCGTCTCTTAATCGTCCCAGCTATATATGAGCTAAAATTAAGGTTTAAAATTATGTACTGTCTTGACATCTAGGAATAATCTGAAGGGTCTTGAATGACCTAGCTACAAGCTCCCCTCCCTTCTCCACTCCCACAGATAAAGTCTTCTAGCCAAACAATCCTCCTTATCATAGGGACCAGAAACAGCTCCTGCTTATCCCTGAACAGCAAGTTTTAGTTCCCTGTGTGCCCACAGAAGTATGCAAATAAGTTAATCACATCCTCCAGGGGAACCAGGGGATGTTGCTACCCTCTAGAAAACAAAATCTGCCTCTTACAATCCCACATTGCTCACTCTATTCCCAAGTGCAAACTCTGTGTGGCCCAGCATGGCATCTGGTGCCCTCCTCCCTCAGGCTGTAAGGATATTTGATTAATAAATGACTGTTAATCTCATCTGTCCAGTATTGGGTATCACATGTACAGTCATTCCCATAACCCTAGGGCAGGAATCCCTCCTTCACCAATGGGGTGAAGAGGAGATGGTCCAAACACTTATTCTCGTAGCACATCCTAGATTCTGTGGTTCGTCATTAAAATCATCACTTAAATACTTTTAGCTCTCTTGCCCCTTATTTCCACCATCATACTCTTCTAGAAAACACAGTTAATTAAACTCAACTATCAGTTCCACATCTGCAACAAGAGCACTTTACTGAAGAAAATAACCCTATTTTCTGATCTATTGTAAAGGTCATGAGGACAAATTTTAAATAAGCACTCACTTAGTTATTCACTTAGTAATTTCCTGCTCTCTGAGATCAATGTCTCATGCTCATCTCTTGGAGAATACAAGGTAGAAAAATAACATTAGTCCCAGACTCCTCCCACCCTCAACTCATTACACTCGACTTACTAACCTGTTTGTTCCTTGAACTCGTAGAAAGCATTTTCTACTTGCTGTTCTCTCTACCAAGGATTCTCTTCCTCAAAATGTTTACACGACTAGTGGCAATAAAAACTTGTCTCAAATGTTACCTTCTTAGAGAGAAGACCTACCCTAACCACACCAGCTGTAAGGACCCCCTGAATACCAGTTCACTCTACCACATTACCTGGTTTATTGTTTGCAAATCACTATCTGAAATTCTCTATCTGTTTATTTTTTAATAATCTGTCTTTATCCCACCAAAATGAAAGCTTTATGAAAGTCAGACTTTTTTCACCATTCTATTTCATGAGTCTAAATTCCAAGTATATAATGCTCAATAATTACTGAATTAATGACTAGGAATTAATTTTCACATAGAAGAAAGAGAAAGTAGAAACATTAAGTATTTCACATCATATTATGGCAAAACATTTGTTTACCAGCACTCCAAATTTTTTTTAATGGACTTTCTCTTGTAATTTTTAATCATTTACAAACTAAGAGAACTTCAGTTAAACTCTCAGTCTGAACCACTAATCCTTTACATCTTCTTAAAATTCACAAATCTTTCAGAGCTACTATACATTATTGATGGCAAAAGTCTAATCAAGATTTGAATTCAGACCTTAATATCAGTAAAACCTGGTAAATCCTATACCTTCAATCATGTTTGCCATACTGATCTGGCTTGTTGATTGGCATCTTTGTACCAAAAGGAAGTAATTAAAGTTTTCTAAAATAAATTAGGTTTCCTTTAAGATCTTGGTCTAAATTGTTTTCTGAAACCAATAGTCTCAACTCCCAAGTTTCCTTATATTTCTTTGAGCTGGTTAAACCTACATTCATACCACTGTATTCCATTACATTCCTTTCAAATTCATGACATGACACATGGTTAAATATAAGGGAGATTTTGTGGCAGAAAACACTATTTAAAACCCATTTAATTCCATGAATATTTCATGGTGCCAGGCACTATGCCAGGCGCTGCAGGGGATTCGAAGAAGAGGAAAGCACAGCACCTGTTCTCGAAGCACTCACAGCCCTCAGCAGCATGGGTCTGGAGACACAGGACATCATTGAACAAGCCCTTTCACTGAGGCTATCAGACCGACTGAAAACACCAACCATTTCATTCAAGAGCTATGTATCTGATGACAGAAACTTGTAACAGCCAAAGGTTAAGTATAGCTTAACATCCATAATTTACCAACTGAAATTATCTTGTCTTTTTATATTTTCTTTTAAAGAACTTTAGAGTAATAATAATATTTAGTTTGGGTTTAGACCCTGGCTGACTCTGGAAACTGCTCTGTAGTATTTATAGATTGTTCTAATGCTTTTTTTCTACCTTGTGTTCTCTGAGAGAGATGATTATTATACATTAATTTCTAGTATAACAATTTATATTATAATTCATATTATTCAATCATATACTTAGGTGGTTATAATATAAATATAACAAGTAAAATCAACTTATTCATTGAGATTCTGGCCTAAATATTAGTTGGATGTATCTAATAATTCAAGCCAGCTACCAGCAAACCTTAGTTGACAGGCTCACATCATGTCAAATTCCTCCTAAAACTCAGCAGCTATTAGGAGCTAAAAGTGTTTTGTAAACATTCTTTAAATATTTTGCTTCAATGATCTGGGGACTGTGGGCAACAGAAAAAGGCTTTGCAGAGTTAGGTCAGGGAACCAACAGTAAAGGAAGGAAAAATTCAGTGCTTTGACTCTGTGCTGCAATATCCTCCATAAATTTACACAAATGTGTCAGGAATGATTTATCACACATAACAACTTCGGCCAAATCCTTGGTCCATAGATTCTGCAAGCCAGTTGGTGTTGAACATGTAGTCCCACCTGTGGGAAGTAAGGAGAACGGGGGCCCCACTGGCCCACCAACAATGCAGATTTTAAGTTGCTTTAAGAATTAACACAAAAGGTATGTGTTACTTTGCCCAGCACAGGTGTTTATTTAAATCTGGGTATAGTTCTCATTGCTTTTCCTTAATGGGAGTGGAGAGATCAAATAATCTAAGGATCAGTGAGACAGATATTTTTCAGAGAGAGAGGAGTTTTCTTCTTTTACTTCTCTATTTCATATGTGTATAAATCTCAGCTAGGGGGAAGTCTCCAAAAACTCAACAATTAGAATAGCAAATAGATTTCAATTCTGATGCTAAGAAATGGCGAGTGGCTGCTTGAAACAATGTGCTAAGAAACATGTTTGCCATATTTTTGCCATTGCAGACCTACATGATCCCTGAATCAAGTCAGCGTTTAATAAAGGAAAGTACTCTGGTCCCACCAGGTAAGAGGAATCTCTAGGCTCCATAATCTCTTTCTTGGTCTTCCCTTCTCTCCTTTCTACCTATATATTCTCTGTTTACCTTTTAAGGCCCAACAAACTCTAACTTTCTCTAAAGCCTCCCTGATGTCACACATTATTCTGTCCTCAGAACATTTATTCTATATAGTACATGTCACATGAGTCAGTGTTTTATCATATATTTTATTGTTTTCTAGCAAAAATCTAACTTCAATCAAATGAACAAGGTCTTGTATTTCTTCCTTTATGTATTACAGGGTCAGGTATGCTGTTAGCCACACAATATGTGCTTTGTAAATGTTTGATCTGTTGCTGAAGGGAAGGTCTTCAATGCCAAGCTGTTGGCAAGCTACTTTCAGAATTATCAAAACGCAGTTCATCTTAATATGGTCATTTACAGAGCAACCTAAAGACAAGTTGCAATAAAAAGAACAATATGGCTTATCTTCTCAAAGGGTTTGATTTGGCAAAGTAATGACAGAGCAAAGTAATCTTAGTTTTAAGTTAGGACCACATTTTCCCAATGACATCAAAGGCTTCCGTTACAGGCTCTTTTCCTTTTTCTCCTGCGACTTCTGGTCTCAGAGATCCCCACAGTCTGCTGGTCACATTGCTTGTGACAGGGTTCGCTCCTGCCATCCCCTGGTGTTACTGTTTGAAGTAAACAAAGACTGGCCTTAGGGCTCATAGAATCCAGAAATTAGGACTAATATTTCTCTCCAATAGGGAGGAAGCAAGCCTTTCTCAGGACTGAAATTCACTGCAAAGTGTGGGTAGTAATATCTATGCCATAGTGCTTCTGGGAGGCTGGCCTCTAGTTGGGCCTCTAATACCATCAGGTAGTCACTCAGTAAGTGGAGATCATGTTGCCGTTATTATAGTCTTGATTTAATTGTCCTTTCTTGACCTCAGCGTGATGTTTTAGGAATCCCATTTGTTCGACTGGTTCTTACCACATTTTATACAGAAACTTTTCTTGTCATCACTATTCTCCAGCTCATATAAATCCCTCTCCAGAGGATTTGGTGCCCATTTTATCAGTCCTCCAAGGCTGAGATGCTGAAAATACAATTACCATGACTGACCCTTTCCTGATAAGCTACTTCACACCTAACAGAGGCAACTCTCAGATCATGTAAAATGTTAATGTCCTTATTTGTCTTTCTTCCTGGTAAGTTGCTTTTGGGTGTCTTTGCACCTTTTAAAAGCCCACATCACTTTGAAAGAAAGGGCTCAAAACTGAAACCACGTTCATGAGCTGTTTGTTGCATTTCTAGTAAAAACCAGGTGAGATGAGATGGAGACTAAAAGGAATGGGTGAAACAAAGTAATGAGGCTTAGAAATTACTTGTTGATACCAATTATCTACATTCTTTCATGCTCTTCTCCCCACATATTTTCCTTTTCCCATTACCATGGATAATTGAGAAATGAAATATCCAAATTCTGTTATCTAATTTGGAAAAAACAAGAGAAGAATTGTACTAAGTACTTATATTATGACAAGGAGAAAAAATTTCCTGAAGGCATTATATTATTTGGATCAGAATATCATCATTTCTTATCCAAATACTCAGCAAAGAAATAGATTTTTTTTTTCCTGTGTCTGACTTCTGTCTCAATCTATGCACCACTTAAGAATGAAGGGACGTTTACTCAAGGCCCAGTATATGTCTAATTTCAATATTAGTAACTTTTTCTGATGCCAAATGAAGGACAGAACTTCAACCTTAAAACCCTGAAAATCTTCTCTTGACAATTAAGTCAAATTGAATTTCAATTCTCAGGGTTTGTTCCACTTTCTAAGACTTGTGTAAGGCCCATATAACTTCCTAGATTGTCATACTTTATGTCTTCTTCCTTCTTCAATTTATCTAATAATTAAGGAACACAATATTCTAAATTTCAATTAAATACAGGTTCTTGCCTCAATAAACTTTTTTGTTATGTTGAATTTGGACTTCTGCCGAGACTCAAATAACCAAGCACAATGAGTAAGCTGAAATTCACTAAGCTTAATTTATGCCTACTTCATGATTTCTCTTTAGTCCCTCCACCATTCAAACACATTCAGCAAGAATTTGATGACCACCTACTCTATGCCTTGGCATATATAAACGAAAAGGAAACATAATTCCTAACCATCAGAAGCTGATCCTGTATCTGGGATTTATTTTCTTCTGCCATGGGAGAAAGCACTACACTGAGGTGTGTTCACATGATATTAACAGTTACATAAAATTACACAACAGAATATTAGGGTTCAAAAGAAATGACTTTGAATCCAGTCCCATCTATGTTCAAAGACAGTCATCAGTCACTTTGTCTGCCATGCCCAATATCCTCTTTCAATTTTCTAATTTAACTGATTCCATCCATGTCCCATGAAAAGCATAGCCCTATTTACAGCATGACTCTACCTCCCCCTAACAAGAACTGACTGGATCAGTTGAGCAAACTTGACCAATAGAAGCAATTCATAAACTAGAAAAAGCAATCCATAATCTAGGGAAAGCCCCTCTCTCACTCTCTCTCTCTCTCTCTCTGTCTCTCTCAATCTCTCTCTGTCTGTCTTTCACTCACTAAAAGATAGACTATAGTCAAGTTGCAGTGGGCAGTGGGCACTGGAGCTGTGAGTTCACTTGTAGTCAAGACAAAGCCAAGTGAGAGAAGGAGGTGAAGAGAGAATGAGCATTGTGTTAGATTGCACAAATAGCCAAGATTTGTCCCATCTCTGTAGGCAAGCCCCTTGGCAAAGTGACTTTACAGCTCTTCACATGAAGGCAAAACTTATTTCTCTATCCATTGAATCTAGACTTGCTTTGGCCATGTGACACAAGCAGAAACTTAAAAAGTGCTTGTGCATTGGGGCTTGCACTCTCTCTCTTGCTGTTCTTTGGAACCTTGAAGCCACCATGTGAAGAAATCAAAGCTAGCCTACTGAGGGATGAGAAGCCGTGAAAAGCAAAGGTATGCTGCCCAAGTGAGGCTCCCCCAGATCAAGCAGTCTGCCAACTGCCACATATGTGAGTGAGATCATCCCAGGCCATTCAAGCCTAGATCAGCCACCAGCTATCTGCAGTGATCAGCAGAGGAGCCTAGACCTGAAGAATCTCCTGCTGACCCACACAATCAAGAGAAATAATAAATGTTTGTTGTAAGTCATTTACTTTCAAAGTGGATCTTGTTTGTTTCTTTTGTTAAGATTATGTGAAATTACACTTTTCGTCACTCTACTTTTTTCCATCCAGGAATGGTGCTACTCCCATCTGGTGGACCTGTCAACCACATAACCCCCAGTATCCTACCACAAAGTTGCACATGTGACACTCAGTAGCCTAACACAGTACCCCATTTTACTAGAAACAGGAGTGGCCCGTGACCCAAGTAAAGACAATGAGAGGTGTTTTTGTTGTTGTTGTTGTTGTTGTTTTCTGAAATTGGTCTAGGCACTAGCAAAAAGAGGTTTTCTCTCCTGTGGTTCTTTCCTTCTGAGCTGCTGAATCCATATTTATTACTAATAAAAGCCTACCTAAGAATAAAATCAAAGCCGAGAGAGAAGGAAAAAAGACAAAAAGAGAGGAAAGAAAAAAGCAAAGCCAAGAGATCGGGGAAAAAAAGAAAAATCAATTCTTTATAACATGATATGAATTCCTGGATCCAACTACACCTGAAGTTCCTGGACTTCATGGTTACCATTTTTCTTTGCACTGGCTTAAGTTGGGTTTCTGATCCTCAGAACTCAAAGAACCTTAATGCACTAGTCCCCTCAATCTGTTCAAAGTGTATGGTGTATATGATCTCTACTCCCTCCATTTCACCGAGGTTAAAGATGTGGTCTCTTGTGTTTCTTTCTCAAAAGATCAAGGCATCAAAGACAATATCATGACAGCACTTAGGTATCCATGGAGAGAGAAGCCTCATGGTATGTTTAAGAAATGATAACAATATATAAAATCTCCGAAGAACAACATTAAGAAAAGGAATATATGGCGATGATTATAAAAGCAGTAACTACATTCTCTGACTCCTCAGAAATCTGTCATACTTTCAAAAACATACAATTTCCAATCTGATATCCATTATACTTGGTAAATGGTGATCTTCCTGATGTGGAATTGGCTTTATTTTCCTTTCTTACCTTAAAATTAGCATCTTCTGTGAAAGTGGGGGAGTGAACATTGGCTGTTTTGGCTGCCTCAAATTCATCCCATTTTCTTTGGCTACAGAATGTGGGGTTTTTTTGTTTGTCTGTCTGTTTCTTTTTGGAGGAGTTACCTCTGGACACAATCTGTGGAACAAGCAAGTGACCCAAGGACCCAAGTTACATTAGTGAAATACTCCTCCTGGGAATTCGAATATTGAACGAGGATACAAAAAGATTTTTTTAAGTGTTTCTTCCTTTTGGCAGCCACACCTTGACAAATTCTTTAGGTGGTTTCTGCAACCTCACCCCAGAAATGTTCCTATTAGCTCTTAGATCCACCTAATATCCTCCTAATAAATTCATTTTACTACCAAAGTTCACCAGAATCAGTTTCAATTGCTTGCACTAAAGAATACTGTAGCAGAGCAGTCTGACTCTCCACAAATTATCCATGCTTATCTTCCATAGTACAAAGTTGTTTCTGGGAGGTACTGCCACCCAGGACTCTACTTCTAAGTGCCCTGCCACCCATGTGAGTTCATGTGACTAGTTCTCATTTACAGTATATGAATGGCAGTGATTCCTATCACCTCCGAAACCAGCTGGTTAAGAAGTAGGTATGCCTTCTCCACCTTCTCTTTCTTCCTGCATGGGTAGACTAGATGTTGTCACCCATGGTAATCTTAGATGTCATATGTTGAAAATGGTCGAGGCTTCTTCAGCTTGGGTTCCTGAACAAACATGTGGACCAGACTGCCTCCTCCTTACCAGCCCACCCCCTGTGACCCACATCTGCACCACCTCTTGGACTTTAAGAGAAACTTCCATTGTGAAAAGCCATGGAGACTTCAAATTTTATCTGTTACAGCAGCTGGCGGCACTTTAACACAAGCCTCAGCCAATACAAATGAAAATGCAAACGTATTGTATTAGCATTTTGAAGACTCTGAAACAACTGGAGAAAGCCTGTCTGGCAGGGGCAAGAGTCATTCAACACTCCTCCCAGTGATCCAGCTGTCCAGATGCCAGACACTGGCCCTCTCACCCTCTACCCCCAACTCCATTCTCTCCTTACCAGCAGAAAATACATTTTCTCTCTCCTCAGCAAGAAGAGAAAGTGTTGCTTGATATGTACGATGCTCAAGATGAATTAGGTTCTGAGGTCAGTGCTGCCTTGTTGATGACATCATGGAGAAATCTTCACACTTCTGCCTTCTGACTACTTTCAGAGCCTCTGAAGGCATGCTGAGCCAGAAAGATATAGTGAGGCCTAAACAAAGAAGCAAGTAATATGTCCTTTGAGACAAAGAGCTTGGAAAAAGGCAGGAGAGCTATGGTTTTTATTAGTATGGATAACTATGCCTTCACTAGGCTAAGAATTTTAAGATACATCCTTCCATAGTTCTAAATTTTCCACAGCTGATTACATTAACTATATTAAGTGAAATGTTTGTCCTTTTTTCTTTTGTACCTAGACCTTTTGCATATTGCCTGGTCACCTTGTCAGTAACCCTTCCTAACCTGACCCTCAGGCCCTGGTCCCCGACACACCTGCATTCTTTGGAGGATTCTGTTTGAGGGAAGGGTGTGGGATCTGGATTAACAGGCTCCAGAAGAAAGAACACAATCTCATTCAAATCATGGCTCTGCAATTAACCACATATAAACCCATAACTTCCCTGTGACCACTTCTCTAGCTGGAAAATGGTTCTGTAATACTTTCACTGTCTTCCCTAACAGACATAAGGAAAGACTGCACTAAAATCCAGCAGTGAAAACTCACACTGCTCTGGAAGGCAGAGCTGGGCACGGCTTGGAGTGAGGGTTCTCTCGTTCCACTCACTCTATGTGACAATTGCCCTAAAGCTTACAAACTCTTACCAACTTTTAGCCAGGTGGTGAGTCTAAAAGTGACTCGACTTCTCCTCCTAGTTTTCTTAACTATAAAACAAGGAAAACAATATACCCTGGCAGGTTTGTTATGCTCAGTGAGTCTATAAGTCTAGAGTGTGCATGCTGTCTCCCTCATACACACATATATACATGTATATGTATGTGTATATATGTATATGATAAACCAAAAGTAAAATTCTAAGTTCCCTAGCCAATTGAATGGACCTTCCTCTTGGCCAAGGGTATTCCTAAGTTAACCTGAAATACTAGTTCAGGCCATGATGGGAAGTGGAGTTGGACATGCCTCATTATACTCTCCTCCCGTTGGAATTCAGGCACAGCTGACCAGCATTTAACATTAAAACAGAGCCCTTAAGACTGACAACGCAAACTTATTGTAACAATAAGGTACCAACATAACTGATAGCAAGCCCTCAAAGAAATCAAATCAAAGTATTTTACCCCAAAATACATTTCTTTGATATATTCTGAAATGGCCCTGCAAAGCTGTCTCTCATGGGGAAAATCTATATTCTGTACACAATCCACTTCCCTTTCCAAGTATCTTTTCTGATCCAGGAAAGAATTAACTGAGTGTCTGGCACCTTTATAATTCTGATAAGAAACACTTAAAATCTATTCTCTCTGAAGCCTGCTACCTGAAAGCTTCATCTGCATAATGAAAACCTTGGTCTCCACAGTCCTTCTTCTTAACCCAGACACTCCCGTCTACTGATTCCAGGCCTTTAGATAAACTCTTTCAACCACTTGCCAATTGGGAAAACTTTGAATCCACCCAAGACCTGGAAGTCCATCCCCACCCCTACCTGCTGCCACCTTCAAGGTGTCCTGCTTTTCTGGACCAAATCGATGTACATCTTACATGTATTGATTGATGTCTTGTGTCTCTCTAAAACATATAAAACCAAGCTGTAGCCTGAGCACCTGGGGCACACGCTTTCAGCATCTCCTTGGGCTATGTCACCAGCATGTCCTTAACCTTGGCAAAATAAACTTCCAAATTGATTGAGATCTGTCTCAAATACTTTTCGGTTTACAAAATATATATAAATAAGTATAGTCCTCCCTCTGGAGCAATTGCAATATTATGCTTTGCCTAGGGCCAAGAAATATCTTTATGAAGTCCTAATGAAGAAGATGTCCATATTTCTAACAAGACTTTTTGCTTTTACACTCCAGTTTCATCTGTAAACTCTCATACTTCAAGATTTTGGGGGTTTCTTTTAGAACTGAGGTAACGGAATTACTAGCATGGCCCATTTTCAGTCCTCAAAAGTACTGAAACAGTACAGCCTGAAAAGTACACTCTTATAAGCCCACATTAACCAAGTCAAGCACTAGAATAACCACTTTTATAATCATAATTTTTTTCTTCCAAGGGTTGTTTACAAAGCTCTCAGCAAATATCTTCCTCTTCATCTTAAGGTAGTCTCTGGTGATCATTTTGCTTTTGCACTGTTTTTTTTTTTTTTTTAATTTCTGCCTTTTCCATAATGTGAACCTGAACTACTTATAGTTAGGTTCCATATTCTAATACTAGGGATTTGCAAGTTTCTGAGTTTATTTCATAACATATTTCTCTCAGTGTGGAAAATGGTATTTGTGAAATTCGTTCTTCTGACGTTGATATTTCCAGTTATTTAAGATATCTTGAGAAAAGATTATTAACAACGTGTCAAAGTAAAGTGACTTACCTAAACTATGTGTGATTATGTATATAGATCTTAAGATATCAAGTTCTTAAGAGACATTAAGAAAGACTATCTGCTGATAACTTTGATGATTTTGAGGCAAATTACCCATTCTCAGAACAAAAGGTTAACTCTCATCCTCTAGATGCCGTAATGTCTCCTTTTAAGCCACCTTGTCAAGATCCATTATAACCTTCATACTAGGTTCATAATTCTTTCTACTTAGAGATTTATTAACCATTAGAGACCATAAATTAAAGCACACCAAGATAACCATTTGAAGAACATACTTCTATTAAGAAATCTTCTTGGATAATACCCAGTATCCTTGCTCTCAAGGGTTTTATATAGGGTTATTTTCTTTTTCTAAAACCTCAAAGCCCCAGTTCACCTAATTGGTCAATGCCCTATATGTTTTCCATCTTCTAACACAAATCTCCTTTGAAGTGATAAAGCTTTAAAAAATCACATTTTTTTCTTCAGTTTCAAAAGTTAAAGTTCTATGTAAAGTTTAATATTATACAGAATAAGGTTTTAACACAAATCATCACCAGCCAGAGAGATTATGACGTTGAAGGGGCCCATAGTTAACCTTAAATAATTTACTTTGAATTTAAGTTGCAAATCTGAGAAGAAAAAATACATTGCAAAACTTCTGCAGCATATATACACACACACACACACACACACACATACATACATATACATATATACATATATACACACGCATGTACATATATACACACATATATACATATATACACACACATATGTATCTCCTGTTTTGTCTGACCATTTGTGTCTTATCTCTAGCAATAGTACGTGGAGAAGTGACTGGAGGAAGGGAGAATGGGGGGGAGAGACAGTTGGGAAAGAGAGAGAAAGATCAAGAAGGAGAGAAGAGAAAGGAGAGAAGAGAAAGAAGGGAGGAAAGAACGGGGGAAATGGAAGGAAGGGACAGAATAAAAAGTGACAGAAAGAGAGGGAGGGAGGAAGAAGAGAAGAGTATTGTCCAATTTGTTTCATTTTACAGCAGGTGAGCAGGCAAGCTCATTGTCACTCCCATGGTTTCCAGTGCCACTCTGTGGCTCAGACCCTTGGAGTCCAGGGATAATATTACCACAGGGCAATTTCCCAGCAGCAGAGCAGTTGCTTCTGAATCTGCACACTTTGGAGAAGAAAATTTGAAATTTTTTTGTTCTATAGGACAGACAGATACATAGAAAGAAAGACAGACAGACAGGTAGGTATTGAGAGTCCACAAGTCTATTCTTTCCTCCATATATATGGAATATGATTCTCCCAACCTAGAGGGGAGATTTTAGCTGCTCTGATTCAACAATATAAAATGCAAGGCACTCACTACATCATGCTCTGTGGACAGTCACTTTTCTGCCATTTTTGGGCTTTTGTCTACATTCACTCTCTAGTTCTGAAATATACTCACAGAGTGTATTGAATTAAGCAAAACCTTCATTTGTTTGCATTGTGAAAATAATGTAATAAGCTCAATTTCCATAAACCAGGCAAGAAAATAGATCTTAGGACTTAGCCATTCTATGACATACAGATATTACTTAAGGGGTTGACTTTTTCACTTTTGAGCTTATAATTTAACCCTGGTAATTCTTCCCAGAGAACCTTTATTCCAATGTATAATCATACTGAGAACATCTACGTTTCCTCATGGAAAAGACCATTTGTGCCAGGCGCAGTGGTTCATGCCTGTAATCCTAGCACTTTGGGAGGCCACGGTGGGTAGATAACCTGAGCTCAAGAATTCGAGACCAGCCTGGCCAACATAATGAAACCCTGTCTCTACCAAAAATACAAAATTAGCCAGGCATGGTGGGTGGCATGTGCCTGTAAGCCCAGCTACTTGGGAGGCTAAAGCAGGAGAATCACTTGAACCCAGGAGGCAGAGGTTGCAGTGAGCCAAGATCGCACCGTTGCATTCCAGCCAGGGCGACAAGAGCGAGACTCCATCTCAAAACAAAACAAAACAAAAAGACCATTTGCTGTGCCACTGATTTCCATTCTGCACATCCCCAGAAGGGGGAATGGAGACCTTGCTAACCTGTTCATATGGTCATAAGGGTGTGTAGAAATGGATTTATTTGAGAGGTCACTGACTTTTCCATTCCTACTTGTCAGTGGGACTAACCCAATGAATTCCTCTCTTTCAAATGCATCCTCACTTTGAAAAGTCTGTGGATATTAATATGTCTGGCTCTATTTTTCTGACAAAGTAGACGCCCTGAACTGAACCCCAGAAGAAACCTTTTTTTCTTGCCTTCTGGTAGCCTGTAAATAGGTTAAATCCTCACACTTTTGTGGTTGTTGTTGTTTTAGACGGAGTCTTGCTCTGTCGCCCCAGCTACAGTGCAGGGGTGTGATCTCTGCTCACTGCAAGCTCCACCTCCCAAGTTCACGCCATTCTCCTGCCTCAGCCTCCTGAGTAGCTGGAACTACAGGAACCCACCACCACATCCGGCTAATTTTTTTTATATTTTTAGTAGAGACGGGGCTTCCACCGCATTAGCCAGGATGGTCTCCATCTCCTGACCTCGTGATCTGCCCGCCTCGGCCTCCCAAAGTGCTGGGATTACAGGCATGAGCCACCATGCCCAGCCCCTCATACATTTTTTTAAAGTCAATGTTCAACTGAGATTCTGATTTTCAGAGCTGTAGTAGAATATATACTAATTTCTTAATTCAAAAAAGATAATTTTTATATTTAAAAAAATACTTCCAAAATAAAGTTAAAGCATAATTTCAGCTATGCTACTTGAGCTTTCAGTTATATTACTTTAATGAGAAGTGAAGTTTACGAATGTGGCTAGGCACCATGGCTCAGGCCTGTAATCCGAGCACTTTGGGGGGCCAAGATGGGAGGACTGCTTAAAAAGTGTTCAAGTCCAGCCTGGGCAACATAGTGAGACCCCTGTCTCTACAAAACATAAAAAAATTAGCCTGTCATGGTGGCATGTGACTGCAGTCTTAGCTACTGTGGAGACTGAGGTGAGAGGATTGCTTGAGCCTGGGAGATCATGGCTGCAGTGAGCTGTGATTGTGCCAATATACTCTAGCCTGGGTTACAGAATGAGACCCCATCTCTAAAAAAATAAAATAAAATAAAAAGCTTAAGAACATCACTGAAGTAGAAAACAAATTTTAAATGGGAATAAAAGGTATATAAGAATCTCACTAATGAACTATAAATACAAAAACAAGTTTCTTTTAATCACTAAAAACAAGGGTATTCATGCAATTTCTTCAAAATTATCAACTTTTTTTCCTTCCTTTCCCATGTATACTCCAACATCACATCTACTCTTTTCCACTCCTAGCAGCTATTTTCCATCTGCTGTCTGGGTTATTGATGCCAATCTCTTCCAAACAGAAGATCTCTTCCTAACATGTGACCTATTCTGAAGAATGTTTTGGGTGCACTTGAGAAGAATGTACATTCTGTTGCTGTTGGATGGAATGTTCTGTACATGTTTTTTAGGTCCATTTGGCTTATGGTGTACTCCAAAAGTCCCATTTTTTAATTAATTTTCTGTTTGGATAATCTGTCCATCTTTGAAAGTGAGTTCCCTACTATTGTTATAGTGCAATCTATCTCTCCCTTTGGGTCTTTCAATATTTACTTCATATATTTACTTTAAGTGTTTTGTGTTGGGTATATATATTTACAATTGCTATAACCTCTTCATGAATTAACCCCTTTATCATTACAGATATAAGAACATTTGTTCTTCTTTGTCTCTTTTTACAGTTTTGACTTAGTCTATTTTGTCCAATGTTTAAGTACAGCTACCTCTACTCTCTTTTGGTTTCCGTTGGTGTGGAATATCTTTTCTCATCCCTTCACTTTCAGTCCATATGTGTCCTTAAAAGTGAGGTGAGTCTCTTGTAGGCAGCACCTAACTGGAACCTTCACCTTCCTTAAGTCACAATTTGATATCACTTCCTGATTTTCCACAACTAGGCTAGGCACCCCATTTAGTACTTCCAAGACTTTTACTTCACTGTCTTTCAATTGCCTGCCTCTGATATCCCTGAGGACTGAGATACTGACTGACATGAGGGTAGGGCCGGGGAGGAGCGCTCACTAGTCACTAAGTGAATAAGTAAATCATAATTTTACCTCCCCATTTTCTCCTACTCTTCTCTAATCACCCATTCTTTGTCATCCCCAACTACCTTCATGATTGGAAAGATAAGACAGTTGTTGAGAAAAAAACACTAGGTTTGGTTTCAGTGTCCCAGAAGTCCTAACTCTATTATTGTACTATTTGAGCTACCTTGGAATTATTATTATTATTATTATTATTTTTTTTTTTTTTTTGAGATAGAGTTTCCCTCTGTCACCCAGGCTGGAGTGAAGTGGCACAATCTCAGCTCACTGCAACCTCCGCCTCCCGGATTCAAGCACTTCTCCTGCTTCGGCCTCCCAAACAGCTGAAATTATAGGCGCCTTCCACCGTGGCCAGCTAGTTTTTATATTTTTAGTAGATACAGGGTTTCACCATGTTGGCCAGGCTGGTCTCGAACTCCTGACCTCAAGTGATCTGCCTCCCTCAGCCTCCCAAAAGTGCTGAGATTACAGGCGTGAGCCACTGCACACAGTGAAAAATCATCACCAAAATCTTTTGTGGCAGTGACATACATCATATTGAATGTATTAGTCAATAACATAGACATAGATGCAAGATAATCTGAGTTGGTGTCACAAATATCTGGATATTGGAAATACAATTCAAGAATCAAAAAGATGGCTTACCTTCACTGGGTCCAAGGCCGTGTTCCTGTGCCTCATACTCAAAGTTTTCTGGATTCTAAACCTACCTGTTAGTCAACCTTATCCTTTTGTTGCTCTCCAGATAAATACATTGTGCTCTCTAGCCCATACATATTGTTCCTATGTCCTGCCATAGGGCCTGCCCTTCCCTTTAGCCAATATTATTTATCCCAAGTACACATCTTCCTCTGTGATGAGTTTTTTCCACTTGGTCACACGCACAGTCCACTCACTGTGAAGAGTGTATTCATATATTCTTTCATCTCATAAGCATTTATTGGCCTCCTGCTATGTGTCAAGCACGGCCTTGGATATTATGGAGAATACAAAAATGAGAACTGCTCCTCCTTCAGAGGAAGGAGCTTACAGTCGATGAAGGAAGAGACAGACTGAACAAATAGCTATTACTTGATATTGAAAAAAACAAATCTAAAGAGATTGGATCAGTGCACTATGACAGCATGAGAGAAGGGACAGTCAAACAGGCCTTAAGGAAGAGGAGCAAAGAGAGTTTAAGTTGTTCTGTGCATGGGAAAAATCTGAGCAAAGGAACAGGGCCCATATGGAAAGCCATAAGTGGCTTAACATAGGGTATGTGGAAGGATATAGTAGGACTTCAGCCTGACAAAATTAAATAAAAGTCAAACAGAAGTTTCTTATGGCCATAAAATGTATACAACTATTTTACCGAGAGAAGATAAACATAGCCCTAAAGTAAATTGAAGGGGAAGCAAAATATTAGTAAACAATCATTCACTCAATACATATTTACAGGGAAACCATAATTGAGACTATGTCAAGGGCTGGATATAGAGCAGGAAACAGGGAAGAGGCTCTGCCCTTAAGGAGCACAGCAGCCTGGTGAAGAGACTAAATGATAAACAGGTAATTACAATACAGTGTGGCAGTGGTAAATACTGAGTGTTAACCCAGTGGGAAGCCAGCTTGGAAGTGGAAATACAGTCCAGCATGCTCTGTGAGGAAAAAGCTGGTGTCTTATCCCCAGTGATAAGAAAGGACCTGGTTCATAGTAGACATTAGATAAAGATGTTGATTGAATAAATGAGTGAATGAATGACTACAGCATGAAGTTTCACCTCATTTTAAACCATAAGAATGAATAGAAATGGCCAGATGAGACATTAAAAGAAGGTAACCTATCTAAAACTTTCAGAAATACAGACAAATACAGAAAAGAATTTTTTTAGCCCAAATTCTTTAATTTTCTGTTTCCCCACAAAAATTTACTCTTGTAGTTTGCTAACCCTCCATTGTTGACAGTGGGGTTAATCCACTACTTTTTCTCCCATAAGATGCAAGTTTTTATACTAGACTTGATATAAAGTAGGTAGGTAATAAAAATAAATGAATGATTGGCCAGGTGGGTCAGTGGATGGATAAATGAATGGATGGATGGGTGGACATACGGATGGATGGATGGATGGAGAGAGGGATGGAAAGAGGCTGAAAGGATTAAGGAGGGAGGGAGGGAGGGAATGAATCAATTGCCTGCAATAAGCCTGGATATATCATTATATAAAGTACCTTTACATAATGTTACCCATTTAAATGTATTTTTCTGGTTCATTGAGATGACTGAGAAAATGTAGTCAACAAAATTTCAACACCATTTTAAACAATGATGTAGACCCTTGTCCAAGAATTACTGTTCTCATTAAAAGAAAAGGGCTATAATGCAAATAACACAATTAAAATACAATCAAATCTATCACGTAATATTCCATAAATGAAGAGCGTTAAATAATTCATGCACCTTTAGGAAATAACATTCCACTAAAAATTAAGTATTGAAACTACACGAAGGATTTTTTCTTCCTTTAAGCATATGCTTTCTTGTTAAAAATATCCACATTTTCTCAAAGATATTAGCCTTATCCACATGGTTCAACATTCCAAATGCAAAACTTAACTGTTATCAATATAAGGCATCTGCTTTCCACACATGCCAATTTTTTGCAAGTTCTTCAAATAACAGATTTTAGTGATATCTAAGCTTACCACATGTTCAAAACTTTTGCCAGCAGTCAATGAATTTGTATGACATTCATCCAGACCTCCAAAAGATCTTGGATTTCAATGGTAATAATTATATCAATAGTAATATATAACGTTTTCACATCTAATATGTTTTATTCTAGGATAACCACACATCAAACCTTATTTTTAATATTCACAATCTGCAATGCAGTCATAATTGTCACCAAAAATACTTCCTCAGAACTTTCAAGCTAACCTCGGCCCATATATACAAACAATCATAGTGTAAATTGATAACCCTCTCTGGAGGACACTACAGACTGTTTCAAAAGTCTCCAAATCTGTATTCCCTTTAATCCAGAAATTATAAAAATAGGAATTTAACCTAAGAAAATAATTAATGATAAATTCAAAGTTTTCTTAAAGGGAAAATTATCCCAATTTTCATAATAGCAAAGTATTTTTTAATCACAAATATGCAAGCACAGCCATGAAAAATTATGTCATATAAAAGCAATATTAATATCATTATCACGGTATACAATTAAGTGAAAAAATCATGTACAAATATCATGTAGAATGGTCTTAATGCAATGCATGTTTGCTTTTGTGTGCACACACATACACAGAGGACCTAGAAATACATGCCCCAGGGTATTAACAGTGGCTATCTCTAAGACTGTAAATGACTCTTAATTCTTCCTTTTCATTTATTTGTGTTTTCTGTTTTATTTTGTCATAAATGAGCACTGCTCTTACAACTTTAAAAAAAGGTTAATTTTTTCACATTATAGTTGTAGCTTTTAAGAAATTTACTCATACTTCAAAAAGAGTAGCCCACAATTCATGTCTGCTGCCATCAGGTGGTGGGATGCTTTACCTATCTTGTCTGAATCAAGAGACCTTGGGTCTCCCACCCCAACATTGTGTATCCCTGCAAATTCATAATATATGTTTTTTTTTTTTTTAAAAAAAAAAAAAAAAAAAAAAAAGAAGAAGAATGAGTTCAAAATACTCATATCTTGAAAAATTATAATACGACTTTCATTTTTTCTATTTTTCTCAGTCCCCTCCTTCTTATATTTGTAATCATTTGATGAGATTTGGGTTAACAGAATTCTAAAAGCCACCAATGCTCCAAAGCCTCACACAAATACACATACACACGTGTGTGTGCTGTTTAAAATCGAGATTTTTCACACATACTTGTTTAATAAAATCATTTCAAACTACATTTTTTAACTCAATTTATAATATGTAATCGTAATTCCAGGATGATATCTTGCCACCTAAAAAAAATTCAATGTTTCCTAATATTTAAGTTATATTCTTCTTATTCATCTATAATTGTTGTCTCCCATTCAAAAGAAATGAATGATTTTCCAGTGCACCCACACACAAATCCATTTTAGGAGCAAACTTTTAAAGTAACAAAAACTTTCACAGATGTTCATTCCACCATCTTTTTTGGTTGCCAGAAAATGAAGAGTATTAGAAGTTCACATTGTCACCACACATTATGGAACTTCGAATAGAGTTCCACTTCCAAATATTTCTATTTTCAACCTTTTAGTGTGGAAGATATTATTTTCTTTGATATATAACTAAGATCCTTCCAAAACAACACTGCAGTGAGAGAGGCACCTTTGAACTGTTTGCAGGTAGGTAGGACAATCAACCTTGCTGTTAAGATTTCCATTTTTTTGTTTTTAGTCAGACCATTTATTTGTCTAAGGCCAAGATAAAAATTACCTCTGCATGAAGTTTTAATCTATAAAAATACTGAAATAACAGAAGCAGAGAGAAAAAAAATGTAGGTATGTGTGTACAAGAATTCTGAATAACATGGTGGTAAAGAATGTGGCCTCTCTGTCAGACCAAACTAGGTTCATAATCCTTAATTGACCATTTTTCTAGCATTATCAACTTGGGCTAGGAACTTAACCGCTGAAAGGCCTCAGCATCCCAGGTGGTAAAACGGACTATAAATTGACCTACCCCACAAGGTCATCACGAGGATTAAATGAGCTCATCCATGTAAAGCACTTGGAAGATGCCTAACACATAGTAAACACTTCATAAATGCAGGTGATCGTTTCCAAGACACTCCATCTATTGTACAGACTGGTTATTATGCATATGCCGCATGCAGACCGGAAGGCATGCAAAAGATGGCAGTTCCTACAAATTGCATGATGATTTTTGGTGGTAAATAAGTGCTATTCTGCCCTCTATATAACACAGTCTGACCTTGAAAGTGTTTTCCATTCTCCAGTGAAAGTCATAGGAACTCAGGTCTACAGTCACAAAAGGAATGTGGCGCTTAAAAGTTTACGGCAGACCACAGATGTGGGGCAGTTAACTTATCTAGAGGAAATGAGCTCTGGTTTTCTTTGTAGTCCTCAGATCCAGGAGCTGCAAAGTTGAGTCACCAGCTTGCTATCTGACCCCAGGCCAGCCACTTAACCTCTCTCTGACCCCATTTCCTTACTTAAAATCAACTCTCTGCTCATGTTCCATGCAAGTCATTATCTCTTCCTACAAAAATTGGTGGTAAGGTGTCCTGTAGATTGCGGAAATTAATTATTCTGTGTGTTGAGTTTACAAAATAGAACTGTAAAAGGCTTGAAAATGAATAAGTCTAGCTACATTTGTTGGTATTTTGGTATTATTTTAGGAGCTCTCTTCCTGGAATAAAATCACCTACCTAGACAATAAGCTTTGTCTGACACTGTGACCCTAGTTCCTGATGAAGTTTTCTTGCATTGGTATTTCTGGGAGTGACAGAATGGAAGAGAACAGGAGCCCCTTTGTCAGAAGGTAGTCAAGAGAGAAGTAAATTTCAGTTATTGAAAGAGGTTTAGGACAAGCTGGGCAGTGTCATTTGTTAGAGAACTAAACCAGGAGCTTGGAGTATTCCATTTTACACTCAGCCATTGTGTCTCTACTTGGCCTAGGACAATTTCCACAACTGTGAATAACCATAGGAGTATTCTCCTAAACTTAAGAACCCTTCCAACTACCCTCTTACACGAAATAACTGCACACACGCACCCCTAAGTCCTCACACGGGCCAGTTTCTCACTGTCCTGGGCTCTGCTGTGAATGCCTTAAGTGCAGAGGTACACTATGCTTGTCCTCACTCACACAGTGCCTAGCTCCAGAAATGCTGACGACAAAGGCGAGAATGAAGAGTCTCATGTGTCAAGTCAAAAAGCACCCGAAGTTGAACAGAAAACCAAATATCACATGTTCTCACTTATAAGTGGGAGCTAAATGATAAAAACTTATGAACACAAAGAAGAAAACAACAGAGGCTGAGGTCCACTTAAGCCGTGAGAGAAGAGAGAGAAGCAGAAAAGATAACTATTATGTACTGGGTTTAATACCTGGGTGACGAAATAATCTGTACAACAGACCCCCGTGACATATAACTTGCACATGTGCCCCCAAACCTAAAATAAAAGTTAAAAAAAAATTTATCCGGGGGGCGGAGCAAGATGGCCGAATAGGAACAGCTCCAGTCTCCAACTCCCAGCCCGAGCGACACAGAAGACCGGTGATTTCTGCATTTTCAACTGAGGTACTGGGTTCAACTCACTGGGGAGTGCCGGACGATCGGTGCTGGTCAGCTGCTGCAGCCCGACCAGCGAGAGCTGAAGCAGGGCGAGGCATTGCCTCACCTGGGAAGTGCAAGGGGGAAGGGAATCCCTTTTCCTAGCCAGGGGAACTGAGACACACAACACCTGGAAAATCGGGTAACTCCCACCCCAATACTGTGCTTTAAGCAAACAGGCACACCAGGAGATCATATCCCACACCTGGCCGGGAGGGTCCCACACCCACGGAGCCTCCCTCATTGCTAGCGCAGCAGTCTGTGATCTACCGGCAAGGCAGCAGCGAGGCTGGGGGAGGGGCGCCCGCCATTGCTGAGGCTTAAGTAGGTAAACAAAGCTGCTGGGAAGCTCGAACTGGGTGGAGCTCACAGCAGCTCAAGGAAACCTGCCTGTCTCTGTAGACTCCACCTCTGGGGACAGGGCAATAGCAAACACAGCCAAAACCTCTGGAGACGCAAACGACTCTGTCTGACAGCTTTGAAGAGAGCAGTGGATCTCCCAACACGGAGGTTGAGATCTGAGAAGGGACAGACTCCCTGCTCAAGTGGGTCCCTGACCCCTGAGTAGCCTAACTGGGACACATCCCCCACTAGGGGCAGTCTGACACCCCACACCTCACAGGGTGGAGTACACCCCTGAGAGGAAGCTTCCAAAGCAAGAATCAGACAGGTGCACTCGCTGTTCAGAAATATTCTATCTTCTGCAGCCTCTGCTGCTGATACCCAGGCAAACAGGGTCCGGAGTGAACCTCAAGCAATCTCCAACAGACCTACAGCTGAGGGTCCTGACTGTTAGAAGGAAAACTATCAAACAGGAAGGACACCTACACCAAAACCCCACCAGTACATCACCATCATCAAAGACCAGAGGCAGATAAAACCACAAAGATGGGGAAAAAGCAGGGCAGAAAAGCTGGAAATTCAAAAAATAAGAGCGCATCTCCCCCGGCAAAGGAGCGCAGCTCATCGCCAGCAACGGATCAAAGCTGGACGGAGAATGACTTTGATGAGATGAGAGAAGAAGGCTTCAGTCCATCAAATTTCTCAGAGCTAAAGGAGGAATTACGTACCCAGCGCAAAGAAACTAAAAATCTTGAAAAAAAAGTGGAAGAATTGATGGCTAGAGTAATTAATGCAGAGAAGGTCCTAAACGAAATGAAAGAGATGAAAACCATGACACGAGAAATACGTGACAAATGCACAAGCTTCAGTAACCGACTCGATCAACTGGAAGAAAGAGTATCAGCGATTGAGGATCAAATGAATGAAATGAAGTGAGAAGAGAAACCAAAAGAACAAAGAAGAAAAAGAAATGAACAAAGCCTGCAAGAAGTATGGGATTATGTAAAAAGACCAAATCTACGTCTGATTGGGGTGCCTGAAAGTGAGGGGGAAAATGGAACCAAGTTGGAAAACACTCTTCAGGATATCATCCAGGAGAACTTCCCCAACCTACTAGGGCAGGCCAACATTCAAATCCAGGAAATACAGAGAATGCCACAAAGATACTCCTCGAGAAGAGCAACTCCAAGACACATAATTGCCAGATTCACCAAAGTTGAAATGAAGGAAAAAATCTTAAGGGCAGCCAGAGAGAAAGGTCGGGTTACCCACAAAGGGAAGCCCATCAGACTAACAGCAGATCTCTCGGCAGAAACTCTACAAGCCAGAAGAGAGTGGGGGCCAATATTCAACATTCTTAAAGAAAAGAATTTTAAACCCAGAATTTCATATCCAGCCAAACTAAGTTTCATAAGTGAAGGAGAAATAAAATCCTTTACAGATAAGCAAATGCTTAGAGATTTTGTCACCACTTGGCCTGCCTTACAAGCGACACTGAAGGAAGCACTAAACATGGAAAGGAACAACCGGTACCAGCCATTGCAAAAACATGCCAAAATGTAAAGACCATCGAGGCTAGGAAGAAACTGCATCAACTAACGAGCAAAATAACCAGTTAATATCATAATGGCAGGATCAAGTTCACACATAACAATCTTAACCTTAAATGTAAATGGACTAAATGCTCCAATTAAAAGACACAGACTGGCAAACTGGATAAAGAGTCAAGACCCATCAGTCTGCTGTATTCAGGAGACCCATCTCACACGCAGAGACATACATAGGCTCAAAATAAAGGGATGGAGGAAGATTTACCAAGCAAATGGAGAACAAAAAAAAGCGGGGGTTGCAATACTAGTCTCTGATAAAACAGACTTTAAACCATCAAAGATCAAAAGAGACAAAGAAGGCCATTACATAATGGTAAAGGGATCAATTCAACAGGAAGAGCTAACTATCCTAAATATATATGCACCCAATACAGGAGCACCCAGATTCATCAAGCAAGTCCTTAGAGACTTACAAAGAGACTTAGACTCCCATACAATAATAATGGGAGACTTCAACACTCCACTGTCAACATTAGACAGATCAACGAGACAGAAAGTTAACAAGGATATCCAGGAATTGAACTCATCTCTGCAGCAAGCAGACCTAATAGACATCTATAGAACTCTCCACCCCAAATCAACAGAATATACATTCTTCTCAGCACCACATCGTACTTACTCCAAAATCGACCACGTAATTGGAAGTAAAGCACTCCTCAGCAAATGTACAAGAACAGAAATTATAACAAACTGTCTCTCAGACCACAGTGCAATCAAACTAGAACTCAGGACTAAGAAACTCAATCAAAACCGCTCAACTACATGGAAACTGAACAACCTGCTCCTGAATGACTACTGGGTACATAATGGAATGAAGGCAGAAATAAAGATGTTCTTTGAAACCAGTGAGAACAAAGATACAACATACCAGAATCTCTGGGACAAATTTAAAGCAGTGTGTAGAGGGAAATTTATAGCACTAAATGCCCACAAGAGAAAGCAGGAAATATCTAAAATTGACACTCTAACATCGCAATTAAAAGAACTAGAGAAGCAAGAGCAAACACATTTGAAAGCTAGCAGAAGGCAAGAAATAACTAAGATCAGAGCAGAACTGAAGGAGATAGAGACACAAAAAACTCTCCAAAAAATCAATGAATCCAGGAGTTGGTTTTTTGAAAAGATCAACAAAATTGACAGACCACTAGCAAGACTAATAAAGAAGAAAAGAGAGAAGAATCAAATCGACGCAATTAAAAATGATAAAGGGGATATCACCACCGACCCCACAGAAATACAAACTACCATCAGAGAATACTATAAACACCTCTATGCAAATAAACTGGAAAATCTAGAAGAAATGGATAATTTCCTGGACACTTACACTCTTCCAAGACTAAACCAGGAAGAAGTTGAATCCCTGAATAGACCAATAGCAGGCTCTGAAATTGAGGCAATAATTAATAGCCTACCAACCAAAAAAAGTCCAGGACCAGATGGATTCACAGCTGAATTCTACCAGAGGTATAAGGAGGAGTTGGTACCATTCCTTCTGAAACTATTCCAATCAATAGAAAAAGAGGGAATCCTCCCTAACTCATTTTATGAGGCCAACATCATCCTGATACCAAAGCCTGGCAGAGACACAACAAAAAAAGAGAATTTTAGACCAATATCCCTGATGAACATCGATGCAAAAATCCTCAACAAAATACTGGCAAACCGGATTCAGCAACACATCAAAAAGCTTATCCACCATGATCAAGTGGGCTTCATCCCTGGGATGCAAGGCTGGTTCAACATTCGCAAATCAATAAACATAATCCAGCATATAAACAGAACCTAAGACAAGAACCACATGATTATCTCAATAGATGCAGAAAAGGCTTTTGACAAAATTCAACAGCCCTTCATGCTAAAAACGCTCAATAAATTCGGTATTGATGGAACGTACCTCAAAATCATAAGAGCTATTTATGACAAACCCACAGCCAATATCATACTGAATGGGCAAAAACTGGAAAAATTCCCTTTGAAAACTGGCACAAGACAGGGATGCCCTCTCTCACCACTCCTATTCAACATAGTGTTGGAAGTTCTGGCTAGGGCAATTAGGCAAGAGAAAGAAATCAAGGGTATTCAGTTAGGAAAAGAAGAAGTCAAATTGTCCCTGTTTGCAGATAACATGATTGTATATTTAGAAAACCCCATTGTCTCAGCCCAAAATCTCCTTAAGCTGATAAGCAACTTCGGCAAAGTCTCAGGATACAAAATTAATGTGCAAAAATCACAAGCCTTCTTATACACCAGTAACAGACAAACAGAGAGCCAAATCAGGAATGAACTTCCATTCACAATTGCTTCAAAGAGAATAAAATACCTAGGAATCCAACTTACAAGGGATGTAAAGGACCTCTTCAAGGAGAACTACAAACCACTGCTCAGTGAAATAAAAGAGGACACAAACAAATGGAAGAACATACCATGCTCGTGGATAGGAAGAATCAATATCGTGAAAATGGCCATACTGCCCAAGGTAATTTATAGATTCAATGCCATCCCCATCAAGCTACCAATGAGTTTCTTCACAGAATTGGAAAAAACTGCTTTAAACTTTATATGGAACCAAAAAAGACCCCGCATCTCCAAGACAATCCTAAGTCAAAAGGACAAAGCTGGAGGCATCACGCTACCTGACTTCAAACTATACTACAAGGCTACAGTAACCAAAACAGCATGGTACTGGTACCAAAACAGAGATATAGACCAATGAAACAGAACAGAGTCCTCAGAAATAATACCACACATCTACAGCCATCTGATCTTTGACAAACCTGAGAGAAACAAGAAATGGGGAAAGGATTCCCTATTTAATAAATGGTGCTGGGAAAATTGGCTAGCCATAAGTAGAAAGCTGAAACTGGATCCTTTCCTTACTCCTTATACGAAAATTAATTCAAGATGGATTAGAGACTTAAATGTTAGACCTAATACCATAAAAATCCTAGAGGAAAACCTAGGTAGTACCATTCAGGACACAGGCATGGGCAAAGACTTCATGTCTAAAACACCAAAAGCAACGGCAGCAAAAGCCAAAATTGACAAATGGGATCTCATTAAACTAAAGAGCTTCTGCACAGCAAAAGAAACTACCATCAGAGTGAACAGGCAACCTACAGAATGGGAGAACATTTTTGCAATCTACTCATCTGACAAAGGGCTAATATCCGGAACCTACAAAGAACTCAAACAAATTTACAAGAAAAAAACAAACAACCCCATCAAAAAGTGGGCAAAGGATATGAACAGACATTTCTCAAAAGAAGACATTCATACAGCCAACAGACACATGAAAAAATGCTCATCATCACTGGCCATCAGAGAAATGCAAATCAAAACCACAATGAGATACCATCTCACACCAGTTAGAATGGCGATCATTAAAAAGTCAGGAAACAACAGGTGCTGGAGAGGATGTGGAGAAATAGGAACACTTTTACACTGTTGGTGGGATTGTAAACTAGTTCAACCATTATGGAAAACAGTATGGCGATTCCTCAAGGATCTAGAACTAGATGTACCATATGACCCAGCCATCCCATTACTGGGTATATACCCAAAGGATTATAAATTATGCTGCTACAAAGACACATGCACACGTATGTTTATTGCAGCACTATTCACAATAGCAAAGACTTGGAATCAACCCAAATGTCCATCAGTGACAGATTGGATTAAGAAAATGTGGCACATATACACCATGGAATACTATGCAGCCATCAAAAAGGATGAGTTTGTGTCCTTTGTAGGAACATGGATGCAGCTGGAAACCATCATTCTTAGCAAACTATCACAAGAACAGAAAACCAAACACTGCATGTTCTCACTCATAGGTGGGAACTGAACAATGAGATCACTTGGACTCAGGAAGGGGAACATCACACACCGGGGCCTATCATGGGGAGGGGGGCGGGGGGGAGGGATTGCATTGGGAGTTATACCTGATGTAAATGATGAGTTGATGGGTGCAGCATAGCAACATGGCACAAGTATACATATGTAACAAACCTGCACGTTATGCACATGTACCCTACAACTTAAAGTATAATAATAATAAATAAACAAATAAATAAAATAAAAAAATAAAAATATAATCATTCAAGTAAAAAAAAAAAATTTATCCTTATTTAAAAAAATAAATAAATAATGAAAGCACCTGGGCTGGGCACGGTGGCTCAACACCTGTAATAGCAGCACTTTGCGGGGCAGAGGTAGATCAGGGGTTGGAGACCCAACCTAATCTCTACTAAAAATACAGAAATTAGGCACGATGATGCTAGTAATCCCAGTCACTCAGGAGGCTGAGGCAGGAGAATCGCTTGAACCCGGAAGGTGAAGGTTGCAATGAGCCGAGATCGTACCACAGCACTCCAGTCTGGGTGACAGAACCGAGACCCCATCTAAAAAAAAATAAAAATAAAAATAAAAGCACCTGAAGTTTGCCTTATCTGTCAACTTCAACTATGTTCAATTAAAAAACAAAACAAAAAAAAGCCATGAATATTCTACACCTACACCTTTTCCTGCCTTCTCACTGACTTGAAGTCAGCCACCTCACTATTAATTGATTTTCCGGTCTGTAATAATTTTTCTTTTTTCTCACTTGCAACCAGAAGCAGCCTTTCCCACTTCTAATTTGGTGCTTTGAAGCTACTGAAAATTCAGACTAACAAAGTGTATCAGTTAGGGTTAACTGTGAATAATAGAAACTCAACGGTAGTAGCTTAAACACAAAAGGTGTATTTGCCTATGTACAGCAAGTACAGAGGTAAGCAAACCAGGTAGTAAGACTCCACAAGGCTATTCAAGACCCTATGAGTTTGCTCTGCCATATGTGATTTTTCATAATCTAAGAAGGCTACTGGAGCTGTAACCACTGCAACCATGTTCTAAGTTGTAGAAACAGGGAAGGGAAGAATAATCAAGCACACTCCTTTTTTTCCACTACTGCCCTAGAGGTCCTACTAACATTTCTGTTACGTCTTATGGGCCATAACTGAGCCACATGACCCCACTACTAAAATGAAAGCTGGGAAATAGAATGTCACCCTAATGGATGCATTGCCACCCTAAATAAAATTTGACTTTTATTTCTAAGGGGAAGGGGAAAATGGATATCGGGATAGGCCAGTTGTTTTTTGTCTGTTCGTTTGTTTTACTTCACTATTGCTGCCCAGGCTGGAGTACAGTTGCATGATCTCAGCTCACTGCAACCTCCACCTCCCAGGTTCAAGCAGCTCTCCTGCCTCAGCCTCCCAAGTAGCTAGGATTACAGGCGTTGCCACCATGCTCAGCTAATTTTTTTTTATTTTTATTTTTAGTAAAGACATGGTTTCACCATGTTGGCCAGGCTGGTCTCAAATTCCTGGCCTCAGGTGATCTGCCCATCTCGGACTCCCAAAGTGGTGGGGTTACAAGCATGAGCCACCATACTGGGCCGGCCAGTTGTTCTTAAAACGTGATTCCCAGACCAGCATTATCTGAGAACTTCTTAGACATACAAATTACCAAGCCCCACCCCAGACATAAAGTCTGAGAATCATGGGATAGATCACAACAGACTCTGCCTCACCAGGATGTTTGAATTTTGTATAATATGAGAGTTAATGGGTCTGAATGAACACATGCAGAGTATAGTGTGGCTTACTAGCTTTAGAACATATATTTCAAAGTCACTAAAGCCTTCTGTTTGTTTTTATTTTACTTCCTGTTCTCAAGATGCAGAGACTGCTGGAAATCTAAACTAATAAGAAGCAATTACTAAATTATCAGGAATGGAGCATTAAAAGTAGCATATTATCACTATGTAACAGTGTTAGGTGACATCTGGAACACAGGCAAGATTTCACTTTCTCTAAATTCTAAGGTTGTGTTTTGCAATATGACCTTAAAACCTCTTTAAAATCCATGCCTTCTTTTATAAACAAAAAAGTCATATGCCTCCCTTTGCTGTTATATGAAAAAAATAAATATTGAGATTAGAAATAAGTCAGACAATAATTTTACCATATGCTTTTCAAAATATACAAACACACATGCCTCACACCACCACCACCTGCTTTCAACAATCACTATTCAACGACAGAGACTATACCAAGCAAAGGGATAGACTCAAAATGTTGGCAGACAGTTTCATACAAGGCTTAAAAGAGACTGAGGAGATAAATGGACTGATGTCTTGGATCCAGATTTGACTATTTGGCCTGCTGCTTCTTCATTCACCAAATTGAAGGGGTAAACTGGAGGTCTGATCCAAATTAACTAGTGTTTTAATTGATTCAGCCTGACTAAAACAGACATTAAGGCTAATGATCCAACATTAAATAGATAATGCATTTAAACCAAATGCAAGGAGACAGCATATTTAATGGAGAAGAGAGAGTTGTGGGAATGCATGTTTAGAGCTTCCAATTACATGTAGACAGCTCCTTGCACTTCAGGAAGCTTGTAATTTTGTTGAATGAATGAGTAAACTTGATACACTGGTAGGCAGAGACCAGGACATGATGAGCATGAGATGGTCAGATGAAGAGAACGTCAGCTACTTCAGCGGTTTCCAATCTGTAGATACAAGATCTCAGAGGGAGACGCTGCAAAGTCTTCAACTCGTTATGTGCAATATGCACTCTGCTGTCGATTGAACAAGAAGTGCAACCACTATCATGACAAGGTGGTAAGGAGAGCCAGAAAAAAAACCAAGATTTGATAATGCTACCACAAGAAATCTCACAAAAGAAAATCTTCACAGTCTTCCAGGCAAACACTCAAGATCTGGTAGGAAGGGGACAACTTCAGGTTTCTTGCCCTGAGGAGCATTTCTCCTGCACAATGCTTTCCAAAGGTTTCTGCCAAAGTAACCCTTTAAGACAGAGAAGAGAGATTGCCAGACCCTGGAATGTTTGCTAGCATATTCCAAAGCAGTGTCTGACTTCAAACTTGGAATTCCTTTGAAGTTTTCACTTAAACATGCATGCAAATTGCATTTTACCCCATAGATGGCATTTGTTTTTATTTTCTAATTTTTACCACCATGAAAATGTGATGGTCATATCCTCCATCTTCTTACATCCTCCATAGCTCGTAGTATGCTCGGAGTACACATAGCTCGATTTAAAACTGAAAATCTCACTCACAAATAACCCAGAGGGTTACTGTGCCTAACCTCGCTTGAATGTTTTCACTTAAAGAATTTTTAATGGGGTTAAAAAAAACACTCAGCCCTTTGGTATTTCTAAATTACACTCTGCTAACACACTTAGCTGGACGCCCCCTCACTTCAGGAGCTGAGGGTGGAATAAGGAAGATCATAACCTGTCAGATGACAGTTTTCACCAACACACAGGAAATGAAGAAAAGGAATTTTCTCAAACAGCTTTTCTGAAAGATTACTGATGGGGAATCAGAACTATCTCAAACACAAGTAAAGCAGGAACCTCTTTTAAAGGAAAATTATCCTATAATTTTGAAGAAAAGTGCAAACCCCTCCTTCTTTTGATTTAAATGGCTTTTATCATAATGTTACTAAATATAAATAACGAAAGCATAAAACTTGGATTAACTATTTCTGCTGATGTATTTACGTAACTGTGCAACCAAAACAAATTTACATATAAAATTTGCATACTAGATAACAAAAACTTACGATTAACAGCTTTAAAATAATGCAATCAATGATGTTGTAGTACAGAAAAAACATCTCTCAGTGTGATTGTTTATTAAAACTGATTTTTTGAGTAAACATAAATGTACACTTGAGCACAGAAATGGTAGGATGTTACTCAGTTATAAAGTAGTTATCAAGATGACCAAGAATATACTTGAAAAAATTTAATTACCATCAAAGTGAATTTAAGCTTTTTAAATTACCATAGAAAATACGAACTTCATTGATTTGTGAATGTTGAACCAGCCTTGCATCCCAGGGATGAAGCCCACTTGATCATGGTGGATAAGCTTTTTGATGTGCTGCTGAATCCGGTTTGCCAGTATTTTATTGAGGATTTTTGCATCGATGTTCATCAAGGATATTGGTCTAAAATTCTCTTTTTTTGTTGTGTCTCTGCCAGGCTTTGGTATCAGGATGATGTTGGCCTCATAAAATGAGTTAGGGAGGATTCCCTCTTTTTCTATTGATTGGAATAGTTTCAGAAGGAATGGTACCAGCTCCTCCTTGTACCTCTGATAGAATTCGGCTGTGAATCCATCTGGTCCTGGACTTTTTTTCGTTGGTAGGCTATTGATTATTGCCTCAATTTCAGAGCCTGCTATTGGTCTATTCAGGGATTCATCTTTGTGTCCTTTGTAGGGACATGGATGCAGCTGGAAACCATCATTCTTAGCAAACTTACACAAGAACAGAAAACCAAACACCGCATGTTCTCACTTATAGGTGGGAACTGAACAATGAGATCACTTGGACTCGGGAAGGGGGACATCACACACCGGGGCCTATCATGGGGAGGGGGGAGGGGGGAGGGATTGCATTGGGAGTTATACCTGATGTAAATGACGAGTTGATGGGTGCTGACGAGTTGATGGGTGCAGCACACCAACATGGCACAAGTATACATATGTAACAAACCTGCACGTTATGCACATGTACCCTAGAACTTAAAGTATAATAATAATAAAAATATATATATTATAAAAAAAAAAAAAAGAAAATATGAACTTCAAAGAGTACGTCCATAGACTCCTACTTCCCTGCCCCAGTTTTAGACGCATTGATCTAGTGGGAGAAACAAAGAAATAGAAACACAATGAGAGTTCTTATGCTGTATTATTCTGTTTGTCTTCACCACTGAACAAAATGTCCCATAAATACATGCACAATCTGGTTCATTATCTTATTCCCAGGTCCTGTGCAATGCCTGGTACATAGAAGGTCCTAAAAAAGTATTTATCAAATGAATAAATTAAGTTATATGAAATGGTTACAATCCAGATGTTGATTGAAAGAGCAAGGAAAAGCTACCTTAAAAGTCAAGGCAACATGTGCAATGATCAAAACTTTGGATATTATCAATAGGGATTTGTCACTTGTCTGGGAGAACATCCTGTTGCTAGATTATCACAGCAGCTATGGCCCTGTAGGGAAGGTCTGGGAAATGACTAGAGTTAATTGTGTTGCCAGAAGAACTGGAGGAAATTGTGGTCCTGAAGACTGAGATACTTAGACTGATTTATATTTTATTTTCTTAAAAAGCTCTTTCTAACCCAAAGAGACATATAGGTATGTTTGCTAAATGATTTTCAATTTATGTGAATATTAAACTTTAAAGGGAGATGAACCAGCCTCTTAAATCCATTAAGGTACTAGTAATAGCATGTTTATGAAATATGATTATCACATATGACTTATGATACCAATTTCATTTTCCTATTAATTGAAGAGGAGCTAGAAAAGGAAAGAATTAACCAAGATAACCAAACCTCTTTTCCTAGGAATAACTCTATATTTTTCTAGATATGCATGATAAAATTAAGTAAATGCAATGAAGAAAGCTCTGTCCTTTTAAAGTAAGTAAAAATTTTTTGTGTGTACAAAAAAAATGGATTTCAATGTGTATTTTGGAGTCTTTTGCCCATCTCCCCAAAAGGTAAACACTAATATATTTTCCATGCAGAAGTCTAACAACTGACAGCACTACTTGTTTTATCCATCCTAAGGGGCAGGTGTGACAAGAGAGACTGATCACATGGTCTGGTAAGAATGGAGGAAATTACATAAAAATACTTTCCTTCTCTATGTAATTTAAGACACAAAGGAGAATTTATTTTAACTTTTCATATTGAGAGTTTATTGTTTAAATATTACTATATCTCATGTTAGCTTTCTCAAATTCCTCTTTTTTCATAAAATATGACTTAATTACAGCAGTAGATGCCTGAAGCAGAACTCTAGATCTAGAATGAGGTCTATAAGCCACATTTTTCTGGTTGCTACTTGATCGATCAATGAAAAATTGTTTTGGGTACTTACTATGTGACTAATGTTATTATCCATATTTTCCTTGATTCTGAATTTTGTATTTTTAATGTAACATTTCAATATAGCATTATGTATAAATTCCCTCATATCCTTGGGGGATATTTTATAAAGAATAGATGGATGAGTGGGTAGACAGACAGATGAATGGGTGAATGAATAAACAGAGACAGGGAAAGAGAGATAAAATACTATTAGCACATAAAGCAAGAAAGAATATAAGATAACATATGAAAAAGTAGAAAAGTATACATTATGGATTCTAGTGCTGCAGGAATTCAGAAGGGTCAATAGATGGGATTGACAAGAACATGTTTGCCTTTTATTAACACATCCCAACAATCTCCAACACCACATCAATCACCTAGATTTTTCTTCTCTATACCAAGGTTATAGTCATTGCTAGAGAAAAATCACATGGTCTCCATCTCCCCTTCCCTTCAGTGAATTTTCACTTTTACCACGTTCTTCAGGCCTGTTGTTCTTTCTCCTCACTCTCAGAAGATTGCATCTCCTACTTCACAGAGAAATTTGTAGAAATCAGATACAAATTTCATCAATCTCATCATTGTCAAATCCAGTGAATTCCATTGTGGTCCTTGACTTTTGTGACCTTTCAAGAACTTGAAACTGATTGCCACTTCTTCCTTGTTGAAACACTCTCTTCATGGCACCTACAATATTCCTAGGTCCTGAGCTCTCCCTTACCTGTCTGGCCCTTTCTTCTCAGATCCCTTCGTAAGTTCTTTTTCTTCAGTTTATATTTGCTGTGTATATTAGTCAGCAATTGCTACAATAATGCTGCCTAACAAACAATCCCAAAACTCAGGGATTTATTCAAGCATTTATTCCCACATTTTCAAGTCAGCAGGTGAACTATAGTTTAACCAAACCAGGGTGGGCTCAGCATCAGAGTGTGCGTCAGCTGGGCTTGACTCTGGGTTGCAAGTTGGGCTCTAATCTCTACCTGTTTTGATTCTGGGCCCAGCCTGAAGGAACAGCAGCCCCTGGGGGCATGTTTCTCTCATGGGCAGATCACCAGGACAGAAGAGGGGAAGTCCAACTCCTCAAGCACATTTCAAGCCTCTGCTCACATCATGTCCACTAACATTTCATTAGCCAAAGTAAGTCATGTAGCCCAGCCTGATGTCGAGGTATAAATGTGTACCTCATTGACCGTGAAGCCAAAGGTGTGGCTCTATAATTCAATTACCAGAAAGTAAGAATGTGGTATAATATTCAATTTTGTTTTCCAAGGTTCTTTGCTCAGCCCGTCTCCCCTCTTATCTCTTCCTGACTTCTTATCCATGCCCATTATACATTAATAGTACCCAAATTTACATAGATTCCATCCAGATTTTTCTACTGACATCAGACCCATAGAACCAGTTGTCAAATCCCAAATCTCTAGTTGGAAGTCTCACAGGCATCTGAAATGCAAGATAAAATCAAAACATAGGGAACTGCATATCTTATGTCTTCCTAGTTAAAGAGCTCAAACTTGTGACTCTAACCCAATTAAAATTTAGTGAGGAGTTATTATGTGTCAAGCACTATTCTGGGGACAGGATATTATGTGGTGAAAAAAAAGTTTACTATATTGCTACCCTGTTACTTCTTACATTGCACCATTATAATCTCTTGCTCTATCTCTACCCCTGGCATCTTATATTTAAGAAATATTATCTATATCCAGAAACGGTTTGGTAACTTCTTGGAAACCCTCGTGTAGCTTACATTCCACATGCTCGTTAAATAAATCTAAATTTCTAGGTATTATGCAGGGTTACATAGTCATCACTATATTACTACAAATAATATAGAAAATGGATTTAGTATAGAGGTTAGAGCATATGCAATTGTAGGAGCAGTATCTGCAGGCTGATGAAGAAGTCCATGCAGGCTGTGGTCACTGTGACTAGAGTTGGTCCACTATAGTTAATTCACTATAGTTCAGCTAGAAGGAGGGAAAACTGAATATAAAGTGAAAATAAGAACAAACTAGAAACCATAAGGATGAACCGGGACCTCTATCTGTCTCCCACCATCTCAGTCCTGATGCCATGGGTGACACACCCACTTGCCTTAGCACTTGGAGAGGCTGATGGAAGAGAGATGAACAGCTGGAGGAGTTTCGGGTCTGGGAGTTGCCCTACACCAACTAGGGGAGCCAGCAGACTCCACCACATGTGTGAGCTGCTGCAGTGCCTGGGACCCACCACCGACCTTCAGAGTATAATATAGGCACAAGGTCACTTCGGCTTTTCAAATCTTGGGCAAAAACCTGTGACCAATGCTAACCTGAAACCACAAAGAAAAGAAGATTCTAGGAAATATAGTTACACGGTAGCCCAACCGACACAGTACAAAGCCCTCAATGTTCATTAAAAATATGTATATGTACATGAGATGTTACTTAAATGGGACCTGAATGATATGAAGAGTTTGGATAATCGAACAGCTGAGGGAATTCACCTAAAAGACAAAAATAAGTATAGCAATGTATCATAGTAAGCAGTTGGGCCTAACTTCAGAGGCTTATCTTTTAGAAAAATGGGATTAATAATATATTTCCCTGCTGGAGACCTTATAAAGATTTTATGGAACCTGATTAAAAGATGCTAGTAAATCAATACACAAATCCCTAGTGTTAAATGTTTTTAATTATTATTATTTGGAGGAAAGATATTACATCAAGACAAGAGAATCCATTCTTTACACATACAATAACTTCAAGCCACAGAGGAGGGATTTAAAATGTACTCTCTAGGGCTGGGCATGGTGGCTTATGCCTGTAATCCCAGCACTGTGGGAGGCCGAGGTGGGTGGATTGCTTGAGGTCAGGAGTTCGAGACCAGCCTCACCAACATGGTGAAGCCTTGTCTTCACTAAATACACAAAAATTAGCTAGGCGTGGTGGCAGGTGCCTGTAATCCCAGCTACTAGGGAGGCTGAGGCAGAAGAACCACTTGAACCTGGGAGGCGGAGGCTGTAGTGAGTTGAGATCATGTCACTGCACTCCAGCCTGGGAGACAAAGTGAGACATTGTCTCACACACACACACACACACACACCCCCCAAAATTAGCTGGGCGAAGTGGCATGTGGCTGTAGTCCCAGTTACTTGGGAGGCTGGGGCAGGGGGATCCAAGTGATCCAAGTAATGGAAAGCAGAGGTTGCAGTGAGCCAAGGTCATGCCACTGCACTCCAGCCAGGGCAACAGAGCAAGACTCCATCTCAAAATAAAATAAAATAAAATAAAAAATAAAAAATGCACTCTATAGGAGTAATTTAATGGTGGCCTAAAAAGATGAATACACAACTCTGTGACTAACTTACATGCAGGTAATCACATTCTCTCCTGGAAGCATCTGGCTCATTACCTTCACACTTATTCTGAATAAGGTGCCAATCACTTGACTATCTCGGTATAAGTGACATAATTTAAAGCAGATGTCACATCTCAATAATGGAAAGAAGGTTCTGTTTGGAGAACTGAAGAGTACAGGTGGTGCTGCTGTTGGCAGGCCCTGCGGGGCAAGGGTTTCAATCAGAAGAAGTTGACCTGTAGTATACCCAAACTTTCACTTTCTTTACCTTTTTCCCTTTTGCCCTCTCCCTCCTTATTACTCATCATTCTCCCTGGTTCTAAGAAAAGAAGCCAATAAACTAATTCACACTAAGGTGTAAAAACCTGATAAGACAGCTATGGGACAGTAACAAGGCCATAAGCCAACAAAAAGAATCCTAGTAATGAGATTTGGGAGAGTCTTGAGCCAATAAGGGAGGAAATAACCTCATCCAAATTCCCTCTAATTAATCTCCCTGCTCACTCAGGGCTTGTCTGAGCCCCGCCTGTCACGGACAGCTCACAGAGGGTAAGATGTCCCGTGTGTGCCTGTACCTCCCCAGTGCCAGCACTTCCCCCAGCAGACTCCAGATGCAGGGGACACTTCAGCCCACAACTTGTGCTGGTTTCTCATGAACAATTCAGGCACTCTAACTAATAACAGTCCAATACTATCTCCTGGACGTTGCTTTTTCTATTGACTGAAACTCCTAGGCAGAATGCTCGAAATGTCTTTCTCAACATCTTTCTCTCTGTCACTACTGAAATCTCTCTCTAAACCCAGATGCTGGTAGAGATGGATGGATGGATGGATAGATAGATACACAGATAGACAGATATCATGAAGGGGAAATATGAATTTTAAAACAAGAAAACAAAACAAATGAAATACAAAGTAGCCTGAATGAATTTCCTTTGCTAATACCAAAAAGGCTTTGAAAATGATGCTTAGGTTTACACATTGTCCAGAACTGTACTTCTATCCCTCAAGCTTCCTAAAGAAGCACCCTTAATGGTCTAGCCCTGAAAGCATCCCCCACCCTGTTGTCTGCCTTCCCTCTCTGCAACACCCCACCTCCTCCCCAGTCCTTGAGCAGCTCAGATCTATTTTAATGCCAAGAGAGCACTGCACAGGGGGCCCCAATGTACTGGAGCCAAGGGCAAAGATAAAGCTTTGAAACTGTTTGCAAGAGCTTAAAATAACTAGTCTGGCAGAGCTAAGCTACACTTTGAAAGAGAAAACAGAGCAGCAGAAGAGAGAATTTTAACCATCCAGCTGCCCATAAATGACCTCCCTGCATTGCCCAGCAGTGCACTTCCTCTCCATGAGAACATCTCCCCCAAGGCAGAGACAATCATTCAGCTTTTTATCTTTCGCCTACCTATCATCTTTTTAAATGTCTAATTGAATAGTAAAAGACCAGTGACAATGAGAGGAGTATTTTTAATGTAATTTAATATGACTTCAGAAACCACAGCCAGAAAACAAATACATCCGTGGATGTATTTTCCTTTTAGAATGACCAAAATTTACTCATCATGAAATCCTCTGTTGTAACCATGTCCCAAAGGATTGCAAAACAAAAGCTAGATTCACCCGCTTCTTCCTTGCTAAACAAGACTCACCCTGTCCCTTGGGGCAGCCAGCAACCAAAAAGGGTTTGCACCCTGCCCCCTAGGGCAAGCAACTGAGAGCAAGAAGGGACCTAAGTAGGGTAAGTCTGAGCAGAGGGGGTCTTGGGTCCCACCTGCCCCATCCAGGGCATTAAAGCAAGCCACTTGGATGGAGGTCTGATATTTAGATGCATCGTAATCAACACAATCTCAGCATTTCTCTGCAGCAGGCACAGAACCAACATGATGCACCAGCAGGCGCACAGACACTTGTGTTCCTGCCAAACCCTTGGGCAAGCTGGATCCAGTCTCTATTACCTAATTTGATTCTGGGCCCTCGGCTACAATGGTGGATGAGGTCCAAGCCCTAGTAAATCTCCATCTCCTGAAAGGTTCCCAGGAAACTGGGTTAGATCTAGCACCTTCACAGAGGCAACGCTCATACTACATACCCACCCCCCATCTCCTCCACTAGCAAACAAACAGCTTTTACGCTGGGCCCTGAAGACTTCTAAACTGAAGGTAGCCAGGAATGCGACAGGAGATTCTTAAGCAAATAGGAGCAGAAGTTGTCATTATCACCAAGCCAAAATTTCTAAGATGCGAGGAGCCCTAGCCTGTTCCTTAGTATGCTGATGTTCCTAAATGTCATTTATTTATTTAACCATCACCCTTCATAAGACTTTTTTTTTTAATCCTAACACTGGGTATCCAAGGATCCATTTTTGATTCACCTTGCTAACCTCATAATCTAGCACTGAGTCTAGCACACAACACACAAGCAACAAGACTGTTGAACTGAATAATCCTTGCTGGTGGTGGTGATAAGGTACACATCACAGACCACATACTTCCTTATATTAAACTTAGTATATTGCATTTACTTGTATACCACATTATAAGCTTACAGAGGACTGGAGCCATCATAGGTGATCAATAAACATGTGTTCAAATATCTGAAGTGTTCAAATATATGAAATATGTATATCAAATATATAAAGTCAGAGAAATGAATTTCTCAGAACCAGGATGTTTTTTAAAAACTCATTTGAGCTTATTATGTCAAAATTATCTACCAACTATTTTTTTAAATCACCATTGCTAAAAACTTACAGAATGT
This sequence comes from Macaca thibetana thibetana, assembly GCF_024542745.1. Taxonomy (NCBI): domain Eukaryota; kingdom Metazoa; phylum Chordata; class Mammalia; order Primates; family Cercopithecidae; genus Macaca; species Macaca thibetana. Next base: position 38,883,768 of record NC_065588.1, on the reverse strand, counting down.
TATATATTGACTTTAATCGCCTCTTCTAATCAATTGTAATGGACACAAAGGGGAGAGATGCCCTCCAAAAGTCAAAGGTTAAAGAGTTGAAGAATTATTGCCTGCTAATTAGGTATTTTCTGTAGTGGCAGGGCTACCTAGTAAGCCCACTGCAATGGGAAAGGATCTCATGGTGTTGGCAGTGTCCAGTTGTCAGCATCTAGTCTCTGGGGCTTCTTGCCCAGCAGTCTGGAGTTAGGAGCAAACATCTCTCCAAGTAACTAGGCATTTAGCTAATTGGGCCACATGGTTCCCGTGGATACATCTCATATCAAGAATTATATGACATCTGTATGCTATTTGATTAAGGCATTTTTCAGTGCTAATGAATTTGAATTGGTGAATGTTACTGGAAAACAGGAAGTTCCTGAGTAAAGGTGAAAATTTGATGTGAAAATTTAATGCAAATCAACTTCCTATGAGATACAGATTTTGATGCAATTAATTAAACTGTATTTTTCAGTGAGTCTAGAAAAATAGAACATGGATGACATCTTAAATATACACCATTCCAATTTTACCCAAGCCAAATAATTGTATGTTATTATAATAATACACACTATTACTAGGTAATAATAGGGTTGAATTCATATACTAAGCACTTTACACCTACAAATACAATGGTATTTGCAGTAATGGTTATCATCAAGTTGGCAAAAAGCTTATTGCCTCCATTTTCATGTGCTCACATGCCTTAATACAATTGAATTTCCCAAAATCCTTGGGGAGAAAAGTCACAAAGGGGTGAAGCAACTAAGTAGAAGAGAAAGGTGAAGTAAGTCTTTGCTATTTGCAAAAGGATCTTGGTTTATAGTGGGGGTGGGGAGGGAAGCATGAATGTAGGAGTCAGACTACTCTGGATTTGAATCCTGGCTCTTATTTATAAGCTATAAATAAGCTATTTTGGGCAAATAACTTAATCACTCTCTCCCAATCTGTAAAGATGGTGATAATAATACCCCTTCAGAAAGTTGATGCAAAAATTAAGCCAGATCATGCATGCCTTGCATCACACATAGAAGATAGTACATGCTAATATCTAGTTTTCATCTTTACATAGAATTAACCCTTTGCTTAAAATTCATAGCTGACCCTGGGAAGTACGAAGAACTTTGCCCTCTCCTTCCCATTTTCCCCACATTCTCCCAGGTGGTCAGGCCCACCCTCACATTTTTTTTCTCCATTCTCCCCTTAGGTCAAGTGAAATTTATGATCTCAGCTAACTGAGGTTTCAATGATTTAAAAGGGTACCTTCCCACAGGCACGGGAAGGTTGTTAGGAAGGTCTAGATTTGGGGTCCAACTTGTATCCTAAAGCAGCATCAGGTAGAGAAAGTGGTCTGTGAGGGCTTTAATCCAGAAAAAAATGAAACACAAGCTGAACAATCTAAGTTCCCTTGTTGTGGAAACAGGCGTGACAAATGGTTCAGTGAAGGCTGCAAGGAAAATGTTGCATGTTGACTTTACTAGATAATAGCACAAAGTGTCTTTCTTGTAGGGAACTCAGAGCCTTTTAAGATCAAAAGTTCCATTTGTGCTGGGAATAGATTTTCCCCACTCTAGAAGTTCTGGAACTCTTGCAGGCCCCTGAAGGGACCTTAAAACTGGAAGGTCTTCATATGGTTTTCCTTTAGGATATGTTTAGTTCAACAGGAGAAATGCAATTTACCCCCAAGATTTATTATGCACTTCCAGAAGGTAGACATTTACTTTCTTCTCATCACCAGGATTAGGCACAATTATGTCATTAACCTTCCAAACATTCCTTTTGGATGGTGGTGAATTTCCCAATAACCATTATGGTCAAGCTGAGGTCAGGGGTAAACAAAAGGTTAAGCATCACAGAGTCTAGGATCGTATAACTTCAGAGGTGAAAACCGTGATTGGAATCTAGGTTCTCTCTCTGGCTGATCGCCTCACTCCCATGCAGGTCGGTGTGCCTCTTCTGATACCTACAGAGACTTTGAGTCCCGGACATTCACAGGGCATGAGGAAAGCACAAAAGAGATGGAAAAATGATCAAGTAACCATAAACAAAAGGAGGGGCTCCTCCACCTGCTTCATCATGGCTGTGACCTGTTTATCAGGGATATGGCTTCCACAACTAGAGCTCTATAGAGAAAAATCTAGACCAATTCAGTGGGTTTATTCAACAAGGTCAACCAACCCGGAGGCGGCAGCATCAGCCAGTGCAGAGACAAAACTGGATTCTTGCAGCTAAACTTTTCCCTGCATAAACAGGAAATAAGCAATTTGTCTCCTCTTATTTCGTGAATTGTCTAGTTTGCAGCTCAGCTGCTAAGTTAAAAAAACTGAAATATACTGAGATTCTACTGTGTGCTATATCCGACGCTGGGCATTTTACATATATTTTCTGATTTAATTTTTAATAACAAGCTGCAAGTTATATATTATGCTCCCACTGTCCAAGAACACTGAGGCTCCAGGAGACCAAGTAATTTAGCCAAGTGAAGTAACAGAGCTGGGACTTTTACTAAGCAAAGTTTAGTAGGCTCCAAAGTCTGTGATATCTGTGCTTTGTTTTCATTTTCTTGCAAAGAAACTCTGTAAGGTAAAGGCCTGATCACAACATTCCTCTTTCTCCCTCTAGAAAATTTCTGACAACCTGCTTCGGCTGGGATTAATTTCTTTGAAGTGAAATCAGTTTAACTCAGGAATAGATTTGCTTCCTTCCATACATGCCAAGGAAAGATTGTACATAGACATTGACCCACAATACCTGGTTGACCACAGAATCCACAGGAGATGTCCAAATTATGAACTTCCATAAAAAGAAAATGGTGGCTCTATGGCTGCCTGGAATGGCCATATTTAATTGCCCCCCAGGATAATAGCATTTATTGTTAAACTTGCTAGAAACATAACAAAAACATAAATGCTAATCTTTAAAATAAGCAGGACTCCTATCACATCCTTCTCTTGTTGTTTTTTTCCCCGTACCCCTGCTTTGGGACCTGTCTCTCTAGAATGTAGAGGCTCTGGAACAGGGATTCTCAGCCTCAGCACTGTTAACATGTGGGACCCAAACTTTTTTGTTGGAGGGCAGAGAGGCAGACAGTCTGCCCTGTGCATTGCAAAATGTTTAGCAGCAACCCTGGCCTCTACCCATTAGATGCCAGTAGCAATCCCCCTTCCCCATCACAAAAATCAAAAATGTCTCCAGATGTCACTGAATGTCTCCTGAAAGACAAAATTGCCCCTGGTTAAGAATCCCCGGTCTCAGTCATGCACTTCGTTACCAAGAAGTTCTAGGAAACTATAAATGGAGTATTATTGTATAGCCCTGAGATCTTCTATAGGAAACTACTGTGCTTGATCATCTTAATAGGCTGATAATCTGGACTCAAAAGAAAGTAGATGGTATTCTCTAGGTGTCATCTATGGAGAATAAAGAAGTTTCAACCTTACAGAATTTTGCAAGAAATGGCCATTCATTTCCTAGGTACTGAGTGGACAAAAAAAAAATAGGCAAATAAACAAAACCCCTGAAATGGAAATGGGTGGTCTTTAAAATGTCTGCTTGTGTGTGTACATTTTCAATTTAATCTTAACAGTTACAGGAATGGGAAAAACACAATTTTACATTTCTACTCATAGGGATTTTTTGGTGCAAATAAATCAGAGAATAAAATATGAAGATATTCAGATGGCTTCTTTTCTCACTTATACTCAGTACCAACGCACAAGAAGGCATTTTCTTAAAAAGTAGAAAGGAAATGTCTATTGGTAATATGCTACTTGATTCTTGCAAAACTGTTTTAATTCTGCAAAGTTTTTGTCTTTACTTTTTGGCTTGAATGAAGTTATAAAATGAGAAAATAGCTGTATAACATAGTAATATAAATATCAATCTAGGTGTGTTTGATCTTTTCACCTTTTTCTAATTAAAAAATATAATAATCTGGCTAGAGTCAGTTATACCAGGGATTATTCAAGCAGGTCTTTAGCTGTTAGATTTTCTGTGACTAAACACTATGGTATAGATGAAATGCAAACAAGTTCTCCACATTTTAGAGCAAGGCTGGCAATGGAAAGATTGGATTGAGAGAAGCTGGAGATGGAAAGATCTTAAGTAATAGAAGAAATAAACTAATCACCAGAGAAGTCATTTCATATTGTCACATTTCATATTGTGACCCTATTCATCTTAGAGACAGAATGTTCCAATTGCTTGGGAAAGATTCAGAGGAAAGACGTGTATGTAGATATAAGTATACGCATATAAACTCACTCCTCCCAGCAACTGTAAGAGGTGAATACCGCTCAGTAAATACTGTGAATACCGTGAATAGGAAGTGAATGCTGTCCCCACTTTTCTGATGAGAAACTGAGGCACAAAGAGGTTAAATAACTCAAAGTCAAATATTTAGCAAGAGGAAGACCCAGGATTTGAACCCTGGCAGCCTGATTCCCAAGCGCACACTCACCTATTATACAAAACCGCATCTTTCAAAGGTTAGAAGTAAGGATCTAGGAAGGAAATGGGATCATTTGTCCCAAACAAGTACAAAGTCATATATCATTTAAAATATGGCCACACTGGAGGAAGACCTGACAATTGTCAGGTTAATTTAATCCCTGTAGAGAGAAATTCCTTAGGGGTTGATGAAAAAGGGTACTGACACATCCCCTTCTGCTCTCTGTACTCATCAAATTAGCCACGTAATTCCCAAATCCCAAAGCCACTTGGTAGATACAGCTGTAATGTTACTCTTTAAAGATAAACAGTTTTGTAAATAAGCATCTTCCCACTTCCACTCCCACTGAGGGCTAAAAAGCACCACTGTGTGGGAGACTGAGTAATCACGTTAGATCTGGAGTGAGGTACGCCAGACCGGGGAAGAGACACTTCACAGTTACCTGGGAGACACTGCTGGGATTGAACTGCTGGGCCCTGCTCCCACCAGCTGCTACCATTTCTCTCCCATCTCATCTCAGAAGTTCCCTCGCTTTCCCCTCTGTCTCCTCCTCAGTCTTCCCTTCTTCCCCCTGCCCTCTCAACATAGGTGTTCCCAAGGTTCTGTCCTCAGCCATGATCACGAGTTCCACCATCTCACAAAACAGTTCTACATTTCGCCCTCCAGTCTAACCGGTTGCTCCTTGAATTCCAGACCCTCATTCTTACCTTCCTGCTGGACAGCCCCTTTATGTGTCCAAAATAGAATTCATAAGTGCTCTCTCCAAAAAACTAATCCCCATGTCAATGATTGTAAAGAATGACTATCATCTCCATCACCCAGTTCTCCCTAACACTTCCTACTGTATCCCACCATTCACCCAGTGCTGACCTAAGTCAGCACTGAGTACCTGAAATGTGCCTAATCTGAAATGAGATGTGCTATAAAGCCTTAGTAGGAAATTTTACATATAGATAATAACTATATTGATTTGCATGTTAAAATATTTTAATATATTGGGTTAAAATACTAAATCATTAAATCATTTCACCAGTCTCATTTTTGTTTTTTTTGTTTTTTGGTTTTTGGTTTTTTTTTTGAGATAGAGTCTCTGTCACCCAGGCTGGAGTGTAGTGCTGCAATCTCAGCTCACTGCAGCCTCCACCTCCCAGGTTCAAGTAATTCTCCTGCCTCAGCCTTCCAAGTAGCTGGGACTACAGGCACACACCACTACACCCAGCTAATTTTTGTAATTTTGTAGAGATGGGATTTTGCTCTGTTAGACAGGGTGGTCTCGAACTACTGACCTCAAATGATCAGCCTGCCTCAGCCTCCCAAAGCACTGGGATTACAGTAGTGAGCCATCATGCCTAGCCTCATTTTAGATGTTTTTTAATGTAGCTGAATAATGACCTCGCAAAGATATCAACATCCAAATCCCTGAAATCTACGTATATGTTACCTTATATGGCAAAAGAGACTTTGCATACATGATTAAGCTAAGGATATCGAGATGCAGGGGATATCCTGTACTATCTGGATGGGCCCAACATAATCACAGGGGTCCTTACAAGAAGGAGGCAGAGGGATATTTAACTGCAGAAGATACTATCCCACTGGTGTGAAGATGGAAAATGGGGCCACAAGCCAAGGGATGTAAGTGGCTTCCAAAAGCTGGAGTTGTCAATGAAACAGATTCTCCTCTGAAGATTCCAGAAGGAAAAAAGCCAAGCCAACATCTTGATTTTAGATTTTTGACCTCCCAAACTAATAGAATAAATTTGTGCTTTTTTAAGCTGCTAGGTTTGGGGTAACTTGTTATAGTAGCAATAGGCAACTAATACATGTGGCTACTGGGAAGTTTAAAGTTACATGTGGTTCACACTTGTAACTCATGTTCTGTGTTTTTTGTTGTTGTTGTTTGTTTTGTTTTGTTTTTTGAGACAGGATCTTGCTCTGTCACCCAGGCTGGAGTGCAGCGGTGTGATCATGGCTCACTGCAGCCTCAACTTCCTGGGCTCAAGCAATCCTCCCACCTCAGCCTCCCAAAGTGCTGGGATTACAGGCATAAGCCACTGTGCCTGGCCAACATTCTATTTGTATATCACAGCATTGCTCTAGAATCTTCTCCTTGTTAGTCCATTCTCCTGCAACATTGCTCTCATGCTGTTGCTTCCCTGCTCAAATGCTGCCATCTGCAACACAAATGGATAAAATGAAGCCCAAATTCCCGTCTGCCTTTCACATCTCTCTCCATCACTTCCCCATTTCCAGCCTGTACAGTCATCAGCACTATACCACCAGTACCCCAAAAAATCTTACCTTTCAACCAATCTAGTCTAGTCTACCTCTGCTTCCACAAATTTCCCTTATTTTTCTGTTTTTACCATTTCCCCAAGGTTTTTCCTCTATCGTAAATGCATTTCTTTTCTTTTTCATTTATTTCATGTATTTGCTTTTGCAAAATCGTGTCCATCCTTTGAAATGTAGTTTAAATCTCACTTCGTCCAGGTGGCCTTCCTCAGCCCCCACGAGGGTTAATTGTGCTCTCTTCTGTGTCTCCTATTGCATATTATCGCTTATATCATAACATCATGGAGACCTGACTTACAGTAGAGATGTTACCGCCCTGGGTGCTTCCAAGGGCAGGGGCCCGCCATACTCATCCTGGTTCTGTGAATTGTGTGCCCCCAAGGTTCACATGTTGAAGCCCAAACCCCCAATGTAATTTTATCTGGAGATAGGTTCTTTTGGAGAGGGTCCTTAATTAAGGTCAAATGCGGTCATAAGGATGGACCCCTAATCCAATAGGACTGCGGCCCTACAAGATGAGGACGATCTCTCTCACTGTATCTCTACCTCAGTCTCTCCCACCTCTTCCCCTACCATGTGAGGCCCTAGGCAAGAAGGCAGCCATCAGCAAGCTAAGAAGAGAGCCCTGCCGGCACCTTGATCTTGACCTTTCCAGCCTCAAAAACTATGAGAAAATAAATTTCTGTTTTTCAAACCACCCAGTCTGTAGTATTTTGTTATGGCCGAAAGATTGGGCCTCCAGGGGCTACTTTAGATTTCCCCTCCACTGCTGTGGTGCAGATGCTGAGGACTGACTTGCAGGCACCATGGAACTATTTGAACAAAGGACTCCTAGGGAAAGACTGGACTTTCTTTGTGAGCCTATGAGATTTGTGACTAACAGCTCATTCATATTATCACAGTTGTATCAATAGGCTGCTGAAAGTCGGAATATACTGGAGATAGAGAGATAGGCAGGAGAATCTGTGATACCAAATGAAAAGTTTTAAACAGTAGAGGTCTGGATGTGCTTCTTGAAGGGTCTGGATATTATTTATGCCAGCCTCCACATTTGTAGCAAAACTATAGCCAGAGTGCAGGTCTCAAAGCTCCTTACCCAGCATCCATTCAGGTAGTCCACCTTGCAGGGCCATTTTTCTGTAGTGCAGGCTTTGAAGAGATTTGTATATTTCCATGAATACAATAGCTTACCAAGTATTAACTCCAAGTCATTCATTTAAAAACATAAATAGGGCAAACAGGCCCGATGAAAACTGTTATGCAACCCCAACATGAAAGGCCCCCTGATTGCATTTGTAGGTGACATGATGACACCTCTCTTAGTTCCCTGAGTGTCACCAGCTATCCACCATGAGAATTCTGGAACATTTTCCCAGAGAACAATGTGTTGAATCATGCCACTTTTACCACCTTGTGAGAGAGTCATATTAGCCGAATGTTCATGGCCTGAAATTTTTATCTTCAGATGGATCGGGTTGAAATTGGACATTAAAAAGTGGGAGGTTTATTTCTACCTCAACCAATTCTCTGATTCTCCAACACCAACTGGGTGTCCAACAATTCAATTCAATTCTGACCATTCAGAGTTAGCCCAGACTCTACAGGTTAAGGGCTCAGTCCAACAAGACTTTCCCTACTTCAGACACTGCAAATGGGGTGCCTCAGCTACTCACCTGTCTACCTGGCTAACTGCAAATTCAGAGCTTCCTAAGATCCCTGTGTCAGGTTCAATAATTTGCTAGAACTCATGGAACTCAGAAAGCACTTTACATACTATTACCAATTTATTGTAAAGAATATAACTTGGGAACAGCCAAATGGCAGAGATGCACAGGGCAAGATGTGGGGAAGGGGCACGGAGTTTCCACGCCCTCTCTGGGTTTGCCACCCTCCCAGCATCTTGATATGACTGCCAACCGGAAGCTCTCCAAACCTGGTGGTTTAGGGTTTTTTATGGAAGTTTCATGACATAGGCATGATTGATTAGATCACTAGACATTGGTGATTGAACTAAATCTTCATTTCCTCCGCCCTCCCTGGAGGTCAGAGGGTGGGGCTGAAAGTTCCAAGCTCCTAATCAAGACTTGGCCTTTCTGGTGACTGGCCCCCACCCTGAAGTTATCTAGAGGCCCTCCCAAGAGTCACCTCATTAGAACAAAAGAAGCTCCTGTCACCCTTATCTCTCAGGAAATTCCACAGGTTTTAGGAGCTCTGTGCCAGCAACTGTCAGGGGATAAGGACTAAATATATACTTACCATTATTCCACAATGAGAAAAGTATCTTACTTTTCTTCCTAGAATAATATAGAGGCCACATTACTTGTATCAATCTGCACAGTAACTTGCGAAGGTTGGTAAAACAGATATTTGCATCGCTGTTTCATAAATCAGGAAGTTCCTAAAGCTAGGATGTGAGGAGTGTCAAACTCATGTTCTCACATGTGATCAGAAACCATTTTTAAATGTAGATAACTCATGGACTATTCGATGTAAAGAGAAATCAAGGAATCTACTAGTTCATCATCCTAAGTCTGGGGCAGCGGGACTAGGAAGTGCTTGATTCCTCTTCTCACTGAGCTTTCGGCCTTCCTGGCCCCACTTTCTAAAAGTGCTTTGCCAGCTGCCCACGCCCCTGAATCCAAATGCTCACGTAGACATTTGTTTTTATCCAGGAAGCCTGACTGACCTCCCCAACTAAGCCAGATTGCCCTATTCATCAATTCTGTCCCAGCACCACTGACTTCACCATAGCTCTTACCACTCCAGTGATTTTACATTTGCTATGTAATTCTTTAATTACACAAGCTGGTATATTTTAATGTCACTCTTTCCCCACTAGTCCATAAGCTTCATGAACCCACCAGTTTATCCCCAGCATCTAGTAGAATGCTAAATTTGTATAAATACTTACTAAAGAGATTCATTTATCTTGATCTCATCTTCTGACTCTAGTTCAATTATTTTTATTTACTGTACTATGGAAACCTGAATTACTCCTTCTCCACTTATAATCACAAACTGGTCAGAATCTTAAAGGAGTATTCTGTTCAATGTGGAGTTTCTTAATTAAAAGAAAGTAAAAATTCACATAAATGCTAAAGTTTCATGTGTCCCCTCTCACAGCCCCAGCCCCCATGCCTAATAGAACCTGCCTGTGAAATCTGGCTCATTAATCTTGTTATCCTAAATGGAATCTGAAAGTTTCAGGATTCACTAAAATGGTGAATACAGATAGACCCCTGCCAGCATTAACAGATCATTGTTTTTGACTCCAAAAGATGTGTGAACATTTAGGAAGTCCTCCATCTGCCACAAATATGTCAAGGAATCTTCAGGATAAATCTACTGGGCCATTGTTTTCCACCACTCTCAGGTGAACCAGGACCACACAACTCCAACACCCCACAGAAGTCAACTGTGGATCAGAATTTCTGCTCCTATGACATTTTCCTTGAAAATTCTGACAGTAAAACCGGCATGCCACACAAGAGTTGCATGAAAAGAGACGATTCTTTCTGCATTACCTTCATCTGGGTTCACAGCCATGTGGTTTATTGGCAGGCTTCCTCTCCACAGGTGATGCTTTTTCCCAGGGCTCTAGGGCTGGAGTGAACCCCATGACAGACGGTGGTCATGCTTCTCACTCTGACCTCCAGGCTGAGGCTGGGTCCGACTTCCTGTACCAGCCTCCCTCTTCCACAAGCCCCTCCAGAGGTCTCCGGGGTCTCCAACCAGCTCAAATTCCAACTCCATTTAGGTTATGCTAGTCCACCAGACATATTTTTATCAGTATGGCTGTGTCAACACTTCCTCCCAGCAGTTCTTTAGTAAATCGAGGCAGGCAAACATGCCTGAGAGGAAAGCTGCCTCCTCACTCCAATCACCAGAAAGAGCAGTGTCTCAGCTTCTATGCTGCTAAAACACATTGTTGGAATTAGAATGGACAATGAAGCCTTCCAGGTATCAGAGACACTCAAAAAACTCTCTAGAATAGTGGGTTACATCATAAGATTTCAGTAAAAGAGACATTTACTTACTTAAATTCTAACTACCTCATTTACTATCTAGGTTACCTCAGGCAAATTTCTTATTCTCTTTGGACTTCAATTTTCTTATCCATAAAATCAGGATCAAAATATCTATCTCAAGTGGTAGGTAGAGTATTAAAAATGGAATAGTATATGTCAAATGGCCTGGCACAGAGGAAGTGAAAATAAAAGTTACTGCCCTGCCACCTTCCCTTCAAAGGCATTGAGACTGAAGTGAAGAGACAGAGAGATGGAGACCTCTCTATAGATGTAGAAGAATGAGAGGAAGAGACTAGGGTCCAATACTAATGTCCATTGATTTATTCAGTACAAGAATTATTTCTTCCAAAATACACTCACACCTCACCATCAATTCAGCATTCACGCTTCCTCAGGGATTGGTTAATGCAGCCGCTGCTATCTTATCGACCCATTCTGGAGAAAATTGAAGCATCAAGGAGGTGACTTTCTAGGTTCATCCAGAAAGTCAAGAGAAGTATAAAGTCAAATTAATCATAAAGCAAGATGAAAATACATAAAGTAACATTTTAGATTCCTTGGTATTTTAAATGGCTAATCTGATAGCTACTTCTTACTTAGTGCCTACCATGTTTCAGACACTCTGCTAGGTGCTTTATGCAATATTTTTATTCGATAAATATTTGTGGACCATCTTTGGAAACCAGACACTATTCTGGACACTGAGAATATAACAATAAGCAAAAAGACATGTGCGCCCTGCTCTTGCATAGTCCTGTGCAGGAGCCAGACACCAACAAAACAGTCACACAAGTAAGTGAGTAATTATACAATGTGATAACCACAATGAAAGAGAGTTACACAGCGTGAATGGAGTACACAATGGTTTGTAAAACACAGTTTCTCAGCAGAAGTGCCATTTGAGGTGAAATCTAAAGGATAAAACGCAGTGAACTAGGGCACCAAGAAGGAGAGAAGTTTCTGGGCGGGGGAAACAGCCATACAAAGACCTTGGGGCAGGACAGAACATTCAAGAAACTAGATCTGGCATGGCTGGTTCACAGAAAGAGAAGAATGAGGTCAGATGAGTCTAGAGAGACCCTAAGGCTCTAGTGTTCTAGTTGGAAACTTTCGGCCTCATCCTAAAAGCAATAAGAAGTCATTAAATCAATCAATTGCTTAATTTATCTGTTTAGGTTCTGGGATTTTTCAGGTACATCATCCTACCATAAGCATCTACATAACATCTAGTGTAGAATTCTAATTCACTAGACTACAAAAGAAATACTGTCCGCATCTAATTCAGAATCCAATAACTTTTATGAATGAATAGCTGCCAGATAGGCCTACCCCTTTTTATCCACAAACTCCTCTGCAGACTTTTAGAAACAAATGGTTATGTATGTCATGCCACTCAAAATGTGGGTTCAATAGAGACAGAAAGCATTTTCAAGATGCTAAGACAGACCCCTGCTTCTCATGTATGTTTACTACAAGAGTAAGACGTTTTGAGGTAAAAGCTGAATTTTGGCTTCAAAGGTTCTTAAGAAAGCTGCATCTGCACCACTCAACATAGCAATCTGGAAGTTCACATGTTGAGAATTAAGCATTTCTCACTCAGTTATCAACTGTGAAATGCATTTGAAAATATAATTTATAATAAGAATTAGCATTTTGTCATACCTGGCCAACAGTAGCTATCTGATTACAAACTTACATTTGCTATAGCGTGAAGATCATTGAGACGGGTGGCGCACTGCTCTCCATGAGCTGTTCCAGGCTTAGGAAGGCACATAAAATGAGGACAAATTCACCTTGGCTCTCAGTACAACACATGTCACATCAGAACATGGTTCATCAGATGACAGCTTTAAGACAAGGTTTGGGAAATAGATTTTGATAAAGTTTCCAGATGCGAGAAACTTCACTAGTAGTCCACAATTCCTTAAAGCTTTTCATCATCCCACCTCATATGCCAGGGATGGCAAAAGCACACTGACCATTTGTTCCATTTAGCAGCATCTCTCTTTTTCTCTTAAATTCACTTGAGTGGCATGCCCCTTTTTAAATTAACATGAGTTTAATTTAAAAAGTTTCTCATTTTAAGAATGTTTTGCCACCTTTACAGTTACCAGAAATATCAGAAAAATTTAAGCATTTTTGCCAAAGTGGAGTTAAGTAATCATTGCTCTTCGTCTTGGTGAGACTCCAAGAACTCTGGACCAAATATACAAAGTTTATAAGAGATGGAGGAGGAAACAAATTCTGTGCTAAATATTCATGGTCAACTGTTTTAGGATCATGAATTTTTGAGATCCTAAGAAAAGCACATGTCTTTAATTAATTCCTAATTTCTGGACTAGTAGATAATTCATGTCCTTAATTTTTTATGTTTACCTTTTTGGCCATTATATTACTATTTCCCTCAGATAATAGCTAAGCAAAAGGACAGCAACAAAATGAAAATAAATCTCTGTGATACCTTGTTAGCAGCTCTTGTGAAACTTTAGTTAAGGAAACTGAAGTTCTCAGATCCAGTAAGATTTCGGCATAATCTGAAGATGGTCTGTTTGCATGCTCTCCCAGTCCCTTAATATATCTAATTGAGACCTTTGCCTGCATCTCTCCAGGATTTAAAGAACAAAAAAACTTCACAAGAAATTTTAACAACTGAACTCCCAATGTATTCATAATGTGTACAACACAATTTAATCTAAAAAAGTTGGTTTTATGGAAAGAGCACTAGATTCTGAGTCAGTAAAGCCGGGTTGGCAGCTCTGCCTCTGCTAGGAACTTGACTCTTGATTTTCCATAAGAGAAGATTCAGGTCAGATTTCCTCCACTTTTCACAACTGTCCCAAATAGAATGAGACACCATCAACTTCAGCACTCCACAAGCACTGTTCCCCTCTCTATCACTGGTCTATAGTAACAGTTTGTAAACATATAGATGCCTCTCTATTCACCTCCAACCCTCATTCTCACCACCACCTTTAGTTTCCTTGAGAGCAAAAGTAAATCATTCATTTTTATCTCCTTAGTGATTTGAATGGTGCTTGACACATAGAAGGCCTTCAACAAATGTTCATTGGATAAATGGATGGCCATGAATTCTTGCCTAGTCTTATCCAGTAAGAAGTCTTTGTTTCTCTCTAAATTTCTCCAGGCATCCCTTCAGGACTTCTTGCCCCATATACTGTATTCTGGTTATTACCTGGATAACAAGTTTTGGGCTTAGACTAGTAGAAAATGAATGCACTAACTTCAAAACATCACTTTAAGGTAACAAATTTCTCTAGATCATTTAAGATGGGTTCTTAAATGAATTGAGCTGTGATTCTCTCACTCCCCAGCAGAACATATGTTGCAAACAGCCACAGTCATCTTTCTCATCCCACACGTTCTTCTAGAACCTTTCCACTCCCTGTCAAAAAGTGGAACCGATGTTCTCCCCGTTTGAACCTAGGGAGGGCCTTTGTGACTGCATGGAATGACAGAGTACAGGGAAAATGATGCTATGTGACTTCCAAACTAGTTTTTAATAGGCAACACAGCTTCCACCTGGCTCTCTGCCAGGACACTTGCTCTTACAACCCAGTCACCATTTTGTGAGGAAGCCCAAGCTACATACAGAAGGCCATGTTGGGAAGGAGCCAAACCCACATCCCTCAATCGCATCCAAGCTCCCAGCCAATCTCCGTACACATTTGCCAGACACGTGTGTCACCTTGAAGCAGATCCTCCAGCCTTCAGTTAATCTACCCTAGCTGATGCCGCATGGAGCAGAGACAAACTTTCCTTTCTGAGCTCTGCCCAAATTACAGATTCATGAGAAAAATAAATGATTGCTGTTATTTTAAGCAAATTAGGTTTTGTTTTGTTTTGTTTTGTTTTTGAGACGGAATTTCACTCTTGTTGCCCAGGCTGGAGTGCAATGGCGTGATCTCAGCTTACCACAACCTGCACCTCCTGGGTTCAAGCGATTCTCCTGCCTCAGCCTCCTGAGTAACTGAGATTATAGGCATGCCCCACCATGCTCAGCTAATTTTGTATTTTTCATAGAGACGGGGTTTCTCCATGTTGGTCAGGCTGGTCTTGAACTCCTGACCTCAGGTGATCCGCCTGCCTCAGCCTCCCAAAGAGCTGGGATTACAGGTGTGAGCCACTGTGCCTGGCCACAACTAGGTTTTGAAGTGATCTGTTACACAGCAAAAAAAAAAGGTAACTGGAACAGTAAGTATGATGGTAAGAGCAAACCACAGGGCTAATTTTGTTTTGCAAGTGATTCAAAATGAAATTCGAAATCTAAATGCATTCAAACACTTCACATCTTAAAAGTATTTGTGATGATTAAAAAAAACAAAAAGCCTGAGTATAGATTTACTTTTTAATGGAGCCTTTGTTATAGTAAAACTATTTCTTATTTCCTACTATTTGGGGTCCTAAAATAGTAAACTTTTTAAAATTTTACAAGTCCTTTATATCTGGATGCTATTCTTTTTTATTTTTATTTATAAACAAGTCAATGTTTGCCTGGGTTTTACCTCTTATTTTCTAATACTTTTTAACTTCAGCTAGTAATAGCCAATACACACTACTACCATTCTGTTTTCCAACCATTTCCCCTAGAGGTATGGGCTACATTGGCACATTGCCTTGCAAGTTCTCACAGACAACATTTTACCAAATGTCTTGTCACTGCATAACATGATCCTGTTTTTCCTGTCTCTGATATTCATTTCCTCGAATCCCACCTTTTACCACCTTCCACCAACCTCTAAGCCAATTTCACACCTTTTAGGTTGTATGGAGGCAGAACATCACTTTGTGTCACAGAATATAAATTATGATGATGCTACCTACATAATAATAAATTTCAGTGGCTTAACCAGTGGTGTGCTGGTAAAATGACTCTCTGAAATGAAAGCCCTGATTTATAGCACTTGCCAACCTCTGTATTGTAAGTGCTCCAATCACACTGATTCCAAGCTATCAATTTGATGTCAACTGGCTTACACAATTCCTGCAAATTTAACAGTCAGCTCTTGCCACCCAGTGAAAGCCAGATAGTTAATTTAAGCACACTAGTGGGCTTAACCCAGTGTATAAAATCCAATCAACAGTGGGAGGGTCTGAGAAAGGGAGTTTGCTTCAGAGGGACCCAGGGTGATAAAGGCTCTAGCACATTCAACACATGGTTTTCAAGGTCATTTGGTGCCAAAATTTATCCTGTAGACAGGGAGAAAGGATGATGGAGGATCCCCAGGGAGGGTTTTATAGGCCAGGCCTGGAAGTGATGTACGTAACTTTCAGTCACATTCCATTTGCCAAAATCTAGTTTATGACTACTCCTAACCACAAGGAATGGAGGAATGCAGTCTAGTTGTATGTCCTGGTGCAAAGGGAAACAGGTTTATCTAACACCTGTGCAGTCTCTGCTACCGAACCCCAGACCTAAGTTCCAGCCCATCATAGTATCATGAATATCTTATCAAGTCACTCTGTACAGGTCAGTTTTGAGAAGGAAATGATGGTCATCACGGTATAAAGCATGGCCTAATGTTGTCAGGAATTATACAGTAATTGTAGCTGCAAGCACTTAAGCAGGCCCAGCTCTGATTGGCATGTTCTACCAGGTTCATGGTAGAGGTGACTTGCTCAAGTTAAGTAACAGAACCCTAGTTTTCTTATCTGTTTATATGATCTTGAACACCCAGGATGACAAGAAAAACATTGAACTTAGAATGCAGAGGAAGTTTCATAGTGAGTTCAAATCTTTAAAGAGAGACAGCTTCAGTTTAAGCAGTCAGGGATTCCTACTTTGTCACTGTTAGCTCTAAGTTCCTTATGTGAAAGTTAAATAATTATACCTAATTCACAGAATAATGATGAGTAGGTTGGATAATTACTACAAAACGCTGGCACATAGTAGTTACTCAAGAAATGTTACTCTTTCCCCGCTCCCCACCCAACAAGGGACACATTCAGCCAAATTCTAGTAGGCAAGGTTCACTGCTGGTGCTCCTCCACAGATATTTTTAGCACCTCTACCACTTGACATGATCTATAACAGACTCTGAAGCTTCCCTCTCTTCTCTTTTCCCAAGAAAATTTCTCTGGTCTTATCCGAGTCATGCTTGGTTCTCTACTAATCAGGTTAACGTGTTTAGTAAATTTTGAACATTCTGGACACTGTTGTTGCCAAAATAGCTGGGGGAAGAAAGTCAGAGATGCTAAACATCCTGCAATAGCCAGGAATTAGACACAAGAAAAAATTACCCTGCCCATTGTATCAATAGTGCCTCCCACTGTAAGGAATCTAATGGTGGGGGGGAAGAAAAGAAAAAGCTTTATAGTGGGGAAACAGAAAGAAGGACTCTTCTGAGACACCATAAAATGATCACTGTTCTGCCCCTTAGTTTTTGACTCACACATCTCCACTAAGGTGTTTGTGCAAGAGAGAAAGCCTTGCACTTCTCTCTTCCACCAAGTAGCTGAACTGTACTTCACCCCACCCCCATCCCAGGAGTACTCTGACCACTTTTTCTATGCATCTGACCTCATGTTCCAAGTGCACATAATAAACTCTGTGGGAATCATCCCAAGGGTTAAAGCCATTTCTTTCCACTTAAAATGGTGATGACTGACCTGGGAAGCAATAATTAAGTCTGAGTATAGATAAACAACAGGCAAGCTTGCACAACCAAATTCCTCATTGCAATCAGGTCAAAGTTAAAACTAATGACAAGTTGTGTCAAAAATAACGACACATAAAAACCTCTCACTCAACTGTGTTTAGTTCACAGATAGTCACTTTTAAGCATAAAACAGGCCTCCTATTCATTTGGAGGTCATGAAATGGCAAAGTTGATACTGCTTAATGTAGGAAACTATTAGCTGATGCATATTTAGATTTGTGTTTAAAAACCAGAGTGTTAAATCTCTTCCCCTAAAGAGAATTTCAAGTTGATCAAAGATACAGGATTGTCCTAATTCTTTTCAAATGTAGACTATCTTTAAAAAGTTAGAGCAGGGAACGTGTCTATGATTAAATAAAATTAGATCTCTTACGATGCTTGCAATTTAACGTTTTCATCTTTTTGATGGGACTAATCCCAAAGCATTTTATTACTGGGTGAAGTCCCTTTTTTCCATAGCATGGGTTCTGAGTCCAAGACCCAACTGATCACAATTTTGCCTTTTATAATATATATTTTATGGAATAAAACTGCTCCAAGGCTGGCCTGCTCAAGTGCTGCAGTCCGCCTGCAATCCTGTGCATTCATAGACACTGGGCATCAGGCCCTCTGGCCCCAAACCAAGGAAGTTGATTAAGAAAAAGCTGGCTCATTCCTGGGGTCATTTAACCTTCACTCCTCAGACAGAGCTTGTTTAAGCATTTTGCTCCTGAGATACAGATTTTGGCCCCTGGTTCCTGAGGGACCTTTAAACCCCTAGTTTCTTGTCTTACGACCCACAGAGGACCTCTCTGATTAGAATGGAACCAGCAGATGAAGCTGAACCTGAGTGTTTTTCCATGAGCCTGAAATCTCTGTTGACACCTCCTCTGCCTCTCAGCTCGGACATTTTGAATCAGCCAGAAACTATATGATCTCTCCATTTGATGTGATTACCTGAATACAGTGTAGCAGGAGGCCTAGACAAGATGCACAGGGTTGTTGTGAACTAAAGCTCCTTATTCCTTGAGATTAAAAGATACCTGGTAATTCTGCCGCCTGAGGCCAGAGGCATCGAGTTTCTCTCGGTGCAGACTTCCCCCAGATTGGAAAGGAACTGTCATTAAAAACATTATTAAAGATCTGTCTCCCAGCGGGGTCCAATGGCCCCTCAGTCAGAAACCAGTGCTTTTCTGCTGCCCACTGGCCCTTTCTTTGGAATCCAGGCACCATCCCAAGTTGGAGGAGACTGGTCATAGGCTCACTGGGTCCTTCCCCAGAATTCCCACCAAGATGCTGCCTAGTAAAGGGGTGACAAACACCAGTCTTTTCCTCTATGCCAACAACTTAATCATAAGGAGCAGTCTCAAACCTTGCCTGCCTTGTATCTCACAATCATCTGTGAGAACCACATCATTGCCTCTGTTTTGCAGATAAGAAAACTGTGGCCCAGCTTCCATAAGTGACCAAGGGTCAAAGGAAGAGAAGTAGCCAAAGAGTGCAACCCAGATAATCTGGCTCCAAGACCAATGCTCCTGCCATGCCCCTGCCCTGCAGCTGGCTTCTCAAAGCCTCCCTTCCTGGCAGCAGCAGAGAGCGCCCAGCCATGCCTTCGTTCTTGTTTACTGAGCAGTGCTGGAGAGTTGATGGCAAGAAATCAGCAAGCATTAACTTGTAACTAACATGGGTCTCATCAGATTTGTACATGAGTTTTTTTAATCGAACAAATCTAAGTAAGACACACTCGTGTGGGTATTTATTGTAATTCAGCCTCCAGACCACAACTGGAGAGCATGTTGCTGCTGGTTCTTAGCAGGTCAATTAGTGGGTGGATGCTGGCATCCTCCAAGAACCATATCCTGCTTTACAATATTTAGCCTACTCATATGCCTGTAAATTATAGGAATTGATATACAACATATCATATACCCAGGTCCACACAACCAAAGAGAACCACCCTAATTATATTCAGTTAAAAATGGCCCAGTTCAGTCCTGAATCGTTTAGGTAATTAAGGGCAAGCCAAAGCTATTTGTCCGAATCACCCAGGGGCACGTGATTTTCTGTGCTCTCTGGACAAGTCTTGTAAACTCAAGTCATGCTTTTGTGTTCTTCATATACTGTCATATATGTTTATTATTACAGGTTGATGTGAATTTTCATATTTTATAGGCTCAGTTATTCCTGTGGATATTTCCAGCCTTAAATGAAGTGCTTATTTCACAAACCACAATTTCAACCATTCCAAGATCCATCGCTAAAGTGTTTTATACTTTAAACAACTTGAAAACATATCAAGTTGTCAATTCATTCTTCTGCCTAGGATATTAGCTTCACACCCAACCAGCAGCATGTGCAGACCATGTCAGACAAGTGTGAGACAGAGAGGGGCTCCTCCACTGTGGAGGGAGGAGACCCTGATGGTTATTTTTGGGGACTTTGTCATTCATTTCATTTCGTTACTCTTGCCATCAAGTTGCAATTTCCTCTTTTTCTGCAACTAAATCGTTCTGAATATGTTAACCCTAGGACACTAATACCTTTTACATCCAACAGAGGGGAGAAATATAATGAAGTAAAAGTGAGCAGACCTGCCCTTCCCTTCTATATGCAGGCAACAATGGATGTATTGGATATTACTCTCTGATTCTTTTTAGTGTAATATTTTCCTGCATCAGATCACTTTTCCTCCTGCTGCCTGCAGCTGAACAGACAGCTGGAAGTCAGCTGTGTAGCGTCTAGCGTAATAGATTTTTAAATGTGTCACTGTCTGTTAATTGTGTGACATTGTCTCTCATTCTGTTTTGTGAATGGACTGTGCTGGATGCTAGAGCTAGGCAGACAGCTCAGCAATTTGCCACCATGGCTTTTCTAGACAAGCAAACTTTTCCTCTCTTATCCCTGCAATCAAAGGTAGAAAACCAGTGGAGGAGCTGGGAAAAATCCTAACTCTTGAGGATGTCCCAGAGCTGAGGTTCTGACGCAGGTGCCGTTGTCCCAAACCATCAGAGCTCTCTCCAAAACTGATGTGCAGTGCCATCCTCATTCACGGTTGTGGTCACCCACATGGATTCTTTTTATTGCCCCTCCCAGAAAAGGTCTTCATGTTTATGATTGTATAACCCAGTCATCAGAAATGTCTGAGAGAGCATTCCATTCTCAGGTTGCATCGTGTGGTTATGAACTTCGTTTGATCACTGCTCCATCAATTTGACATTAACTGCTGCAATTTACAACTGCTCCAGCTTTCTACCTATTATTGTACCTTCTGCAAGTGGAAAAAGAAAAAAGGGGGTAGGGGAGACCTCTGCTGCCCAGGGGAAGTTTAAAAGAATGTGATGGCTTGTTAAAACCTGACAGGACAATGGGGGAAGGGGATCTCTGAAGACAGCAAACTAAGCCTGGTAATGAATAATGTCTCGCTCCCTGCTGTGAACACCAGTGACCTGACATGTCCAGCAAGGCAGAGGAGTGAATAATTCACCATGCGAGTCATAGGCCTCCTGGTAGGCCACAGCATTGCTTTGTCTTACAAATATGTTCTCCCACAGAATCAGACCTGACAGGCTGGTTCGTTCAAGAAATGTTTAAACAAAAGCCTTGTGTGAGGGAAAGAGCACCTTGTGATTTTGGCCCAGGGCTCCCAGCACTGAAGTTCCTGGTGAGCACTTGGCTGGTTAATAAATCCGCAAGCATCAAAGCAAAGGTAATCAAAAATGGAACAGGTCAGAAGATGCGGAGGCCGTGCTCCTGTCTGATGAAAGTGTGATGAAGTCAGACAAAAATCCATTTTCACCACATACGCAAATTGAAGTCACATTCATTGTCTGACTTGAACCCACAAAGTGAAGAAAGTATAATGCAGCTGGGAATTCCAGGTGATCTCTTGACCTTGACTCTTGCAATTTAATTTAAAAGAGAAAAAATAAGTATATTTCTCTTTGAATGAAGAACCAGAAAGATGTCAAGACTTTTTGGTTGAATTTACTCTTTACGGTGGATTCAAAGTAGACTGCAGAGGTTTTTGCAAGTTTTTGGAGGCCAGAGCAATTGGTTGGGTCTCTTGGTTTGTGGAAGAAGGGGTCTTAGTATTACACCAAAGAATAAGATATTCTGAGTCCTTGGCCCCTCTTCTTCCTGGATGGGGATCAGGCAGACATGATGAGACAAATGAAATGGGAAGAGGTGGGAGCCAGCCTCCGGGAAGAACACTTGACTTCCTCATGATGCTTCCCTTTCTGCTGATCTGAGAAAGTGAGGTTCACAGAGAACTGGTAGAATACAGAGACATTGCCCCCAGAAGGCTTCTGATACCCCCCTCCTAGACATCAATGTGTACATAACTCAGCTGACTATTAAGAACAGGACTAGAGTACATTATTTTTGAATAAAGTTTTACTCTGAATTAATGCTTGACCTAAATTGCTAATGAAATTGCTCACTGGTACGTATTGTAAACTCCAAACTGAGCTAAACCAGCCTTGAAACACACTCCACAGGCAAGGCTCCATTACTTAGAGCGGAGACTTAGACTGACCTCATGGTAAAGGGTTCTAAAAGTCCCAAGACAAGGATGGAGTGTGCTTGGCATGAACAGTCACCTCTCCTGACATCCCTAAATAAGCTCCATTATGGAAGTGTCGTGAATTAGCCATGGGGCACCTTCCTGCTGTTGGGAGTATAAGAGTTAGTCTTTGCCACACCATTGCCAACCTTTGGCACTGCTAGTCTTTTTAGTTCTGATGCGTAGTGGTTTGTCACTGTGATTTTCATTCATATTTCCCTGGTGAGTTAGGGCAACCATAAAATGTATCCTTTAAACAGAAAACGAAAGGTGTGCTTTTAATAACTGAGCAACTAATGCAATCTGGGGCTATTACAGGCAAACGGGGATATATGGTCTCCCTACTGTTAAGCACTTTTTTATATGTTTGTTGGCTATTTGGGTATCCTCTTTGAGAATTTAGTTGTCTTTTTATTATTTTATTTTTCCATAAGTTATTGGGGTACAGGCGGTTTTTGGTTACATGAGTGACTTCTTTAGTGGTGATTTGTGAGATCCTGGTGCATCCACCACCCAAGCAGTATACACTGCACCATATTTGTAGTCTTTCATCCCTCTCTCCTTTCCCACTCTTCCCCTCAAGTCCCCAAAGTCCATTGTATCACTCTTATGCCTTTGCATCCTCATAGCTTAGCTCCCACATGTTGGTGAGCGTATACTATGTTTGGTTTTTAAGTTGTCTTTTTCTTACTGATAATACCGATAATAGGAGTTCTTTACATCTTCCTATTATATATATATATTTCCCATAAACTCATATATGTCTCATAAAGATATTTAGTCATAAAATACCACTCATCTGTTTTATATATTGGGGTTTAGCATACTATATTGCTAAAATACTTGAAAATCAGTGCTCTAGAATGCTACAGTTAAAATGTGCTCTACTTTGCATCTAGAACACATGGTGAACCTATCAGGCCGTGGTGTGACATATTAAGACTTTTACTCAGAGTCTATTTTGCTCATTGAAAGACTTTCTAATAATATTTGATTGCCTATTATTGTTACACTTTGCTTTGTTTGGAATTAAACCATTACAGATAGAATTGAAAATCCCAGCATATCATTTCTCAATCCTATTCTATTCCTTCCCTGCCAGAGAAAACCTCTTTAAAGAATTCTATGTTTATCACTTTCTTACAGCTTTTATAATAATACAATTTATATATGTATCTATAGTTACATATAGTAATGTTTAACCATATATAAATAACATACATATCATATGCTATATATACAATAACTATTCTGTACATTTTTGCTAAAGTCTGTTTTTTGAAATTTATCCATATTGATACATGTGTCTCTAATTATTTTTAAACTGGTGGGTTAGTAATCACCACTGCATGAATATATCACAATTCATTTGTTCTCCTGTTGATAGATATTGAGGTCATTAACCTCCTCTGTTTAAAAAATGCAGACTTTAATGAGACTTCTTTAAATGAAACTACTTATTAACAAGTATAAGCCTTTTCTAAGGGATATATCTAGAAGTGAAATAGCTGCTTCATAGAAAATAAGTACTCCAATAGAAAATTACAAGATGTTGCAGAAAGTACTCTTCAAAACGTTCTCCCTAATGTTGTATGTTCTTCTCAACATTGCATGAGAGTTCCAACTGCTCTACAGCCTCAGTAGTACTTGGTATTGTTTAGTTTTGCCAATTTGATGGATGTGAAA
The DNA here is from genome assembly GCF_024542745.1 of Macaca thibetana thibetana. Taxonomy (NCBI): domain Eukaryota; kingdom Metazoa; phylum Chordata; class Mammalia; order Primates; family Cercopithecidae; genus Macaca; species Macaca thibetana. The sequence goes on along the minus strand of NC_065588.1, from coordinate 38,860,065 downwards.
TTTTATTCCATTTTCATTTGTGTTTCCCTAATTACTAGTTTGAACATCTTTTCATTTGCCTATGGGTCCATTTTAACTCCTTCTTCTTATAATTAACTTTTACTTTCTTTTGCCCATTTTCTTTTGGGTTGTTTATTTCTCATTAATTTGCAAGAGATCTTATATACATACTATCTTTCATAGTTTTTTGTTAGTTATATGCATAACAAGTATGTCCTTCCATTCTGTGGCTTGTATTTTAACTTTCTTGTAGTACCTTCTGTTGAACATTTACTTTAAATTTTAATGTAGTCAAATCTACCAATTTATTCTCTTTTTTGACTTTTTTATTGATATATAATAGTTGTACATATTTGGGAGATACATGTGATATTTTAATACCTGTATACAACGTGTAATAATGAAATCAGTGTAATTACAATATTTACCACCTCAAACATTTATCTTGTCTTTGTTTTGGGAATGATTCTTATCTTTTAGCTATTTTGAAATATACAATAAATTATTAACTATAATTTCCCTATTGTACTATCAAATACTAAATTTATTCCTTCTACCTAAACGTATTTTTGTGCTCCTTAATCAACTTCTCATCATCCCTTTCTATCCCCTAAAAATATCAATCTGTTCTTCCATGCTTCATTCCTTTTGTGGCATTTCTAGAAAATTTCTTACCTACTTTAAGGTTATACAAGTATTTTCCTACATTTTCATCTAAAACTTTATATTTTCATGTCATAGTTAGGACTTAAGTGTGCCTGGAATTATTTCTGCACAGTTTGAGGTGAGAATGTACTTTTTTCACACGAGGCTAACCAATTGTCCCATCACAATTTTTAATAGTTTTTATCTCAGCATAATTTATCAAATACTCTCCCCTTCCTTCTACCGATGTGAAAGATAACCTCTGTCATATACACCCATGAATCTGCTTCTGGGCTACTTTTTTTTGATTGGTCAAACTGGTCATTGTTAAAGTGTAACAGACTTTGAGATCTGCTAGGACAAGTCTCCTACATTGCTATTCTTTGCGATTTGCTATTTGGTATTAATTTTAGAATCAAGTACCACAAAATATTCTTACAAAATTTGATTAGAATTACACTGGATATATGGGTTAATTTGGGAAGAAATGACATCTTTACAATATTGAATTATCTTAGTCATTGCATTAGTTCGTTTTCACACTGCTATGAACTGCTATGAACACCCACCTGAGACTGGGTAATTTATAAAGAAAAGAAGTTTAAGGGACTCACAGTTTCAATGGCTGGGGAGGCCTCAGGAAACTTACAATCATGGTAGAAGGCTTGTCTTCACAGGGCAGCAGGAGAGAGAATGAGTGCAAGTAGGGGAAATGCCAGATGCTTATAAAAACCATCAGATCTCGTGAGACTCACTCATTATCACGAGAACAGTACAGGGGAAACCGCCCCATGATTCAATTACCTCCACCTGGTCCTGCCCTTGACACGTGGTGATTTTGGGGATTACAATTCAAGGTAAAATTTAAGTGGGGACACAGAGCCAAATCATATCAGTCATGAGCATCATCTATCTCTCCATTTATTCAGCTTTCTTTTGTGTCTTTCAGTATTTTGTACTTTTCTCCCTGAAAATTTTGCACATACTTTATTTTTAACTATGTTCTATTTTTAGTTCTTATTGTAGAAAGAAGCTTTCAATTTACTGCATTTTCTATTTGCTAATACAAATGCTATTGATATTTTTATGTTGACCTTTCAGTCAACAACCTTGCAAAAACTCATTTGTTATTTCTATGAATTTACTTACAGATTTCTCTTTGCTCTTCTAGGTAGTCAATTCTATCATTCACAAATAAAAATAGTTTTAATCTCTTCCCTTTTCATTCATTTTTCTTTTTCTTGTTTCATTTCATTGACAAGAAATACTAATACAAAGTAGAAAAGAAATGTTGACTAGGCACCCTTGAGTTCTTCCTGACTTTGATGGACATGTTTCTAAAGTCTCACTGTTAAGTATGGTAATTACTGAAGATATATGAGAGATACATTTGGAAAATATTCTCCATCCCTATTTTATAATATTTGTAATCAAGAATTGTTATTGGATTTCATCAAATGCTTTGTCTGCATCTTTTGAAGATCGATCTGATTTTGTTAATCTATTAGCTTATGTATAATAGATTTCTAGATAATAAAGGATCTTCATATTCCTGACCATGGCCTTGGTTTAATTTTTACTGCTGGAATCAGCTTATTTGGGGTGTTAACTTTTTAAATGTGAACATTTGTGCATAAATAAATGATCTAAAATGTTAGTTTCTATGCTGTTCTTGTTCTGGCAAAATTCTACTATGCCAAAACATGAGCAAAGTAAGTTTTCTCTTTTGTACTCCCTGAAACTATTTGTATAACATAAAATTATCTGTTCTTGAAAATTTTTTGAAAAATTATCATCAAAATCGACTGGGCCTGTTAATATTTTTTTGAGATGGAGTGTCACTCTGTCACCGAGGCTGAAGTGCAGTGGCATGATCTCAGCTCACTGCAACCTCTGCCTCCTGGGTTCAAGCGATTCTCCTGCCTCAGCCTCTTGAGTAACTGGGATTACAAGTATGCACCACCACGCCTGGCTAATTGTGTGTATTTTTAGTAGAGATGGGGCTTCACCATGTTGGTCAGGCCGGTCTCAAACTCCTGACCTCATGATCCACCTGCTTCGGCCTCCCAGAGTGCTGGGATTACAGGCGTGAGCCACTGCGCCTGGACCTGTTTACTGTTTAAAAGAGAAAACTTTGACTTTTCATTAAACATCTATATTAATTAAAATTTAATCAGGTTTTCTACTTCCTTTTGCATCCTTAATAGTTTATATTTTTCTTTAAAAAAATAGTAATTTCCCCTAAATTTTCAAACTTACTGACACAAACTTGTTCATATTTTCTTGTTTGTAAGATAATATTATAACTATGGATATGTCCTTTTTTGTTCCTAATAGCATAATGGTTAAGAGCACAGGTTCTGGAGTCAGACTGTCTGAAGTCAAAGCCTGGCCCTACTATTTACCAATGTTGTGGCCTTGACAAAATTACCTAACTATGCTTCATTTTATAATAATAGTTTAGCTTAGTTTTAAACACAAATCAGTAGTTACTGTTCCTCCTCAGTAAATGGAAGCTCTTGCTCCTTCGCCTTCTGGCATATGTCGTTGCTGAGGTAAAGTCTGCTGCAGGTCTGATGTCTACTCATTTGTGAGAATCTTCTCTCATTGATAGCTGTTAAGATTCATTCCTTATCCTTGATACTCTGCAGTTTCACCATCATGTATCTACCTATGAATTTATTTTCATTCATTCTTATTGGTACTTAGAGCACAATTTCAGTCCAAAGACTCATGTCCTTCCTCAATTTCAGTACATTTGTCAATGATCATCTTTTAGAATACTGATTCTTGGCCAGGCACGGTAGCTCACACCGGTAATCCCAGCACTTTGGGACGGTGAGGCAGGTGCATCACTTGAGCCCAGGAGTTCAAGATCAGCCTAGCCAACATGGTGAAATTTGTCTCTACTAAAAATACAAAAATTAGCTGGGCATAGTGGCGGGAGCCTGTAATTTCAGCTACTCAGGAGGCTGAGGCAGGAGAATCACCTGAACCTGGAAGATGGACGTTGTAGTGAGCCAAGATCATGCCACTGCACTCCAGCCTGAGCAACAGAGTAAAACTCTGTCGAGAGAGAGAGAGAGAGAGAGAGAGAGAGAGAGAGAGAGAGAGAAAGGGAAGGGAAGGGAAGGGAAGGGAAGGGAAGGGAAGGGAAGGGAAGAAAGAAAGAAGAAAGAAAGAAAGAAAGAAAGAAAGAAAGAAAGAAAGAAAGAAAGAAAGAAAGAAAGAAAGAAAGAAAGAAAGAAAGAAAGAAAGAAAGAAAGATTCTTCACCATTCCATTCCCTCCATTTTATTCTTCTGGAATTCCTATTAAAGAATATTCTGGAGTCTTTTAATCTATTCTCCATTTTTCTTAGCTTTTCTTCACCAACCCCCCAATGTTTTTCATTTTTACCAGAATTGTTTCATAATTTCTTGCCCTTTTAAACAAAATCATTCTTTAATCTATCTCATTGAGCATTTTAAAGATATTTATGTTAATGTCTTCTTCAGACTACTCCATGGGACAGACTTATGTTTTGATTGTTGCTTTTTTAACTGTGTTACTGAACTTTTTACTTCTTTTGGAAATCTGGTTTGCAGATTCCCTTTAAATGAGTGGATATCTGCTCCCCTCCCCTGTCTCTCTCCCTCTGTCTTATTATTATGTATCTTGTAAACAGGGTGTGCATCCAAGTATTACACATTAGAATTTATAAAATAAATTCATGGCAGGGTGCGGTGGCTCACGTCTGTAATCCCAGCACTTTGGGAGGCCAAGACAGGAGGATCACTTGAGGTCAGGAATTCGACACCAGCCTGATCAATATGGTGAAACCCCATCTCTACTAAAAATACAAAAATTAGCTGGGCCTGGTGGTGTGCACCTGTAATTTCAGCTACTCAGGAGGGCAAGATGGAAGAATTGCCCAAAATGGGAGGCAGAGGTTGCAGTGAGCCAAAACCATGCCACTGCACTCCAGCCCGGGTGACAGAGCAAGACTCCATCTCAAAAAATAAAATACAAAATAAAATAAATTTATACCAACAGAAATACTTTTTAACAGGTTATATATTAGATCTCTACAAATTTTTATGCCAAAAAGAAGTATTTTATTACAAAAGAAAAAGTGTGAAAACCACTGTAGTCGACTCAAATCTAGAGCCCCAGAGAACACAAACTTTCCTGCAAGAACTCTAAGAATGCTCTAGTTAGGGCTTTAGGCACATTCCAGCTACTGGGACAAGTGGAAGGTTTCTCCCACCTGGTCTCACTACCTCATGAGTAGAGAGCATGCCAACATTGAGCTGTTGTAGGTCTGCACTAAACAAGGTCCAACAGTAGAAGCCAGAGACTTCAATGAGGCCAATCTCATGCTTGTCTCATTCATGAGCATAGCATTCCCTCCCATTAAAGTTTGTCTTTAGGACTATGCTTTCTTGGCTCTGACTCCAATTAGACTTATTCTCATTCTATCTTGACTCTATCTTTAAGCTATCAATCTTCCACCTTAACCTAGACAGGCAAAGGGCATGCTCACAGCTAACACATGCTCCAATCCAGCTCATTCCACACACCAGGATTTGAGACCAAAGCCCAACAGCAACAAACTGGGTACTTTTGCCCAAACTGTTTCCTCTGCTCTTCTCTCTTTAGAACCTATAGTAGCAATTGTGAAATAATAATAGTTGGATATTAGAGATTTAGGGTCAAATGTTCTGGTTTTCTTTCCATCTATCCAACAGAAATCTTAATACTAATCATATATATTTACCTTGGAAATAGTGCCAAAATTAACCCACAATTCCCTACCTTGTCACTTTCTCCATCAGATACACAGCAGAGTCCCTGAGGACCACTTCACCCAGACCCTTTCCAAATCTTAAAGATTTGGAGTCCCCCTACTCCATGCTGCAGGGTCTTAGCAAGGCCACCACAGTGAAGGGATCACAGACAGTTTCCAGGGCACCCTGTCATTCAGTTTCTCATTCTCAGATCACGGGGTTGCAAGACATCTCCAGCCCTTTTCCAATGTCCTCAATTATTTATCAAATGAACATAACTAAATAAGTTACTTTTGCAAAATTATCTGGGATTTTGTTAATATTATCCTATGATGGTCGCCATTCTCCGGTCTTCTCTGGACTCCAACAATCCTCTTTTTCCTGGAGTACCCACAAGGAATACATACCTCTGTAACCACATTACCAAAAACTTCCTACATTCTCCAAAATGTTAAAAGTTTGGGGGAGACTACAGTGTCCCCAAAGACTGCTCCTGCTTCACCAACTTTATCTTACATGGAAACCAAAAACACACTGCAGAACCACACCAACCACATCAAGCAAGCCCAAGGTGTAGAAAGTGGTCCAAGACATGGTCTCTGAGAAGCAAGTTATTTATCCTCTCTGAACCCCAAACTCATTGTCCATAAACAGGGGTGATGACATGTGCCTCTTTGTGGTCATTGTGAGGATTAAGTGAAATGATTAATAGAAGGTGCTTAGTAGTGAGGCTAAAGCTGAGAAGGTGCTCAGAAAATAGTATTAGTCTCATTCTACCCACAATTTGAGGTCCTTTGCCCATATAGTAGAATGGGAGACAGAACAGTTCTTAAAGTAGAGTTACCTGTTTGTGGTGGAGAGAACATTTAGCCAGCCAGTATTGAGCACTTCTATTCCTATGTGAGTGGGGCTATGCAAACCTACCCGCAAAGTCCAAGGAAACTGAGAGGCCGAAGAAAGAGACTCACATATCCAGTTTCTCAGGAAAAAAAAAATACTCACATACACATTTAATGGGGACTTATAAACAGAAGCTATGTCTGTGTCTTAGGGGGTGGTGAGACAAAATGGTGCATCCCAGGTCATTACCCATCAGACCCAGAGCTCTTATAGGATAGGGGAGGAATGTGTAGGACAGTTGCTCAAAGGCAGGATTTATATTAAGTACAATAACATCAAGGTCGTTTTGACCTAAGGGCAGGATTTACAGTAAGAACATGAACAACAGATAAAATCTTAGAGGCCTTCCCAGATCTGGGGTCAATCAGAGGTCAACATGGTAGATTAGCATCCAAGATGGAGTTCCTTTATCCTTCACAACTTCCTATAGGCCAATCACTCCTGTAAGCACTCTGTGTAAGGTTATTATTCCCCACCTTATTGATGATGTCACGGAGGCATAGATTGACTAATAGAAAGCCACCCACCTAGAAACTGCAGAGACAAGTCAAGGTGAAGAGGATGGGATGCAGATGTCAGAGTAAATAGAACTATGTGCAAAACATTTTAAAAGTGCAGATATACAAGGCACTGAGGTTCTTTGTGGGGAAGAGAGGGATCAGGTGTGGGAAGTGGCCCAAATTATATGGGACTGATACAGGAGATTTAGATATTTGGGTTAAAACTTAAGCATTGTGAGAACATATGTAGATGTGAACAGGCAGCTGGGAACATGTACACAGGCATTCATATAGGTACAATCTGATCGGAGCTTAAATGATGGACCAAGAGTTTAGTTTTGAGTAATTCTGGATTAAATTTATTATAACTGTAAGAGATAAGGGATAATCTTTACCATATTTAGATTGAAAAAAAAAAAAAGGCAAGTTTTTCAGACCATCTAAAATGTTTACAATATAATAAGTTATGGAAAACTCATGAAGTTATCTATGAGTATTCTAGAAAGATCTCTAGAAGTTGTGTTCCTGAACTTTAAGAGTTACTTTCTAAATTTTCTTTCCTTCCTATAATGCAAAGGAACCATTGATATCATTTAAAATTGTGGGGTTTTTTTCTTTGTATGATTTGAATGCTGCCTTCAAGCTAAATGTCCATCTCTTTTCCCACTACCCAATTCAGTCCCTTGCAAGCTAAATACCATCATACCAAGGGCAAAGCCAAATCAGCAACAGAACAGGGCAGACTCAGGGGCTGAGTTGAAACTGGCCCTGACAGGTGATTGTGATGGGAAGAAGTGCATTTAAGGAAGCAGAGCAGTATCCAAAGTGCCAGGCAATAGACAACAGTTGTGGTCCAGTAGGGCTGTCAGCGTAATCACCATTCGGGTTCTTCCTGACTGCTGCACAGACAAAACCAATTCACTGAGAAAGAGGCATTGCAGCAGAGAAAGAGTTTAATTGATGTGAGGCTGGCCACACACAAGACAGAGTTATCACTCAAATTGCAAATCAGTCTCCCTGAAGGCTTGGAGGTTAGAGTTTTTATGGACAATGTGGTGGGCTAGGGAATGTGTGCTGCTGATTGGTTGGGGAATGAAGTCACGGGAGTGTGGAAAAAGTCCTTGTCAACTGAGTCCTCACCGTTGGGTGAGGCTACAGGACTGGTTGAGTCATGAGTTACACGTCCAGGCAGGGTCAGTCAGTTGCCAAAAAGTCTAAAAAAGTCTCAAAAGACCAATCTTAGATTCTACAATGATGTTATCCATAGGAGCAACTGGGGAAGTCACAAATCTTGCGACCTCTGGCCTCATGACTCCTGAGCGGTAAAGGATTATAGATACTACATCTATATCTCAGCAGAATTCAGACACCTCTCATAATCCTAACCTTGTGGCCTCTCAGTTTTCCAAAGACATTTTAGTTTGGGGAGGGGCTATTATCATCCTTGCTTTAAGGACAAACTATAAACTAAATTCCTCCCAAAGTTAGTTTGGCATATGCTCAGGAATGACCGAGGACAGCCTAGCAGTCAGAAGCAAGATGGGGTCAACCATGTCAGATTTCTTGATATAATTTTGCAAAGGTGGTTTCATCAGCATCAGGATGCCTCACCAGACAGACCTGACATGGAGTCTAGGTGCCCCAACAGGAGATAGAACAGAGCTACAGGGGCCTCAGGAGGGGGTGGCACTTGGCAATCTGGACAGGCATTGAGCGTAAGTCTGTCCTCACACAGCACAAGAGTGCAATGTCTTAGAGTAAAGGCTGCATTCTCATCTCAGCAAGGGGCTCCATACTGAAAAGCACAGTCATGATTAGAAAAGTATTCAACCTTTTTGAACCTCAGTTTATACAATGAAAGGTGGAGATGTCAGTAATATATACTTTACAGCATATCTGTGAAGATTAAATAGGATGACATATGCAAAGTGTAGTGCCCAGCACATAGTAAGTACCTCATAAATGTTAACTACTGTCTTTTTCATTGTTATTTTAAATCAGAACTTCTGTCACCTGCCTGTGCTCAGTAAAAGGCTCCAGGCACTAGAAAGGAAACTGGCAGGATCAGGAAAGGACCCGTTGTGGAGAAAGTAGGGCCCTGGGTGACCTTGGTGAGGAGTTAGGCACATGGGAACAAGATGGAACACAAATACAGGGACTGGATGAGAAACAATGGCAGAGTCTCAGAAGGTCACTTTTCATAGCTGGAGTGCAAAGTCTAAGTCAGACTCAAAGCCAATCCAGCAGAAACAGTGACTTGACTCTGAGCCTCAGGGTCTGGGGTGGAGCTCCTTAATGTATCTAAGGTGGGGTTTAGTCCTAGAGACTAAGACAGGGCTGGGCTTGCAGGGGGTGGGGAACAGCTAGAGAAGACAATAGAGGGGAGAGATCAAAGCTCTGGGGGATCCTGAGCAAGACACGTACACTGTCTAGGCTGCTGCTTCCTCTCCTGCACAATGCACTCATTGTGCAACTGGACTCGATTATCCATGATTGATGGAACAATGGGTGTTCATTGTTTTTTTCCCCCTGGGGACACGTGTCATAGGATTGCAGATTGAGTTTTACAATAATGAAGCAACCTCGAAAATGTGGTTACACCAGACCTCTGCTCTCCAAAAAAATGTTATGTCTTGCAGACATGAAACATTCATGAATGGACATCAGAAATTCATTTTAAAGTGTGTATTTACTTGACTCCATGCCCATAAGAAAGCCTGCAACTTGCTTACAGTGAAAAGGTTTGAGGAGTTCCAAGGACACACTGACAATTTCTCCTAGAAGGGCCTGTGTCTTTAAAAGAAGGCTGTGTAAACAGCCCTAGGCAAAGGCTCCAGAACCACAAGGCTTTCCTCACGAAGTGTCAGCCTGGTTGTGTCAAGTCCCCACGAAAGACTTCAGCACAATTTTCTCTGGCATGATGCTTTTCCATTCCAGTGCCAAAGATAGCCTTGGGTTTAGGCTTAGGAGAGAGCATGCAACTGGTTTAGGGCCCAAGAAGAACATATGATTACAAAAACCACTCCCTTACACCTTTTAATTTTTTACAATTACCCAGAACAAATATATAGTGGTTTTCTGGCTTTTTAGCAAGAAACCTGGTGCCCCCTAAGCTATCCTGGCACAGCCTTTGAAAATTTTTAAGATGAGTTGAAGTCAAGGAAAAACTGATCTGGGTAATTACAAGGCACATAAACAAAAGATCACTTACCAAAATGACTTGAAACCCTTTAACAAAACTATTGTAAATTGTTCTTTGGGGAGAACAAAACAATAAAATATTATAGCAAGTGAATGCTTTATTGCATTAAAAGCAGTCTCAGAGTCGTGGACTTTCCCAATTCTACTTCAATAATTTCTTATAATCTTTATTATTTTTAGCTTAACAAAGGCCCTTAGAAGCCAGTCTTCAAAACAATGATCCTTATTACAGTGTAGGGGCAGTGACATAATGCAGCAAAATGGGACCCAATACAAAATCCAATGACAGCCCCCTCTTTGATGTATACTATGTACACACACACACACACACACACACGACACAGCCTCCCCTACTTTCTCCACTGAGCTGAGTACATTGCTTTGGCTAACAGGGGCAAGTTTTTGAGTAGGAAGGGAGTGTGTGGTCTTTGTGGAGCCCAGGAAGAGGCTATCACGTGGCAAGAGAGACAAGCAAGCGGGCATTGCCAGGAGCCAGAGAACACATTCCCATACCCTATCAGAAAGGGAGACACCTACAAAAGGCTGTCAGCCCCACCCACTGTGAGGACCCCATCCAGGGAACTTACAAAAATCAACCTTCAGATCCAGCATTGCCCTGAGTCACCACTGGTTTTCAATCCACCATTGGGTGGACTAAAGCCAACACAAAATTTAGAAGGGTGAGGCCAAGGTGAATCTCCTTTATGACTACTATAGAGAGAAGGCTGCTCAAGTCATAAATATCTTCATCTAAGTCAGATAGGAAAATCATCAGTAGCAGAAATACTAAACTGGGTTTGGAAGGTTTGCAAGGGGGGCAGTAAAACCAGCATTCATGAAACTCACTATGAGCCATAGATTGTGCCGGTCCTTCCCATGGCTATATTATTTAATGTTTATTCTATAGGTTTGTTATTTAACCCTGCGTGAGAGACTGGATCAGTGTATACCATTAGAAAAGTACAAAAAAGAACAGATTTCATCAACGGTAGGCTAACCCCAAGGCCTGCTCAGAATATGCCAACCCAATAAACATTCTGGCACAGTGAAATCATGTGCCAAAATCCCCTCTCTCTGGGTTGTAAGGATTCTCCATTAGCCTTTTTGGGGGTGAGCAAACTAAATACAGGAAGTCAGAGCATGCCCAGAGTCAAGGAAGTACTAACACCATCAAATTGAGGAACCAGACTTCCTAGATGAAATTACAACAATTGCTTACATTCGCATTGCAAAATTTTATCCATTCAATAAATATTTACTGAGCTGGACAGAAAAGAGAGCAAGACATTCTCCCACTCCTCCCAGAGCTAACAGCTTGATGTGAAATGTCACACACAAACAAGGGACAACTGCAATGTTGTGCATAGAGGAAGGAGAGGCCGATGGGAAGGAACCCTGGAGAGTGCCCAACCCAGACTTCCCAGGGGGCTCCTGTGAACTTCCAAGAACCTTTCTAGCAGCAGGCATCATTGTCAATTTTACCGATGAGGAAACCAATAAGTAGAGAGGCTACGTGCCTTGCCCAAGTCAAATACATACATTTAGAAGGGGAATCCTGATCATATTACACCATACAGCATCTAGGCATGAAATTTTTTATCCCTAAAGCAATAATTTATTGAACAGGACACAGAAGACTGGAAAGGGCTGGAGTTTTCAAAAGTCCCTAACTTAATCTCAGGGACTAGTTTTAGAACTGAAAGAATTTGATTCAACAATTTTAAGTCTCCGTTTTAGTCTTACCTTTTAGCCCCACAAAATTATGAGTCTGGAGCAAATTCCCTTTGGAGAAACCACTAGGGACTCTACCTCCGTACCCAAGGATCTTTTCTATTCATAGAAACTACAGCTGACCCTTAACATTCACGAAGACTGACATCATGAGAAATTTTGAATGCTCATATTTTCAAATGCCTCTGCAGCAAAAAACTCTTTATAAAATGCAGTCTTTTATTCCCTGCTTTATTTAAGAAACATTTTATTGCAAGCCTGCTACATAAGCCAGGCAATAAAATATAATCAAACAATTTAAGTGACCTCTTTGGAGCAGAAAACAAGACAGCTGGGTTGAGATTAAATACCAAGTAGTCAGCTGGGTTCATTCACCAGGGAAGTGACTCATCTCAGTGTATCAGCATCACTACACGTGCATTCAAATCCCTGGTTGAGCAAAATTATAAGTACTACAGTTCATGGATTTTAGGTCATTGGCATGTAATTGAGACCACAGTGTTAAATCTATAAATGTCACAAGTTTGTACACTCAGTGCTGAAGGCTTGAATTCTAGTGCTATATAGCTGTGTGGCACTGGATTGATCACTTAACCTCCCTGTGCTTTGGTTTACCCATCAGAAAGACTAGAGTTGAAGTAGATGATCTCTAAGATTTCTCCTGGCTCTAAATACGGATTCGACTTTGTATAAATGCAGATTTGAAGTTGTGAATTTTAATCTTAATCACAACTTGCAATCTTTTAATCTTGTTAAAGTAATATACACATTATCACCTCAACTCATTTTCATAAAAATATATTTCTTTATTTTCAGGAAATAGCCTGTTAAACTTTGTCACTATTATACAATTATAAAATCTAGAAAGCAAGTGCTTATGATTGTATATAATAGGGCAGCAACAGCTGCAGCAGCCATAGCCAATTGAGCAAATAAACACCACTCTTTCTATAAAACCGAGTAGCCAAAATATATATTTTTAGAATCAAACTGTACTAGGGCTTCATGGAGTGCAAGTTGCTTGATTCTTCAATCTATAGAAACTTAAAAACTAGTTTAAAATATCCTGGCCTTTTGACCATGGTATAATCATATATCTTTCTTACTACTTATAATTGCTTTTAAGTGTGTGAGTGAAATCTATTTCTAGATCATCACTTTCCAAAGTAGTCCCATGATTACTGTTGCAGGTTTGCTACTAACTGCTCTATGGTACCTTTCCCAAACTTGCATAGTGGTGGTGATAAAGCTGCTGCTAATGATTAATATTCACTGGCTGCTCACAATATGTCTACAAAACCATATGTGCAGCGCAAGCCTTCCAGCATCATGGACTCAGAGACAATATGTTTTACATAGCAGGACAGTCAACTACAAATGCTGCGATCACATTCAAAGGTTACTGTAAAGCATTGGTGGAAAATCGGGCTTTCTGTGAACTAGATGCAGCTCACAGATGTGGGCTTTGCAATTTTTTTTTTTTTTTTTTTTTTTTTACTTCATTGCCAACATTTACAAAATGAGATATGAAACATTTTTTAAAATCTGGATTTGAATCATAAGATATGGCAACAATAACACCATGATTTTACATGCTAACAATTGACCAGAAATGGCTAGCCCCTTAGATGGGCTTCCTCAGCTCCTCACTTTAAAACTTTAACTATTATTAGATGCCTCCTATAAGGGGAATCATCATGCACTATTTGTCCTCCTGTTGGCTTATTTCACTCAGCATAATGTCCTCACAGCTCATTCATGATGTCTACTATTAAAGAATTTTCTTCTTTTTTAAGGCTGAATAGTGTTCCATTGTACACGTATAGGCCACATTTTCTTTATCCCTTTATTTGTTGGTGAACACATTATCATTATTGTGAATAGTGCAGCAATGAACATAGGAGTGCTAATCTCTCTTCAAGATGCTGCTTTTGATTCTTTTGAATAAACACCCAAAACTGGGATTAGCTGAATTATATGGTAGTTTTATCTTTAATTTTATTAGGAATCTCCATACTGTTTTCCATAGAAGCTGCACCATTTTGCATTCCCACAAACAATGTAAAAACGGTTTTAAAATAATCTTTTAGGAAGAAATATGAACATCATGGCCTATGTTAACTCAGAGGAGTGTTCTCTTCACACGTGGTTTATAGCTTATGCCTGGCACAGAGGAGGCTTGCAGAAATGTTTGCTGGACCAAACTGAACAGATTACAATACAGAAGAGGGAAATGAGATGCCCATTTCATGATCTTCAGAAACAAAGTTGGAAATCAGCAATTTCTGATCAGATTGCAACCATGGGTATGGGATCCTTGGCTGCACTGGCAGCAAAGGAGTGGTAGTGTCTCGTTGCCCTTTCCCCCTATCTGACAAGCTTGCACTAAAGGGCCTGCATACCACACCCAGGACAGAATACTCTTATTAAACTAATGGCTGCCCCCAATCCATCCAGAGTTCTCCAATCAACACCAATTTCAGAACCATGTTGGTGGTGATAGGAGCCAAGGAGTTTGAGATTGTATTTATCATCTGCTTCCTACAGCAAGTAGCACCTGCCATATCATGGAAAACTCAGGGAAGTGTCACGAGCACTGTTCCCTCAGCTACTGAGGCAGTCCACTTGATCCCCAAATTCTACAGGCTTGTAGCCTTCATGGGCGCACACAGCCTCGTGCAAGCAAGCACGAGTGTAACGCACACACACGTTGACACACGCTGAGGTGGAACGCTTGCAAGAGTGAAGCAACTGCACAGAGACAGGCCACACAGATGCTCTGCTCATGTCTTTCCAGCCAAGAAGTTTCGAGAAAAGGGTAACACATTACATACTAAGCCAGAAATTTAGGCCTCAGGAAAATCTCTGTATTTGCAAGCAACATTGAATAAAGGCACATCTCTCTGGGGTTCTATCTCCTCATCTGTAAAAAGACAGGACCAGAGGTTCTCAAATATTTTAGTGGAAAGCAATGGCAGAATGCTTTTTCCCTAAGGAAATCCTACTCAGAACCACAATATATAAAACAAATGCTGACCTGTTCTTGCTGAGAGGGGCTGAGCCTTCCTTCCTGTCCCCTTCCCTAACCCCCACACCACGGGGAAAGTCTGAAACTCACTGCACTAAATGAGCTCAAAGGCTTCTTCTGGACCCAGCTTTCTGCAAATTTGTAAGCTCAACTTGTTCGTGTATATTTGTAGCTCATGCTATATAGAATATGATATGGCTAAACAGTAACTAACGCCTTTTGGCTGCTACAGTCAGGTGTTGGCCGGAGGCTTCTTGTGGCTGTTCACAGAAAATGTTAGAGCTTTCAGTCTTTTGCTCAACAGAGGACAGGTTTCAGCTCAGTTACCCTAGGCAGGGATCATAAACCTTCCCACCAACAGAGCATGGAAAGAAAGAACTCAGAGAGCCGGATCCCCAGTTGCAGAGCACAAGGAGATGGGACTAAAGAGCAGGGCCCAGGATGGGCCACATGAGGAGACAGATGTCACCTAAAACATCAAGCCATTTCTGTCTTTATCTATGTTACTCACATTCACCTATTTTCTGTGAAAACAAAGACAATGTAAAGGGAGTTCGTAGCATAATCTTGGAATTCAATAAATGGTATTTCAATCTGAATCTCCTACCTTAAAGTCTGCAGAGAAGTGGCATGCTTTCATTTTCAGATGAAAACCTAAAAATGTTACTATCTGCTTACTTGACCTTGCAGAGAATCAAAGGTCAGCTAAATATACCACATTAACATAAAAGCCCCAATAATTTTTTTCTACAAATGGAAAAAAAATTACTCTTAGACTATCATTGAATACTCCCTTCTGACAATAGCTTCAACATGAAAACAAGGGGTAGCTGAATGAATTCTTTTTGAGAACACATTTGAGTAGAGACTTTTCAACATAAAACCATCTTCAAGTCAAAAATGGATTCTGCATAAAATATTCATTCTGCATTCTGAAATGTATTATAAATGCAAAGTGGAATATTTTAAATAATTGTATTTCAGATATTCCCTTTTATACTCAGATACACTTTTTTTTGTTTTTTTTTTTTTTTTTTTGAGAACGCATTTAATCAGTAGAAAACTAAAATGTGAATTTCTAAAGGTAAAAATGTTCAAATGTGATTTTTGCTATCATTTGAAACATGCTTTGTTTAAGCTCTCAAAATGAAGCAAAATGTAAACTGTACTGTATATTTCAGTAGACTAATAATCAAAATTTAACTGCAAATATTGTAATTAAAGTAACAAGAGATTCTCCCATCTAGAAATTGCACCGACTTCTTTACTTTACTGCTCTGCTTATCTGCTTAATAAAAATTATTATTCACTCACTTTGAAAAATGCTGTACTGTAAAAGAATAACAAATAGAGGATATCATTAATGACTAAAAGAAAATAGAGAAATTTCGAAGATGCTCCCTGACTTTGAAGTATAATTGCAAAGGCCTAAAAAGTAATAACAATAGTTTTATGAATACTCCCAGGCAGTTATTTCTCTTTTCCTCTAATTTAATTCAATCACTCCTTTTACCTCCTCTCAAACTTATTTAACTTTCAAAAAGTTGCCCTGAGATAGGTTCCAGTGCTCAGATTTACAAGATTATGGATTTGTTGAACACCCCTAGGCACGTGGAATTTGGAGATTGTTGGCACAACCAACAGACTAGAGGCACCATGCCAGTTCTCCGCCCTGCTGCCTGCTAGATCCACCTTTCCAGCCTCAGTTGCCAATAACAGCATTAAACTTCCCTGCTAATGGCCCCTGCCATTTAAGGAAACTTTCAAACTCACAAGAATAGTATTATGGGACATCTTATCCAGGAACAATTGTTCTGCTATCTCCAGTTCACCTGGATGGAAAGCAGCACATGTGTCCCGCAGAAATGATGACCAGTCCAGAGCAATACCAGGAACAGGTGGGTTAATGGCACTTAGTTGAACTTAATGCTGTGAATTAATTCCTTCCAACTGGTCATTTATCCTCAGGAAATGTCCTGATTCTCAATCACTGTTTTCTAAATCTTGGAACAGATTATCTCTCTTAGAATCTTGGAGCTGTCAATGCATGGAGGTCTTTACGCGGTTGTTTGGGAGACATTGCCCAAATTTTCCAGATCTGGGAAAACTCTGTTTTCTCCTCCAGTCTTGCTGGCACCAATGGAGATTCACAGCAAATCTCATCAGTTACATTTGATAACTCCAAAAGAATACATGCCCCGTCTAATAGTTGTTTCTGGGTTTTTTGCCAATGTGATTGCTCACATAGATATTATTCTCAACAATTTGTATAGCTTTTCTTATTCAGGACACATAATGTAAGGAGATTTTCCTTCTCGCAGGATAATGTTAAAGAAATGTATGAATCATAAATAAATTAAAAAAAAAAAAAAGAAATGTATGAATCCTTACCCCTTCTAATGACTGACTTACAAAAATCCATTAGAGGGGACGCGTAAGCCTAAGAAAAAAATTAAGGAAAATGTAATAAAGAACAAGTTAAGACTTTCCCAAGATGTCCGAAAACAAATAAAACTATGTTTCATGCCAGAAAACTTGACAGCTGCTACTCTGTAATTTTTTAAATATTTACTATAAACAGCATTAAGAATAGACTTCTTTTTCCTCTAAAAGCACTTTGTGTTTTTGGTAAATGTCATTAGCACCAATCAGCAGGTTCACTTGACAGTGTGGTTTACGTGCTATGAGGTTAGGGTTTGAGAATATGGAGAAGACGGATTTCTAGCAAACCAAAAATTGTTCAGAAAATATGACCATCACATCATTCCTGAAGCCCACTCCATTAAGAAGCGTCATTGAAGTACCTCCTCACTACTACTTCCTAGTGAAACTTCACTAATGTATTCTCATTGGGTTAGATTTGTCTTTTTTGATATAACTTATCTTGCCCAGATCTAGAAAATAAACTATGACCATGTTTCATATAAATCCCTTGATTTTTATTTCTATGCACATTTATTTGCATGTCAGAGAGGCATTCGTTATTTGCCTTATTTGCTAAATGCTTCGTCATCATGATTCCTACCTTTGCCCCAAAAGGAAGCAGCAGATAGTCTCCCCAACTCTCTCCTAAACTCATGCAGAGAAAGAACAGCTTTCCCTGAAAAGCCAGTCAGTTTACAGGATTGCCAGGAAAAACTAGAGAGTAGTCAGAAGAGTCCAAACTTGAAGCCCCACAACACGATCATCCTTATCCAATGACACCTTGATTAGAATTCCCAAGCATAGCTGTGTAGCCCTTTCACAGAATAAGAATGCCTGCGAGGAGAGAAAGCCCAGGGAAAAGCTGTCAGTGAAT
Organism: Macaca thibetana thibetana; assembly: GCF_024542745.1. NCBI lineage: Eukaryota > Metazoa > Chordata > Mammalia > Primates > Cercopithecidae > Macaca > Macaca thibetana. Next base: position 38,841,994 of record NC_065588.1, on the reverse strand, counting down.
GGCAGGGCATCTTCCTTGAGCCCTAGAACAGACCCAATGCTGAGGAGCTGCTTTGGTCTTGGGCCAGCTGACTCTGCCACAGAACATGCTGGGGCTGACTGTCGCCTGCACGCCTGCAAGGAGAGAGAATGTTCTGTCCACTGAGTGCATTTTTGGAGACACTGTAGCCAAGAGGTAAAGTGTCAAAATACCTTCCTAAAATAGATAGTGCGCCTGCCAGGGATAAATGCATACAAACCAAGGCTAAGGCACCGTGGCTGTAGACAGTTGTTGGAAGCATCTGCTCGTATCTGAAAGAGGAATGAATATCAATCCAGAAGGGTGTGAGTGTTCTGGTGAGTCAACCTATGACAGGAGCGTTCAAGTTAATTATAGTTATCAGAGATTATTCTGTATTAGCACAGCAGCAAACCTGTTAGCCTGGTCTTTAGCACTTCTATTAACGGGCAAAGTAGTCCCTTTATGTATCATGGTTGTTCCAACACATTGAAGCTTGCCAAAAATTTTTTTTTTTAAGTCCATAAAGCTGACTGATTTTTGATATCTGTGTCTAAAGCTTCAACAAAGCCTCTGCTAATGAGAAAAGATTATGTTCAAAGTTACAATTTGAAAACCCAAAGAGAAGATATCCTACCATTTAAAAGATTCAGTGAAAATCTTTTCACCCCGTTATCACACAACTATCACAGCCTGAAATAGAATGCTGAACCCCGAATTCATGGCAAAGATTGCCATCATGATTTTAAAATACAGATAGAAACTATATGTTAGAATGTGAAAACACAAGAGCTTTCAAAGTCAAGTTGCTGCCTCTGACAGTGACTCAAAAAGACAGTTTGTAGAAGTCTAGATTCACTTTCATTAAAAAGTAATCATGGTTAGAAGGGTGCATAGGACTCAGCTACTGCAGCCTCCTGTCCTCCACCCTCCACCCCCAAACCTTACTTTGAGGAAATAAGACTTAAAGAGCCAGGAGATTTGGCACTGTCACACAGCTAGTCAAGGCCAAAGCAAAAAGCAGAATCCACTGACTTCCGGCCTACTGTGCTGATCAACCTTCAAACATTAGAGATGATGCTGATATTGTTCTAGCTTTTACTGAGAACTTCTTCCACGTAAAACTATTCTGTAAAACATTTCACAGGCCCAGTTCTAATCCTTTTTCAACAGTGAACCAATTAACAGTTTTCATGTGTCTAGCATGGATACCTGGTTATTATATACAGCTAGCCTGAAAAGAACATGGAACACTGATGCCAAAATACTTCTTCACACAAAAATCCAAGATGAAGGTGAGGCATAAAGCCACTCTTTGAATATACAACTTCTCACCATTTTTTCAGATTTAAGTTTTTAAAAATAAAAGGAATTTCAAACAGTGCAGCCACATGGCAGGTATTGAAACCATGGTGGTATAGACCTGAAAATCTAGGGTTGGCGGATAGAGAATGAACCTCGTTTTTGTTTTTCTCCCAAACCCAGTGCAGCTCAGCCCCAAATCACAGAGAATGAGGCCATATCCCACTAACCCCAAAACAAATCAATCCCGAGGGTGAAGGGAATGCTGCCAGGTCTTCCCCTGACATGTCATCCAATCCAAGCCATGGACTAGCCCAAGCAGAACAGGTCAAACATTCCAAAAGTAGATTTGCCAAAAACAGGGTAAGGCTCGATTTTAGCCACAGCTGAAGAGCAACATGGAGATGTGAAACCGGTGTTCACCCAGTATTCACTGCCATCTGATGCCATCATTGCTGTGATAGAGCAATATGATATTGACTGGTACCATTGTGGCACCAGCGTGGACTCAGCATGAACTCAGCATGAATGTGAACATGGAAAGGCTGCACTGGGCAAAACTCAAGTTTGCTTTGTTTCTCTATCCTTCCTGCATTTCAAGGAGCCTCTTTCCTTCCTGGAGGGATCACAATCCCTGGGAGTCTCCATCTTCATTTCCACCCTGGCTTTTCAGAGTCCCTGCTAAGGCTTTGCTCCCGAGCCTGCCACAGGCTCTGAACCTGGCCAGGCATCCTCCTTAGCATCCCAGCTTAGCTGCTCTGTGTCCTGCTTGCTGCAACCCCCCGTCTATGGAAAGATGATGACAGATAACACGTACCAGCTTATTAATGATTGAAGGTGATTTAATGCTGGGTTGACAGCATTCTAAAGATAGAAAAAAAGTGGCAAATTATCCTGTGACATGACCAGGTACTTGCCAATAACTGTCAACCCTCATAAATCAGAATGGGGAAAGAGAGCATAGCAATTCTGTAGCAAGTGTCCCACAAGTCAAGAAGACAAGGTCACACAAATCAGGAACCAGGCCAGGAAAAAAAAAAAAAAAAAAAAAAAAAAAGAGCTATGGCAGGAATGAGGGAGGTGAGTTATTTCAAGCTTTACTCTGTCTATGTCTAAGACCATTGCACAGGCATTAACTCCTTTTAGTAGGGAAGCAGAAGGGCAGGGAGTCCAAGAGTCAGAACCAGACCTCGTGGTGTGAATCTGGTCCTACCACTTACCAGTTTAGTGGCCGTGGCCCAGTTGCTTAACCTTTTTAAATCCCACTTTCCCCATCTGTATTTCATAGGATTATTTTGAAGATCATATGAACTAATGAATGTTAAGGTGCTTTGCATGAACCTTGAATAGGGTAGGTGCTCAATAGGGTTAAATCATTACTATTACTCTTTTTAATATTAACCATCCTTATCATAGCAAGGCTGTGTACTTACTATTTTGTCATGCTTCCTCTGCAGTCAGCAGCACAGCCTTGTATCACCAAAGGTGGAAATCTTGTGGTGTCAAAGACTGCAGGCTTTGCCACCACACAGAGCCAAATTTAATTGCCCACTCTGCCACTTATTGTGTGTCCCTGAACAAATCACCTGACCTCTCTGAGCTTCCTCAGTTTCCTCATCTGAAAATAGAAGTAATAATATCCATTTCCTAGGTTTCCTGCAAAGATTGAATAAAGTATGCAAAATGTTTAACACACAGTCTGGTACACAGGAAGTGTTCAATAAATAATAGCTGGTGGTGTTAGTAGTAGAGGTAGTATTCCACCAAAGGCATGTGTGCCTCAAATGACTCACAGTCTGCCCCAGTTCTAGTCATGACCCAAAGGCCTCCATCCATCACTTCTCATCAGATGGCACCTCATAAGTGACTTTGCCTAACCTTCACCCTTTGAAGTCAGTCTCTCCACACATTATTTTGTTTATTTACTTCAGTGCAATTGTCACAATCTATAATTAACTTGGGGCTTTGGGTTTACTTATTTTCTTTTTCTCCTCACTGAAGGGTAAACCCCATGAGAGGAAAGGGGCCCTTATCTGTCTTGTTCATCATAGAAAAGAATCTGGCTAATGGAAGGTATTCATAAAATATCTGAGGAATATAAAAGGAAAACAAAGAGAAGATGCTGATGGAAAAAGGAACTATTTCCAGTCTCTTACATTATATAATTAGACTGTATGATCCACAAGGGAACTGTGTCTATCTCTCTAGTTCCCCACTGTATTAGTCCCTTCTCATGCTACTAAAGATATACCCAAAACTGGGTAATTTATGAAGGAAAGAGGTTTAATTGGCTCACAGTTCAGCGTGGCTGAGGAGGCCTCAGGAAAATTACAATCATGGCAGAAGGGGAAGCAAACAAGTCCTTCATCAAGTGGCAGCAGCAAGAGGAAGTGCCAGCAAAAGGGAGAAAAGACCCTTATAAAACCTTCAGCTCTCGTGAGAACTCACTGTCACAAGAACAGCATGAGGGTAACTGCCCCCATGATTAGATTACCTCCCACTAGTTCCCTCCCATGACATGTGGCAATTATGGGAACTATTCAAGATGAGACTTGGGGGGGACACTGCCAAACCATATGGCCCATCATATACCTACATTGGGCAGAGTAAACTCATAGTTAATGTATGTTAAGTGAATGTATGCATGAATTCTACTCATAGGCCTAGCCATGCTGGCCTGTGTGAGCTTCGAGATACTCTGCTGAAGGTATTCATGGGGAAACAGTGGGAGGCTGTTCAGGCCAATCATCAAGTATCTGCCTCATGCATATAAGCCTGTGTTTCTCAAAGTTTAGTGTGCATAGGAATCACCTGTGGACACTGTGAAACTCTTCATGGTTCTCACCACAGCCAATACTGGATTATAAGCAACATGGGTAGGGGCTAAGAATCTGCATTTTTGTTGCGCTGTTCCAGATGTTTCTGATTAGGATGTTGAGGACTACACATTGAGAAATGCTCTTTGAAGTGTTCATTTCCTGAGATGGCATTTAAGACTTACTCTCTTCTCGCGTAGTGAGATGAGACAATCTCGTTGGGCAGATAAGACAGTAAACCCTTACAAAACAGTGCAAGGCATATTCAAGGGTTAAAATGACAGGAATGCAAGAGTACTTTGGGAATGCACACAAGGAGAAGTCTAGATGGGTTCTGGGGCTACAGTTCACTCTTTAGCTTGAAAATAAGAGGAGAAAGGCCATTCCCCTACTGGACCAGAAAACTAGAACTAAAAAAGCATCCCCTGTATATCACGCCACTTGACTGAGCAATGAGTTACCTACCAGTACTATTGATATTCTCAACATCTCAGAAAAAATTATATCCTGGTATGGATTTTGTAAGACAGCACAGGGGTAAAGATTCTGTAAATCTCAAGGAGAGGCAAACATTTTTAGGAGCCCACTGAGGTCATGGTAAGCCTTACTTTCCACCCAGGATCTTTTGTTAGACCATTGTGGTCAGCTCTAAAGAATAACTTCATGGATGAGACACACAGTTTAAAGGGGTTTTGAGTAGAATGCGGCATAAAAAAGTAGTGGATGAAGAATAAGGAAGCTGTAGTCCCTGTTTGTCACAAGCTTTGTGACCTTGGGCAAGTCCCTAATGTATATGATTTTCATGTTTATGCATTGAGTGGACACCTAGGGTAAGTACTTTTCTGCATGCAAAAAAAAAAAAAAAAAAATGCATTCAATAAAAAGAAAAGGGGAAAAAATGGAAAAGAAAAAAATGTATCCTGATTTCAGAAGTTTGAGCTCTTCCCATGGCATGACCCACCCAACGGAGGCACAGCTAATGGTGTTTCCGGAGAAACTCGTTGATGACATTCTTTAAAAACCTAAATGAGAATGCAAAACAACTTTGAAAATTCCATTTCTTTTTTTTTAAGCCTGCTTTCAAGGGCTGGATGAATGTGGGAGACACGGAATCAGATGGATACTTAAGAATTACATAAAGAGAAGATGACAGATTTGAGGGGGAGAAGTTAACAAGTTCTTACTTCATTAGAAGAAAAACTGTCAGTTCAATTAGTATTTATTTCATTTCTGCAGGAGGTAGTACACCGCCATATGTAATCAAAATACTGAAGAGGATTTATTTCATGCATTAAATAAATTCAAGCTAATTAGCAATCATGTTCACTTCCTTCCAAAACTGTACCATACTATGGCTCATAACAAAATATGTCATATTCCACAATTGGAAAGTCCCTTAGCTCCAAGAATTCTGTTACCACCCAAACTCAACACTTTTACTTACAGGAAAAATTATTTTAAAATTATATTTAAAATGTGTTCTCTGTGTCTAATCATTTTACTTCATTGTGCACACCCACTTAAAATCCGAATCATGACTAGGATGAGGGTGGTCTTTCTCACTCTGTAGTTTTTTAGTAGGTTATTTCAAAGATATTTACGCTGTGTAAAATAAAAAGGAAATAGACAATGTTGACAGTTTGCCTGGTCAATGTGAAATGTTGGCATAATTCCACTCTCGGCTCTGCAGGATTCTAAAAAGATGAGCTCATGTATTTAGTGTAGGATTTAACCTTCACTTCTGTCCCCTCAGGGATTCTTCCATTCATGGAGTTCCTTCTGAAATCAGGACAGAAGATGAGTTTGGGCAACAATACCTAAGAATGTATGTGGGTGAAGTGGGTGGTATTGAATAATCAGCTTGTTAGGTATTCTCAGGCTTGTACAAAAGCTGGTTAGGTCTGGCTTGAGGGAATATTAGGTTGAAACAGGTCAGTTTAGACAACTTCACGTAGTTGCTCTGTAACATAAAAATAATGTCCATCTCCTTGCTGGATGCTCAAAGGGTAGAGGGGAGACAAGTGAATTTGCTACTCTGTGTGTAATTCCAATCAACAAGGAAGAACTGGTGATATGGAAGCTACTAAAACCTTGGAAGAGATAGTGTTATCTTCAAGTTGAACAAAAACAAAGAAAGGGAGAATAGATACATGTGTGTTCTCTTAGACTCTAGATAGAATATTTTAAAATCAGAGACAAGAGCCTATGGAAGATGCAACTATAAAAAGAAATACATCTCCAGAAAGTCTAAAAATTACAATCTCTACTAAAAAAATTCCTGAGCGATCTTTAGGTAAAGAACTGAATTAAAGACAGTGATTGCACAGGCTGCTTGTTTATGAGTTTCAATTTTAGAGAACTTGAACACAAGCAGTCCAACCAGCTCCACAGCCTGGCTCGGCAGCCTGGCTCGCGCTTGCCTAGCCAGAATGCCTCCTCCGTATCTTGCACCCTCACAACACAGCTAAGAGCTTTTACTTACCGAGCATTTACTATGAGTCAGGGCAAGTTGTTAACTGCTTTTAAATATCTTTTAATCCTCACCATGACTCTGCAAAGTAAGTACTGTTATCTCTAATCTAAAGATAAGACAACCGAGGTTCAGAAAGATTAGGCACATTGCCTTAAATCACGCACCTAATGAGCAGCAGAGCTGAAATTCCTATAAATAGGTTTATAGTGTATAAACAACTTGTAAGGATGATGTAATGAACAGACGGGAAGATGACATAATATTAAGAGAGGACAACAATAATAATGAAAATTAAGACTCCTTGGCTGCCTGCGATGGCTTACAACTTTAATCCCAGCACTTTGGGAGGCTGAAGCAGGAGGAATGCTCATGGGACCAGTTTGAGACCAGTTTGGGCAACATAGCAAGACCCCATCTCTACTAAAAATTTAAAAATTAGCCAGGTGTGGTGACCCATGCCTAAAGTCCCAACTGTTCAGGAGGCTGAAGTGGGAGGATCACTTGAACTCCAGAGTTTAAGACCACAGTGAGCCATGATCACACCATTGCACTACAGTCTGGGTGATAGAGTAAGACCCTGTCTCTAAAAAAACCAACCAAACAAAAACTTATCGTGCACTTAGTCTAAATAGTTCATCTCTACAGTTATTTCTCCATGTATGTTTTCTCTATGTTCCCAATAACCCTATGCAGTAGGAAATTTTTTTTTTTTTTGGAAACAGAGTCTTGCTTTGTCACCCAGGTTGGAGTACAGTGGTGCAATCTTGGCTCACTGCAAGCTCCTCACCCTGGGTTCATGCCATTCTCCTGCCTCAGCCTCCCGAGTAGGTGGGACTACAGGTGCCCACGACCATGCCCGGCTAATTTTTTTTTTTTTTTTTTTTTTTTTTTTTTTTTGTATTTTTAGTAGAGACGGGGTTTCACCATGTTCGCCAGAATGGTCTTGATCTCCTGACCTCGTGATCTGCCCGCCTTGGCCTCCCAAAGTGCTGGGATTACAGGCGTGAGCCACCGCACCCGGCCTGCAGTAGGAAATTTTATTACCCCATTTTGCACAGGGGAAGACAGATTAAATAACCTACCTAATGTTACACAGGCAGGATTTTGAGCCCATGTTCTTAAACAGTAGGTTATAATGCCTTGCAGAAAGAGGCAGTATTGGCTGATACCTCTTAAACTTCAATTAGTCATTCAACAAACATTTCTTAACCACCTGCTGGGAGCCCCGCACGTTTTTAAGCACTGGAGACACAACAGAGAGCAAAACGAACAATACAGACAACTGAAACATCCTGCTGCCATGGAACTTAAATTCTGGTGAGACAGTCAGATGAAAAACAAGATGGTATAAAATATAAAGTACATTAGATAGTGATAAGTAGTGCTAAGGAGAAAAAGCAGAGAAGGAAACAAAGTATGCATAGGAGAATGAAATTTTAGAGAAGTTATCTGCAAAAGTCCTCACTAAAGCTTTTGAATAAACACCTCAAAGGAGTGAGGACTTGAGCCACATGAGTATCTGGACAAAGGACATTTTGAGCATGGGAATGGCAGGTGTAAATGTCCTGAGGCGAAAGCCTATCTGGTGAATTCAGGAAAGCAGTGTGACTAAAACAGAGGGAGGAAACGTGATGGAAGAGGAGGTCAGAGAGTAACTTTGGATAGAAGTAACAGGGAGCCAGATCATGTAAGGCTTTGTAGGTCATGCATAGGGCATTGGCTTTTATCTGAGCAATCTGGAAAAACACTGCAGTATTATGAGTAGAGAAATAACATGATATGGCCTGTTTTGGAAAGATTACCTTGGCTGCTGTGTGGAAAACAGAAAACAGAGCAAAGGTGAAAGCAGGGAGACCAGTTAGGAGGATATTACAAGTATCCAATGAGAGATGATGGTGGTTCACCTAAGATGGTAGCCATGGAGGAGATGAGTGACTTGATTCGGGACATATCTTAAAGCTAGAGTCAATAGGATTTGTTGATAGTGTGAGACAAAAGATGAATTAACTCCAAGATTTGGGGCTAATCAACTAAAAGAATGGAATTGCCACTTTAGAGATAAAGAAGACCATGGGAGTAGCACTTTCTTTGAGAGGAGAGATGGATATCAGTTGTTCAGTTTGATCTTGTTCAATTTGTGATGCCCATTTGATATCCAAGTAAAAATTCTGATTAGGCAATGGGGATATGAAGTACAAGTCTGAAATTCTATGGAGTGTCCAGCATGAAGATAGATATAAATTTGGGAATTATCAACATGAAAATGTTACTTGAAGCCATGAGACTGGATAAGATCATTTAGGGAGAAACAGAAAGAGAAGACTAAGAACGAACGCTGGGGTGTTCCAATATTTAGAGGTTAGAGTTAAGGAAGAACCAGTAGAAGAGAAATCACTTTGAAAAAAGGTTAATGGAAACCAGAAGACTGTGGTGTCCATGAAGCTAAATGGAAAAATATTCCAAGGAAGAGAGACCAACCTACTATGTTAAATGCCTCTAATAGGCCAAGGAGAGGAAGATTGATAATTTGATCACTGTATTTGAGAATGTGGTTGTCACTGGTGACCTTAACAAGAGCAGTAGAGTGGAGAGGTGAAAGACTGACCACAGTCATGGAGCCCTCAAGTGCAGACAATACATTTGAGAAATTTTTCTATGAAAGAAAATAGAAAAACAGAGCAACTGAAGAGGGAAATAAGGTCTAAAGAGACCTATGTTGAAGAGGAAGGAAATAATGCCTAGATTCTGGTAGGAATGATCCAATGTAAAGACATTATTTGGTGATAAAAAGGAGAAGAGAGAATTCTGGCAGCAGTACCCTTGAGTAGGCAAAAGCAACGAGATCCAGTGCCCAAGTAGAGGAACACAAGCCAAAGAGAAGGCAGAGCATGTGGACAGACATGTACATGGGTGATTAGGTGTGCTGAGAAGAACTTGTGGAGGTTTTCTTGTCATAGCTCCAATTTCCTTGGTGGATTGGGAAGCAAGGTCATCAGTTGAAACTCAGTGAGGGAGGAGATACTAAAGGTCTGAAGAGAAGAAAGAGGAAATTAAATCATTGTCTAGGCAAACAGAAAATAATATGCAAAGGAAATACAGTCGAACTGATGGGAGGAATCATGGTTCACTTGAGGTTAATGATCCTGAATTCGAAGAGTGAACGGGCAGCACAGTTGTTTTTTTTTTTTAAGCTGTGTCTGAAAGGGGTAAAAGAGGGCCAAAATCTAGTCTGTGTCTCATGCTCAGAGAAGACACCTTTTCTTAATTCATCCACCCAGAGGGGTTGCCTCTGCTGTTTGACTAGTGGAGACACTAGACTGAACATCCTGGGTGTGTTGAAAGATTGTTGGAGCTAGGCTGCTGCAAAAAGTGGGCTATTAAGATGAAAAACATGATCTAGGAGCTGAATGTTTGAAATTAAGTTTCTGGCAAGGTTCAAGTTAAGAGTAAGCACAAGATCTACTGGTGTAAGACCATGTGAAAATTTTCAGAACCAAAATGGAGTTACTAGTGTTTAAAAGAAAAAAATCTCTTTTGCTCCCTCTCTCACCATGTGATGCCCTGGCTCCTGCCTTCACCTTCCACCATGATTGTAAGCTCCCTGAGGCCTTGCCAGAAATTGAGCAGATGTCCTTCTGTACAGTCTACAGACACCCTCTGGAGGAAAAATCAGCTGAAAAATTTGAGAGGCCTAATTTGTGGCTGCATCACCCATATTAATTCATCCTTATGGAAAGATTGTGCAGGCACTGCTCTAACAGTTGGGATTTGGTTTTCAAGGAGCCAATTGTGGGCAAAGAAATACCAATCAAATGTCAACTAATGGCAAATGAATTAAGTCTAAGATTCCTGAACGTGCTTGACATTTCCTAAACTATACATTTTGGTTCTCTGTGATCTGTGGTGCAGGGATATACAGTTGTTTCCTGAAAGGCTGTGGGGCTTCTCTTTTGTGACCACCAGTCAGCATCCCAAGGAGGCGGCCCTGCTGACAGATGCCAAGTGTGAACCATAAGGAGCAAAGACAGATGATTTGTCTGAAATGTAAGCATACCCAGCCTTAGATCTTTCCATTCAAAGTTTAGAGTCCAAAAGCCTGGCTCACTAAGGCACGGAACCAAAGAAAGTAAAGACAGCAAGTGTGGATATTTTCTATGAAGTTTTATCCCTTGCCCTTCTTTCCTCCTCACTGAACACCTTAGCCTTAAGGAACTATTTTCAATTTCCCAAAACATGTTCTAGGACTCTGTGTCGGGGACGCATGTTTTTGTGAAGTTATGCACTGCATGAAGACAGGGGTTTAAGTGGATCTGCAAAACAGCTGCTGTTACTCTGCTGCACAAACTGATCCTTTAAATATGACAGAAAATTTAATGAAGAATCCAGGTGTGGTACAGAATGTAATCCACATGTAAAATAAAAATAGAGCTTATTTAAAATAAAAAAGATAAAATTAAAAATGTATTTTATTGTTCAATGCAATTTATATAATTTTAAATATGCAATTCATAATTAGATTAATGTAGACTAATATGCAATTTCATTCCATGCTGTAATATATTCTATGCATTGTGCATACCTTTAAATGCATTGTCAATATTTCTGAATGTCAACAAAATTATAATTTTGAAATTTGAAAAGATGGCTATTGTTTAGAAAATCAGCAAAGTAGAAAAAATGAGTTAAGAGGCTTTGTTTCCACTGGAATTAACAGCAACCTGTGCACTCAACATCCTTATCTAATGACAGCTTTTCCAAAGTCTTGCCAAATGTATATAAAGGCTGAATATGGAAACATATAAAGATTGCATGTAGGTTTAAATATTTAAAACATAAATCTCTATTTACCATGTTGTGTTATAAACAACCACACATTAATAAAAAATGCTCAATGTAAGAAAACAAATTTAAAGACCCTTACAGAGCCAGGGAAGGCCAAGAGTGAGGGTTCTCCTGGCTAGGATGCCTGACAGTAAAAACTATCATGAAAAACTGCAAAAACTACAACCTTGCACAACGGCCATCGCAACCTCACACAAAAAGAAATACTTCTGCAAGGACATTGGCCCAGCAACTGCTTGTCCAACCTTGAACTGGTGTCACTGTTGTTATTGATCTTTGTAGCCAAGGATAATTATTTCAAAATGAGTATGTATTCCTCATTTTTTCCTTTAAAAACCTTTACCTGCAGTGGCACATGTCTGTAATTCCAGCTACTAAGGAGGCTGACATGACAGGATCACTTGAGCCCAGGAAGTCGAGGCCAGCCGGGGCAACATAGTGAGACCCTGTCTCTAAAAATAAAAATAAAAAAATTAAAACATAAAAAATAAACCTTTGTCTTCCTTCACCTCCCTGGATATGCACATAGTTTATCATGGCACACATATTCACAAGGCAGTGCTCTATTTGCAAACAAACATATTTCTTAGAGAGCTCTGTTATTTAGGCTGACAACTACAAAAGAAAGTTACTAAGGTAAGACAGAGGACAAGATAACCAGAGGAGAAAAAGTCAAGAATCCTCTACATATCTATTTAAATTACGAACAATTAAGAAAGAAATAATGATGAGGGAACGGCAGTGAGACACAAGCTAAAAGGTCAAGAAATCAGGCAGAGTGACCCAAGGCATCCTCACGGACTACAGCAAGGGAGCAGGGATATAGGGTGATCTAAATTGATAACATGAGATTTATAACAGATTTTAAGGAGGAGAGAGATAAAGGTCTAGAGGCAGAAGTGTTTGTTGGTTTGAGGGGTCTCACTCTGTTGCCCAGGCTGGAGTATAGTGGCACGATCATAGCTCATTGCAACCTCCACCTCCTGAGCTCAACTGATCCTCCCACCTCAGACTCTCAAGTAGCTGGGACTACAGGCACGCGCCACCACGTCCAGCTAATTTTTGTATTTTTAGTAGAGAAGTGGTTTCATTATGTTGCCCTGGCTGGCCTCCAACTCCTGGGCTCAAGAGATCCACCCACCTTCACCTCCCAAAGTGCTGGGATTACAGGTGTGAGCCACTGTGCTGGCAGAAATTATGGCAAAATAATTCACCCACCTCCAGGTCCAGCAGCACAAGAAGGATGGGAGAGAGAATGTCCATCTTTCAAGAGAGCTGCAAGGGAAGCAGTGTCTTGGGAAGAGCAAGGAAGTGAGGAGAAGATTCAGTGAAGAGTTGAGGATTTGGGAGATTATGCTGACAGTTGACCTTAAAATTCCAAAGGGCCAGTGAAATCCTTTAAGAGAAGTACAAAGTCATGGAGGAGTCTTGGCATGAAAATGGCCAGGCAGTCCTGGGCTTCATGTGATAAGTGACATGATGAGAGTAGCCCTGTGGTCTCCAGCAGCAGAGGTAGAGAAGACATAAGTGACAGTGGTCTTTATAGGAGTCTGAAGAATTCTACAGCACTCTCTTGGCTTCTACTAATGGAGACTTCCAGGCCAGCAGGAGGTGGTCCTACTCTTTTGGTCATCTAACACAGATGACAAGCCCAGTAGAGCTTTCTGTGATCATGGAAATGTTCTCTATCTACACCGTCCTATATAGTTGCCACCCACCATATGTGGATGGCACAAATCTAACCCTACCATATCCCCAGCCTTTTTTGACCATTCTCTTCATTACTAACAGGAGACCCATTCCTTGTCTACCAAAGAAAATGTATGTCAACTTATAAAGCACAGAATAGACTACATAAAACAGACTAGAAAACCAACGCAGTGGGCACCTTTGCACACAAATTGAAATCTACATTTCCAGATGATTATTAGAGGTGATAATTACAAATGGACACAAATTATCGTAAAGCTTGAGCTTAACAAAGTTATAGAACAGGTGATTATGAAGCTGATCCTGACACCTACTAAGGAATGCTCTCCAGAAGTCAGCATTGGCTTACTAAGAAAATGTCCCAGGACCTCTCTAGGGACCAATTTACAATCACTCAGTAAATGTTCTCTGATAATGTTGAGAGTACAGTTTCTCCCCAACCATGAACACCTATCCCAGAAACAGCCTGGAGCAAAGGGAGTCCTGAGAGAGGAAGGTGACCTGCACCTGTGGAACTACTACTGATAGAGCAGCATAAACATTGATTAGGAATAATTCAGTCACAAACACCAGATGGGAGGACTTCCTTTCTCATCAATGCAAACATGGGACACCAGAGAGAGAAAGGAGAAAATAGAACTAGATATTTCACATGCTTTATTGAAAGAGAGAAAAACATCATTTTCCTCCTTTCCCAGCGGTTTTTGTTTTGTTTTTTATCCCAGCGTAGCCACTGCAGCACTGCATCCAGGAGGTTCACCATCCTAGATACTGGATCTAAGCACTGCTTTTCAGCAGACAGAGAGGTAAAAGAGAAAACAAGGGTTAGAATTTGAGATCTCCTACCAATGAGCCACACAGAAAAAAGCAAGAGGTTTTATTTCCTAATTCTTTAAGAAAACATGTATTTTTCCTGTCGCTGGGGACCCATGGCCGTCTGGGGATGGTGTGTGTGTTGCCTCACCTGCCTTTCTCGCTACGTGGTGTGTCTCCCTGTGCAAAGCTCCGGTGATGGCTCGCTTGCTGGGGTTAACACAGTGTCTCCAGCACTGACCCCAGGCAGACACAGCTTCATGAGTCAGTAAAGGCTAGCCTTCACAAGCTATTAAGTCTCAGAGAGGGGAGGCTGAGAAACACGTCTCCTCTGCTTGATGGCAGTGTCATGTGCAGGACATTTTCCTGGCTCCAAGAGTTAACCATGCAGCTAATAAGCTGGATTCTAGTGAAAGGGAAGTCGGCGAGTCACTGACAGAAAACACTCTCTTTTCGTCACAGTGTTACATCCTTGAGAGAAAGGAAGCAAGTATTCACATAATCTGCCTGCTGTAAAAAAGGCAATGATTAAATTTTTAGTGGTGTTCGGTGGCCAGTTCCTTTGTGAAATTTTCTCTTACCATAGTTAAAATCACGGCTACCATTTACTGAGTCCATTGCTATGGACTAGGAACCAGGATAAGCGCTTCAGACACACATTCCCCCATGATCCTCAAACCGTCTTATATTCTAGATACCATTTAAGTGATGAGCAAACTGAGACTCAGTCAAGGTTCCAGCTGTGACCTTACACAAACTGGCAAATGATGGAGCCAGGGCAGTCTGATCCCAGAACCTCCTAATCATCATGATACTATCAGATAAACAATGTCCAAGTAAATGCAGCAATCACCCACGCCAATCTGAGCAGTAACATTCCTGCTGAATGTTCTGTAATAAAATCTAATAGAAATTATCCTGCATGGTCTTCCATTTCTGCATACCACATTTAAAAAAAAAAAAAAAAAGCTACTGTCTGACTTCCAGGTTTGATTCTCAGCTCTTGTGGAGCTCCTCTCCCCAGCACCCAAATTAATGATATTATTTGTATTAGTCACTAGGCTAATCTAGTGCTCTATAGGAAGTCATAATTGCTCTTAGTTGCTAAACAAATCTCTAGGCTCATATCAAGATCATTGCCAATTAATCTTTTAAAAGTCATTAAAAATAGGAAAAGCTCGGCCAGGCATGGTAGCTCATGTCTCTAATCCCAGCACTTTGGGAGGCCGAGGTGGGCAGATCATGAGGTTAGGAGATCCAGACCATCCTGGCTAATACGATGAAACTCCGTCTCTACTAAAAATATAAAAAATTAGCTGGGCATGGTGGCAGGCACCTGTAGTCCCAACTACTCAGGAAGCCGAGACAGGAGAAGGGTGTGAACTCAGGAGGCAGAGTTTGCAGTGAGCTGAGATCATGCCACTGCACTCTAGCTGGGAGACAGAGAAAGACTCCATCTCAAAAAAAAAAAAAAAAAAAAAAAGGAAAAATATTGAAACTGTGAATTATCAGATCAATTTTGTGGTATCTAGTGGACAAGATGGAGAAATAACATATTAAATAACTGACATTTATTAAATGATTGACACTGTGATAAACCTTTGCTATAATTTATCTTAGCCCTCACTTCAAGGTACCTCCACTTTACAGATGATAGTGAGGTTCAAAGAAGTTATGATACATAACTTTCCCAATGTCACCCTACTGATAAGCAAAGAACTTAAAAATTGGTGCTTCGAACTGAACGTTTACGTCTCCCCAAAATTTGCATTTTGAAGCCTAAATCTCTAATGTGAGGGTCTGTGGAGATGAGGCCTTCAGGAAACAATTAGGTCATGAGGGTTGAGGTGTCACGATGAAATCAGTGCCCATATATACATACAAAGAGACATGAGACAGCTTCCTCTCTTTCTGCTCTATCCCCATGTGAGGATAGAAAAGAAAATGGCCAACTGCCAGCCAGAAAGAGGATGTCACCAGACACCTGCCAGTGCCTTGACCTTGGACTTCCCCAGCCTCCAGAACTATTAGAAACACATTTCTGTGGTTTAAATCACCTAGTCCATAGTATTCTGTTACAGCAACCCAAACTGAATCAGAAACATGAGTAGCAACTATAGCCTGACTTGTGGGAAGAATTAACTAGTTGAATCCAAAGTCAAAGAGTGTTGATTAGTAGATGGGTATTCATCTCAGAGCAAAATTTGTACTGGGGTGCTGGAGTATGCCGTCCTTGCCTTTCTAATTCAGCCTCATCCTTATCAAAATTATGGGCACCAGAAATACCTCTAACTGGCAAATTCAAAATTACATCAGAGGATAAGTGAGCTGCAGTGAAATTAAACTGTTACATGTAGATTTACAAAGTCAATTACATAGCTATCGTGTGGAAGAAAATTGGGCAAATAATGACTCATTTAAAATTTTCCTTTAAAAGCTAAAACAGTCTTAGGCTCTATTAGTAGATCCACCAAGGAGACTCTTATTCTGCATATGGAGTGTTGACACTAAATCTCTGTGCTGCATTTTTTAAATTATACTTTAAGTTTTGGGACACATGTGCAGAACAAGCAGATTTGTTACATAGGTATACACATGCCATGGTGGTTTACTGCACCCATTAACCCATCACCTACATTAGGTATTTCTCCTAATGCTATCGGTCTCCTAAACCCCTACCCATTGACAGGTCCCAGTGTGTGATATTCCCCTCCCTGTGTCCATGTGTTCTCATTGTTCAACTCCCAGTTATGAGTGAGAACATGCAGTGTTTGGTTTTCTGTTCCTGTGTTAGTTTGCTGAGGATGATAGTTTCCAGCTTCATCCATGTCCCTGCAAAGGACATGAACTCATCCTTTTTATGGCTGCATAGTATTCCATGGTACATATATGCCACATTTTCTCTATCCAGTCTATCATTGATGGGCATTTGGGTTGGTTGCACGTCTTTGCTATTGTGAACAGTGCTGCAATAAACATACATATGCATGTGTCTTTATAGTAGAATGATTTATAACTCTTTGGGTATATACCCAGTAATGGGATTGCTGGGTCAAATGTTATTTCTGGTTCTAAATCCTTGAGGAATCACCACACTGTCTTCCACAATGGGTGAACTAATTTACACTCCCACCAACAGCGTAAAAGCATTCCTATTTCTCCACATCCTCTCCAGCATCTGTTATTTCCTGACTTTTTAATGATTGCCATTCTAACTGGTGTGGGATGGTATCTCATTGTGGTTTCGATTTGCATTTCTTTATGACCAGTGATGAGCTTTTTTTCATATATTTGTTGGCCACATGTCTTCTTTTGAGAAGTGTCTGTTTATATCCTTCACCCACTTTTTGATAGGATCTTTTCTTGTAAATTGAAGTGCTTTGCAGATTCTGGATATTAGCCTTTCATCAGATGGATAGATTGCAAAAATTTTCCCCCATTCTGTAGGTTGTCTGTTCACTCTGATGATAGTTTCTTTTGCTGTGCAGAAGCTCTTTAATTAGATCCCATTTGTCAATTTTGGCTTTTGTTGCTATTGCTTTTGGTGTTTTAGTCATGAAGTCTTTGACCATGCCTATATCCTGAATGGTATTGCCTAGGTTTTCTTCTAGGATTTTTATGGTTATAGGTCTTACGTTTAAGTCTTTAATCCATCTTGAGTTAATTTTTGTGTAAGGTGTAAGGAAGGGGTCCAGTTTCAGTTTTCTGCATATGGCTAGCCAGTTTTCCCAACAACATTTATTAAATAGGGAATCCTTTCCCCAATGGTTGTTTTTGCCGGGTTTGTCAAAGATCAGATGGTTGTAAATGTGTGGTGTTATTTCTGAGGACACTGTTCTGTTCCATTGGTCTATATATCTGTTTTGGTACCAGTACCATGCTGTTTTGGTTACTGTAGCCTTGTAGTATAGTTTGAAGTCAGGTAGCATGATGCCTCCAGCTTTTTTCTTTTTGCTTAGGATTGTCTTGGCTATATAGGCTCTTTTTTGGTTCCACACGAAATTTAAAGTAGTTTTTTTCTAATTCTGTGAAGAAAGTCAGTGGTAGTCTGATGGGGATAGCATTGAATCTACTTTGGACACTATGGCCATTTTCATGATATTGATTCTTCTTCCTATCCATGAGCATGGAATGTTTTTCCATTTGTTTGCATCTTCTTTCATTTCCTTGACCAGTGGTTTGTAGTTTTCCTTGAAGAGGTCCTTCATATCCCTTGTAACTTGTATTCCTACTTATTTTATTCTCTTTGTAGAAATTGTGAATGGGATTTCACTCATAATTTATCTGTTTGTCTGTTATTAGTGTATAGGAATGCTTGTGATTTTTGCACATTGATTTTGTATCCTGAGACTTTGCTGAAGTTACTTACAGCTTAAGGAGATTTTGAGCTGAGACAATGGGGTTTTCTAAATATACAATCATGTTATCTGCAAACAGAGACAATTTGACTTCCTCTCTTCCTATTTGAATACCTTTATTTCTTTCTCTTGCCTGATTGCCCTGACCAGAACTTCTAATACTATGTTGAACAGGAATGGTGAGAGAGGATATCCTTGTCTTCTGCCAGTTTTCAAAGGGAATGCTTCCAGCTTTTGCCCAGTCAGTATGATACTGGCTGTGGGTTTGTCATAAATAGCTATTATTTTGAGATACATTCTATCAATACCTAGTTTGAGAGTTTTTAGCTTGGAGTGGTGTTGAATTTTATCGAAGGCTTTTTCTGCATCTATTGAGATAATCATGTGGTTTTTGACATTGGTTCTGTCTATGTGATGGATTACATTTACTGATTTGTGTATGTTGAACCAGCCTTGCATCCCAGGGATGAAGCCAACTTGATTGTAGTGGATAAGCTTTTTGATGTGCTGCTGGATTCTGTTTGCCAGTATTTTATTGAGGATTTTCACATTGATGTTCATCAGAAAGATTGGCCTGAAATTTTTTTTTGTACCTCTGCCAGGTTGTGGTATCAAGATAATGCTGGCCTCATAAAATGAGTTAGGGAAGAGTCCCTCTTTTTCTATTGTTTGGAATAGTTTCAGAAGGAATGGTACCAGCTCCTCTTTGTACCTCTGGTAGAATTTGGCTGTGAATCCATCTGGTCCCAGGCCTTTTTTTTTTTTTTTTTTTTTTTTTGGGTTGGTAGGCTATTAATCATTACCTCAATTTCAGAACTTGTTATTGGTCTATTCAGGGATTCAACTTCTTCCTGGTTTAGTCTTGGGAGGGTTTATGTATCCAGGAATTTATCCAGTTCTTCTAGATTTTCTAGTTTATTTGCATAGAGGTGTTTATAGTATTCTCTGATGATAGTTTATTTCTGTGGGATCAGTGGTGATATCCCCTTTATCATTTTTGTTGTATCTATTTGATTCTTCTCTCTTTTCTTCATTAGTCTGGCTAGTGGTCTATTTTTGTTAATCTTTTCAAAAAAAAAAAAAAAACAGCTCCTGGATTCATTGATTTTTTGAAGGGTTTTTTGTGTCTCTACGTCCTTCAGTTCTGCTCTGATCTTAGTTATTTCTTGTCCTCTGCTAGCTTTTGAATTTGTTTGCTCTTGCTTCTCTGCTTCTTTTAATTGTGATGTTAGGGTGTCAATTTTAGATCTTTCTCGCTTTCTCCTATGACATTTAGTGCTATAAATTTCCCTTTGAACACTGCTTTATCTTTGACCCAGAGATTCTGGTACATTGTGTCTTTGTTTTCACTGGTTTTGAAGAACTTATTTATTTCTGCCTTAATTTTGTTATTTACCCAGGAGTCATTCAGGAGCAGGTTGTTCAGTTTCCATGTAGTTGTACAGTTCTGAGTGAGTTTTGTTATCCTGAGTTCTAATTTGAATGCACTGTGGTCTGAGAGACTGTCTGTTGTGATTTCTGTTCTTTTGCATTTGCTGAGGAATGTTTTACTTCCAATTATGTGGTCAATTTTAGAATAAGTGCGATGTGGTGCTAAGAAGAATGTATATTGTTGATTTGGGGCAGAGAGTTCAGTAGATGTCTATTAGGTCTGCTTGGTCCAGAGCTGAGTTCAAGTCCTGAATATCCTTGTTAATTTTCTGACTTGTTGATCTACCTAATATTGAAAGTGGGATGTCAAAATCTTCCACTGTTACTGTGTGGGAGTCTAAATCTTTTTGTAGGTCTCTAAGAACTTGCTTTACAAATCTGGGTGTTAAATGCGGTGTTAAAGTCTCCCACTCTTATTGTCTGGGAGTCTAAGTATTTTTGTAGGTCTCTAAGAATTTGCTTTGTAAATCTGGGTGTTCCTGTATGGGTTGCATATATATTTAGGATAGTTAGCTCTTCTCGTTGTATTGATCCCTTTACCATTAGGTAATGCCCTTCTATGTCTTTTTTGATCTTTGTTGGTTTAAAGTCTCTTTTATCAGAGACTAGGATTGCAACCCTTGTTTTTTGCTTTCCATTGGTTTGGTAAATATTCTTCCATCACAACCAACTTGTGAGCTGGTTAACTTGGTAAAGGTTAAGGTAAACTTCCTATGTGTGTCTTTGCACATGAGATGGGTCTCCTGAATACAGCACACCAATGGGTCTTGACTCTTTATCCAATTTGCCAGTCTGTGTCTTTTAATTGGGGCATTTAGCCCATTTACATTTAAGGTTAATATTGTTATGTGTGAATTAGATCATGTCCATTATTACGCTCGCTGGTTATTTTGCCCATTAGTTGATGCAGTTTCTTCATAGTGTTGATGGTCTTTACAATTTGGTATGTTTTTGCAGTGGCTGGTGCCAGTTTTTCCTTTCCATGTTTAGTGCTTCCTTCAGGAGCTCTTATAAAGCAGGCCTGGTGGTGACAAAATCTCTCAGCATTTGCTTGTCTGTAAAATAATGTTATTTCTCCTTCACTTACGAGCTTAGTTTGGCTGGATATGAAATTCTGGGTTGAAAATTCTTTTCTTTGACAATGTTCAATATTGGCCCCCACTCTCTTCTGGCTTGTAGGGTTTCTGCAGAGAGATCCACTATTAATTTGATGGGCTTCTTTTTGTGGGTAACCCGACCTTTCTCTTTGGCTGTCCTTAACATTTTTTCCTTCATTTCAACTTTGGTGAATCTGACAATTATGTGTCTTAGGGTTGCTCTTCTCAAGGAGTATCTTTGTGGTGTTCTCTGTATTTCCTGAATTTGAATGTTGGCCTGTCTTACTAGGTTGGGGAAGTTCTCCTGGATAATATCCTGAAGAGTGTTTTCCAACTTGGTTCCATTCTCCCCGTCACTTCCCGGTATAACAATCAAACATAGGTCTTTTCACATAGTCCCATATTTCTTGGAGGCTTTGTTTCATTTTGTTCTTTTTTCTCTAATCTTGTCTTCATGCTTTATTAAGTTGATCTTCAATCTGATACCCTTTCTTCCACTTGATCAATTCAGCTATTGATACTTGTGTGTGCTTCATGAAGTTCTCATGCTGTGTTTTTCAGCTCCATCAGGTCATTTATGTTCTCCTCTAAACTGATTATTCTAGTAAGCAATTCCTCTAACCTTTATTCAAGGTTCTTAGCTTCCTTGCATTGGGTTAGAACATGATCCTTTAGCTCAGAGGAGTTTGTTATCACCCACCTTCTGAATCCTACTTCTGTCAACTCGTCAAACTCATTCTCCATCCAGTTTTGTTCCCTTGCTGGTGAGACGTTGTGATCCTTTAGAGGAGAAGAGGCATTCTGGTTTTTTAATTTTCAGCCTTTTGGCACTGGTTTTTCCTCATCTTTGTGGATTTATCTACCTTTTATCTTTGATGTTGGTGACCTTGAGGTGGGGTTTCTGTGTGGACATCCTTTTTGTTAATATTCATGCTATTCCTTTCTGTTTGTTAGTTTTCCTTCTAACAGTCAGGCCCCTCTGTTGCAGGTCTGCTGGAGGTCCACTCCAGACCCTGTTTGCCTGGGTATCACCAGGAGAGGCTGCAGAACAGCAAAGATTGCTGCCTGCTCCTTCCTCTGGAAGCCTTGTCCCAGAGGGGCACCTGCCAGATGCCAGCCGGAGCTCTCCTGTATGAGGTGTCTGCTGACCCCTGCTGGGAGGTGTCTCCCAGTCAGGAGGCACTGGGGTCAGGGACCCACTTGAGGAGGCAGTCTGTCCCCCAGCAGAGCTTGAACACTGTGCTGGGAGAGCCACTGCTGTCTTCAGAGCTGGCAGGCATGAATATTTAAGTCTGCTGAAGCTATGCCCACAGCTGCCCCTTCCCCCAGGGGCTCTGTCCCAGGGAAATGGAAGTTTTACCTATAAGCTCCTGACTAAGGCTGCTGCCTTTCTTTCAGAGATGCCCTCCCCATAGAGGAGGAATCTAGAGAGGCAGTCTGGCTACAGTGGCTTTGCCAAGCTGCGGTGGGATCCGCCCAGTTGGAACTTCCACGCAGCTTTGTTTACACTGTGAAGGGAAAACTGCCTATTCAAGCCTCAGTAATGGTGGATGCCCCTCCCCGGCACCAAACTCGAGCATCCCAGGTCAACTTCAGACTGCTATGCTGGCAGCAAGAATTTCAAGCCAATGGATCTTAGCTTGCTGGGCTCTGTGGGGGTGGGATCTGCTGAGCTAGACCACTTGGCTCCCTGGCTTCAGCCCTCTTTCCAGGAGAGTGAATGGTTCTGTCTTGCTGGCATTTCAGGCACCACTGCGGTATGAAAAAAAACTTCTGCAGCTAGCTCAGTTTCTGCCCAAACATCCACCCAGTTTTGTACTTGAAAACCACGGCCCTAGTGGTGTAGGCACCCAAGAGAATCTCCTGGTCTGCAGGTTGCAAAGACTGTGGGAAAAGCATAGTATCTGGGCTGGAATGCACTGTTCCTCGCGGTACAATCCCTTATGACTTCCCTTGGCTAGGGGAGGGAGTTCCCCAACCCCTTGCACTTCTTGAGTGAGGTGACACCCCACCCTGCTTCGGCTCACCCTCTGTGGGCTGTACCCACTGTCTAACCAGATCCAATGAGAAAAGCTGGGTACCTCAGTTGGAAATGCAGAAATCACCCGCCTTCTGCGTTGATCTCACTGGGAGCTGCAGACCGGAGCTGTTCCTATTCAGCCATCATCTGTGCTTTATTTTAAGGAGATTCTCAGACTGAGAATCTTCCCAAGAATGCAATCAGAATGTCAGAGCGTGTGGAAATCATGCCGTATTTGTTGAATGACCTGAATTAGAACAAACGAGTCTGAAGAGGAAAAGATTCAGGAAGATAATGTATGCCATTAAATATATAAAATAGAGATTTGACTTGTTGTATGAAAACCAGAATAAAAACGACCCGCTGGAAGTCATTTGGGAGAATTTACTATGCTCTGATAGGACAAAGTGGTGAAGTCCCCATGACTGGCCTAACCCAGTGAGTGAGTAAACAAATGAATAAAATGTTAGAGCAGAAATTAAATGATCATCTCCCAAAGGATAGTGTCCAAAGATTCCTGAATTTGGGTGAAAGGCTAGATTGTCTTGAGTACATTGTCCTCATATTGGCAGGCTGTCCAGTTGCTAAGAATCATTCTCAGGGACTAGGCCTCCTTTCAATGATTTTAAGGAACCCCATACCAATGCCAGCATCCTTCTCTAAGGTATCTCCTTCTGGACCAGGTATGTTAGACCCTCACAGGCTGAGTACGTCAAGGAAAGACCACTCCTTACAATTCCCTATCTTCTATGTTCCCTAGCCTAGTGTGTTACATTAACCACTCACTGAGGGGCAAGCTGGGGGTTGACCAAAGGTCATGTATTTCAAGTGCAAGGTTAGGTAGCCACAAAGAGGTGGAAGCTAGGAAGTCCCTGCAGATGCAGGGGACACACACCAAATAAATGGCTGGGCAAAATTCCCCCAGTCACACCCCACCCCAACCCAGAGGAAAACTTGGCATTGGAGAGAAGCTGTGGAGCAACAAAGCAGATATGCCATGTCCCAGGCAGTGTTCCAAATACATTATATTGTTCATTCATTTAATTATCCCAATAACTCTGTGGGATATTACATCCTTTTTATAGAGTAGGAAACTGAAGCCAAGGAAGAGCTGATAACTTCCCCAAGATCACACAGCGAGTAATGGTGGAGCTAGGATTAGAACCTAGGCAACGCAATCCTGGGCTCCTAACCAAGCCCTTTAGTGTTTACGGAGATGTGAATTTGTACCTCAACCCCCTCTGCTTAAGGTGAAACTACTTAGAGCAGCTTCGGACATGGAGTATATACTACGTGATCAGTAAACAATTATCAAATTCAATTAGTACTTTAAATCATTTGGAACTTGTTAACAGTGACCAGGGTATTCAGAACTGGAGATCTCCAGATACATCTTCATGTTCTAGTTTAATCCCTAGCATGAAACCTTCTTGTCCTCCACATTCCACTTTGCCTTTGTGGTTTTTATTTTGTTGGCATGTTGTTGTTATTTAGCCTGAGGCATAAAGTCATTTATTTGGTCTTAGGCAAACCAAAGATAAATGTTGATACCCGGTTCCAGCTTCCTGTGGTGACTCATTTGCTGAAGAAGAAAAAAAAAACTTGCGAGCTGGTTAACTTGGTAAAGGTTAAGTTAAACTTCCTTTACCAAAAAGGACAGAATTACTATCTACTTGGTGGTCAAGCTTTTCTTTGAGACTGGAATTAACCCTCAAAATAGCGTATTTAAGAGTGTAGTTGAAAGCCTAAAATTAAGAAAATCTCAGTTTTTAAGAGTTCAGAGTCGAAGAGGCCTGAAAATTCCATCAGAAAGATCTGAGACCAGAAGTACCCACCCCTGCAGGCTTCGTCCTGCTGGGGCAGGGCCTGGGCTTTGGCATGGCATGGTTATGAGAGCCTCAGGAGAACAGCCAATGGATGTCCTGGGGGAACAGGAGTGGACTTCACAGGAATCCACAAGGCTCTGGCCTTCACTCTCAGTCCAGCTGGCTCTCAGTTACAACAAGGCAAATTCCACCAGCTGAATGAATCCTAGCAGCTGTGGTAGCCTGGAGGCTCCATCCTGTACAATACATCAGGCAGCCAGCCAGTTCTGACCCGACTGCTTTCTGTATGATGAATCAGCCCCGGCCCCCAAATGAGAGGCAGGGCAAGATGTATGAGGTCCCTAGACTGTATGTATCCCTTCCCACACTGCTTTAGGCACTGAGAATTCATCAGTGGGCAGGCCAGATAACACCTCTGCTCTTGCAGAAGTTACCTTTTGAATCTACTCTA
This sequence comes from Macaca thibetana thibetana, assembly GCF_024542745.1. NCBI lineage: Eukaryota > Metazoa > Chordata > Mammalia > Primates > Cercopithecidae > Macaca > Macaca thibetana. The sequence continues at coordinate 38,816,858 of NC_065588.1, read as the reverse complement.
AGGAAACAATCAGAAATATACCCCCAAACTTGCATATAGTATTATAATAGCAAAATATTGGAAACGATTTGAATAACCAGCAGTGGCCCACTGGTTAAATAAATTATAGTATATCCATTTGAAGTCACAGAAGTAACCATTTTTAAAAATCATGTTATACAAGAATACCAGATGATGTAGAAATTTTTTCAATATATCAAATGGGAAAAAAAGATTACAAAGCAAAGAGTACAGTATGTCTCCAAAGTTGTGAACAAAAAAAAAAAAAATGCTTATATGCACATGAAAATAAACTGGAAAGATACACACCAAAACACTAACTACAGCTACCTTTGGATGGTAGGATTAGTGGTGATTTTATATTCTTCTTTGTATGCTCTACAAAACTCTCATTTTGCCAAATTTCAACAACAAATACATGTGTCCGTCAAGTTCCAACTAAGAAAACAGCACATACCAGGTAGCTCAATATTAGGAATTTAATATGGAGACCAAGTTACAAAGCTTTTGTGAGAGGTAACAGGAAACAATGAGGTAACAGGAAGCAGTAGGGCAGTCCAGCAATTAGCAGAATCAAGAAGTAGTAGTGGGAGAGTAAAGAGAAGAGGTGATATTAACAGAGCCAGTAGTCCAAGCCATTCGGTGGAATCTGTGACTTTTAGGAGAGAAAATATAGCTACTTTTGGAACATCACTTGAAGAAAAGGGAAGGGAAGAAATACCCTGGTTCTTCAGTACAGCACTTCACACCCTGCAATCCCCTGCAGAGCTTCACACCCACTAAGCCTGGAGCCAGTGGGGAAGGGAGCTGGGAAGTGAAGTCTGCAGTGGAAGCCACCCGCAGTTCAGAGCAGTCAAAGATAAGAGTGGGGATGGATCTGAGGGCAAACACACAGGTGACTGGCACATTAGTTCTAGAATCATGGGGGAAAGAAAAAAAATTGATGCTTTTTTTTTTTTAAGAGAACACAAAAGTAGGACACATTTCCAAATGTTGTCTTCCTTCTGCTTGTAATTCAAGAACTTAAGATGCAACGAAGTCCTTGCTGTTTGCAAGCCATACAGAGGCATGTACATTGTCAGACACTGAAGGTGTTAGGGAAAAAATCTGGGTTTTCTTCCTTGCTTTTCAGATTCCCACCCTTACTTTGCCAGTCACCTGTCAGCTGACAGCTCTCAGCTACTCCAGTTTCCAATGTGGTGCCCCCTTGGGCCAACTCTTTTCTTTCTCTCCTCCACACAGAATTCCTGAGCAATCCCTACCTGTTCTATGAGTCATACCATACGAGTCCCATTTGCTTCCAGAAAGTAGATGTTACTTTGAGAGATTTAGTGTTGAGTGTAGGGAAAAGGTATATTTAAAACAACAAATTAGCTACTTTAATCATCCCACAGGGCATGAGTTTAGAGGGCTACAAATCTTTCAATTAAATTTAAATAGTTTTTACCAAAAACTTGAAATTCACCCAGAACTGCAATTGGAACTACGAAACATACAAAGAAAATTAAAACCAGCTTCTTTTTCACAAGGAACAGATAAGAGGCTTTCTGATTATTCAAGACAAAAGTTCTGGAGTCTTCCTCATAAACTGTCAATAAACCCTTCCGTTTCAACCTTCAAGATATATACAAAGTCTAGCCACTGCTCATAATTTCCTCTAAAGCAACTCTCCCAAGCCACATCATTCAATACCTGGATTGTTGCAATGGCCTCCTCACTGGCTTCCCACCTTTCACACTTGTCCCCAACCTCCTCAATCCTCACGGTCAATCCTCAACATAGCAGCCAGAGCGATCCTTTAAACCATAAGAAAGCCTACATCAGTTTTCTGCTCACAGCTTTCCAATGGTCTCCCATCTCAGAATAAAAGCCAACATCCTTTAAATGACCCATGAGGTCCTAAGTGGCCTGCCACTCCAACCAGTCATTACCTCTCAGCCCTCACCACTCACTCACTCAGCTCCTCAGAGATGACAGGCCTACTCCTGCCTTGGGACCTTGGCATTTGCTGTTGCCTCTGCCTGGAATATTCTTCCTCCAAACATAGGGAGGACTTCCTCTCTTGCCTCCTTCATGTCTTTGCTCAAGTCTCACCTTCTCAGGCAGACCCTTCTTCATTCCTCTCTTTCTCCTGTTTCTGTTTTTCTGCCTAGCGCTTATCACTTCTAATCTGCTGCATAATTTACTCAGTTATTTTATTGCCTCTGCCCTCCCACCAGAATAGGTAAACTCAAGAGCTGGGATTTTTGTCTGCTGTGAACACTAATGTATCTCCAGCACTTCAAAGAGGGGCTGGCTCCTAGTAGGTACTCAACCAGTATTTGCTGAATGGATGCATGCTGGCACGCGTCTGAATGACAACAGCACAAGGCAGAGGTTGGTGTGGCAAGTCAGTGTCCTGGACCTGGCAGAGTCAGGTGGGTGGTGGGTGGGAGCCTAGGGAGAGCTTCCTCTCTCTCCATCTAAAGGAAGAAAACGTTCTCCCTATGATGAATCCTCTTACCCAGCTGCTGAACCTTGTTCCCTCAGCCTCCCCAGGAAACCTCACTTTATCATCCTTCTTTCTTTATATTAGCCACTCTATTTTTGTTTGTTTGTTTGTTTTGTTTTTTGTGTTTTTTTGAGACAGAGTCTCACTCTGTCACTCAGGCTGGAATGGCACAATCACAGCTCACTTCAGCCTCCACCCCCAGACTCAATCGATCCTCCCACCTCAGCCTCCCAAGTAGCTGGGACTACAGACACATACTACCATAGCCTGCTAATGTTTTTAATTTTTTTGTAGAGACGGGCTCTCACTATGTTGCCCACGCAGGTAGGCTCTTTCCAGTGGTTCTTTTCCTTCACACTAAAAACTTGCTCATATGTCCCCATCTTACAGGAAAAGAGAAAAAAAAAACTCTCCTTGGATCCCACGCCCTCTTCACCTATCCGATGGACTTCCTCCTTCTGTCACAAAGTCCTAGAAAAAGCTTGTTTCTTATTTTTTGGTTTTGTTCATTTGTTTGTGTACTTATTAGCTCTACCTTTGCAGCTTCCATTTATTTTTCAACCCTCTGCAACCTGATGTCCATGCAGAGCAATCACTGGAATTGCTCTTATCTTTTTGCGGCCAAGTCCAACGAGTATTTTTCACTCCTTCGCTTACTTGTCCTATTTGTTTAATGTGCATCGAGTCTCCTTTCTGCATAACACCACGCACTTAGTGCTTCTGCATCTTTAACTTCCCTGCACTAGAGCTCCTCCTGTCTCTCTGCACACCTCGTCTCCCCCAGCTCACACTTCAAGGATGGGTGCTCCCTGCACTTCTGTCCTTGGTCCTTATCTCTCCACATTACTCTCCCTTGCCAATTTCAGCCATCCCCATGACCTCTATTATAATCCACATATTGACGATTCCCAAGCCTATCTTCACATTCCAGATCTCTCAGATTCACAGCTGTATTCACTGCCTATTTACACGAATCAAAAGCACCTCGCACTCCATATATTCAAATCTCATCACCTTTCCTCCTTTTGTTCCTCCAGCATTCATCTCTGCAAACGACCCTTCTCTCAGGTAAAACCAGATACTGCAACTCATTCTTGATTCTTCCTTTTCTGTCAAGCACCACCCGAATCATCCTAACTTTTTCATGTGTTGCATATCCACGACTTTGTTCCCAGACTCACTATTCCCCTAAACCCAGCTGCCAGCACTTCCTTACTATTTTCCCTGTGTCCAATATTACTCCTCCAACCCATTACCCATCTGTGCCACAGTGATCTTTACAAAGAACAAGCCTGGCCAAGACCCTTACCTGACTTCCTTCTGCGTAATATGAAAGCTTGCTTTTAGAATGTCAGAGCTGTCCAGCTTCTGTCCTACCTCTCTATGCTCTTTTACCCTTAACTCCCTCTTTCTCCCATCCTCACTTTTTGGTAAGTTGCTGGGACCCTGATGAACTACTTGCAGTTTCTCCACAGAACAGGCTTTCTGTTACATCTGTCTGCACAGGCCACCCCACCTGGTTCAGTGCATAACAGGTATAGCATCAGGCTCTGGAGTGAGCCTGAAATCAGGCTCTGGAGTGAACAGTTATGGGATCAGCCTAGATGGGCTCCACCAGCTTACTGTGTTATTTTGGGCATATTATTTAATTATCCTGTGCCTCGGTTTCCTTATCGGCAAAATGAAGGCTAGAATAACAGTACCTACATCATAGGACTACATAAAACATACTTAGAACAGTTCCTGATACATAGCAAATACTCTATGCATAGTAATTATTGTTATTAATACTTATTCACCAGACTATCTCTTATTTGCCCAAGCCTCTAGAAAGATTCTGATGACCCCTTAGGTCTAGATTACGACTAATCCATATATTCTTCTATCCTAGCACATCTCATACTCTGTTTATGTGTGTGTCCCTCCCTCCACCCCAAAAAACTATGACCCTGTGAGGGCAGGAACTCTCTCTTACTAACCTTTGAATTCTCAGCACCAGTTCAATGCTTAACAAATAATGCACTCAGATTAAGTTTGTAGAATGAACAGATGAATGCATGGATAGTCATGGCATGTCATTAATATTTGCTCAAGCAAACATTACAGGGCTCAAAACACCTTCACATATTTCTCTCTCATTTGTTCCTCACATCAATCCTATACAGTAGGCAAGAGAGGTAAGATTATTATCTTTATTTTCTTAAAGGGCATTCAGGTTTAACTATATGAAGTAACTTGCTCAAGATTATAAAGCTGATCAGTGAAGAAGCCCACCCTGGGAGCAAGGTCTTCTAACTTCAAATTCCACGCCTTCTTCTCTACAACAAACAGAATCGCCACTGGAGAATTACGAGGTACACCTGGGATGCATAGCGCTATGACTGGCAAGCAAGAGAGTTTTGAATTTCAAACATGGCATCAGCCAGTATACACACAGCAAAGAGAATGCCCCCCAAAGAAAGGGAAAGATTAAATCTTAGAAATAGCTTCTGCATTCAAGGCCAGCAAGGGCAACATAGTGAGACCCCATTCCTACAAAAAATTTAAAAATTAGCCAGGCATGTTGGCACATGCCTGTTTTCCTAGCTACTCAGGAGGCTGACGTGGGAGAATCCCTTGAACCCAGGAATTAAAGGTTACATTGGGCTGTGGTCACACCACCGTACTCCAGCCTGGGCGACAAAGTGAGACCGTCTCAAAATAAAATAAGAAATAGCTTCTCCAACCTCAGTGTTGAATCAATTAGGTATGTTTTCAGCTGCCAGTAAAAAAGGCCTGAATATGGCTTCAGTAAACCAAGAACATGTCTCTCATTTGGCGGATCACGAGGTCGGGAGATCGAGACCATCGTGGTGAACACAGTGAAACCCCGTCTCTACTAAAAATACAAAAAATTAGCCGGGTGTGGTGGCGGGCACCTGTAGTCCTAGCTACTTGGGAGGCTGAGGCGGGAGAATGGCGTGAACCCAGGAGGCAGAGCTTGCAGTGAGCTGAGATCGCTCCATCAAAAAAACAAAAAAAAATTCAGAGTTAAACAGCTTATAGGTGCTGAGGAAGTGCCACACTTCCTGAGAGCCTGGCTCTATATTTCTACTGCACCATCTTATTTGTAGGAGGCAGAACTCAGATGGTCCCAAGATTCCTGCCCCTGGTGTTCAGAATAGTCCCCTCCCCTCAATCACAGGCAGAATGGTGAATAAGATGGATCTCACTACCATGATTAGGTTACATTACATGACAAAGTTGCAGAGGCGTTGCAGATGTAATTAAAGACCCAGATCAGTTGACTTTAACTTAATTAAAAAGGAGAATATCCTGAGTGGGCCTGATAACCAGGTGAGCCCTTAAAAGGCATTGGGCTCATCCTAAAGAAATTACAAGGTGACTTTCGAGCCTCTCTAAGAGAGATTCTCCAGTTGGCCTTTAAGAAGAAAGCAGCCATGTGGGAGGGGCCACGAGGCTAGGATGTGAGAGCAGCCCCAGGGAGCTGCGTGGACCCCCATCCAACAGCCCAGAAGAAACCAGGACTTCAGCTCCACCACTGCCAGGAAGTGAATGCTGCCAAAATCTGAATGAGCTTGGAAAAGGGGCCCAAGCTCCAGATGAGAGCACAGCCCATTTCAGCCTCGCGAGACCTTGAGCAGAGAATCCATCCTCAGACTCCAAATCCACAGAAACTGTAAGATGATAAATGTGTTGTTTTAAGCCACTAAATTTCTGGTAATTTCTTATGTAGCAACAGAAAACTAATATACTATAGGTGCTGTGCACTAATGCCCTGTAGGCGCTGTGCACAAATACCCTATTAGGCACTATGCACTAATACACTGTACTTCTATTACCAAGCACCTCATGGTGCAAGTCGGCTGTGGAAATCCCACCATCTGCATGCCAGGCTGCAGGAAGAAAGGGAAAAAGGCCAAAAGGGTACCGCTCTGCATTCAGTTATTTCCTACTTTTAAGTAGCCGCCTCTGCTTAAGTCCCCACAGAACTTCATTTAGTTCTTCTAAGCCAGACCTATGTGGCTAAATCTAACTTCTCAGGAGACTGGAAAGTACACTTTTTAGTGAGGCACTTTGTTACCCCCAATAATATAAGGAAGGGAGATGGGCCACCAGGGGGGCCACTCTCATAGAGACTGGAACTCTAAGATGGCAGGGAGTTACTTGCCCATGTCTTCGAGCTGTCTCACGGCCAGGTCTGGAATATTCTGACCTCTATACCATGTGCTCTGCATTGCCAGCAGACTTGTGGGAGGCCAGAAGCACTGACCACTGGCCTGATGCCCCCTCCTCTACCTACTCTACTGGAATCCTTCCCGATTGCCTTTCCTTCCTGTGACCCTAAGCACTAATGCTGGTCACACCAGACCCATTTACACTATCCACACTCTCCTTGGAAGGGAAGGCATCACATGACCACTTTAGAGCAGAATTTTTTTTTTAACTGACTGGAGCTGAAAATAAAATTGGTCGAGGTCTAAGAGTAAACTCTGGGGGTGGGGGAAAGGAAGTCATGATTCTATAGAAAAAAAAAAAAAGTGATTTCGAGCTGTTGAATCCAAGAGATGGAAAGAGATTTTAGTAATGTCATGGAGGCAAACGGAACCAGATTGAACCACCACTGGAAGATAGGGCACAGCTGAGAGCAGAGCTGACCTTAAGACAGAGTATGTATAGGACAAAGGAGTTCTGCCAACGGAGACTAGGAAATTGGGCACTAGAAGAGCCTGAGGGGAAACTCAGCCCATCAGTCATGCTCAGCAGGAGCCAAGAGCCACTTAACCAGGCAGAGGCATTACAGATGCAGCTGGAAATTATCCAATGATAGGGAAATGGGGAGTAAAAGAATAGATATGGGAGTTGTTCACAAATAGAAACGTGAACAATATCTTGGGTGCAATAAATACCAATTGCTTAATCACTCTGTGGGGTGAAACATTTTGCAATGGAAATGAGTTATCATTGTTCCATCTATGCAATTACAGAATAGCAATTCCCTCATCACTAATGAGAACTCTGGGTGAGTTTCCAGAAGATTTGATACATTTCCTGGTCTTTGATGACCTTGTAACACCAGATGTTCTTTTAACTCTAGGTATTTCCTTCAGAAAGTAAATTCCTTTCAAATTCCTTTCCACCAATGACAAACCATACAGACAACAGTTCTCCTTGTAAGATTATACCACATTTTTACTGTACCTTTTCTGTTTAGGTATGTTTACATGCAAAAATACCATTGTGTTACAACTGCCTACAGTATTCAGTTCAGTAACATGCTGTACAGGTTTGTAGCCAAGGAACAATAGGCTGTACCATATAGTCCAAGTGTGTCATAGGCTATACCATCTAGGTTTGTGTAAGTACATTCTATGATGTTTACACAATGACAAAATTGCCTAGTGATGCATTTCTCAGAATGTATCCCTTTCATGAAGCTACTCATGACTGTATGTGTGAAAGAATAAAATGCCACCTTTGTATGAATCTGGTATGGTATGCTGCAATTTTCAAAAATTAAATGGCCAAACCATGCCTCCATGCACTGTCTCTATGAAAGACTGTTATAAGTGAACATCACTTCCTAACTACCAGTAACCAAATATTATACAGAACACAGAGGGGAATTGCAAAGACTGATAAAGTCAATACTTCTTAACCATATGATCAGTTCCACATAATAAAAGCAAAAACTAAGAGAAAGGCAGCCGGGGAGTGGTTAGGAATACAGGTTCTGAAGTCAGAGAGCCTGGGTTGGATCTCAGTTCCAGTGCTCAGCAACCTAGTTCAGCAACTTGGGTCGTTATTTGACTTCACTAAACCAGTTTATCTATAAAATGGGATAACAGTAGTGCCTGCCCCATAAGGGCATTGTGCCTTAGTAAGTGAAATAATGCATTCCAAGCCCCGCTTCATAAATATTAGCTATTATTATTCAGAGGGTTTTTTTGTTATATCTCTGAAGTCCTAACCTGTAATTCCAATCTGCTTACTTCCTTCCACCTACCTCCACAGGCTACAGTAATATTCAACAGCCCACATATATTTCTGGAACGGGAAGGTATCTTATAAATCGTATATTCAGCCAAAGATGCACAACCAAGGATGTATTAGACCCTCTGGGCACCGTGGTGTTGAAAAAGTGTACCTAGTTAAGAACCACTGCCCTGCTCTAAATGTCTCCCTTTACAGAGGAGCAAACTGAGGAGGCCCAGAGCATGAAGAATCTTCTGGGGTCACAAGACCATTTTCAGAATCTCCTCTTGACAGACCTGGCTCAGACCTCAAACTAGGAGCCAAGTGTCTCGACTCTGATTGCACAATTTTGGCACTCCCCCGGGCCGTCTTATGGAATTCAACAAGCATTTCCTGAGAAACCACAGTAGGGGTCAGGAAGGAGAACAAGATGGAGACCCTGCCAAGAATGGCATCGCGATCTCATCAGGGAAACAGGCATTGGCGGCATTAAGAATTCTAAAAGAAGTGCCAACAAAGTGCTAAGAAGTCCTAAGTGCTGCTGCTAACTCACGAAACTTTCATGAAGGAGATGGAATTTCTACTGGACTTAGAAGGCTAGGGATTGAAAGGAGCCATTCTGGGTAAAATAAACCATTCGAGCAAAGGCCCCGAGGTTTCAAGAGAGAAAGCTCATGAGAGATTTAACAATCTTCTTGAACAGACAAGGAGATAAACCACAGAGCTGAAACATCTGGGTTCAGAAAAAGCCAATAGTCTGAAGTATCTTTTAGAGCTGCAAAGTGATAAAATCTTCCACTGTCTCTTCCCAGATTATCCACAGAGCATCTGCTTTCTGCCTGCCGATTCTGAAAGATTGAATGCCAGGGAGAGGAGTTGCTAGAACAGTTCATGTGTGGGATCCCACTCTGAAGACATTAAGAAAGGAGAAGTTCACTTCTCATTCCTTGCAGAAGTAGAAGCCAACAGGAATACAGCTAGCCCCTGTACTCAAAATCTAAGGAGATGATGTGGGAATGAAAATGACAATTATGACAATTCGCCTCATGATATTTGATCCTACGCGAAAAAGTATACTTTTTTTTTTTTTTTGAGATGGAGTCTTGCTCTGTCGGCCAGGCTGGAGTGCAGTGGTGCAGTCTTGGCTCACTGCAAGCTCCGCCTCCTGGTTTCACGCCATTCTCCTGCCTCAGCCTCTGGAGTAGCTGGGACTACAGGTGCCCGCCACCAGGCCCAGCTCATTCTTTGTATTTTTAGTAGAGACAGGGTTTGACCATGTTAGCCAGGATGGTCTCGATCTCCTGACCTCGTGATCTGCCCACCTCAGCCTCCCAGAGTGCTGGGATTACAGGCGTGAGCCACCGTGCCCAGCCTAATTTCCAATAATTCTTAATCTATTTTACTCTGAAGTTTCATTAAGCAAATAACTATAGCTTGCCATCATGATTTAAAGCTATCGAAACAACAGAAATACTATTCACATTTTCTTTACAACCTTACTAAAATGTTAAAAACAGGTTTTGTGTAGATAAATCCTCCCATCTTGTTCTGGTTAGCTGTTGCTGTGTAACAAACCATTCCCAAACTTGATGGCATGAAACAATTACTTTATTATTCTCGTGGATTCTGGTTTTATCAGCAGAGGATCTTCACAGCAAGTTGTGCAGGTTCTTAGCATTTGGAACAAAGAATTAGACAGAACACACAGCAAAGCAAGGAAAGAATGAAGCAACCAAAGCAGAGATAGAAAAGTGAAAGAAACAGAAAGTGAAAGTGTGGGAGCAGCCCCTAGCAGGGCTCAAGGGCCCCTGATCAGAATCTTCTCGGGTCCAAATACCTCCTAGAGGTTTCCCATTGACCACTAGGTGTTCACCTCAAGTAAATGAAGTGGTGGCACACAATCAGTCTGATTGGTTGTGGAAAGCAACCAATCAGGGGCTGAAGTGAAGTTACAAAGGTCACACTCCTATGCAAATGTCTGATTGGTTGTGGGAAGCAACCAGTCAGAGGCTAAAGTGAAGTTACAAAGTTACACTCCTATGCAAATGTCTGATTGGTTGCAAAAAGCAAACCAGTCAGATGTACTTTCAATTTCCCATCTGTAGCAGAAAAGGTTGGGGAGTAGCCTCCAGTCCTTTTGTTACTTAGGCCTGGAAAGTTAGGGTTTTCCTTTCAATTCAGTTCTAGGAAGTCAGCGTGAAATGGCCTTAAGTTTCCTGCATCTAGACCCGATTCTCCTGCCTCACTGGTAGGTTAGGAATTTGAAGGGGATACTTCATAGATGGCATATCCCTGCTCCATGTCATCCGGGGCCTGAGCTGGGGACACTCAAAGTGTGAAAGCATCTCCATCCAGTGTTGGGTGATGCTGGCTGTCAGCTAAGACCTCGGGTAGGCCGCCAGCCAACCTACACGTGGCCTCTCCTCCACGTAAGTGGAACAGGGCTTCCTCACAGCATTAAGGCTAGGTTTTAAGTGTGAGTGTCCCAAGAAAGCAAAGACAGGAGAAAACATCACTTAGGTCCAAGGGGAGGAAACAGACCTCCCAATGTGGGGACTGTCAAGATCACATTGCAAAAAGAGCGTGTGGGACAAGAGAACACTACAGTCATCTTCAGAACATATAACCTGCTACACATCCCAAGTAGTATTCTATATCCACCTTCCTATGCCTGAAACTAACACCATAAAAGAAGCAATCTGTGATGATAAAGTGTTCCCTCAACAGGATTTATTAATTTAAAAAAATTTCAAATAGCACTTTACACCTGGCAATTCCCCTTCAGGGTAGTCACATCACCCTGTGTGGTTGTTATTCTCACACTACTCTATAAATGAAAGGCCTGAAATTCAGAAAAGTTATATGAGTTCAGCAGAGACCTTTGGGAGGTTAAGGATAGATTCACAATTTGAACTCAGAACTTCAGACTCTAAAGCCTATGTTATTCTCACACTTCCTTTCAAGTGAAAATAGGTTTATCTAATAACAACCAATAAACACCAAATGAATTAACGAATGGATAAACACTAGACCCTGAAATTATTTTATCAGAAATTCTAGTCATTTATCAGAGTCCTGTGGAAATTGTACACTAACTAGGTTAGCTCTGATGAAACAAGAACATCTTTTTAGAGAGTAAGCCTAGAGAAATGCCTTGGTAGAAACCCTGAAAGCCAATGCCAACTAAGATGGGGAGAGACTCTGTCAATGCTGAAGTTAAAATCGTGGGTGCCACCAAACTTTGCCTCAAAAAGCCTGTGAGGGTGGGCATTTTTCTTTTTTTCCATTTTCAATAATAACGTAAAGGTGCCACAGACAATTTAAATCACTCCCATTTGTGACATAGATAAACTCTTCTAAGAGAATTAATAGATGGTTTTCACATTTAATTCTTGGAGTCGTTTCTTCAACTGCAGCCTGTTAATTAAAGTATAGCTTGTTGAATCTAGAATATGAACAATTTTTTATCTTCTGTTCCCAGCACGATTCCCCAGTATTATTCTAGGAGACATCAGATTAAACTTGACAAAAATAATCTGTATCATTTTCAGAATTAAAAATCTTGGAAATTAATTCTCTGAATATTAGTTCTACCTCAATGACATTGCACAATGAAAAGAGAATGAACAATTTAAGATTTCACTATTACCTTTAAAATGTAGTTAGGAAGTAATAAATGAAGAAATTCTCAGTTCCGCAAATGTTCCAAGAATTGGCAGAGTAGGCAAAACACTAAAAGTCTTCAAGTTCTAAATAGATATAAATCAATATGGAAGAATAAAGAATAACTTAGATTTCCAGACTACAACTATTTTTCCCTAGAACTTTTTCTTTCAGTGTCCTTGCTTTGCCATTAAAAGTTCTCTAATGTTAAATGGGCTGAATAACCATCCTTTATATCATTTCAGTATTTATAAATCTGTCCCAGATAGGTACTGGAGCACAGAGGCCAATTTGTATTTCATATAATTCAATATATTCCTTTTTATTTCTCTAACAGAAAAATAGTAACTCCCAGGCTGTAATCTCCTTTTTAAAATGGGCCATTAATGATTTACAAGGGTGGTTTTTTTTTTTGTTTGTTTCATATTTTTTTTTGAAAGGAAGAGAAATAAAACCTTTCATGAGTAGTCTTCCAGGCTGGCTTTTTCCGAGAACTAATATGAAAAATATATAAAATATGGTAAAGAAAAACCCAAGCCCAACCTCTCCTCTTGGCATTCTGGTTCCTTTAAGATCTGTTCTTTGCTTGCTTTTTCTATCACTTCTTTCCCACCACCCCCTATCCTTCCTTCTTCAGCCCAAGAGAATTCTTCTCCAAACCCTTTCTGGACCCATGTCTGAGTCATTCTCTTCTGCTTCTCCATTTATGGGACCCCTACTCCTCCTCCAAGGTCCAAATTAAACACTGTCCTTGGCTGAAACATCCTCTAATCCACCCAGTGGTTGATAATCACTCTAGCCGCACCTCATCTAACAAATATAATACAACACTTGTTTCATTCTGGTTGAGTTTTTTTTTTTTTTTTTTTTTTTTTTTTAATTTATTTTGAAGTGAAATCAGGTTTATTAGGAAAGTAAAGGAATAAAGAATGGCCACTCGGTAGGCAGAGCAGCCTCTGGTTGAATTTTAAGTGGTCATTCTTTACACATGCATCCCTAAATGAGTCGCAAATTGCAGACTCCCTGAGGAAGGAAGCCCTGTGTTATTCCATGGTTATATCCTTTCACAATGCATAGAATAGCTTAAAGCAAGCTCTCAATTTTATTAATATTTAGAATAGCTGATATTTATTGATCACATACTACTTATCAGTCTCAGTTAAGCATTTAAAGCATTATTTCAATTAACTTTCACAAGAGCCATATATATTAGTATCATCTTTCACACTTTATAGAGGAGGAAATGAGATCACCGCATTTAAGGAGCTTTCCCGTCATGCAGTTAGAGACACTGGGATTTGAACCTGAGTATTTGGATTCCGCAGCCTAAACCGTTATTCTCTACTTTCCACTTGATAGTTTAAATGAATTAATTTAAATTAATTTAAATGAAATTCAAGAATAGCATAGACTATTCATTGAAAATGAAGTTGTAGAATGGGTAGAAGAAGTAGTTCTGTTACCAGTAGAGGGTCTTGACTGCAAGTTGTCCAGGTTTTTGGCGTTTTGAACAAAGAATTGGACAAAACACACAGCAGAGCAAGGAAAGAATGACACAACAAAAGCAGAGATTTATGAAAAGTGAAAGTACACTCCACAGTGTGGGAGCCAGCAGCAGCAGCAGCTCAAGGGCCTGGATACAGAATCTTCTCAGGTCCAAATACCCCCTAGAGATTTCCCATTGGCCACTTTGTGTTCACCTCATGTAAATGAAGTGGTGGCCCTCAATCAGAGACTAAGGTGAAGTTACAAAGTTGAATGTCTATGCAAATGAAGACTTGGCCGGCAATCAGTCTGATTGGTTGCTGTCTGCAACAAATCAGAGGCTGAAGTGAAGTTACAAAGTTGCACTCCTATGCAAAAACATCGGATCAGAGGTACTTTCAATTTCCCATCTGTCATGCAGTGGGGGTTTGCAAAGGGAGTAGCCTCTGGTCCTTTTGTTACTTAGATGTGCAAAGTTAGGGTTTTCCATTCAATTTAGTCCTAGGAAGTCAGTGTGAAATGGCCTTAGGTTCCCCAACTGCAGACCCTATTCTCCTGCCTCAATTCCATTTGCTTATGTATTATTTTTGTTGTCTACAACATAAATGAGGAATCTCTGGAATTTCATCTTTCATAAGCCAACACCTGGATTTTCTTAAAACAGATTATTTTCTTACCCATTAGTCAAAGTAAATTCATCTTCCCTTAATATCATGACACCACCAGGAGTATTAGCAAAGCGTAATACTAATTATCTCACTCAGATGTACAATCATAGAACATAAAACATTCTTCCTTTTAAATTCCTTATAACTCCCAAGTCATAAATAAGGGAGTAAATTTAGGGTCAAAAGAAGGGTTCAAGCTATGTCTATACAGCCAAATCACCAAGTCATACGTCCAACAGGCTACTTGTTATGTATTTTAAAAATATTTTACCATTCATATTGGCCAAATCAATGTGATTGATTCATAAATGCCAGCAATCCCTGTGTTGGGAATGATTTTTCCATTTATCTACTGATGCGCAAAGTTCTAGAACAACAAGAGATAAATTTAGAAACATTCAACTTTCTTGTCTCTCCAATCCCCTCTCAACATTGTTGCTAGCTTTCTAAGACACACTTAAGTGAAAAGAAGTGAACTTCGATCCATACCTTTCACCTTATCCGAAAATTAACTCAAAATGGATCACAGACCTAAATGCAAAACCTAAACTATACACAAATTTCTAAAAGAAAATTTAGAAGAAAATATTTACAGCCTTGCTTAGGTGAAGATTTCTTAGAAAATATACCAAGAGGTTGTAGTGAGCCTGGGCGACAGAGTGAGACTCCATCTCAAAAAACAAACAAAAAAGAAAATATACCAAAAGCTGGACCACAAAAGAAAAAAGTTATAAACTGGACTCATCAACATGAAAAGCTTCTACAAGACACTGTTGAGAGAGTAAAAAGATAAACCAGCTGGGCGCGGTGGTTCACTCCTGTAATCCCAGCACTTTGGGAGGCCGAGGCGGGCGAATCATGAGGTCAGGAGATCCAGACCATCCTGGCTAACACGGTGAAACCCTGTCTCCACTAAAAATACAAATAAATTAGCCAGGCATGGTGGCGGATGCCTGTAGTCCCAGCTACTCAGGAGGCTGAGGCAGGAGAATGGCATGAATCTGGGAGGCAGAGCTTGCAGTGAGCCGAGATTGCACCACTGCACTCCAGCCTGGGCGACAGATCAAGACTCTGTCTCAAAAAAAAAAAAAAAAAAAAAGATAAACCACAGATAAGGGACTTGTATGCTGAATATATAAAGAACTCACAAAACTCAACAATAAGGAAAAATAAAATTGGGCAATAATTTTGAACACACACTTCAACAAAGAGATATATGGATGGCAAACACACACACACACAAAACATGTTCAACATCACCAGTCATTTGGTTAAAAAAAAAAACCACACACACACACACACACACAGTAAAACCACAGTGAGATGTCATTTCATATCTATGAAAATGGCTCCATTTTTTTTTAACTGACAACATCAAGTGCTGACAAGGATACAGAGTAACTGGAACTCTCACATGTTGCTAATAGGATTGGAAAAGGGTACAAGTACCTTTGGAAAGCAGTTTAGCAGGTTTTTATAAAGTTAAACATATACTCTCCAGTGACCCAGTAATTCTACTCCTAGACATTTACCCAAGGGGAATGAAAAAGTTATGTTCATAAAAAGCCTGTACCTGAATGTTCATAGCGGCTTTCTTCATAATTACCAAAAAGTGAAAGTAAACCAAATGTCCTCTGTTGAATGGATTAAAAGCCTGTGGTATATCCATGCCATGGAATACCACTCAGTAATAAAACAGAACAGACTACTGGTATACATACTTTAAATCTTAAATAGATTATGCTAAGTGAAAGAAGTCAGAATCAAAAAGCTGTATATATTATTGTGTTCCTGTGACAGTTTAGAAAAGGCAATGCCACAGGAACAGAAAACAGATCACTGGTTGCCCAGGACAGAGGAGAGCTGACTTCAAAGGGAGAGCCTGGGGGACTCTTTTGGGATGATGGAACTACTCTATATTTGTCTAAAGGGGTTGCAATATGACTTATGCACTTGTCAAAACTGGTAGAACTGTACGCCAATGAAAGCAAATTTTACTGTCTTAATTTTTTAGCAATAAAAAATTAAAAACAATTATGTCTAATATCCCTCCGTGGCTTCCCGTGACTGACAAAACTCAATTTGCTCTAGACTACCATTCAAAGCCCTTCCTGTTTTGGTCTTTCCCTGCCTCTCTAGTTCCTTCTCTTTCCTGTGCCTCAAACAGGCCACATCACTGTGGTTCCCTAAATACCCTGCATTGTGTCTCAGATTTCTGCCAGCGTGTGGTCCTCCAGGAACACCCTGCTTACCACCTCTTTGGATTCTCTCCCTCTAGGCCCTGCCCTAAGCATGTAAAGTGCCAACCAGGCTGGATGTCTTGCAGTTTCCCCAAAATGTGCTAGGTAGTTTCAAGCCTCCTGGCCTCTGTGCATCCTCAGTCTGGAATATTCTTTCTTGCATGTATTCTTTTTAATAAAAGCCCAGTAAACAGTCACTTGTCTTAGAATTCTGTCCTAACCTTACTTCTGACATTTTTCCTGAAGCCTCCCCAGGAAGGAACTTGTTTTCCCTTTGTAATCCAACCATGCCATGCAGACTTCTATTACAGCATTTTAAAACAGGCATATGTTTTCATGTCTATCGTGACCTCCCTAAGAGCAGGGATCCTTCTTTTTCATTTTGTATTGCCACTACCTACACCTAGCATATTTCTGACACATGATAGGTGCTTGATAAATGTTTGATGAATGAATGAATAAAAACCTAACAAGCTAATGAGCTAATAAATCTTATCTGGACTAAAACTCTGAAGTGTCCTGCAGAAGAATGCTCTATATCATCCCAATTCTGAGCAGCCCACCTTCAGCAAATACTGTCTACTTTCTTTGATGTTTGTAAACTAGTGTCGTAATTACCTATTTACTGCACATGGTTATGCAAATAGGTAATTATACTAGATTGTGAGTTCTTCCAGGAACTCACTAAACTCTAGATCCCCAGCACCCAGGAGACAATGCCCAACTCAAGCAGCTACTCAATAAACTTGTGTTAAGCCAGGCATGGTGGCTCCCAGCACTTTGGGAGGCCCAAGGAGGGAGGATAGCTTGAGGCCAGGAATTTGAGACCAGCCCAGGCAACATGGCAAGATCCTGTCTCTACACAAAAAGAATAAATGAAAATAAACTTGCATTAAACTGACTTTTCAGATGAGTAGAATCCATGCTTTTTTCCTCTCCTGAGTCCAGGGCCCAATTAGGCTGCAGTGATGCCAGTAATAAGAAGTGTATGAAAAGAAGAAAAGTTAAAGTTCTTAAAGAGAAAACTTTAAGACAGGCATGCATAATCAGAGTAGAAAGACATCAATAACCCAACAGTAATAAATGTAGGGAATTAGAAATGACCTTAAACCACATTTTCCTCTGGAAAAATAATCCCTCAAAGAAAATGAGAGCAAAATGAACAATGGAAGGATAAGCAAAACTGCTTATACCAAAAGAATCCTTGGAAGATAACACATGAAGTGAGAAGACACAGTATCTCTTTCCAAAGCCGGGAATTGGTTTCAGGTCTGCTGCTCAGCCCCATCTCCCCAGGCATGTCTGCAAGTCACATAGTTTCACCTCCGCTAATGTCTGCATTGTCCCAGGAATGATTTAGAACCTGTAAGGGCAACATGATTTTACTAATGAAGGGGAATTCTTGGTTCAATTTGGCCAAGTTCTGAATCCAAGTGCAATAGTACATATTCTTTGAATCTCAGAAAGAGTTTCTAAGAATTTGACCAAAACAAATATTTATGTTATAGAAAAGACTTTATGAATATTAAACTTTCCCAAATGAACCCTGCTGGAACAGCATCCATTGGCTGAATACTGCCTTCCCACACCCCATCCCCCTACTCCCACATCTCTCTCTCTCTCTCTCTCTCTCTCTCACACACACACACACACACACACACACACACACACACACACACACTTCACTGCCTGTTGCCCATTTGGAGCTGATTAGTTCATCCCCCAACAGGTACTAAAACATTATGAGCTCAATGAGCCTGCTTACCCCACTGAGTAACTCCAGACTTGTATCTCAGCAAGCCCTGTGCTGAAATGTAAGAGCCAATTTCCTTGCTACTTATCATAAAATTCCCATCAGTTACATGAATATTTTTAAACACTTAATTTTGATCAGTCCCTTGGCTTTTTTCCCTATGTATGTGTGTACACCTGTGTCTATGGTGATTCTTTTACTAGATGGATCTTAAATGTGATAGGCAATAATGCAACAAATCTAAAATTTGTAAGTCTACGTTCAGGGTCAGGACTAGGATGAGACAAGAGAGGGGCTAAAGCTGCAAAATTCAAGAGGGCCCTCACTCTCAGGGTGCCCAAAGCTTTTTCACTGCCAGTCCCACTCATCTGAGGCTCTGTAAAGAGAAGTTACATGCTTTACTACTGTGCAAAAAACACACACACGTCATCTAATCCTCTCACAAAAAAAAAGCTGTGTCTCCTCTTCACATAGCTGACTACTTCTCAACCTTCAAGTTCTAGTTCACATGTCTCCTCCTTGGAGAGAATGTTCCTAAATACATTCTTTAAAGGAGGAGCATCCTCTCCCATAATCCACCATGGCACTTTTATATTTCTTCTCCATGTTGGTCAAAATGTATAATTACTTCTTGTTTATTGTCCGTTTCCACTAGAATATTAGCACTGTTAGGGCAGAAACAATGAATGTCTTGTTTAACACCATACCCCCATTGCCTAGCACCGTGCCTGGCACATAGTTAACACACAATAAAATAAGTGTTGAATGAATGGAACTTTAATGGCTTTGGGATGATTCAAGTCCACTCGTGACATTTACTTGCCTTGAATCCTTAGGTGAGTTACATAAATCCTGTATGGCTCACCTTTGAATGTTCTCACCTCAAAATGGAGATGTTCATTCATCCATTCATTCATTCAATAAGTTGCTTGCAAGGTATCTGACATAAATCAAAGAGTAAGTCAATGAATAATGTTTATTTTCCCATTCGGAAGCATAAAAAGTTACATACTGTTCAAATTTACATGGCCAGTGTTCTGGTTTTCTAGGACTATATAACAAATCACCGAAAATGTAATGACTTAAAACAAATATTACTTCACTATGATTCACAGTTCCTGTAAGTCAGGAATTTGAGAAGGGCTCCATTGGGTAGGTCTGGCTTGGGACTTCTCACCCAGTCAGATGGTGGCCAGAGCAGGGAAAAAAAAAAAAAAATGGAGGTCTGGAGAAGCTAGGGGTTAGCCAGGGACTGATATATTTCTCCCTCTTCTCTCTCTCTCTCCCCGCCCCCACCCAGCATGCTGTTGCAGTGCTTCTTTATATGGTCTCTCTAGGTAGACCAACTGGACTTCTTCACAGCGTGGTGCCCCTAGGACAGTCAGATGGCTTACCTGCCAAAACAGTGCTCCATTGCAAGTGTTCCGGCAAACAAGGCAGAAGTTGTATTGCCATTTATGACCTAGCATTGGAAATGCAGCTAAGTAGATATTTCAGGATCCTTCCTGCCCACATGTGTTCTGGAAAACAAAGGCCTATTTTGCTCTGTCTGTCCTTTTCAGTTCAAGCTGATACAATTCCTTTAAAATTTTTTTGTGAAATTTTTGTATCTTAATTTGTAATCTACTCCGTTAAATGAAAGTTAGACAAAACTCTTTAAAGTACGTTTTCACTCCCTGTGAGGTTGCCTTTGGAAAATTCCCTTAAGTGTCTTAAAAGTCCTGGCTGGGCACGGTGGCTCATGCCTATAAATCCCAGCACTTAGAGAGGCCAAAGTGGGAGGATGGCTTTAGCCCAGAAGTTTGAGACTCACCTGGGCAACATGTTGAAACCCTATCTCTACCAAAATACAAAAATTAGCTAGGCTTTGAGGCTCACACATGTGGTCCTAGCTACTTGGCAGGCTGAGGTGGGAGGATCCCTTGAGCCTGGGATGTGGAGGTTGGATCCCTTGAGCCTGGGATGTGGAGGTTACATCCCTTGAGCCAACAGCGAGCCACTGCACTCTAGCCTGGGAGAGAGAGTAAAACCCTGTCTCAGAAAAACCCAAAACAGTCTTAAAAACAAAAACAACACATTTTTAAAATCCTATTAACACAAAGGGTCTGTGATGCACACCCTTCAGATTCTTAGAACATTTTTGTCTGTTTGAAAAGATGTCAGGCCCCACCTAACATCTTTGAGATCTTAACAAAGGATCGTTCAAGACCACCCTGGATTTGATCTCTGCCCTGAAACTAGTACTTAATTTGAGATTTTTTGTTTTCTGGTAAAATAAGAAACATTTATTTTCAAAACAGTCTTGACATCTTACTATTTCCTCTATGTTTTTATTAAAAACTGAACAGTTGCATTTTGGCTTATCTCTCTACTTGTGTCTTAGCATGTCTAAAAGAAACCAGTTGGCCTTTTCAACATTCTGCCTACAAATTTTCTCAGACAGATCCATCAGTTCATTGGGTACATTTTCTCTTTTCCATACTACTAGAGGGGACAGTTTGGCTAAACTTTCTACCACGACCTACCAAAGGCCTCCTTTCTTCCGGTTTTCAATAAAGTTTTCCTCATTCCTTGAAACCTTTAAAACAGATTCTTCAGGGCCCAACAGGCTTCTGCTGACAATATCTTCAAGGCTCTTCCAGCATCTCCCTGATGCCCAACCCCAAATTGTTTTCATCTTTTGTTCTAGCAGTACCCAACTACAAAGTAACAGAGTCTGTTCCATTTTTCTGATATGTATCAAATCAATCTGAACTTAAGGTCTTGAAGCAAGAACAAACATTTTATTCTCTTGTTGTTTCTGTGGGTCAGGAGTCTGAGAAAGATTCTACCAGGGTGGGGTTCAGTGACTCACTAATCCCAGCACTTTGGGAGGCAGAGGCAGGCAGATTACTTAAGGTCAGGAGTTCAAGACCAGCCTGAACAACACAGTGAAACCCTGTCTACTAAAAATTAAAAAAAAAAAAAAAATTAGCCAGGCATGGTGATGCATGCCTATAGTCCCAGCTACTCAGGAGGCTGAGGCAGAAGAATCAGTTGAACCCAGGAGGTGGAGGTTGCATTGAGCTGAGATGGCACCACTGCACTCCAACCTGGGCAATAGAACGAGACTCCATCTCAAATTTAAAAAAAAAAAAAAAAAAAAAAAAAAAAAAAAAAAGGCTCTACCAGGTCATTCTGGCTTAGGGTCTCTCATGTGGTTGCTGTCAGATAGTGGCTGGAGATGGAACAGTAGGTGGGTTGGAGCAGATGGGGGATGCCAGGCAGCTCTCTATTTTATTCATGTATGCTCAGGGCTTATCCAGGTAGTGTCCTTACACAGGCTACCTTGGGCTTCCTCACAGCATGGTGGTTGGAGCTCCAGCAAGGCAGTATTAGCATCACCTTTTGTCTTCACTTTGGAATTCACACAGCATCACTTTCATCACACACTGTTGGGAAATAGTGAAAACATGTGCCCAGCTTCAGGAGAAAGAAAGCAAACCCACGCCTTTATAGGAGGAGTTTTTGGGGGGTTTCTTTTTGGCTTTTTCTTTGTTTTTTTTTTTGTAAGTACAGATTTATTTTCAACCCTCTACCTCCAGTAAGTAGCCATTGAACTACATGTTTTCTATTACATTAAAGGAAATAGAAAACTTCATTCAATTATTCATTTATTCATACTCCCTTAATCCTCTGTGTAAATCCTGTTACTAGAATATCACATTATTTTCAAATGGCCTCTTTTTGTATGTGTCTCTTCCCTTAGACTGTCAGATTTCCCAATGTGGTTGGGAACTGTTTCCTTCTTCTTTGTGTCTTCATTAGTGTGAAATCTGACTCATAATAGATGCTCAAATAATATATGCTGACTAAACAGATGAATAAGTAAATTGCACTTTTACTTTATTTACAAATGTTGAATTGGAATATATCCTATTAAGTAATGAATCACCAAAAACTAAATTTACATTTCTATTCCCTGTTGCTAGAAAATTTTGTTCTTATTAAGTCAACAGCATAATCCATATTTATATTGGCTTTGTTTTGCAAATGTGCATTTTCACATGTAGACCACAGAGAGGGTATACCCTGCCTTAGAATCAAAACAACTGAAGCAAATGTAAAAAATACCTTCCGAGAAATAGGCTGACCCAACCACAGCTCAGGACGGATTGCCCAGCATGGGGAAAGGGACAAGAGAACAACCTTGTGAAAAAGCAGCAGCAAGAAGAGAAATATCATGGCAGAGGTGCAGCCCTCACGAGGAAGAATGGCAAAGCTCTGCCACCCACCTCAACGCTTCTGAGCTGAAGAAACAGTCCCAGGGCATAATAAATCTCTACGTGCAAAAGTCAGATGAATACAAAGCTAAGGTGGTGTGAAAAGACGCCCAGCTCCAAGAGACCTGATTATTATGGATAAGGCAACATGGCAGGGCACAGGGTTGGGCTCTTCCTCTGCATAGGGGATTCAGGGAAGAAAGAGAGATTGGTGGTTGGAGGAAGCACACTCATTCTGCATGTGCAAGGGAGTGGGGGCTTGAGGGAATGTTAAGGAGGGGCTCAGAAAGAAAACAGCTGCAAGGCTAAGACTATGATTTTAGCAGAAAGGTACCAAACAGCAGGTTCCCTCTCTGTACCTCCACACCCTACCCCCAATCTTGAATTCATCCCAAGATGAGCTTTGGTTCAGGACACTACCACATGTTTATTGTCACTGAACAGGAAAGATCTGGCTGATCTCCAGGCACTGCAGCCCCAAAGCTTGAGGGTTAATTGTGTTTGTTATTGTTATTGTTTAACTGTTACACAATTATCCATTAAGGCAGATGGATTCATTTTTTCTAAACACCCATGAAACTGATTCCTTAGCACAGCTCATTTATTTGCTTCTGAAGAATGGTATGAAACAACTATTTGGGGAATAACACACAAGAGAATATGTTTCCCAAAACCCTCTCATTAGTGGGGAGAGGACTTCTGTGTTTTGCCAGGGGTTATACAAATTCTGGGATGGGGTGGGTGGGATGGATGAGGGTTCTGAGAAACTGAGAAGCAGCGAGGATTGGACAGACACAAATATCTATAAAATTAAAGGGCATTTTTCTTCACAACAAATTGTTTGCTGAGAATCGTTTTTCACTCTTGAGAAAACCATGTATGTTCTTCCTCTTCAAAAGTTACATGGAAATTATCAGTATAAAACTAATGCATTCATAACATTCCTCTAGTAAAACTGAACCATCTCTCAAAACTACCAAATACTGACCCCCTGAAAAACAATTCTATTTGTCATAAGCATGACTGAGGTGAGATCAGCAGAGCTCCCTACTCTATAGGATGGAGTTAACTAAAGGAATCATAATGACCTGAACACTCACATCATTTGACTTCAGTCTCTGATCAAAATGGTGCCTAAATCAAGTTTCCTGTTTTTCCACCCCGTTACACAATGATCTATTAGGACAGGTGGATCAATTGGACCAGCCATCCATGCAACCTCTGGTTCCTGAGATCAATCTGCTTATTTGCCCTGGTAAAAAATAGCATGAAGCAATGGTTTGAGAACAAAATTTACAGTTCACTTACAAAAGTTGGCATCCTGTAGATACAATGCCGGAGAGGCAGTTTGGAATTTCTGATTACCATACTATCAATCTTATCCAGTGAATAAAGAAGAAAAAATATCAAGTCTTTATTTGCTTTTAAATGAGTGTTCCTTTCTCTTAGTTATCTCATATACCCTAGTCAATTAAAGAACCTAAAGGCATTAATACCAAGTGAATCATTTTATGCTTACATATGCATGCAATGGATAGTTTTTCCCCCCAAAATTTTGGAGCAAGAAGGCTTTGAAACACATAAACTGCACGTTTATTTTGTCAAAATGTGCCAGACAACTACAGAGATGGAGTTATTTTCTTGGACAACACAAAATGGCATGTGATTCACCATACCTTTTCCTACAGCAACAAGCTGCAGGGAATAAAACAAGGTAGAAATTATAAATGTATGAGAACATAATGCTAGAACTCATCATATCTGGTAATCTGATAATTAAGAGTTTGAAAACAATAAAGTTTCAGTATTTTAAACCTTAAAAGAAATCTAAGTTTCAAACTGGGCAAAATGGTGAAACTCTGTCTACTAAAAACACAAAACAAAAAAAAATTAGCTGGGCATGGTGGTACATGCTTGTGGTCCCAGCTATTTGGGAGGCTGAAGTAGGAAGACCGCTTGAGCCTAGGAGGTGGAGGTTGCAGTGAGCCAAGATGGCGCCACTGCACTCCAGCCTGGGTGACAGTGTGAGTCCCTGTCTCAAAAAAGGAAAGAAATTCAAGTTTACAAGTAGAGTTTTATATTTTATGTCTTAATGTTCCCAACCAAGATTTCAAAACAATAAGACATTAGCCAAAATCAAAAAAGGAATAGCAAGTGTGAGGTGAAAAGAGTACTTGAATATATTTCTGGATGCACTGGATATTGGCAAATCATTTTTGAAAATAGTTTGAGTTTCATGATCCATAAAAATATTTGTACTATTTGGCCCAGATTTTGCCATTTGGACTATCAACATTAAGGAAACAATTTTGAAATATATGTTTATATTTTAATATAAACAAAATAATTTTGAAAACGATATTTTCCATAGATTATAGCAATAAGAACTGGAAATAATTTAAATGGCCCCAAGTTAAGGCAATTAAACATAATTTGGGGTCCAGCCAACAATATGATAATGGTTAAACTATGGTACCATCAGGGCAATATAATCTAAGGCACAGTTTTTTTCTTTTTTTGGGAGTTTCCCAACTTACTGTAAGTGGTTATGATACAGTTACATTTTTAAAATAATTTTTTAAGTCCTAGAAACCCTACCAATGCACTTGAGTGTTATGAGCACTTCAATAGTGAGGTAGTTGTAAAAACTGCTCTGAGGAACAGAACTGGGGAAGGAAAGAATAAAGATTTGCTACTTTTAATACCGTGTGATTTTAGACCATTTAACAAAAACTTAATATAAAGAAAATGACAATTACTGCTGTAAGTATGGAGGACAGAGACTATAAGTAAAGGAAACATGTGACCAGATTATGTTTTAGGAATAACCCTCTGGTCAAGTCTGGAGAGTGGATTAGAAGGAACTAAGCAGAGGATAGTTCTTTGGAGTTAGAATGTTTTAACGATTATTCTTTACATTTGTGTTGCACTTTATAAACTACAGTATTATTTCACTCCATGATCTAATCTAAATCCTTTCCATTTAAAAAAAAGCAATGACTCAACATCAGGTTTCAGGAGAAATCAGCATGTAAATTAGGCATTTTGCAAAGAAAAAAAAAAGCACTTAAAATCTACAATGGAAATACTGTCAGAGTCCACAGCTGCCAGGAAGCTCTAAGACAATGTTTTATCCCAGGATCTGCCATTGAGCTGTATTTTAAGTGTATCTGTTTTGTCTTTCTTCCTCAAGGTCTTTTGATATTTTATTCTTTTTTACTTCTTCAAAGCAGGGTTTCCCTCTGTCGCCCAGGCTAGAGTGCAGTGGTGCATTCTCAGCTCACTGTAGCCTCGACTTCCTGGGCTCAGGTGATCCTCACACCCTCAGCATCAGCCTCCCAGGTAGCTGGGACTACAGGCACATACCAACACGGTCGGCTAATTTTTTGTATTTTTTGTAGAGCTAGGTTTTCGTCCTGTTGTCCAGGTTGATCTCAAACTCCTGGGCTCAAGCGATCCTCCCACTTCAGCCTTCCAAAGTGCTGAGATACAGGCATAGCCACCATGCCCAGCCTGATATTTTATTCTTACTGAAACAAACTTACCGTTATAACCAATGTCAGTCAGATGTCCCACCTTTATCTTCAAGTCACTCATATCCCAACCCCCACCCCCAGCTCCTTGCCACCAAAGAACAAATGGTTGATCACGGCTCGGACAAGTTTGTTCTCTATTTCCCAGGACCTTTTTAATCCTTTCTCATTTACCACTCTGGCTGTAGAGAAAGAAGAGGCAGCACTGTCTCATCCAAGATGTTCCTGCTCCACCCACCCACCTGCCTCCCACGGAGGGAGGGGAAGCAGTGGTTATGGCCCTGAGCCCTCAAGTCTGGCCTGTGCAGAGCACTTCACATGCTTGCTTTCCACGATGCTCCCTGCAGCCTTATAAAGCAGGTACTGTTATTCTCTCTACTGAGCTGCAAAGAAAATAAAGCTCAGAGAGAGACAGTCCTGCTAAGGCCACACAGGTAGTTAGTAGCAGAGCTAAGGTTCAAACCCATGGTGTATAACCCTAAACGTTTGTGCTTACACATTACAGTAAATACGACATTATTCTTGGGTGGTCTTCCCAGCCCACACATCCTTCAACCCTTTAGCTTTTACTTCAGGTTAAGTAGAGCAACAGAATGCTCACAGCTCATGGAGCCTCTGCTTCTCGTTAAACCCGGGATGATACATTCATCTTATCATATCAGTTGCTTAAATACACTTTTGAAAGACAAAATTCAGGGAGTTTAATGCGTGTATAAAGACAGGCATATTCCTGAAATTCTACTACATAAAGCATCTGAGTCAGATTATACCAGAGCACGTGCTGGGCTATTTTTAGGAGGGCTGTATATAGGACATAGTTTCCTGGTTATGTCACAAGCTTGCAGGTGGGCCTTCTCCTCACATTTTAGATAAAAATAGATACATAGATATAAAGATAAATACAATACAGTTTCTGCCCTTGAAGAATTCCAAGACTAGTTACAGGGACAGAAAAGGTAAAAATGAAGCATGAGAATGTGAAATCTGGCATAACAGAGGTGGAGGAGCATAGAGAGCAGGAATTTAAGGCACCTTAGAAGCCTCTGCTTCATCTGTGCAACACATTTGATTACATGCCAGTCACCGGGGAAGACAATTATTTACAAAAATCAACACTGTCTCGGCTCTCAGGACTCAGCTTTCTCAGGTGGGGAAATCAGACCTCGTCAAATGCCAGCACAAAAGCAGAGTTCCACACCGAGAGAAGTGCGCCCAAGGAAAGCAATGCTGTCTGCAAAAGACACACAACCAAAGGACTTGTCTTGGACAGGGGCTGGGATGAGTGTAATCAGGGTGGCCCTCCTCTGAGGAAGTGACTCTTGAGCTGAGAGGTAAGGACAAAGGAGGCATTAACTCAATCAAAGGAATGGGGCTGAGAGCATTCTAGACAGGCAATCACATGTGCCAAATCCAGGGAATGAGAAAAGCAGAGCCTTTC
This sequence comes from Macaca thibetana thibetana, assembly GCF_024542745.1. Lineage (NCBI taxonomy): Eukaryota > Metazoa > Chordata > Mammalia > Primates > Cercopithecidae > Macaca > Macaca thibetana. The sequence continues at coordinate 38,789,349 of NC_065588.1, read as the reverse complement.
CAAAACACTGGAAGGAAGTCACGTGACAAGAGTGCAGTAAGCCAGGGGAAAGGGCACAAAAGGATGGAGGGGCAGATACCCAAGAGCTGGGGACTGCAGTGAGGATTACAGGTGGCAGAGATACAATGACACAAGACTCCTCACCTCTTCTCCATGTACCACGTAGGTACCATGCCCCCTAGGTAGCCACCTTTCCACAGCCTTGCACCATGACAAAAGTAGCACAGAACCACTACAAATGTTCAGACAGCTCATGTAACTTCTTAGCTTCTTCACTTATTACAAGTCAACACTTCAGGCCAGGGATATGTTTTAAAATCCTTTCAGTTAGGTGAAATATGTTAACATCAACAGTTTTCAGAGTCTTGCCCTACTAAAAGGTTGGTAGTAAACGTTTCTACTGATTGAGAAAATGACTTTACTGATAAATGGCTACTGGGCTTTCTGTCCAAACATTAAATGAATTCTAATGTAATCATGGCAGCACCTGCATTCATTTGAAAAATGATAATCCACGTGTGTGTCCCAGATATAAGCATTTTTTAAATCTGCAGAATGACGTTTGTGACACATATGAATTTAGGGACCACTTGTAAAAATGTCGTGGCCCATAACTTGGAAACCGCAAGGCTAAACTCTAAGGTCCCTTTCAGTACTGAAACTCTGATTCTATCATAATTTTCAATAAGAATGGTTTTTATCCTTATATGTTATGGAGCAAAAGACAGAAAACTTTGGCTAACACTACAACTAAAATCTTTTGGAACACAAAGCCAATTGGGAAAATCTGCTTAAGTTGACCACGATTTACTTGAGATTCTAAACATGCGCACTCTGCAGCTGATTAACAATTCTCTTTAATGTGTTTTTTAAGCTTCTGGAACCTCTTAACCTCAGCTGTTCTGAATCTTGATGTCATCAGCCTTGATCTCCCTACATCCAAACATTCTCTGTGGGCTTTGCTTTCACACAAGCCCTTCCTATATAATCATCCCAAAAGCTCCAGGCTGATGTCCTCTAGTATTGCAATTTCAGGGGGAAAAAAATTAGCTTTACATTTCCAACACGTCCTTAAAAAAAAATCCAGAAATGAGTCTCCCAGACCTGGATTACATCTTGTGTTCATCCCTGAACCAATTGCTGTAACCTAGAAGATGGAAGTTACAGATTGGCCAAGCCAAGTGTCACTATCCATATGCTTGAGAGCAGGGAGATGTGGGAGGTTTCAAAGGAAAAACCAAGGGGACATGATATGGATATCCCATAGACCAAAGCAACAGTTTTAATGACCTTCTGGACTTTTTTTTTCTATTGCAAATGACAGAAACCCAATTTATGTGGTTTTAGCAAAAAAGAGTCTGAATTGGCTCACATAACTGAGAACTCCAACAGTACTTTGGCTTCTGGCACAGCTAGATTCAGGGATTCAAATAACTGAATTCCCTCTTCTTCTCCCTCTCCATCTCTCTCCCTGTCCCGATTTCTTTAGTCTTGACTTCATCTTCAGGAATGCTTTCCTCCAAATGGAAGACTATGTAGTCCCTGGCAGCCCTAATGTACATAATCTTAGCTTCTGAACTTTCCAAAGGAGAGTGGCCTTTTCCCTCCATCTCAGGCTTTAAAGAAGGACTCAGAATTAGCCCCCCGGGGCCACATGTCCAGTCAGCCACAAGTCACCCTGACCAGAGCATGAGCTACTCTCATGGAAAAGCCTAGAGCCCATACCTGGGGCTGGGAAAGTAGGGCCTCAAATTATTAGACCTACAAAAATATAAAAGAAAAACAGTTCCTTAAAGGTAAAGTCAGACGTTCCACCAAAAAAAAAAAAAAACAAAAACAAAAAGAGAGAGAGAGAGAGAGACATCGGGGGATAGGAAGGCAAAAGCAATAGGTGTCTATTATGGTCCTCATGCTAGTATTCAGCTCCATACATCACCATGTCTGTCACCCAGCATTTGAGTTTCTGACCCTGTTGTTTTCCTCTCCCTCCTGGCTGAGCACACTCCTGGAAAACTCTTGGTGGTAATTCTCTTGCTTTAACTCAACCTCAAGACTCTTCTTTTCCATACTCTAACCTGGTAGAAAGTCTCTATTCCAGTTATGTATTGGTCATTTGGGCAGGATGTGCAAGTAAGAAGCAGGGATTCGGGTGTGCTGGGGACTGAGACAGGTGGGGCTGGGGATGAAGGCTCAGGAGGAAGAGAAGAATTCATTGTGTATGAATGAGGACAACTTTACAAATAAAGATAATAGAAAGAAAGTACAATAAATGGCATTAACTCCAATGAAGAAAGAAATTACTTTAGAGCAGTAATACCTCCCTATTACTAAGGGAGATACTACTAATTTTAATGAACAAAAGGAAAGAATAAAGTGTTATGAAGGGACAGGAAGAAAAGTCTATGGCAGTATTTCTCAAAATATGGTCCCTGGACTATAGCAGCATGTATTCTCATGCTGCCATGAAGAAATACCCAAGACTGAGTAATTTATAAAGAAAAAAGGTTTAATTGACTCACAGTCCTGCATGGCTGGGGAGGCCTCAGGAAACACAATCATAGTGGAAGGTACCTCTTCTCAGGGCAGCAGGAGAGCGAATGAATGCCGGTAGGGAAATGCCAGACGCTTATAAAACCATCAGATCTCATGAGAACTCACTCACTATCATGAGAACAGCATGAGGGAAAACCGCCCCCATGATTCAATTATCTCCCGCCAGGTGCCTCTCATGACACGTGGGGATTATGGGGATTACCATTCAAGATGAGATTTGGGTGGGGACACAGCCAAACTATATCACAGCATCACCTGGGAGTGTGTTTAAAATGCAACTCTGAAATTGTCAGAAGCCTGAGGCTAGAATCCTCCAGGTGAATCTGATGCATGACAGTTTATAGACCTTTTACTCTAAAGAATGATCCGTCCTTCCTCTGTGGAGATCCATTTCTTGTTTTAAAACAAGGTGCTGATATTCATCTTTCACAATTTATAAAAAGCCCCCTTTCTAGTCTCTTCTTTCAATTCCTTCTCCCTTATTTTCTGTAATTTCAATTTCTAGTCCATGAGCATAACACAAACTGTCAAGCTTAGGTCAATGAATATAGCTAGAGACAAAAAAAGAAAAGTTAAAAGAACAGCTCACCATTTCTCAGTGTATATTAGCAAGAAGGAATTACTTGAATCAACCAAACTTTGGCTTTGAACTTTCTGCTCACAAAAATAGACTAATCATTTTTTGAGCAGACAAGCAGTGGAAAGGGAGCTTGCATCTTCTCTGTTGTACATCAGCTTACACATACACCATAGAAAGCAAACATTAAAGATTTTCATCTTAAGGAATAATCTTTTTTTCTTTTTTCTTCTTCTTTTTTTTTTTCTTTTTCTTTTTCTTTTTTTTTTTTTTTTTTTTTTTTTTTTTTTTGAGACAGACTCTCACTCTGTTGCCCAGGCTGGAGTACAGTGGCATGATCTCAGCTCACTGCAACCTCCACCTCCCTGGTTCAAGCAAGTCCCCTGCCTCAGCCTCCTGAGTAGCTGGTATTACAGGTGCATGCCACCACGCCCAGCTAATTTTTTTGCATTTTTAGTAGAGACGGGGTTTCACCATGTTGGTCAGGCTGGTCTCGAACTCCTGACCTTATGATCCACCCACCTCAGCCTCCCAAAGTGCTGGAATCACAGGTGTGAGCCACCGTGCCCGGCCAAGAAATAATATTTTTAAAAATGTTTGCAAATACTATACCAATGTTATAACCTGGGAAATGTGCAGACATATTCAGTATGAATCAAAAAGGAAGCAGTTACAGGACACAGACCAAATAAATAGAGAAATGACACTCTCATGGTATTTGCATGCCAGGCGCTGTTCTAAGCGCTTGATGTATATGAGCTTATTCGATGCTCACTATAGCCTTACAATTTGCATACTGCTAGCAGGCCCATTTGAAAGATGAAGATGAAGCACAGAGAGGCACTTACAAAGACCACACAGTCTGACCTTGAAACCAGGCAGTGGCGCCCAAAAACCAATGAATGCTCTTGACCACCTTTCGTCTTAATTTCTGGTCCCAACCACTCTTCCAGTCTACCTCAAAGCAGAATTCAGCGATATTACTGTAACTTTAAGCAGATCAAGGGCAGCCAGGAGCAGGATGGGAAGAGGCAGAGATGTTGAAGGAAACATGGAGACAGGAGGAATGAAGCTGGACAACCGGGCATAGAGTAGCAGAACCAAAAGGAAAGGACAAGAAGTCAAGGAAGGGGAAGCTGGAAATGGGTTGATGGAGTTCATGGGCAACGGTGAAAAGCAAGGAGGTTGAGAGAGAGTAAAGGGATCATGACGTTGCTCTGGAGAGGCTGAGGACAAGTTCAGATGATGAAGCAGTGGGAAGCTGCAGCAAGAGGGGACACAGACAGCTAAGGAGACCAGAGACCCAGGGGAAGGCATGAAGGAGCCAGTCTGGGAGGTAGAGCCAAGAAGAGATGCATTTAGAAACGAAGACTTGGGTTCAGAAAGATAAAACAGAAAGGGGACAAATAAAGAGAAGCGGACAAAATGAAAAGGGAAGGTCCTCTCCTTGGGCATTCCAAAGGCCATCATGCCCTATGGTCCAGACAAGAGAGTGTCTGTTAATAAAAATTAAAAGAGTTGGATCTAGCACCGGTGCTTTTTCATTTTGTTCATCCATTCCCTAAGAGCTTGTGAGCTTTCACTTCTAAAATAATAGAGATGGAAGAGATCAAGCCAGATTGACATTTCCCATCCACTCAATACATGTCTCAGTCCTGTCAGTGGGGCAACCACAAAGGAAGGACTGAGCAATAGAAACCCATTTTTACTGCCTTTCAAGGGCTATTTAAACATGCCACAGAGAACATAGCCCAATTCAGTGAAAGAGAAGCTCTTAGCGGCAGCTGCCTGCTCCACTTGGGCTGCGTGGATCCACGTTCTGGCTCCTCAGTTCTTCAACATGGGTAGGGCTGGCCTTGTGTCACATTTACCTGAGCGACCTGGGTTCCCAAATGTCTAAAAGAATGTGACTGAAGAGTCAAAGGCATACAGACAAAGACAATTTAGGAATATTTTGCTTATTGACCAGAGAGGTGTGAATTCTTGCACGTAACAGATTGCCTTCTGAATACAATGCAAGTGCAGGGCCTCCCTTTATCATTCCAGTCCTCACATTCCAGGGCTTCCCAAACTTCCCTGTTAGCAATCACTTCGAGTATTTGCTTTAAAAAGAAAAGCATTTGCCAAAAAATATACCCCCGAGATTCTGAATCAATAGATTTAGGCGAAGCCTAAGACATCTTTTCTGTTTGTTTGTTTGTTTAATTCCCACAGATACGAACACTTACAGAAGTAATTCTTTGGGTCTGACATGTTCAGGAGGCTCTGATGTGCCCTATTTGCCACCTAAACTGCATTTCTTTCTGTCGTTTGGTTTTGTTTGAGACAGGACCTCGCTCTGTCACCCAGACTGGAGTGCAGTGGTGCCATTACAGCTCACTGTAGCCTCGACTTCCCAGGGCTCAGTTAGGTGATCCTCCCACCATGCCCAGCTAATTTTTGTATTTGTGGTAGAGACAAGGTTTCATCATGTTGCCCAGGCTAGCCTCAAACTCCTTGGTTTAAGAGATCCGCCCACCTTGGCCTCCCAAAGTGCTGGGATGGCAGGCATGAGCCACTGCACCTGGTCTAAACTCCATTTCTTTTTGCTCAACTAGTTCCCACTTCTTTCCTACCCATACTCTTTACATCACACATCTACCTATGCTGACTTCCAGATTCCCCAACTTCTGCCACCACATAGTACGTTCGCCTGTTGAAATCCTTGAAATTCTAGCCAATTCTCAGCTGGAATTTCTTGACCTCCCAATTTGAAAGTGGTCTCTTCCTCTCCACTCTCACGTGCAATCCAGTTTGTACTTGTCTTGTGGCACATGCTCCCATTTTACCTTGCTATAGGAACAGTACCCCCCATACCCTCCTTGCTAGACTGCAAACTTGTTGAAGGCAGTAGCTATGTCTTCAGATAGCCCCGCAGATATCAAATGCTTAGCACAGCGCTTCAGCCATTGTATCTCCTCCAGAAGGAATATTCCCCCCTTCCCTTTTTCCTTTCATACCCCTTCTGTGCATAGCAACAGGCTTTGCATACGGTATCTGTTTACTAAATGTATGTTAAATAAATGAGTAACTGAAATAAGAACTTCTGGAGACTTTTGTTCATTTGTGTTACTTTTTCATTCAGATAAAACATGCCTGGGAAAAAGTACCTGGAGGTATTTAGCATACAGAAAGGAGATGTTTTGTTTTTTTTCTATAGGTAACTCATAAATTACAACGCCAAAGTCTTGGCTGTTGAATTTTGGGACATTTTTAAAATAAACAAGCATTTAACTGAGTATCCAGAATGTATACAGAGCTCTTCGGAGAACTAAAGGAGGATACAAAATAAATGGGGAAAAGGTTCTCCTATTCTCATCAACACAGAGTTTTGTTTAAATATAACGACATACATGGGGCGCAGCAGCTCACACCTATAATCCCAGCACTTTGGGAGGCGGAAGTGGGAGGATTGCTTTGTTACAGTCGGTAACTAGTCAGGCATAACCAGGGCAGGAGAGGGTTCCCCACCACACCTCACCAGGAAAGTCAGGCAACCATCAGGTGATGGTCAGGCAGTTGTCACACAGCCAGCACCAGGGAAAAGCAGTTTCCCTATAGATAGAAAACACCTGAAATTGGCGATTGACAGCTTCTCAATTAAGATCTCAGGAATTGGGCGAGTGGGCTCAAGCATGCGCATTAAGAACCAAAACGGCAGTATGATCTTCCCGAGGCATTCCACCGGAAAAGGGAGGAAGCCTCAGGCAAGCATGCGCCAGACTTCAGTAAACACACCACGCATGCTCACCTCCCAGTAGTAGGCCAGTAGGCCACTGCACATGCTGGCAGGTCACCCTAAAGGAAGAATCAAGGAAAAAGGGATGCAGGACCCCAGAAGTATGCCAACATATAACACCCTAAGTCAAAGGTCAAATGCCGCACTTGACCTCCAAGATGCCCGCTTGGGCCTCTTCCAAGAGTACTTTCTTTTCTTTCGTTCCTGCTCTAAAGCTTTTTAATAAACTTCCATTCCTGCTCTGAAACTTGCCTCCGTCTGTTTTTCTGCTTTATGCCCCTCAGTCGAATTCTTTCTTCTGAGGAGGCAAGAACTGGATTCGCTACTGGAAACTCAGATAACTTCCACTAGTAACAGCTTGAGCCCTGGAGTTCAAGACTAGCCTGAGCAACATAAGGAGACTCTGTCTCTACAAACAAACAAACAAACAAACAAAATTGTTTTTAATTAGCTGGGCAAGCCGGGCTGGAGGATCACTTGAGTCCGGGAGGCTGAGGTTGCTGTTAGCTGTGATGGCACCATAGTACTCCAGCCTGGGTGACAGAGCAAGACCCTGTCTCCAACTATGTGTGTGTGTGTGTGTGTGTGTGTGTGTAGAGTCTCATTTTATATAGATAGATACATACGTAGATAGATCTCTATATATAACCAATATTATATTAAATCATTATATTATTAAATATATTAAATCCAATCATTATATTATTAAAATATTAATTGTTGCAGCAATTTCACTTAGTGGAAATTTCATCCAATGTGCCCATTATTACCAAGTATTCCAACTGCCACAAGAGATTGTTTTGCTCACTTTAGGTGATGAAGTTATCCTATAAGTTAATTCTTCAGTTCATTCTCCAGTTTCATATTTCTTTTTTTTTTTTTTTTCTTGAGATGGAGTCTCACTTTTGTCACCCAGGCTGGAGTGCATTGGCACGATCTTGGCCCACTGCAACCTCTGCCTCCCGGGTTCAAGCGATTCTCCGGCCTCAGCTTCCTGAGTAGCAGGATTACAGGCATCTGCCACCACACCCGGCTAATTTTCGTATTTTTAGTAGAGATGGTGTTTTGCCATATTGGCCAGGCTGATCTTGAACTCCTGACCTCAAGTGATCCGCCCACCTTGGCCTCCCAAAGTGCTGGGATTACAGGCACGAGCCACCGTGCCTGGCCGATTCTCCAGTTTCTTTAGTTGAAATTAAGCTTTCTGTAGTTCCATCTTGATGTATAACCCTGGCTTTGTTAGGTCCTCTCCTGCAAAATACCAGTTTAATTGGATAATGATCACTTGTCTTTGTATTATTCTTATAAACATCCCTATACAACTGGATGTAATTTCTTCAGAAATCAGGGAGAATTCTACATGGCAAGGAAATCTTTTCCAGATATACTTTTGAGATTGTGTATTAGTATTATGATATAAAACTACAAAACAGCCATGTTCTGATGTTGACTGTGTAACTATGACCACATTATGGCAAGCATACATTCACATTAAAAAAAAAAAAAAAAAACTTCAAAAACACAATTATCCAATGTTTCTTAACATCCAGCTGTTTGGCATTACAAAAACAAAACATCTGGTTAGCAATTATTTAATTATCACGAAGTATTTAGTTATCACGAAGATATTTTGCTTCCTATAAGACTGTATATGAATCTTAAAAACCTTATTAAATTTTTCTGATAATCACCTCCATAGTCAAAGTAATCAAGATAACAGAAATTTGAAATGTAAATTGTTTCCTGCCTTCAAACAATGCTCAGTGTTGTTGGCTCTAACCTCTGTATGAATGCGTTGCTTGTAAATTTCTTCTGAATGCATTGCATTCCAACCTTCACAAGTGAGGACTTTAAATAGCAGCTTATCATTATGTCAAAATTCCTTAATGCTTTTACACCAGAAAGAAGGCATATAAGGAAAATAAGAAATCGAACTGTTCCAGACCATCACACTGCTATTTATATGGTAAATGAGACACACAGTGACCTCTAAGAATTGTAATTGTTCAACTGTACAATACAGCTGGCACATATAAAAGATGAGTTCTTTAGGAACTGGTTAAACAAAAAGATTCATTTGGAACTAGCTCTAATGCTTTTCAGTTGCATAACGTAAGATGTGAAAAAACTTCTATGCATATGTCCTGTGGCATTATACAAAAATAGCATCTCTTAGTGCAACTTGATCACCAGATAATGCTGAGGATGGAGACAGGTAACAAGTAACAATAAATTGTGGCTATGCATCTTTAACCAGAAAAAAGAAAAAAGTAACCTGGTGAACTCTCCAGTTAGTAATCAGGCTCCTTTCATTCATTTGAATTATAAATACAGAGAAAAGAAAAGAAAGAAAAGATCCACAAATATTTTACCTCAATTAATTCCAACAGAATGTTGGAATGTGTGTGTCAGACTCGACCATTATTAAGCCTGGTATATAATTACAGCAAAACATCTTGCAGAATCTTGAAGCAATCATTTTCATTTTTCATTTCTACTTGGTGACTAAAAATTACCATTTCAAATTTCGATGAGTAATCCACACCAATTTTGGATATTTTAAAAGTCACATAGACCTGAAAACATGATAAAATTTGTAAAAGCATTCAGATGCAGGTAACTGTAGTTATCAGATAGGATGCTACAATATTAGGACTGCTTTATTTAGAATGATACCTATGTCGTAAGGAGAAAAACAAATGTATACCCTTTATCACTCCTCAGTTATATCTATATGACTGAAATAGCACCTGAGGTAGAATGTTCTGTGCTGGAACAAAATAATCATTTGAATGTGAAATGTTGTATGTCAGTCAAGACAGCTCTGATGCTCTCCTTTACCAGAATGTAAGCTCTTTGAGGGCAGAATTATTTGCATGCCCAGTGCTGATCACCTCTGTGCCTAGAATAGTATCTGACATATATTTTGGTGCTCACTAAATATTTGTTAAATGTATGAGTGAATTCAGTCTTTGAACAAATACTTCCTGAGAGTCTTTTTCTGTGTGTGTGGAAACAGGGGTCTCACTCTATCGCCCAGACTAGAGTGCAGTGGTGCAATCTCAGCTCACTGCAACCTCTGCCTCCCAGGTTTAAGTAATCCTCCCACCTCAACCTCCTGAGTAGCTGGAATTGCAGGCACAGCCACCACGCCCAGCTAATTTTTGTATTTTTAGTAGAGACGAGGTTTCACCATGTTGCCCAAGCTGGTCTTGAACTCCTGAGCTCAGGCAATCCACCGGTCTCTGCCTCCCAAAGTGTTGAGATTATAGGCATGAGCCACCGCGCCCAGCCTGAGAGTCTTGAGGGTTAACTATCACAGGTGTGATACCTAAATATAAGACACTAGGATACTTGGCCTTCAGAGAAAATAGAGGGCATTTCAAACCAGGTGACCACAAACCTACTGTTTGTACTCTAGGTAATTTGAAAGGAAAAAAAGAAAGAAAGAAAGAAAGAAGATAAACAATTGAGAACTTAGCCTTGGTTCCTTCTGTGAAAGGTAAGATAGTAGGGAGGAACTTCAGGAAATGTAGCCTGAGGTTGTGAACAGTCATTCTGCTGTGGTTAATCTAGACATTTTGGGAGAAGAAAAAGGGGACCATCAAGATTTCACACAACCATATGCATAGCCATGTTATTGTTTGTTTGCTTTTAATTGTTGTCTAAATTTCTGATTTCTGCAAGGGGCTCTAGCAGAGGTGCTAAACACCTGAAAGAAGCTACTCTGGCCATATTGGTCATCAAAACAAACCAGGAGGAATTACCTGTTCTCATAAGAGTTCAAGTCCAGTTTTTCCAACTCCAGAGACAGAACGTTTGCCTGAGAAATGAAACTTTCTGGTGGTCATCCAAAACAAGCCCAAAAGCCTTTTGAGGTTCTCCAACTGCTACTTATCTTCTACCATAATTCTGCTTATAATTATAAGTTTGTCTGATATGATCCCTGATCCTTCTTTTTTTAACATATATCAATTTTTCTATTTTATAATTGTGCTAGAAGTGGTTTAAAGTTGTGGTGTCATAGAAGTTAAATCAGACAAACTTTTTTTAAGTGCTACCAAAATTACCTGAAACGTGTGTGTGTGTATATATATTTATATATACACACACATACATATACATAATTTATATAGCTTATCTCTGATTCATTTCATTGGGTTTAACACAGTGGGATGTGTTAAAATATAAATAAAGTGCATCTTTTTCTGTGATTAGTAAAAAGCTGTTCCTAAGATTTGCTTAACCTCTTGCTGTGTGCAATTGCCAACGGATTCCATTAAAGGGTTGGTTTGATGCTGGCTAATCTGAATTCCCAGCAGTTCAGGCTGAAGAAATTGTTTCAGGGCACTGAGACCCATCAGGAGAAAAGATAACCAACAACAGAATTGCTATAGGGTTGTCATACTATCCGTTTACATTTTGATGATACTGTTTAGAAGACAATATTCAGGCACTGTTCTTGCTGAATCCTTAACGTGCCCAAGTATGAAACCAAGTGCTCTGCTGCAGGACCCCAGGTGTGTCTTCTTTCTTTAAGCTTAGGCAGAACGCACAGCAGCCTCCCACTGCTGTTGTATAATTCATTCCAAACTTTGCTTGATTTTGTGGACCCAGACAGTGCCTCAACCTAAGCTACCTCTAAGTAACACACACCCTTGAGTCAACATGAAGCAGCCCCGCCCACTTCTGCATGTGAAGACCCAAAGTGCTTGCCTTCCACAGGGTGGTTTCTCACAGCAGTGAGTAGGAATAAACATTGAGTCAGACAAATGATCAATGGCTGCTCTTTGGAGGAACCAGTACTCTTTGCTTTGCTTTTAGATGAGTGAGCTCAGAGGCACTAGAATATTCGTTTCTATAGCATCATTTATTCTGGAGCAACAAAAAATGGTTTGGCAGTCTCTTCCAATTGTTTTTATTTTGTATTATATGATATATTTACTATATGACCCAGCTATCCTACTCCTAGGTATTTACCCAAGATAAATGAAAACGTGCTCATAGAAAAATGGGTACACCTCTATTCATAATCACCAAAAATGGGAGGCAATTCAAATGTTCTTCAATCTGTGAATGGATAAATAGCCATTCGATGGAATGCTGCTCAGCAATAAAAAGGAGCAAACCACTGATACACGCAACAACTTGGATGAACGAAAAAAGCCAGTCTCAAAAAGTGGCATACTCTATGATTCCATTAATACAACACTTTCAGAAATATGTATACAACTATAGTAACAAAGAACAGATCAGTACTTATCAAAGATTATTTGTGAGAGCAGAGGATTGACCTATTGAGTGATGGAATTATTCTGTATCCTGAATGTAGTGGTGGTTACACAAATCTCTGCAAGTGTCAAAACTCATAGAATAGTCTGGGGGTGCGGTGGCTCACGCCTGTAATCCCAGCACTTTGGGAGGCCAAGGTGGGTGGATCACCTGAGGTCAGGAGTTTGACACTAGCCTGACCAACATGGCAAAACCCCGTCTCTACCAAAAAAAAAAAAAATTAGCCCAGCATGGTGGTGCATGCCCACAATCCCAGCTACTCGGGAGGCTGAGGCAGGAGAATCACTTGAACCCAGGAAGCAGAGATTGCAGTGAGCTGAGATTGTGCCACTGAACTCCAGCCTGGGTGACAGAGGGAGACGCTGTCTTAAAAAAATAAAAATAAATAAATAAAACACTCATAGGATAAAAAGTCAATGTCAACTTTACTGTTGGTGAATTTAAATAATCCAAAAGAAACACACACTGAATGGTGGGAATAGCAGAAAACTAACATTTGAAGAGACCATAGGTGAAAATTGTCCAGAGTTCTTTCCCCGTTTCTGAGGAGTGACCGCCCAGGGAGAGAACTAAACCTGCAGAAGTGAGTGCATCTCAGCACAGATGACAAGCTCTCTAGTTGCTCTTGGAACCAGATTGATGCATCCGCCACCATCCCTCTGAATACAGACAGAAGCCATGGAGTATGATTACCATTTGAGGGGTTCCAATGACTCCCCGCCACCACCCCTTAGCCTGCCATGACTTGAAATTGTCAACATTAGAGACCTTCCCCAGGCTTAAAGCAGGTGTCTTCATTGTGCTATTCCCATATAGACATGCTAACTAGGAAAAAGGATCCATTATCACTTTACCACGAAGTTTTTCAGATAAAGTAGACTCAGAATTCTGGGAGAACAGCACACAAGGAAGCTGTATTTGCTGAAAAGACAGACAGGAGAAGGCTGGAACAAAGGAAGTTGCCAAGCAAGGGAGCCCTAAGGAAATCAGCAGAAGCGACAAAGGCCACCAGTGAGGACAGTTCCCCAAGAGGGGACAAGGCAGCCAGGTCAACACAATTCATTGCCCATAAACACCATGTCTGTGTCCATCAACATGAAAATCAGCCCAAGCTGCAGAGCACATGAACTATGCATAATGGGTCTCATAATTTAAACCTGACTGCTTTTAAGTTCCTCAGGGACAGGACCTATCTATCTCAGGGTAGTGATCCTTCCTGTGCTCTCAGAAGGAGCTTAATAGTTTTCCAAATGAATGGAATGGATGAATGAACATGCAAAGTTTATTAAGGAGGTCAGACTGATGATGACAACACCTCGACCAAATCCCTTTCAAGTTTCTCTTTCCCACTTTTCCAGCCTGAAACTCTTTGGTCCGTAAACCAAATTCTCATACCTAGTCAGAGTAGAAGCACTGCCTTAGAACTGCATAAACACTTCCTCTGAGTTTACAGAAGTGGATTAAATGAACAGGGCAATATCATATATTTTTCTCAGTAGTTGGGACAATTTTTCCTGGACTGTTTTCTTCTTCTTTAACCTGTCCCCTCGACCTACCTTCTCCCTGCCATGTCCTCACTCTACCATGCTAAAAATTCATTTTACTGTTCTCAAGAAACATTCTCCTCCTCTGGAAAACAGCAAACTTTAGAGACAAACTACATTTCTGAAATCCAATCTCAAAAATGACTCCAATACCATCTAAATGTGTTGACCAGGCTGGGCACGGTGGCTCATGCCTGTAATCCCAGCACTTTGGAGGCCAAGGCAAGAGGATTGTTTGAGTTCTAGATCAGCCTGGGCAACATAGTGAGACCTCATTATCTATTATTTTTTAAAAATAAATAAATAAATAAAAATGTGTTGACTGTCTAAGAGTTGAGGTAGGTAATTGGACATAGGTTTCATTTTCTCTGTTCTAGAATTAGCATCTTTCTTTTAAATTTCACTACCACACACCTTAGTCTTCCTTTTTCCTTCCTTTTTTTTTTAACATGGACATCAAAACAATTATTCAATTATTATACAGATGCACCAACACACATCGCCAAAGGACATTATACACAATAATCCTTATTACATTTGTCTTCATACACAAAGGATATTTCCTTTTGAACAATGTCTTTCTCTGATAAACTTGTTTAGTACAGGAAGCAGTTACATAGAATTCTTTCTCCAAAAAGTATTTTCTGGTTGTCTGGGTGCTTTTTACTGTCAGTTTTTATTGAAATTACATGTTTATGTATGCATGTGCATTTACTATAGACCATACATGCAGTAATCACACACAAACACTGAACTGTGACTCTGTCTGAAGACTTCTGTACTAACAAGAAGCAAGAAAATGTTAAGCAGGCATCACTGGTACTGGCTCCGGCCACATAGTATCTCTTTTCATTAAAACAGAACTTTTTTCAGTGGTAAGAGCATGGCAAGACCTGAAGGAGGTTCAGCCCTCTGGCATAGGAGCGGAGACACAGCTCTACTGTTTGACACTGAAATGCTATTTATTAGATAAACATTACATTGAAATAGCCAAAGAACATACAAGGTCATTACAAGAGTGAATTTTTTTTTTTTTTTTTTTTTTTTTTTTGCCATCACGTATTTCTTTTTATGTTATCTCCTTAAAGAAGGACTTTCATACCAGAGCAACCTTGGGGAAAATGAGACCACAAAAACATCATTCATAGTAGCGATTCTCTAGACCCTCCATTCTATTATTTTGGATATTTCCTTTTGAACATGGCTTTCTTTCCCACAGCTATGCTTGGACTCCTGGTTTGCAGTGACGTTATGTCTGTGTTGGTGACTTCCCCAACTGCCACTGGGAAAATTAGTGCCACAAATTTAACATAAAGAGCTAAATTCTCACCTCAGTTGTTTCATTCTAATTCAAGGACTCTTTGACTGTAAATGTAGTCCTGATATGGTCTTTTTTGTCTTTTTTTTTTTTTTTTTTTTCACTACTTTCAGGAATGGATGAAAAAATAAAGGCAAAAATAAAATCCATATGCCAGATATATATCATCAGTATTATATCCAATTCCTCCCAACTTTGTCAACAAATATTTATCAGGCACCTTCCATTTGAAAGACAGTGAAAGACAGTGGGGGCTACTAGAAAATGAGAAACAACGTTATTGCCAAAGAACTTTTGATCTATAGGAACACAAGAGGAACATAATCTGACTACCATAGATGTAACCACTTCTAGGCATGTACTGAAAGAAAAATACAAATAAATGGAAATTGTATAGGAGAATGAAGAAAGTAGATTAATAAAGCTTTAATGAAGAAAAATGATTTGAGCTGGATCTTAAAGAATGATTAAGAGTACAAAAGTATGAAATCGGGAAAATAGAGGAGAACGACGTACCACATCAGAAACAAGCTAATGAGGTGCATCTTGGAGAACAGCATGTGGCCGTGTACCATGTGGGCAGCACACACTGTCTTCATGTGGCTCTCCAGCTCTGGTTCATGCCAACCAGTGTCCCACGCTTTTAAAGGAAGGGTTGACTTGACGTGTAATTGGCATGGCCCAAGAGAGCCAAGGTCAGAAAGAAATTAGGTTAGAACTACCAGGTGCGGTGGCAATCCCAGCACTTTGGGAGACTGAGGTGGGTGGATCACTTGAGGTCAGGAGTTTGAGACCAGCCTGGCCGACATGGTGAAACCCCATCTCTATTAAAAATACTAAAATTAGCCAGGTGTGGTGGCACACAACTAGAATCCCAGCTACTCAGGAGGCTAAGGCAGGAGAATTGCTTGAACCTGGGAGGTGGAGGTTGCAGTGAACTGAGAATATACCACTGCACTGCAGACTGGGCCACAGAGTGAAACTCCGTCTCAAAAAAAAAAAAAAAAAAAAAAGGAAAAGAAATTAGGTTGGAACTATTTCTAATCTAAAGAATCAGAAGACAGATCCCAAGAATATTAAGATAAATTGAATATATATTGCTAAAAATGAACAAAAAACTTCAAACTCCTAAAGCTCACTGTTATTAGTTGTAGAACCAAATGAGGCTCAGTAAATAACTTTTTTCAGAAATGAATGAATTCATGATGGAAAGAGTCAAAAAATCGATAAAGATTTTGTAGGTTGGTAAAACTACTAGTAACTGTTAGATTTTGGTCGATCTACCTGGAAACAGCAGTTTCAAATCTGTCAATTTTTGCTAACATAAGTAACATTTAAAACATGGCCTGTTTATTTAAAGACTGTTCATATTCAAATATCTAACCCATTTCATTGCGCATACATGTGTTCTCCCAGAGCATGCTCTTGTAGCTAAAGATGGAGAGAAATTCTTGGAGCGACCCACACTTGATTTCATGGTTGTTGAAAATCAGAGTGTTTCTTAACTTTCTTCTTGAGCCTCCACTTTTTAAAGAGAAATGCTGTAACAGTATTTATGCCTATAATTTCCTAACATCACCTAGCAAGATAGAAAATGTAAGACAGAAAAGATCAATTGCTGCTGAAAATGCAACCTCATCACTATTTATTTTTAAAGCCCAGGACTAATGAAAAAAGAGTAAACCTATTTGTTTTTAAAGAAAAGCTTTCTTCAGTTCTACTTTAAGAGATGATTAATGGCAGTGATTTTCTTGTGTGTTCCGCTGATCTTACTGAACTGCCTTCCCTGAATTCAAGTGGCAGTTGGGGCTAAATAGCTTTATATCTTCTGGTATCACATGTCCTGCCTCAAATGTAATTACAAGTTTCTAGAGACTGAATATAAAGAACTCATTTAGAACAGCTGTTCAGGTTGTTTACTATAGACCATACATACAGTTACTCAAAACTGTAAACTCATTCAGTTACTAATAGGCCTTTTAAAAAATGAATAAACCTCTTGAAACTGGGAGGTTTGACTTTAATCAGTGCTCCAATGTTCAATCTTGCCTTTGCCGTTAGACCCAAGTCCAAAAGTGGGGTTTGATTTTGTGCCATTACAGCAGTCTGTGTGCTCACCCTGACCTGGTTCTCCAGTGCTCACTAAACTGCCTTAGCAGCTGACAACTAAAAAAAGGAAATGCCTCTTTATCTGCTAAAGAGAAATGACAGCTGTCAATCTGGAACAATGAGTCACAGAGAAGAACGGCTCCTGGTTCACTCTATAGTTTTAAAGCAACACTAATCCCAGAAAAATTCTAAAGAGCAAATTGGTACCCTCAGTGTGTTTTGAGTTTGGTTTGGGTTGTTTTCATTTTAAGCTTTCATCTGTATAGTCAATATTTTGTCCTTTTTCTTCCTTCGACTTCCTTTTAGCCAAAAAAAAAAGTAGTTTCAGAAGTTGAAAACTTTCAGAAGTTGAAAAATCCTGTGACACAAATCAGTGTGAGAAGCAACCCATCACACAGCTGCGTGTTACAGTTTCCATGAGGCAGTAATAATATTAGCTAAATTAAACACCACTGGAATTTTCATGAAATTGTGTTTACTTCTAAAGAGATATTTTTTGAAACATTAACAAGTTGATCTGTTCTTTTTCAAGTCAGCCTCATTTCTCTTCCCAGGAATAAAAAAGATTATTACAGTTCTTTATTTAATCTGGTAGCTCTCAGATTGCTTTCATCCATATCCGAAACAAAATTATGAAGATCATATATCTTCAAATATAGTATTTCCATATGAAATTGTGAGACCAGCTCTCCTGACTAGTAAATGACTGGAAAGATTGGGTTTCATTACACAAGAAATGAAATTTCTGCCATTTCTAATATTCTACTGTATGTATGTACATTCATGTGTGGATATGTATTCCTCATCACAATGGGCAACAAACATTCAAATAATAAGATCCCAGAACTATTGCTGCCAGGAGTATCAAATAGGATGCCCAAGAGATTTCATGCATCTGTATTTCTGCCCAATGGGGAAATCTATTTTCAGTTCTATCTCCAAGAAGAGTTGCTTTTCCTGCCAGAGCTGGTTTAATACTCTCCTCCCAGTACTACGATATGCAGAATGTTGACTCCTTAAGGAGAACACACAAGCCAAAGCATACACAAATGCAGGAGAGCATGCAGAAGTATAGACTAGGGTGAGGGGGCCTCACTTAAGATGCAGCCATTGTTGCTCACAGGTGTTAAAAGAAGAACTTAAGACAAACAACTTAACAGAGTTCAATTGAGCAAGGAACAATTCACCAGTCAGGCAGCCCCTAAACCAGAATAGGTTCAGAGCAACTCCCGCATGTGGTCACAAAGGATTTGTTGACAGAAAAAAGAAAAAGAGGCATGGAAGACGGAAGTGAGGTACCAAAATCACTGGATTGGTTACATCTCAGCATGTGCCTTATTTGAACATGGTTTAAACAGTTGGTCACCTTAGATTGGCCAAAACTCAGTAATTGGTGCAAGAGTAGGCTACAGTCTTTAGACGCATCCGGTTAGGTTACAGTTCACTACATATAGATAAACTTTTAGACCGAACTTAAAACATGTAAGGAGGCAGCTTTAGGCTTAATTTAATGTAAGTATAACAGACAAGCATTTGCAGGGCATATTGGAGAAAAGCCAAGCCTCCTATAAAAAGCAAATGATTTAATGAAAATGAATGTTTTAAAAACCTGAACTTGGAGCAAGAGAATAATGAAAGACTGATGATGGTCTATGATTGCCCATAGCAGATACCAAAACTTCATGGACCTTGCACAGTGGCTTGGGGGGATCAGAACTATTCCTTCTATCAAAAGTTATTTCCTCTTTTTTTTTTTTTAAATCACCAGACCCTGGCTCTGAACTGACAGAACTTCATTTCATAAAAATGAACTCGAGACTACCTTTAAGGCACTTACATTCTAGAAGGGATCAGGGAAGAGAAAATAAACAGTAACACAAGTAAATAATATCAGGTGCTAATAGAAGTATAAAAAATACAGAACAGACTCCTGTGCCAGGGGTTGCTGGTAAGAGGTTGACTGTTGGGAGTGGGGGCGATAATTTTAGTTGACTGGTGGGGACAGCCTCTGTGAGGGCGGAATATTTGAAATGAACGTGGGAACAAAGATTTCCAACCAGAAAATGCAGAGCACAAAGTTCCTAGTACAGAAAAAGGCTTTGTATTATTTTGCTAGGGCTACTATAACAAACGCCACAGACAGGCTACCTAAACAACAGAATTTATCTTCTCACCGTTCTGGAGGCTTGAAGTCCAAGATCAAGATGGCAAGGTTGATTTCTTTTAAGGCCTCTCTCCTTGGCTCATAGATGGTTGTCTTTTCTTTGTGTCTTCACCTCATTTTCCCTCTGTATGTGCCTATGGGTGGAAAAGCAAACCATTTTCCTCTATACTCTCACAACATGCTTGTGACACCAGATGTGTGGGGATTTCTCCCATCAGCAAGCAAGTGATTGTGCAGAGGACAACAGCGGGGTGTTCTCTAATTCAACTCAATTCTGACAATATCTACCTGGAGACATCAGATCACAAAGGTTGAGGACTCAGTCGCACAAGACTGCCCTCCACTTCTGACGACAATTGCAAGCCCCACGTTATTTTGCCCATGCTTCTGACTTACCAAGTATAAATCAGGGCTCCCACGAGCTGCTAGAGCAGGTCACAGAACTCAGGGAAACACTTACTTGGTTTATTACACAGGATATTTTAAAGGATACAAATAAACAGTCAGATGAAGAGAGAGGCACAGGGCAAGACCTGGAAGGGTCATGAGCCCAGGAGCTTCTGTCCAGGTGGAGTTGGGGTGCACCACCCTCCCATCTCGTGGATGTGTTCTTGTTCATCTTCCTGGAAACTCTCGCATGCTCAGCTATCCACAAGCTCTTCCAAGCCAGTTCTTTTGGGGTTTTAACGAAAGCTTTGTTACATAGATATGACTAATTAAATCAATCAGCCATTGGTAATCAGCTTAACCCTGAGCCTCTCTCCCCTCCCTGGTGGTTGGGTAGTTGGGTGGTTGGAGTGTGGGGCTGACCACATGGCTGGTTCTCCCCTGGCAATGAGCGCCCCATCACTTGCCCACCCTGAGTTTCCAAAAATCACCTTATTCACACCAGCTCAGATGTGGTTGAAAACGCTTTGTTACAAATAACAAAAAAAAATCTTTCTCCTTCACTGCTCTGAAGCTGTTCCCAGGGTGTTTCAAGAACCCAGGACAATAGGCCAAATAATTTAACAAAAGATATTCTTATTGCTCTAGTCACTTAGGAAGTAGCAAGGCTTACAGGAGCTGAGAACCTAGAATCATGGACAAAACCCAAAATACATACATCATAATATCATGGTCATATTGAGTATATGTCATATTGGATTAGGGCCCACCCCAATGACCTCATTTTACATTAATCGTCTCTGTAGAGACCACTTTTGCAAATACAGTCACATTCTGAGGTACTGGAGCTTAGGACTTGGGCATATGACTTTAGGAGGCTGAAAAGGGCACTATTCAGCCTCTAACAGGCTGGGTGTGTTTTAGGGGTAGACAGAGCACCAGAGTGGCTGCAGTGTGGTCCATCCAAAGAGAGTAAATGGGGGGAAAGAGGGAGAGAGGACTCTAGATTTTATTCCACCTGTTTTTCCAAGGCTTAGCACAATCATAGCTAAGCCCTTTCTATGACTTCAGTGCTTTATTCAGGGTATTTTATTCTCAATAATTTTTGCATGGCTTACATATATCATTAACTTAGTGTAGAGCTTTACATATTTTCTGTGTTATTTTAAAATCACTGACACATAATAATGATAAAATAGTTCTTATGTCATACTATCATCATGGAGATATAACTAGATTCAGGCAGGCACTCATCACAGCCTAAAACATGGTAAGCACTCGCACATGGCAGCTACTTGTCATCCTCCTCATCGTCATGTTAATGGAAAAACCAAACTTTAAAATATTTTAAAGAAGCTTACTGTGAACCAGTATGAGTGACCATGGCCCAGGGAACAGTCTCAAGAGGTCCTGAGAAAGTGTACCCAAGGTGGTCGGGTTATAGTTTGTTTTTATACGGGTTAGGGAGATGGGAATTATAGACCAATTAATAAATCAATACAAAGCCAGGTGTGGTGGCTCACGCCTGTAATCCCAGCACTTTGGGAGGCCGAGGTGGGCAGATCACTTGAGCTCAGGAGTTTGAGACCAGCCTGGGCAACATGGCAAAACCCTAACTTCACAAAAAATACAAAATTAGCCTGGCAAGGTGGTGCACACCTGTAGTCACAGCTACTCAGGAGGCTGAAAAGGGAGGATCCCTGGAGCCCAGGCAGGCAGTCAAGGCGGTAGTGAGCTGTCATCACACCATTGCACTCCAGCCTGGGTGACAAAGGGAGACTCTGCCTCAAAAACAAGGGGGGAGGGCAGATTTTATGGTTTGTAGGATGTGACTTAACCCCTGCCTTGCATGGCCTTAGGTCTTCTTTGTAATTTGGTATCCCATTGCCACAAAGATTCTGTTTTGCTAGTCTTATGATCTCTATTTTAACCTAAACCCCAAAAGAGTACAACAAGGTGTGTCCAGCCTCCCTTCCTGTCATGGCCGGGAATTTCGTTTTTGGGGTTTCTCCAGGGTCCCCTCGGCCAAGAGGGGGGTCTGTTCAGTTCAGTCAGCTGAGGGGTTTAGGATTTTATTTCTGGCTTACAATCATCAGGAGGCAAGCCCTAGTTCCTAGTCAGGGGCAATGTTCCCCCTAAATACCAAAAAAAGAGGACAACTTGAGGCTTGTCCTCGAAAAGCCTTCTCCAGACACTTCCTCAACTAACTACAGAGTAAGCTCAGAACATGAGAAAACAATACACTCGCCATCTTTCGAACATTGTAAGGAGACAGACTTGCTCTATGGATTGGGATCCACCTACCTGAGACTGGGACTCTGCTGGCCTAGGCTGGAGGAAAGCTCACCCCACAGAGGGAAAGCAGACTTTCTCCTTCACACCTGCCGCTGCCTGGCCCGACAGCAGAGCTTCTCACCGGCCTTTTCCCATGCCCCAGCTTCTGAGGCAGCCCTTTCTGTGCAACGCTCCTTCCCTAGCACCTGGGGACTACATAACCCGAGTACAAGATAAGTAGAAGGAAGCATGTAAGAGCTTTCCGTCCCCAGTTGCTGGATAGAAAAGCCCTCAGAAAACTCCAGAAAGGCTCTGGCTTGTATGAACAACTGTTTTGTTCCACAGTGAGCAAGTAAGAACTGTTAAGTCAAGTTTAGTTTAGCCTAAAGGTGCCTCCCTACATATTTTAAGTTCTGCGTAAAGGTTTCTCTGTACATAGTAAACTGTAACTTAACTGGGTATGTCAACAGACTGCAGCCTCCTCTTGTGCCAATCAACAAGTTTTGACCAATCAAAGGAAGCCAACTGTTCAAACCTTGTTTAAATAAGGCAAATGCCAAGCTGTAACCAATCTGGCTGTTTCTGTACCTCGGTTCCATTTTCTATATGTCACTTACCTTTTTCCATCCATAAATCTTCCACCACGTGGCTGCGCACTGGAGTCCGTCAGCCTACCTGGGCTCTGGAGGCTGCCCAATTGGCAAATCATTCTTTGCTCAAATAAACTCCATTAAATTTAATTTGGCTAAGGATTTTCTTTTAACGTAACAGAAGCCTTCAGTGACACTAGTGGAGATAGCTAAAAAGAAGCAGGTGAGTCAATCACTTGGGCCACAGGGAAAACTAAAGGAGAGAAACGGAAGCCTCCCAGGATACCCTCGGAGATTGACACCAAAAAAGAGGTCCCACAGCTACCTTCCCTCAAACTCATCTAATTCCTCAGCTATTCCTTACTTCCTACCCCCATCCTACTTGAACTCATGCCACAGGCCACAGGAATCACAACCTAAGGATTGAAAACAGAATCTCCACTCAGTATTCCCGAACATATGAGGAGAAGGGAGAGGCAAAAATAAGTATAAGGGAGAAAGAAGAGAGTAAAGCAGAGGCTGAGAAAAAAAAAGGGGGAGGGTTACGTTCTTGGCATCCACTTGGGAACTCTGAATACATTCTCCTGGTACAGTCAGCTAGACCCGTGGGTAGAAATTAGAGTAGAGCCGGACATGAGTTTAACAGAAGGATATGTTTTCTACTAATAAGACATGCACCAATGTTAGTAAGCTGCC
Source organism: Macaca thibetana thibetana (assembly GCF_024542745.1). Lineage (NCBI taxonomy): Eukaryota > Metazoa > Chordata > Mammalia > Primates > Cercopithecidae > Macaca > Macaca thibetana. Next base: position 38,766,067 of record NC_065588.1, on the reverse strand, counting down.
TTATGTTATAGAGTGCTCCCAGTCACTGGGAAGATTTAGACAAAGTCTGGATTGCCCTGTGCCAGAGATGGAGTTGAATGGACTCCCTTCTTAGGTGGAAAATTGAACTAAATCTCCCTTTCAGAGGGAGAATCTTTGATAAGTTACATAGAGTGAATCTACACAGTACCATAAGTGTATTTGCAAAGAGGTAATCTATAAACCATTTGAACTTGTTATTGTTCTTTCTTTCAGGTACTGATGTGTAAGAGCACTAACAGGACCATTTGAACAAGTTCACTGAAAAAGTAAAGTCCCCTCTATCATGGGTCACAGAGGCTCTGATGAGTAGCCTGGAGCATAGCCTCATGTATGACTTTGTTTCTATTGGAAAGAATGAATTAAGTAGGGATTCAACACATTTTTACAAAATGTTTTCTTTTCCTGACCACATGTGGTAAGCAGAACAACGCATTCCCCTACGAAAAATATTCATGTCATAATCCCCGAATCCTGTGACTGTGTTGCCTTACTAGGCAAAAGGGACTTTGCAAGTGTGATTAAAGATACAGACCTTGAGATGGGGAGGATATCTTAGATTATTTAGGTAAACTCAAACTAATCAAGAGAATGCCAAAAGCAGAAAACATTTTCTAGTTGAAGCCCGTCAGAGGAGATACGTCTATGAAAGAATGGTCAGAGAGATGCAACTTCGCAGCCTTTGAAGACGAAGGAAGGGGGCCACGAGCCAAGAAATGCAGTCAGCCTCTACAAACTGAAAAAGGTGAGGAAATTGATTTACCCCTAATGCCTCCAGAAAGGAATGCAGCACTTGATTTTACCTAATGAACACCTTTATTTTAACCCAGTGAAATTTGCATTGGACTCTTAACCTGTAGAACCATAAAATAATACATTCATGTTTTTTAAGCTATTAAGTTTGTAACGATTTGTTATGGCAGAAATATAAAACTAAGATACCACTAAGGTAAGGTCTGATTATTTTAAGAACTTTGGAAATTTTAGAAAACATTTAAAATAGAAACAAAAGTCACCCTTAATTCTACTCCCCTATAATATCCATTATAAACTTTTTTAGGTACATCCTTCCAGTCTTCTTTTTCTTACAAAATTAAAAGCACCTTTAATCTATATTTAAAAACATAAGTGTATACTTTTTCCCCATCAAAAGTAGAATTGAATCATTCTTCATATTATTTTTATGATCTGCTTTTCCTCAATAGTGTGGGAATATTTCCCCACAACATTATATATTTTCTGTAGCAGTGTTATGTTAGTTACATAATATTCCATCTTACAATTTTAAGATCAAAATTATGTGAAAAATTCTTTTAGAAATGGATTATGTTGTACACATAAACTTGTAATTATAGATTGCATATATGGGTATTTTTAAGTTGTACAATTTTATATTATAATACAACTATGTTATACTCACTTAAAACCTGGAACAGTACGTATTATCACAATTATTTTTTCATCACCTTGTCTTTTCAATCCCACTTAAAGACCTTCCCACTTAGAAGTTACAGATGCATCATCATTACCTATAATCAGTCCTGCATTGGCCAGCAGCCGTTAGGATAGAAAAGTTCAAATGGTTTATAGATTACCTCCTTACGAATACTCCTGTTGTACCGTGTAGGGTAGCTATGCCTAACTTATCAAAGAGTCTCCCGCTGGAAGGGAGATTAAGTTCAATTTTCCATCCACTAAAGGAGTCCACTCAACTCCATCTCTGGCACAGGGCAATCCAGACTGTCTAAATCTTCCTAGTGACTAGGAGCACTAAAACATAAGGCAGCTTAATAACATTAGGGCATGTCTTATTAGTAGAAAACATAACCTTCTGTTAAACTCAGGTCTGGCCCCCCTCTGATTTCTACCCACTGATCTAGCTGACCCTTGGAAGCAATATGCAATAAACTAACACCTTCAAATATTCAATTATTTAAAGACAACATTTATAACCTTGAAGAGTGTGGCTCTGCTGAAGGAATGTTAGGATTTTGAGGTCATAGTAGAATTGTAGTTAAGTGTGGTCTCTCTTAAAGTCATGTCACATGAACATTCTGGAGTTTCATTAGATATAGAAAAAGGTATCCTGCTAGAGGATCCCAGGCTAAAGATGGGTTAGGGAAGAATGGGCAAGATTATCTAGTTTTATATTATTCTATTTCCACCTTGTTAGTGACTTAGACTTAATTACAGTCTTAATAAATATTCTAGTCTTGTCTCAACTGTTATCTGGGTATTGCAGGAGACTTATTTAAATATAGATCATGAAGCCCCCTTGGTGTTAAAGGGCAGAATTATCCTCCTGGCAGCACTAATAACAAGAGACCTTTAAGGTAGGAATTACACATAATGTCATCTTCAACAACACAATCAATTAGTGGTGGCTGCCTGTAGCCACATCCAGATTCAAGCAGGAAAGAATGCTTTGATCAATTAGTCCTCCTAATGAATCATGAATATGACAGAGGAAGTGGCAACAGGTGAATGATGAGGATCATCCCTGACCTAAAGGAAGGTGCATATCAAGGAACAGGGTTAGGGCTTGGAGGATCTGGGTCTTCTTTAATTAAAACGGAGAATTCATTTTATTAAGGAAGAAAACATATTAAGGAAGTTATCATTTACCGTATAATTTCACATCATAATTTCTTTGGGCAATTGCCTTCATTTCCTTCAAATGTTCACCACCCAACATGGTTTGCAGATCTTTTGGCATGTGGATTATGCATGATGAGGCACATTCTGGTTTACCTCTGTACATTCTAAAATGCTGTGCCCAGAACTCCCTGGAAAGGGGCGGAATAGGGAACAGCATAGACAAAAAATATCCCCAAGTAATATCGGAAATGAAGAAACAGAATAAAAACCACAAAACATCAAGAATATCCTCCAATACGTTTATTAAATCTAAAAGTCCTGGCTACAATTAGAGATGCCTACGTTCAATTCTCTAACAACTACTCACTCCAGCATGCCAGCTGGTAGGATGAAAATTGACTACGAGCTAGGGAAATTAAATTCTTGCTGGTCTGTTTTCATCAGATAACTCCTCTCTGTTCCCAATTAAGCCATGACCCAGTACTTTCTCATTTATATAAATTGTAGATGATGTGTCCAAGCGAGGAGGATATGAGAGAAGCAAGGTGCCAAATAAAGAATGAGAGGTCAAATGTGTAAGTAATAAAAGTATTTCTTCGATTGCATTCATCAGTTCAAAGCTATGAAGACTTGGTTCCAAAAGTGCAGATACTTTTTGACAAAGTAAGAGCATTTGGTACATTTTTTGGCAGATGGCAAGATAAAGTCCATTTGCTTAACAAGCCACTCCTTCTTTGATGTGGTTAATTATGACCTCTTGGGGTACATACCAACCTTATCAAAATCCATCTGGGTAGTGCTGTCTCTTGTAAAAATGCCTCCTCTTGTTTTACTATTAGTATTGCTTTCATGCCAACAGTGTTCTTGACACTGCGTAATCCCAGGAAGACAGGGTTCCAAACCAGTGATTTGAAACCTACATAACAGACTCAGCAATTGAGACATAAAACTACAGGTGGGAATGTGGGCAAATTTGAAGATTGTAAGTTTCATTTTCATTTTTCTTCATCCTTCCTTTTGCTGTCCATCAATCCATACTTTTTTTTTTTTTTTTTTTTTTTTTAAGATGGAGTCTCCCTCTGTCGCCCAGGCTGGAGTACAGTGGTGCAATCTCGGCTCACTGCAAGCTCCGCCTCCCAGGTTTACACCATTCTCCTGCCTCAGCCTCCTGAGTAGCTGGGACTACAGGTGCCCGCCACCTTGCCCGGCTAATTTTTGTATTTTTCTTTTTTTTAGTAGAGATGGGGTTTCACTATATTGGCCAGGCTGGTCTCAAACTCCTGACCTCAGGTGATCCGCCCACCTCAGCCTCCCAAAGTGCTAGGATTACAGGCGTGAGTCACCATGCATGGTCCATACTTTTTTCTCATTCTCTTTTCTGTGTTACATAATATAATCTGCTGAATGTAAGGGGGAAGGTTTTTTTCCCCAAAATGCCAAAGTACATAAAGATAAAGGTGAAAGTTTCCTCTCACCAGTTCCAGTGTTAACAGTGAGGTACGTGTTATTCCAGACATTTTTTCCCGTGCATATACTATACTTAACTTTCACTGTTGCTTTTTATTAAAAATCAAAACCATTTCACACAAAATGAGTTTTGTAAAGACTTTTTAGGAAAGAATTTTCTAGTCAGTCTGATAGATTCAGAGGGAAAAGATCTAAAGGATAAGTGTGGGCAAGAAGAAGAGACAAAAATGAAACTAGAAGAAAATAAGAGAAAGTCTTCATCAATAAATTGAGAATTAAAGAAAGACTTCACTATGGCTCAAACACTTAAACAGAGGCAACAAAAACAATACAGAAAAAAAAAATGTCTATCTTATTCTCAGTGGTATGTATACCCAGGGCATCAGAACATAGCATAGTAGGTGCTTAATAAATACTTGTTTACTAAATGAATACCATACAATCTCACTTGTGTTGCATGACCTAGATCAAATTAGAACCCAGGAAGGCAGAGGTAAGTTTATAATAGTTAACAAGACAAGAAATTAGTTCAAGAAAAGCTTTTTGATATTGAGAGACATATTAACATTTGATGTTGGCTTATATATGTTTAAGAGAAAGAATCTAGAGGTAAAATAATAGGAAAAAGCCAAGATAGATAAAATGTAGTTACTGACTACAGCAGATATAGAGAGAAAACTTTGAAGTATTTGTTAGAGAATGTAACCAGACAGGGTAAACTGGGGAGCCCAGAGAATGAATCAACATCTGTGGAGTTATAGCATGTGCCAGACTTTTTTTTTTTTTTTTTTTTTTTTTTTTTTGGAGACAGAGTCTCACTCTTGCTGCCCAGGCTGGAGTGCAGTGGCACAATCTCAGCTCACTGCAACCTCCACCTCCTGGGTTCAAGCAATTCTCCTGCCTCAGCCTCCCAAGTAGCTGAGATTACAGGTGTGCGCCACCATGCTTGGCTAAGTTTTTTTGTATTTTTAGTAGAGACAGGGTTTCACCATGCTGGCCAGGATGGTTTCGAACTCCTGACCTCAAGCTATCAGCCCACCTCAGCCTCCCAAAGTGCTAGGATTACAGGCGTGAGCCACTGCACCCAGCCAGCACGTGCCAGACTCTCAACAGGGTTATTTTATTCATCTGCATAACAAATCTGCAAAGGAGCAATTAACCATCTTCATTTAAAGATATGAAAACTGAGGTTCTGAAAGGTTTAGGGTCTCAAACCTCTTAGATAATAAAGAGCAGAAGCACTTTTCCAAACCAGGCCTTGGTCCTCTAAGCCCAGGCCTCACTCCAATTGACCGAAACTTCCTCCAGAGCAGTATGTTGTGGGAATAATCTCATCGGAATTGTAAACAGTAGTGTAGGGTCTTGCTATTCAGAGCAAGCTATAGGGACCATTAGCATGGACATCACCTGGAAGCATGATCTTGGGTCCCACTCCAGAATTACTGAGCAACAATCTGTATTTTAATAGATCCCTAGGTGAGTGGTATGCATATTAACATTTGATAAGCCCTCATTTGTCTATTTCTTCTTGCAATTAAAGAGAGAGAGAAGCACTCATTAAACATCATTTTCCCTGGAATTTAGCAACACCCATTTGGGAGAATTTCAAGGATTCTCTGAAACTAAAATGCCTGGCAACAGTGAGAAGCTAGTTTCCATTAGGTGCCTTGCCAATTGCATACTAGACAGTCTTTAATCATTGCATCCTTGTTATGTACACATCAAATGGTTCATGTAGTGGAACAGAATAAAACAAGTCAAAAGTCAAGATTAACTGTGATTCAGTGTAGAGAAGGCTGATGCATTTAGCAACATCCACTTAAAATGCAACTCTCTGCCCACGTTCTTTCCTTTCCTTCCTATCCAAAGATATATGACAGCCAACTTTAACTCCACCTCTACTGCTTACACCTCAGAAACAACCACTCACAGGCTGTGCGTGTGTGTGCTGCAGATGAAAAAGCGTACACTTTGGAAACTCTCCCAGAGCTTCTATGCACTACTAGGGTTTAGGTAACTAAGTCTTAGAGGACCTTATTCTGGTGTTGTCCCTCCCACTCACTCACCCAGAAGATGCAGTTGGCTCTAGACAACTGGAAGTACAGAGCTCTCTGTCATTCAGTACCCAAGGGCCTTGAGAAAGCCATTCGTCCTTTCTGTGCCTCAATTGCCTCACCTGTAAAATGGGCCTTACCTAGTTCACAGGGAGACCAGGAGAATTAATTAGTGTTTGTAAAGCTTTAAGATACCCTAGATGAAAGTGGCTATATAAGTGTAAATGATTATCATTATCATTATTATTATTATTATTACATAAAGTATGGATGACAGATGAAGTATGGGATTATATGTCAACCTCCTAGGGATGGCAGATTTCTGGATAAACAAAAAGTGCTGTAGACTATTATTATCCACCTGCCTTTCCCATGTCTGTTCAGGAAAGCATCATCATGTTCACTAGGCTAATCACACAACAAGAAGTCTTCTTTAGTTCACTAGAGATGAATTCAGATGAAATGGTAATGAATGAAGACTAGAAAATCTCTTAAACTGTTTATCTCCAAGATAAAGCAGAACTTGCTACCCATGTGAATTGTAATCATCTGGTAAACAGGGATGGAGCAATTTTGAACCCAGCGTACCACTGAACCAAGTTACCAAGTCAGTCCAATTAAAAGTTTGCATTTTCCTTTCAGACATACTGTAAATGAAAGTATAAATAAATGCTGAGAAAATTTAAAATCTCTGCCAGATGATCCCTCTGCACAACAACAAAGTAAAGGAAATCTGTAGGGGATTAAGGCCACTTCTGTTCACCCTGAGTAAAACGGAATCAGTCTCACAGCAGATGTTCTGTCCTTTTTTTTTTTTTTTTTTTTTTTTTTGCTACAACCTGGCCCTAGAGTGTATGTGTGTGAACGGGCTGGAAGTTCCAGGTGCCAGCCAGGCAGATCTGCCACATATAGAAACCAGAAATTCTAGGAAAAATAGCTAAATAAGAGGTACTTAACGTAGGGTCCCAGCACCCTATGGGCATCATGGGTCTGAAAGCTTTCATATGCATGTGAATTTTTATGGGGAGAAGGTTCACAGCTTTCATAGATTTTCAACAGTTTCTGTGACCTCAAAGGATTAAGATCCAAATGTTTTTCTCCCACTTAATTTCACTCTCTGTGGACACACACAATTTCAGTTCTCCTGAAATGCTAATTCACACTGCTTCCTGATATGGGATTGATAACAGCATCTGATAACATGATTTCCCCAACAATTTCTCCACTCTGATATGCTGGCCATTATTAGGCAGAAGTTTAAGTCAACGCGAGCCATAAAAACTGAATCTTGCTCTAATTTTATGTTTAGTTAGGAGCATTTTTGTTGTTCCAAACCTTTCCCCATTTGAAATAACATTTGTGTTTTGTTGTTCACATTTTTTACTACACTTCTAATGCTTACACTGTTCATTTAACTGTCCTTTCACTGGATTAAAATGACCAGACTACTGAAATTTGGTGGAGTGGGAGCTCAGTCTGAGAAAGTATGAATCTTTATTTTATTTCAGATAAGCTCCTGGAAAATGTACATATTTTCCAAAGCAATCAATCAGAATTCACTTGGCAACTAAGCAATCCTACAGGCCCCAGTTCCTTTATGTGATTTATGAGACCTTCTCTTTCCAATAAAGTTGAAAGTACCAGGAGAATAGCTTCTCACCCAGCATTTTTTAACTGCAACTTCCAAGCTAAGCCAAGAATTGGAAAGGCGCACAACGGGATGCAAAAAATCAGAAATGGAACAAATTCTATGTGGAGGCAGAACATCCTCCTTAAATCACTTTCTAGCTCAATGTCTCTGCATTTTTCACTGATGCAAATATTAAATGAAATGTTGCTTTATACTGTAATTCATAAAGGGTCATGCAGCATTGGGTAGTGTGAGTTTTGTGGGGTTTTCTTAATTATACAAACCACCTTGGGGGAGTCAAAAGAACACAGGACTGAGAGGTAGGAGGCTTGAGTCCTAGGTCACCACTTGCCTCTTGAGTGAACTATCACTGCCCTATCTGTAAAATAAGGAGGGTCTACAGATAGATAGCCTCCAGCTCCAAAGCTCTATACCACTGAACTCTACATGAGTACTCTAAAGATTATTTAGAGGCATCCTGTTAAGATTTCTGATCTCCCTGGCTACCACAAACATTAACTGAAAAGCTGTTTTATTCTAGAAGCTGAGCTTGGCACAAGATACTCAAGATAAATAAGACATTATCTCTGCCCTTCAAAAAGCTCCCAATCTTGCTGCATACCATTAATATAATATTATGAGGTTAAGTTAGAAAAATCAGCAAAGTTCCATGGGCAGATAGTGGGAGAGAGCAAGGTAAAGGCATTTGAAATAAAGGAGGCAAGATTGGACACAGTGACTAACGCCTGTAATCCCAGTACTTTGGGAGGCCAAGGTAGGAGAATGGTTTGAGCTCAGGAGTTCCAGACAAGTCTGGGCAAGATGGCAAGGACTTGTCTCTACACACACAGACACACACACGCGCACACACACACACACACACACACAAAAGCCAGGAGTGGTGATGTGCACCTGTGGTTCCAGCTACTTGGGAGGCAAAGCAGAAGAATCGCTTGAGCCCCGGAAGTCGAGACTGCCATGAGCCATGTTCAAGCCACTGTACTCCAGCCTAGGTAAAGGAGAGAGACCCTGAAAAAAAGAAAGAAAGAAAGAGAGAGAGAGAAGGAAGGGCGGAAGGAAGGAAGGAAGGAAGGAAGGAAGGAAGGAAGGAAGGAAGGAAGGAAGGAAGGAAGGAAGGAAGGAAGGAAGGAAGGAAGGGAGGGAGGGAGGGAGGGAGGGAGGGGGAGGGAGGGAGGGGAGGGAGGAAAGAAAGAAAAGAAGAAACAAAGGAGACAAGGCGTGCAAAAGCATGGAGAAATGAAATGCCTTGTGTGGTCAGGGATGGCAAGAGCAAGCCCAGGATTTGGCCTCCTTCTCTAACCTGGTCAATAAACCCAGACAATTTGAAAGGAAACCCAGAGGTCTCCTTCTCTCTCCCTCCAGCTTATCTGTGCCCTGCTTCCTTTACTCGGGACCCATCTTCATCCCTCTAGTTCTAGAGCCATGCAAAAGGCAGTCCCAACCACACAGAGAAGGCCTTAAAGTTCAGTCCTCCTTTATCATTTCTTTACTGCCTGGCTCTGTGTTGTTTGTGCCTAATGGGAGAATGGTGGGAAGAAAAACTGGGGTTGCCTTTCACCACTTCTGCTGCAGAGTGAAGAATTACTTCACTTCCATCCTATTTCCTGCTCAGATGTGTTTACTTCTTTGTCATTGTTCTACTCGATTGGCATTTCTGGAAGAGCTCCTTGCTCCTCCCTCTGTACACTCTATTGTTAAATGGCAACCAGATCTCTTCTCCGGAGGTGTAGAGTCAGGAGGTAGAATGTCTGGGCAAAATACATTGCCAGAAGTATTCACATACTTCACTCTTCAGAAACGCTTGTTTATTTTTCTAGCTATGTTTCTGGTATTAACTCACTCTTTCACTCTATCTCCCTTAGGATTAAGAGAACATGACTGCTAGGTAACTGAACCAACAGTACAAAATTCAGGATTCACACTCAGATGTCTGTCTAATGCTTATAGCAAGACACTACAGTAACTCAGTATCAAACTAGCAAGCAATTACGACAATCTACAATTACTATGCTATTAGATAGAGTAACCTTTCCCAATAGTATTTGATCAACTAACAAATGTTCCTCCCAAAAAAGAACTCTGTAATCAAAAACAATTTGAGGCAGGGCGTGGTGGGGCTCACATGGGTAATCCCAGCACTTTGGGAGGCCTAGGTGGGTGGATCACTTGAAGCCAGGAGTTTGCGACCAGTTTGATGCCAGGCCAACTTGGTGAAACCCTGTCTCTACTAAAAATACAAAAAATTAGCTAGGTGTGGTGGCACATACCTGTAGTCCCCGCTACTTGGGAGGCTGAGACAGGAGAATATCTTGAAACCAGGAGGCAGAGGTTGCAGTGAGCCAAGATCGCACCCCTCCACTCCAGCCTGGGCAAGAGAGTGAGACTCTGTCTCAACGAAAACAAAATAAACTGAAAAATCAAACAATATGAGAAAATCCTGGGTTTAAAAAAGTTAAACAGGTCTCTACTACAGGACTTTGCAGATCCTTTTCAGATACTTTAATTTGCTAATGTAGTCTGTAAGTCAAGAAAGTAATTTGGCGGTAGCCGCGCGGAGTCAGTGCCCTTAGTACTCCGCTGGCACCTACCTTGACTCTCGCTGGCCGCACGAACCCATTTGTGCTCGGTGTCATAGTGCACACGCCTGGCAAGCGACGGCGCCATGAGTCTGACTTCCGGTTCCAGCAGATGAATTGAATGGATCACAGCAGTTACCATTGCTGCTGGGACAGCTGCAATTGGTTATCTAGCTTACAAAAGATTTTATGTTCAAGATCATCGAAATAAAGCTATGATAAACCTTCACATCCGGAAAGACAATCCCAAGATAGTACATGCTTTTGACATGGAGGATTTGGGAGATAAAACTGTGTACTGCCGTTGCTGGAGGTCCAAAAAGTTCCCATTCTGTGATGGGTCTTACACAAAACACAAGGAAGAGACTGGAGTCAACGTGAGACCTCTGATCATCAAGAAAAAAGAACTTTAAGTGGAGACTTTTGATGCTGCAAATCAACTTGTCGTGAAATTACCTGATTGTTTAATTAGAATGACCACCACCTCTGTCTAATTCACTTACCCTGGGTTCTAAATGTGGTATATTGCAAACTGCAGGTTTCACATTCATAGATTTGCCTTACTTGTTGAAACATCGTGGTGCACATTTATTGAAACAAAACAAAACAAAACAAAAAAAGAGGAAAAACCAAAAAAAAAAAAAGTAATTCACAAATTTACTATATCCCTTTTTGCCAAAGTACATATGAATCACTCTGAGAAAACTGTTGAAAATTCATATTATCAAGCCCCTCAGAAGCAGCCCTGGAGCCTGTACTTTAACACCCCAGGTAGTTCAGATGCAGATGATCTACACACTGAGAAATACTGACATGAAATGTTTCCCTAACTAGGGTTCTTGGAACACACTTTGGGAAATGCAAATGCTGGTGCAAGGAATTAACTCAAGGTCAGTCCCCAAAAGTGCTTGTTTTGTTCCAATACATCACAGTTCTCATTCACGTTAATTTAAATAGCTTGTTTTGTTATAGTTGCAAGATAACACCTGACTATTGAAAAAAAGGCAAACTAGCAATAGAATTAAGAGAAGGCAACCAGCTATTGACAAGGAAACCCCTAGTAGAGCTAATAATGGCAGTGTCAAGGTTTCTGTTGTTTAGTTTATTTCTAAATATAATCCTCCAAATCAAAACAGACTTTCTCTAACATCTTTTTAAGCCACAGAAAGAAAAGAATACTTTATTTCAGGGATGGTAAATTTAAACCATCTTAGCACTTGGCAAGTTATGAGGTTTGGCCTCATAAGATTTTTGTGAATGTTGACTATTAACCATCAACACCTCTGAGCTATCAACAGTCAAGTACCAGAAAGCGAACACACCGATGGGATTTTGATTCTTTTGAATCAACAATATGTGAGATGGGTCATAGCTACAGTGAGCCAGGAATAAAATGTTAAATATATACTTCAGCTGTGTCAAATTGGAGAGTATTCCTAATATCTCAGTAGGACCTACTCCAGACTCATTCACTAATTAAGAAACACCACCTCAGGGTGCACCATGGGGACACCACGCTGGTAAAATGAAATCAATCTTTAAAAGGGAGAAAGTACAGTGTTCCTAAAATGCAGAGTAACTTAACAGGGCTTTCTAGACACAGTGCTGTGGTTGAATATAGATAATAATCATTATCTGAGGATAATTAAAAGTTGGTTTTAAAAAATTATTTTAAAGTGGATCAGCTTAAACTTATTTTAAAAAGAAGGGGGAAATCTTGTAAAATGAGCAAAATTATTAACATCAGTTTATTTCATCTGTCTTATGGCTTAAATTTTGGCTATAAGACATTTAACATTATACAGGATTGAATGTTTGAGTGAAGACAAATTTTGTGAATTCATTACAGAATATTTTTTATTTGACTTCTTGTCAAAGATAGTAACTACGGGCACTCAAATATTGTCTAAGAAGTTCCCCATCTTATTTAATTTTTAAATCAGATATTATTAAGCTACAAGGGAGTCTTAAAGATCATAGAGTCTGTATTATCCAAAGACTTTTATTTATAAGTTATAGAAAACTAATGTGGATTCACCCAGTTTCTCATCCAACTAAAATACCAAATGCTCACATATATTAAGTCTTGTCTTTTTTTTTTTTTTTTTTTTTTTGAGACAGGGTCTGTCTCGCTCTGTCACTCAGGCTGGAGTGCAATGGAACGATCTTGACTCACTGTGGCTTCCACCTCCTGGGCTCAAGTGATCCTCCCACCTCAGCCTCCTGAGTAGCTAGGACTTCAGGTGCATGCCACCACACATGGCTAAATTTTTATTTTAATAATTAATTAATTAATTTATTTATTTATTTTGAGACAGAGTCTGCTCTGTCAACCAGGCTGGAGTGCAGCAGTGCAATCTCGGCTCACTGCAACTTCCGCCTCCCGGGTTCAAGTGATTCTCCTGCGTCAGCCTCCAGAGTAGCTGAGATCACAGGCATGCGCCACCACACCCAGCTAAATTTTTTTTTTTTTGTATTTTTAATAGAGACAGGGTTCCACCATGTTGGCCAGGCTGGTCTCAAACTGCTGACTTCAGGTGATCCGCCCACCTCAGCCTCCCAGCGTGTTGGGATTACAGGCATAAGCCATTGCACCTGACCTAAATCTTTAATTTTTTGTAGAGACAGGATCTTGCTATGTTGTCCAGGCTGGTCTCAAACTCCAGAGCTCAAGCAATCCTCCTGTCTCAGCCTCCCAAAATGTTGAGAGTACAGGAATGAACCACCATACCAAGCTTGCCTCTATTTTCATTTGTCAATTATACCTCAATAAAGCCAAAGGAAAAATAAGAATCCCATCATTCTGTAGCCCTCAGCTCTACTTTTCTTTTCGCTAGCATAGTTCTTGGGCAAGCCCTCCCCAAATGATCAAAACGGCCCTCCTACTACTCCAGAACTATATTTTACCAGCATAGCAACAAAGTAAAAAGCAAAAGCCCCTTTCCCATAAGCTCAAGCCAGTGATGTGAAGGTAAATGTTTAACTTTCCAGAAAGAAAAAAAAAAAATCTGGTTTATAACATTTGCCAATTTCCATGGTATAAATACTCCCACCCTGGCCAATTTCAACCTACCAACTTGATATCACTAAACATGGAGTTGGGAAGAGATGTGCAGTAGTCCATTCTGTAGTATTTCCACCATATAGAGTCAAAACACATAAATAACTCAAGATGATAGGTAATATAAGATATAGTAAAAGATACTTACAGTAAAGTATTATAGATAAGGCAGCTGTGAGTTTGAAGTATTCACCTACCTTTGTTTTAATATACTTTAATTGTAAGTTTATATAATCCAATTGTCAATAATGGCTGTGTTTAACAACTGATTGGCAAACTTCTAGAAATTTAATAAATGGCTCTTGTGTACCAATATGAGCCAGCACACCACCAGCCCCGCAGAAATCCAGGAGGACAGCTCACAGGAGCCTGATCTGGGTCACACGGCTATTTTTAGATTCATCTCTGAGTCCAAGGGGCTGTGGTGCTCTGACTGGCCCACGCTGGCCATGTGTCTGAGATAGACTTAGGCTGTAGACACATTGACTGATGATGGGAGAGAGTGGCTCCACAACAGAAAACAACAGGGGGAAGAAGCTGGGCAGGCAAAATAGCATATGTCCATTTTAACGGTGGAAACACCTCACACAGAGGTAAGTGGGACAAGCACAAACTTCACTGTCCACTTTGAGAGTAAAAGAAAATGCTATTAATTATTATGCTTGTGCCACAGACATAGAGCAAGATATATGGTCACACTATGAAGAAAGAATACTAGTCCCAGGTAGAATAACTGGCTGGCAGAGCCACACACGTCAAATGAGCAGCACAGCCAGGGCTAGGGACCAGATTTTCAGATTACCAGTTCAGTACACTACATAGACCTCAATTGTAATGGTGTTCCATTTTTCTTTCTTTGGGATGGTTTTCAAATAGAAAATCCCCCTAAATGAAGGAAGAGAATATTGTTAGTGGTTGTGATCAGAACCCTTCTTTTTTAAATTATGCATTGTGCTTTTTTAGATTATGTATTATGTATCGTGCGTTTAGTGGTTTTTTGGTTTTCACTTGATTGTTTTAGAGACTGGGCCTTGCTATGTTTTCCAGGCTAGAGTGCAGTGGCTGTTCATACGCATGGTCATAGAGCACTGTGGTCTGCAGTTCCTGGGCTCAAGTGGTCTTCCTGCTTCAGCCTCTCAAGTAGCTAGAAATACAGGCACCATGCCACTGCACCTGGTTTGCATTTAATAGTTTCTTACCCAATGTTTTAACTCACCATATATTACTTATGGAATACAGAATTTTGAGGACAATTTGACAAAACTAAAGAAGCCTTCAAATTCCATATACACTTTGACCTAACAATTTAACTTCTGTGAACTAGTTTAAGAAAATAATCACAGATGTATTCAAATATTTTACTTTAAGGATGTTCACTGTAAATTATTAATAAGAGTAAAAAAACTGGAAATAATTTAAATGGTCAATAGACAAATGGTTAGATAAATCATAATATGTCAGTCTACTAAAGAGCCATAAAAATGATGTAGACAAAGAAAAAAGAAATTAAGTCCACAACATATGATCCCATTTTTTACAGGGGCAAAACATGTCTGAAAGGATAGGCCATACCAAAATATTAACAGTGACAATGTCTACATTGAACAAAAGTTGCTTTTGTATTTTTAAAGATTATTGCTTTTGTATCTTTTTAAAGATTATAAAATACCCAAGCCACTCAACTATTTTTTTTTAACCATGCTCTGTTCATTGTAATATGTTGGCTTTCTCACTGCATTCGCCCTGGTTTAAAATAATTTCTAAACTATTTACTGGAGGTGAGTTTACCTTGTGGCAAAAATAAAAGCGAAGGAGACAGTGTTAAAAATACATCTAAAGAAAAATCCACATGTAAGTATTCAGGATAAGAAGGCTGAATTCCCTGGCCTACAACTCTACCATTTTCAACTCTGTGTGCTGACTTTTTTACTAAGTTTGCTTAAAACTGCAAACTTTGGGAAACTGTTGTAAAACAACAGAAATAGATGTCAGCTCAGGTTATTTCCAAGAATCTCCCCTGCTTTCTCATGTAAAGGATGAATTCAGAGAGCCATGGGCTTTTAAGAATCCAGCAAAGTCTCACTGAGATTTGACAGAGCCTCCAAATACAGTTTATAGAAGAGTCAAAGGGCCTAATTTTTAAATTCATATGATCAGAGGAAATTGAAGGATAAAATTAAGTAAAGAATATGAAACAGAGAGGGGAACATTACAGTAAATGTTTTTCTTTAAAGTCATTTAAAGAGAAGTTTATGAATGTAAAGGTTTAAAAACATTTCTTTCGCAAGTCACAATGACTTTTTAAGCTATCCAAACTCATCTAACTGAAGACAAAATATTGTCCAAGCAACACACATGTCCAGGAGGCCCTGAAGGTAGAAATCCACTTCCCCAGAAACATATTTATTTCACTCTTATAGCAACAGAAGGAGTGAAAGAAGAAACAAGGAAGCTTCAAGGCTCAGATTTTTAAGTTACAGCTATTGCATCAGAAAGAGGACTATACTTAGAAACTGAAAATACGGGGTTGGGTTCTGGCTCTGCAAATTACCAGCTGTAACATATATATATATATATATATATATATATGTTGTAGACACAGGGTGTCTCTGTGTTGACCAAGCTGATCTCAAACTCCTGGCCTCAAGCCATCCTCCCACCTCAGCCTCTCAAAGTGCCGGGATTGCAGGTGTAAGCCCATTCTGCCCTGCCTTCAGCTCTATTACCTGGGAAAGATCATTTAACCAGTCTAAATCTCAGTATTTTGGTCTTAAAAATGCTAACAACTATATAGTTGTTATGAGCACAATGGCTGGTATATATCGTATTCTCAATAAATATTTGTTAAATGAGTTAATGATGTTTGTGAAATTACTTTGCAAGCTCTGCAGATAATCGTACACTCATGCACTTAACACCACTTGAGGGCCGGGCGTGGTGGCTCACGCCTGTAATCCCAGCACTTTGGGAGGCCGAGGCGGGTGGATCACAAGGTCAGGAGATCGAGACCACGGTGAAACCCCGTCTCTACTAAAAATACAAAAAATTAGCCGGGCGCGGTGGCGGGCGCCTGTAGTCCCAGCTACTCAGGAGGCTGAGGCAGGAGAATGGCATGAACCCGGGAGGCAGAGCTTGCAGTGAGCCGAGATCCGGCCACTGCACTCCAGCCTGGGCGACAGCGCGAGACTCCCTCTCAAAAAAAAAAAAAAAAAAAAAAAAAAAAAAAAAAACACCACTTGACCCAATAACATATATTACTTATTTATTTTGTGTGTATTCTACCTTCCCCAACTAAATGCAAGCTCCATAAGGGAAGGAATTTTTGTCTTTTCTGTTTAACGACATGTCTCCAGAAACTAGAACAGCTCCTTGCACATACTAGGCACTTAATAAATATTTGTTAAATAATTTTTTGTGTAAGTGCTTGTCACAAGCTAAGCCCTTAATCAATGATATCCAATATTATTATTCACCTGTAAAGCATCGTACGAATATTAAGAATTAAGCATTCCAGGCCGGGCGCAGTGGCTCACGCCTGTAATCCCAGCACTTTGGGAGGCCGAGGCGGGCGGATCACAAGGTCAGGAGATCGAGACCACGGTGAAACCCCGTCTCTACTAAAAATACAAAAAAGTAGCCGGGCGCGGTGGCGGGCGCCTGTAGTCCCAGCTACTCAGGAGGCTGAGGCAGGAGAATGGCGTAAACCCAGGAGGCGGAGCTTGCAGTGAGCCGAGATCGCGCCACTGCACTCCAGCCTGGGCGACAGAGCGAGACTCCGTCTCAAAAAAAAAAAAAAAAAAAAAAAAAAAAAGAATTAAGCATTCCAGGCCAGACACGGTGGCTCACGCCTGTAATCCCACGGTGGCTCACGCCTGTAATCCCAACACTTTGGAAGGCCGAGTCAGGCGAATTACCTGAGGTCAGGAGTTCAAGACCAGCCTGGCCAACATGGCAAAACCCCGCCTCTACTAAAAATACAAAACTCAGCTGCGCACCTGTAGTCCCAACTACTCAGGAGGCTGAGGCAGGAGAATCACTTGTACCTGGGAGACAGGGGTTGCAGTGAGCCAAGGTCACACCATGGCAATCCAGCCTCGGTGACAGAGCAAGACTCTGTCTCAAAAAAAAAAAAAAAAAAAGTGTATATCCCCAAACATCCTGAATCATCCTCTTCTACCCTACTTCGTTTTAGCTTTAATATCATGCTAATCCTTCCTCACTAACTATATTACCAAGAACAATTTCTGAGAGCCTCCTGAAGTTAATCCATATATATTTATCTCCTAAGATCCTTTCCCATAAATCAGTCCTTCGTGCCATTAATCACTTATGTTTCTGAATTGTTTTCACCTTCTAGAATTTAAAACAAAGGCCTTAGGGCAGAGATACGGAAATGGCAGTGAGAAGGATTATGTTTCAGGCTCCCTCTTCTCGTAGAATCTTGATAAGACTAAGGCATCTACAACAGAAAGAACTTTTTGGCTCTGAGTAACAAATGCTCCAGCACAGTGAACGCAATCTTCTCTTAACAGGAATTCTGTCCCAGTTTCTGTAGGATCTGTTTGAACTGCACAGGTACACATGTTGGAATGAGAAAGCTAGAGAAGAATTTAAATAGACCAACTTCACTTTCATCAAGGAAGTTGATTCCCCTTTTCCCTGAGTGTAAGCTCCTATAGGGTAGGGATCTTTCTCCACGTGGTTCACAGCTCTATTCCAGCAGCTAGCACAGAGCCCGTAACACACTGTCCTTCAATAAACAGTTGTGAAAAGAAATATTTGCGGAGTGAATTTGCTCTCTGATTAGATTTTGGAACGCAAAGAAGCTGCTCCTGGACAGTGGAAAGACAGGTCTGTGAGAAGGCCTGGAATCCAAGAGACAGTCATTATCTTAACAGAGTAGGATGGAGACGTAGCAAATGGGTGCATGGAAAGGGGAACGTTGGTTTGTTACTAAAGAGAAGAAAATATATCTGACAGGTTAATCATTCCTTAGAAAGAGCTGCCTGATGATGGAAGAGCCACATCTTTTTAGAGAGGCTGTATCTCCTAACCCAAGGCAAACATACATTCAAACGTAAGTCAGCCAATAAGAAGAATGTTGGTTTCTATGTTTTGAAAAGCAGCTCCTAAAAATGTCAACCTCTCTTAACATAATTTGTTCTTTGTCACCTAGAATAACTACAGCTGAGAGGGAGAAAAAAAAAAGGCTAAAATCAAGTTTCCTCACTTGGTGCCTCAAAGCAGCTTCAATTTGACCTATTTTGGAAGGATTCATCAAAAAACACATTTTTGTTTCCCTCTCAGACAAGTACAGTTGTCTCAATGCATCTTTCCTGTGCATTGTAACTTTGACAGATTATTGAATAGGAGTTGGGAAACTCCACTTACCAAAGAGACAACGTACTTTTTAAAACACCTCATAGTTACCTAAAAAGCTTCTCTCATCTCAGAAGTTGCGACTTCCTGCGTTTCTCTCATTGTTGACACCTGGAGATGGTAATTAAAGTTAGTTCTGCTCTGTGCAGCAGAACTAAAAAAACTCTTAAAAAACAATGTAACTTTCAGACTTCTGAGTGTAAAAAGAATATAAAGTTGCATTTCCTTTCAAAAGCAGTGCAACAGGCTCCTAATAAAGACTCCATAGAGATTTCCTATAAAGCAAGCAGCTGTGAAAAGGCCTAACATTTACTGCCATGTGACAGTGATGCGAATTAAAATGAAGCTCTAGACTGGGCATGGTGGCTCACACCTGTAATCCCACCACTTTGGGAAGCTGAGCTGGGCAGATGACTTGAGGGTGGGAGTTCGAGACCAGCCTGGCCAATATGGTGAAACCCCATCTCTACTAAAAATACAAAAAGTAGCTGGGCATGGTGGCAGGCACCTGTAATCCCAGCTACTTGGGAGACTGAGGCGGGAGAATCGCTTGAACCTGGGAGGCAGAGATTGCAGTGAGCTGAGATCGTACCACTGCACTCCAGCCTGGGTGCGACAGAGCGAGACTCTGTCTCAAAAAAAAAAAAAAGAAGCTATAAATGATACACCTTGTTAACGTGCTACAATTCTTTATCAACACTGTGGAAACTGAAATGTTTCCTTTATCCTTAACTTCCTTGAAACGACGACCCAAATCCCCTTAATACATGAGCAGGAATGGGCAGGATTTCTACAGGGGAAAAAAAAAAAAAAGGAATTCAGCTTTGGAGTGCATGATATATAGTAAATACCAGATACATTTTTGCTTTATCTAGACAACCCTGGGACACTGCCCTTGGCCCCCTGCTCCGCAATGCTGTTCACTTGCCTTGCAGCTAACAGAATCCTCTACTTTCCTGACAGGCAATCTACCCAGACCAGGCTTCGGGACGTTGAGGCACTAGGTGCTAAGATCTAAGCTTCTCCCAACTAAATGAACTGTTCATTTAAAATTTAACATCTTCCCATGCATAGTTTGTACTTCACATAGCGAATCCTCACCATAACATTGTGAAGTTTGAATTATTAACTCCTTATTCTACATGAGAAACAGGAGTAGAGAAGTTATGACTTGATGGCACAGATAAACAATGGCCAAATTGAGACTTTTTGAAAAAATGATTTCTGTTTACAGTGTCAAAGCTCCTTTCACTATACCATAGTTGTCTCTGAGAAAATCTTTATATAAACCCACAGGTCAGAATATCCAGCAGATGAACTGGCTAAATCCAAATACAGAAATAACCTGTTATAGCAAATTCTTGCTCCTTTGTTTTTCCACATCATTTTTCATGTCATCACCTACCCTTGTTCCCAGTCGTTGCAAAGTCCTGAGTAAAAGTGGAGTAGAAGAGTAGAAGATTAACTTTGGAATTGTTTTAGCGTTTTTGTGTTTTATATTAAACATCATTTAAGTAAGGCTAATTTTTTTAACTTCTTAAAAGAATTCCCTCCATCCCTTTTTATTTAAATGTAAGTTGCAAAATAAAATCACTAACTCGATTGATTATTCCTCAGATACCTGTGGGCCATGAAATCAATTATTCATCATTCTGTGAGAGTGGCCCACCAAAAGAATAAAGTAAAACAAAATTAAATACCATTGGGTTTCATACCAATTATTCCCTTTTGAATTACAATCCTTGCAATTAAATCACACCAAAATGAAACAGTGAATGGACTAATTGCAGGTCTAAGTTAACAATGCACAAGGTTTGTAACCTGCAGAGTCCTTGTCACAGGCAATGACAGCTACCACTGTCATGTTTTTTTTCGTTTTTTTTTTTTTTTTTTTTTTTTTGTTTGTTTTTTTTTGAGACGGAGTCTCACTCTGTCGCCCAGGCTGGAGTGCAGTGGCTGGATCTCAGCTCACTGCAAGCTTCGCCTCCCGGGTTTAGGCCATTCTCCTGCCTCAGCCTCCCGAGTAGCTGGCACTACAGGCGCCCGCCACCTCGCCCGGCTAGTTTTTTATATTTTTTAGTGGAGATGGGGTTTCACCATGTTAGCCAGGATGGTCTCGATCTCCTGACCTCGTGATCCGCCCGTCTCAGCCTCCCAAAGTGCTGAGATTACAGGCTTGAGCCACCGCGCCCGGCCCTTTTTCGTTTTGTTTGTTTGTTTGTTTGTTTGTTTGTTTGTTTGTTTTTCTGTAGCCATGACTCTCATCAAAACACAAGGATATTTCAGTAATTGCTGACTTTTTTTCCTCAAAGATCATGTGTAATTAGTTCTGATGGAATAATTAACTTTGGATAGACTATTTAATTGTTAGAAGTTTCTAGGAGAGCACTTTTAACTTATAACACAATTTTGGAGGAAAACTTCTGTGCTTTATGGTGTGAGATTTTTTTGGCTCAGTTTTTCAAGACCCACGTCTGCGTTTTGTTGCATGTTGGAAAGCTTCCTGTCCTTTGGAGAGTAGGGCTTTGATTTGGAATGTGTAGCTGGCTTCAGAGAGCCACGATCTGCCCCAGCTGTTGGAGAAGCTGAAGATAAAGGGAATTAACAAGCAGCCAATCATCCAAGCCAGCCACCTGCTCGCCGTGGATACTGGTGTCCCCACAACTATTTACGTAGCCTCCGTCCTCCTAACGCTTCTTCACAAGATGGCAGAGACCGAAGCAGGTGACGCCCCAACTGAGAACCCTGCTCCCACCACTGAGCAGAGCAGTGCTGAGTTACATCAGGCACCTTCACCATCAGCAAGGCAACCTAAAGAATTAATGACCACTCAAAAACAACAAAGAAAAAAGCAGACCTCGATCTTACCAGCATCAAAGAAACATCCGAGGAAGAAAGTGGAAGACTAACCAAGATTTGGACATTTGAATGTTTACTATTATTCTTTAAGAAAATAACAACTGCAAAAGGAAAATGACAGCAAATTTTTCCAGTGAGCTGAGACACTGGGAATGCCTGCACAGAAGACAAGACAGCGACCTCCCCAGTTCTCAGCAAACTTAGGGTTTTTTTTCCCCCCTGTTTTTTGCTGTTTTGGTTATGTAAGTTGAAAGAAGAAATATGTTAATTCAAAGAAGAAATATTAATACCACCTCAGGAGAACCCCAACCAAAAAAATTTGAAATATATAGCAAAGGCTTTATTTTATTTTATTTTTGTGTGTTCATTTTGTATGCTGGTGCTAAACTTCCAAGTGTTCTGATTTAAAAAGAAATTTTATACCCTTCTTATTTATTTCTGGGATGTGGGGAGAATACATTTGTACTTTCTTATGTGACTTTCTTTGAAAATGTGCAGTAAGGCTGGGCGCGGTGGCTCACGCCTGTAATCCCAGCACTTTGGGAAGTGGAGGCTAGTGGATCACCTGAGGTCAGGAGTTTGAGAACAGCCTAGCCAACATGGTGAAACCCGAAACCCTGTCTCAACTAAAAAATTACCTGGACATGGTGGTGCACGTCTGTAATCCCAGCTACTCTGGAGGCTGATACTCTGGAGGTTGAGGCAGGAGAATCGGTTGAACCTGGGAGGCAGAGGTTGCAGTGAGCCGAGATCACGCCACTGAATTCCAGCCTGGACAACAGAGTGAGACTCTGTCTCATAAAAGAAAGAAAGAAAGAAAGAAAATGTGCAGTAAGAAGTTCCTCAGAAATAAAATATTTACCCTTCAGAGGAAAAAGAAAAGCATTTTACATATATTTACATATATTAAGCTATTTGTACCTGAAAGCAGTCATGTAAGGTAGTGCTAAAGTATGCTCCTGGGTGACAGGCAAAATGGATTCCCCATGGCTAAGGTGCTCAGAATTAAAACAGTACCAGGTGGTCATAGCTGGGTGAAGGAGCTGTCACATACTCTGTGTTATCAGAAAGACGTTATAAAATGTCACAGAATCTCCCTTTCTGAAATCAAGCTAAACAAGTTCCAATTGTCATTGTCAGAATAAACTGTGGCTAGAAAAACCACCACTACCCCAGCCCCACTTCCAACCATTTGAAAGAAACATCTGACAGAGACGTCTGGTTTTAGACTTGGAAACCAACCAATCGAAGCTCACCAGTCCCAGCCAATCGGAGTCTCAGCTGTAACAACCAATCAGAACTAAGAAAGTGTCAGTCTTTCACTTGCATAAACAGACTTGATTGGGAACTTTGGCAGGAACTGATTGGATTTTTTGTTTTTTGGTTTCTGGTTTTCGTGGGTTTTTTTAGATGGAGTCTCGCCCTGTTGTTGGCCAAGCTGGAGTGCAATGGGTGATCTCGGCTCAGGCAACCTCCGACTCCTGGGTTCAAGCAATTCTCCTGTCTCAGCCTCTCAAGTAGCTGGGATTACAGGCGAGTGCCATCATACCCGACTCATTTTTTTAAAAATCTTTAATAGAGACGGGGTTTCACCATGTTGGCCAGGCTGGTCTCGAACTCCTGACTTCACAATCCGCCCACCTCAGCCTCCTAACGTGCTGGGATTACAGGCGTGAGCTGCCGCGCCCAGCTGTGGTTTTTGTTTTTTTGAGAGATGTGTCTTGCCCTGTTGTCCAGGCTGGAGTGCAGTGGCACAATCGTAGCTCACTCTAGCCTCGAATTCCTTTGCTCAAGTAATCATCCTGCCTCAGCTCTTTGAGAAGGAGGAGGAGGAGGAAGAGGAAGAGAAGGAGGAGGAGAAGGAGGAGGAGGAGGAACACAAAGAGATTTTAGGTTACTCAACTGACTGTATAGAGAAATCAAGCCCAAGCTCTGAGGCTCAAGAGTCCTGGTTCTTAATGCCTTTTGTGCCTACTCCAGTATAGAACAAGAAAAACCCCTGGGGGTTTCATGCTCAGGAAATGCTGAGAGGACCACAGAGGCCTAGGTTCTGAACGGACTGTGCCAGAGTTTTGGGTGCAGAGTCCTGGGGACTGGAGGCAGTGGTTATCAGCAGTGGTAACCAATAGATGGGGCAGATTCAAGTGCATAAGAAAAGCCAGTGTCAAGACGTTGCATTAACTTCAATAGATGCAAGAAAGGCTAAGGCGAATACATAGGATGGGGCAGGACAAGACAGTTCACCAGGACGGGATGCTCACTCTGCTGCAACTGAATATCATGCTGCAAAGGTGCCATAGGAGGATGCCCTTGAGAATGATAAGGAGGAACCACTAAGACAAGACATCATTTCAAGTAGAAGAAACTCCTATACCCTTAATCAGTAAAATCAAGTGTTTCCTTCCTTGAGGAAGCATAGAAGCTGGAGACCTAGATCAGTAGTTCATGTGGTAAAAAAATAAATTTGCAGGCTTATGGCTGCCCAAGGTTTTCCACTCTCTGTTCTCTCTTTCTGGAATGTTCTACCCAGGTCTTTATAGTCTTTCCCTGGCTTCATTTGGATGTCTGTTCAAATGCCACTGCTCAGAGAGATCCCCACTGCTTCCATGCCCTTTCTCTGCTATAATATACAAATCATTACCTGTAATCACTTTGTTCATTAATCTATCCCTCAACTAGAATGTATGCTCTGTGAGGATAAGGACTTGTCTCCTTTACTGCTTTACCCTCAATGCTTAAAACTGTGGTGAATGCACAGTAAATGCTTAGCAAATATCTGAATAATGTATTCATGTCAACCACACTGCACTCACATTTAGAATGATAGTGCTAGAAGGGAACATAGAATTCAATCTGATGGCTCCAAAATGATTTTTTTTTCTTTTAATCGGCAGTGAATATTATTTAAAGACTGTGGTAAAAGCAGAAAAAGTCCTGACAGGTCTGCTTGTGCCCTGGAAGTGGGGGATAGGGCACTTTCTAGGAAAAGTTTTAGAAAACTGTTTAGAGACCACTTTTCTAGACTAACTGCTTCATTTTTCAGTTGAGGATATTGAAACCCAGACAGGTTAGATAATTTGCTTAAAGTCACTAAGTCCAAAGTTGGTTAATTTTCGTGAGCTTCAGTCTAAATGAACACCATATTTGCGAGTTACTTCTTTTGCACCAGGCAGAGTAAAGATTCTGGTTCCAGAAGTAAGACCATTGCTTAGATTTCATGTGATGTAAACTACCCTGCCTGCAGACTCCAAGGGTCATGAAATTTCTTGAATATTACAAATCCAGGCTCCAGGTGAAGAACGCCATTTCTTAGTTTTCTGATCTAACACTAAAATTTGGCAAACCGGCCGGGCGCGGTGGCTCAAGCCTGTAATCCCAGCACTTTGGGAGGCCGAGACGGGCGGATCACGAGGTCAGGAGATCGAGACCATCCTGGCTAACACGGTGAAACCCCGTCTCTACTAAAAGATACAAAAAACTAGCCGGGCGAGGTGGTGGGCGTCTGTGGTCCCAGCTACTCGGGAGGCTGAGGCAGGAGAATGGCGGGAACCCGGGAGGCGGAGCTTGCAGTGAGCTGAGATCTGGCCACTGCACTCCAGCCTGGGCTACAGAGCGAGACTCCGTCTCAAAGAAAAAAATAATAATAATAATAATAAATAATAAAATTTGGCAAACCAGCTAATGGTATGATGTGAGTTTACCTTCTGAAGGAAATCAAAATATTTTTCCCCAAAATATATTTCTTTGACATATTTTGGAATGGCGATCAGAGAGCCAGCAAAATGAGGTAACAGCCTCCAAACCTGTCTTTTGCTAGCCAGAAGATGGATACTTTAAATTGTAACTGCCCAGTGGATTCACCTTGCCGGCTACCTAGACAGAGCTGATTTATCAAGACAAGGGAATTGCAATGGAGAAAGAGTAATTCACGCAGAGCTGGCTGTGCAGAAAACCAGAGTCTTATTATTACTCAAATCTGTCTCCCTGAGCATTCAGGGATCAAAGTTTTTTTTTGTTTGTTTTTTTTTTTTTTTTTTTTGAGACGGAGTCTCGCTCTGCCGCCCAGGCTGGAGTGCAGTGGCCGGATTTACGCTAACTGCAAGCTCCGCCTCCCAGGTTCATGCCATTCTCCCGCCTCAGCCTCCTGAGTAGCTGGGACTACAGGCGCCTGCCACCTCGCCCGGCTAATTTTTTGTATATTTAGTAGAGAGGGGGGTTTCACCGCGTTAGCCAGGATGGTCTCGATCTCCTGACCTTGTGATCCGCCCGCCTCGGCCTCCCAAAGTGCTGGGATTACAGGCGTGAGCCACAGGGATCAAAGTTTTTAAAGATAATTTGGTGGGTTGGGACTTGGGAAGTGGGGAGTACTGATTTGTTAGGTCGAAGATGGAATCATGGGGGTCGCAGTGAGTTTTTCTCGCTGTCTTCTGTTCCTGGGTGGGCTGGCAGAACTGGTTGGGCCAGATTACCAGTATGTGTGGTACCAGCTGATCCATCCAGGGCAGGGGCTGCAGAATCTCTCCAGCACTGATCTTAGGTTTCACAATAGTGATGTTATCGCAGGAGCAATTTAGCGCGGTTCAGACTCTTGGAGCCAGAGGCTGCATGACTCCTAAACTGTAATTTCTAATCTTGTAGCTAATTTGTTAGTCCTGCAAAGGCAGACTGGCCCCCAGACAAGAAGGGGGTCTTTTCGGGAAAGGGCTGTTATCAATTTTGTTTCAGAGTCAAATCATGAACTGAATTCCTTCCCAAAGTTAATTCGGCCTACGCACAGGCATGAACAAGGACAGCTTAAAGGTTAGAAGCAAGATGGAATCGGTTAGGTCTGATTTCTTTCACTGTCATTAATTTCCTCAGCTATAATTGTGCAAAGGCGGTCAAATGTTGCATCTATAGATAATCCGTGTTGATGAAGCCAGGCCTTCCCTTGTCCACATCCAGCAAAGATCTGACATCTCGAAAGGCCTAAGAAAACAGTTACTACTTCATCTATCTGAGGGCTGCTACCGGTGAAGTGTCATTTACATAATAAGACCACCTTTTGCTAGCCAAGTCTCTCCTCTTCCTCCCATAATCTGTCTTGCAGCTAACACCTGACTTGCATGGCTGTTTTTGGCCATGCACCAAGCCTCCATTCTCTCTATAACCTCAAGATGGTATACAAGCTTCTGCAACACACTAGGGGGTTGGATCTTCATTCTGAAGTCTCCCCATCTACAGCATACACATTAATAAATTAGCATGCCTTTCTCCAGTTAGCCTACCTTTTGTGAGGTTTTTTTTTTTTTTTTTTCCCAGCAAACCTATCCCTTTACTCCTAGAGTTTGGCTTAGTTGGTAGGGTCAAAGTTCCACTCTTCTGGAAGCTACATATAAGAGAATTCATATTGTTTGATCTCTTTCCTCCCAGAAACAGTGCTTTCCTTTGACTTTGTCTGTCATAAAGAGGGGCACTGGTTGAGGCTCCCTCTGTTCTTGTTCCATGTCCCTGAGTGTTTGAGTTGTGACCAAATGGAAGCACTCTCTCTTGGTCTCAGGCATCCAGGGAACATGATTTTCAGACCATGTTAGGTGGTCAGTCTGAAAATGACCTGGAACCCAAGATTTTCATTCTGAAGATACGATGTTTTTGGGATAGTTTGTCTTAAGATGTTCCAACCCTACAGGGCTTATGTCATCTCAATTCTTGTTGCCTGGTTGGTGCTAGAAAAGTCCAATTCCAGGAAGGCACACGGGGTGTCTCAGATTAACAGGTCTGTGACTGGTGTCCCCCTACAAATTTGTGGATTACTGGAGGCAAACATCATCCTTAAACATCTGTCACAACAAATGCCTTTTGCTGTCTTAGCCTAATCCTAGTGTCAGAGGCATATGAACCAGAGCAACTCCATCTTGAATAGGGGCTAGGTAAAATAAAGCTAAGACATGCTGGGCTGCATTCCCAGATGGCTAGGCATTCTAAGTCACAGGATGAGATAGGAGGTCAACACAAAATATACAAGATCATGAAGACTTTGTGGATAAAAAAGGTTGCAGTAAAGAAGCCAGCCCACCAAAACCAAGATGGCAACAAGAGTGTCCTCTGGCTGTCCTCACTGGTTGCCTCACTCCCACCAGCGTCATGACAGTTTACAAATGACATGGCAATGTCGGAAATTTACCCTATATGGTCTAAAAATAGGAGGCATGAATAATCCTCCCCTTGTTTAGCATATAATCAAGAAATGACCACAAAAATGGGCAACCAGCAGTCGAGGCTGCTCTGTGTGTGGAATAGCCTTTCTTTTTTTTTTTTTTTTTTTTTTTGAGACAGAGTCTCACTCTGTCACCCAGGCTGGAGTGCAGTGGCATGACCTCAGCTCACTACAACCTCTGCCTCCCAGGTTCAAGCTATTCTCCTGCCTCAGCCTCCCTAATAGCTGGGACTACAAGCGTATGCCACCACGCCCAGCTAATTTTTGTATTTTTATTAGAGATGGGGTTTCACCATATTGGCCAGGCTGGTCTCGAACTCCTGACCTCGTGATCCACCCGCCTCAGCCTCCCAAAGTGCAGGAATTACAGACGTGAGCCACTGTGCCTGGCTAGAATAGCTATTCTTTTATTCCTTTACTAATAAACTTCCTTTCACTTTACTCCATGGACTCACCCTGAATTCTTTCTTGGGCGAGATCCAAGGACTGCCTCTTGGGGTCTGCATCCAGACCCCTTTCTGGTAACACTGGAAGTAGTTTTTTTTTTGTTGTTTTTTTTTTTTTTTTTTGGCGGGGTAGGAGGGTCTTTGGGATTGCTTCTTCTATGCCCTCTCCAGGAAGCACCTTTTTTTCTAAACTTGGAAAATTATATCCTGGGCTTTCCGTAAAAAGGCAATTGGATTGAGTTGCTATTGGAATAAATACACCATTGGAAATTTAATTGTCACTGGCCAGAAGATGGATACTTTAAATTAGACTCCTAAATTTAAAAAGAAAAAAAAAAAACAAAACAGAGATCTCTTATTCTAAATAATTGATGGGAAAATCAAATTAAAAGAAAGACACATAATAGTGTCATGGCTAGCCTTAGAAATTCTTGTGACCAAATTAAATAGTAAAACGCTGACCTAAAACAAAGTTAAAATCCTTTGTAAGCTCTAACTGCCTGCTTTGGATCCCTGCAGGATTAACAATGAGGGCTGCTTCACCTTGTAATACAAAAGTTAAAAGGTTCCTAAAAAGCAGGAAACTATTAACTATTAGACTACCACACAGCTTGGATTAGATTTCCAATAAGGGAACCTGTCCTTTTTGGTTTGTTTGTGTGACTTTTGACTTTTTGGGATGCCCATTCACCTATTTGGAATCACCTCATGCATCCTTGGTTAAGTCATATTCTTGGTTCACTTGGGAGGGTGTCTTTGGTAAAAATAATAATCATCATCATAATAAAATAAAAATTCAAAAGCCTGAAATATCGGCTGTTTTTCCCAGCTAAAATCTGAGAATAAGGCCGGGCACAGTGCCTCATGCCTGTAATCCCAGCACTTTGGGAGGCCAAGGTGGGTGGATCACCTGAGGTCAGGAGTACGAGACTAGCCTAGCCAAAATGGTGAAGCTCCGTCTCTATTAAAAATACAAAACTTAGCTGAGCGTGGTGGTGCATGCCTGTAATACCAGTTACTCGGCAGGCTGAGGGAGGAGAACTGCTTGAACCCGGGAGAATTGCTTGAGCCGAGATCACGCCACTGCCCTCCAGCCTGGGCGACAGAGCGAGACTCCATCTCAAAATAAATAAATAAATAAATAAATAAATAATCTAATAATAAGAGATTTTAAGGTAATTTTTTAAAGGCTGTATGGTTAACAGTTGACTTGATTAAAAGCTAATATTCAAACTATTTATAGGCATAGGTATATTTCAAAGGATTTTTGGTGTATTTTAAAGGACTTTTGATTTTTTCCCGTTTGTATCCTGTTTTTAAAATTTTTTTCTCAATTGACTGAAATTTTTTTTTAAGTGTGTTTCTGGTCCCTCTGTTCACTTCCTTTCTTAAGAATTGTTTTCCCATTTACTTATACTGCTCCCTGCTCTTTCTCTCCCTTTGCCATCTTCGGTACCACATGAAAAGATCTATGGGGACATCTAATGACTCAGATCCCTTACGGAACACAGAAAAAGGCATCACTCACCCCATTTTAGGGTTCTCCTGTCTTCCTGTAGAGTCTAAAGAGTTGTGGACAGATTCCTCTCAGCTCTAAAACTCTGCGCTCTTTTGTATTGTATTACCTGATCTCTTGGGCTTTTTGGAGTAGCAGAGATTACTTTTTACTGAGAGAACACTTGCCCTTTGTGTCTATGATGACTGCAAGTCCCTGGCAAGAGCTACAGTTTTAGAGGTGACTGACAGCAGTCATTTACAATAAATGATTATTACGACAGGGGGCTACTTATTTTTTTTTTCATGTTTCAATAAGAAAGGCACATTCTAAACATTTAGAGAAGTGTCTCTGTAGCACAGTGCACTGTGAAAGCATTGCATGGCCCTGCCCATGGTGTTTTACTCTTTTGGAGGACCCAGGATTCAGTGCAAGGGTGAGATCATTGGTTTTTAAAGGGTTAAATGTTCTGTCTTCCAACTACACTTGCTTTTCACGTATTTAAAATATCAGGCCCTAAAAATTGCAAATGCATTGTTGGCCCTGTTCCTTAATGGGCTCTGCCATGAGCTCAGTGGTCTAGTTTGAAAACGGAACTAAATTAACAGCTATCTACTGAAATGAAATTGTTCTCTTTAAATAATCCTATGGTAAATTCCTATCATGTTGTGTTACTTTGGCTTCTTTCTTCTTCTTCTTTTTTTTTTTTTTTTTTTCTTTTTTAGTAGAGATGGGTTTTCACCATGTTGCTCAGGCTGGTCTCAAACTCCTGACCTAAAGTGATCTACCTGCCTCAGCCTCCCAAAGTGCAGGGATTACAAGCATGAGCCACTGTACCTCGTCTATCTTGGCATTCATTTTTAATCTTCCTCGAACACAAACAAACTCCTTATTGAAAAAGCTTAAATTATCTCTGTGTATGTGCTTTGAGATATAAATTGCTACCTGGTTTTCTCTAAAACTCAATAAGGGTTTCTCGGGATAAACCTTAACCTTTTCCATTTACAAAGGCACAGTTTGCCTCCCGCTGTCCTTTTAAATTAGTGAGTTGTACTATTCTCATGGCTAAAATTCTAAAATCAAAACTGTAAAGCTTTTATTGATGTCTGTCTATGGTTTTATGTGTACATGTGTATTGTCTGTTTGTATACTATCTGTATGGTACCAAATTGATTTATAAATAAATGAGCACTCATAAATTAGGTAAATAAGCTTAAATGCTGTTTAAGTTCACATGATTTTAATAATCTTTGGCAAATAGTTTGTTAAATTGTTGATAAAATAAAAACATCTTTAGGATATAATTTAGACAATTTTGTCTGGGTCTATTGGTCAGACAGGTTTATGCCGTCTCTGATAAAGTCTTTAAGGTCATAAAACTGTTGCTTCTATGCTATTTTTAACACTTGAATAATTTGTCTGTGAGCTTACGCCTTTGAATTTGAGCCTTTAGATTCTGAGGTCTAGATAAGTGACCATGGTGAGGTGTGGGGACAACACTTAGACCCTTTCCTCCCTGGCCCAGCTATGCCTCTTGGCCATGCTGAGAGGGATCCTCTAAGCATTGTCTTCACAGCTCTGTCTTTTGTCCTGGACATTACATCTGGTACATAACTAAAATTGCTTACTGCTGAGGCTTTTCATCAAAAATAAGGGTTATTAAGAGTAAACATTTAATGTATGTAATTAAAACTATTAGATATAAGAGAAACAATTCCATATGCAAAGTATATAAAGAAAGTAGGAAGGACTTTCGGTTGAAAAGAAAAGTTATATAAAGGCATGAGAATGTGGTTTTTGTTACAGGGAAAGTAACAAAATTTACTTGGCTTCTAAAAGTTGGTTTTAGCTTTTAAAAGTTGGTTTATATTAAAGAAATTTAAAAATCAATAAAACTAAATGGATATAAAAAGTTGGAGAAAATGAGAAAAATTGTGAGATGCTATAAAAGATTTATAAAAATCTTATCTCGTGGTTAAAACGGATTGAGATTGGCTATAATTGCTTATAAGGTTTTATTAAAATTAGCTTGAACATCAATTATACACTAACACAAAGGTAGAATTTGGATTTCTTTTTTGAACAAGATTTTTGTATAATATTAATAAGCGATAGTAAAATATTTTTGTTTAAATTTTTATTAGACTACAAGAAAAAAAGAGGGGAGAGAGGGGAGAGACAGATTTTTGTCTCCCTTATGGTGTCTTTGTTAGGTTTTATAATTGGGAAACTGAGTGTCCTCTCTGTCAAAGAGTAACATGTTTTGCTTTTTAAAATGTTTACATGATCACTTAGCTAAATGAATGACTATTATTTTATAATGATCTGTGATCCTATTTTGAGCAAGTGTTTTAAACTTTTGATATTTGAAAAACTTTCCTAAATCAACATTTCAAATTCTAAATTCAGTTTTTTTAACCTCAGACTAACTTTGTGTATATTACATCCCCTGGAAGTTCAAACAAGCTATATTAGGCTTATTTAGTATGCTAAAATCATACAGGAAGCATTGTCAAATATGAAATGGTGCTTAACTTTCTTTGCATTATATTTGTGTAAATGCATTATTAATATATATTCCAAAATTATATGAGATTTCTAAAATTCTGATATATTTTAGTATATGTTAATAATAA
Organism: Macaca thibetana thibetana; assembly: GCF_024542745.1. Classification (NCBI taxonomy): domain Eukaryota; kingdom Metazoa; phylum Chordata; class Mammalia; order Primates; family Cercopithecidae; genus Macaca; species Macaca thibetana. The sequence goes on along the minus strand of NC_065588.1, from coordinate 38,733,631 downwards.
TTATGATTATTATGTTAAATTATTGCATGTCATAGAAATAACCAAGTGTCCTTGTCAAATGTCTTTAGCCATATTCTAAGACTTTTGTCATCCGCAGACAAGTATTGTTTTACTATGATTCTTCTCAAAAAGTGGCTTATAATCAGCTACAGTATAAAATTGCTTCTTTAAGAAAATTTGTGGAAAAGGCTCTGACAAATACTTTTATTCACGTTTCTGATAGCTTTAGAGATTATACCACTGGAATAAATAAAAACTTCCAGCATTCATGAGAATTTCTAGCCCAACATCAAGCAAAACAAGAATTAATTACATGGAACTGAACTAATAGAGGACTAAAATGATGTTTTATGATTTCTTTTGTTTGAAACACTGCTTTTTTTTAAATGTCTTTCAGGGTCAAGAAAACTTTGTTTTTCTTTTCAGCTATTCATAGCTTACAACAAACTGGGTAAAGTACATTTTGTGAGCCAAATCTGAAGCTTTTATATTTCTCTCTACCTGATTTCTCCAGAATTTGGAAACTATATTTTTAATTTATAGCAATATGGTTATTTGCATAAATTCAATAAAAATCTGTTGTATTTATGTTTGTTTGTTTGCTTCTGTAACAGGACACAATTGGAGATACTGGTTACTTTACAAAGCATTTAACTGGAATGGCATATTTTCCATAATGACCAGACTGCTTTGAGGAATTAAGGTTGACTTATAAAGCTCAAAAAAAGCTTCTTGGAAAGGCTGGCCTGGTACGTTGTCTACTAGGTTCCTTTACAAGGTCCCTGACCTTTGGTAAGTAAGGAATGTCACTTTCTGACAGTCCCAGGAACTTCAAATTATTTGAGTACTTTGAGAAAAGAGGAATTCACCAAATTCATACAGATACTGCAATAGTCTGATGGCAAATCCTTGGCATGGCTTCTAGCCTTGAGGCTTTTAAAAGTCTAATCTGAGATTCCTTATGAAAAAGTTCCAGCAAAGTGAGTCTTAAAGGAGTTTATATGCAGCCTGAATGACATAGTGAGAACCCCATCTCTAAAAGAAGAAGAAAAATAAATAAAAATAAAAAAGCCTATGTAGCCAATCACAATTCTTGCTGCACTTAATGCAAATAACCAGGCCAAGTATAATAAGACTAAAACTTGTCTTGAAAATAAGTTGGTCCTACTGTGATTTGTCTTTGGTAGAAATGAAGGACTGTAGAAATAAAAATTATGTTCCAAAAGAAAACTATAGTATACCTGTTATGAAATTCCAGCTGAGTCCATTATTTTTGAGATTTTAGCATATGCCTACACTTTGGATTGAATCTTGAATTTTTTCCTGGCCACATTTCTCCAAACTAACATTTCCAAATGTTTCTTTCATTTTCCTGACTTGGAATCACTGGAAACTGAAACTGTGCTTTTCTTAAAGCCCTGCGAACTGAAGCTGAACAAGTTAAATGAACTTCAGGAGAAATCACAGCAACTTTTATAAACAACCTTCTCACCTCCTGATTTATGGACTACTCAGAAAGTTTACTTCAACACTTAATTCAAGCTACAATCCAGAAGAATTTGTCAGATTGCCATTGCAATTTGAAGATGCAATTTGAAGAGAAACTATAGAGTATTCCAGATATTAACCTTTTTCTTCTTTTTCCATAGAAATGCCTCTTATTAAAGATTTGTTTGCCTACATTGCAGATAGGATAGGCCTATCTATGGGATGATATATTTAAAGTTGTTGTTTTGTGCTTATGCCAATTTGTCTCCACTCCTTTGTCTAGCAATTTCTAGCCCAAATCCCTCCGGCGGGATCAACTTGGTTTTTAATATGTGAAACTTTTTTAATGTTTCAAAGTGGAGTCTGAAGAAAAGAAAAATATTTTTCCTCAAAATACACTTCTTTGATATATTTTGAGATGGCTGTCAGAGAGCCAGCAAAACGAAGTAGCACCCTCCAAACCTGTCGTTTGTGGAGAAAATTTACATCTGGAGAAAATCTGCATTGATGCAGCCAGACCCTCCCTTGTCCAGACCCAGTAAACATTAACTGAGAGTCTGACATTTTTAAAGGACTAAGGGAAAAAATTTACCATTTAATCTCTCACTGAGGGCTGCTACCTCTGAGGTTCTATTTACGTAATAAGATCACTTTTGCTAGCCAAGTCTCCTCTTCTCTCCTTCCCATAACCTGTCTTGCCACTAAAACCCGATCTACCATCATAACTTGCTTTTGGCCATGCACCAAGCCCCCATTCTTTCTGTCACCTTGAGATGGCATATAAGCTTCTGCACCCCAGTGGGCAGTTGGGTCTTCATTCTGAAGTGTTCTCATCTACAGTGTAAACATTAATGATAAATTAGCATATTCTTTCTCCAATTAGCCTGCCTTTTGTGGAGTGATTTGAACCTTCTGAGGACAAAGAGGAAGTTTTCCTTTCACCCTTGCACTTCTTTACAGTTTCCTTCACCAGGCCCTTGCTTACACACCCAGGATCTCAGCCTCATCTCATTTTGCAGCACATTGATGTTCCTCTCTTCCCCCAGTCCTCCTCTTCGCCATACAAAGTTGTTATAACACATGTTCTGCATCTGTCAAAATGACCTGCAGCTACATACTCCAAAATACTTAAACACACATTATCTCCTGAGGATGTATGTAGGTTCTCTCTCTCACACACACACACACGCGTGCACGCACACACACACACACCCCCCACTCAGATCTTACTATCCTAGGACTCTCGGTCAGGTCTTTGACAAGCCACGCCTCCCCTTGCTTGCTGTGTCTTTCCCCCTCCTCCAGGCTCTGCCAGGCATGACTCATTTGCCACTTTACTCCATCCCATGGTTCCTGTAGATGGCAGGGGGAAGTGGGATCATTGGCCGTGAGTACCAAATGATCTATTATTATGAAAAATTCTTTTCCAGATGAAACTCCTTGGCCATCTGGCAAAATGTGTAACAAGGGGAAACCAAAAGGAGAAGGAAAAGTCCATGAAACATTTGCTCATTTCAGGTTGGGAAGGAAGATAAAAACAGAATATGGTCTACTCAAATGCATCTACTAACACAGAATATAAGACACAGCAGCCTATATTAGTGAAAGAAGCATCTGTATTTCACCCCTGTGTACATAATATTTATGTATTATTGGTTTAGAGATGGGGTCTCGCTATATTGCCCAGGCTGGATTTGAAGTCCTGGGCTCAGCCTCAGGCTTCCACCTCAGCCTCCCACCTCAGTCTCCCAAGTAGCTGGGACTACAGGCATGCACCACCATACCTGGCTCATAATATTTATTCTTTTATTTTTTTGAAACAGAGTTTTGCTCTGTTGCCCAGGCTGGAGTGCAGTGGTGCGATCTCAGCTCACTGCAACTTCTGCCTCCCAGATTCAAGCGATTCTCCTGCCTCAGTCTCCCGAGTAGCTGGGATTACAGGCACATGCCATCATGTCCAGCTAATTTTTTGTATTTTCAGTAGAGACAAGGTTTCACCATGTTGGCCAGGCTGGTCTCAAATTTCTGACCTCAAGTGATCCACTGGCCCCAGCCTCCCAAAATTCTGGGATTATACACGTGAGCCACAGTGCCTAGCCTGGCTCGTAATATTTAAACTGTAGATTTGAAACCAACTTTTACCAGGAGAAACTTGTGAGAGGCAATATTTTTAATGGTGCTAATTGGGGAGAAAATTTGCATTTTTGCCTGATACAATGTGTGAATAACATTTTGTTGCTTTGCTCTTCCTAAGTAAAAGTAAAAAACATTCTGTGATTTTTGTTTATGTTGATTTATGAAAAACATTTTAATGTCAAGAACAAAAAATTATCTAACATTTCCATTTTATGCCCATATTCTGAATATGTACTCTCCCTGATTTTTAAATATTCTACTCATGTGACCTGAAATCAGAACAGAAAGTCCCAAGGATAGAGTTAGAATCATAATATATTCCTTCTCTTATAAAACTATGTATCAGCCACAGTGAAGATTTGTCCACTTTATTTCCAACTGAGACAGAATTTTGGCATGAGACAGAGAAAGAATGTGCTTTATGAGAAACAGACAATGCTGACTTTTCCTTAACTTGGCTCTGACAAGCAGAAAGTTATTTTCCAGTAATGAAAGTACAAGAATATTTCTGTTTGGATAATAATCATATTTGAATTAGTCACATCATAATGGGATCTGAATTATCCATGTCAAAAGGGGAAAAGAGAGTGGTGATTATCAAAACACGTTCAAGATCCTCTTAGTTTTCCTGATATACAAAAAGATGCCAATATGCAAATATCAAAACATCCTAATCAGTCTTTCAAGAATCAATCATTCCTGAGTCCCAGCAAGAGTATGTCTTAGATCCCTAGGGAGGGGCCCAAGACTCAGCATTTTATCTGCCTTAGAGGACCAAGATCTTTCTGTTGGGTGCCCATTCCCTATATGTGAAACTTTCAACTTTGACCCTGCCTTTTAGATCCTTGTTTCTTTCCTGATTGTAGCTACATAGTGCTCTTTGTTATTTGCAGTCCTTGGCTCTAGTCTCCCACCTCTTACATGCACCACAAATTTCCCCTCAAGGAATGAGTCTATAACTGTGGAAAAAAAAAAAAGAAGAAGAAAACCTCCCATTTCCCAGCTTGGTGAGGAACTGTGTGTTTACACTTTTCCCTCTTTCCCTCTGTATCTTTATCTGCTTCTTGGAGTGGTGACAATGGCAACTGCAACATTGACTCGACAAATGCAGACTAGTGAAGATTCTTTCGATTAGAAGCAACAGAAGAAAATCTCACACTTGCTCAAGCCAAAAAAAGAGGGGGAGGGGGAGATTTATCATAAACATACAGAGGTGATCCACACAACCCAAGAACAGGAAGCAGCGAGGCCTCAGGAAGACTAGAACAGGGCTGGAAGAGGGGTGAAAGCTTTCTCCCTGTCTCCTCACAAGCCTTCACTTCATACTTCTTAATGTGATGATACTTGTCCACCCAGTGAATATGAAATAGCTGCCCATAATTCCAAAGTTTCAGTCTCATAGAGAGACAGAGCTTCCTTAGAATCCCAGGGCAAAGGGTCTAATTGGCCCAGGTGCACACCCTTGACCTAATCAGCCGTGGCCAGGGAGGGGAGGGTCACATTCCCATACCACTACTAGAAGCCCACCATTAAGGAAGGGTGATGCCAGGTGCAGTGGCTCACACCTGTAATCCCAGCACTTTGGGAGGCCAAGGTGAAAGAATCACTTAAGGCAAGGAGTTCAAGACCAGCCTGGACAACACAGCAAGGCCTTGTCTCCACAAAAAATTTCAGAATTAGCTGGGCAAGGTAACATACACCTATAGTCTCAGCTACTCAGGAGGCTAAGGCAGGAGAATCCCTTGAGCCCAGGAGGCTGAGGCTACAGTGAGCTGTGATTGCGCCACTGCATTCCAGCCTGGTGACACAGCAAGACCTTGTTTCTAAAATAAAAATAAAACTTTCCTTTTGAAAATAAGGGGTGAGTGAGTAGTCACATACTGGGAAGATACAGGATAATAGTGACCACCGAGTGACTGAACAGGGAACACAAAACTAGGAAATGGGGTGGGATGACAGGACGTGGAAAACCAGCACTATTTTAGCCATTAGAAAAAAAAAATTGTGACCGACCAAGCTTAAATAAGTGTAAACCACCTAGAATCCCAACATAATGGAAAGATTAAATGTGTTACTTGGGGAACTAAAAGAAGCACTCCTTTTGATTCCACTAAATTATAAATTCACATGGAGTAAGGCTTCTTAAACACTCTGATAATTTTTTTTTTTTTTTTTTTTTTTTTTTCTATACTTTCTGTGAGAATTTGTGTCAGTGAAGAGCAGTAAGAAGAAAAGGTCTGACTGAGAGGTAGCAAGTGATTCCCTTCAGTTGCGCCCCACAGACCCAGGAGAGAGAACTGCTCCTTCGGGCGGTCAGAAAGCCTGTGTCATCAGTAGAATCAGCACCACCTCAGTCCGCTTTTTTGGCTGTGGTTCCTTTAGCCTAAAGAACAATTTAAAGCCAGGCTCTCAGTAAAGACAGCTCCCACTACTCACCATCTCCCAGACCTGAAATCCAGCACCCTGGGTGTTGTAAAGTTCCTGAGTGTCTGTGACATATCCTGCAGCTACAGTGTCTCCTAAATATCAATAGGACGTTGAGAAAATAAAGTGTCTGCGAAAGTGAAGGACGCACAACGCGCAACACAAGGCTGGAAGCTCAAGTCGATTTTACCTAAGAGTATATCACAGGCTGAAACCCACAGGCCAGAGCCCAGCTGTGAAACCAGGCAGAGCCTCCCGGGTATGTTTTTTTGTTTGTTTGTTTGTTTGTTTGTTTGTTTGTTTGCTTGTTTAAAGGCATGATCGGCCTAAGACTATCTCTGGGGACCAAAATGAAATCTAATAGTGTACCTTTAATATACATAAAAAACATAGTTCATCTTGGAATGCTAGTGTCTACAATTAGAGCTATTTAACAAGAAGTCAGCAACTAGCAAACAGCGTTAAGAGCTTAGCTTTGGGCAGGTTTGCCAGATCTCCCACGTAACTGCAGCCTACTCCCAGGACTCAGGAACGCTGATGTGTCACCTTCCTTCCCATCTGTCCCAGGGAACACTCATCCTCCATGAAAATGTGGCAGTAGCCGCAGAACTCCTCCCTCTCTGCCTCTCCTCTTCTCTGCTTAGAACCTTAACTTATACGAGAAAACAGCAGAGGAAGAAAGAGGAATTGATGGGAACAGGGCGAACATGAGCTCATTTAAAATGCGAGAATGATGTTGTTGACTTTAACTCCAAAGCAAAAGTCTGCAAATGACATCTCCAGTCAACTCAGTAATGAAAAACATGCATTTGAGTTGGTAAACTCCCTGCGAGGAAAGATGAACTTCATGGACTTACTGGACTTCTTGCCAAAGAGATCTCCAAAAGCTCAAGAACCATTTTCTCTAATGGTAGTGTTACCAGAAAGGGGTTCCGATCCAGACCACCCCAAGAGAGGATTCTTGGATCTCGCGCAAAAAAGAATTCAAGGCGAATCCATAGAGTAAAGTGAAAACAAGTTCATTAAGAAAGTAAAGGAATAAAAGAATGGCTACTCCATAGGCAGAGCAGAGCTTGGGTTGCTGGACTAAGGACACTTACAGTTATTTCTTGATTATACGTTAAACAAGGGGTGGATTATTCATGAGTTTTCCGGGAAAGGGAAATTCCCAGAATGGAGGGTTCCTCCCCTTTTTAGAGTATACAAGGTAACTTCCAGATGTTGCCATGGCATCTGTAAACTGCCATGGCGCTGGTGGGAGTGTCCTTTAACATGCTAATGCATTATAATTAGCATGTAATGAGTAGTGAGGGCAACTAGAGGTCACTGTCATCTCCAACTTGGTTTTGGTGGGTTTTGGCTGGCTTCTTTAATGCAACCTGTTTTATCAGCAAAGCCTTTGTGACCTTTATCTCCTGCCAACCTCCTATCTCATCCTGTGACTAAGAATGCCTAACCTCAAGGAAATGCAGCCCGGTAGGTCTCAGCCTCATTTTACCCAGCTGCTATTCAAGATGGAGTTGCTCTGGTTCGAATGCCTCTGACAGTAGTATAAACTGCAGAGCCTTATTAAACACTGACAAGATCTCTGCTCCTGCCACCTTCACCCTTCTGGGGAGTATCAGAGCTACTCAAATTCAAATATGCTTTCTAGCTGAGAAGCCTCATTCCTTCCTTTGATCAGTTAGTCATTCATTAATTTATTAAATACTTTTCTTTCCTAGTGTCTACTAGATCCCAGACACTTTAATAGATGCTGGGGACACGGCAGTGAATAAGACATAGACCTTACTCTTAAGGCTTTTAGTGGATGAAGGAAAAACAATGATAGAAACAGTATGCATTGGCTGCTTGGAATCCCCTTGAAACTTGAAATCCTGCATGATAGCTCCTAACCCTACTGAGCAGTATGTGGCACGACATTCTCCACCCACTTCCTAAAGTCAACTGGTTTCAGTGTTGAAAAACATGAGTGTTTTTTGATAATGGAAGTACCAATATGAAGGTAAAATATCACTCAACGTATAAAGAAATTTGAGGGGAAAAAAGTAAATAAATTACAATCTTTGGAGAGAAGAGCCAGGCTACAGAAGCACCAAACAAGGCAACATAATTTTTTCAAATGAAATGTCTAAGATCGAAAGATAAGTTTTAGCAATTAAGCACATACCTACACGTCAGAATGCCAGGATTTGGGTAGAGTAACGGACAGTCAAACATGTACTCCTAAGTCATACATTGGATCCTGCTACTCTCTTGCTTAAAATCTTCCCTAGCTTCCACTTAACAAACTCTAAGTACACATACCCACACATATAGTTCATTCATTCAGCAGAACCGCTAATATGTGATGCTACATTGTAAGCAATGGGAATACAAGGCCATGATCACTGTCCTCAAGAATCTCAGTCTAAATTAGAACACAAATTTTTTAAAATGCAATATAATGTCCTCGGAGCCATAGTCACATTATGTACATCGTGCCACAGAGGTACAATGAACAGAGCCAAACTTTCTCCCAGGGGAGAAGGGAAGTAACAGCAGGCTTTGTAGAGAATAGATATTCACATGACACTTGAAAAATAAGTGGGAATTCTGAAAGAGATAGAGGAAGAAAAGGCAAAGCAGCAAATTAGGCAAAGTAAAGGGTCTGAAGTTCGACTGTACTTGCTATTGCCTATGGAATGATCCAGTTGTCAGATGGATCAGTCAGCCAACCTGGCCCGTATACACAGTCTGTACTGGGCAAGTATAACTCTGGACTTCAGTAAATGAGAGGTTTTCTAGGAAAGTATTTCTACTTGAGTCCTTTACCCTTCGGGAGAAGATCTCTGGAAAGAATCGGATAGGAGAGAAAAAGACTACACTCACCACTGACAATCACATGTTTTATATACCTATGTAGCTTATGATTTTATCAGTATATTTATCAATATACTTATAATTTGATGCTCTTTATGAAAAAATCAAAGGTGCTTTTAGTAAAAAGTGAAAGGAAAAGTTGTCAGTTATCCATATGATCTGATACATGTAGATAATCTTAATAGCATAAACAAAAAGAGATAATTTGACAATGATCTGGCATTTTAAGCTATATACATAATTGAATGATAAGATATATTTATTTGACACAAGTTTTCCAGGTGCCAGACTTGGTGCTAAATCATTTAAACAACACAACCCCCTCTGAGAGAGCATACATTCTAGTGGGGAAGACAGACAATAAGAATGTAAGTTCAAAAGACAAGTTTGTGACAAGAGCCAGGAGGCTTACAGTGGTATGCCAGACAGTCACTTCTCTCTGAGGCAGCAATACTTAGGCAGAGATTTGAAGTGAGGTTGAAAACTTTCACTTCCAGAGCTCAGTATTTAATTTGGGTTTCCACACAGATAAAATTAATAATTATAGTATAATGGGGGAAAGAATGAATCTTGGAGCTGACACATGGAATCTGAGTTTGGCCACCCTGGGTAATTTACTTCCCATTTCTGCACATGTGTTTCCAGATACAGCCATCATAGTGTCCACCGAACTGAGCCATTGGTAGAATTGAAAGAAGGCAATATCATAATGAGTTAGATGTGTTTCTTTTATTTTCTTTTCTTTTTTTTTTTTTTTTTTTTTTTGAGACGGAGTCTTGCTGTGCCACCCAGGCTGGAGTGCAGTGGCGCGATCTCGGTTCACTGCAAGCTCCACCTTCCGGGTTCACGTCATTCTCCTGCCTCAGCCTCCCAAGTATCTGGGACTACAGGCACCTGCCACCGCGCCCGGCTAATTTTTTTTGTATTTTTAGTAGAGATGGGATTTCACCGTGTTAGCCAGGATGGTCTTGATCTCCTGACCTCGTGATCCACCCGTCTCGGCCTCCCAAAGTGCTGGGATTACAGGTGTGAGCCACCGCGCCCGACCCAGATGTGTGTTTCTATATGAATTCATTTATATCACCCAGCAACCCTAGAGCACAGGCACCATTATTATCTTCATTATACAGATGAAGAAACCAAGCATCCAGAGGGTAGAAGTGGGGTTTAAATGGGGATGGTTTGACTACAGACCCAGGCTTTTTAAATAATATTCTATACTGCCCCCTGGTATTAGTAACTAGCAAACAGGGCTTAGTGAGTCTTTTTCCCCTTCACCTGAGATGAATACAGCTTTAGAAAACAGAAATGTTTTTACAAATTTATCCTAAGAAAATAATGGATGAGCACAGAGTTAAAGTATGCTCATCGCTACTAAAGAATGTTTATGTATTTATTTAGTATTTTTTAAGTTCTGGGGTACATGCACAGGATGTGCAGGTTTGTTACATAGGTAAATGTGTGCCATGGTGGTGTATTGTACCTATCAACTCATCACCTAGGTATTAAGCCCAGCATGTTTATTTTTAAAAATTGTTTTAATATCCTGCAAATGTATCATATAGCCATAAAGTAGTGGTTATAAAACAATATTAAATGACACGGGAAATGTTCTTCACATGTTTAGTGAAAAGCAAGTTTCACCTGTCCAATGTGATCAATTGTTGTAATACATATATGCCCAGAAAAAAAGACATGCATAGTGGGTGGAGAGAGCAGGGAGGAGGGCACTTCTGGCCAAAATGGGATGCTTGTCCCTTAGGTTGTACAGGGTGGCTGGGGCTTTGTATTTTTGGATTTTGTGTGTGTGTGTTTTTCTATACTTTTCAAAATGTTTGTAATGAACATGTGTTTTTTCAGTACAAGAGAAACAATAGAAATGGAAGTTATCAAAACACTACTCCTTTTAGGACAGCCTATTTGTCTTTGTTTATTCATACAATGTTTTTCTCCTTGTGACATAATACTTCTATTAATGAAGATAAAGCATTCCTACCATATGTTGCATTCTCAGTGGTTTAATGAACGGGTTGGACAATCGTAGCTTCTACCCGGCATTTGCGCTCTCCCTCTGTCTGGCTGCTATAGGGCACCTTCTCCCCGAGCCCCTCACTCCGAATTTAGTGCTTTCCCTACAAAGGGTCTTACCCTTCTCTTGGGGTCAAAAAAAATTGGGGCAAATGAAATGTGTGTTTCTCTGTTAAAGAGGAGGGGCGTCTCATTCCTTGCTAGCTAGAACAATTAAAACACTGATCTTTAACGTGGAACAGAGGGGAAGGATGGGTTGTTAGAATGAGGCATGTTAACAGCCACTCTGCCACAATGAGAAAATCAGACTGTCTGAATTTAACTGGAAATCTCATCAGCATTCTTCTGTGACTCTAACTACAAATGTTACGTTTATGGTTGGAGAGCCCTGGAGTGCACTAACCCATAAAGCTGATAAATTAGAGGAAGGGTTTCTGCATAACACACAAAAAGATGCTTTGCCTTACAAAAGATTCACCTCGGGGTCTTTTGACTCTATGGACCCCTGTGAACAGCTGTTGTGTTGTTTACAGGTCATTAAGTATTTGGCTGAACGATGGGTTAAGGCCAGGGTGGGCTTCAGAGCTGGGGCCACTATGAATTACAGATCAATTAAATGTGGAAACAGCTTTCCAGTGGGGAATCCCACCCTTCTTTTCTGTCCTCTGTCTGGGAAGGAACTGCTAGGGAGACAAGAAAAGACAGGCAGATTAGCAAGAAAGTAATTTGAGGGGTACTTCTGAAAAAACTACAATGTGTTCATGCATAGAGGGTGGGACACCTGTCCCTTGGGCTGTACATGGTGGCTGGGGCTTTGTTGCTCCCAGCAGGACTGCAGTGGGAGGAACTGCGAATCACAGATCCCTGTCAATGTTTGTCTCTGCTGTGGCAGCTTTGGGACAGGACCTCTTGTTTTGCAGACTCCAAAATTCTCCCTAAGAGATGTCTTAAACAGAGGAGGACCCCCAAGGAAGAATTGTCACTGGGGCTCTCTAACCTCTACTGTAATTAACAGGCCCTGAAGAAATCTGTATCTCCATTAACTGGTGGACTCAAAGACTACTAAAAATAGAAATAAGATCTACCCATTTTAACTTACCTTATTCCCTCAAAATTCTATGCCAGCTGCTTTCTCTTCAACAGATTACAGAGCTGGGTTTCCCAGTCACCTGAAGTGCAGGAAGGTTTTAGGTTTAACCTTTAAACTCAACCATTGCTTTTCTGTTTCATGTAATGAAAAATTTAATTTTTCTGGCAATTATTGATCTGGTGTCAGTTCTTTATTCTACAGGTCATGCTTTATGGCTAGATCGTGTGATATACATTGATCCAAGGCTTTTAATGCTCCTTTACAGCATTTATTTTCAGAGCCAGTGCAGGATTTGCTTTCTGACCCAAACAGTAATATCATTTTTAGTGCTACATAAAGGAGTTGACCATAACCTCCCTCTAGTATTAACTGGTACCTGAACTGTTTGGTTCCAGCTCCAAATCCAAGGTGCCTACTTTGGCCAACAGAAGATCAGGATCCCTTTCTATATACTGATTATACAGCACCACTTTCACATTTCAGGAGTGGCCTCTAAAAGCAGTTGAACCCGTTGACCAATTATAGCCTAGAAGGACAGCTAAATAGTAATTATGTCAAACCCAATTCCTTTGTCAGATACACTGTCACATACAAATGGATAACACTAAACGATTTTATTTAAAAGATTTCCCTCATTTAGTTATATAGGACTTCATTTCTGAGCTGAATTATCTTGGAACAAAAGTCAGGATGTGACTTTTGTGTATTCAAAATCAAACATGATTCAGGAGTTAAATTAAGACTTCTCTAGAGCAGAAATAAATAGGAATTTGAATAATCCCTTTTCTCAAAATACTCCGGGTCAAAGTCTGTCATTCTCTGCATTTCCTAATGGGAGAATTTGGGGAATTCAATTAAGAATTTATTTAAATTCTTTAAGAGATGAGGAGCTCAGAAATGAGAAAATCCCCCGCATTGTCTGTGGCTACTCCTGAGTTTATTCTTCATTATTTTACTCCAGATCCTTTGGTAGGCATCCTTTTAACAAATTTCTTAAGAGTTTCAATTCTTCCTTTTAGAAATTCTTTTAAAAAAAAAGATTTAAAGCCTTTCTTTTGTGATAAACTTGATCTTTGAGGGCTTTGCAACTAGTCATATTTCCTACCTTATCTTGGCATCTAGAAAGTACAGTGCCTGGGGAGAAAGACTGGGTAGCTAAGAGAAAAGGTGAGAGGAAGACTTTTCACCATATACACATTTTACCTCTTGAACTTTGAAACCTATGCGTGTATTATCTATTCAGAAAATTAATAAAATTTAAGTAAGAATTTCATGGCATAATGGCAACTTAGAAGACTGTTCTTTATTTTGCCACTATTTCCTTCCCATTTTTTGTTGAGAACGACTAGGTTTTGCTATATTTACTTTTATAATATCCTTATTTGGCCAAATTAAAAGTTAGCAACCTTATGTTATCCTCTGCACTCTTTACTACTTGACTTTTGTCTTTGAATCTAGGTTTCAGGCTTTGACTCTGAATGTATCAATGCCTTTTTTAAAAAACACAGAGACAGGGTCTCACTCTGTTACCCAGACTGGAGTGCAGTCAGAGTATCGCTATGTTGCCCAAGCCGGTCTCAAACTCCTGACCTCAAGTGATCCTCCTACCTTGGCCTCCCGAAGTTCTGGGATTACAGGCGTAAGTCACCACACCTGGCCTTTATCAGTACCTTTCATTAGAAACTGCCTCATTTTGTTTGAATTTCAGCTTTCAGAGACGGGGAGGAAGGAGCCAACAGAGCAGAAAGTGACTATACTAATGTCCTTTTCTCAAAGTAACACGAGTTACCTACTGAATATAAATAGCACTGCTAAAGAAAAAATATATCTGAACTCATTTCTTTTTCCTATAAAGATGAAAATTACTTCTTGGAGATATCTTTTGATATCTGTTTATAGATATCCATTTGCATGTTTTTTTTTTTTTTTTTTTTTTTTTTTTTTTTTTTTGAGACGGAGTCTCGCTCTGTCGCCCAGGCTGGAGTGCCCCCAGTGGTTAATCTCTCGGCTCACTGCAAGCTCCGCCTCCCGGGTTCACGCCATTCTCCTGCCTCAGCCTCCCGAGTAGCTGGGACTACAGGCGCCCACAACCGCGCCCGGCTATTTTTTTGTATTTTTAGTAGAGACGGGGTTTCACCGTGGTCTCGATCTCCTGACCTTGTGATCCGCCCGCCTCGGCCTCCCAAAGTGCTGGGATTACAGGCGTGAGCCACCGCGCCCGGCCCCATTTGCATGTTTATAGGCGATATACACACGCAAATGCATGCACACACAAACACGCACCATACACATACAAAGGGTCACACACTAAACTCTAGTGCTGAAAGTTTGTTCCTATCCCCTCACATGGTGAATGAGGAATATGCTACTGTTACTATGCCCTGTTAATGGTGGCCCAGGACCTAGAACCCCGGTCTCCATTATTCCCAGTCCATATGAGCTTTCCATTAACATTAAACCTACATTTCAAATCAATCAGAAACATGATTTGATTTCTAAAAATACCATTGCATACCACTTGGGAAAACCTAACAATTGCAAAAGGTATCTCCAAGAAGTAATTTTCATCTTTATAGGAAAAAGAAATGAGCTCAGATATATTTTTTCTTTAGCAGTGCTATTTATATTCAGTAACTCGTGTTACTTTGAAAAAAGGACATTAGTATAGTCACTTTCTGCTCTGTTGGCTCCTTCCTCCCCATCTCCGAAAGCTAAAATATAAACTCCTTAGCACAGCATGCAGCGTTCTTTAGATGTGTGCTTTCCCCTACTCTACCGCATCAAACTACTTCTGGGTTCCTAAACAACCATTTCCCCTCATGTTTTCATGAGCGTGCACATGCTGCCCCTCCACCCAGGACCACTTTTTCCATCAAAACCATCCCTCCCACAATAATTCATTCATAAAGTCTCAATGTCACTTCTTCCAAAAGGTTTGCCTGGCCTCACATGTCATTAGTTACCCCTTCCTTTGTGCTCCCATTGCAATTTTGGAGATACATCTTTCAGCACCTATCTCACCCCTCATCATTTCTGGAATATTTGTCTCCCTAATAAAACTGTAAGCTCAAGAACAGCACTGCTATCTTTCTTGCAATTGTCTCCCCATTGTCTACCTAGCATTGTGCTCAGCATACAGTAGGTGATCAATAAATGTTCTCAGAAGGAAGAGCGAGGAGGAGGAAGAAAGACCATCAGTTGAGATGCAAACAGAATGGAAGCTCTCCTGCATGTTCCCTTTTGGATTGTGGTCAAGGAAAAGAATGTTTTCACCTTGGCTAGTGGCCCGGAAATAACTGCATCAAAAGAGCCTTTACAGAAACCATGCAACCCAGGCCTTGAGGAAGAAAGCAGGTAGGCACACTCTTTGCTGCCTTATTCTCTTCTTCATACTTAGGCACGTGCCTGGGAAACATTCTCTTTGCCCTGCACAAAGGCAGAGAAGCCTGCCTGATTAGCCTTTAGTATTGAGTGACATACAGAACGACTTAGGCCATGCTTACGTAATTGTTATTATACACAAAACTAAGAATGGCGACTTACCAGCTCATGGTGTATGCTGCTAATCCATTTTACCACTCATTCCCTAGTCTCTTGAACTTTGCTTAAACACTAGTTTCTCCAACTGGGAAGGGACAAAAGGAAAAAGCAGGAGTCTGACCGCCAAGTTCTAATCCCCACTGTGCCATGTAACTGTGAGCGCATTTTCTCTCTTTGAGAAGTCTCAGTTTCTGCTTCTATAAAATGACATGCTTGGACTAATGATTCCCCCACAGCTCTTCTAGATCTAAAAACTATTATTTTGTGTAAGAGCATATCAAGATATGGAATTACATGCTGAAAAAATAGAACAGTAATCAACCGATATTCATTACATTTAGTTTACGTGCAGACACAGTACCAAGTGCATAGGTGTATGTAAGGGATATAAAAAAGTCTAGGAAATGGCTCCTGCCCTCCATGGGCCAATAGCCTAATCAGAGCTTTAAAACACATCGAAAACACGCCAAGTATTGTGAGCAGATGTGCAAAGTGCCAGGTGAACAGTAGAGATGATAAAACCTTAGACACCAAATAGCCAATACATTAGAAAACCTCACTCAGAACAAGGAGAGAATGAACCACTGAAATAATAAGAATGCGGCTAGCTTCCCATCCTTTGATGCTCATAAATCAGTGAAGAATAAGCCATGGCTTTCTATTAGACATTTTAAATCAATGTCAGCTTCTAATTTAAAAAGTGAGAAGAAAAGAAAATGTAGTATTCTGTTATTAACCCTCAGTACTCTAATAAAAATAATATTCATAATAATAATAAAAAAACTTGCCAAGTGCCAGTCCTGAATCCATTGATGGGCAGTTGCACTACGTAAAATCATATGACTTAGATCAGTTTTCAACAACTTTGCCTCTATGGAGGTGCTCCCTGATAGCCACATCCACCTCAATTCTGGGGAAAAATAGTATCAAGACCTTTCCACCATGATTGTAACAAGAGTTTTGTTTCCTCTGGCTGTGTTTTGAGAGTTACCTCTCCTTTCTCTTCCTTTTTCCCCTAACACTGTCACTCACACACTTCTGATTCCTGCAAAGTGAATCCATGAGCAAAGATATAAACATCCCACCACATTCTTGTTTCTCTCAGGCCCTGCTGACAGACTTGCCTGCCTGTTTTAACCTATTTAAACAGACAGTAAGAATAAGAAAACTATAGCTGCGTACAGGCAAATTCCAATTTCAGATTAGAGGAGATTTCATACAACTTGCAAATGTAGGAGTTCAAGTGCCAGCCAGACGTATAGGCTGGGATCTCACATCTTGAGTCATTCATTTGGGGAAAATTTATTCCCAATTCTTTGACTTCATTTTAGCTCCTTATCTCTATGGGCTTTTTTTTTTTTTCAGTTATCATATTGAATTATTCTGTTTTGGTGGCTGAAATAGTACTTTTTAGCAAGAGTGGGTTGGAACTCTGAAACTCTATAAAAAGGACTAAGTGTGCTGATTTGTGTGTTTCTCTCTAAGGCTCCTTAAACTTCATTATTTTATAATGTAGAAAGTAAATTAAAAGAGAAATTTCCTGTCAGATAACTAATCCCAAAAATTAAAATATTGCCATTTAATTATTGTTTTAATCTCCCATTTGCCTTTTAACCTAATGGGTTTAGTAAACCAATTTCCTTTATACATTTCACTCAATCGCATCAAGAGTGACATATTATTTTGCTAATGCTTTAGGACAGTAATGTAGAGGAGAATGTGTTCTAGTCACATGGTTAGCATACTAACGTAAAAGACTAATATCTAGGCCCATCAATGGCTCTCATTCACCAGAAAGCCACATCCTGGTAGCAGGGGTTCTAGCCTGGGAACCAGTTCCCTGGAGTTCAAAAATGAGAGCTGCTTCAAGCTGCTCCTAACTCCTTCCTAGCATCCACTGCTATATCTGGATTTTCAGAGTTGGGAGCAAAACCAATAATTTTTCCAGAAGAAAATAGAGTGTAAATGTAGTAATCTCTATTTGAAAGCTTTTTATACTTCCAACTCATAACCACTATTGAACATGTCACTTTTTTTCTTATGCTTTCTTGAGTTTTGTTTTACTTTAGTGCCTCACAGATCCTGAGGTCGGGCTGGGGGTTGTGGTCGGGGGTAGGAGTGTGCCTAGGAAGGGTGGAATTCTTTAAACTCAGACCTCTGGGGACTTCTGCCCCAGCAACAGCACTAGTGAAAGGAAAAGCTAATGGAGTCATTGTAGGTCACACTTGAAGAGATATATGGAACATCATGTGCTATCTATAGGAGTTCTTCAAGCCTGGGGTCAAAAGTAGCAGAATAAGCAACATTCTGAAGCAGGAGCTTTTATAGGAATGAGAGAATATATAGTAAAATCTAAGATCTCGAGTTTCAGAGGTAGAGGATTGATTTTAGTCCTCCTTCAGTGACTCAACTACAAGTCCCAGAGTTCTTTTTATATGAAAAAAGAGAAAATGAAAGCACCATTTAACCCAAGACATTTCCCAAAAGAACATTAGAAGCCAGCATGTCACTCAGTCTTAAGTTTCTGTAAGCTCCCAAAGTAAAAAAAAAAAAAAAAAAATTCAGTCTTGAGTGTCTCTACATTGCAACAAGAAGATCTGAAATAAAATAAGATTAGTAGCTTTGAGCAAAAAGGACATTTATTTATCCTTTTCCTCTCTCTTTCTCAAATTCACAGGTATGTGAAATCAATATTGTGGGTTTGAAGTATAAATAAGAAAGCCAGAGTCAGAGAACCAAAATAAACCAACCACCAATCTATTCTGCAGTCTCAGCCCCTCCATTTTGCTGGTAGAGGTCTGAAATTCATCTTGTTTCCCGAAGTTGGGTATCTGCTATGGAGCTCCTTCAAGCCACAGCTGTGCCCCCAATCACATGTACACACCACTGGATTTCACACTACTTCCTAATTTGACCACTGGGACTCTGGTCCACACCTGAACTTTAGCTCCATTGGCTGAACCATAACAACCTGACATTTCCTCTTCCTGGGAGGTTAGACTCTGCCCCTAACCCCTAACTGCTGCTTTACCTAGCTCACTGCCTCCCCATCCTAAGGCTGACTCTACTGTTCAAACATATGGCCCCAACCTCCTTCACACTGTGAACCACACTAGGCTTGGCTGCATCACCTAGGGTATGGGCTGGGTGGCCCTACCTGCCCCCACCTCACTCCCTTCTCCCCACCAGCTCTCCATTAAGGTCCCAGTATCTATTTATCTTTCAGTGGATACTGAGCACCTACTCTGTTCTGGTCACTGTGCCAGGCACTGGAGTCGCAACACTGAATTAGGCAGCATTCTGCCCTCCAGGGACACACTAATGGAAAAGGCAGCAAATCAAAGATGACAAAGATTGCTGTGACAAAGGAATGAACCCTGACCCAATGTCCTCCTTCTGCTCATCTTTGAGCAGAGGGGAAATGGCCTTCAATTCTTGCATATGTACTAAGTAAACTCAGCTTTTACATGAAATTCTCAATTCAGCTCAGTTGACTGTGAAAATATATAATTCATTTTTTAATGAACAACACAGAATAGTTGAGTATTGCCCAAGGATTATAATCTCAAAATCACCGCTGGCCATACTCCCAAAAGCCTGGTGAAAGCATATTTGTGGAGGATTGCCCAAAGGAAGTGCAGATCAGCTTGGTCTGCTTTACAGAACTACTATAAACTGCTGAATCCTCCTGGGGTCCCCAAAGCCCACCCATCAAACCCTTCGAGGGCCTCCTTTAAACCTCTTAGTGATGGGACTCTCGGGCTGCATGGAGCACAGTTTGCTCTGGGCAGCTTAAAACTTAGAAGAGGGTTAGTACTGCTCTTTTCCTGAAATGCCCTCTTCTTTGGTATTCATTCAACACTTTCTCACTAACTCCTTCCTATCTCTTTGGCTTCTTCTTTTAGCCAATTTTGAAGATTACTTTCTGTGGCCATCCAAAACGGAACTCCTTATCTTCTCCCACAAAACTTGTCCCTGCTTTTAAGCTCATACATGCCTTAGCCTCTGCCCACCTCTGCAGGTTCATCCAAGCCTCCACCTCACTGCTCTCCTTTTGTGCCCCACACTGCAGCCAGACTGGACATATTTCACGTCCTTAGATTCAGCCTACTTGCATTCACCTCCTCACCTTTACACATGATGTTCCCTCTGCCCAAAATGCTTACACATGTGAGCACACACACCTACACGCCTACATCTTACCCTCAGTTAGTTCATCTTCTAGTTGCCTCTTCTTCCAAGAAGTCTTCCCTCACTCTACCTCCATCCCCTCCAACTATGCAATACCAGAACACTTTGGACTACTCACTTTATTGTAATTGTCATATATTCTGTTAAGTGCCTGTTACAAAATGAAGTGATTTTTTTTTTTTTTTTTTTTTTTGAGATGGAGTCTCACTCTGTCTCCCAGACTGGAGTGCAGTGGTGCAATCTCAGCTCACTGTAACCTCCACATCACAGGCTCAAGCAATTCTCCTGCCTCAGCCTCCCAAGTAGCTGGGATTACAGGCACCCGCCACCATGCCTGGCTAATTTTTGTATTTTTAGTAGAGGCAGGGTTCACCATGTTGGTCAGGCTGGTCTTGAACTCCTGACCTCAGGTGATCCATCCTTCTCAGCCTCCCAGAGTGCTGGAATCACAGGCGTGAGCCACCATGACCAGACAAAATGAAGTAATTAAATTGCTCTTCTAAAAAATAAATTTCATTGAATTCACGGGTGCTCTGAGAAACATCCCCAAGAAACACATTGTGAGTGCTCTGAGAGGATGTTGTTCACCATTTCTCCAGAGCCTTCTTCATGGGGACCTGGGGTACAGGTGATACTTTCTGCTCTTCAACTAACTAATAGTCATGCTTCTCCTAAGAACAGGATTGTTTTAACTTAGATACCTTTTCCATTGTGTAAGAATGACGTAACCATTGTCACATTGGCTGTTAGAAATCTGAAAACTAAATTGTGTCTCAGTCTTTATGGGATGAATTTTATGAACTTGTCTCATTTCTTTTTCTCATCTTTCATATCTACTTTCAAGTTATGCTAACTTGCTATATGTTATTGTTACATAACAGTAAGTGGACATAAATCTTTTTTGGAATAAAGGAATAACTAATCAAATAAATAAAATGATAGAGGAGTATAAAGTTCAACAGAGAAAAGTAGCCTCTAAATGGTGGAAGGATGTACCAAACAGTACTCCTTAATTTGCAAGTCACTTAAACCCCAAATTGGCTTAAATACAACAAAATAGTAAATTAACTGAAAAGTTTAGTGGTATCTCATTTTCAGGTAGAGTTTGATCCAGGAGCTCAAATCATGCCATCAGATCCTGTTCTCTCACCATGTCTCCCTTCTATCCTCCATGCTTGCTTAATGCTCAGGCTTCATGTGGTGACAAAATAGTTTCTGGAATCTAGACGTTTGTATTCCAAGATGTATGTTTAAAAGACAGAAGAACAAGAGAATATCTCCTGTCTATGAATAAAAAATCCGTAAGGATAGAGACTTTGGCTATTTGGTTTACTGTTGAATTCCCAGCAAGGCGGTGGCTAGCACATAACTGATCGATAAATACTTGTTGAAGTTGTTGTTGTGGAATCACTAAGAGCTCACGCACAAATCCCAATACCTGACCTGGGTCACATGCCCATCCCTGAACTAATCTTTTGGTCAGGGGATCCAGTGCTCTAATTCTCCAGGTCTGGGTCACCTGATCCTAACACCAAAACCAGGGATGAGTCTCCAACTAATCCATGTGCACTGACAGTGGGAGAAGGTGGTTCCTCAAGGGAAATCGGGGGCATTACAAAGAAGGAGAAACAAGCTTGGTGGGCAAAACAATAAATAATGCACATCAATGGACTACCAAGAAGGTGATGTTGGAGTCGAATTGTAAAGGATAAGCAGGAGTTAGCTAATAAAGAGGGCAATTTTCAGCAGGTAACATTCTAGGTATTTTCAAAGCACAGAGTCATAAAACAGCCTGATGCTTTTGAAGAAGTGTAAATAGTTTAATATGGTTAGAGCAAACAAGGGTGGAGAGTAGTAAAAAAAAAAAAAAAAAAAAAAAAGCCAGAGAGATAGGCACAGTGCAAATATGAAAGACCTTTAGAACTAATCCAAGGAGTGTGCACTCTATCCTGAAAGCCCTGAAGAGCGTAGGTAGGATTTTCAGCCTGGGAGCATGCCTGACAGCCAGGCCCTGGCATATCATTACAGGGTCAACACTGATTCATTCTGCAAAAACTGGGTGGGGCTGGGTCTGCAGGTCAAAGAAAGGAGTCCCATATGTGGATGAACAAGAGACACAGGGAGCAGAAGCCAAGCAAATCCTAGGAATCAAATAGACCTGGGAATCGAACAAAGACTGCTAACACTGTCCAATTGTTACTTAAGTCTCAAGCTGGTGGCCCACACTGTTGTGAATTCTTCATCTAAATATGAAAATCCTCTTTAGTGAGGCAGGACACATTCAGAGCATGACATAGTTGGGTATTGTACTAGTTTGCTGGGGCTGCCATAATAAAGTACCACAAACTGGGTGGCTGAAACAACTGAAATTTATTGTCTTACGATTGTGCAGATGGAAAGTCTGAGATCAAGGTGTGGGTAGGGTTGGTTCTTTCTGAGAGCTGTGAGGAAGAATCTGTCCCGTGCCTCTCTCCTGGCTTCTGGTAATTTGCTGGCAATCAATGATGTTCCTTGGCTTGCAGAAGCATCACCCTGATCTCCACCTTCACCTCTACGTGGTGTTCTTCCTGTGTGCACGTCTGTCTCCAAATTCTGTTCCCCACCTCTTTTGAGACATGGTCTCACTGTATTGCCGAGGCTAGAGTGCAGGGGCACCATAATGCATCACCACAGCCTTGATGTCCTGGGCTCAAGTGATTGTCCTGCCTCAGCCTTCCAGTAGCTGGGAACATAGGTCCATACCCATGCCACCACACCTGGTGATTTCTTTTTTCTTTTATTTTTGGAGAGACAAGATCTCCCTGTGTTGCCTGTTGCCCAGGCTCATCTCAAACTCCTGGGCTTAAGTGACTCTCCCATCTCAGCCTCCCAAAGTGTTGGGATTATAGGTATGAGTCACTATGCCCGGCCCAAGTTTCCCCTTTTTATAAGGATAAAAGTCATATTGGATTAGGACTGACCTTAGTGACATCATTTTAACTTGATTACTTCTGCAAAGACCTTATCTCCAAATAAGGTGGCATTCTGAGGTACTGCAGGTAAGGACTTCAACATGAAATTTTGAAGGACACAATTCAATACGCAAAAATGCTATTTTTAAAAAGAAGTTGCAGCCGTACTCAGTGGCTCATGCCTGTAATCCTAGCACTTTGGGAGGCCGAGGCAGGCGGATCACCTGAGGTCAGCAGTTTGAGACCAGCCTGGCCAACATGAGGAAAACCTGTCTCTACTAAAAATACACAAATTAGTTGGGCGTGGTGGCAGGCACCTATAATCCCAGCTACTCAGAAGGCTGAGGCAGGAAAATCGCTTGAACACGGGGGCGGGGCGGAGGTTGCAGTGAGCCGAGATCGCGCCACTGCACTCCAGCTTGGGCGACAACAGTGAAACTCCGTCTCAAAAACAAAAAAACAAACAAACAAAACAAAACAAACAAACAAACCCCTAGCAAGTGGAATTATTTCAAAAGCAACAGCCTTGTTTCCTGAGTGATCTGAGCTCAGGAACTCTGCCTGGGCATCTAGAGAGGAGAAAGTACCTACAGCGTGGGGAGATCTGAGTCAGAATTACAGAGCACAGTGCTGAAGCCAAACATTTTCCTGGATTTAGACCGTTTCCTCCTCCATTTGCCTTTATTTCCTTGCATCCTCTTTTTCATCGGCTCCATTTTTGCTGAGTATTCCTTTGCTTTATTCCCAACGAAAATCGAAAAGACTTGGTGTTCTGAAAAATTCTGAGACTGGCAGTTTTGCTTTTTCTTAAAGGGATAAAAATTGCATCAGTCAACACCTCCCTTCACACTCCCCCCACACACATCCTCATCTTTCTGGAAGACGATACAATATCCTAGAGCGTTGTGGAGAGGATGGAGAGGATGGAGAGGTCAAGGAAGCCCTGGCTTTGCAGAGGCACCTGTCAAGTTCGGGTTAACAGCTGCTGCCTGTGTCTGCCCTCTGCAGCCCAGGGAAATAGTACCCACACGGTGAGAATCCACCGATCCGGAACTGGAAAGGGTGGGGGGTTCTAAGGTTTAGTGTGACACAAATGTCAGGGCAGAACTTTCAAACAGGCTGAGCCCCAGTTCAACGTGGGTGAATGCGCCTAAGGGCCCAGCTCTGGGAATTGAGCAGACTAAAAACGTGGAGAGTAGTTTAGCCAATGAAAAATTGTCACCGTGTTCGGATCGATGCTTTGAACCCCGTTTTAAGTGCGCCACGCTCACTTGGGTCAGGCTCTGGACATTGCGGTGGGCTGAGGTTCTCGCGGGCACGACCCCCCACACTGAGTTTTCATGGACACGACCAGAGCCGTCGAGGCGGGGAAGGGAATGGACTAGAGGCTGAACTTTGGCTTCTTCCTCGGAAAATCACTCCTCCGGTTCCGGGGCAGAGACTCAGCTCATCCTGTGGGATTACACGAGATAGGATCGAGTCCAAACGGATCCCCAGAGCGGCTAGGCGCGCCAGAAAGAATCTAAGTGTTTAATTAACTGCCCCCTTCACACACACCCCAAAGGAGAAGGAACTCAAATAGGCATCCCCACCTAAATCGTTTGATCAGAGGAAATTGGGTTTCTCTCCCCACACCCCGCAACCCACCCTCTTCACTCTTCCTGTCTTTCAGTCCATCAGGATTGTTGGTTTAAAAAAAAAAAAAAAAAGGCATATAATCGGGGGCGGGGCAGAGGCTCTGAGCGAGCCGCACTTGGGAATCTGAGACGCGCCGGGGTGAACTTCTTTCTCCCTGCGCATAATCCGCCTGCTGCTCTGCCCCACGGGCTGCGCGCGGAGCGGGTCCCAGCTCTGCTAGCCTCCCTGCGCCCGCGCGCGGCCGGAGCCCGGCCGGACCTCGCTTTCGGGGCCGAGCCGGGGAACGCGTGGGCGCGCGCCCAGCGGCCTCGATCCCGCGGCGGCGTCCGCGCTCCGCGTTTTCGCTCGCGCCGGGCCCCGCGGCCGAGGGCGGGGTGCGCGGCGGCGCCGCGGCGCGCGGCTTCGGAGCCCGAGCGCACTCAGCCTGCAGCCTAGCTGCCAGCGCCGCCTCCCGCGGCCGACGCCGCCCGACAGCGCGCCCGGAACATGCCAGCCTCGCGCCGCCTGTGCTGACTTCCCCGAGACGCGCCGCGGCCGGCACGGAGACTTTCTGGGCCCTGGATGGTTCGTGCGCTGCTCATCCTTGCCCACCCTTGACGCCGCAGCCCGCAGTCCCGCAGTCCCGCAGCCCCGCAGCCCCGCCGCCCCGCCGCGGCACCGAGGACAGTGCAGCCGAGTTGCGTCTCCCTCGCGCGAGGTGAGTGGCAGCCGGGATCCCGGCGGGTTCCGCAGAGGGGGCTGCGGCGCGGTGGTGGGGGGCGAGCGCCGCAGGGGCAGGGCCGGGCACTTCGCTGGCACCGCCGGGGTCTGTGACAACCAGACTGGGTCGGTGTCGCAGAAGATCAGGGAGAAGGTCATAATCGGTTTGTTGGTATGTAGAGAGGGAAAGCAGAATACTGGCTGCAGCATCGCGAGGGCTTCACAGAGGCTCCCCGCATGGCTCCTGTTTACTGCATCACAACCAACTCTTCCCTTGGTTTTCTCCGGCGTGGAAACCGGTTCTGTGGCCCAAGGGTCGGGGCGATGCGGGGCGCCGGGAGGCGAGGGTGCGTTGGCGTGTTCCCGCCGCTTAGGATCGCCTGTCACCTACTGGCGTCCGGAGGGAGGGTCCCGATTCTCTCCTCTCGCGCTTGGGGAAAGGGCTGGTGGCTTTTTGGCAGGGGCGAATCAACTCCCACCACTCTCCCAACCCCCTGCCCCGCGATGGTGTTTTCTGAATGTAGCACGGACATAGGAAAAAATGGGAGCGTCTTCCTCTCTTGAGGTAGAAAAAGTTGAAGAAACTAGGCATGTTAGTAATTATTAGGAGCAGGACTCAGGATACACCAGAAAGCTGTTAAATTTTCATTGCCCTCTAAGAAAAACAAACGGCATCGCCAGTGACTATTGGCAGTGCTGTGTTATTCTTGGGACTTTGGGAAAATTGTTCACAGATTGTCTTCAGGAGGCTGAAGAACGAGGTTGGGGGTTGGGAGAGAGGGAGGACGGCTGGCATCACGCTGAGTTCCAGCTTGCCTAAGGAGGGTTCAGGATCACAAGCCGAACACGTTTGGTTGCTGATTTTTAAAAGGATATCAGCGGCAGAACTGAGGCTATGAACAAGGCGAACACACCACGGGAACCAGCCTAAAGAAAAAAAAAAAACCCACCACCACCACCAACAAAAAACGTGTAAAAATCTGCCTCTCCTGCAGAGTTCACATGCTTTTGTGCTATAAAATGGATGCATGTATATGTGTCTTTTAGGATAAATTTTATGAATGGCAAATCAATGAAATTGTATCTTGTTCATGCATACAGTGTTGTCTACTGCCTCGTTTTAATCAGTACTTCGGAAGGCTGTGCCTGCAGTTGATGTTATATAATTGACGTAGTTCACCATCAGACATTTTTTTAATGTACTTTTGGAGTAGAGGGAACTTCCATCTGTCTTTTCAGACAGGCCCAAGGTGTAGACGGGTGAGGGTTGCTAATGTTTGCCGTAGTCCGGCTCCAGATGTGTGAGCTCAGCTGTTGCCTGTCACTTAGGTGACAACTGGCCCTTTCCCACTAAGCCTTTGCTGTCTCCATTATCCTCAGTGAAGTGTCAGTGTTCACCCGCCTTCTATTATCAGGAGTGGACTCTAGCCCCTTGGGAGCCGGCAGCCTTGTTTGACCGTCCCCAACATTTTATCTATTTTCAGACTCTAGAAAGGAAAAAAAAAAAAAAAATCCCATGACAGCAAGATAGATACATTTTGAATTGAGCATCAACTTAATCCAAAGATTCTGCTTTAATCAAGACAGCTCTGTAAGGATGACGCAATATTTGTCAAGCCTTTTCTCTGGAACAATATTTACTCCCACCAGGGGATTTTAAACTTAAACAGCAGCCATTCATCTTGCTGTCTGGTGGAGCCTGGTTCAGTTTGCCTCCAATGTGGTCCTAGCCTTGGTGGCTAGGCTTGGCCTGGGACAGGAATCTGTCATTGTAGCCCAGCTGGAGCCTGAAGAAAGCAAAATACAGCACCTGCTGGTACCAGAGGGTTTCTAAATGCCATCAACTGGCGAGTCAGGAAACACAGAAGGAGATATTACAAGCTCTTCCAGAAATGTTTATACAAAGGATTTAGAGGTTAACAATGCATGTGCTCTACATATTAAAACTGAAGGTGCTACAAATAAATGGATGTTACCCACAGTTAAGGGTTTGCACACTTGCTGATGAACTTGAAAATCTCTAAGTTTAATAAGTTGTGGCTAACATAGTATGATTCATTCTTATAAATAAGCCTCGGAAGGAAGGAAGGAAAAGAGGGAGGGATGGAGAGAGGGAGGGAAAAAGGAAGGAAAAACTGGATAGTTTATAGAGATAGACATATTGATGCAACTGAATGGGCTTAGTAAATTAATTTTTCCATCTTTAATTTGGTACTAAGTGGCGAGTTATCACTGAGTGAGCCTGTTGGTTCATAGGTTTTAAAATGAAAAGTGATATATTTTAGTAAAGTGACAGATTCAATCAGTTCTGCCAGTAACACTAGTGAAGCTTAAAAAGCTTATTATGTTTTTATAATCAAGGTCCATGGAACCACTGTTTGTCCATGGTGGGTGGTGGTGTAATAAGTCAGCTTGAGTCTCTCAAATAAAATCTAATATTAGCTAGGGAGAAATAAAGATCCCCTGTAGGGTTAATAGCTGAACTCTTAACTTTAGAGTCAGATGTAGGTAAAAGTCTAGTTGTTCCTAATATTCTTTCCTGTGATAATTCTGAAAAGACCAAAAAAGTTAAATTTTGTAGTTTCTTTGATTACACCTTTTAAAAAGTAGCTGATTTCTCTAAAATATCTTATAATTACTTGAAAGCAAAATACAAAGACTTGAGTATTATGAGTGATTGTCTATAATACTCATGAAAAGGAACAAGAATCTTTACAAACTATTTTCCAGTAATTAAGTAACTCTCTTAATGGCCTATACCTATATTTTGGGTTGTCTAATATTATGGGAAACAATTTTCAGTAAAGATTGTCATTACTTGCATTCTAGTTACTACAGTTAACTTCCTGCTTAAAGTAGTTTATAACGGGCAAATTTTTCCTTTTAAAGAAAGACAGGAAAGCTACATGCAGTGGTGATTGGCTCTATAGCCCCAGCTACTGGGGAGGATCGCTTGAGTCCAGGAGTTCAAGTTGAGCCAAGGCTACATTGTGAGACCCCATCTCTGGAAAAAAAAAAAAAAGTGATTAAAAAAATCAAAATGATTCTCATCTGTGAATAGAAATGTTAAAAATATCACTTGGCTAGGATAGACTCTTCCCCCTTGGAAAAAATAGTTGTCTCTTTCATCTCCATATTATGTAAAATAATACCAACTGTTTAACCCTTATTAGTGAGAGAATGTTAAGATTGCTTAAATATATGTATAATTATTCCACAATAAAGAGAAGGAGTTAGGAAAGTGAAAGGTTTGTGTTTCTGGGTTGCTTGGTTGGTGGGTTGGTGTTTTAAGGGACCATTACTTCTTTTTCTTCTGGTCACAGAAGAAAGGATTATTGGATTGCACACTAGTATCTTTAGAAGGTTGGTATGAGCAAGCAACTAGAGAGAGGGAAGTATGATAATCTGGGTGTCAAGACCTGCATTGTTGCAGTTCCTCGAAACCTCACACAGCCTATGGAGCCAGCACTCCAGAACACGTGCCAAGGACCAAGACAGCATTGAGGAATCTGGAGCAGCCCCTAGCCTCTAACTTCCCCATCTCTGGACACACAGAAGTATAGTACCTCATCTGCCCCAGTAACTGGTAACCACACCCCCATTGTTTATGTTCATGCTGAACTGAAGTGGAGGTTAATTACCTCTGTGTTGATGAATGAACATTTTGAAGCAGTGAAAAAAGCCGGGCCTAAAATTGTATGGGGAGTCCGAGTAAGCTGCTGTTTCCCTCCTTCCCCTCTCTCCTGAAGCAGGGATGGCGAACAAGACAGGCTTTACTGGTTGGAGCACACTGATGTCATGACACTTCTGGCACAGAGATATGACAGAATAATCAGATCACTTTTCTGTATGCCAGAATGACACGATTTTTCCAAGAACCATTCCTAAGCCACTGGTCCACTGGCATTGACTATTTCCAGTTATGGGGGGTAGGGAGGGTGATCAAACCTCTCAGAATGTAATAATTCTTCCTGTCTCTGTTTTATGCACTTGTTTAGACTAAATTCTAAATGCATTTTGGTTATTTTTGAAGGGACCTCTCCAGGAACAAGAACGACTGCCCAACCTGAACCTATTAGACCTTTCCAGCTTCATTCTCCTATAAAGAGAGATTTTACATATAAAATAAAAGTAAAAATGTCAGCCAGGCAGAAGCCAATGTAAACATTTTAAAACGTAGAGCTGCAAACTAGCAAGCAGCTATCATTTGCCTTTACTTAACTCTTCTCCCCTAAGTTTGGTCCTAAGCGAGCCTAAAAGTCAACTGACCAATTCAACAGCAGTTGCATTTTTCTCACTGGTAGATTTGGGGTAAACTCTTGGGAGAGATGCCTTTCATTTCTAGTGGATTACGCTTCAGGAAAAAAAAAAAAAAAAAAAAAAAGGGCTGTGTTATTTCAGTTGTTCTGGTACTGAAGTCATGGACTTCTTTCTAGGAGTTTTGTCCCAGCTGCTGATTTATAACACCCACCAGCTTCTGCTTTGCGTGTGCTTCTCTCTATGTCCTTTTCTCGTTGGGTCTCTGGAAGAAAGATCTGTCAATAATGCAATGAAAATATTGCCCTGAGATGCAGACCGGTAAGTAGACGCCTCCATGCTGACCACTCTCGCTCAGCTGCCCTTCTTTTATCTGAGGCAGAGATCCCCTGACTGGCAATTATGGTCTTTGACTTTGGTAACAATTCTGTTTGAAATGTTTCCAATTATACACAATATTGGCGGCATGTAGCAGCTGCATGCCAAAAAGCATTTCAAAGTGTGTTCCAAGACTCAGGCTGTGATTGCTTTTAATTTAAATAAAGGCTATTTGGTTTCCTGTGTTGTTTTTTATAACCACCTTTCCCCCCATTTTTGTTGCCTTTAAAAAAAGAAGTCTAATATAAAGTAGCCACCACATCATGTGCTATAATATTGGCCCTAGTTTTCTAGGATAGCCATTTTCTCTGAGCAAGCAGAACAAACTTTTTAATAAAGGAATTTTAAAGAAACATTTATAGCAGTTTGGATTACCCCAAAGAAGTAAAGAGGAAAAGGTTATCTTAGAGCATATTGTAAGTAGCTAATGTTTTCAAGTTTGCCTCTCTCCCTTTTTAGGGACATATCAATATAATTATCTTTTTAGGTTATTGGATATCATTTGGTACACTGTTTTTCAGATTCCTCTATTTTTGTGGGTCTATGAAGAAGTGTTGTAAAAGAACATTTAAAAGGTAGAGAGATCTCTCTTAAAACGGGGGATAGAGGGGAATCAGCACATAATTTCACGATTTTATTGGAAGTAAACTCTCCAAATCTGCCTCCTCTGTGGGCTTGAAATCTCTGAACACTGAACCCTTTTTAGAAACCATTTAAAACTGGTAGTTTAAATATTTTAATAACTACCAGATATGTTTGACTTATTAGATCTGAAAATAAGAAAATATACACACTCAGGACCTGGAGTAAATGGATTGGTAATAGAACTGGGGAGTTCTGTTTCCAGGACAGTTTTGGCCCACCTGAAACATAACACCTAGAGCTAGAGGGTATCCAATAGGTGAGGTGCTAAGATGGTCCTAATTAAGGTGTTTTCACATAGGCTCTTTGAATCCTGGCAAAAACATCCTATCAAATATAGTGCTTTTTGGGGTCAAACAGTAGTTGACTTGCATAAATGCCAACATCTCTTCTGGCATCTTTGGAAATCTTCCATAGTGTAATAAATAGTACTGTATAATCCAAATTTGTAAATGCCATGTTTCATGCAGCCCTTGTAGAGACAACTGAAATTAGCCCATGCTTCTAGGGATGATTGAGATCCTGGAGGTTAGGTGACTGCCTAAATCCAAAGTACTACCAGTAACTAATGCTATTGGAGGCCTTTGATGAAATCTAGGAGAAGGTGTGAGGTTAAACTTAGCATAGTACTGTACTGTGAAGAAGTGCCCACCAAACAATGCTTAGAGTTTTCCCTTAAATCTCCTTTATCCTTGGAAATTGTCTTTCGATTAAGCAAACCTTCTTGGAGGAAATTTGCTCAACTAGAGGTAAAATGAGGTTTATTCAACTAGAGGTAAAATGAGGTTTAGGTTATTTTACCAGCTGAACACCCTAGCTTGCCAGACACATCCACCTTACCCAGGCCCATTGCTATAGAGACAAAACCCACAGTAACTGTGGTTGAAATAGAAAGTCTATTAAAACCTTTTTCTATATTGGCCAGCTCTTCTGCCCCAGTTAAAATGCTGCCTTCTGTGTACACACACACACACGAGTTTCAATCTAATAATAGCAAACTGCTTTAAGCCATGTATAGTTTCACCAAGGGCATTTGTACTTCTTTGGTTTCCTTTATTTCACTGATAAGCAAATATTATGGCAATTTTCTGAAGAAACTCATAACTTGTTAACTATAATTGATACTTCCAACTATCCTATTTACATGCATGAATAATCTAAGTTCCTAATTTGGGATCTGAAAAGGGGCTAGAATTCGGGGGTGTCCAATCTTTGGCTTCCCTGGGCCACATTGGAAGAATTGTCTTGGGCCACACATAAAATATACTAACACTAACAATGGCTGATGAGCTAAATTAAAAAAAAGAAATCACACACACACAGAAGTCTCAGAATGTTTTAAGAAAGTTTACAGATTTGTGTTGGGCCGCATGCAAAGCCATCCTGGGCTGCATGTGGCCCGCGGGCCGTGGGTTGGACCAGCTTGCACTATGTAGTGCGGTATGTTGTTTTGTTTTGAAATATCTCTTTCAAATCATTTAGAGAATGTTAGGTTTTACATAAGAAGACTGCTTAGTGCTCTAATGTTGAAATACGTGTTATAATGTATGTCAAAAAGAGATTACATTTTACATTCTTCTGTGACTATGTAATTAATACGTATGTTCAGTGCTTGAAGTATATGCATGTTACATAATTTTTAGAAAGAGATAAAGTTAGGTCTGAAGTGCATTAGAGAATCACAGATGTTTCTTGTAAGAGAATACATATGCTTCATAGGAATTTTGAACTGCTTTCTGACGCTAAGCTTTGTTCACTGCAAGGATCATATGAATAATTTCATTGAGTTGCCCCAGTTCTTATTTACACAAGCCTTGAGAAAGGAGCTGAAGTGATAAATAACTTGCCCCCCTCACCTAGTTCTGAATTGCTTTAGCCTTTTATGTTTCATGAATGTGAAGGGAGGGAATAAAATATACAGAGAAGATGTTTGTGTTTAAATAACTTAATCATACAAGTTCCCTTTGTGGGCCTTCTATAAGCTTAAACAGCTTGGCAGGCTAATAGCCAAAAACGTGTCCTCAAGTACTGCCAAAAGTGTTAAAAGCAGACCAGGCTTTCTCCATATTGAGGTACTGGGAACATATTTTTTTTAACCTTCTGAATTTTGGGAATAAATCAGAAAATCACTCTTCTTTTTTCCCCTCCCTTTCCTTACCCACGGAAACCAAAATTATTATTCATTGCAGTGCTGAAATGAGAAACTGATAGGAATTATGATGATTGTGTGAGAGTGTTTTAAACTAGCCTGATTTGGCTGTTTAGGCCGGAAGCAACCAGGTTATGATAGTGTATCATGGGTCTTTTTTTGTTACTGTTTATGCTGTCTGTGGACACTGGCTTCTTTGCTTTAGTTCCATAACTCTTTTTTTGAGATGGAGTCTCCCTCTGTCGCCCAGGCTGGAGTGCAGTGGCATGATTTCGGCTCACTGCAACCTCTGCCTCCTGAGTTCAAGAGATTCTCCTGCCTCAGCCTCCCAAGTAGCTGGGATTACAGGCACATGCCACCATGCCTGGCTAATTTTTGTATTTTTAGTGGAGATGGGATTTCACCATGTTGGCCAGGCTGGTCTTGAACTCCTGACCTCAAGTGATCCACCTGTCTCGGCCTCCCAAAGTACTGGGATTTCAGGCGTGAGCCACCTCACCTGGCCTGATTCCATAACTTTTAATGTAATACTTTGTCGATTTATTCTGTTTTTTCTCAAGCAGAGATCCCAAAATAGACAGTAGTGGAGGGATGTGCTATAATAGTACAGAAAAAGCCAGTTTTTTTAAAAACAGTTTTTTGGATTAAAAACCAAAAAGCTCAGACTAGTACAATAACTGTGTGATTTTTGAGCCAGTCTCTCGGCCCCTCTGGGCTTCAGTTTCTTCATATATAAAATGAGGGAATTAGACTAGATCAGTGCATATTAATCAAAGGATTGAATCACACACATCTAAATACAAATACACAGATTTTAATGCAGTAGGTTTTGGGTGCAGTCGCACTTTTAGCTTGAACAAGCTCCTCACGTGATTCCAATGCACACCTGCTGCTGAGCTGTTAAATTAGATGATGTCTAAGGTATCCTTCTCATTCCAAAATTTGTTTCTAATCCTACTAGACTGAATTATCTGCCTGCCTGCTTTTCTTTCCTTTTCCTTTCCCTCCCTTCCTTACTCTCTCTCTCGCTTTCTCCTTCCTTCCTTCCTTCCTTCCTTCCTTCCTTCCTTCCTTCCTTCCTTCCTTCCTTCCTTCCTTTTTTGTTCATTCATTCACTCTTAATGACTGCTTTCATTCCTTAAAAGTCGTCATTGATATTTTGCTGTCAAAATATCATAGATGTCATTTTAACCTGGAAATGAAGGTCTATGTTCTGTGCCTGTGAGTAGATGCTAATCCCAAGGAACCATGTTTGTTCACCATTGCATACCCCATGCCTAACACAGTACCTGGCGCATAGTAGACACTTGACAAATTCAGGGAGCCCAAAAAGTCAAGAAACTTAAAAATACATATACTGTTATGTTTTCAAATAATATGCTCAGTGTATATTTTGTCAACTTCCAAATACCTCTAGTGCAAAGTACCTCCAGATTTAAAACAAACATAATTGTTTATCTGAAAAACAATATAATAAATACATTATTTTCCTTCAGTTTCCAGACTTTAGGCATACTCTATGGTGCATTTATTGTATTTTTCTCCAGGTTAACAACTGATCTCATTGCTTTAAATTTGGAAGTACTACAGTTGGAAACATATCTGGAGGTTGACAGAAAAAGATGTTAAGCATATTATTCAAAAGTATAATTAATATACTGTTGAAAAATAAGTTGATCCTATGTTTCCTCACTTTTTGAGCATCCATATTTATTGAATGAATGAATTCCAATTTTCTGTGTCAGTTTAAGAACTATAATCTGACCAAATCACTGTAAAGGTTTTTAAATGTATCTGGGGCCAGGTGCGGTGACTCACGCCTGTAATCCCAGCACTTTGGGAGGTCGAGGCAGGTGGATCACTTGAGGCCAAGAGTTCGAGACCAGCCTGGCCAACATGGTGAAACCCTGCCTCTACTAAAAAAACACAAAAAATTAGCTGGACATGGTGGTGGGTACCTGTAATCCCAACTACCTGGGAGGCTGAGGCAGGAGAATCTCTTGAACCCAGGAGGTGGAGGTTGTAGTGAGCCGAGATCGCACCATTGCACTCCAGCCTGGGTGATAAGAGCAAAACCCATCTCAAAAAAAAATGATAATATAAACTCTATCTCAAAAAAATAATAATAAAGAAGACATATGATACTTTACTTGATTCGTTGTTGTTTGTTGCCATTTTGGGGGAGGTTTTATTATTGTTTTGTTTGTTTTTTAATTAAAAGAAGAACTTTATAACTCACCATTCTGAAACCTGGCTAACTATCCAATTTCCTTTGAACTTTTACACTATACCGATGTGGCCAGTGGCAAAATCAGCTAGCTTTAGCACCTTCTTCCTACCGTATGCCCCCTGCCAAATCAAATAATCAGAATGGAAAATTCTACCTGAATTATCTACCTGAGTTGTTTGCACATATAACTGGAAAACTCTCTTTTTAGTTATTATGTGAAGAAATACCGTGAGGCATTTTAGGAAAAACACTTAACTGTATTTTTCAAGTTATTTGAAGTTCAAGGATTATTTGAAATAAATTGAGAGCTGGTTCAGAGTATTGTATAAAGCCTTAATATTTGCAGATTTGACTTTCCTGAAGTTTCACAGAAAATCTCCTTGTTTGTACTGGACTTTATGCTAATGTTAAAAAAAAAAAAAAGACACGTGAAATCACAGCTCACTCTGTCCCTTCAGGTCTCTGCTCAAAGTCGTCTGATGTCAGATAGCCTTCCCTGGTCATCCTGTAAAAAATAGCAGCCTCCCTGCTTTTTCCCAGTCACCATCTAGCACCCCCCAATCCTCTTAAGCTGCTGTACCTTTTTTCATAGCACTGTTAGATATTTATTGTGATAGTTACCTATTCCCTGAAGATGCCTCTGTACAGTTTTGTCTACTGCCATTTTAATGTTGTATATAAAATAAAGATAAGGTCAGGCACAGTGGCTCACGCCTATAATCCCAGCACTTTGAGGAAGGCCGAGGCGGGCAGATCACCGGAGGTCAGAAGTTCCAGACCAGCCTGGCTAACATAGTGAAACCTTGTTTCTACTAAAAATATAAAAAATTAGCCAGGCTTGGTGGCGCGTGCCTATAATCCCAGCTACTCGGGAGGCTGAGGCAGGAGAATCACTTGAACCTGGGAGGTGGAGGTTGCAGTGAGCCAAGATCATGCCATTGTACTCTATCTTGGTCAACAAGAATGAAACTCTGTCTCAAAATAAATAAATAAATAAATAAAATAAACACAAATAGTAGCCAGTATTCTGTTTTTATCTGAGCTAAAAATTTTTGAGAAAGGAGATAAAGATATTTTGTTTGGAACATTTTTGTGGTTTTTTTCCCCCCAGCTGAAGTGGAGTTTCTCAGCTGTTTACGCTTTTATCTAAATAAAGCCAGAGAAACATGATAGAATAGGAGGAAAGATGCTTATCAAATAACCCTCCTTCCTTTTCCACACCCCCAAGTGATCAAGGAAATGTAATCATCTAGCAAAGGGATGCTGTATTAATAGAAGATTGAATATTTGCAGCAAGGAAGCTGTGTAACTTCCTTCTTCATAATACACCCATGCCACTCCGTAACCTTAAAAAAAAAAATAGAGGTAGAATCTTCAGAGAAGCTTGTGATGTTGCCATGTATGTTAAAACATGGATGAGAGACTGTCTTTCACTCAAAAAATCTCCCAATATAAATTCCAGGGGTGAAAAGCTAATCCTCTAAGTGATTTCAACCAGCTTGCTAGGAAACCTAGTTGCTTGAAATTGTTATTTTAATGTCTCAACTTCCAGAGCTAAATTGTCAGTGAGTCAGTTTTCCTATTAAGAAGTTGAGCCAACTTATTTATCCAGAAATTACCATGTTTTAACTTGGGGGTTCTTTATTATAATAAGACTAATACCTCCAAAGTACACAAAATGCTTTCATATTCATCTCATTTATCTTCCTTGCATCTTTATGTGCAGGTCTGACCAAGGTTATCCCAATTTACTGATAAAGAAGCTACCTTTTAGTTCAAGATGCAACTTCCTGAGGAGCTTTGGTTTGGCAGTTCCTAAATAAAGGAATGTTTGCAGTTAAATTTTTAGAAAGAAAGATAAAAAGAACAATAGAAAGGGAAAGTAAGCAAGCATTTGTAGCTTACCCAAAATTGTTTGATGATGTTTTATTGTTTCATAAATATTGCTGTGCTTATGTGTGTTCTATATTAAATGCTTTTACGTAATTATTGCATCTCCTACTAACTTACATGGCATCTTGGATGAGTCACATAATTTTCTGGCCTTCTTACCCACTCTGTGCCTCAGTTTCCTGAATTGTAAAGTGAGGAGAGGCTGATTGATTTTTTAAGCTCAAAATTTACTTGACTCTAAAAATTTGGAGGCCATAACTTCAGGGGGATAGATAATAAATAACAAATGTGAGCTGGTAATATTATTGTTAGTCTCATCATTCTCACTACCTAAATCCCAAATTAGAATTTTTTTAACAGTCTATTTCAAAAGTATTCATATGTGCCAGGTGCAACTTATAGCTTTATATATTATTCACTGTGGCCAGTTAAAATTCAACAATAGCTATGTTTTAAAGGCATAAGGACCTAAGAGAATATACTCTTCCCCTGATCAAAAGTCTGGTTTGTGGTTTACCTTAGAGTTCAATGTGACAGCTAAAAACAAAATTGCAGTGATATTAGAGAGCAAATTATTAATCTAATGTTGTTACAACAGTGGCATACTTATGTTTATACTAAAAATTACAAATGTGATTATTATATTTATACATGGGAAATGTGGACAATTTTTAAAGTAGTACTCAAATTAGCATGTTCACTTGTTGACGCACAGTGATTAGAACTGTGTTTAAAATGTGCGTGCCCATTGACCAAACAGGGTTTAATTTTGGGAGGCTTAGAGAGGGTTTGCTGGAAAATAAGAATAACCTGACGTTCATTTGAGTTGCATTCCTAACCTAATATTTTCAATAACCCTAATAACTTTCTTATCTTCCAAACTCCTCAGATAAATGCTGGTGTAAATATGCAGTAAGTAGTGAAACTCTTCCTATATTAATCTTTGATAACACATGTTGGCATATGTCCCCATACCTACTGGCCTGAATGTTCCTTTTAGTAGCATTGTAATTAATTAAATCACTCACTTTTCAGCAAATTCTTAGAACCTTAGGTCTTGTTCACGTTCTACTTAGACTGCACCCAAAGTTATAAGTGGCCCACCGGGAAGCATTATACTATCTGTATTACATCTGAGATTAAGCTTTTGAATTGTTCAGATGAACACAGCAGTGAGCCATGGTGTGTCTCCCAGAAGATTCTTCAGTGACTATGAAGTGCTGTACCAATAGGAAGAACTAATAAATGTGACATTAATAATCACCAGTTTGAATCTGGGTCACTTCAGCCATGACTCAAAGATCAGACGCTATCAGATGGTAATGACTGTGTGAAAATTCTGCAGGAAGGCATTTCATTTCTTAATGACACCTTTGTGGGCCTTCTCAGCAGACTGTTAGAGGGCAGAACAGAAATAAAATCGAATATGCCCCTTGGTCTGGAGGCCAGCGCTCCAGGGTAGAGTTGGCACACTTCTGCAGAGATGCTTTAGGAGCAGTTCACAGTGTTTTGTGTTGTTCTCTCTCCTTAAATGGATCTGCAGAACCTTTCATCTCTTGCCTCTTTTCCTAACCATTTATTCACTTCAAAGTGATGGGAGCTGTTTTGCATATTCTCTGCCTTGTTTTCTCTTCTCTGAAAAGTAAGGAGAAATTGCACTTACAAACGCATGTTAACCATTTAATGTTAAGCTTTCCCATTTTTATTTCAATTTGGTGGCATGGTTTTCCTTTCAACACACCTTTATTGAGTGCCTGTGGTTTGCCAGGCATTATGGTAGGTTCTGGGAATACAAACATTACATAGGAGTGGTTCAGTTTTTCAAGAGCGCAGTGTTTTGTAAGGGAGGAAGGCGTGTAAGCACTTACTGGCAATACATTGCTGTAAAGGCAGGAATAGAGAAATGTACTGGATATAGCAGTAGCACAGAGGCAAAGCCTGAAGTTATTTTTTCTGTGTGGACTATTAAGGGAGGCTTCAAAGAGGGAGATGATTGAGTTAGGTCTTAATGACTAAATAGGAGTTTGGCCAAGCCAGTATCAGAATAGCAGAATGGGCCAGTTTAGGCAGAAGGAAAAGTATATACAAAGGCAGGAAACATTAGACAAGCATGATGCTTTGTGAATTTTAAGGTTTTTCTTGTTTTTGTTTTTGTTTTTTTGAGACAGAGTCTCG
Source organism: Macaca thibetana thibetana (assembly GCF_024542745.1). Classification (NCBI taxonomy): domain Eukaryota; kingdom Metazoa; phylum Chordata; class Mammalia; order Primates; family Cercopithecidae; genus Macaca; species Macaca thibetana. The sequence goes on along the minus strand of NC_065588.1, from coordinate 38,694,860 downwards.
CTCTGTCGCCCACGCTGGAGTACAGTGGCACAGTCTCGGCTCACTGCAACCTCTGTCCCCCAGGTTTAAGCTATTCTCCTGCCTCAGCCTCCTGAGTAGCTGGGATTACAGGTGCCCGCCACCATGTCCAGCTAATTTTTGTAATTTTAGTAGATACGGGGTTTTACCACATTAGTTAGGCTGGTCCTCAGGTGATCTGCCCACCTCGGCCTCCCAAAGTGCTGGGATTACAGGCGTGAGCCACCGCACCCGGCCCAAATTGCAAGTTTTTCTATTTGGCTGTAAGATGAACTGTACTGTTAGGGACTGATTGCCACCTTTGCAAATCAGTTTAAATCAGAAATAAGATATGAATTTTGGCAACTTTTATTGTAATCCTGTCTTTTCTGTGGCTGGCCTTAAGGTTCTAAGTAACAACTCCCTGTGTTCCTTCTTAAATATGGCATTTACCTGGCCAGCCTACCAGCTGTTTATACTTGTGTCTTTTCATCGTTATGTTGTTACAATCTGTACTTATTTACTCTTTAGTTTCACTGCCAGGTTTGAATTTCAGCCTCAAGTGTTTAGACAACATTATGTAATGAATGTTATACTTTTATGACATTTGCTTTAGTACTGTAAGAGCTTTCCATGAAAGCTAATAGTTGAAAAAGAAGCCCGAATGTCACCAAGTGGCCTCCAGATGTGTTTTATTGTGTTGGTATCTGTTTTGTTTTCATATAACCTTTTTTTAATCTAAAAAAAAAAAAAAAAAAAAAAAAACTTTACCAAGCAGAAATAGCAGACAATAGTCTCATAGGAGATGAACTATTTTCTTCATTTCCTGATTGTTATGTTTTGAACTCGTGCTTAAAAAAATAGCAACAACAAAAACCTATTTTTCCATAGAAGAAAGCCTCCACAACAGTATAAATACTGTACTTTTAAAAGCAAATCATGTTTGTTTGTTTTTTGAAGGTAAACTCACTTCTTAGGTTGAAAGGTTCTGCTTTCTTAGGTTGGAAGGGTCTGTTTTCATATGTTATTCTTCAATGTGGTAATATTAAAATTGTGATTTAACATCTTGGAGAATTTCTGCCATCTAGTTGTTCACTGAGCAATCAGGATGTTTTCAGGCAGTCTGGTGTGTGATATTTTGTAGCATATGTGGCTGAACATGTCAATTTCAAAGAGCTTTACAAGCTTTAATCAATTTTCACAATAACCAGACACAATTTGCTTTATTGATGGAAAGTCCACAGACAGTGGGGTTCAGAGTCTTGCCCATATTTGTATAGCAAAGTGGTTTTCAAACGTTTTTTATTGCTGAATGCTTTTCTCAAGCATAAGATTATCTGGAACCCTAGCATGGAAAGTAGGATTGCTTTTGTTGGGAGCTGGAAAGGTGTTTGTCATAAGGCAGCCATATTTATAAAGACACACACACAAGAATACCTAGTTAAATTTGAATTTCAGATAAATAATGAATAAGTTTTTAGTACACATGTGTCTGAAATATTGCATGTCCCCAAGAAATTATTGGTTGTCTATCTGAAATTTAGGTTTTACTGGGCATCCTGTATTTTGCCTGGCAACCCTAAACTGGTGACCATAACCCCATCCCTCAGCTCCCTTCTGTCCTTCCAGCCAGGTGGGGTTCCTGGTTCCTCGAACACAGCTTGAAAACCACAGACAGGAGAAGTCTATAAAAATGCTGAGAAAGAAATAATAGTATATTTTTCTTCTCAGTCCTAAATTTAGACAATATTACCACTTCCTTGGCTGTGTTAGAGAATCTTCATGATGATGCATACATGGCCACACATAATAATTTTAAAGAATTATTGCTCAGCCAGATGCAGTGGCTTATGCCTTATAATCCCACCATTTGGGGAGGCCAAGGTGGGTGGATCACTTGAGCCCCGGAGTTTGAGACCAGCCTGGGCAACATGGCAAAATCCCATCTCTACAAAGTACAGAAACTAGCTGGGTGTGGCAGCATTGGAGGATTGATTGAGCCTGGGAGATGGAGGCTGTAGTGAAGTGAAATCTTGCCACTGCACTCCAGCCTGGGCAACAGAGTGAAACCCTGTCTCAAAATAATAATAATAATAATAATAATACAAAAAGAATTATGCTTTGCTTTTCCTTTCTTTTATCTTAGAATAAAATACTTTCTCTCCCAATCTTTGGGAATAATGTTTAAGTCACCTATTTGTAGAAGCTAAAGCCTTAACTCCTGTGAGTTAAAGAGAACTGATGGTATAATCAGAATTGCAGTTGGCCACGTAGAGTCAATAAAGAAAAGAATGAATAGGAGTTTGTGAGTATGCCTCTAAAGCAGCCCAGCGCAGAATTGTCTCGTGTGGACTTCTCCTTGTCTATTGGTCTATTTGGCAAGCACATCTTTTAGTGGTCCTGGCTTGATGGCAATGCCCATTGAAGTAATTATGTTATTTTGCCCTAATATTTTAAAGCAGCCCTCAGATATTACTCTCATTTCTCAGGTCAACTACTCCACAGAGCATTTTATTTATTTAGCCATTAAATGTTTTAGTGTAAGTGAGTACAGTCTGATTAGCAATCAGAAAGCACTAAGTTTGTTTAGGCTGAAACACTCCTCCAGTGCCCAAGGAACTCACTGGATTAACTGATTTTTTTTAATCTTTTTTTAAACACACAAGAAACTGAGGACCATAGCCTGGATCTAAGGAAATCTATGTGCTTTGGGTTTGATGCTCTACATGGGTGACCTACTAACTCTGTGTAAAATTTTGTATTTACAGAATGTTAGTAGTGGTTTATTTCCTGGTGGTATAGGAATGCGTATAATTTTATTCTTAAATTTTTTTTTTTACCTTTCAGACAGAGTCTTGCTCTGTTGCCCAGACTGGAGTACAGTGGTGCTATCATGGCTCACTTGCAGCCTTGACATCCTGGGCTCAAGCAGTCCTCCCACCTCAGCCTACCAAGTAGCTAGGACTACAGGTGCATGCCACTATGCCTTGCTGATTTTATATATGTGTGTGTGTGTGTGTGTGTGTGTGTGTGTGTGTGTGTATATATATATATATATATTAGAGATGAGGTCTCACTTTATTGCCTAGGCTGATCGCAAACTCCTGGACTCAAATGACCCTTCTACCCCAGCCTTCCAAAGTGCTAGAATTACAAGCTTAAGCCTTGATTTTATTTTTTCATGCCATTCTCATGTTTTTTATATATGTGTGTGTGTGTGTATATATATATATATATATTTTTTTTTTTTTTTTTTTTTTGAGACAGAGTTTTGCTCTTGTTGCTCAGGCTGGAGTACAATGGCATGATCTCGGCTCACTGCAACCTCCGCCTCCTGGGTTCAAGCGATTCTTCTGCCTCAGCCTCCCCAGCAGCTGGGATTACAGGTGCCTGCCCCCATGCCCAGCTAATTTTTTGTATTTTTTAGTAGAGATGGGGTTTCACCATGTTGTCCAGGCTGGTCTTGAACTCCTGGCCTCAAGTGATCCACCCACCTCAGCCTCCCAAAGTTCTGGGATTACAAGCGTGAGCCACTGCGCCCACCCTAGAGATATATTTTAAACAATGTTCCTGTGCTTAAATGTTCCAAAGTAGAGATGAAGATCATCTGGGATATTAATAATAATTTTTTAAAATCTGCAAATGTTTATATATCTTTCAAGGTTAATTGTATTGTGAAATCTGCCCAAACTGTTTACACTTAAAATTTCTCTTTCATTCATTCATTCATTCAACAAATACTTATTGAAGAAATATAATATAGACATAGTCCTTTATATCGCAAGAAAGGGATTGGTGAGGTAAAAGGAAAAGAAAAGGAAAGTGAAAGATATAACCCACAATCTTTGTCCTTCAAGACTTCACTGTGTAGTGGGGCAGGACTGGGGCATGTACTCATACAGGTGCCCCTGAAATGGGGAGAAAAGATGATTGGCCTCTATAGCAAATGAGCTGTTTGATGCGCAGTGATAGTAAATGACTTTCATGAGGCTGTGTGTTACTATCAGTACCAGAACACCCAGGACACCTGAATTCCTATTACGGGTTCATACCCCTGCATCATAAAAACAAGTGCAAACTCCTGTCCATCAGGTGGGTCTGAAAAGCCATCACAATCCCTGCTGCTTTCCAAATCCAAGGCCTGGGACCAGGGAGTTCACCTGCTTCCTCAGACAAGACCAGCCCCAAACTGGCTGCAGACTGAGGCTAGGATCCCCACCAGCTTTAAACACAGCCTGAATTTGTGCTGGATGGTGTCACCCTTCTGTAGGCTGGTTTCAATTATTTTGTTTTTTAGCTGCTTTTTATATTCTCTGGGAGGAGACAATAGCCTGTAATTTTATTCCTGTAATACCTCTTCATAAAACCTGTTTACAGATCTGATTTTACTCTAAAACTCATACCAAATCTATGATATAGAGCAGTCCAAAATATTTGCGTTTTTTCCTTATAATATTAACACACGAAAAAAGTTACCATTCATTGTGTTTACCTCCTTTCACAGTTCATATAGCGTAAATTTTACTCTGTTTCTCAGTGGCTGGATGAAGGCAGAATTTGACAGGCAATTTGAGGGGATTTGTGTAATAAAGCCTAGAAAACTAAAGATTTTGTATGTGTTAAGACAACCTTTGGGTCAAAGTTAAATTCACACAAACTATTGCATAGTAAATTAAACTGAGTTATTGTTGACATTAATATGTAAATACTTATAAAAATAATCTACCAGATATACAATATAGTTGCTTTAAAATAAGGCTAAATATTTTATTCTTTATTTTGATTGGATATGTTAAAGGTTATGTCATAATTTAATAATTTTCAAGAACTTACTGAATACAGAATATTTATTTATTTATTTAGAGACAGAGTTTTTGCTCTGTTGCCCAAGCTGGAGTGCAGTGGTGTAATCTCGGCTCACTGCAACCTCCACCTCCCAGGTTCAAGTGATTCTTCTGCCTCAGCCTCGCAAGTAGCTGGGATTACAGGCACCCACTACCACGCCTGGCTGATTTTTGTATTTTTAGTAGATACGGGATTTCATCATGTTGGCCAGGCTGGTCTCGAATTCCCAACCTCTGGTGATCCACCCGTGTTGGCCTCCCAAAGTGCTGGGATTACAGGCATGAGCCACCGTGCCCGGCCCAGGAATTTTTACTTTTAAGATGCACATTTGAATTTGGAAATCCACTAAAGTAGATATGAAAGAACTTTCCTAAAGGATTTTTTTTTACTTATGAATAAACTAGGTGTTTTCTAGAAAGAGAAATATGGGTGCCATTCAAAATTGCCTAATCATAATTCTGTGAGCTGTTGAAATCAAACAAATGCCTTGATCAGTTGAGCTGCCAGATGGAATTTTATCTAAAACCAGTTCAGCTGCTTTCATACTTTAGGACTCCTGTGAATTTTATCACAAAATTACTTCATACTCCATTTGGAAGGTAGTTACTTAAGCATGGAGTATGACAATTGTTTAACAGTGCACAGTGAAACTTAAATAATTTATGACTCAAGGAAGGGAGCTACATCTAATTGAAACATCTAGGGTAGTTCAGGTAGGTGGTCATAACCGCTCAGGTGTCATGCACTATTCCAATTCAGATTGGCTAATGAGCCTATAAGGCTTTGCCTTACTTTTCTTGAAAGTTCAGTTATCCATTAGCACAGTGCCACCTAACATCAGGCTGGGACATTGATTTTGAATTGATTCACAAAGGAGTGCCAGGCGTCACTTAGTGACTGTCTAGTCAATAGCAGGTGTCCTCTGCAGATCTTTCATTTCAGTCTGTGCTGTTTAGTTGGTGACACAATCTTTCAGCTTTACCATCCTGAGCAAAATTTCCCAGTGCCACAGTGCTCATCTTAAACATGAAGCCTGGTGAAGTGATATGTTCCCATTATTGATCCATCTGTTCCAGAGATTATGTCACCACAAAGGAGTTAATTGGTCTTGTTTTGAGGGTCATGTTTAATTGCATAGGTCAGCAAAGGAAGATAAATGACTACTTCTTTAAGTCTGTGCCTCACTTTTTCTCTAAGACTGCTGAAACAGTACAATTGATTTCCTTATCGCCACAGCTGGCGCCGTAAGAATGAAATACAAGCTGAAAAATGTTACTGGTATATAAAAACCTGAGTTAATGAGTCCAGATAGTTAAATATAGAATATGCCTAAACTGATTGCTCACAGAAATCTTCCCACATCCAACAGGAAGAAAGGAGGCACTAGATGGCAGTCTTCAACAAACTTGAAATGACATTTCCTCTTAAAAGAAAAGCATTACCTAAAAGCAGTTACTTCTGTTCTGGATGAGCTTAGGCTTGAACTCTGCATCATAAAAATTGCAAATCTATGGGCGTTATGTAATTTAATGTCACATGATAGAATTTTGTTTTGAAATGTAAAATGATTCCTTATATACTTTTAAAGGTCCATTGCTAAACTAATTACTGAGTTATTTTAATACCTGTTTTAACTTTACCTTTTAAGATGCCATCGGAGAGCTTTTTTCAGGATGTAAGAGCTAGGGAAAAAATGATGTAAGAGCTTGGGAAAAAATGATGGTATGTCCATAAAGTGAAAAATTATGCAGCTGTTAAAAATAAAGATGTAGAGGTAAAGTAGTATGAAAGAATATTCAGGACATATTTAAGCAGAAAAGGCAGATTATAGACTAGTATATATGGCGTGATCACTCTTTTATGGACAATAGTATGTACTCACTGTATATTGGTATGTCTGTGTTGGTCTCTGAGAGATGGGATTATGGATTATGGATATTTTTTCTTTCTGCTTATCATTTTTCTATCAAAAAACATATTTCAGTAGACACTGGGGACTACAAAAGATGGGAGGGTAGAAGAGGGTTGAAGAATGAGAAATTACGTATTGAGTACAATGTTCACTGTTCAGGTGATGGCTACACTAAAAGCCTAGACTTCACCACCGTGCAATATATGCATGTAAGGAATTTGCACCTGTACCCCCTAAATCTATAAAAACAAATTCAATTAAAAGGTATATTTCTTCTGAATTATGATAGTTTTTAAGATGTACACAATAGAATAAAATTGCCTTGCTGATCTGAGATGAACTTTTTGAAAATACTGCTTACAGTCTTTTCATTTTATTCATCAAGTATATTTGCCACCTTGCCCTATGTGCTTTCTCATGTTGCTCAGTTAGTATTTACACCATGAGATTTTTGTTATTTAAAATAATGCAGTCTGGGCATGGTGGCTCACACCGGTAATCCTAGCACTTTGGGAGGCCAAGGTGGGTGGGTCACTTGAGATCAGGAGTTTGAAACCAGCCTAGGCAACATGGTAAAACCCAGTCTCTACAAGAAAATTCAAAAATTAGCCAGGTGTGGTGGCATGCACCTGTGGTCCCAGCTACTTGGGAGGCTGAGGTGAGAGGATCCCTTAAGCCTGAAAGGGAGAGGCTGCAGTGAGCTGAGATCATGCCACTGTGCTCCAGCCTGGACAATCGAGCCAGACCCCATCTCAAAAAATATATATGTAAAATAAAATAATATAAAATAATGCAAAAAGTGTTCCCTATTTTTCAAAGCATAGTGAAAATGAGGCCGTATATATTAGCAAATTCTAGGCAGATCTCAAGGATGATTTATATGTTAATTTATTTTCTTTAGTTTCATATCCAGGTAGGTACTTATGGACCAGATTCCATTCACAGTGAACATTTATGAAACACCAAAGATGTGCAAATCATACATTATTGGGAATTACAAATATTGGATTGCGAAGGAGATGAAGGTTTTCAAGGGTTATTTTTCCCTATGAGCTATTCTTCATCTGTGTGTATATACATGTGTTTAGAGAGGAATGCAGAATGTATATCCCCACCTAAAGAAGATAACACTTATACCCCCTTTTTTTTTTTTTTTTTTTTTTTTTTTTTGAGACTTAAGACTTGCTCTGTCACCCAGGCTGGAGTGCAGTGGCATGATCTTGGCTCACTGCAACCTCTGCCTCCCAGGTTCAAGCTATTCTCCTGCCTCAGCCTCCCGAGTAGCTGGGATTACAGGGGCCCACCAACATGCCTGGCTAATTTTGTATTTTTAGTAGAGACAGGGTTTCACCATGTTGGCCAGGCTGGTCTCAAACTCCCGACCTCAAGTGATCCACCCACCTCGGCCTCCCAAAGTGCTGGGATTACAGGCGTGAGCCACGGCGCCCAGCTGATAACGCTTATACTTCTTATCTTCTCTCTTGGACATTGATATCTTTGCTCCTACAGGTAGAGAAGAATGTGATTTGGGGAAAAAATTGAAGTATTTGAAAAAATCAATAACAACACACCATAAGTTTACTTCCGTTTGAGAAATACTCCGGAAATAATCTGGCAAGACTGAAAACTTCTATAGCAGACTGTACTGTAGTAGTCTTTATAAAGCAAGTTCACAAAGTACAGCTCACTCATAAGGAGTCAGTGTAGACTTTTGGGGAATATTAGAGATCATTGAAAAGTGTATCCTGCCCTTAATAGAATACCTCGCACAGAATATGTATTCAGTAAATATTTGTTCAATAATTGATGGTATCCATCAAGGAGCCTTGATCCATCAACAGATCGTCTTGGTTGAAAACCTCTGTATACTTGGCATAAGGAGCTGTAGAGAAGGGTACAAAGGCTCAATCTGCGGGACATTTTGTTAAGGTATGTGGATCTCCCATGAGGCCAGTTTAGTTCCATTGTGAATAATTATTTAAAATAGTAGTATTAAATAATCATCTGTTTGCCCCTCATATGTTTGATTTTCTGCACCCTAAACTTTGAGGTCCTTGAGGAAAACAACTGCAGTATTAGGAGTTTCTGTTTTAGAACCAAGCATACAATAGTGGCTCAAACATTTTTTCCTTGATGAGCAGATAAATGTTTCTCAATTGAAAAGCCAAGTTTAGGACACCAGACCCTGATGACTGTATCAACCCCAGTGAGAGTCACTGTCCACTTCTTTATCTCTGGTGCCTGACTTGAAATAGCACAAAATGTTTGATGAATGGAAGGAGGGTGGAAGAGAGAGAGAAAGAGAGAAATTTAAATAAAGATTCAGAGTTTAAGAATGCTTTTACACACATTCTCATTTAATCCTAATAACAAACCTGTAGGTCAATTGTCTCATTTTATAAATGAAGAAACAGGTTCCAGATGATTGAGAGAATCCCTGTGGCCACACAGTTATTGAATATTAGCAGATTAGCCCAGGATCCAGGTCTTCTTACATAGGTCTGGTCCACTCTACCAGCTTGCTTGAGGCCCACATTTGGAGTACTGTCTGTCTCACAGCCACCTCCCCTTCCAGTTGCTCTTTGCCATCATCCATCCTCAAACCCTCTCCACCATCTGTATCCTTCTAGGTTAGTAGCTTCAGCAACCACCGAGTTTTTCAAACTAGAAACCTGGACATTATCCTTAACTCCTCTTCTCATTTTCACATTCATTCAACCACAGGTCCCATCTAATTTGCCTCCTGGACATTTCTGGAACCAGCTTCCCCCTCCCTCCATTCTTTCATCCCATTCAATAACCCACCTAAAAGCAGAGTGATCTGTCCAAAATGAGGATTTCATGATACCACACCTTTGTTCCAAATGTGCTTCTACTAAGAGCCGTCCACAGCCTGCTCTGCACTCCTTCACGAACCCCCTGCCAGCGTCTCCCTGGCCTTTGACCATCGTCTCGCCCCACAGGCTGGCTTCCATTGTCCCACATATCTTGCAGGGTATAATCACCTGTTTCTTGCCCCTCCTCCCATCCCCAGTTCCTTGTTCTGGCTCATTTTAGGAGAATATACTACTCACCGAGTCAGACTTCAAAGCGGGAGACTTGAAATAAAGCCCTCGCTGCTCCCAGAGGGCCGTGTGGCTCTTCCTTCAGTCCCTTAGCCCAGTCTGACCTCAGCACTCTCCTGTCTCACCAGCCTCTGGGATCCTGACTGAGGTCGGGGCTGGTTTAAAAAGAGAAAAAGAAGGTAGGGAAACTGGATGTGGATGAAAAGCAATTAGCAAAAGTAAAAAGCAGATTTAAGCAAGTACACAAAACAAATGGATAAACCCGCAGGTTTGGCCAAGCTCTATATGGCTGATTTGGTTGTTGAGGGGAGTAAACCCATAGAAACGGTTCCCTTTTTATTTACCTTTTCTCTGTCCCTATGCCTTTTAAGGATCCCATTATTGATTTCATGCTGCTTTATTTAATGCCAATTCATCCTAGCCTTTACCACCTTTGAAAAAGTACCAATTTGGGGCGGGGGATTGGGATAGGACAGTTGCATCCCACATTTTCCCTGTTCTGTTCTCCTTTTCCCCAAAACACATCCCTCTTGAGAGAAGTACTTTCTTAAGTTTCTTGGTTCTTAATGTGACCCCAGATCCTTCCTTCCTTCCAGCCACTGCTGTCCCCCATCCCTCCAACTCGCCTGGGCTGACTAGACTTTGAGGAACCCCTGTTTTAAATCTTCCAGAGCTGATGGCCACCCCACTTCCCCTCTCCTCTTCTCAGGCTCCACCCCAGATGTGCTGTGCTGGCCAGTGTTACCCCAGTACTGGGAGAGCCACTGCTCCCAGAACTCTGGGAATTTCCACAGGCAACTTAGATTTCTGTGAATCTGGGAACACAATGAAGCTACTAATATTTGTTATTTGTCCTTGATTATACAGACTCATACTTAGGAATAATGTTTTTAAACATGTGATATCTGTGTTAAGTCTTCTTAGGTATCTTTGTTTACTTTCAGTTTGCTGATACTAGTGTTCCTGCCCCGACGTATTTAAATAAATGCAAATTAAATGCAAGTTAATCCCTTTTGTAATAATTAAGTTACTGTTCTTTATTACCAGTGGTGTTGAGCTCTACATCTGGATACACGACAGTAAGCATATCCTTTTGCTTTTGTTTACATTCTACTAGGACTTAGGAATCCAAATAATTCTGAGATTGACCCCCCAAAATAATAATAACTACATTCTTTTCGAACTAAGTCTTCCAAAGATATTTAGTTGAATACTTCAGTGAAATTTGGGAAATGTTGGTATTCCTAGAATTTAAAATATGACCTCAAGAAAGATTTCTTTTCTTTTTTTTCTTTTTTTGAGACAGAGTTTCACTCTTGTCGCCCAGGCTGAAGTGCAGTGGCACCATCTTGGCTCACGGCATCCTCTGCCTTCCGGGTTCAAGCGATTCTCCTGCCTCAGCCTCCTGAGTAGCTGGGATTACAGGTGCCTGCCACCACGCCTGACTAATTTTTTTGTATTTTTAGTAGAGACAGGGTTTTGCGATGTTGAGCAGCCTGGTCTCGAACTCCTGACCTCAGATGATCTGCCTGCCTCGGCCTCCCAAAGTGCTGGTATTACAGGCATGAGCCACCACGCCCAGTCAAGAAAGATTTCAATAGTGTTTTGGAAAGAGACCTTTTTCTTATTCTTTTTTCTTTTCTTTTTTTGAGACAGTTTCCCTCTGTCGCCAGACTGGAGTGCAGTGGCGTGATCTCGGCTCACTGCAACCTCCGCCTCACGATTCTCCTGCCTCAGCCTCCCAAGTAGCTGGCACTACAGGCATGCACCACCACGCCCAGCTAATTTTGTTGTATTTTTAGTAGAGACAGGGTTTCACCATGTTGGGCTCAATCTTTTGACCTTGTGATCCGCCCGCCTCAGCCTCCCAAAGTGCTGGGGTAAGAGGCATGAACCACCACACTTGGCTGGAAGGAGACATTTTTCAAAGTGGGAGAAGGATGGCATAAGTTTTTTTGATGATATTTCACTTTAGAAATTACATTCTGGTTTGTGCCCATTATCCCAACACAATCATTAACTATACGCATTGTACTCTAAAAATGTCCTGTTTTGCATGACAAATTGTATACTCTCCCTGTCTGTATGCTATTTTAATATTAAACAATTGATCAGGATTTTTCTTTGGCTTGCAGATACATGCCACCAGAAAAGATTTGTTTTTTTAAAAACTCCAATATTGTGCAACATACATATACCCATGATAATTAAACATTTAAAAAATACTCCAGTATGTATGTAGTTTGAGAAGAAAAAAATAATATTCTTCATACTCGTTCTGCTGGAATTTTGCTTGCCACAGGCAAGTTTTTGTTTGTGGCAGTCAGTTAGCTCTTTATCCAGAACCATAAAATTGTCCTGTTCACAATTTTTTTTTTTTTTTTTTTTTTTTTTTTTGAGACAGAGTCTTGCTCTGTTGGGCAGGCTGGAGTAGAGTGGCACAATCTCAGTTCACTGCAACCTCTATCTCCCGGACTCTAGCAGTTCTCCTGCCTCAGCCTCCTGTGTAGCTGAGATTACAGGCGCCCACCACCACACCAAGCTAATTTTTGTATTTTTAGTAGAGACAGGGTTTCACCATGTTGGCCAGGCTGGTCTCGAACTCCTGACCTCAGGTGATCCACCCGCCTCGGCCTCCCAAAGTGCTGGGATTACAGGTGTGAGCCATCGCACCCGGCCCCCTGATCACAATTAAACTTTTTAAATGAAATCTGCCAAAACTTGAAAGTAAGCTATGTCTTCATTAGTGCCTAGTGTTTCTGGGCAATAATAAACTATCTTAGCAGTACAGTTTCTTCTACCTTTATACAGTTTTTTTTCTTTTCCTTCTGTGATTTAGGATATTGAAACCACTCTTCAGATAATATTCACATCTCTTCTCCACAATACAAAGTTGATGTTTAGATTTTCTCTGTGCATCTGTCTGCAGGTCTTTTGCCTTGCTTTGGTTCTTCCTTGTCTACTTATTATTGAATCTTCACATCTTGAGTTTTTTTCTTACAGTTAATCATTTCTCATTTCTTCCATTGTTAGTTTTAATTTTTTCTTATTTTTAAGGTCTCTTCCAGAGATGCTGTGTTTTGGTATTCACGGTAGTACTTTGTCACCTGCTTTCAATACATCTGCAACTTTTCTTACCTTCCTTTAGTTCTAATATATTAATAATATATTTTGACTCTGCCTTTTAAAAAATGTTTATTAATATCTTTTACATCCTTGAATTGAGTTTCATTGTCTTTTACACAATCTCTGGTCAGGTTTCCTTCGCTGTCCTAATCATTCCTTTTGTACTATTACCATGTTAGCATATATTCTTTAATTTTCTACTGCACAAACAATGAGATATCTTTGCCTTTTGACTGATTTGAAAATGGGTGGGAGCCAGGCACAGTGGCTCACACCTGTATCTCCAGCACTTTGGGAGACTGAGGCGAGTGGATCACCTGAGGTCAGGAGTTTGAGACCAGCCTGGCCAACTTAGAAACTCTATCTCTACTAAAAATACAAAACTTAGCTGGGTGCAGTGGCACATGCCTATAATCCCAGCTACTTGGGAGGCTGAGGCAGGAGAATCACCTGAACCCAGGAGGTAGAGATTGCAGTGAGCCGAGATCGTGCCACTGCACTCCAGCCTGGGCAACAGAGCAAAACTCTGTCTCAAAAAAAAAAAAAAAAAAAAAAAAAAAAAAAAGAAAGGAAAAGAAAAGAAAAAAAAATGGGTGGAACATCATATTTTCACTTATTTTCTTTGAAGTAGCCATAAGATGGGAGTCCAATGACTGACAAATTCTCAGTGTGATTTTTAATTGGGAATACGCCTTGCCAGCCTTAGACATAACTTTTCATAGTTAACTGTACACAAATATTTCATGGTTGCTGTATGTAAGCATTGAGTCATTATCATTAAAAATTGACATCTAAAATGGAAAATAAAATACATTTCATGTACACTCTGATTAAGTCTCTGGTGAGGATTTGTAACAGGCATATTAGCCTGTAGTTAAAAACTATTTTGAGCCTTAAAAAATATAATCTTTAAATTTGAACCAAATTAGTTTATAAATTCTTGGACAGAATAAACCTTCATACAGTAAATAACACATTTGAAAACACATATTCATAGAAGATAAATGCCATCAGTAAGCAATTCTATGACTGTTATAAAACTTACAAGTTGAATAGAGTAGAACAAATAGTATTTAAGAGAAAAACTTGGGTGGAGTAATGAGAAAGTTTGGTAGAAGAAAGAAGGTCAGAGATGTGATGGGAAGTGGTTAGAAAGGCCCGTTAGTGAAAAATGCCATTGTCTACTTGCCACTTTTCTATTGTGTTATTTTTAAAAATAGATCTTTCCCTTGCAACACACACAACAAAGGGAAAAGAGAATAAAGGTTATTACTAAATATATAGCCCCTTGTTGGCTCAGTCTCCATCTTGCTGTAGCAGATGACAGTTTATTATTAGTGGTAGACATTTGAAGGGTGTTGGTTTGTTAAAGTCTAACCTCTAAGTCACTTCCCTAACACGATTTTTCTAATATCTTCAAAAGTTTCTGAGGCTTATCTCTTTTTAATCTTGTCTGGAATTGTGACAAATGCCTCAAGGAAGAGGGAAGGATATAACCTGTCCTCAGAGATTTATAGCATTTCAGGCATCACAAATCCTGTAAGACATTTTTGTTCTTTTTGAGGATAGGACTCTATTAATAATTTTTATGTGATTAACCAAAGTTAACAGGGTGATTACTAGTTATCAGAATTCTCAATAGAGCATGTGTTTTTTTTGCATGAAGATGGGCTTTTGACCTGCCAAGCTTAAGGGATGATTTTTTTTCTAGAATTAGATGCACAGCCATCCTTGTCTAACCGTAGTTGTGAATAGTGATAGACATATGTGAGATAGGTTTGGGGATACTGGTTTCACCCATGACAAAGCACAAAAGTAAATACCTGCCTAGTCCAGAATAAAATATAGAAATAATAAATGCTAGCTCTTAATGGAAAACTGGATCACATATTCTCTCTCTTTCTGTTTCTACCCTAACAAATAGTCCCAGATAATGGAAATGGTATAAGTTTGAATACTCATGTCAGAGAATGTAAATACCCAAATAATTAAAGGAGGCTGGGGGCGGTGGCTCATGCCTGTAATCCCAGCACTTTGGGAAGCTGAGGCAGGTGGATCACCTGAGGTCAGGAGTTCGAGACCCCCTGACAAATATGGTGAAACTCCGTCTCTACTAAAAATACAAAAATTAACCAGGCATGGTAGGACTATAAATCTCAGCTACTCAGGAGGCTGAGACAGGAGAATTGCTTGAACCTGAGAGATGGAGGTTGCAGTGAGCCAAGATCTCACCACTGTACTCCAGCCTGGGCAACAGAGTGAGACTCTGCCTCAAAAATAGTAATAATAATAATAATAATAATAATAATAAAGGAGATTTCCCAATTATCTGTGATATCTAAATATTTAATACTTTACCTTAAGTTTGAAGGGCTGTTTCCTGTTCATTTCTTTTCCAGTATACAGAGAACTATTGGTTAGCACATTAATTTTGTGAAATAACGTTTAGGGAACATGATAGGATTGTTTCATTTTTCTATAATTTGTGTATCATATAAAAAACCCTTCAGCACAGGCTCCAAACTTCGCACCTGGAATGTAAGTTCCCCCATTGTGAGAACTTGATAAAGACATGTTTAATCAATCAAATCACGTAGAATCAATACCAGAGCCAAGGGGTAGGTCAGTTGCCTGTATTTAAGGTAAGAGAGAACAGGCCCCGTGCAGTGGCTCACACCTGTAATCCCAATGCTTTTTGGGAAGACAAGGCAGGAGGTTTGCTTGAGCCCAGGAGTTCCAGATCAGCCTGGGCAATATAATGAAGCCCCCATCTCTACCAAAAAAAAATACACACACACACACACACACACACACACACACACACACACATATACATTTGTGGTTTTTTTTTTAATTTGTTGGGCATGGTGGCACATGCCTGTAGTACCAGGTACTTGGGAGACTGAGGTGGGAGGATCGCTTGAGCCCCAAAGTCTGATGCTATAGTGATCTATGATCTCACCACTGCACTCCAGCCTGGGCAACAGAGCAAGACCCTGTCTCTGAAAAAGTTTTTTAAAAAATTAAAAAGAGAAACTAGGATATTGCCATTAGCATGGCAAGTCTTGAGTGGGCTTTACTTTGGTACATGTTAATTAGGAAGGTGCAGTTAAGCATCTTGACATCAAAATAGCTCTTCTGAATTTAAGGTCTCTGACAGTTCAAATGGCTTGTATAGGTTAATGTTGTTTTCTAAAAGCCGCCAGGAAACAGTTTGAAACGAGATATGATGGTAGGGACAAGGAAGAAAAAGTGATTTCTTTGTAGGAATTCTGATGCATGTCTAGCCCTTCACAGAGGCCTGAGCTCATTGTCCTTTGATTTTCTTTTTGGAAGGAGAAGGGCTCCTTTTTCTTTTTTTTTTTTTTTTAATTTATTTATTATTATTATACTTTAAGTGGTAGGGTACATGTGCATAACGTGCAGGTTTGTTACATATGTATACTTGTGCCATGTTGGTGTGCTGCACCCATCAACTCGTCATTTACATCAGGTATAACTCCCAATGCAATCCCTCCCCCCTCCCCCCTCCCCCCCCTCCCCATGATAGGCCCCTGTGTGTGATGTTCCCCTTCCTGAGTCCAAGTGATCTCATTGTTCAGTTCTCACCTATGAGTGAGAACATGCGGTGTTAAGGGCTCCTTTTTCAAACTCCTTAGTAAATCCAACTTCCTAATTTTCTGCAGAAATTTACACTCTGTATTGCAGCCTGAAAGCTAGGACTTGTTGCAAATGAAAAATTTATACAGTCATGCAATTTGGTTCACCTGGTTAAATATCAGCTGTGTTTTTCAATCTCCTGCCTGTTTACTATTTGATTGACTAAGGAAAATTAACGAATTCCGTATACTTGCTCTTTGAACAGTGTCATTTACTTTCTCATTGTAGTGCGCCTTTGCTGAGTTTTACACAGTATCAACCATATTTTTCAGCTCTAGCTCCTCTGCAGAAAAATGAAGTTCTTTAAAAGAAAATAAAGTCATTAAAGCCAAGAAATAGCACTTTATTACTTTCTCTAGAAGACTTTTAAAAGAAAGTGTTGCTTTGTAGTTTAGTAGCTCAAAAACAGCAAGCTTGTGGTCCAGCGCTCACTCACGGCTGGCATCCACTGGCCCATGGTAAAGCCAGCTGGGGGACCCAGGCAAGCAGGGTCCTGTTGGAGACCTTCACCGCATTTTCCACAACAGCATCGGAATTTTCCTAAGGCAGTTTCACATCTGGAATTTTAAAGAAAGTTTGCCCTTCCATAAAATGGTAGTAAATCTTAGGAAACCTTGTGCCTTTTTTCTTGTTGTTTTAATTAACTTGGCATTTCTCTACCAGACCATTAACAAATGATTGGTTGTTCCCTCCCTTTTACACCCTTCATGGTAATAATGGACAAAGAGAAGGATTATTAAATGCATTTGTGTGTGTTACTTTTGAATTATGGTAGCACAAATATTTCACAGAACATCTTTTACATTTCTTACATGAGAATATGTGTGCATTGATCTAAGGTGTAAGTATTACATTTTATTTCTGTAAAATAGCACCACTTTGTTATGAAGGTACATAGTATGAGTGGTTAAACAATGTTGAAACACATTTCTAGTAGGTGGCTTGTGTGTAGACATGCCTTTATCCAGTTTTAAAGACAACTAGATAAAGACTATCTTACTCGGAAGCCTGATTTGGAGGCTGTCATCACTCCGATGTGCCAATTACTAAGCATGTGAAGTGTCTCTCTAAAAGCCAATTTTAATGACTCTAGCCTGCTATTAGAATAGTCTAATCAAATTCCGAAAGCGACAGTCTCTTATTTTAAAATGTCAAAGCTGTTCACTTTTTGATTGAAAAGATTGTGATGATTCTGGAATGAGTCACTTAGTGTGTGTTTGAGGAGCCTTTTATATATAGAGAGAGAAAAACTGCATGGTTACATAAAACAGTCATGAAACCTAAAATTTTGATTTGCCAATTTTATGAAAACAAGATGACTCCCATAGAATCCTCAGAATTGTACTCACTCAAGTGTTCCATGCATTGTGCATGACGGATAACATAGGGATAGATCCAGGCCTTTTCTAACTCCTAAAGCAACTTTTAAATGAACAAACATGGACATCTTTTAAAAATAGAGCATTTTCAGAAAGGAAGAGAGGAGCTCTGTTTGCTATTTTGATTATTGATTCCCTCCGCCACAAATTTTAAGGGAAGCATATGTTAATAGGGAAGGAGGATGTAAACTAGAGATGATCTGTTGCTCTTGTACACAGATTGAACTACTTGAGCTGGCAAGTTATTTAGAATGTGAAATGCATTTTCCCAAACAATGTGACCAGATAGAGTTAGCCTGCTTCCTTCGTTTGGCCCTTCTTTCATCTATTTAACAGACACTTATTGAGTTGCTCCTCCGTCCAGGCACTGTCCCCAGGCCAGTCCACAAAAGCTTAAAGGATAATGCATATGTATTGAATAAACTGACTTTATTTTAAAAGCCTTCAACCATTGTTTTAGCTAGGTGCATATCTTTCTGTCATTGAGTAGCACTCACCAGTCACCACTCAGGTAGAAAGTAAAGGCTTTGAGCCAGGCAAGGTGGTAGTTCCAGCCACTTGAGAGGCTGGGGTAGGAGGATCACTTGAGCCCAGGAGTGCTAGACCAGGGCAAGATGGTAAGACCCTGTCTCTCTCTCTCTTTTTTTTTTTTTTTTTTTTGTAAATAAGGGTTCATTCCTTGGTCTTTGTCCTAAACTAAGCCATAAACTCTGAAGGTAGGGCAGTGTCTCATTCTAGTCTGGGTGCCTGGTACATTCTAGGTGCTCAAAAATAATTGTTGAGCAAAGCATAAAAACTATCTGTGAAGAACATTCAAATTTGCAAAACCCATATCTTTGCATTATCCATTTTAATCCTTCTTTGCACCCCATCAGGCATGTACATATATTGGAAAGTCAAGAAGTTGGGTATTGACTATGTAAACTTCTTGACTAATTATAAACTTGACTATATAAACTTCTTGACTAATTATAAAACCCATTTGTTCAGTCACTTAATGAAGATTCATTAAGGCCCTACTTCGTACTGGATCCTATTTCTGATTAAGGATCTAGATCCAAGAGCACAGACCTGGAACCCGAGAGCCTGTGTTTGACCCCTGGCCATGACACTTAGGTAGCAGCTGCATGATCTCCAGCAAATCAGTGAAGCTCCTTCATAAAGTGAGGATAATAATCCCTCCCTTACAGGGTGGTCATAATGATTAAATGAATTGTATAAAATACTTAAGCCCTGTATAGATATTATTGTGGTGATGGTCATGGTGATGGTTGTTATTAGAAAGAACAAAGATGATCATGTCTTGTGATGGAATGGGGCAGAGGGAAGGAGCCAGGTCTTCCAGGGTCTTGCTGGCCTCACAAACATTTGGGGCTTCATCCTTGGACCTGGGAACCATTGAAACCCTTTATGCAGGGAGAGGGTTGTAATGAAGTCTGTAGCTTTTTGCCTCTCAAAGCCAGAGACGTTCATTCAGCGAATTCAACAATCAATTGCTTAAGGCAACCTAGTAAGTGGCCACTTGCACATAATCAATAGGGCTTTATGCCTGAATTACAGAAAATAATATGGATTGTATTTAGCAACTGAGTGAGGTGGTAAATGTTTGCTTACCTTCAAAGTGGAATTAAGAGATACATAATATTACAGACCTAACCTCAGGCTATTTGTAAAGAAAATCAAATTTGGTGATTAAATAGTGAAAGGCATGATTCTTTTTACTCTCTGGGCCCTTAGAATAATAGAAGGGTTATATGCACTGGGGTTAGGAGTGAGGTTATTGCTAATGCTGAACAACCAAGTGGTATATAAAGAAAATGCTATATAGAAATAATGGCCATTCTAGAAGGATTCTAGGGGGATGCTTTTTTAAAAGCTATTTTTTTTAATGTTACCTTTATTTACTAATTATTAAAATACTTAGAATGTATTTTACCTTACAAATACCCATTTGTTCTATCTCAAAATTTTGTGTTAAGCTATAAAAAGCCATAATGAGAACATTTTCAACTCAGAGCTCTGTGTCATTTGAAACTCAACAAAACATTGAAATAATGATCTTTGTGTTCCCTTGTAAGAAAAAGCTAATTATGAGTGTGTAACATTCAGGTAAATATATGTTGTGAAAGGTTTTAAATTTTAAAGGTGGGAATAAGAAAAGCAATGAAAAGAAACATTGCTACACTGATTTTATACTCTCACATAAAGGTTATTGTTTTTCGCATATACAACCACAATAATACTATTTAACCCCAAAATAGTTGTCCTAAGTCTATTCCATTTTCCTCTATAGTCTAACAGAAATTACTGCTTTTCATTTTGTTTTGTTTTGTTTTTGAGACGTGTTTCACTCTTGTCGCCCACACTGGAGTACAATGGTGTGATCTCTACTCACTGCAACCTCTGCCTCCCAGGATCAAGTGATTCTCCTCTCTCAGCCTCTGGAGTAACTGGGATTACAGGCGTGCGCCACCATACCTGGCTAATTTTTTGTATTTTTAGTAGTTACAGGGTTTCACCATGTTGGCCAGTCTGGTCTCGAGCTCCTGACCTCAGGTGATCCGCCCTCCTCGGTCTCCCAAAGTGCTGGGATTATAGGCATGAGCCACTGCGCCCAGCCTGAGAATTTATGTATTTTAAAGGAGTTTGAAGAATTTTTTTGATAGCTACCCACCCAAAGCAACACTTAAATGAACCATCCCATCTAAGTGTCCATATTGCTCTACCTAGTGAGGTACTCGTGTAAGGAAAACAAAAAGTTCTAGTCATTTTGTTTTATTTAAACTAGAGGAATTTTCATCTTATTGCCCAGTACCTTAGGGAAAGAGTTGGTGAAGGGAACGTGAGCCTCGATTTTAGTGGGAAGGTTCTGTGTTTTATAACCTTCACCACGAAGAGAACTGGGCTTTGTTGGCATTAGCAAATTCACTCCCTTTATTCTCTTGGGTTTGGTTAAAAGTCCTTTTTTAAACTTGAAACTTCTTTTTATTCTACTAAGAATTTGCCACACCTCTTGTGATGCTTTTCTTTTTTCCTTTTTTTTTTTTTTTTTTTTTTTTTTTTTTTTTTGAGACGGAGTTTCACTCTGTTGCCCAGGCTGGAGTGCAGTGGTGCGATCTCGGCTCACTGCAAGCTCTGCCTTCCAGGTTCACGCCATTCTCCTGCCTCAGTCTCCTGAGTAGCTGGGACTACAGGCGCCCGCCACCACGCCCGGCTAATTTTTTGTATTTTTTTTTTTTTTTTTTTTTTTTTTTTTGGTAGAGACGGGATTTCACCGTGTTAGCCAGGATGGTCTCGATCTCCTGACCTCTTGATCCGCCCGCCTTGGCCTCCCAAAGTGCTGGGATTACAAGCGTGAGCCACCGCGCCCGGCGGATGCTTTTCTTCCTCACAGGTTTTCAGTTTGCCCTTTGAGTAACTTGTAAACTGCAAACTAGTCTAAAAGGGAAATACAAAAGTCACCTCCCACCTTTGGAAGACATCAGTGTCTATTCCGTCTCCTTTTAAAAAGATAACTAGAGAAATCAACGGCCATAGTTATCTTGGAAATACAATTTTTCTCCAACTACCATTTTGGTCATTTGTGTAGGCCTTTACTCAACTCTAAGTTTTCAATGTGAAATTATGGGTTATTTTACTTTTTCCTTTTTTTAGTCATTTGTATTTTGTATTTCCTTTACAATAAGAATGAGGAATAAGAATGAGGAACACTATGTAATGAGCACATAACATATGCAAGACTTACATGCGTTATTTCTTTTAATCTTCACAGCAACAAACAAAATGAATTGTTTTAAGACCCTGTATAGTGTCAGCTTATTTAATATCATCACAGCTTGATGGGTGTTTTGGTCTCCTGTTTTGTTTTGTTAGTGGTGGTGGTGGTGGTTTGTTTTGTTTTGTTTGAGACGGAGTCTTGCTCTTGTCGCCCAGGCTAGAGTGCAATGGTGCAGTCTCGGACCACTGCAACCTCTGCCTGCCGGGTTCAAGCGATTCTCCTGCCTCAGCCTCCCGAGTAGCTGGGATTACAGGTGCCGCGACCAAGCCCCACTAATTTTTATATTTTTTAGTAGAGATGGGCTTTCGCCGTGTTGGCCAGGCTGGTCTCTAACTTCTGACCTCAGGTGATCCGCCCACCTCAGCCTCCCAAAGTGCTGGGATTACAGGTGTGAGCCACTGTGCCTGGCCTTTGTCTCCATTTTTAAAGGAGAGAACTGAGGCAGATGTTCAGTGATCAGCTGCATGTCATCTGGCAGTAGAACCAGACTTGAACCTCGGCAGTCCAACCCTACAAGCCATTGTCTTAACTTGCTAGAGTACCACTCCCTCCATCACATTCAGAGTGCCTGCTATTATCTGTATTTTACAGATGAGGAAACTGAAGCTTAGAGAAGTTAAGTAACTTGCCCAGGGTGACATTACCTTGGGCAATGATGGAGCAAGAGGGACACTCAGACCCCCCGGCCCCCCCCCCCCGCCCCCTGATTCTAGAGCCAATCTGCCTTTCAGTAACACAACACAATGGACTTACTGTTTGGAGATTTTTTTTTTTTTTTTTTTTTTTTGAGACCGAGCCTTGCTCTGTCGTCCCAGCTGGAGTGCAGTGGTGGGATCTCGGCTCACTGCAAGCTCCGCCTCCCGGGTACACGTCATTCTCCTGCCTCAGCCTGCCGAGTAGCTGGAACTACAGGCGCCCACCACCACGCCCAGCTAATTTTTTTGTAGTTTTAGTAGAGACAGGGTTTCACCGTGTTAGCCAGGATGGTCTCCATCTCCTGACCTTGTGATCCGCCCGCCTCAGCCTTCTAAAGTGCTGGGATTACAGCATGTGCCACCACGCCCAGCCGAGGGAGGGGGGAGGAAATTAAGAACCTGGGGATGACACATAAATATTCATATTCTAAGACAGGGGTCCCCACCCCTAGGCCAAAGACCAGTACCAGTCCTTGGCCTATTAGGAACCGGGCTGCACAGCAGGAGGTGAGCCGCCGGCAAGCGAGCAATACAGCCCGAGCTCCGCCTCCTGTCGGATCAGCCGCAGCATTAGATTCCCAGAGGAGCTCAAACTCTATTGTGAACCGCGCAAGAGCGGGATCTAACCTCCCTAGATTGAGCACTTCCTATGAGGATCTACTGCCTGATGAAAACATCCTCTCACACTCCACCCCCGTGTCTTCCATGAAACGGGTCCCTGGTACCAAAAAGATTGGGGACCGCCATTCTCAGAGACCACTTCCCTATTTGTCAGAAATGTGATTGTGTTTACTCCAATTTAAAACAGAGTCTTTACGTATGTTCCTAATACAAGTGCTGCTTGCTACTCCTACTCACAGCGGTCTGTGCCCAACTCTTAACTTCCTTCCTCAAGTCCCTCTGGACAGAAGAGAGGAGATGCCTTCCTCCTGACGGTGGGACCCCCATTGGTGATTCCTGAGACTTTATTGCTAATTCTTTGACTTCGGCTGTAATGACAATAAGAATAATAAAGCAAATACAACCACCTTTGTGGAGCACTTGCTCTGTTCCGGATCTGGACTAAGTGCTTCTCATACATTATCTTACTTAGTTTCCTGTTATTAATATTCTCTCCATTTTACAGAAATAGGAAGTAAGGTAGAGTAACATTAAGGAACTTTCTTGGCCTGGCGCGGTAGCTCACACCTGTAATCCCAGCACTTTGGGAGGCCAAGGTAGGAGGATTGCTTGAACCCAGGAGTTCAAGACCAGCCTAGGCAACATGGCAAAACCCTGTCTCTACTAAAAAATACAAAAATTAGCTGGGCGTGGTGGCATGCACCTGTGGTCCCAGCTACTAGGGAGGCTGAGGTGGGAGGTTCACTTGAGCCCAGGAGGCAGAGGTTGTAGTGAACCGAGATTGCATAACTGCACTCCAGTGCAGTGGGGTGGATCAGCTGCAACAGAGTGAGACCCTGTCTCAAAAAAAAAAAAAAAAAAAAACTTTCTTGAATGTGTACAGGTTGTGAATGGCTAATGGAGATTTCAGTCAATATTTGTCGTACTTGACAAAATCCATCTTCTTAGCCTCCGTGCCATACTGTAGGTTAAGGACTGTAGTAGTTTTAAACATCATAGAAATATAGTGGGGCTTTTTGTTTTTTGGGTTTTTGGTTGAGGTGGGGTGGATCAGCTGCTTCCCACCTCTTTTAAAAATTCAAAATCCTTTATTAAGTTGCTTCAGAACTATATGGTGTCTGCTTATGAAATTAACTGGACTCTAGCATTGGACCCATTGAAAAACAGACAGCCAACCTTTTGGAAGGGAGGATGTCCAAATAAACATCTCCTCTTCCCTTGGACCACACACAGGGAGAAGAAACCAGCTTCAAGCAATTGGCCCTAATGTGTGTGTTAATCTTTCCTCCACTCTCCTCCTTTATTTATTTGCCATCATACAGAGATGGCACCCTTATTCTTTACAGGTGGATCAATATTTACAGCCATTCAGTGGGGACTTTGTTGGCTCTTCCTGTTCTGCAGGCTGCTGTGTAACAAAAGCTGCCTGTTTTTCTGGGACCCTCCACATCTGCTAGCAGAACTGCAGTGAGTATTACTTGGGGCTTTGACTGATGACCAGTTCAAAGTCAGTTTGTTTGGAGTGCTTACAATAATCTTCCTGTTTGCTAGGAAGTAAAATAACTCTGCTACACACAGGTATCAGACCCAGAAGGCAGATATGTGGTTCACAGTAGACATTTATTTCTCCATCTTTATTTTTTCTCATGATCACCTCAACATTCTGATGTGTGATCACAACCATCTGTACAATTATAGTTATTGAAGCTACTGTAAGTTTAAAATTGAAGGTTGCATAGGTGCACATTAACAAGGGTGGTGCTGATAAATTTTTAAAAAGAGGTAGCTGATCACAACAGCATTTTAAAATTAATGAATGCAATTGGCTTTAATTATAAAAAAAAATACGTATGTCTAGCAGGCTTCCTCAATAAGGCTTTTTTATGCTGACTGTGGCACATTTTTCCTCAAATAATTGCAGAGCTCAGCTTTATCATTAAGCAGATGGTTTCTATTAATTCCCAAAGAAAGTAAATGATTGCAATTAACCAAACACTCAAAACTTGAGGATTTTAGAGTTCAGCCCTAGTACTTCAGGCAGGAATCTGTGTGTTACCCTGTTAGTCAAGGAATGCCAAAAAGGAGACACTCTCTTGACAATTTCATAATGTCTCCTCCCTTATAGATGGGCTTTGAAAGTAACTTCGAGCATTCTCAAAGCTAAGTTACTGTTAAAACTCTGTTGACTTGCTAGTTCTAAGTTTTTGTGGTGTTTTCTGTTGATTTGTTGTTTTGTAGTAGGAAGAGAATTGGTAATTTTCTAGATACATCTGAGTATCAGTTGAAAACAGTTCAGAAACTCTGTAAATTCAGGTAGTACTATAGGGGTTATGTCTTTTCAACAGATACCACTGTGTTTCTTTGCTCTATAGTACGACATTTGAGAGACTGTTTTGTTAGTAGTTTCAAAGAAAGGATAAACTGATAGAGAATACCCTTATGCAAGTCACCCCTTCTCTTCCAGTAAATAAACTAATGTTTCCAGTGAATTTCTTCAGACTTGTTGGTTTTAACCAAATGATACTGCTGCTTCTTTTCCTCATTTTAAAATTAAGTCATTTACTCAACAGATTTTTTGTTTCTTTCTTTTAAGATAAGGTCTCGGCCGGGCGCGGTGGCTCAAGCCTGTAATCCCAGCACTTTCGGAGGCCGAGACGGGTGGATCACGAGGTCAGGAGATCGAGACCATCCTGGCTAACACGGTGAAACCCCATCTCTACTAAGAAATACAAAAAACTAGCCGGGCGCGGTGGCGGGCGCCTGTAGTCCCAGCTACTCGGGAGGCTGAGGCCGGAGAATGGCGTGAACCCGGGAGGCGGAGCTTGCAGTGAGCTGAGATCCGGCCACTGCACTCCAGCCTGGGCTACAGAGCGAGACTCCGTCTCAAAAAAAAAAAAAAAAAAAGATAAGGTCTCACTCTGTTGCCCAGGCTGGAGTGCAGTGGCGCGATCATGGCTCACTGCAGCCTTGACCTCCTAGACTCAAGTGATTCTCCCACCTTGGCCTCTGAGTAGCTGGGACCACAGGCATGTGCCACTATACTCAACAGATTTTTGTTTGGGTGGACTACTGTGTGCCCGGTTGGAGGACAAAAGGAGAAAAATATTTTGTCCCTGATTTCAAGGGGCTTGCAATGTGGGTGCAAAGTCAGACCTTGTGAACAATAGCAATACTGTGAGGTATGTGGACAGCGGAACATTTCAGCATGTGCAAAGGTGTCAAACAAGAATCAGAGCAGAGATGCTACTTGAACTTGGGCTAGAAGGATGAGTGGAAGTTTCCCAAGTTGTCAGTATAGTAAAGAGGGAAGAGTGTGTGCAAGACAGGGAGGCCCCCAAAGCAGGCTAAGCTCAAGGACCTCTTAGGTAATTAGATGTTGCCGGAATGCAAATTTCAAGGGAAGCATGTTGGAAGCTCAGGTCAGACTGGTAGGCTGGGGCCAGATAATGATGCCCTTTGGAGCCTTGCTAAGAAGTTCAGATTGTATCCTGTAGGCGATACTCTATGTGGCAGCAGTGTGGTGGATGGATAGATTAGAGGAGGTGGAAGCAGGCTGGAGAGATAAGTGAGCCATCTATTACACAAGCTAGGGAAGAGAGGGAAGAGTCTATGGGGACTTGTAGGTTCGGGTTTAGGCAGTTGTTGGGAGGAGGCTTGTGCATTCTAGAGAGAGAGAATGTGTGGTGCCTTTGAGTCATTGAGGTGGAGATGTCAGTGAGGGGTGGGGGTGGGTTCCATGATTTCGGACCCTAAAGGAAAGATGTGGCTTTGAGTCATAGTAAACCCTAACCTGAGAACTCTGCACATGACTCCTGAAAATGTTAACAACAGGTATTTCCACCTTTGTTTTTTTGTTTCTTTAACTTTTTATGTTGTATTGATGCAAATTCCTTAGGATGTGGATTCTGCTGTAGCCAGTTTGAGGTGTGTTCTTACCCCTGACCAAGCTTCATCAGTTTGATACCATGCACATCTGGGAAATGAGGAACGCTGGGCGGGTAGCAAATTGTTCATTAATATTGCCCCTAATGGTTTTATTCTAGCTTTCTATGGAGAGAGGTGACCTTTATCTAGGTGTTTTTTTTTGTTTTTGTTTTTGTTTTTTGTTTTTTTAGAGAAAGGGTCTCACTCTGTCGCCCAAGCTGGAGTGCAGTGGCCCGATCTTGGCTCACTGCAACCTCTACCTCCCAGGTTCAAGCGATTCTCCCTCCTCAACCTCCCAAGTAGCTGGGAGTATAGGCACATGCTATCACACCCAGCCAATTTTTGTATTTTTAGTAGAGACAGGGTTTCACTATGTTGGCCAGACTGGTCTCAAACTCCTGGCCTCAAGTGATCCACCTGCCTCGGCCTCCCAAAGTGCTGGGATTATAGGCATGAGCCACCACGCCCAGCCTCACCCTTCTTAAACCAAGTGATGGAATCTTCTGAGACTCAGATTTGCATCTTTGTCATCAATTTCAATTGGAGGTGAGGGATGGACAGGATAGCACATTCTCTCCATCTGAAATAATGACCTCCATGCTACTCTCCTCCTCTCCAAATCCCACCTCGAAGACTCAACACAAATCCCACCTCCTCTTCTTTTGACTGTACCTTCTGAAAGTGAGCCTAGCTTTGCTCTTCGGAACTCCTGTAGTGTTTATTATTTTGCACCCTTTATTTACCACTTAGCATTTACTACTTGTGAAGTTAGTCATTCCAGTGTGTGTAGATGCCTTTGACCCCTTCTAGATGGGTATCTTCTCAGCAGTACCCTATGTTATACTCTTTGGGTTCCCCGCTTTTTGTCTTCTATATTGACTTATGCTTAGGAAGCACATAATAAATATTTATGTGTATGGTTTTTTACTACGGCATATACAGGTTGAGCATCCCTAATTCAAAAATCCAAAATCTGAAATCCTCCAAAATCTGAAACGTTTTGAGCACACCAACATGACACCACAAATAGAAAATTCCACACCTCAAGTAACTGGTTGACCTCCAGTGACTGGTTGCAGTTAAAACTTTGTTTCAGCTGAGTGCAGTGGCTCACTCCTGTAATCCTAATGCTTTCAGAGGCTAAGGCAGGAGAATCACATAAGCTCAGGAATTTGAGGCCAGTGTGGGCAACATAGTGAGACCACATCTCTGTTAAAAAACACAAAACAAACAAAATTTAAAAACTTTGTCTCATGCACACAATTATTTAAAATATTGTTAAAAATTACCTTCAGGCTATGTGTGTAAGTTGTATATGAAACATAATTAAATTTCATGTTGAGACTTGGGTTCCATGTTCATGATATCTCATTACATATATGCAAATATCCCAAAATTCAAAAAAGTCAAAAATCCAAAACACTTCTTGTCCCAAGTACTTCAGATAAAGGATACTTAACCTGTACTATGAATGTATAACTTTAATTTTCCTCTCATAAATTATCAGTTACATAGCTGCCTTTATTAGGTATATAACATTGTTAATCTGAGAACCTTGGAAGTGGGTTTATCCAGCTCCTAGCTTTTAATCTGAATTGACCTAATGATAATAGATCATATTATTTGACCATAGCATACATTATCCCATTCAGTCTTTAAAAATAATATCATGAATTAGGTGTATTTTTTTTCCCATTTTACAGATAGGAAAACTGGGCCTTAGAGAAGATAAGTGACCTGTCCAGAAATACACAGCCTTGAAGAGACAAAGCTGGGACAGGACCCTGCTGGGTTCAGCTCCAACTCTGAGTCCTGGGGTTTATCCATGGCATGGTGCTGCTGGCCCTTGTATATATGTTATATTACATAATCTGCCCAAGGGCCTCATGAATACCTTTTGCTAGCCTCATTTACAGATAAATAAACTGAAATTCAAAAGTTTTAGGTGGCATACCAGGGTTATTAATTAGGTCTGTCTGGCTCCCAAACCTTTGTTCTTTCCACCATACATCACTTCCTCCTAGTAGTGGTTGCTAGGAAGATGCCTCAGTAAAGGTTTGAAGTAGCTCATCGCTAAGACCCTTCCAATTCTAAGTTTCTATGTTAAAGGAGGAAGATTTATCAGGGAAACAACTTTTCAGGGATAGAAATTATTCCAGCTGTAGAAGGTAACTTCACACCTCCTGTTGATTGTTCCTATATTAGTGAGAATGCATGAATACTTGGAACTTGCAGCTAATTCAAAACAAAACAAGCGAAAACTTGGGGTGTATTTTGTCAGAACTGTTAACAAGTAATAAGAATGGCTGGTTCAAGTTTCTTTCCTTTCTTTTCTTGCAAAATAGTTGAAATGAAATGAAAGTGAAAGGCCCAAGGACAGACAACAAGAAAACACATATAAAGGTCTCAGAAAAATCCACAAAACTGCGTAATTCAGCCAGTAAATTTAAGAGTTTTATAGCCAGTTTAAGAAATTATCAAGTGCTAAATGGAAGATTCACTATTTTATTTTGTTTTGTTTGAGATGGAGTCTCGCTGTGTCACCCAAGCTGGAGTACGGTGGCATGATCTCGGCTCACTGCAACCACCACCTCCCAGGTTCGAGCAATCCTCCCACCTCAGCCTCCCGAGCAGCTGGGATTACAGGCACATGCCACCATACCTGGCTAATTTTTGTGTTTTTAGTAAAAACAGGGTTTCACCATGTTGGTCAGGCTGATCTCAAACTCCTGATCTGAAGTGATTCTCTCACCTCAGCCTCCCAAAATGAGATTCACTACTTTAGAAGATCTCAAATGAAGAAGAATATTTAATTCTTTACTCAGTTTGCATCAGATATCCCTGAAAGCTGGATAGTATAGACAGTCAGCATTAAGTCAGGTGAAAAGTTCCTTCCATTGTGTGAATCTGTTTTCACTTAATTTTTATATCCACTATTCTCATTTTGTCTCTATATAACATAATTTTGTCTGTGATTGATTACCAGTCCATTTCAAATTTATGTGTACTGTGATTTAATTAACTTTACCCTTAAGCGATGTGTTTTGAGACGTATTAATGAGGTGGGAGTCTCTTCAGAGTATTCATAACTTATACATCCTTCTTTCTTTTTTTGACTTGGCATCAGGCTTTGAAATTCTACAAGGCAAAGGTTTCTGAATTCTGAGCCTATGTGACTCCAGGGAAGATCTTCCTATATATTTTCTGGTATGTCTGTTCGTCAGTGTTTATAAAAGATTGCTTTCTTACATCTAAATTCTTTTCTCTATTGCTGATTAAGAAATTACTTGGAAGAAAAATCTTTTGACTGTAGATTTTTTTTTTTTACTAAGTCATTCAAATAACTTTCAAGACTCTCCCTCCATATATATATATATATATATATATTTTTTTTTTTTTTTCCTTCTTTTTTAACACGGAGTCTTGCTCTGGCACCAAGGCTGGAGTGCAATGGCGCAATCTCAGCTCACTGCAACCTTCGCCTCCTATGTTCAAACAATTCTCCTGCCTCAGCCTCCTTAGTAGCTGGGATTACAGGCACATGCTACCACACCCAGCTAAATTATTTTATTTTTAGTAGAGATAGAGTTTCACCATGTTGGCCAGGCTGGTCTCAAACTTCTGACCTCAAGTGATCTGCCTGCCTTGGCCTCCCCAAGTGTTGGGATTATAGGTGTGAGCCACCGCACCCAGCCCCAAAATGTTTTAATGTGTTGAGTTTTAATGTTTTCAAAGAACATACTAAAACAAGATACAAATAAACAATTTAATGCATGTGACTTTGGGGAATTATGTATTTCTTCTCCATTCTGCCCATTGCATACTTACAATGAGAAACTGCAGAATGCAGTGTAGCTTTGTGCATTTGGATATGTGTGTCATTCATTGAATGACATTCAACAAGTTTTTTTCAGTGCCTGCTAACTATGTGCTAGGTGCTGTTAAAATTCAGTGTGAGGACAGAGATGGTGGCCCACATCTGTAATCCCAGCACTTTGAGGGGAAGAGACTGGGTAGATCACTTGAGCTCAGGAGTTCTAGACTATCCTGGGCAACATGGTGAAACCCTGTCTCTACAAAAAATTTTAAAACTGGCTAGGCGTGGTGGTGTGCACCTGTAGTCTGAGCTACTCAGGAGGCTGAAGCAGGAGGATTGCTGGAGCCCAGGAGGTTGAGGCTGTAGTGGGCCATGATCATGCCACTGCACCGTGATCATGCCACTGCACTCCAGCCTGGGTGACAGAGCAAGACCTCATCTCAAAAAAAAAAAAAGAAAAAAAAATTCAGTGTGGTAGTCCTATGGGCTCTTTTCGACTTGTCCTCCAAAGCAAGGGGAAGGAAAGCAGCTAATCCTCATCTGTGATAACAGGAGGTCAGACCAGACTCAAGTTGTAAAATCAAGTGTGGTAGTCTCTACATGTTATTTAGAAATATAGAGGTAAATCTCAGAAGAAATAGCTCCAAGAGACAAAAGTGGTTGCCTTCAGCAGCCAGGTAACTACCATTTCTGTTGTAAGACTTTTAACCCTCACTGTTTTGCTCTTAAAAACGTGCATATATAATACTTTGATAAAATAAAACATAAAAATTTTAAAGAGTGTAACTAGTTCTCCCAGAGGTTTAGCATTATCCTTAGAGTTTTGGATAGAGAGTGAACTTCCTGATGGAACTCTCCTGTCCTGCAAAGGGTAATGCTTGCCATCTTTTACTTGGCATATCTTTAGGGGTCTGAAGTTAGGTCCATAAATGTAACATTATGGGAGATGGGAAGATGGGAGTAGGGGAGATTTTGCCTCAGCAGATTCCCAGCCCAAATCCTGAAAGTTGCAGAGGATTTTAATTGATAGTGATGATAGATGACAAATACAACAAAAATTAGTTGCAAAAGTGAGAAGGTCATTGAGGATTAGTGCATTGACACAGTACAAAAAAATATATCTACTATATAATTAGCTGTACATTACATATACTGACAAAGAAAAATACATACCTTTCTAATGGAAAAATCTGGTGCTGACCAACATAATCAAGTGATCACTCGTAAATTTGGTAATAGTGAGGCAGCCTAGTATGTTTCCTGATGTGCAGAAATGAAGTACAGTTGACCCTTGAACAACACAGGTTTGAAATGTGCAGGTCCATTTATATGTGAGTTTTCTTCCACCTCTGCCACCCCCGAGAGAGTAAGGCCAGCCCCTTCTTCTCTTCCTTCTTCTCAACCTACTTGACATAAAGATGACATGGATGAAGACCTTTATGATGATCCACTTCCACTTAATGAATAGTAAATATATTTTCTTTTCCTTATGATTTTCTTAACATTTTTTTCTCTAGCTTACTTTATTATAAAAATACAGTATATAACACTTATACAAAATATGTGTTAATCAACTATGTTATCAGTGAGGCTTCTGGTCAACAGTAGGCTATTAGTATTTAAGTTTTGAGGAGTCAAAAGTCCCACACAGAACTGGATGCAGTGGCACATACCCATAGTCCCGGCCGTGCGGGAGAATGAGGCAGGAGGATCACTTGAGCCCAGGAGTTTGAGTGCAGCCTAGGCAACATAGTGAGATCCCATCTCAAAGAAAAGAAAGTTATACATGAATTTGTGGCTGCTCAGGAAGTCAGCACCCCTGACACCTATATTGTTCAAGTGTCAAGTGTACACAGTGTCACCAGTGAAATCTTCTTTTGAAGAACACTTAGCCTGAATCTTAGCAAGCCTTACACAGTTGATAGGAAATAGAGGGGTCTCTTCATTCATTTGAGCTGCTATAACAAAGTACCTTAGACTGGGTGGCTTATAAACAACAGAAATGTATTTCTCACAGGGCTGAAGACTCGGAAGCCTGAGATCAGGGCACTGGCAAATTTGGTATTTGGTGAAGGCTTACTTTCTGGTTCATAAATGATGCCTCTCGCAGTGTCCTCATATGGTGGAAGGAGCAAGGCAGCTCTCTGAGGCCTCTCCCATAAGGACAATGAATCCCATTTGTGAGGGCTCTGCCTTCATGACCTATTACCTCCCAATCGCCCACCTCCTAAAACCGTCACACTGGTAATTAGGTTTCACTATATGAATTTGGGGATTTGAGGACCAAACATTCAGACCATAGCAAGGGGCTAGCAGAATATGTTAGAAGTCAATGTAAACAACCAAATCTTGAATGTGGGCCCTTCTGCAAGACAACTGTCCTGCAAAATGCCATGCACAACCTTACTGGAACCTGGTTAGGAGGAAGAAATAGCTACTATTAAAACATTTTGTAATATTAACAACAAAGGCAAAACAAATTATTATTATTATTATTATTATTTTGAGACAGAGTCTTGCTCTGTCACCCAGACTGGAGTGCAATTGCACAATCTCGGCTCACTGCAACCTCCGCCTCCTGGGTTCGAACAATTCTCCTGCCTCAGCCTCCTGAGTAGCTGGGATAATAGGCATGCACCACCACGCCCAGCTAATTTTTGTATTTTTAGTAGAGACGGGGTTTCACCATGTTGGTCAGGGTGGTCTCGAACTCCTGACCTTAGGTGATCCACCCGTCTTGGCCTCCCAAAATGCTGGGATTACAGGCGTGAGCTACTGTGCCCGGCCGCAAAACAAATTTTTAAAACAAATTGAGAATATTGAATAGAGATTAAATATGTAATAACATTATGAAAAAAATAATATAAAAGCCCTAGTTTTATTTTCTTTGATAGCATAAAAAAATAAAACCAAAGACCACACAAACCATATCTTGGTGACATCTTACACCATCATATCAAAGTTTTTGGCATTTCTGCCCCCTTGGCTCTCTTCTCACACCCTGTTTGTGGAGTGATGAGGGAGTAGCTTCTAGCTCTGCTCCTTATTAGGCTGCTGAAATTTCCTGGGCAAGCCGTCTTCCTCTCACAGCTTCATTTTCTTGATAAGATAAAATAATTATACTAGCCCCCTGAGGACTGTGTTCGAGTGAGTTCTAGTGTGACTTTGTAAACTTGAAAGGACTACACGAATGAGAAGTTGCAAGCCCGTTTCTCTTCTTGGCTCTGCGCTTCCTGAACCCTATGGCTAGAAGGGAGCATGGATCCCCTTCTTGACTTGCTGTGTCATAAACATGATCTTAAATGTGAACATGCTCACTATTCTACCTTCAAGGAAAGGTCAGCCTAATGTAGGGAACAGGCATTTCTGATCCTTTCTCACCTGACTGTGCTGATACACAAGCTCTTTGGCTAGTGACAGTCACCTAGCCAGCCTTGGGGGATGTTACTGGGACTGCTGTCTCTTGACTTTGATGAGGAAAACAGGTCTGTGCTCAAAAAAAGAAAAGTGGGGGTCCAGGCATGGTGGCTTATGCCTGTAATCCCAGCACTCTGGGAGGCTGAGGTGGGAGAATCGTTTAAGCCCAGGAGTTTGAGACCAGCCTGAGCTACATAGTGAGACCCCATCTCTACAAAAAATGTAAAAATTATCTGGGTATGGCAGTGTGCACCTGTCCTGACTACTTGGGAGGCTGAGGTGGGAGGATTGCTTGAGCCCAGGAGGTCAAGGCTGCAGTGAGCCGTGACGGCACCACTGCACTCCAGCCTGGGTGACAGAGCAAGACCCTGTCTCAAAAAGAAAAAGAAAAAAAAGAGAAGAGTGGAGTTGGCATGATTCTTGCATAGGAAACAACAACCAAACTAGATAATTGAGGACAAAAACAATCTTCTTTGTAATCTGAGTAATTTTTTCCTTATATAATACAAATTATGCATATAATCATCACCAATTTCTGTTTTGTTCTAAGCTATCTGGACCTCATTTCAGCAAACGATGCCTAAAAGTTTTCCTCTGGAAAAATGCATCTTATGTTACCAACTGTATTTGTATATTAATATATTTCTTGAAATTGTACTTCAGTTCTTTGAATTATTTGTCTTTGAATGGGGGTTATAGAGCAATTCCAAGTGAGCAGCTAACACACTTGTTTAAATGAAAGAAAACCAAATACCTCTCTATGCTACCCATAAATAGATATGTTGTAGAATTTGAAGGAAGATTTCTAAATACAGCCACAAAATGAGAGGATCTTAAGGAGTAAGGAGGTTTGATGGAGGTAGAAGAAAATATTTCGGCCGGGTGCGGTGGCTCACGACTATAATCTCAGCACTTTGGGAGGCTGCGGCGGGCAGATCACCTGAGGTCAGGAGTTTGAGACCAGCCTGACCAACATGGTGAAACCCTATCTCTACTAAAAAATACAACATTAGCTGGTGTGGTGGTGCATACCTGTAATCCCAGCTACCTGGGAGGCTGAGGCAGGAGAATCGCTAGAACCCACGAGGCGGAGGTTACAGTGAGCCAAAATCACACTATCGTACCCCAGCCTGGGCAACAAGAGCAAAACTCCATCTCAAAAAAAGAAAGAAATATTTCATGACCACCGAGCTATGATGAATCTCTTTCAGATATAACAAAAATAATTAGCATTCATTTGAAGCTTACTATATGCTAAATGTTTGTTTACTATAAGTGCCATATGGTCAGTATTGCATTTAATGCTCCCAACAATCCTTGCCTTCCCATTTTACCAATGAAGAAACTGAGTCTTAAAGAGATAATTTTCCTAAGACCAACATGATGAGGAGGCTGAGTAGAGAATTTGTTTTCAGGTAGCAACTCCAGACCCAAACTCTGAACTGTGACACTGCAGCCATCTTTCTATCAGAGCCACTTATCCCCTCCTGGGGGAAAAGTTCTGTCTATCAGTTATCCTCCCCACAGTGAAGTGGGAGTTGGAGGAATCTTAGCACAAACGTTTATTGGCTTATGTTATGTAGCACGAGTAAAGCTATGGATTTAATTCTTGAAATATTTCCATCTTTTAATATGAAAAACACCATCTTAAACAAAACCAGGGAGGTTCATGATGTACACACAATACAATTCCTGATTAACTTGACTAGGTGGAATGAGTCTATGTCGTACTGATCACAGTTGATTTTCTTCTCACACCGCCTAGAATGCCCACTGGGAGAGATAGCAAGTATTCTCTAGGACATTAGATTGTAATTAAAAGGCTCTGTTCCACTGTTTCTTTAACTTTCTCTGAAGTCCAAAATCAAAACCAGAACCCTAGCATACTTGACATTTCTTTCAGTCTTGTGCATTAATAAAACATTTTTTCTTGTTGCTTTGTCAGGAATACATTTAAGAAGGCACAAAGGACTCTTTTTTAAAGAAACAATATGTGACTTTTTGAAATACAAAAATGACTGACCTTATAAATCTAACTCTAAAGCTTTTAATTAATAACTGATTACAAATAGAGATTGCTGAGATTTCTAGAAAAATAGGAAATTTTGGATGGAAAACTATCATAAGATTTGTGTTCATAACAAGACAGCAGCTCTCTTATTCAGACATTGCTCTCTATTTCAGGGTAAAATATAAAGTCTCAGTAATATAAGGACACAGATAAAGTTTCTGATTGTATTACTTTTTTTTTTTTTTTTTTTTTTTTTTGAGACTCCTCTCGCTCTGTCACCCAGGCTGAAGTGCAGTGGCACGATCTCAGCTCACTGCAAGCTCCACCTCCCAGGTTCATGCCATTCTCCTGCTTCAGCCTCCCGAGTGGCTGGGACTACAGACGCCCGCCACCACACCCGGCTAGTTTTTTGTATTTTTTAGTAGAGACGGGGTTTCACCGTGTTAGCAGGATGGTCTCCATCTCCTGACCTTGTGATCCGCCTGCCTCGGCCTCCCAAAGTGCTGAGATTACAGGCGTGAGCCACTGTACCTGGCCAGACTGTATTACTTTTGTGAATATTTTAATCATTTTCTAACTTCAAGACAGAACTTTGACATTCAAGTTTTTGTCCTTTCAGGAGACTATTCAGCATTCCTTCAGCTATCAAATTACATTATATTTTTCAGCTAGTTCTTAAATTATTTGATGTATGCTATATTAAAATTTAAAAATCATTTTAAAGTCACTAAACAGAATTACTTCCCATGTTTTTTCTTAAGGTTGAGATAGCATAGCTACTATTCTCTAACTTTTGGGAAATCTAAGGCAATAAATGGTTAGATAAAAGACCTAATGTCTTTAAAAAAGAAATAAGAAACTGTATTTATGTGTCACATTGCAGCAATTTGCAGCAAATTGCATCATATGTAATGCACTTAAAGATAGGAAAAGTTACTTCCCTTGTATCCCTACACTGTGTAGTCCATAATCAGGGATGTGAAGAGCAATAATATGTGGTTCTGTGTCTTAATGAGCTTAAAATCTAATTGAGAAGACAAAAAAGATACACATCAAACTATTAGGGCCTTAAACCATATGGTATTAACTCTAGTAGAAGTTCAGAGAAGGGAAAAACAATGATGAGCTAGAGTCTTGATACTCCATGCTCGGGACATGGAGTGGTCCTCTGACCAGCAGCAGTCCCATTGTTCAGAGTTTATTAGTATTGTAAAATGTCATCACCTCCACCCCCGCACCTCTACCTTCTGTATCAGAATCAGCGGTTTAACAGCATCCCCAGGTGAATGCTATGCACATTTAAGTTGGAGAAATGCTGAGCCAAAACACTGCAAGCACTGTGTTTTTGACCCCACATCACTATCCAATAGAACTTCTGCACTGATGGAGGCCATCTATTTTTTTGCTGCCTAGTATGAAGCTACTAGTTGATGTGGCTGTTGAGCAACTTGATAAGTAGCTAGTGCAGCTGTGGAACTGAATTCTTATTTCTAAATCTAAATTTAAATAGCCACATGGACCTAGTGGCTACCATATTGGACAATGAAAGAGAAGAAAGAGCACTGGATATATATATTTAGAGACAGGGTCTCCCTGTGTTGCCCAGGTTGGTCTCGAATTCCTGGGCTCAATTGATCCTCTCTCCTCAACCTCGCAAAGTGTTGGGATTACAGATGTGAGCCACCACACCCAGCCAAGAGCACTAGATTAAGAGTCAAGAGATTTAATACTTTTCCCAACACAGACACTCTTTGGAAGACCTTGGGAAAGTGTTTTTAACTCCCCTTTGCCTCAATTTTGTTTCCTATAGATGATAGGTTTCATTGCATTATGTCATTGTTTTATTTCAGTATTACTGTAACGATTGCTTTGGTTGAAAGAATACGTCTTTGAACAAGTGAGTCCTGAGGTGGACATGCCATTTTGGGAGTGTATCTTGGGCAGAGTCCCCAAAGCACAGGAAGGGATAAAAGTTGAATTTACCAAGTAGTGGTTCCACAAAGGAGGAGAGCGTAGTTTGCTAATCAGCACATATGAAATATTCAGAAAATGTCGTTTTCAACTAAATCTCCAAGGCTTCAATCACTAACTGGTACACAGTAAACAGTCATTAAATATTTGTTGAATGATTGAATCAAAGTGATGGTTAAATACTCAGTAAAACAGAGTTGGTATTCAAGCCTGTCTGATATGGTCAATATTACTGGGTTTTGTTTGGTTTGGGTTTTTGTTCCCTGGCAGATTTGTTTAAGAATAGCCTCAGATGGGGAGACATGGTGACTCATGCCTATAATACCAGCACTTTGGGAGACAGAGGCAGGGTGGTCGCTTGAGCCCAGGAGCTTGAGACCAGCCTGGAAAACATGGCAAGACCCTGTCTCTACAAAAAATTAAAAAAAAAAAAAAATAGCTGAGCATGGTGGTGCACACCTGTGGTCCCAGCTACTCCAGAGGCTGAGGCAGGAGGAATCACTTGAGCCCAGGAGGTTGAGGCTACATTGATGAACTGTGATGAATCATGAACCATGATTACAGCACTACACTCCAGCCTGGGTGACAGAGCAAGACCCTGTCTCAAAAAAGAAAGAAGTCTCTGCTTAGGCCCCAGGTGAAGCAAAACAGATAATTTATTAGGCATATTTGTGTTGAGTGAGGTGTTTTAATTTAGCAACGCCTCAATAGGATCTTTATGTTGAAATGTTTGTTAATGTAAGAATCAAGAAGAACCAAAACAACTCTATAGGTGGATTACATGTAGTTTTACCAAAGGGTTAATTTAAGAGCATGGAAGATGCTTATTCCCATTCTTCCTGGTGGGCTCTCATCTCTTAGGGCTCATCTTCAGTGGAGATTGTCCATTGTCAATGGAGAGGCCTTTCCTGACCCCTACTGCATCTGGATCTGCTCTTTTCTTTCTTTCTTTCTTCATCTTTTCCTTTATTTCCCTGACCACCATCTGTAATTATCTGTATGTTTTTGTGTGCTTCTATTACTGACCATAAGCCCTACTTTATGCAATAAGTAGGAGTTTTGGTCTTTATTTCTCAATAAAATAAATCTAGGTCAAATATTTCCTGGACCTACTTGAGGGTAATAGGAACCTTGTTGAGGATACAATGAGGAATGTCAGAATAGCTAGACAGTGCAGAGCTAGTGATGGGGGAATATTGAGAGAAAATGTTGAAGAGGAAGGTGGGCTAGTTTTGTCCTTAGGGCCTTTTTTTGTGTGGGAGGGGAATTGTGAGGGCACAAGATGAAGAGTGTCAGCAGAACAAGACCCTGCTATGTGAAGTGGGTGCCATGCATGTGACATTCCTTTCTGTTCTGTTTTACTATTCAGAGTAAATTTAGTCTATATTTAGCATCTTTGCCAATTTATGTATTTTCTCTCTCTCTTTTTTTTGTGGGGTATGGCAGTACAAGGAGGTGTTGGTCACATTGCTATTTATTATACAATTCCCCCAAGCACTCTGAATGGCAACTTTATAAATAATGACTATTTATGATTGTTGTCTAGACCTAACAAATGGTTATT
The DNA here is from genome assembly GCF_024542745.1 of Macaca thibetana thibetana. Lineage (NCBI taxonomy): Eukaryota > Metazoa > Chordata > Mammalia > Primates > Cercopithecidae > Macaca > Macaca thibetana. The sequence goes on along the minus strand of NC_065588.1, from coordinate 38,655,078 downwards.
TAACAGGCAATGAAATAATTTACCCACGGTTCTTATACTATATTTACACACACCACTTTTAAGGGGCAAATGTTAGGGCTTATGCTCAAAATGTAAGTCTTGTTCACAGTAGTGAATTATTCTCTATGGACAATGAAATTAGTACTCACTGGTATGAAACGCGGGACGAAGACAAGTACAGTTATTTTTTAGGGATCAGGTTCTTGGAGTTGAATGTTTAAGTCATCTTAAATCTAATCAGTGCTGATTGGAAAATATTAAATAACATAACCATTACTTAACTTCACAATAATATAGATTTATTGTCAAACAGGTAAAAAATACAGAAAAAAAAGAAGAAGAAAAAAAAATTTATCCCCAGAATAACATGGTAAACATTTTGGCATATACCCTTCTAGGTTTTTTCTCTTATTCATGGAGTTTTAAAGCATACAATTAGAAATATACTGTACTTACATCATGATCTATTTTTAAATTTTAATATCTCATTAATGATTTTCTAGATCTAAGCCTTATCTATAGCTACACTATTTAATACTGTAACCACTAGCAACATGGGCTGTTGAGCACTAGAATTGTGGCTAGCCTGAATTGAGATGTGTTCTAAGTGCAAAAAACGCACCAGATTCCAAACACAATTTTTAAAAAGCAAAATATCTCATTACTAATTTTCATATTGATTACATGTTGAAATATTTCACATATGTTGAGCTAAATAATATATTAACAAAATTAATTTCACTTGTTACTTTTTACTTTTTCTAATGTGCTTACTAGAAAATTTAAAGTTACAAATGTCAGTCATTTTCTATTTCTGTTAGGCAACACTGGTCGATAGTTTTATAGCTGCATAGTTTTCTATTATATGAGTAAAATTATTTGACCAGTTCTTAACCACCATCTTGCTGAATCCTCAAGATACTTCTTATTTTTTAGTATTAAAAATTACGCATTGACCACCTGTACAGAGAGATCTTTTTTACATATCTTTGATTGTTTCCTTAGGATTTACTGTTAGAAGTGGAATTGCTAGGAAAAGGAAAGTTATTTCTTTCTTTCTTTATGTTTTTTGAGGCAGGGTCTTGCTCTGTTGCCCAGACTGGAGTCCAGTGGCACAGTTATGGCTCACTGCAGTCTCAACCTCCGAGGCAATCATTTCCACTTCAGCCTATCAAGTAGCTGGGACTACAGGTGCATGTCACCATGCCCGGCTAATTTATTTATTTATTTATTTTTGGTAGAGATGAAGTCACCCTATGTTGCCCACACTGGTCTTGAACTCCTGGGCTCAAGCAATCTTCCCACTTCGGCCTCCTAAAGTACTGAGATTGTAAGCAAAAGTTACTATACCTAGGCAAAAAAGTTTAAATGATAAATAATGTTATAAATAAATGAAGAAAGTAAAAAATAATGCTCTTTCTCTTCATTATTCAATTATATTTCTCTAGAAAGAGAGTATCATTCTGATCATTAGCAGTTGTTCATTTTACATTGAATCAAAAGCACCATTTCAGCCGTATTCAAATTAATTAATGTTAGCTACCCTTAAGCTTTTTTGAAAAGTCAGCTCTGAGTTGTCCTGTTTTATGTGAATTACAAAGTATTAAGGATTGGAGCTCAATGTTATCCTTTCTCCTGAATTAAACTATACACCTTTTAGTTTATTGATTGCACACAATTATGAAATGGAAAAGATTATCAGTAGGTATATTTTTAAGCCTTTCTGAATTATCTTTGTAATACTGCGATGGAGGAAGGGTGTAGGCAAAGGAGTTGTGAGCTTAAAAGATCATTTATCAGATGTCCAGAATATTTGATCTGTTACTTTGTGTGAAGGTATAACCTAACATTTTAATACTATTATTATACAATAAAAACAAAGCCTTAGCATCTTTAGCAACAGGGCAATACCACATGAACAAGGTTGTACTTTTCTTATAAAATTAATCTGATGGCTGAGCATGGTGGCTCATCCCTGTAATCCCAACATTTTGGGAGGCTGAGGTGGGAGGATCACCTGAGGCCAGGAGTTCAAGACCAGCCTGGCCAACATGGTGAAACCCCGTATCTACTAAAAATACAAAAATTAGCCAGGCGTGGTGCTGGGCACCTGTAATCTCAGCTACTCAGGAGGCTGAGGCAGGAGAACTGCTGGAACCCGGGAGGTGGAGGTTGCAGTGAGCTGAGATCATGCCATTGCCCTCCAGCCCGGGCTGACAACAGCAAGACTCTGTCTCAAAAAAAAAAAAAAAAAATCGATAAAATACACTGAATTTTTGCCTAAAATGGCCAAGAGAGCCTCTGTAAAACCTTCCTTTGTGGCTTTCTTAGAATTTTTGCATTTTGTACTTTTCTCTAATGTCTTTGGGATTCATACAAAAAATGTTGGGAACCTTTAGGAGTTGCTGAACTGTCATATCCCCTGGTTATTAAAGAAAATGCTGATTCAAGAAATCGAGCTTATGTTTGACGAGGCGATATAGTGTTATTGAGGATTTAGTGGACTGAACAGTGACTTGAATATAATTTAAGGAGAATGTTTTATGGCATTTCTAGAGTATAAAATGAAGAGTTTCTAGTTCCCCATTAGTGTTTCATATGAAATAAAGAATTACATTGTCTACTAGTGGAAGAAGAAGAAATAAAAATCTATAATTCAATCCAACTTGAAAATTCTTATAGGCCAGGCGCGTTGGCTCAGGCCTGTAATCCCAGCACCTTGGGAGGCCAAGGTGGGCGGATCACTTGAGGTCAGGAATTCAAGACCAACCTGGCCAACATGGTGAAACCCCGTCTCTACTAAAAATACAAAAATTAGCCAGGCATGGTGGCACGTGCCTGTAATCCCAGCTACTCGGGAGGCTCAGGTGGGAGAATTGCTTGAACCTGGGGTCGGAGGTTGCAGTGAGTCAAGATAGTGCCACTGCACTCCAGCCTAGGTGACAGAGTGAGACTCCACCAAGAAAAAAAAAAGAGAGAGGGAGGGAGGGAGGGAGGGAGGGAGGGACGGCTGGAGGAAGGGAGAGAGGGGGAGAGAGAGAGAGAGAGAGAGAAAGAAAATTCTTCCTTTTTTTTTTTTTTGACAAAGTCTCACTCTGTTGCCCAGGCTGGAGTACAGTGAGTGGAGCGATCTCGGCTCACTGCAACCTCCGCCTCCTGGGTTCAAGCGATTCTCGTGCCTCAGCCTCCCAAATAGCTGGGATTGTAGGCATGCGCCACCACACCTGGCTAATTTTTTGTATTTTTAGTAGAGATGGGGTTTCACCATGTTGGCCAGGCTGGTCTCGAACTCCTGGTCTCAAGTGATCCTCCCACCTTGGCCTCCCAAAGTGCTGGGATTATAGGTGTGAGCCACTGCACCGGCCTTCCTAATTTTTGATCTAAAGAATTTGAAGAATCAACCCTGCCTTCACTAAGCAGAAACTGTAAGCAGGATTGTCTGTAAGAATCACATTTCTATCCTTTGGCATTTTAAACAAGAGAACTAATATTTTATTTTGTTGGCATTTTAAACAAGAGAACTAATATTTTATTTGGTATAAACAAAAGCAAAGTATAAACTAACTTGACTCTTCTGTCTCCCAAGAAAGTAGACAAACAGCTGCCACTTTGTCAGTTAGAAGTACTAAAATTTATTTTAAAGGCTATTCATTTATATTTCTTTTACCCTGTCTACATAATTAATAGCTTAGTTTAATTCTATTTTAAACTTTTGCCATCTGCAGGATTGCTATACAGTGGTGACATCAAGTCCCATAGGAACATGTTTGAGTAATTAAGACTACAGAAAAGGCTTCCAGAACAACGTTTTGATTACAAATAAAATTCAAAGTAAAATATCCAGTTTTGAAGGAGTAGGTATTTTTCCTAATTAAAAAACAACTAAAAGCCTGTCATTTATTTTAGTATAATTTTGAAAGTGTTTCCATATGTAATGCCACAGAGCTAAAAGTCTAAGTCTGATACATCCATTCATAAAAAAAAATAAAAACAGTAGAGGGACAGGGGCCATTTTCAAGAGAGCCTTCCCTTAGCCGATGGTGGCTTAGAGCAAAGAGTCATCTTTTGGTTTCCATATGAAGAATTATTTGAGGTGCTACGAGGATTATTTTCTAACTAGTATGATAGAGAAGCTGTGTAGTCTGTTTTAAAAATTACATGTTTGTTGTCTAGCTTACACATACATGTTATGTATGTGATTATTTTTCTTGATTTCATTCAGTCAGTGGATTTTTTTTTTGAGCATTTACTATGAGGATATCCAGTGGAGTCTCACTAACTGGCATATTCTGAACATTTCCAATAACATCAACTTCTGCCTGATTGACAGAATATGAGAAATTCTGATGGTTCACATGTTTAATACAAACATTTGACTTCTTTATAACTTACTGAACGTAGCTATTTAATAAGATAATATTTTTAAAGCAATAATGTTGTATTATGAAATGACATCTAAAGGCAGATGTAAACCTATGCTATAATTTTTAAGTTCTTTTTATTAAAAGGAAGATTTCTTGCAAATGTTGTTTTTCTGAAAATTAAGAGCCCTCCTTAAACACTATTTTATTTATATATTTATTTATTTTCACTTCAGTAAGTCTTCCATAAAAAGTTTCTCGGGCTGGGTGCAGTGGCTTAAGCCTATTATCCCAGCAGTTTGAAAGGCTGAGGTGGGAGGATCACTTGAGCCCAGAGTTTGAGAGCAGTCTGGGCAACATGATGAAACCTCATGTCTACAAAACAATTAGCCAGATATGATGGTGCACAACTGTAGTCCCAGCTACTCTGGGGGCTGAGGTGGGAGGACCAGTTGAGCCGGGGGGGCAGAGGGTGCAGTGAACTGTGATCCTGCCACTGCCCTCCAGCCTGGGTGACAGAGCAAGACTCTGTCTCAAATAAGTAAATTAAATACATAAATAAATAAATAAGATAAGGTTAACTTTACCATGGGAATTTTATGACGTTTGCGTTTTATTTTATTTGTTTATTTGCCTTATGGCTAAAAGGTAGTATCTAAAACTTTGGAGATATATATAGTATAAAGAGTATATATAAACTCCAGTTGGTAGCCCCTATTTAATAGATTACTTATCATTAGATACAGATCTCAGATAGCTGCCCATTCTTCCCAATATCAGTGCTTCTTGATCGTGTCTTAAAGAATTTTTTTTCTTTTAATTCCTAACATTGTACTCTCCATTTTATAAATGAAGAAATCAGAGCATAGAGGGATTTAGAAGACGTGTGTAATTCTGAGACCCAGCCCACTACCTTATTCACTTCCTGCTTAACAAATTGAATGGACAAGCATTTGTTAAGTGCCCTCTCTGTGCCAGGCATATGCCGTGTCTTGATGGGCTCCCAGTAAAGTCTGAGTAATTGGCCTTGTCATGAAATGGGACTTCTAGCAGTGTTTCATCTCATTGCCTGCTAAGTGGGTTTTGAGTTGCATCTTGACTTCCACTCTGGAAGAAGAGAAGGAAGCAGTTTTCCTGTAGAAAACATACCTGTAGGCTGGGCAGGCATGGTAGCTCACACCTGTAATCCCAGCACTTTGGGAGGCCAAGGTAGGCAGATCACTTGAGGTCAGGAGTTCAAGGCCCCCTGGCCAACATGGCAAAACCCCATATCTACTAAAAATACAAAAATTAGCCAGGTATGGTGGAACGCGCCTGTAGTCCTAGCTACTTGGGAGGCGAAGACAGGAGAATTGCTTTGAACCCAGGAGGCGGAGATTGCAGTGAGCCGAGATTGTGCCACTGCACTCCAGCCTGGGCTACAAAGTGAGGCTCCATCTCAAAAACAAAAGAAAAAAAAGAAAAGAAAGGAAACACACTCTTAAATTGTACCCTTTTCCACTAATACCATCTGACTTCTTCACTTCTCCTTTTTTAACTGCTCTAGTCATCTGAATGTGTGGAGATAGTGCTGGTCCACAGTGTGACATTGGGCACATCATCTCGGACAAGCCCCACTCACCGTCACCCCTATATCATTCAGGCAGCGTACACAGTCTCTTGATTCTATCTGGTGACTCTCCCTTGAATCTAAGCCCTTGTCTCATCCTATTGCCATGCTAGAGACATCATCATCATCGTCATTATTTTACATTTTTCTAACTGATCTTTCTGCCTTAGCCTCTTTCAGCACTCCTGCGAGCCTTTTTTTGTTTGTTGTTTTGCTTAGAGGTGTGTTTTTGGGGGGCAACAGTGGCCATGGTCACTGTTCCAAAAGGCAATTCTGCTCATGACCTGACTGTACTAAAATGTGTACCACTTTTCATCAGTGTTCACATGCAAGGCCCTCTGCAAACTGGTCCAAGTCGGCTCCTCCAGGCTTCTCTATCCAGTTTTCCCACATGCACTCTCAGCCACACACACACAGAACCTCTCACCACTCTCAAGGCAGAAAAGCTGCTGGGTACGTCCTCCCCTCTCCTAAGCGACACTTCCATCACTTTTTTGCACTGTGTATTACTACTCACTGTCCAGCTCCAGATCAGATGTCCTCTGTGAAGTTTCTCTTAATTCCCCCAAACAAACCTCAACCTCCTGCCCCTGCCAACGCCTCAGCATTTTCTTCAAACCTCATATTCTATTCTATACCTCTATTCTGTAACTTATTGCATCAGCATACAAGCATACAGTTGTTCCTCTCGCCTACCAGGTTGTAAAGCTTTTCAAATACAGCATCTTTTAAAAAAGTGATTTTTGTTACTCTAAGATCTAGATAAGTGCCAAGAAATACCCATGAATCGTGAATGCACCTCTGGCCTGAGTTTTTGCCTACACATTCTACTGGCTGAGCTTAATCCACTTTGGAGGTTTCATTAAGATACAGCCACTTTAGCTTCACAATGAGTACATTAGCATTTTGTAATCCTAGAGCACTCTGCTGCATGTTTCCAAACACAAAAGATCCCTTAATTCTGTTTTCAACAGAAGACAGCTCAAATGCCCTATATTACCTTCTTGGGAAGAGGCATTCATCTCCTCTTTGTCCTTTGTAATGGATTTTGGTCCATTGATCATAATGACATTTAACATCTATTTCAACACTTGGCATGTGGCAAACATAGTGCTTTGTATGTATTACCACTTTTATTGCCTACATCAACAACATTATGGTGTAGGTGCTTCTGTTCTCTGGCTTTTAGAGAACAGGAAGTGGAGGCACAGAAAGATGACAACTAGTCTGAGGATGTAGGGAAAAAAAATCAAACAAAGCTGCTTTTGCTATTCTCTCACTCACAGCAATCAACACAGAAGACTTCTGGGACCTCTGGTCACCAGGAAGTGTGTGGGAATTTCTCCCTGCCAACCACCAGTCAATCAGTTCTGCAGTGGCCACCAGCTGCAGAATTGTCCTCGAATTCAATTCAATTCTGACACTCCTGCTACCTGGAGATAGCAGCAGATCCCAAAGGTTAAGGGCTCAGTCCCACAGGACTTCTTTCCCCACTTTCAATGCCAATAGCAAGCCCCAAGTTATTTTACCGGTGCTTCTGACTGACCAGCTATATATTGGGGTTCCCTCAACCCCCTCCTTGGGTTTGATTAATTTGTTAGACTGGCTCACAGAACTTAGGGAAAGACTGACTGACTTTTATCAGTGCATTCGTATAAAGGATTATCACAAAGGATCCAGATGAAGAGATGCACAGGGCAAGGCACCTGCAAAGGAGCGTGGAGCTTCGATGTTCTACTGCCCTCCAGGAACCTCATGTGTTCAGCTATCGGAAGCTCTCTGAACCCAGTCCTTTTGACCTTTTATTGTTACGTAGGTATGATTGATTAAATTTACTAAGTTGGTGAAACTCCTGCCCCAGTGGTTGGGGAGTGTGGCTGAAAGTTCTAACTCTCTGATCCTGCCTTGGTCTTTCCAGTGATCAGCCTAGAACCTGAAGCTACCTAGAGGCTGCCAGCAAGCAGTCATCCCATTAGCATACAAAAAAGACTATTACATTGGAAACATGTGAAATCACATCAGAGATTCCAAGGATTTGGGGAGTTGTGTGCCAGGAATCCTGGACAAAGACCAACTATACATTTCACGATGTCAGAACTAGTACGTGGCAAAGCTGGCATATGAACCAAGGCTGGATGACTCCAGAATTCATGTCCTTAACCACTACGCCTCACTATCTTCCAAATAAACATCTATTCTAAAAACAATCATAACTGATACAGAGGGATTTTTAAATAAATGTCAATATTTAAACAGTGATTGGCCGGGCGTAGTGGCTCACACCTGTAATCCCAGCACTTTGGGAGGCCGAGGTGGGTGGTTCATAAGGTCAGGAGTTCAAGACCAGCCTGGCCAAGACGGTGAATCCCCATCTCTACTAAAAATACAAAAATTAGCCGGGCACGATGGCGGACACCTGTAACCCCAGCTACTTGGGAGACTGAGGCAGGAGAATCGCTTGAACCCAGGGTGGAGGTTGCAGTGAGCCGAGATTGCGCCACTGCACTCCAGCCTGGGTTACAGAGTGAGACTTCATCTCAAAAATAAAATAAAATGAAATTAAAATACAGTGATTATTACCAACAGTTTTTACTCTGTGGCTTAATTTTGGTCCTTTGATTATTTCAGGAAAACTTTAAATCTACCATTGGATTAGTAGGGAAAATACTGAAAAAAACAATCAAGATTACATAGCTAAAATGTAGGTGCTTGGACTTACTGTCCTTTCATTTTTCTGTAGTATGCAGTGCTTCAAGACAGCCTTGATTGTTATAATCAAATATTATATACAAAACAACACTTTGTAGAGCTGCTGGATTGTACATGTGCTTGCTGTTTCAAATTACCTGTATTGCACAGGCCATTTTAATGGAAAGAAAATTAGCTTAAAGATAGGAAGTGCCTTATTAGCTCAGTGAAGCCATGGTCTATTCAATTAAAGTGTTAACAAATATTTCAGAGGAAAGAATGTTTAGGGTCATAAATTAATTCAACACAGTTGTTCCTAAGCACTTACTATTTACCTGGGAATGTGTACCGTGTTTGGTGCTTTGAAGATAAATGTTATTTACAAAATGCCTAGCTAATAAAACCTTGCTTCAGAATGCTGTATTTGACATCAAAGATCTTTATGCTGAACTTTGTGGTTGACAAGGTTTAATTTCATTTAAGTATGGGATAGGAGAGTCTTACTGGATAAGTCTGCATATAGATAAAAGTCACAGGTATCCAAATCACCTGTTCTGACTGTGTTTATAGCTGCATTTCCACCTGTACTGTATAATGTGACCCAGATTTTTTACCCTTTAATGCACCCATATGGCTCTTATTTGTAATTGTGCATCTGTTAAGCCATGTGAAATACTGAGTTTGCATGTCTGTGAAAATTCACTGCTGCTACTAGTCTTCCTTCTTTCCTTTCTTGGTTGTCTGAAGACTCCAAGAGAAGTAGTTAATATCAGTCTATTGTTTCAAACCACAAACTTTGGAAACAGATGCACTAGTGTGGAAAACAGTTTGTCGACATAACTACAAGATTGCCTGTTTGTGAAAAGACCTAGTTCCCTATGTCTTGTTCAGAATTCAAGAGTCGCCCCTATGTAAACTTGGCTGCAGAAAAATTCAGAAAATGAGCATCTTGGTTAACCTTTAAATGCTTATTCCAAGTTCAAAGGGGATTAAAAACCAAAAAATCTCTTAGAATCACCTTTCAACTAACATGAACTGCTTTGGGACATGGGTAGTTTTTATAATTAAAGTGACTAAGGATAAAACGCGTAGCATATAACTTGCTTTCTTCATGAGAGTCCACTAAAAATTCCTAGATCCCTAAAGATCAAATTTATGTAACATATCCACTTTAAAAATAACTGCCAATTTTCTGCTTTAAAAGAGATTCTATTTGCTAATGGAAAAAACAAAACTTAGTCTAGCCAGCAAAGTAATAAAACTTATGTGATGCAATGGTGCTTTTCTCATAGCAAAATGCCGCATAGGATACAAAGGAAAAGTGCATTAACGTGACCAAGGCCCATACACAGCCAATGTACACAGATCTCATTTTCCAATTTTTAGAGTATTTTAAAATTCTTTGTTAAACTTATTGAAGCAAGATATATTTTCATATATATATTTTTTGATACAGTTTAGAAACCAGATTTGATCTGGTTCTCTTGCAAATGGACTACAGTCATTTGCTTCTGCATCATTCTAGTTGCATAAACATGGCAGAAAATAGCCCTAAAACCCCTGATTTCAGACAAGCATGATGTGTGCCTGTAGTCCCAGCTACTGAGTAGACTGAGTGGGAGGATTGCTTGAGCCCAGGAGTTTGAGACGAGTGTGGGTAACGTAGATGCTGTCTCTTACAAAAAAGTTAAGGCTGGCCACGATAGCTCACACCTGTAATACCAGCACTTGGGGAGGCCGAGGTGGGTGAATCACCTGAGGTCAGGAGTTCGAGACCAGCCTGGCCAAAATGGTGAAACCCCCGCCTCTACTAAAAATACAAAAATTATCCAGGCATGGTGGCATGTGCCTATAATCCCAGCTACTCAGGAGGTTAAGACAGGAAAATCACATGAACCTGGGAGGTGGAGGTTGCAGTGAGCCGAGATTGTGCCACTGTACTCCAGCCTGGGCGACAAGAGCGAAACTCTGTCAAAAAAAAAAAAAAACACACACACACACACACACCAAAAACAAACGAACTGATTTCACTTGAAACATATAGATAACTAAAACCAAAAGCAAATTAAGTCGTTCTAAGAGTAGTGGTTTCACTCTTCACTATTGCTTTATATAGTCATGGTCTTCACATGAGACGTTCTTAATGGTGGGAGAACTGGGACAGGATAGAAGAAGCTGGCTTGTTCTGGGTTATAACTGGTCAGTTAATTTCTTTTTTTTTTTTTTTTTTTTTTTTTTTTGAGACAAGGTCTCATTCTGTCACCCAAGCTGGAGTGCAGTGGTGCAATCTCAGCTCACTACAGCCTCCACCTAGCAGGCTTAAGTGATCCCCCTACCTCAACCTCCAGAGTAGCTGGGACTATAGGCACATGCCACCATCCCAGGCTGATTTTTATAATTTTTGTAGAGATGGGGTTTCACCATGTTGCCCAGGCTGGTCTGAAACTCCTAGGCTAGATCCTCCCGCCTCGGCCTCCCAAAGTGCTGGGATTATGGGTATGAGCCACTGCATTGGTCTATTAACTGCCTTTAACTGTGTCCTGTTCATAACCATTTTCAAACACAGTTAAAGGTATTTTCCTTTATCTATTAAATATATGATTAGTAAAGAAATACAGTGTTTCTCAAAATAATGTCGTAAAGTTTTTGCCACTATTCTTTAAACTTTCAATTGTATAATCAATATTTCCATTAATAAAATATAAATTGCCTACATAGACTCTAAGGTATGTCTTTATTTATTCATTTATTTATTTATTTTTTTTTTTTTTTGAGACGGAGTCTCGCTCTGTGCCCCAGGCTGGAGTGCAGTGGCGCAATTTCGGCTCACTGAAAGCTCCGCCTCCCAGGTTCACGCCATTCTCCTGCCTCAGCCTCCTGAGTAGCTGGGACTACAGGCGCCCGCCACCGCGCCCGGCTAATTTTTTGTATTTTTAGTAGAGACGGGGTTTCACCGTGTTAGCCAGGATGGTCTCGATCTCCTGACCTTGTGATCCGCCCGCCTCGGCCTCGCAAAGTGCTGGGATTACAGGCGTGAGCCACCGCGCCCGGCCTATTTTTTTTTTTTTTTTTTTTTTTTTTTTTTTTTTTGAGGCAGAGTCTCACTCTGTCGCCCAGGCTGGAGTACAGTGGCCGGATCTCAGCTCACTGCAAGCTCCACCTCCCGGGTTCACGCCATTCTCCTGCCTCAGCCTCCCGAGTAGCTGGGACTACAGGCGCCCGCCACCTCTCCCGGCTAATTTTTTGTATTTTTTAGTAGAGACGGGGTTTCACCGTGTTAGCCCGGATGGTCTCGATCTCCTGACCTCGTGATCCACCCGTCTCGGCCTCCCAAAATGCTGGGATTACAGGCTTGAGCCACCGCGCCCGGCCTTTTTTTTTTTTTTTTTTTTTTTTTTTAAGACAGGGCCTTGTGCTATCGCCCAGGCTGGAGTGCAGTGCAGTGGCGCAATCTTGGCTCACTGCAACCTCTGCCTCCCAGGTTCAAGCCATTCTCCTGCCTCAGCTTCCTGAGTAGTTGGGATTCCAGGCGTGCCCCAGCATGCCCAGCTAATTTTTGTATTTTTAGTAGAGATGGGGTTTCCCCACGTTGGCCAGGCCGATCTCAAACTCCTGAGGTCTGCCCGCCTCAGCCTCCCAAAGTACTGGGATTATAGGTGTGAGCCACCGCACGTGGCTAAGGTATGTCTTTAACGTATTTATCCCTCTGTCAATAGATGTGAGCACACACTATCACATCATGACATATCTGATTCAAATAAACACATTTGACATTCTTTGAAGCTTGCATTCGGACTGTAGCATTTGCAACACCTCACTGTATTGCTAGCCAACCAAATCTAATCAACAATTTGACGCCCTGACTAAATTAAAGAATATTTTAAAAGTTAAAAAATGTTTTGAAGTGTATTTTGAGGTTAATGTAGATAACACATAAAGTGAAGCCTCAGTCAAATTAAAACAATGTAACAGACTGTTTGGCAATAGGCTGCTTCACAGTAACTCACCACTGTGCAGAGCTTTGTCTATGCAGCATCTCATTTAATTCCCATCACAACTCAGTGTAGTTAATTTTGCATTTCCATTGCATAGTGGAGGAAAATGAGACTAAGGGAGAATGAAATGTCTTGCCCCAAATCACAAAGTTAGTAAATGGGAGAGTCATATTCTGTCTCAGCGCTGTCTGCCTCCAAAATTCACTACCTGTTAATATTCTTTTCATCTGCATTGACCACTACAGTCTTACATCTTTCTTTTCCACATTTTAGGTTATGCTGGAAAAGCACAGAGGAATTTAGTCACAGCGTGTATTAGGGACTCACCTGTTCTCCAGTGGAGATTACATATAACTATCCCACATCCACCACAGATCTGGTGGCCTGGATAATTTATCATCCAAACCTGGACACTTGAGAGGGTGCTTTTTACCAGAAATAGAGGCACAAACTAGGATTTTCCAGAGCAGAATGAGGACATAAGATGACCCCATATAAAGCAGTAGTCTCAGGGAAGGCATGCCTTATCAGAATTTGGATGGAGGGGGTTGAAATACCCCATCCTGTGCTACTGTTAAAACACTCAAAGCCATCAAGTGCAGTGGCTCGTATCTGTAGTCCCAACTACTCTGGAAGCTGAGGTGGGAGGATGGCTTGAGGCTAGGAGTTCAAGGCTGCGCTGAGCCGTGATCTTACCACTATACTCCAGCCAGGGCTACAGAGTGAGACCCCATCTCTAACAACAACAACAACAACAAATACTCAAAGCCACAGGTCAGATTTCTGCTTTGCTTTCAAGCTACCCAGCTTCAGCCCACCCCTTTTAGCCACTCCTTCTAGAAGTGTTTCCTCACCTCCCCCATCACTGGTCTAGAATCATGGAGAGCCTCTTGTGTAAGTGTTCAGCCACCTGTGAATTAACCAAAAGAACAGGCCATTTTACTAACCATTTATTAATATTCAGTCTCCAAGATCAGAGAAGGGGTTGGAGTTGATCAAATATGTTGAGGCACAAAAGTCTGGAATATCTCCTGCATCTGGTAAAGTCTAAAGCTGGTGCTGAAAATTCAGTAAAGCCAGGCACGGTGGCTCATGCATATAATCCCAGCACTTTGGAAGGCCAAGGCGGGTGGATCACCTGAGGCCAGGAGTTCAAGACCAGCCTGGCCAACATGGTGAAACCCCATCTCTACTGAAAACACAAAATTAGCCAGGCATGGTGGCATACATCTATTTTCCCAGCCACTCGGGAGGCCAAGGCAGGAGAATCGCTTGAACCCAGGAGGCAGAGGTTGCAGTGAGAAGAGATTGTGCCATTGCACTCCAGCCTGGGTGACAAGAGCAACACACCATCTCAAAAAAAAAAAAAAAAAAGGAAAAAAAGGAAATTCAGTAAAGCAACACTGTGGAGGGAACAGGTAGTTCCCTAAATAATACCACCTAAGAATTCTTCATGTTGAACACATTTTTCAGTATTACAGATGGTAAGGATTACTACTTGAGGGTCATGTGCCAAGAGGGAAGTAATGTAACCCTTCTTTGCAACATTTCAGGTCTGACTCTCCTAAATAAAGCTGAGAATTATCAGTTCTCAAGCCATGGTGCATTTCATTTTTACTTCCTCCAATAAACTGGAAAATGTACCTGATATTGGCATTATAACCATGTTATAACATTTATACTTCTTAACTCTAATTAATAAATGTAATTTGCGGTTTATCAGAAGGCTATAGGGATATTATTGCTAGTGTTTTGAGAAATATAAGATGTATTACTCCTGCGTCAATCAGTAGATATTGCCAAATAAATTTCAAGGTCATATAACTGAACATTACTAAACAATGGGATTAAAATTCATCTTACAACTTCTATATAGATAAATTCAGTAATGTTTCAGGTTTTTTTTTGTTTGTTTTTTGTTTTTGTTTTTTTTTCTGAGATGGAGTCTTGCTCTGTCACCCAGGCTGGAGTGCAGTGGCGCAATCTCGGCTCACTGCAAGCTCCGCCTCCCAGGTTCATGCCATTCTCCTGCCTCAGCCTCCCCAGCAGCTGGAACAACAGGCGCACGCTGCCCCGCCCGGCTAATTTTTTTGTATTTTTATTAGAGACGGCGTTTCGCTGTGTTAGCCAGGATGGTCTCAATCTCCTGACCTCGTGATCCGCCTGCCTCCGCCTCCCAAAGTGGTGGGATTACAGGCGTGAGCCACCACGCCCGGCATAATGTTAGTTTTAGGGTTGGAAGACAGATGCAAGGGAGACAAATATAGGAAAATTAAGGATCAATGAGCTATTTTTAATACTTTCAAATTAGGTTGGCAGCTGTTGTTAGTGTCAGGACTTAAATAACTTTGCTTTGTTAAAAAATAAATTCGCAACATATGGATTTCAGTATGTTGTGAATTTATTGTTTGTGCTTATTAGGGAAAGTCGCTTCAGCTGAAAAAAGTAAGAAATTCTCCAGAGGATTAAAAAACCATCCTTGTTAGTGGACAAGTGATCTTGTCTTATCAAGTCTTATCAAGACATCTATCCTCAGCCGGTTGCTGTGGCTTATGCCTGTAACCCCAGCACTTTGGGAGGCTGAGGCAGAGGATTGCGTGAGTCCAGGAGTTCAAGACCAGCCAGTCAAGACCAACATGTTGAGACCCCCCCCCCCATCTCTACAAAAATTTTAAAAATCAGCTGGGGATGGTGGTGCGTGCCTGTGGTTCCAGCTACCCAGGAGGCTGAGGCAGTAGGATCACCCTGGGTGACAGAGTAAGACCCTGTCTCAAAAAAAAAAAAAAAAAAAAAAAATCCTCAGAAACTTCTAATCTTCTAAATTTACCAACTTTTACAGTAAAACCAGTCTTCTTGCTAATTAAATGAAGGAATTGCATTAGACTGGGTCTTAAATTCTTAAATTCTGTTATTTTTGGAATTATAAACCCAGGCCTGGGAGAGACATTCTGAGACCTTTTAATTCCCCCTTCAAACTCAATAAATGCATATGCCTATCTAGTGTGAAGAAAGAAACCCATCTATTATGTAGAAAAAAAAAACATCTTTCAAACTACCAAAGGAAATACCCCACTTTTCTTGTTAAGTACCCAGTATTTAAAGACACATTTGCTTTTTATCAACTGAAATTCCTCTCCTCTTCCTTTAGACTAGGGGACCTCAAGGGTTTCAGGGTGTCCTTAACACCAGGAGGAGGCAGTAAGGCTGGTACAGTATTTGGGGATGGCCTTAAAGACCAGCCTGTGGAAAAACTGATCTAGGAACCTCTGGTTAAGGATGGCAGATTGAGTACACACAGTTAGTTCTGTCCCCTTGCAAAATTTCATTAAAGTGACAGTAAAAGTATTTTTAAAAAAGAGGTAACCCACAAAGATGAATAAAATGGGAAAGAAGAAAATAACAAAACTTTGGAATCTGAAAACAGGATAATTAGTAGCTGACTTAGGAGACTCAAAGAGGCAGATCCTAATCTGGAAGTACAGATTGAGAAGCAAGTTGAGAAGCAATCTGAGTTATTCCCTAGAACTCCCAAAAGGCTCAAGAGGGTTTATCCTTTGGCAAGGGTGGAACAGAGATTCTGTACACTGTGAGACACAGTTGAGGGAGAGGGTACCTAAACAAAACCAGAAGAATCAGGTAACACACCTCAACTTGGCTGCCACATCATTCAGCCAGGGATCACCCACCCTGTAGGCAGGAGATGGAAAAAGTATTATCTAAAGAATCTGGTTAGCCAAAAGCAAGAGGTGGGGAGAGGGGGCATGGGTGCATGGAGTGAGGACAAAGCTAAGAATTCTGACTTCGGGGGTTTCCCAAGGAAACAGCCCAACCTAGATCATCTTAGTCTAGATGACAGAGTCAAAAACCTCCCTTTCCCTGCCCTCATCCTCCTAAACACAGACAGATGGCTTCCAGCAGCTTTTTAGTATCTTACTATTAAATATGAACAGACGGATGAGGATGAACAGAGAAAGAGAAAGATAATAAGAACAGATAAAACAGATACGAAAGAGAATACTTAAAGTAAACATATCATTGATATTGTCTGAGAAAGAAGATATCCCCTGTAAACAAGAACAGGATGCTACAAAAAAAGGAACCTTCATGGACATGGGAACTCTTGGATATTAAAAATATGAAAGAAGAGGCTGGGCACGGTGGCTCATGCCTGTAATCCCAGCACTTTGAGAGGCCAAGGCAGGTGGAATACGAGATCAGGAGATTGAGACCATCCATCCTGGCTAACGTGGCGAAACCCCCTCTCTACTAAAAAATACAAAAAATTAGCCGGGCGTGGTGGTGGGCACCTATAGTACCAGCTACTCAGGAGGCTGAGGCAGGAGAATGGTGTGAACCCAAGAGGTGGAGCTTGCAGTGAGCCAAGATCACACCACTGCACTCCAGCCTGGGTGACAGAGTGAGACTCTGTCTCAAAAAAAACAAAAACCAAAAAACAAAAACCATGAAAGAAGAAATGGAAGGCCATTTGCTAGAAGTCTTGGAAGCTACAGTATAGGAAATTGCCTAGAAAGTAAAAACACCAAAGAAATGCAAAATCGAAGAGAAAAGATGAGAAAATTTGAAGTCCAGTCCAGGGATCCAATATCTAAATAGCAGGAAAAAAATGGGAGAAATAATATCATCAAATAAATAATTATAGAACATTTCCTGAATAGAAGGACATGAATTTCTGGATTTAAAGGCTTACCAAGTACCATGTACAGTGTTTGAAAGTAGATTCATACCAATGTACATCATCAGGTACTTTTAGTATACTGGAACATAAAAGGTTCTACAGCCTTTCAGAGAGGAAGAGAACAAATTCTCATGTGAAGGATGAAAATCATAATGGCAATACTGGAAGCCAGAGGACAGCAGAGCAGCACCCTCAAAGTTATAAAGAGAAATCAGTTTTGGCTTAGAATTCAGGAGTCTACCAAAGTATCATTTGAGGTTAAAGATAGAAAAATAGGATTTCCGGCCTCTCGGCTTTCGGCTCAGAGGGGGCGAAGGTGCAACTTTCTTCGGTCCTCCCGAATCCGGGTTCATCCGACACCAGCCGCCTCCACCATGCCGCCGAAGTTCGACCCCAACGAGATCAAAGTCGTATACCTGAGGTGCACCGGAGGTGAAGTCGGCGCCACTTCTGCGCTGGCCCCCAAGATCGGCCCCCTGGGTCTGTCTCCGAAAAAGGTGGGTGATGACATTGCCAAGGCAACGGGTGACTGGAAGGGCCTGAGGATTACAGTGAAACTGACCATTCAGAACAGACAGGCCCAGATTGAGGTGGTGCCTTCTGCTTCTGCCTCTGCCCTGATCATCAAAGCCCTCAAGGAACCACCGAGAGACAGAAAGAAACAGAAAAACATTAAACACAGTGGGAATATCACTTTTGATGAGATCATCAACATTGCTCGACAGATGCGGCACCGATCCTTAGCCAGAGAACTCTCTGGAACCATTAAAGAGATCCTGGGGACTGCCCAGTCTGTAGGCTGTAATGTTGATGGCCGCCACCCCCATGACATCATATATGACATCAACAGTGGTGCTGTGGAATGCCCAGCTAGTTAAGCACAAAGGAAAGTATTTCAATAAAGGATCATTTGACAACTGGAAAAAAAAAAAAAGATAGAAAAATATATTTTCAGATATGTAAGCTTTCAACAATTTCACCTTCCATAAAAAGGTACATGGGATAGAGTGTGGGTAGAAGTTAACAGATAATGCCTTAAGGGCTGGGTGGGCATAGTGGCCCACGTCTGTAATCCCAGCACTTTGGGAGGCAGGTAGATCACCCGAGGTCAGGAGTTCGAGACCAGCCTGGCCAACATGGGGAAACTCTGTCTCTACTAAATACAAAAATTAGTCGGGTGTGGTGGCAGACACCTGTAATCCCAGCTACTCAGGAGACTGAGGCAGGAGAATTGCTTGAACCTAGGAAGCGAAGGTTGCAGTGAGCCAAGATGGCACCATTGCACTCCAGCCTGGGCAATAATGGTGAAACTCCATCTCAAAAAAAAAAAAAAAAAAAAAAAAGATAATGCCTTAGAGCCAAGTGTGATGGCTCATGCCTATAATCCCAGCACTTTGGGAGGCCAAGGCGGGCGGATCACTTGAGGGCAGGAGTTTGAGACCAGCCTGGCCAACGTGATGCAAACCCATCTCTACTAAAAAAATAGAAAAGTTAGCCAGGCATGGTGGCTTGCGCCTGTAGTCCCAGCTACTCAGGAAGCTAAGGCAGGAGAATCCCTTGAACCTGGGAGGCGGAGGTTGCAGTGATTCAAGATCACGGCCACTGCACTCCTACCTGGGGGACAGAGCGAGACTCCATTTCAAAAAATATAGATAGACAGATAGATAGATAGATAGATAGATAGATAGATAGATAGATAGATAGATAGAGCCTTAAAAAAAGTTAAAGTAGGCCGGGCGCGGTGGCTCAAGCCTGTAATCCTAGCACTTTGGGAGGCCGAGACGGGCGGATCACGAGGTCAGGAGATCGAGACCATCCTGGCTAACACGGTGAAACCCCGTCTCTACTAAAAAAAAAATACAAAAAAACTAGCCGGGCGAGGTGGCAGGTGCCTGTAGTCCCAGCTACTCCAGAGGCTGAGGCAGGAGAATGGCTTGAACCCGGGAGGCGGAGCTTGCAGTGAGCTGAGATCCAGTCACTGCGCTCCAGCCTGGGCGACAGAGCGAGACTCCGTCTCAAAAAAAAAAAAAAAAAAAAAAAAAAAAAAAAGTAGTAAATCAGTGTGTTATCTAGAGAAATGGAGATAAATACTAAAAGAATCAGCTAACAGAGGGGAAGCAGAAAAGGGAAAAAACTGAGAACTGCTGTTTCTCAAAACAAACCTTTTAGGACTGTTTGGTTTTTAAATGATGTGCTTATATAATTGTAAAAAAAATTAAGTTTACAAAAGAAAAGATGGAATAGGTCACGATGGGCATACAAACTTTCTTTTCATTTTTGTTTGATAATATGGATCTTTCAATTTGACAAGTCCTTTGACAGCATATAATAGATAAATTGTTCAGATTTAATTTTAACTCATCAGCCTTTGAGTTTCCCAAGGTGTTTCTGTAGGTCTGCATGCATTAGTAAAATCATTCTTTTGTAGCAGTAATTAAGTTATATTTAGATAACTATTTCTTATGGGGACACTGACAAGAGATCCACAGGAAAAAAAAAAAAAAAAGATGATGATCTTTCTTCTTCCACTGAAGAACCATGAGATAAGAGAACTAGCAGGCGGAGGTTTAATCGTTTTCTGACACACAAGCATACACAGAGGAAAATATGAAATGCAAAAAATAAAAGGTTTTTAAATCCCAGAATAGAAGACATAGTTTCAGTTGCTGCAACCTGAAATGAATTGTTTTTATTAGCTCATTAATGTTTCATGATTTGGGGATATATTTGTATACCATGTTGTTGGACTATTTTATTGCAGTGATGATGCCTCAAAGGATTTTGAAAAGGACCAAATGAATTTTGAGATAGTTATAGTTTTGGGGCTATTGCATGTACTAAACTGAATAGCTTTTTAATATACAGTGAGATTGTATCCATGTTTTATTATACAATATCTTTTTTTTTTTTTTGGAGACAAAGTTTCACTCTTGTCGCCCAGCTGGAGTGCAGTGGTACAATCTTGGCTCACTGCAACCTCCGTCTCCCGGGTCCAACTATTCTGCCTCAGCTTCCCAAGTAGCTGGGATTACAAGTATGCACCACCACACCTGGCTAATTTTTTGTATTTTTAGTAGAGACGGGGTTTCTCTATGTTGGCCAGGCTGGTCTCAAACCTCTGGCCTCAAGTAATCTGCCTGCCTTGGCAGGCAGTGCTGGGATTGCAGGTGTGAGCCACTGCACCCAGCCTGTTATATAATGTTTTTTTAAAGGAGACACTAAAACTTTAAAAAGAGAGAGACATAGGGGACAGCATTGAAGATATGTAAATAGAGGGAGTAGATAGTGAATTAATTAAGAGCAAAGAGCAGCTCTTATTCAGTTTTTTTTTCCTGCCCAACAGCATCTTGTTTTGTTGCCCAGGCTGGAATGCAGTGGCTATTCACAGGCATTATGATAGCACGGTGCAGCCTAGAACTCTTGGATTCAAGCACTTCTTCTGCCTCAGCTTCCTGAGTAACTGGGACTATAAGAGTGCCCAGCTGTATTCATTTAACAAATATTGAGTACCTACTATGCACCAATACACAGGTATTGGAGCTACATCAGTGAACAAAATGGACAGAAATCCTTGCCTATGTAGAGCTTACATTCTAGTGGGGTGGGAGGTGAAGAAAGGGACCAAACAAAATGATTACAGGCAGGGCACGGTGGCTCACACCTGTAATCCCAGCACTTTGGGAGGCCGAGGCGGGCAGATCACTTGAAGTCAGGAGTTCGAGACCAGCCTGACCAACGTGGTGAAACCCCGTCTCTATTAAAATACAAAAATTGGCCAGGCATGGTGGCAGATGCCTGTAATCCCAGTTACTCAGGAAGTTGAGGCAAGAGAACTGCTTGAACCCAGGAGGCGAAGGCTGCAGTGAGCCAAGATGGTGCTGTTGTTCTCCAGCCTGGGCTAAACTACATATCAATAAATAATAATAATAATGCCTTAGGGCCAAGTGGGCTCTAAGGCATTGGGATGCCATCTTGGATTTTCATAGCTTGAGAAGTCTCCAAGCTGACTTCCAAGCTTCAAAAGACAGGCTGACTCTCTAGTTAGGACCAAAATTAGCTGAGCATGGTGGCACATGCCTGTAATGCCAGCTACTTGGGAGGCTGAGGCAAGAGAATCACTTGAACCCGGGAGGCAGAGGTTGCAGTGAGCTGAAATCACACCACTGCACTCCAGCCTGGGTAACAGAGTGAGACTCTGTCCCCCACAAAAAAAACAAAATGATTACATACAATACATACTATGTCAGATGGAAATCAGTGCTATGAAGATAAATAACTCAGGAAAGAGAGATGAAGAATGTGGAATAGGGAGAGGGCAGGCAATACAGTTTTAAATAGGGTAGACGCACAATAGGCACACTAAAATGCTTGCTGAAATTATTGATAAAAACACAATGTACAGCTGGGCACGGTGCCTCATGCCTGTAATCCCCGCACTTTGGGAGGCCAAGGCAGGTGGATCACTTTTAAGGTCAGGAGTTCAAGACCAGCCTGTCCAACATGGTGAAACCCTGTCTCTACTAAAACTACAAAAAAATTAGCTGGACATGGTGCTGCACACCTGTAGTCCCAGCTACTCAGGAGGCTGAGGCACAAGAATTGCTTGAACCTGGGAGGCAGGGGTTGCAGTGAACCAAGATCATGCCACTGCACTCTATCCTCGGTGACAGAGTAAGATTCTGTCTCCAAAAAAACCAAAATACATATCTGTCCATATCTGGAAAGCTTGTCTGAACCCTGAATTTTTTTTTGTAATGTGACCATCCTTTTGGGCATTCAGGCACATCATTGGAGCTAAAGCAAAGACAAGGACCTGGAAAGAACTAGGGAAGGTCGCTTGAATAGCACAACCCCAGCGGGGTAGAATGATGGTATAAGGAGAGTCAGATGCAGATCATGGCCTCACAGACCTCACAGTCCATTAGTCTTTAGCAAAGCCAAGCTCTTGGCAAAATACAAAAGATTCCCTATAATAATGGGAGACGGTTTGCTTGTTTTTTCAAAATTTTTTGCATCCTAGAAATGTACAGAGCACAATATCTAGCTTTGAGAAATAAAGAAAACCTTTCAAGTAAACCTTTGTTCCAGAAGAGATCAAGCTGTTCCGTATTCATCCCCTGCTTCCAGCATTTAGGTGCCTGGGTTTCTTGGAAATAATACTTTTTATGTGTCTCTAATACACATCTCCAAGCAAGGGCTAGGAAAACTCCAGGGTAAGCCTTCAATCATTTTTACAGACATTGGGTTTCCATACCCCCCTCTCCTGTGGAACCTGATTTGGGAAAGTAGGTTTTTGTTTTTAATTCTCAGGGAAGTTAAACAAACAAGGCCAATGGATCAGAGCCCCCATCACAAGGCCAGACCCTCAGAGGAAATTCAGTAAATACTACTTTCTGTTCATCTCATACCTGTAGGCTTTCTCTTTGCATCCTTTGCAAGCCAGTATAGTCTTTTATTCTTATTTTTATCCACATCTGCAAAATTCATGTGGACACCTGCAGATTACTCTGGGTTATCGTCAGACGTACTTCTTTCTTTCCCTGTCTCTAATTATGTACTAAGGATGCAGCCCCTGAAGCTCAACTTCCATTTCTCCAGCAGTCTCCTCACCCTTGTAGAATAATGAGACCCTGTCTTTTGAGAGTACAGTGCTTAAAGTAAATGGTGTTTAAACTGAAGTTTCCCTCTGGTTTTATTGGTAAAGACAGAATCCTTGACTGCCCTGCAGGCACAGTGCCCTTGACTCTTCTGGCTGGTCTTTGTTGTGGGAGAGCTGTTGGAACCTGTGTGTAAACATCACAGTGAGGGGCACACCCAGGGCATCCTCTGTGCTGGGCCTGCTCCTTTTGAAGTGTCTGGTGATTGTACCATTGTCATGCCAGTTGGAGGAGTCCTTTTGTTTTACAATGGCAAAGCTCTGAAGAGCCAGCTGATAAGACTTGGGACCCTGGTGTGAAACTGACCCTTTGAACTAGGAAGAATCTTTTCAGATAAGCAAGCCCCGGCATTTTTATCACACAACTTTTTATTAGAGCTTTTAACAGAGCAGGTTAGTGTCCTTACTAGGCACATACATAAAGGTTTTTCAGGCTCTTCTACAACAACACACACATAGGACATAGCCTCCATTTTTACGAAGGTGCAAACCTTCCAATTGCCCATCTCAATAAAGACCTTTGGGAAAATAGTATCAATTTTGGGAATTCATTGATAGTTATTCATTAAAAAAGATTAATTATACCAGGAATAAAATACAAATGAAAGCCAATTTAAAACCTTTAAAAAAATAAAGTTATGCTTTCTCCCTTAAAAATGCTCTTCGTTTTTTGTGTTTTTTTTTTTCTTTTTTTTCAAAATTTAATCAAGACAGGGTCTTGCTATGTTGCCCAGGTTGGCCTTGAACTCCTGGCCTTAAGCAGTCCTCCCACCTTGGCCTCCCAAAGTGCTGAGATTGCCTACATAAGCCACTGTGCCCAGCCTTTAAAAATTATCCTAATAATCTTTTTTTTTTAAATTTTTTTGAGACAGAGTCTCTCTGTCACCCAGGCTGGAGTGCAGTGGCGCAATCTTGGCTCACTGCAATCTCCACCTTGCAGGTTCAAGCAATTCTTCTGCATCAGCCTCCTGATAGCTAGGATTACAGGTGTGCGCCACCATGCCCGGCTAATTTTTGTATTCTTGGTAGAGACAGGGTTTCACCATGTTGGCCAAGCTGGTCTCAAACTCCTGGCCTCATGATCTGCCTGCCTTGGCCTTCCAAAGTGCTGGGATTACAGGTGTGAGCCACCTCACCGGGCCATGATTTTGATAATCTTTTGGACAAAATGGCATGAGATATTTCTTAGTAAAGGCCATTAGTACAGCAGGAAGTAGAAAAATATAATAAGTGGTAGTTATTATTATTATTATTATTATGGACAAGGATCTTGCTATGTTGCCCAGGCTGGTCATTCAGTCATTCAGTTACTCAACAAACCTTTGTCCAGTTCCTTCTATGTGATGGCCTATGATGCTGCACTGAGCATGGTGCTCTAGTTCTCCATCCTCCCAAGTCGTCCCACCCAGCAGAGACCACAGACATCAAATAGACAACCAAAATAAAGGGTGAGCAGAATAAGGCAGGGAAGTGATGGCACTGTGGGAGCATCCTTTTTGATACGGAAAGATCCTTGGAACTTAATTCTGGAGTGTGCTTTAAAGGAAGAATTTTATTTTCCTTTTTCAATAGTTCTTTGAGAGTTTCCATGTTTTATGTTCAATTTTGCTTTCCAACTTTTCCTTCATGTTAGCCTAAATGCGTCTCTAGGCAGTTTCCCAAAATAGAATTTTCCATTTCAGACTAAGGAACTGCAGATGAGATCGAGAATTTAGGGTAAATGCCTTAGCACTTGCATTTGAAGTTTAATACTGTCTAAACCCCAAGGAGACAAAAAGGCCTTGTGTGGCTGCTCAGACTGTCAGGCCCATCACCGGCTGTGGTCTCCTCTGCGAGCACAGGGCCCAGTAGACTGGCAGGCTGCTGTTCTCAAAGGGAGTGCATGCAATTGTTTCTACTTCATCACTCTGGGGTGGAGCAACAGGTTCTAAAATAGCTTTTGGGTTTAAACTGGCCCCTATATATACAACTGACCTTTATTCCTAGGGTTTATAGACTGAAGGAATTGGAGAATTTAGGATTTCATAGCCAAAAGACGTTAGAGATCATCTGCTGCTGTAGATGAGAAACTGAGGTTCCCAGGGTAAACGTCTTCTAGCCAGTTAGTGGTAGAAGCAGAACTACAGTGACAAGCCCTGTTCTTCTCCATTCCAGAATCAGAATACAGCGCCACAATTTCCAAGCACCCTGAAAGTGCATCCCTATCCCCCGCTTCCTTTCCACTGCTTCTGGTACTTCTCTGCCCACCTGTGTCTAAAGCCAGGCAATTTTGAGATATTTTCTATGTGTTCAACCTACAGCAAATATCTTTTCATATATATATATATATGTATATATATATATATATATATATATGTATTTTTTTATTTTACCTCTAAGAAATAAAGCTATTTATGAAGCAATTCCTTATCAATGAGTCCTGTTGATGAATTTTATATTTCTAATTTGGTGTATGTTATATACCCATGTATAAAACAGTTGAGCCCAGACCAATAAATGTTATCCTGAGAACTGCAGTAGGGATTTACAGATTTATTACCACTTGCCTTCTTTTTTTTCTTTTTTTCCCCTAACAGTAGCTCACTTGTGAGAATTGCTTTGCACATAATGTTCAGGCCTACTTGAATTTTAGACCAAAAAAGTTTAATGGTATAGGATATTCGAATAGGAAGGGATGTTGTGCTGAGGTTACTGCCATATAATAAAGTTCCTAGTGCCCTGAAGCAGTATGAGCTTGGAGGATCCTTTACAAAAAATACTTAATCTAAGGCCAACATTTCACCCCTTTCCCTTTTCCTGTTCCCCCTCCTTCTCAAAGCCATATTCTCTATACTTTCCATTTTCCACTAGAGCTCTTATAAAAGAATTATTATCTTTTCATGAGTTCTTAAAAATATAAAAATGGTATCTCAATCGCCATTGAAATATATTTTCACTGTTGCTTGTTTGTATAGTTAACTTTTATAAAACCCCAAAAAGGGCAAATTGATGGATTAATGCAAATGAGATTGACATCATTGCATTTTATATCCTGATAAAATCACACAGGAACAGGAGCTGTAATCTTATCATACTGTGTATCCTCCAATATGTATTTATCTTATTCTCTGGCTATTGAGGAAAAATTAATACTACCAATACTGCGATTAAAGCCGGAGATAAGCTTATGTCTCGTCTAGCACATGACTGACTATAGTCATCTTCTATTTCTCTGCATTAAATCAACACAGATGCTTTGGCTTTATAAATGTCAGTCAACATCATTTAGGCTCTGCCGCCTGCTCAGTGCAATGCAACCTTCATTGACGGTATGATGGGGAATGGAGATTAGTTCCTCCAGAAGAATTCTTCCTTACAATAATATGATCATAACAGCTCAAAAAAAATTCTTCCATATGATGAAACAAATCAGAAGACCGAGCAAGTGAAAAGCTATAGAACTGGTGCAAGGAGAAAGGAATAATGTTACAACAGAGAGGAGCAAGAGATACAATTGTGAACAGATTGAATCATTTGTCAGTGGCCATTTTAGGGCAAATAACAAGTTGCGGTGTCCCAGTGAGTTAGGGTATGTTTAGTTCAAAAGGGTTCAAAACCCTTTCCAGCTTTTGTCTGTAAGAGTCATGTGTTTTAATTGTTTTTCTGCTTTGTCTACACAACTTGATCTGCTTAGTATTTTCAGTAACTATCCCCTATCCCCCAAATGACACGTGATCTGCTGCTATGTGTCCGTCCGTGTGCTGGAACACTAATGAACACTCAGAACGCAGGGAGACAGCAGCTGCCCAGCAGCCTTCAAGTTTCAACAGCCCTACCCAGCAGGACAGCAGTTAATTTACATCCAAGGGAGCAGCACTCACCTCAAAAGCTTCATGAACATACAGCTTTTGCATAAGAAATGTGTTGAAATTGCAGAAACTATGCATAATTAAACTTAAGCCTTGCATGTTCCCCAAATAATGGGTTTAGATATTAGATGATGAAATGGCCTTGATTTCTAAATTTCTCATTTTGTGTTTTTCTAACCCCTCCTACAAACATTTTAGAGAAACCGTAGTATTCAAAGGTTTTGTGGCTCAAAACCAGTATCCCAAGCTATGCCAAAAGAACATGGCCGGGTGCGGTGGCTCACCCCTGTAATCCCAACACTTTGGGAGGTTGAGGCGGGTAGATCACAAGGTCAGAAGTTCAAGACCAGCTTGGCCAAGACGGTGAAACCCCCTCTCTACTAAAAATACAAAAATTAGCTGGGTGTGGTGGTGGGTGCCTGTAATCCCAGCTGCTCAGGACTGAGGTCGAGAGTTGCTTGAACCCGGAAGGTGGAGATTGCAGTGAGCCAAGATCGTGCCACTGCACTCCAGCCTGGGCGACAGAGCAAGAGTCTCTTAAAAAAAAAAAACAGAAAGAACATTATTGGGCTGGGCACGGTGGCTCACGCCTGAAATCCCAACACTTTGGGAGGCCGAGGAGGGTGGATCATCTGGGGTCAGGGGTTCAAGACCAGCCTGGCCAACATGGTGAAACCTCATCTCTACTAAAAATGCAAAAATTAGCTGGGGGTGGTGGTGGTGGGTGCCTGTAATCCCAGCTACTTGGGAGGCAGAGGAAGGAGAATCGCTTGAACCCAGGAGGCAGAGGTTTCAGTGAGCCCTTATCACGCCTTTGCACTCCAGCCTGAGCAACAGAGTAAGACTCTATCTCAAAAAAAAAAAAGAAAAGAAAAGAAAAAAGAACATTTTTGACTTATATAATTAATGAAGTTAACTTTCATTTGAGAAGGACATCTTAACTCAGACGGGTCAAATCCCTAAAATCACACTTCCCCTTTGGAACTTTTCATAAAAGAGTCCTGAGAGTCACTCAGCAACACGGGTGCTTCATACGCAATATTGAAGACTTTGCAATGTCCAGGTAGAATTTCGCCTTAACCAACTAATGAATGAAAACTTAAAGTAACTTTTTGTTCTTATTCCACAAATTTACCACTTTTTTTAGGAGAGCTGGTAACCAAAGTGAATGATATCTGTAGACCGGTAGTTCCTACACCTGGGTACAAATTGCAGTTATCTATGGAGACTACATTAAATGCAAATTTCTGGATCCTAATTCAGAGTTACTAAGTCAAAATCTATAGGGATATGATTGAGGGTTCTGTGTATTTTAAGAGGCTTTCGAGGTGATTCTTACATTGTGCCAACCCACTCAGCATCAATTGCTGTTGGAGCACAACTAACAAAGGCAACCTGGGCCGAGCGCAGTGGCTTACACCTGTAATCCCAGCACTTTGGGAGGCTGAGGCAGGTGTTATCACCTGAGGTCAGGAGTTTGAGACCAGACTGACCAATATAGTGAAACCCTATCTCTACTAAAAATACAAAAATTAGCTGGGTGTTGTGGCACGCGCCTGTAGTCACACCTCCTCTGGAGGCTGAGACAGGAGAATCACTTGAATCCAGAAAGCGGAGGTTGCAGTGAGCCAAGATCACACCACTGCACTCCAGCCTGGGCAACAGAGTGAGACTCTGTCTCCAAAAACAAAAACAGAAACAAAAAAACAAAGGCAACCTAATTCCCATGCATCATATCTAATAGCAAGTACTGTTGCCTTATTCTACAAATAGAATGTCTTAATCCATTTAAATGACATTTTTAGAATACCTGTGGAGGACAAAACTGTTCTACCTTTGCTGAGTTACTGGCTTCCAGCCCAAACACACAAATCCAGATCCATCTACCCACATAGATACATGGCCAAGGGGTGGACCCTTTGCAGTCATAATGGATCCTAACCCCAGAACTGTGAAGTGGCCGTGTTTTTGGTTTTTTTTGTTTTTGTTTTTTTGTTTTTTTGAGATGGAGTCTCACTCTGTCGCCCAGGCTGGAGTGCAGTGGTACAGTCTAGGCTCACTGCAACCTCCACCTCCTGGGTTCAAGCAATTCTCCTGCCTCAGTCTCTGAGTAGCTGGGTCTACAGGTGCCTGCCACCACGCCCAGCTAATTTTTGTATTTTTAGTAGAGACCGGGTTTCATCATGTTGGTCAGGCTGGTCTCAAACTCCTGACCTGGTGATCCACCCGCCTCAGCCTCCCAAAGTGCTGGATTACAGGCATAAGCGACTCTGCCCAGCCAAGTGACCATGTTTTAACCTTACAGAACGATGAGCCGTAAAGTCCTGTCTGTCTGCAAAGAGAGAAAAATAAAGTGTTAAACCAGAAATTAGCAGAGACAGGAATGGAGAAAGAATGCTGTCTAAATGTCTGGGGGTTTTCCATTTCTGAATTACAGCCATTTTCTGAAGCTCAGCTGCATTCCTGCCCTTGTGTTAGCCTGAGACACCTCTGTATCCTTCCAATGAATTATTGCCCCTCACCCTTTTCCCCCTAAGTTACTTTGGTTTCTGTTACTTACAACCACAGAACCCTAATACAAATCTCATTCAGCAGTTTCAACAAAATTCATTTTACATCAACAGTAGCTCCCTCATACACCTACTAAGCTTGGGTGCTGAAAAAGGAGAGAAGCAACACATCTGTAGAGTCAGTTCCAAAAGAACACTAGTTCTGTGCAGTTTTCTGCCCGCTAAATGTGCTTTTTGGAGGCAGGTATTCTTTGATTCCCCAGTCGGAGTATTTTCCTTAAAGTCACTTGAATTATAACTAAGCAGTTTCCCTGTACTCTGCCCACCAAATATTCCTGAATAAGAAGTTTCCTTTCTTGGCACCATGCCCAGGACTCACATCCAGGAGTGATGCCTCTGAGCCTTTCCTGGCCTCTATTTTCAGAAATCTGCAATCAGCTGCTAACATCCCCTGCTTGTTACAGGTCCTCACATTTTATGATACAGACTTTTCCTCAGACCTCGCTTTTCTTCCTATCTCATTTTCCTCCTTTTTTAAATAAACCATCCACAGAGTTGATATTCTGGTGTCACATATTTATTATTTATCGTTTAGAACTTCTAAAATCCACATATGATTTTTGTGAAGAAGTGGGTTTTTGATTCTGTTTTTTTTGCCACAGACCTAGAATTTAAGCTAAAGTTGGTCTCAAACCTCTTTTTCCCAAGAATTCCCTTTGTTACTTAATTAAATCATCAGAACCCGCTTTTTGAATTACAGGCAGATTCATGATGGGAGGACCCTGGGAGGAATTTGGGAGGTTACAGGAACCTCAGGTATGACCTAGCACTCATCCCTTTATTAAGTGAGTTGGAAAAGGTATAAAGAAGGTGAGGAGGTAAATCAGATTCCTAGAGCTGAGAATTACCCCAACGGCTAGGGATATTCGTATGTGAATTATTTTTGTGCGTTCACCCTTCTATGACTATAAGACTCAGAAGAGAAATCAGCTTTCTTAATTGTTACTTTCCTTAGAACAAGTATTTCCTTAGAACAAGTATTGAACAAGTATTCCTTGAACAAGTATTGAAGTCAGTGGCTCTTAATTGTTTGTTTTGTGTGTGTATGTTATGCTGAAGAGCTCAAATATTCCATCTCTCATAATCATTCTGTAAGGTCTGTGTCTTTTTCTCTAGTTACTTTAGTTAAGATTTGTATTGTGATAGTCTATTTTGGGAAAATTCCAGGGATTTTAGTGTGTCTTAGTTTCTTTACTACCCAGCACTGCAAAGAATCTATCCCCTTGTGTAAAATGAGTGTGAGGGAAGTCTGAACATGCTCATCCCAGGTGGGAGTAACTAAGCCCAGGACTTTACTAGATAAGTAACAGGTGTGAAGTGTTGTCAAAAGGCTCTTCTCTTTGACAGCTGAATTGAGCCATAAAATTTTTAAATAATTTATGCAAGTCTGCCGGAGAGCAGATATAGATTGTTAATCCAAGGCTCAGAATGCATGAGTGTTGATTTCACAGTGAAATGCTTAAAAGTTAATTTTTGTATTGTGTCTCTTATCTTTGGCCTAGGTGAAAATATGCAGATTGCCCCACAAGTCCAAATTAATTTAGTAAACTGTTGCCCATGGACTTAACATGTTCTGTTTGCTCTTAAGTAGAATCAGAGTTTATCGTAATCATATGTTTCTGTTTACATTTTAAAATATTATGAGATGGCCAAAACCAGGGTTAAGAAACCTTTAAAACATCTTTAATTTCAGCTTAACTGCAAGTTTGTGTACTCTTCTTGTAAGCTGGATTTTTCCTCCTCAAAAAGAGAAGCAAAGCAACATGTGGTTTGTTACATTCATTGCTCTTCTTAGCCTGTTTTGCATTAGGAGGTTATGGAAACCTAAAACTGAAACCTCCATAAAGAAAAACCATACAGGGAAGGAAAGAAATAGAGAAAAAAGACATCTGAGACTCGGCCCTTTTCCCGCATCTGCCCTGAAAATACATTCCAGTGTAAAATGTGCATCCTTGGTAGTTGAAAGTAGAGAGGAGAAGAGAATAAATATATATGTTTTTAAATCACACAAGCCAGACATGGTGGTTCATGCTTGTAATCCCAACACTTTGAGAGGCCAAGGCAGGAAGATTGCTTGAGCCTACAAGTTCAAGATCAGCCTGGGCAAGACAGTGAGACCCCTGTCTCTACAAAAAAATACAAAAATTAGCCGGGCATAGTGGTGTGTGCTTGTGGTCTCAGCCACTTGGGAGGCTGAGGTGGGAAGATTGCTTGAGCCCAGGAGTTTGTGGCTGCAGTGAGCTTTGATCATGCCACTGCACTCCAGCTTGGACAACAGAACGAGACCCTGTCTCAAAAAAAATAAAAAACAAATATATATATATAGGTATATATATATATATATACCTATAAAGTACTTTAGTTAAGTAGGCCTTGTATTTCCCCTTTAAGAACTATCTAAAACATAAAACCATCAGAGAAAAAACACAAACAGAAAACTATAAATGTCCATTCATTCCAGGCCATTCTGTAAATTAACCGTCACACCTGTTGGCAGGCTTCTAGCAGTAGCATGGCAAAAGTCCCAGCCCACCTTCTTCGAACTGCTCCTAGCAATGTTGATGGCAACAGTGAGTATTTTCCTCACAAGCACAGAAAATT
Source organism: Macaca thibetana thibetana (assembly GCF_024542745.1). Taxonomy (NCBI): domain Eukaryota; kingdom Metazoa; phylum Chordata; class Mammalia; order Primates; family Cercopithecidae; genus Macaca; species Macaca thibetana. The sequence continues at coordinate 38,623,054 of NC_065588.1, read as the reverse complement.
TGCAGTACAGATAATGCACTAGCAGTTGTCTTGAATTATTTTCCCCTTATAATTCCACTATTAATTAAATTTGTTATTATATAGCATGAGCATCATAATGCCTAGATGTTTCTGTTATAGGCTTTCAAGGATCCCAGATATTTATGTGTGTGATCATCATGTTTATTCTCCCTAAGAAATCTCTTAATTAGGCATGAGAAATAGAATGACAAGCATTTTTCTGTAGTAGATTTTAATTTGCCTGACTGTATGGGGGAAAAAAAGCCACTTCATGAAAGATCTTCGTAGGAATCAGTTGCATGGTAGAGAAAGTCATTTTAAAGGTTACTGGAAAGGCAAGAAGATGATCATAAATGTTGCTTGGGTAGGAATTTGCTCTCCTCTTTTTTTTTTTTTTTTTTTTTTTTTTTTTTTTTTTTTTTTTTTTTGAGACGGAGTCTCACTCTGTCACCAGGCTGGAGTGCAGTGGCATGATCTTGGCCCACTGCAACCTCCCCTTCCCGGGTTCAAGCGATTCTCCTGCCTCAGCCTCCTGAGTGGCTGGGACTACAGGCACCTGCCTCCGTGTCCAGCTAATTTTTGTATTATTAGTAGAGATGGGGTTTCACCATGTTGGCCAGGATGGTCTCAATCTCTTGACCTCATGATCCGCCTGCCTTATCCTCCCAAAGTGCTAGGATTACAAGCATGAGCCACCGTGCCCAGCCTTGCTCTCCTCTTTTATCGTTTGAGCGGCAGCTCCATTTGCAGAGATTGTCTAGCCATATCATTGGATTTTTCAAAAAACCTTTAGGCTGTTCAGATCCTAAAAATGTGATATCATAAAATGATATCCTAAGTCATACTTATAGTTTTCACTAAATTGCTCCCACCAAACACACTTTTCCAATAGGTAGAAGCATTTCAGAGATTTCCGGAATCTTGTTAGAATTTCTTGAAAGAAAAGCTGATAAGTTCAGAAATGGTTGACCGTGGAAATGTGATCTAGTCTATTATAAATGTAACAACGTACTCAGCAGTCTTCAATTGGAACTAGAGTTTGTGTTAAGTAAAAATGTTTGGTCTTCAGCAGGAAGTAGATTGTCTTTACAAGCCCAAGTGATACGAGTTCCAATAGTCTCCTATTATTTGAGCTCATCTGCAATAAATTTTTGTTCAGGGACATATTGTTAGAATTGCCCAGATATGCTGCCAGACAGAATATTAATTCTATTGCTTTTTTTTTTTTTTTTTTTTTTTTGCATTTGTTGAAACTGAAAGATTTTAGTTAAAAAAAAAAAGAAGAGAAAAATAATGGAAAATGTATTATAGTCCTGTGAGTTGAGCTATAATCAATTTTGTCTGAAAAGTTTATTAATGGCTGCATTACTTCATTGCCTTCAGGATATCATGTGAGATACATTCAGTAGAATGCATTACACACAAACTAACAACTGAACCATGTTCATGGTCTCTTGTTCAGCACAATCTGCATTGAAATGGAAGAGGTGATGGTTGGGTTGCTGAACTCATCCAAGAGTGCTGTCGACTAAGTGCTTAGTACATACTGATACTGGTAATGCCTGATAGGCAACAGAGCAACTATTACATAAATATCTTCAAATACAGGCTAGTTTTGTTGTATTTAGACAATAAAATGATTTTGTATCTGTAGAAATTAAGATGGTACAATGAACTGCTTCAGAAAGCTCAGGGTGTCATTTGTCTGATTATCTCCAGGGTTGGTGTGTGTTGGAGGGTCCATGTTTTTGCCTTTGTGCTGTATAACTCTTTGGTCCTAAAGGCCAGCAAAGCCAAAATATTGTCATTGAGCTCCCCTAAATGAGACTGACAATCACTGCTTCATTTCTGGCTCAAATAATATGGTATTAAAAATTTCTAGGCCATGGCTGGGCACTGTGGCTCGTGCCTGTAATCCCAGCCCTTTGGGAGGCCAAGGCAGGTGGATCACTTGAGGTCAGGAGTCCAAGACCAGCCTGGCCAACATGGTGAAACCTCATCTCTACTAAAAAAAAAAAAAAGACTACAAAAATTAGCCAGGCATCGTGGCAGGCACCTGTAATTCCAGCTAGTTGGGAGACTGAAGCAGGAGAATCGCTTGAACCCGGGAGGCAGAGGTTGCAGTGAGCTGAGATCAGACCGCTGCACTCCAGCTTGGGCAACAGAGCAATACCCTGTCTCAAATAAATAAATTTCTAGGCCAGGCATGGTGGCTCATACCTATAATCCCAGCACTTTGGGAGGCTGTGGCAGGTGGATCACCTGAGGTCAGTAGTTCAAGACCAGCCTGGCCAACATGGTGAAACCTCGTCTCTACTAAAAATACAAAAATTAGCCGGGTGTGGTGACATGTGCCTATAGTCCCAGCTACTCAGGAGGCTGAGGTGGGAGAATCGCTTGAACCTGGGAGGCGGAGGCTAAGGTCAGCCGAGATTGCACCACTGCACTCCAGCCTGGGCAACAGAACAAGACTCTGTCAAAAAAAAAAGAAAATCTAGATTTATTCTACTTACATTCTGGTGATGCTGCCAAGAGAAAAGCCAGGAAAAGCAAAGCATATAGGAAGCTCTGCTTTAGCGCATTGGCTTTGATGTCAGACCAGGGTTTGAATACAGGCTCCTTCCCAAATTACCTGATAACTTTATACAATTTATCTTACTTTTCTCTTTTGTAAAATGGGAAAATAAGATCCACCTTATTCGTTATAATGATTTTTTAAAAAAATGTACAGGATTTAGTACAATGCCTAGCATACTAGTACTCAAGTTATAGCTGGTATAATAATGAGAGAGGTTCATTTGGCACTATTGTGTTCTTACTCGATCTATCACCAAAGATGAAGTGGTGACATCACACTGATTGTGAAAAATGACTCAGAATTCTAATACATACTCGAGTCCTCATTCTGTTAGTTTTGGGACAAATGGAGAGTTCTGGAGCAGTGAGAGCTCAGTGTAGAAGCCCTTAGTCTAATGGGGCTTCAGGGAACATTTCCTGGACCCATCCTGAACAAAGTCTTGAAGTAAGAGTTAGGTTAACAAAAACGAGCAGTTAGATGGCTCCAAGTAGAAGAAACAGCAGAATGAAACATATGGTTGGAAACTACCAGTTCTACAGCCTGGAAGTGAGGTATGACCAATGATGGAGACAGAGCTGGAGGATCAGTAGGGACTGGAAATGGAGGGGCTTCTTTGCGAAGAGTCTTAATTTTATCTCATGAAGGTTTTGGAAAAACTGAAGAAGGGATTTTTTTTGAAATTTAAATAGAGATAAGGTTTCATCCTGTTGCCCAGGCTGGTCTCGATCTCCTGGGCTCAAACAATCCTCCCGCCTTGGCCTCCGAAAGCACTGGAATTACAGGCGTGAGCCACCATGCCCGGCCCACAGAAGGGATTTTAAAAGAAAATGAGACCAAGCACAGTGGCTCATGCCTGTAATCAATCGCAACACTTTGGGGTACCAAGGTGGGAGGATGGCTTGAGGCTAGGAATTCGATACCAGGCTAGGCAACATGGCGAAACCCCATCTCCACTAAAAACACAAAAAATTAGCCAGGGTGGTGACACACACCTATAGTCCCAGCTACTCAGCAGAGCTGGGATGGGAGGATCACTTTAGCTTGGGAGGTCGAGGCTGCAGTGAGCCATGATCGCACCACTGCATTCTAGCTTGGGTGAGAGAGCAAGACCCTGTCTCAAAAAAAAAGAGAGAGGGAGAGAGAGAGAAAAAAAAAAAAAGAAAGTGAGACTAGGCATAGAGGCTCACACCCGTAATCCCAACACTTTGGGAGGCTGATGTGAGAGGATTGCTTGAGGCTAAGAGTTAAGAGTTCAAGACAAGCCTGAACAACATAGTGAGACCCATCTCTATTAGAAATAAATAAGTAATAATTTTTTAAAAGAGAATGGCATCATTAGATTTGTGGTGGCCAGTGAAGAATGAACATAGGGATGTGCAGACCTGAGAGAGTGAGTTAGGCTATGGTCGTATCCAGACTGGGGAAATGGGCAGGCAGCAGCCATAGGGGTAGGGAGGAAAGATACCAGCATGCTTCGTTTTACTGCACACCACTGTATCATGCTTCACAGATACTGTGTTGTGGCAATCCCGTGTCAAGCAAGTCTACCAGCACCATTATTCCAACACTGTGTGCTCACTTCGTGTCTCTGTGTCACATTTTGGTAATTCTAGCAATATTTCAGGCTGCTTCATTATTTTTATATCTGTGATAGTGATCTGTGATCAGTGATCTTTGATGTTACTATTTTAATTGTTTTGGGGCACCATGAACTGTGCCCATATAAGAATGTAAGATAGGTAAATTTAATTGATAATTTTTTTTTTTTTTTGAGACAGAGTCTTGCTCTGTTGCCCAGCCTGGAGTGCAGTGGCCGGATCTCAGCTCACTGCAAGCTCCGTCTCCCGGGTTCACACCATTCTCCTGCCTCAGCCTCCCAAGTAGCTGGGACTACAGGCTCCCGCCACACGCCCGGCTAATTTTGTTTTTGTATTTTTAGTAGAGATGGGGTTTCACCGTGTTAACCAGGATGGTCTCGATCTCCTGACCTTGTGATCTGCCTGCCTCAGCCTCCTAAAGTGCTGGGATTACAGGTGTGAGCCACCGCGCCCGGCCATCGATAAATGTTTTGTGTCTGACTACTCTCCCAGATGGACTTTCCCTCATCTTTCTTCTCCTCCTTGGCTTTCCCTATCCCCTGAGATACAGCAATATTGCAGTTAGACCAATTAATATCCCCACAGTGGCCTGTGTGTTCAGGTGAAAGGAAGAGGCACACATCTCTCACTTTCAATCAAAAGCTGGATATGATTAAGCTTAGTGAGTAAGGCATGTTAAAGGCTGAGAGAGGCCAAAAGCTAGGCCTCTTGTGCCAAACCAGCTAGCCAAGTTGTGACTGCAAAGGAATAGTTACTGAAGGTAATTAAAAGTGCTAATCCAGTGAACATGAATTATAAGAAAGTGAAACAGACTTATTGCTGATAGAAAGTTTTAATGGTCTGGATAGAAGATCAAACCAGCCACAACATTCCCCTAAGTGAAAGCCTAATCCAGAGCAACGCCCTCTCTTCCATTCTATGAAGGCTGAGAGAGGTGAGGAAGCTACAGGAGAAAAGTTTGAAGCTAGCAGAGGTTGGTTCTTGAGGTTTCAGGAAAGAAGCCATCTCTCTAACATAAAAGTGCAAGGTGAAGTAGCAAGTGCTGATGGAGAAGCTGCAGCAAGTTATCTGGAAGATCCAGCTAAGATCACTGATGAAGGTGGCTACACTAAACAACAGACTTTCAGTGCAGTTGAATTCCTATATTGGAAGACGATGCCATCTAGGATTTTCATAGTGTGAGAGAAGTCAATGCCTCACTTCCAAGCTTTGACAGACAGGCTGACTCTCTAGTTAGGAGCTGATGCAGCTGGTGACTTGAAGTTAAAGCCATTGCTCACTGACCATTCAAAAAACTCTAGGGCGCTTAAGAATTATGCTAAATCTACTCTGTGCTCTGTAAATGGAGCAACATCCATATGGCTTCTGGACAACAGCACATCTGTTTATAGCATGGTTTACTATTTTAAGCTCAATGTTGAGAACTACTATTCAGAAAAAAAAGATTTCTTTAAAAATATCACTGCTCATTGACGAGGCACCTGGTCACCCAGGAGCTCTGCTGGAGATGCACAAGATTAATGTTACTTTCATGCTTGCGAACACAACATCCATTCTGCAGCTCGTGAATCATGGAGTAGTTTCATCTTTCAAGTCTTATTTTAAAAATACGTTTCTTAAGGCTATAACTGCCATAGATAATGATTCCTCTGGTGATCTGGGCAAAGTAAATTGAAAACTTTCTGCAAAAGGACTTACCATTCCAGATGCCATTAAGAACATTCATGATTCGCAGGAGGATGTGGAAATATCAACATTTTGAAGAAGTTTATTTCAACCTTCATGGAAGACTTTGAGCAGTTCAAGACTTCAGTGGGGCTGGGCACGGTGGCTCACGGCTGTAATTCCAGCACTTTCGGAGGCTGAGGCGGGTGGACTGCCTGAGCTCAGGAGTTCGTGACCAATCTGGGCAACATGGTGAAACCCCGTCTCTACTAAAATACAAAAAAAAATTAGCTGGGCCTGGTGGCACGTGCCTGTAGTCTAGCTACTCAGGAGGCTAAGGCAGGAGAATCACTTGAACCTGGGAGGCGGAGGTTGCAGTGAGCCAAGATCACACCACTGCACCCAGCCTGGTGACAGAGCAAGACTCTAAAAAACCAAAAAATCTTCAGTGCAGGATGTAACTGCAGAAATATCAAGAGAACTGGAATTCGAAGTAGAAGCCAGGTAAGGTGACTTTACACCTGTAATTTCAGCTGCTTGTGAGGCTGAGGTGAGAGGCTTAGGCCAGGAGTTTGAGACCAGCCTGGGCAACATAGTGAGGTGACATCTCTCTCTCTCGCTCGCTCTCTTTTTTTCTTTCTTTTTTTTTTTGAGACAAGGTCTGGCTTTATCACCCAAGCTGAAGTATGTGGTGGCTCAATCTCAGTGACCTCTGTCTCCCAGGCTCAAGTGATCCTCCTGTCTCAGCCTCCCAAGTAGCTGGGACTGTAGATGCGCACAACCGCTCCTGGCTAATTTTTGTTTTGTTTGTTTTCTTTTTTTGTTTTGTTTTGTTTTTTGTAGAGATGGGGTTTCACTGTGTTGCCCAGGCTGGTCTCGAACTCCTGAACTCAAGTAATCCACCCACCTTAACTTCCCAAAGTGCTGGGATTACAGATATGAGTGACCACGCCAAGGCCCCATCTCTTAAAAAATATTTTTAAATTAGCCAGGCATGGAGCACATGCCTATAGTCCTAGCTACTCGGGAGGCTGATGCAGGAAGATTGCTTGAGCTCACGAGTTCAAGGTTGCCCTGAGTTATGGTGGCACTACTGCACTCTAGCCATGGTGAGAGCAAAATCCTATCTTAAAAATAAATAAATAAATAAATAAATAAATAAATAAATAAATAAAGTAAACCTGAAGATGTGACTGAATTGCTGCAATCTCACAATCACATTTTATCAGATGAGCAATTGCTTTTTTTTTTTTTTTTTTAGAGACACAGTCTCACTCTGTCGCCCAGGCTGGAGTGCAGTGGCATGATCTCTGCTCACTGCAACATATGCCTCCCAGGTTCAAGAGATTCTCCTGCCTCAGCCTCCCAAGTAGCTGGGACTACAGGTGGGCGCTACCATGCCTGGCTAATTTTTGTATTTTTAGTAGAGACAGGGTTTCACCATGTTGGCCAGGCTAGTCTCAAACTCCTGACTTCAAGTGATCCACCTATCTTGGCCTCCCAAAGTGCTGGGATTACAGGTGTCAGTCACTGCACCGGGCCTGAGGAATTGCTTCTTAAAAATGAGCAAAGAAGGCGGTTTCTTGATGGAATCTACTCCTGGTGAAGATGCTGTGAACATTGTTGAAATGACAACAGAGGATTTAGAATATTACATAAAGTTAGTTGATAAAGCAGCAACAGAGTTTGAGAGGATTGACTCCAATTTTGAAAGAAATTCTACTGTGGGTAAAACGCTACCAAACAGCATCACATGCTACAGAGAAATCTTTTGTGAAAGGAAGAGTCAATTGATGCAGCAAACTTCATTGTTTCCTTATTATAAGAAATTGTTGTAGGGACATGGACGCAGCTGGAAACCATCATTCTCAGCAAACTATCGCAAGAACAGAAAACCGAACACCGCATGTTCTCACTCATAGGTGGGAATTGAACAATGAGAACACTTGGACACAGGAAGGGGAACATCACACACCAGGGCCTGTTGTGGGGTGGGGGGAGTGCAGAAGAATAGCATTAGGAGATATACCTAATGTAAATGACGAGTTAATGGGTGCAGTACACCAACATGGCACATGTATACATATGTAACAAACCTGCACGTTGTGCACATGTACCCTAGAACATAAAGTATAATTTTAAAAAATTTAAAAAAAGAAATTGTCACAGTCATCCCAACCTTTACCAACTACCATCCTGATCACTCAACAGCCACCAACATTGAGATAAAACCCTCCACCAGCAAAAAGATTACTGAAGGCTCAGATGATCGTTAGCATTTTTTAGCAATAAGGTATTTTTAATTAAGGTAGGTACTTTTTTTTAGACATTGTGCTATTGCACACTCAGTAGACTATAGTGTAGTGTAAACATAACTTTTATATGCATTGGAAAATTAAAATACTTACTTTATTGCAGTGGCCTGGAAGTGAACTCACAATATCTCTGAAGTATGCCTGTACAGAGTCAATAGATAATTTATTCTTCTCTTCTCTTCTCTTCTCTTCTCGTCTCGTCTCGTCTCGTCTCGTCTCGTCTCGTCTCGTCTCGTCTCTTCTTTCTTTTCTTTCTGACACAGTCTTGCTCTGTTGTCCAGGCTGGAGTACAGTGGTGCAATCAGAGCTCACAGCAGCCTCTAACTCCTGGGCTCACATGATTCTCCCACCTCAGCCTCCTGGGTAGCTGGGACTATAGGTGCATGCCACAGTGCCTAGTGGGAAAAAATTTAAAAGATAGAAAGATCTAACATATAACTGAATGAAGATAGGCAAGAAGGAGAGTATCCTGAGTAAAGGAGGCACCTGTGATGACTGGGTTTCTAGGTTACTCAGAGTATTAGTGGTCTCATAAACACACTGGGAATAGAAGAGGAAGGAGAATATTTGTTTGGAGGGAGGTGGATCATGTGATTTAGAAATTCAGGCTTTCTAAAGAGATTTCAAGTGAGCCAATTAGTTTGAATTTCTATCAGATCTTTTTTTTCTGGTTACCCATTGTCATATCAGATCTTATAAGCCAAAAAGAGCAAATGACCTAAACAATAAATTTGATTTTTTTATTTTGAATTTTTATGGGTACATAGAAGGGGTATATATTTATGGGGTACATGAGATATTTTGATACAGGTTTGCAATGCATAGTAATCATATCATGAAGAGTGGGGTGTCCATCACCTCAAGCATTTATCCTTTGTGTTACAAAAAATTCAGTTACACTCTTTTAGTTATTTTTAAATGTACAAGTATTATTGACTATAGTTACCCTGTTGTGCTATCAAATAGTAGGTCTCATTCATTCTTCCTAACTATTGAGAGTTCTTTAAATATTCAAACTGGAACATTGAAACTCTAATGAGTTGACCCATTTTTTAAAATCCAAATAAAATTTAAAAAAAGAAACAGAATAAATGGACTGATAATTAAGACTTAGTATGCGCAAGATTCTGAGTCAAGTTCTGTGGAGGATAAAATATGAACAAGACAGTCATTTACCACTCCACAAATATCTATTGAGAATCCCCTGGATGCCAGGCAAAGTATCTGCTGTATCTAATGTACCAGGCCAGAGTATCTCGGCACTTTGGATATATCATTAAACAAAACAGACAAGATTCTCTTCCCTAGTCCCTCTATAATCCAGTGCAAACTCAAAGTTGAAGAGAGTAAAGCTCTCCAAACATAAAGGAGAAAATAAATATTAAAAGTAACTTGGACCAAAAGACAGTTATTTACTAGAGCTATGTGTGATTCAAGATCAGCAGAACAATTTGAATTCCAAATCTTGGCCCTGGTGCAGTCTAATTAAAGCTTGTAAACCAGTCTTCACTACAAAATCACCTCCTTTTAATTCGTACAGTTGCAGAAAGGGTCTTGGGATCTCAGATAAGATAAAGAAATGTTATGGAAAGCTTTGCTGGCTGTTTTCTTCTTCCAGGAGGCTTCTGGCTGCTCAAAATAATTCTTTACTGACACCTCTCTAAGAACACCTTGGTTAGTTATAGCACATGGTAACAGTGTTAAAAGCTGGCATACCCAGATTTTCCCTTGTGGGGAACCAACCATCCTAGTTGGTGGAGAGTTTAAATATCAAAAGAAAATACCTGGTGAGCAAAATAGTTTTGAGCACGTAGTTCATGAAACAAAGCAGCAAATATTCTATAGTTTTAAAATTTAGCTGGCTGTAGTGGATCACGCCTATAATCACAGCTACTTGAGAGGCTGAGATGCGAGGATCACTTGAGCCTGGGAGGCAGAGTCTTCTGTGAGCTATGATTGTACCACTGCACTCCAGCCTAGGTGACAGAGCAAGACCCTGTCTCTAAATAATTTTTTTTTTTTTAATTTAAGATGGAACAGGCAGGGTGCAGTGGCTCATGCCTGTAATCCCAGCATTTTGGGAGGCGGAGGCAGGCAGATCATGAGGTCAGGAATTTGAGACCAGCCTGACCAACATGGTGAAACACCGTCTCTACTAAAAAATACAAAAAATTAGCCAGGCGTGGTGGTGGGCACCTGTAATCCCAGCTGCTCAAGAGGCTGAGGCAGGAGAATCGCTTGAACCTGGGAAGGGGAGGTTGCAGTGAGCCAAGATCGCGCCATTGCACTCCAGCCTGGGTAATAAGATTGAAACTCCGGCTCAAAAAAAAAAAAAAAAGATGGAGCAGTATCTATTATTTCAAAGTTGTGTATAAAACCCTAACTACTAGATTGCACACCCCCATTTAACATACTGCTTTCCAATGGCATTTTGATCTCTGCAGTGGGTGTTAGTTGGGTAGTTCTTCCACATGGATTACATTTCAACCTAAAAATCATGTGCCTACTTCTTTTATAATGATAGGCCCCTGAGCTCTTTTAATTTTTTTATTTTTTAATTTTTTGAGACAGAGTTTCTCTCTTGTCACCCAGACTGGAGTGCAATGTTGTGATCTTGGCTTACTGCAACCTCCGCCTCCCAGGTTCAAGCGACTCTCCTGACTCAGCCTCCTGAGCAGCTGGGATTACAGGCACCCGCCACCACGCCCAGCTAGTTTTTGTATTTTTAGTAGAAATGGGGTTTCACCATGTTGGCCAGGCTGGTCTTGAACTCCTGACCTCAGGTGATCCGCCCACCTCAGCCTCCCAAAGTTCTGGGATTACAGGCGTGAGCTCCCGCGCCCAGCCACTGAGCTTTTCAATATTACATGTGAATAGTGTAATATTTTAAAATACTCTATTTTAAAGGTGAATATCAACAGGAAGATAAAGTTTGAGCTTAGAAGCCCAGCACAATGGCTCATGCCTATAATCCCAGCACTTTGGGAGGCTGAGGCGGGCAGATCACCTGAGGTCAGGAGTTTGAGACCAAAAGAGCCTGGCCAACATGGTGAAACCCTGTCTTTCCCAAAAATTAGCCAGACATGGTGGTGCATACCTGTAATCCCAGCTACTTAGGAGGCTGAGACAAGAGCATTGCCTGAACCTGCAGGTGGAGGTTGTAGTGAGGCGCGATCACACCATTGCACTCCAGCCTAAGTGACAGAGTAAGACTATATCTTAAAAAAATAAAAATAAAAAAATAAGTTTGAGCTTAGAAATATGAGTCTTTCAGGTTACTGTGTCTTCCATGGGCAGCGAAAAAAATGGCAATTCCAAGTGAGAGCTTACATTGGGGCTAAACTGTTGGTTGTCTTTCAAGTAAACCATGGAAATACTGACTCATTTACGAATGTCTGGGTCGCTCCGGCTACCCCTTCCACTGCCCCTACGCATGCTGTACACACCGAGCAGCCACAAGTCCAGTTTATCCACCCTGAGAAATCACGCCCTCCGACACACTATCTTCTCTCCCCTTGACCAGTGGGGCAGCTTCAAGACTCTTCCCATCTGGTTTCTCTGCAGTTTTCTCCACCCTTCCTCTAATTAGGGCATAAATACAATCATGTCACTCTTCTCTGCTTAAGCTTCTGTGGCTCCCCACTACTCCTAGAATAACTTGGCATCCTTCTGCTGGCTTACGCAGCCATTCACAGCCTGGGCCTGCTGCCTTTGGGCAGTCTCCAGCCTCTCCCTCCTGTGTTCCAGCTCTTTTGGTCCTCAAATTTTGACCGGCTCAGCCTGTACTAGGCCCCCTTCCCTATCCCAAACCCATTCCGTTCACCACTCTGATCAACTACTTTTAGTCCTTAAAAATGCAGCTCAAATGTCACCCCAACTTCATGGTTCCTGAATCTTCACTTCTTACCAGAATCAATGTATCAATACTTCCTCTTATTCCTAACCTCAAATATTCCTATAATCACCATGTATCATGGTTTGTTCTGTAGGTCAGAAAATTAGACCAGTCATTTATTTTCCTCACTTTTTTGTGTATTTTTCTCTCTTCTTTTTGGAATAAATCAAGATATAGAATATGGATTTAGAATGCAAAGTCTGTAGGTCAAGGGAAAGGTCTAGGTCGAACAGTGGTGCCCTTCAACAAGTAATACCCTGCATCTCAACCAAAGAGTCTACCAGTGAATCCATAGATGGATGCATGAGGGATCAGATAGCCCCTGCCCTACTATGTCTGGCTCTGTGGAAATGTGGGACTGGTGACACCCTCCTTCTCACAGTATCATAAGTAAATGCAGCAGAGAGTCCACTCTTGAAGCTTGTGACTGGAAGGAAGAAAGCATAGAGAGGAAGTATGCATTCATGTATCTTCTCATACCAACTAATACTTAAATTTGGATTTTTTTTTTTTTTTGAGAGAAGTCTCACTCTTAAACCCTAGGTTTGAGTGCAATGGCTCGATCTCGGCTCACTGCAACCTCTGCCTCCCGGGTTCAAACCATTCTCCTGCCTCTGCCTCCCAAGTAACTGGGATTAAGTCACCTGCCACCATGCCCAGCTAATTTTTATATATTTTAGTACAAATGGGGTTTCACCATGTTGGCCAGGCTGGTTTTGAACTCCTGACCTCAAGTGATCTGCCCACCTCGGCCTCCGAAAGTGCTGGGATTACAGGTGTGAGCCACTGCACCCAGCCTTAAAGTTTCTGCTTTCAAACTTTTCTTCCATATATTAATATTGTAGTATATTTTCTTTATTGTTTCTTCAACAATTTACAAAATTTTACATGAACATTATAAAATGAGGCTGGGCGTGGTGGCTCATGCCTATAATCTTAGTACTTTGGGAGGCTGAGGCAGGTGGATTGCTTGAGCTCAGGAGTTCGAGACCAACCTGGGCAACATGATGAAACCCCATCTCTACAAAAAAAAAATGCAAAACTTAGCTTGGGGTGGTGGTGTGCACCTATAATCCCAGCTACCAAGGAGGTTGAGGTTGCAGTGGGCCGAGATCGTGCCCTTGCACTCTAGCGTGGGTGACAGAGCCAGACCCTGTCTCAAATAAATAAATATTTATAGGGTCTGGTGATAGCTCCAGACCCTATCTCAAATAGACAGATACAGCCAGGCACAGTGGCTCACGCCTGTAATCCCAACACTTTGGGAGGCCGAGGCAGGCAGATCACCTGAGGTCAGGAGTTCAAGACCAGCCTGAACAACGTGGAGAAACCCCATCTCTACTAAAAATACAAAATTAGCCGGGTGTGGTTGCGCACGCCTGTAATCCTAGCTACTCAGGAGGCTGAGGCAGGAGAATCACTTGACCCTGGGAGGCGGAGGTTGTGGTGTGCCAAGATTGTGCCATTGCACTCCAGCCTGGGCAACAAGAGAGAAAGTCTTGTCAAAAAAAAAAAAAAAAAGATAAGTTGATAGAGAAAAGGTTTATATATAATGTGAAAATATAAAAATTCATTTATTTTATCAATATAATTTTTAAATGATAATTTCCTATAACCTGCCCTCCCCTGGAAACCATACTACTGGTGTGATATTTATAGTATCTAAATAATTTTGTAATGTATATGTCAGCTTACCAAATATTACTTACAACAATATGATCACACTGTATACTGGGGTTTGCAATTTAATAAATGTTAGATATGTTGCCATGGTACGGCACTCTCAATATTTATTGGAAGATTTTGTCTCCGTTTCTTAACTTTTTGATAGTTTTTCAGTAGTGAAATTTAAGAGTGTATCAAACCACAGACAGACAGGAGAGGAGTTGAGAGGGTTGCAGAGCCTAAGGTCAGAACCTGAAGTTACTTATTCAGTTAAGCTGAATGCCAGTTTAATTATCTGTTCATGAAAAGTAACAAACATTTCCTGGGGTAGGGGAAGGAGTATTTCAGAATAGTTAGTAAGGGGTAGGGTGGGCAAAGATGGCAGTATGTCTTCAGTAGTAGATAACAACCCTGAACAAGGTCAATGAATGGACCTGGTCCTATATACTCCCTCACAACTTGGGCTGTGGACTCCAGACAGCACAGCTGTAAACACCTATCTGGTATTAGTGTCATAACCAGCTATTGAGTCTTTAGAGACCCACAAAATACTAGAACTGGTGGAGCTTCTGGGAGCATCTAGTTAGAGAGGGAGGTGCCCTGGGGGCTGCCTTGGAAGAACAGGGGTGAGGAGAGTTGTAGGAGGGTGTCAGGAGGAAGCCAGTCCAGAACTTCAATAAAGCAGTGACACTTCCGTCTGTTTCTCTATCGAGATGTTCATTTCATTTTATTTATTTATTTTTTGGAGACAGGGTATCACTCTGTCACCCTAGGCTGGAGTACAGTGGCATGATCTCACTGCAACCTCTGCCTCCTGGGTTCAAGCAATTCTTATGCCTCAGCCTCCCAAGTAGCTGGGACTACAGGCACCCGCCACCATGCCCAGCTAAGTTTTGTATAGTAGAGATGGGGCTTCATCATGCTGGCCAGGCTGGTCTTGAAGTCCTGACCTCAAGTGATCTACCGGCCTTGGCCTCCCAAAGTGCTGAGATTATAGGTGTGGGCCACTACACCTGGCTGATTTTTTATTTTAGTTGGAAAATGGATTGTGTTCTGTCCTCAAAAGTTCTAAACATTGACCTAATCCAAACTCCAGCATTTTTAGAGATGAAAAAAACAATACCTTAGAGAAGTGATTCCTCCCATTGTCACAGATTTAGTAATTGACAGATAATAGACATTTAAGTCTCCTAACTTCAAACCCAGTGCATCAGGGTACTGTGAAGGGGGAGTTTACCTCCCTCACAAAGGAGGGTCAGGGAGGGGATGGGTACCTCGGATTATTGGAGTAGTAAACCTAAAGAGGGATTGGGTGTAGAAAACGTTAAAGAACCAGTGCTCTCTAATCACATTGCTTTAAATATAATCAAAGGGGAAAGAGTAATTGGAGACCTTGGGAAACTGCAACCTATTATAAAACTTTATAATGCCTGTTAGCCCTAAGAAGAGCTTGGCATCTGCCTTGGGGCCCTTCCCTAGGGATGCTACAGACCCAGGTAATGGTAAGTAGAATTTGCAAATGTTCAGTGACCCACCAGGGTTTAATGACCAATCCGGGATACAACAGAAATGTTTAAAATTGACAAGAAAGTAACACATTTGGCATAAACTTTCAGTGGCAACAAATTTGGAAAGAAACAAAGAATCGTTACAGTGATTCCTTTGGATATCAGTTTCTTCATCTGGGTAAGATGGAGGATCCCAAGGGTTTTGTGAACTCTACATTCATATGAGTGATTTTGTGATTCTTTTAGGTGCCTATCTACATAGTCAGAACAACCAAACTGATGTTCTGGAATATGCTCGCATTGAAAACTAGAACTGTCACCCTATTTAATACTACATCTGCCAACTGCCCCTCAAATTTAGGTCAGATGTCATTTGTGATTATCAGAGCTTTTGATCTCTCTTTTCTATTAAGAAACCTGAAAGACATCTCATCATTTAAATACATTCTTCCTAGATTGCTGGCACTTACAGTAGTTACAAATCCTTTCAAATGTCTGAGACCAAGAGCAACTGACTCTTACCCTTAAAACTAAAAAGGAGGTCTGTTTACAAGGGAAAAAATGAAGGCAAGGAGCAGACAAGACCTCAAGGTCACTATATACACAACACGGAAGAACCAAGGATTAGCGCCAAAGTTGACTTATACTGTGTCCTTTATCTCTTTCTACCAGACCCAACGCAGCTGGCTGACATTTGACAAACAAAATGCTGCCTCTTTCTCTGCCCTTGGCATATTTCTGATTTTCTATTATCTTCTCCATTAGGACATTGTAGTTCAGCTTGACTTTATTTATTTATTTATTTATTTATTTATTTTTTTTTTTTTTGAGACGGAGTCTCAGGCTGTTGCCCAGGCTGGAGTGCAGTGGGGCGATCTCGGCTCACTGCAAGCTCCGCCTCCCGGGTTCCCGCCATTCTCCTGCCTCAGCCTCCTGAGTAGCTGGGACTACAGGCGCCCGCCACCGCGCCCGGCTAATTTTTTGTATTTTTAGTAGAGACGGGGTTTCACTGTGGTCTCGATCTCCTGACCTTGTGATCCGCCCGCCTCGGCCTCCCAAAGTGCTGGGATTACAGGCTTGAGCCACCGCGCCCGGCCCAGCTTGACTTTAGATTAGAAACAGAGTTACTTGTACAGGTATAGTATACTTTTGAGGGCCTGAGAAGAATATGTCTAAGTATCATTCATCCACTTAACTTACATTTATGAAATTTGTCTGCTATGTGCCAGGCATCATTCTAGGTGCTGAGAATACAGTAGTGAGTCCCCAAAGTCCCCAACTTCTAGGAAAGGAGAAAGACAACGAACAATAAACAGACATGTAAATACCTGGCAATGCTAAGTGCTCTGCAGACAAATATTGCAAAGGGAGGGAGGGTGATATTTTAGTTAGGGAGTTGAAGGCCTCTCTGTAGAGATGACCTTAGAGCAAAGACCAGGATGGAGCGAGGGAACCAAGCCCTGTGAATTTTTGGGCTTCCTTTCTCAACTGGCCCCTAAAGTGTGATCTGCAAGCATGAATATTCCACCTGGCTGAAACAAAAGGATGCTGGTTGGGGGCCTTGCTCTCCATTCTGCATAAGTTCACCCTTGACAAAAACAACCTCTTTCAGACCAGACTGAAGTCTGTTTCATTCAGATTGAACTCTTCGTAGAAAGCTTGCAACTGTCTGCACACTGCTTCATCACTAAAAAACACTTACAGTGGGTAACTGTGACAGTACCTGTTGAAAACATAACAAAACGTATTTACAAGTAACTGCCCTAGAGGAAGCACGTTTACAACGGCTGACATTTGATAGTGATAAGTGCCGCTGTAGTTTGTAGTTGGAAGTGTTTTGTGGCCTAATGGGTAGCTGTCCTTTAAAAGCTATTCCAAAAAGGGTCTGCCTGGCTTAATGCATTCACCTGCTGATACTCCCTTTATCATAATGACATGATATTTCAGGGTTTCATTTAAATCAGTAATTGATTGCACATTTCTCCTATAGGTAAGTAGTTGAAATCTTCCCTGAGGAAGCCCAAACAGAGTGAAGCAGGGAAAAGGAAATCTGACCTAGGTATTCATGGTTAATTTTACAGATCCACAGAGGAAAATGGTAACCTTTGAAGTCTTCCCACAAATCCCTAAACCCTAAGGCCAGAAGAGTTCTATATCAGAACGTTTTGGGAATCGTCTTCAAAACCGGAATCCATTTGGCCAATAAAGAGTCTTATTTGAATTACAGATTGTGTTGTCTGAATCAGTGTTTCCAAACTAGTCTACCAGCAGAGCCACAACTTTTCTGTTTCTGCCCCTTTAAAAGAGTAACAAAAAAAAAAAAAAAAAAAAAAAAAAAAAAAAAAAAAAAGAAGTCTTAGCTGCCTTACTTTGTAGCTGAGATAACAGAATTTGGTCACAGAGTGATTTACTTGACTGATCTATTTATGGCAACTTGTTTATGTATTTTTAAATCACGGTCACAATGAGCTATTGTTCACTTGTATGCTGTAGAACCATATAGGTTGCAAATCACTCCCAAGGAATCCTGATGGCACAGGATTATTTTTTAGCTTAAAAAAAAAAAAAAGATACCAAAGGAACTGGTGACCACTTTAAATTGCTTTTATTTACTGACATTTTACAAATTGATGAAGCTCTTAAATATTGCATTTTCCCCTTCATTCTCTTGGTATTTCTCTCACCTTGTGATAAGGAGGCTATGGTAGAAACTAAAATTTGTAGTTCAGAAGAGATTAGACCTCTACTGATGATTACTAATCTATCATTTTTTTTTTCTGGGCTTGCTTTGAGGGTATGTTTTGCTTCTCTTGATCCTTTCTGTAGACAACTGAAGCCCAGCTCCACTTTCTCTCAGTGTACCTACAAATAGCTCAGAAACAAGATTAGCTTCAGTATGGGACACTTCCTTGTGTTTGAATAATGATATTCACTTAACCTATTTGTAAAAACTCTCAATAGTGTACTTGAGTTAGTACTTCGCGTGACCTTGGCTCCTATTCTTTGCTGTTATTTACTGATAAAAATAAATCTCCTGCGCTATGCGGTAGGAATCACTACGAAATTCAGGGAAAGTCCTAAGAGGATTCATATGCTAATGAGCCCTTCCAAGTGAGAACTTGCTTAACTGTGCCATTTGCTGACATCATTGTTATGGGCAGAGTGGAGATGATTTCTTTAAGAGGTGGCCTTTCATATTCTCCCAGCGTTTCGTGGCCCGCGCGTGCACCTGCGGGAGGGGGAAGTTTACATAAGCGTCCTAAGGTATTTGCATCTTAGCGGCTTCACTCACTGCGCTCCGGAGAATGGAGCGGGCGGGCGGCGGTAGGTGCTCGAGCGGCGAGGCTGGCCAAGTGGGTGGGTAACTTTTCGAGGAATTGTGCGCGCAGGACCTCGTGGAGACCTGCCAGGGGCACGGTCAGCAGTGACAGTTCCTGGAAAGCGGGCGGCGGCGGGAGCAGGCTGGGCAGGCGCCGCCCGCGGGCGGGAGCGGGGAGCCGGGCCGGGCTGGGATCGCCAGTCGGGAGGCGGGAGGAGGGCGGGATCTGCAGGAAACGAAATGGTTACTTTTTTTTTTTTTTTTTCCCCCTACTGCGGGGTCTGATTACTTTTGAAGATCGCCGGCCCCAGGCGGGCTCCCGGCGCTGAGCGGAGACGAGTTTTTCTCCCCGCAGAGAAGGATCCTGGAAGGACGCAGAGCTAGGGCCTGGGGGATGCAGTGGCCTGGACGAGGCGACTCCAACCCGGGGGATCAGAGTCCGTCACGCCGGCAGGGACCGAAGGTCTCTGCGGAGCTGGAGGACGTTTTGTGGGATGCCTCACGGCTGCTGAGGGGCTGCCGCGGGTGAGGATCCCCGCGCTGCGCCGCCAGGGAGCTCGGCGGGGACCAGCCGGGGGGAAAGTGCGTCACGGTGGGGCGGGGGCGACCCCTCGCCCACCAGGTGGGGCCAGCGCCGGGACGCGACCCGGGGGCACGGCCCGCTGCGAAGTAGTGGGGAACCGTGCTCGCTGCCCCGCCCTGCTGGGGTCTCCTCCGGAAATGGATGGGCGCGGGTGAGCCGTAGGACACCCAGCCTTCTTTTCCTTTGGGAGCCCTCCGCGCCCGCTCCGGGCCGCCAGCCGCCGCCAGCCTCCGCCAGACGCAGAGCGGGTGGGCGGCTAGTGCGCGCCGAGGGCTCTGGGGCCGGCGCCGCGAGGGGCTGCAGGCCGCGCTCGGCCGCTGTCCAGGCCGCAGGTGGGAGCCGCTGTCTGGGTCCCAGGGCTGGATGGCAGCCGGCGGCGGGGGCTGAACGCGGGAGGGCTGCAGGGTGCGCGCCGGCTAGGGGCTTCTCGTCGGAAGCTGAGGGACAGAAGTGGGGACCCGTGGCTGCTCGGCCCCACCGTCCAGCCGCAGGGCAAGTGCCGCTCGGTGGAGGTGACGCGGCGCCAAGAGCGGCGCGAGGCTTTCTGCTGGAGGAGGGTGACGGGGAGTTCGAAGGCGACTGTTCTGTGCTGGGGGACAAGGGGGAATGCTCTCTCGGGGCTTCGCGTCGGCGCCGAGGATGGGTTCCCTCGCAGCCTCTGGGTCTTGAGGTCGGCCTCTGGCTCCTTGGGCCGGGGACGCAGAGAGGGACTGGTGCCCGTCGACCCACGGCCCAGGGCGCCCCCTCGCGGCCCAAGCAGCCGCCACCGCGCGGAGCGCAGGGTTTGCGGGACCCAGGGGGCGCCGACGCCCGCTCTGAGGCGTCTCTGCTGCTGCGGCGGCGGGGACGGGGACGACCCAGGGGACCCCCTGCACCATCACTGGCAGCCCCATCAAGAATTGGCCGGCTGAGTTTTCCCGAAGTAGGGTGACATCCTTTCCTTCCCGCTTCCTCCAGCCCCGTTTTTAAAAGCTTGGCCGGTCCCGTTAGTCTATGTCCTTATAAGCCAGGCTATGTGTGGAATTTGTTTTTACAACTCGAGTCTTGTGATTTCTCAAACACTTTCTTGAAGTGTTTTCTCTGGAAACTTGTTTCAAATGAGTGCTGTAAGTTTCACAAAGAGGAGTGTTGTTCAGGAGCCAACAGGTGACGGGGCGAAACCTGAGTCTGTGTGTACATTGGAGTCAAGTCGGGCTGCTGTTTCCTCGGGCCACTGTTGAAAATAGAAATCCAAAAAATCAATAGAAGACTAAGGGGAACACGATTTTGAGAAAATACCTGCATCCCCCATTATGGAAAATAATGGGCTCATTAGAGCAGCGCCTTGTGTAGTGCCCCTCGTTCCACGGCGTGCATTTTGGATTTTGTCTTTACATACCCGTGTGTGGATAACCTGACTCTAGAAGCGCCGGCTGGCGAAGGACCAGGCTTTGTCGTCATGTTTCCTCCTTTTGTTTCTTACTGTCATGGAATGTATTTGTGCATGAAATTAGAATGCTTTGAAAGAGTTCCACATTTCCTCTTGGAAAAATGGATAATTTCTTGACCATTGGGTGGTGCGTGACAGCCCACTCAGCTGTTGGGAAATGTACAAACTGGATGGAGGTTCACGTGGAAAATACGGAAAATACCAAAGGGCATATGGCCTAATGCCACTAATTGTATGGAGAACTTTTAGTAAAGGAATGTTTCATAAACAATATCTTCTGATAACTTCATTATGTTTTTACTTTTCAAATAAGTGAAATTGAATTGGGCGTTGTTGGCAGTGACTTTGTCTTTAGTAGACGGTAAGCACTGAATGCTCTTTGAGTGTGTGAAACCTTTAAAGAAATGACAGTTTAGTGTCTCTTTTACTATAACATTCACATCTCGATTGAAGTTAAGGACATCATAAACAAGGAAATGTGTATATCCAAAATATTTTGTATTTTGAAAAGAATGGATGTGTGATATGTTTCTGTACTGCTAAATTAGTCTGTAGTTAAATTTAATTCACCTGCATATGTAGCCGGGGAGAATTGGAGTAGCTTTTGAATGGAGAACCCGTGATATGCATCTTCCATGCACTAAGGCCTTGTTAACAAGCAGTTTAACAAAGAAGCTGTTAAACAGTTTGTAGCCCACGGATGGCACTTAGCAGTGGGGGACACCTAGGGAATGTTGGCCTAACTGACTTCACAAATCAATATCTGTTCTGGCTTTTGGTGATCAAAGGATTTCTAACTTCCCTGGGCATGTTCACACAAGAAATACCTTTTCATAGGGATCTTACAATGCCATGGTAGTCTTCATATAGGAACTACAGTGGGATTGCACTGGAGAAAAAATTGTAATTAGGGATATGACCTTAGACTTCATTTTCAATGGCAGGCCCTGACAATTACTGTTTTCTATTTGCATGATTTTGATTTGGTGACTTGGTTCAAGAAAATTATGAATAATAGGAATCATACCAGACTTGATATACAGTTACAGCCTCAATATGTATCTGATTAAACTCATTCTCCTCAAATCCCTCAAATCCTCATTCCCCTTCTGAGTTGCCCTGAGGTACTTATGTATTGGTATGTCAATCACCTAATACTCAAAACTGTCTTTGGCCCAATTTCTTCCTTTCCTATTAGTTCCTTTTACTTTTCCTCCCAAGTCACCATGTGTAGGCTTGTTTAGGGACAGTGTACTAATTGGCCCCTCTTGGGTTCTTTATCTTTTTCCTGACCATCACTACCATATTAATATTTAAGACCCAGAAGTATCTTGTGGCAGTCTCCATTCACGTCTTTTGCAGTTTCCTGTTGCCTGTAGTGATAAACCCACAGTTTTCTGCCTGAAATGTATAATTCTTGAAAATAGGATTCAGACACCATTGCCATCTGTTGTTGCTTCTTTGGAAGAATCTATCTTCTGGCAAAACTGTCCACTCTTCACTGCCTCTGGACCTTCATATACTGTGCTGACTTATTAAGCTCTTTATAGAAACATAGTAATGGCTCGTTTATGTATATGTCAAGGTCAATCAAGATAATAATCCTTAGCTATCCTGGAAGCAGCGTACAGACCAGTAGAAAATGAAATGATCCCCAAGTGGCCAAAATAGCATAACAAAATAATAAACTTTCTCTTTGGTTTGAATAACACCTTCTCACACTGTATGCTATCTTATTTCACCAGTGGTTACCGTGCTTATAGGAGAAGTGCTTAAGCCCTCGTCCATGCCGTAATTACTACATATACTTTTTTTTTTTTTTGAGGCAGGGTCTTGCTGTATTGCCCAGGCTGGTCTCAGATTCCTGGTCTCAAGCAGTCCTCCCACTTCAGTCCCCAGGTAGCTGAGAGTATAGGCACATGCCCAGCTTCTGTGTACTTTTAGACAAACTTTTTCAAAGAATAGTTGCCTAATACTGGAAGCAACACATTTTAAAAGGTTTGGAGGTTGTTGGTTGTGGGCAAAAGGGAAAGGCAGGGAGAGACAAGTAGCAGGGATGAAAACATGAGGGCAGGGAGAAAAACCTCCAAAAAGTTTGCTAGTTGTCATACATTTATGGGTCAGGGGCCATTCTGTTTCTTGAATCCTGAAGCCAGTGTTTTCTACTGTGCCCAAAATGAAAACAAATGGTTAATTTTTATATGTGCCACCATGGAAGAAAGCAAGGAGATGAATAATGGAATTTTCTTTTTCTTTCTTTTTTTTTTTTAGGTGGAGTTTTGCTCTTGTTGCCCAGGCTGGAGTGCAGTGGCGCGATCTTGGTTCACTGCAACCTCTGCCTCCCGGGTTCAAGCAATTCTCCTGCCTTAGCCTCCCAAATAGTGGGATTACAGGCATGCATCACCATGCCCAGCTAATTTTGTATTTTTAGTAGAGATGGGGTTTCACCATGTTGATCAGGTTGGTCTCGAACTCCTGACCTCAAGGCCACCTCGGCCTCCTATAGTGCCGGGATTACAGGCGTGAGCCACTGCACCTGGCCATTACATTTCTTTTTAAGATCTGGCTTTTAATGGAATAAATGTCAGTTGGCTTCTTTTGACATTCCCCAAATGATTCAATAACAACTGTAAATATAAGGATGAATTAATGAATGCAGTGAATGAATCTAGAAAGTAAATTTCACAAAGGAACCCCTCATTATATCACTATGTTATATGAATGAGGCCATACTCGAATTTGGGGAACAAGCTTTACTTAAGGCAACTAGAAAAACTGCCATGCTCCATAGACCACTACACATGCTGTGTGCGAATGTGTGCACGCACACATGCTACGTGTATGTGTTGGCGGTTTTATGCGGGGACTGGTTAGAAGCTGCTTCCAAAGCAGCTGGAAATGTTGGCCAATAACTTGGCAAATATGTCTGCTGTTCAGAAGGCTAAAGCCCTCCCAAGCTCAAAAAGAAGATGAAACTCAGGTTTTGTTATTAACATATTGTTTCAATTCCATTTGTCACTGGTTAGCTTCAAGAAAGTCTGTTTGGTCCCAGTGGAAGCAGCAATGCCAATTGGTACGTTGCAATAGGAGCTTTAATTCTTTATGGTCATGAAATTCTTTTCTGTTTTCTGTCTTTTCTATTTTTAAAAAATCAGGTCTCAAGATGTTTGTTGACTTGTCAAAGCTTTGAAGACATCAGGACCAAGTTTACTGAATGCTGAGAGCGTCAGATTCCATTTCCTAAGTCTAGCCCTTATCCTTTGGGTCAGATATTCTCTTGACAATGATGATTGAGAAGTCGTACATCTGCTAGCTGCTTGACTTTGTTACTAATGGTGAGAAATAGCTATTTAATTATTTTGAAGGAAGAGGCAAGAGAAAGGACAAAGGAGGGAAATGGACTGTTCCATTTTCTATTGCATGGAATAGCCTCATGATAATCCTTGCCTTTCTAAAAAAAAAGTATCCCAGCTCTCTCTATGTGACCTTGGGCTTCTTTCTCACCTCCCTTGTGACCATACCCTTCTTTTCTGTTTGACATTTGTTTCTCTACTGGACTCTGATAGTAGGCTTTTAGTCTTCAAAATAGTGTCTGCGAAGAACTCATGAACCTGCTAGATAATTAAGTTTTAACAGCTGTTCCTTGTGCTTGACCACGCCCTCCCATTGCCATCTTTGATGGTGGTGGTAGCTGTTAAAAGGTTCTGTGCCCTCCACATACCTCCTTAATGGTCAGACTGTTTGGAACCTGAACAAACCCATCTCTGAAAACTGTTTTGCTTTTTTTTCTCCTGCATTATGAGGTTTACTTACATTCAAAATTATAGAGAGACACTGGAGAAATAGGATGCCTACTGATTTATTTCCAAACTTCGCACAGGATTGGTTAATGCATAGTTGACATTCATTTATGATTAGGGTCGCTACAACATTTTAAGACCAAGACAATAAGCCTGCCTTAGAATAGTCAAGAATACTGATGTTTTGAGCTGTGGCTTGGTAAAAGAATGTAAAAAATACACTCTCAAATGGATCTCACAGAAGTGTGTATACATGTGAGACAGAGAGAGGAAGAGGGAGGGAGGAGGAGGATGCAAAAGCAAATGGAGCAAAATGTAAACCATTGGTGGGTCTGGGTAAGGGATCTATCAGAGTTCTTTTACTATTGCAACTTTTTGGAAGTTTAATGCCCAAATAAAATTTTACCAAAAAAAAAAAGTATAGGGCAGGGCCACTGTTAGTTCATCTAAGCATGGTTCTACAAAAGAAAGAAGCAGCACCATTAAAAAAAAGTTTTACTCTCTCATAACCCCAACTTTGAATAGTTCTATTTCCATTATAACGCAGACTAGTTTTAAACCTGATTCTGCCCGTTTCATGTCATCAACCTTAAGAGACAATACCTGAAAATAAAGTTATTAGAATTTTTCTATTAGGTCTAATTTACCTGTGGTCTCATATGCTTGGCTTAAAACATGATGTTTTGGCAGACTACATACAGCCATGGTTAGGTATCCTCAGGAAGAACCTCAGCCATGACCCGGAGCAGAAGGAATGGCCAGGCTCCCTTCTTCCTTCTGTGCTGCCAAAGTAAATACCATATAGTGATTTAAATGCCTAAGGAAGGGATATTGTGAGGTCACATATACATATATATGTGTGTGTGTGTGTGTGTGTGTGTGTATGGTTTTGTTTGTTTGTTTGTTTGTTTGCTTTGTTTTGTTTTGAGATGGAGTTTTGCTTTTCTTGCCCAGGCTGGAGTGCAATGGCATGATCTCAGCTCACTGCAACCTCCACCTCCTGGCTTCAAGCGATTCTCCTTCCTCAGCCTCCCAAGTAGCTGGGATTACAGGTGTGCACCATGCCTGGATAATTTTGTATTTTTAGTAGAGACAGGGTTTCTCCATGTTGGTCAGGCTGGTCTCAAACTCCTGACCTCAGGTGATCCACCCGCCTCAGCCTCCCAAAGTGCTGGGATTATTACATGCATGAGCCACCATGCCCAGCCACATTTTCATAATTTTTAGTGTAACTTTTTACAAGCGTAAGAACTATGTTTAGCTGCCACTGCTTTCACCCAACTGATATACTTAAGAATAGACTCTCAGGATCTCTTGGCAAGTACAAGCAATCTTTAAAAATAAAGTCAGATGCCATGGCTCACACCTTTAATCCCAGCATTTGGGGAGGCCGAGGCAGGAGGATATTTTGAGTCCAGGAGTTTGAGACCAGCCTGGGCAACATAGGGAGACCCCATCTCTACAAAAATCAAAAACAAAAAACTTCGGTGTAGTGGCACATGCCCGTGGTCCCAGCTACTTGGGAGGCTGAGGTAGGAGGATTGCTTGGACCTGGGAGGTAAATAGGCTGCAGTGAGCCACTGCACTCCAGCCTGGGTGACAGATAAATAGGAAAAAGAAAAATCTAAATTGAAGTTTTTGTGTTATCAGGTAAACAAGTTGCTAGAAGCCAGGTACCATGGCTCACGCCTGTAATCGCAGCACTTTGGGGGACCGAAGTGGGCAGATCACCTGAGGTCAGAAGTTCAAGACCAGCCTGACAAACATGGAGAAACCCCGTCTCTACTAAAAATACGAAATTAGCTGGGCATGGTGGCGCATGCCTGTAATCCTAGCTGCTTGGGAGGGTGAGGCAGGAGAATTGCTTGAACCCAGGAGGCGGAGGTTGCAGTAAGATAAGATCACGCCCAGCCTTGGCAACAAGAGCAAAACTCAAAAAAAGAAAGGAAAATTAAAAGAAGTTGCTAGTGATGATGTCGCGACTCTTAGCACAGCCTGGTCCCAGTGGAGGCCATGCCATATAACTTTTGTTTTTTTTTTTTTTTGAGACGAAGTTTTGCTCTTGTCACCTAGGCTGGAGTGCAATGGTGTGATCTGGGCTCACTGCAACTTCCGGTTCAAGCAATTCTCCTGCCTCAGCCTCCTGAGTAGCTGAGATTACAGACACATACCACCACGCCCAGCTAATTTTTATATTTTTAGTAGATAGGGGGTTTCAATACGTTGGCCAGGCTGGTCTTGAACTCCTGACCTCAGGTGGTCTGCCTGCCTCAGCCTCCCAAAATGCTGGGATTACAGGTGTGAGCCACTGCGCCCAGCCAACATTTTTTTAATGTTTGTGTTTTGATGAGCTCTGAGAACTTGCCAGTGAATGTAATGTTTTGTCATTTTAAATATTCTCTGATATAAAGGAAAAAGAAAAACTTACCTCAGTGAATAAACTCTGAACCAAGTGCTCATGAGACCATTGAATTTTTACAATCCTTTTTGACTGTATATCCTTAAAATGCCTTCTGTGGGTGAAGTGGGCTCCCCTCCAGTTGTGTCATTTTGTGTGTCTGCAGCGCAGTAGCTTGGCTGATTCACTCAAGAAAAGGGAACTGGCTCCATCAGCACTCCCCACAGGAGGCAGCTTGGGGTTGCAGGGGTTTAGGATCACAGCCAAGACCGATCCTAAGACCACTTACTGACCTTGGACAGTTTACCCTGAGGCACATTGCTCTGAGGCTCAGTTTCCCCATCTGTTAAATGAGACACCACTTACAGTGGGTTGCTTGATAGAGTGATTAAATGCCGTAACACTAATGGTACCAGCCAGGCATGGAGAAGTAAGTTAACTGTCTACTAACAAATGAAACACAAAGCCATGCCTATAATGGAAAGGATATTGTCACTCATGGTTCTTCAGTTGGACTCTTTCTTTGTGCATGAATGACAGTCAGTCCTCAATGTACTTTGTTGAAAGGCTGGAATGAACTTGTGGGAATTGTAAGTTTGAGATGTGGCCAGAACTTCCAGGTGATTGGGAGGAGGGGATGGTGGGATTGTGGCATGTCGTGCTAACGTTGATTTACCTTGATTAGGATAGTAATTTACTGTAGGTTTTTCACAAAAGGCTAATCAGGGAGTACAGCTAGCTGTAAAAGTAATTCAAATCTTTGGCAATCGGTATCTTTGTGCTAGCTTGGAAAATCCATGGCTTGTCTTAATTTGTGATGTTTTCTCTTGTTTTATAATCCAGTGGCATTTAATTTTTAGGTTCTATTGAATATTTATGTTCTTTGTAAGTCTGCAGAGCGAATACCTTAGTGTCTCCCCACTTAGCCTGATTTAGCAGGGGGCAGATGTTCATCTTTCATGATTTGGGTTAAATTGCATTGAAGGCACTCATTCTCCTGGTAGGAGTTTTAGAGTTACTAATTAAATTCTTAACCTCTGGTTCCCTTCCTTTGACATGTGGGAGTAGTTTTTTCAAAATATCCAAGACATTTTCTGACTCATTAACACATCCTTTTTTATTGAGGAGTCAGAGGAATACGCCTATGTTTAGAAAGCCTTTCCTTAGTCAAGACATGAATGAGTTGCACCTGTGTGAAATAATGCCTTGTTTAAAAGGTCATAACCTCCCAATGGTAGTGTAGGAAATGAGGTCATCTTCACTTTTTGTTCAGGGTGAATGCAAGTTAAATTTATTAGTTGGAATAATATATGTGTGGCATTGCTCCTACTGCTAATATAGATTGTAGCTATGAGGCGCTTGCCCTTCATTTGTTACAATGTTAATTTTCTCAATGTCCTATCATTTATAAAAGAGAAACCAAATATTTTAATCAGGTTTTATTTTATTTTATTTTTTTCGAGACGGAGTCTCGCTCTGTCGCCCAGACTGGAGTCCAGGGGTAAAATCTCAGCTCACTGCAACCTCCGCCTCCTGGTTTCAAGCAATTCTCCTGCCTCAGCCTCCTGAGTAGCTGGGACTACAGGCACCCACCACCACGCCTGGCTAATTTTTGTGTTTTTAGTAGAGACAGGGCTTCACTATATTGGCCAGGCTGGGCTCAAACTCCTGACCTTGTGATCCATCCGCCTCAGCCTCCCAAAGTGCTGGGATTACAGGCTTGAGCTACCTTACCCGGCTAATAATCAAAGGTTCTAATAGGTAGTATTTTTCAACACTCTTAGCATTTAGAGTTGAATTGAGATAGTTGCTGAAAAATGACTTAGTCTCAGGCTGAAAGTGTATGGGTTTTCACTGCCTTTCCTACTTGTTTAAGCAAATGAAAACTTTTTTTTTGTTTTTGACATCCTTCCTGAGATGGAAGAACGTTTATTAAGGCAGAAGAATTTTTGGAAGTCTGACATGTCAGTGTGTATGTGTGACTAGACTCTGGCTTTTAGCCATATGACCTTGGACAAGTCTCTTGACTTTCCTGAACCTTGTTTTCTCTAAAATGATTGAGTTGGGATAATTATATGTAATTTTCTTTTTTTACACCATTTTTTTGTGGGTGAAAGGGCCAGGTATAAAAAAGCTCCATCTCTCCATCTGGTTCTGAAAGTTCTGATACTATTGTTTTTTTCTTTGTGCCCTGGGATGAGGGATGATTTTTAAGAATCAGAAGAGACAAAGAGCATAAACGGTAATAGCAAAGGTCCTGGGTGGTAGGGCAGGGAATGTTGTCTTGACACTTTTATAGCCCTTCATCCAAGGAGGCTTTTTATTCAGAGGAGGATTTACATCTTTCTCTGCCCATAGCAGGCTGATGACATTTCACACATAGTAGGCACTGACTGCATAACTTTTCAGTGAATGCCTGCTTATGATGCAATTAAACATTAACAGTCACCAAGCTGGATTTTATTTTCACATAGTGCTGTATTCAGACTGTTTGTTGAAGGAGCTCATTGATGAATGTCTGGCTGACTTTAGCCCTTAGTAAAGGCTTGAGGATTTAATGTGCAGTATAAGGATTTAATTGTGCTATTTCTATTTTGTGTGTAAACTCAGTTTAGTGTCTTACAAAACATAATTAGAAACCTGAAACCTAAGCAGTTTGGCTGAGAGGACCCACTCTCAGAAGGCAGCACTGCCTCAGTTGGAAAAATTGCTTAGGAAATACGGGGGACCGAGTGGGGGTCTTGAGCCATTTTTCATGGGGCATAGTAGTGGGCAAGGCAGATGGCCTGATCCCTGACACTTCCTTCTACAACTTATAGGATGTCACAAGGATTTGCGGGCAAGTTGGAAAGTCAACACATCAACTTTCTTGAGAACTTTCCTAAGGAATTGGCTATAGAGAGGCACCTTTTAAAGGCTCCTGGAAATAAACTAGCTTTGGTGGCATGTTCTGAAATTCTGAGCTGGCAAAGGGACTACTACCAAAT
Organism: Macaca thibetana thibetana; assembly: GCF_024542745.1. Classification (NCBI taxonomy): domain Eukaryota; kingdom Metazoa; phylum Chordata; class Mammalia; order Primates; family Cercopithecidae; genus Macaca; species Macaca thibetana. The sequence continues at coordinate 38,593,314 of NC_065588.1, read as the reverse complement.
TATATAGCTCTAAATTTTGAATTTCAGGGGGCCTGGGGGCTGGGGGGTGGTGACAGTAGTAATTTGGTTACTTTCTCTGGGCCCAGCTGTGTGTTAACAGCATTCAGTAAAAGCTCTGGGTCAGAGTAAGAGACATGCATTCAGGTTTTAGATGTCTTTGTTTTTTCTTATATTGTCCACAGCAGCCATTGTTTGATGTCCTGTGCCTGAGAAACCAGGCTTTAAACTCTATGCCTTTGGAGATGGAGCCCAAAATGAGCAAGCTGGCCTTTGGCTGTCAGAGAAGTTCCACATCAGATGATGACTCTGGCTGTGCGTTGGAGGAGTATGCCTGGGTTCCCCCGGGCCTGAGACCAGAGCAGGTAGGAACGTCATCATCCTATATTTACTCTTTGTTTTTCAGTGTGAGTTCAGACTTCAGAACATTATTTTGCAAATGGATAGAACATCACTGAGATGCTGGAATACCACCCTCCTCAGTCCTTATTCTTCTTTGTATGGCTTTGAAGTTTTACTTTTGAAGGTCATATTTAGTTTCTCAATGGAAGTTTCCAGTCTCATTGTACCCATGGTTCCAGAAGCCTCATAAGGATCCCATTTTTGCTCTAATGAATGAAATCCGGAGTACTACATATGCATTGGTTATATGTATTTCGGATGAATCCCTCTTGAGAGTGAGAGGAATTTACCTTTTGAAACACTTCTGTGACAACAAAAAGGCAATAAAAGAAAAGAGAAAAGTTTCCATGCCAGTTCTCAGCAATGCTTTTGCTTTGGAAGCGAGATGGCAAGCTATCAGAAACCCTCTGAAGTGTTACTGCTTAGACATTTGACCTTTGATAACTTTGCATATAAAAGAGCCTGTCACTTACACCAGAGATTGGGAAAAAAAATTAGAGAGTTAATTTTATGCTTTGTTTGTGTTGTTATTTTAAGGAAGATGAGAACATTCTATATGCCTATTTAATTTTCCCAATATCTTTACAATGATTAACTTGTTGAAAATCACATGATATTATTAAAAGAGCAAAGGCATCATTTGAAAATAAAGTTGACAGTGGGGTGTGTGGTTGCTTTGCTCTGAGTTAGGGTTCTGTTTCCTGTAGGGGGGGACATTTTTTGAGAATAGGGTATCCTTATTTATCCATGGCATAGCACAGTACCTGGCACGCATGTAGCTGATATTCAGTAAGTGTTTATAACTGTAAAAAGCTTCTAGAGCTGATAGAATGGGGAGAGGGTGGAGTACTGGTGAAGCAGTTAGAAAAGCAGTATTTGGACAAACTACTTAGAGAGAATCCCTTCTTACATCTAGGGTGGGTAGGTTTTGTGTGGTATTAAGGTATTGAAGTAGACAGGCCCTAAATTCCTGTCTCATGTCTTTTTTTTTTCATTTATTCCTTCTCAGCTCTGCAGTATCCTTTGCAGTACTCATTAAGGGATGTTCCTTTAAAGATATCAGAACACAAACAGGCAGAAATTAAGTTTTCCTTTCAGAATGAGCAAAGTACAGCTCAATATGGCTTCTCTCCAATTTCCCTGGGGAGACTGACTTCAGGTATTCAGAAAATAGCATACATGGAAGCAAAGAAAGCTGATGTTTGAGAACACCTGATAAAGAAGAGTTTATAACATTTAGCTAAACAGCTTTTGTCTTTGTGATGTGTAAAATTCAGAGAGCAAATTCAGTGTGTTTGTGTACTGGGTGGATTTGGGGCCATGTCACATAGTCCGTGTGGTAATTTGCACAATTCACCCAGGACTCTCTCTCTTGCTGATCTCTTAGCTGACCCGTTGGAAGATTGGCTGAGGAAGAGTAGTCTTTTTTTTTTTTTTTTTTGAGATGGAGTCTTCCTCTGTCCCCCAGGCTGGAGTGCAATGGCGCGATCTCGGCTCACTGCCACCTCCGCCTCCTGGGTTCAAGCGATTCTCCTGCCTCAGCCTCCCGAGTAGCTAGGATTACAGGTGTGCACCACCACGCCCAGCTAATTTTTGTAGTTTTAGTAGAGACAGGGTTTCACCACGTTGGCCAGGCTGGTCTCAAACTCCTGACCTCAGGTGATCCACCTGCCTCGGCCTCCCGGAGTGCTGGGATGACAGGCGTGAGCCACAGCACCAGGAAGAGTAGTCTTAAATGTGCATATTTTATGGTGCATAATTTATGATGTCCCTAATTTTCACTACAAATTACATTCCTGAAGAGCAATTTAGCAGCTGGGTGCTAGTTATCTGAAGGTTTGCAGTTCTGCTGAGTTGGCTCAGCTGGTCTTCTCATTAGCTACAAGAGGCCAAACCCTGTACCTAGGGAAAGGTAACTTTTAAAGATTAAGTGAGCTGAAATGCTCAGTTCTGTATACTGATGCCATTCTCACTGTCTCTTATGCAGATCCAGCTCTATTTTGCTTGCTTACCAGAGGAAAAGGTTCCTTACGTTAACAGCCCTGGAGAGAAGCATCGGATTAAACAGCTTTTGTACCAGTTACCACCACATGATAATGAGGTAAAATAGCCGGAAGAAGGCTAATTAGAAAAAAGAAAAAAATGCATGAGAAGCATTGAGATGCTGCTCATAAACCCCATATCCTCACTGGTGAGGGCTCTCTTTTGCCTTTCTTTAGTTAAAATTTGGCCAGAGAATACAGCTTTCCATTCTTTGAGAGAAGAGAGAAAAGAGTATCAGTGTAATCAACTTAACACAAGTTGGTTTTTATAGTGTTTGCAGCCACCCACCAATGATCAGGAACCTACAAATGCCGGAGATTTCCCTGCCCCTGCATCCAGAGTGAATGCTTTATGGTCATTCAGGCCTGCAGTTGAGTTGAGTGCATGTAGAATGGAGAGTAAAAGTGGCAGTTAACAAGTTTAAACCTTTTGTGGAAAGGTTAATGTCCTATTTTTTTTTTTAATGTCTGTGCTGATAAGGGTTTTCAATTAAACATTTCTTATTTAAAAAAAAAAAAAAAAAAGACTATTCCTTCACGCTGCATTTCCCTTTTTCTAGAGAGGCTGTAAAATTCGGATATGGTGTCATTTTAAAATCGTGGAGGTGTGACACAGGCGAGCTAAACTTACTATTTTATTTCCTGAAACCCTAACTCTGGAAGTAGAGAACTGGTGAGAAAGACTGTGCACTCAGTGTGGTGTTTCTGTTTTGCTTTCTGTGAAGGTGCGGTATTGCCAGTCTTTGAGTGAAGAGGAGAAAAAAGAATTGCAGGTGTTCAGTGCTCAGCGGAAGAAAGAAGCACTGGGAAGAGGAACAATTAAGCTTCTGTCCAGAGCAGTCATGCATGCTGTGTGTGAGCAGGTGGGCAGCCCCTTCTCCGATGTGTAGCTTGTGGCAGTGATGCGGATGGGGTGGATAGTTAGGGGTTATCCACTAACTATCTAGCAGAGGTGTGGGCCCTGAAAGCCTCCAAAAAGTGAGAGGAAGACAGCCTGGCTTTTTATTAAATAGCAATTCATGTTTCATATTTGTAACTAGCTACACTGCTGTGTATGACAGCAGGAGTCAGTCACCCTTGTGCAAACATTGGGTGAAATCCTGCCTTTGGTAGGATCCTGGCATGGAGGTAGGTGCTAGGATACATCTCGTATTCAAAAGAGGCAGAAACATAATGAAGACATTCAGATCTTTGCTGGCAGTTCTCAGAGTAGGAAATGTATCCAGCAGGAGACTGGCACAGGAAAACCACTATTTGTGTGAATCACATTACACCGTCCTTAGAAACAGTCGTAGTATGTCTGAGACACATGCCTTACAGTGGAGAATCACCAGTAATCCAGCATTAAAGAGCTATTTAATCACTAACAGAGGTGGCAAAAATAAACACATTCCTGACAAATTCGAGATTTATCCTAAAGTAGGAAAGCCTGAGAATCCCGTCTTTAAAAAATGATCCTTTTACATTCAAACCCATTTGTTTGTAGTGTGGGTTGAAGATAAACGGAGGTGAAGTTGCAGTGTTCGCCTCCCGCGCGGGCCCTGGCGTGTGCTGGCACCCATCCTGTTTTGTCTGCTTCACGTGCAATGAGCTGCTGGTCGACCTCATCTATTTTTATCAGGATGGAAAAATTCACTGTGGCAGGCACCATGCAGAACTGCTCAAACCACGGTGCTCGGCATGTGACGAGGTAAAAAAAGTTCATCCTTTCACACTGGGAAAAATAAGCTTAGATTAAGCCAATATTCCACTGTTTACATCTAAGCAAAATATTAAAATTTCCTGGATTTTGTTCTGTGTGCATGTTTTAAAGATAATCCTGTACATTCATACAATGAAGTAATGTATATTTGGTTGGTGCAAAAGTAATTGCGGTTTTTTGCCATAATGGTCAAAACCGCAATTACTTTTGCACCTACCTAATAGAAAGGGAAGCAGATGTCTTTGTACTTTGATAAGCATTATATCTTCAATGCGTTGTGAGAAAATATAAGTTGCAGAAGAACATGTAGTAGATGGTCTTTTTTTGTTAAGGATTTAAAAAACAGTATGATACATGTATTTGTTTATACTCAGAAAAGGTATGGAAAGACAAATACCAAATTAGTAGTAGTTACCTTGGGGGAAGGTGGGAATGGATGATGGCTTGAAAGGAAAAATTTTTTCCCTTTAGCTTTTTAAAATAATTTTAGATTTACAGAAGAATTGCAAAGCTATTACAGAGAGGTCCTGCATGCCCTTCTCCCAGCTTCCCCTGATGCTAACATCTTACATAACCATAATATATGTATCAAAACTAGGAAATTATCATCAGTATAATACCATTAACTAAACCAGTCTTTGTTTAGATTTTCCTAGTTTTGTAACAAATGTTCCTTTTCTTATCCAAGATCAATCCAGGGTGCCTCATTGCATTTACTCGTTGTATCTTAGTCTCCTTCCATGTGTGACAATAAACTTTGTTTTTATTTGTATACATTCATTTATTTGATCCTTTTTTTCAACAGTGTTCTATTTGAACATATTTTGGTTTTGGTCTTGGTTTTGTTTTGTTTTTTAAATGTTTTTGAGACGGAGTTGCTCTCTGTTGCCCAGGCTGGAGTGCCGTGGTGCAGTCTCGGCTCATGGCAACCTCCGCTTCCCGTGTTCAAGTGATTCTTGCACCTCAGCCTCCCGAGTAGCTGGGATTACAGGTGCCTGCTACCACGGCCAGCTAATTTTTTTTGTATTTTTAGCAGAGGCGGTCTTCACCATGTTGGCCAGGCTGGTCTCGAATTCCTGACCCGAAGAGATTCGACTGCCTCGGCCTCCCAAAATGCTGGGAATACCGGGGTGAGCCACCGTGCTCCACTGAACATATTTTGGACACCAAAAATAGAAGAACCTGCCGGGCTCGGTGGCTCATGCCTGTAATCCCAGCACTTTGGGAGGCCAAGGCGGGCGGATCATGAGATCAAGAGATAGAGACCATCCTGGCCAACATGGTGAAACCCCATCTCTACTAAAAACGCAAAAATTAGCTGGGCATGGTGGCGGGTGCCTGTAGTCCCAGCTACTCAGGAAGCTGAGGCAGGAGAATTGCTTGAACCCAGGAGGCGGAGGTTGCAGTGAGCTGAGGTCATGCCACTGCACTCCAGTGTGGTGACAGAGCGAGACTCCATCTCAAAAAAATAAAAATAAATAAGTAAAAATAAAAGAATCAGCCTGGACCCCATGGTGAGACCCCATTTCTGTCCCAAAATGTTTTTCAAATTAGCTGGGCATGGTGGTTGTGCCCTCGTGGTCCCAGCTACTCAGGAGGCGGAGGTGGGAGGATCACTCAAGCCCAGGAGTCTGAGGCTGCAGTGAGCTATGATTGTGCCACTGTGCTCCAGCCTGGGCTACAAGTGAGACCCTGTCTCAAAAAAATAAAGAGTCCTTAATCTGGAGATGGCCACCAGGTCAAATAAAGCATTATCAACACAAATGCTGTTCACTCAATTCCAGCATCTGTGTAGCTATAACTGTGTTGAGTCCACAGACATTTTTATGACTTTTCTTTCTACTGAAACACCAAATTATTTCACTAAAGTATTTCCGTGTTAATGTGTTCTTTGCCAGATTATGCCAAGGAAATGTTATTGGGGAGCAAAAATAAGACCCAGTGAATTACTTCTAATGTAGAATCTGTTTTGTCAGGTTGAAGCAAGTATTTATTATTTAGTTTCTTTTTTCAGTACTGTCAATTTATGCTCTAGTTTGTAGCTAAATCAAGTTAGATTTAAGCTTGTGACTCTAAGAAACAAGGTTAGCTATTTGATTTTTTTAAGAGCCAGTGTCTGTCCATTGCCCAAAAAACATGCAGTTACTTGGCCTTTAAAATAGTTCCTAATGATTTTCTTTCATTCTCTGGTTTCACGTTTCTTTTTGAAGATAATTTTTGCTGATGAGTGCACAGAAGCTGAGGGTCGCCATTGGCACATGAAGCACTTCTGCTGCCTTGAGTGTGAAACGGTCCTGGGAGGACAGAGGTATATCATGAAGGATGGCCGCCCCTTCTGCTGTGGCTGTTTTGAGTCTCTCTATGCGGAGTACTGTGAAACCTGTGGGGAACATATTGGTAAGTCCACAGCCAGCCCGTCTGCCCTGTCACCTAGCCATTAGTCTGTCTAGAATTATCCACAGTGTTATTTTTTCTTTTCTGTTTTTTAAAGGTGAGATATAATTTACATACAGTGAAATGTACAGATCTTAAATGTTCCAGCTGATGAAATTTGACAAATGAACAGAGAGTCGATTCTTGTTTTTCATAGTAGTCGTGTTCTGTGAAGTTACTGCGAACGCTGGATTAGTGAACACTGAACCGTTGCTCGTGGGGGAATACAGGGTTAGGTTCCTATGAGCCTCTGGGCACTGCCGTTTCATCAACCCATCAATGCATAATCTTGTTTCATGTGTGTTTTTGCTTAAAGCCACTGCTTTATTGAATGTACATTGTTGATGCATTAATATTGAATTCACAGCCAGTAGTACCATACTCAAGATTAGGAGCTTATGTAATACGTCTTTTCTCCATAAGGCACATCACAGCCTTCTTGCCCTTAGGAACATGACAGCATTTCAGCACTGTCAGCATTACACTTGGGGTCATTTTAAACAGCAAACTCACCAACAAAAAGCACAAAAACGCAGAAAACATGGCAGTAGATAGATCAGGAATGCGACACTTGTCTACAATATGAGAGCTGAAACAAAAGGCTGGAGCATCTCCTGGATCAGTGCGTGTTGGTTCAATTCATATTTTTACCACTTTGCACATCTGCGAATGACCATGAAAGGGTTGCCAATATTAGTTTGGGGGTTGTGAATAAATTTTTATGAGTAGGCAAATTCACAAATACAGAATCCACAAAGAATGGGGATTAATTGTATCTGTGTCACCCACACGGCTCCCCATACCCATAATCTTTATTTTCTTCATTTCTTCCTTATACCTTGTTTCAGGCATTAAACCATAACTTATTTATTCTGTCCTTTTCAAAACAGGTGTGGACCATGCGCAGATGACCTATGACGGGCAGCACTGGCACGCCACAGAAGCATGCTTTTCTTGTGCCCAGTGTAAAGCCTCTTTGTTGGGATGTCCCTTCCTTCCCAAACAGGGTCAGATTTACTGCTCAAAAACGTGCAGTCTCGGTGAAGACGTCCATGCCTCTGATTCTTCCGACTCTGCATTTCAGTCAGCTCGATCAAGAGACTCCCGAAGAAGTGTCCGAATGGGCAAGAGCAGCCGGTCAGCAGATCAGTGTAGACAGTCTCTCCTCTTATCGCCCGCTCTGAACTACAAGTTTCCTGGCCTCTCAGGCAATGCCGATGACACTCTCTCTCGAAAATTGGATGATCTGAGTCTCTCCAGGCAAGGAACGAGTTTTGCCAGTGAAGAATTTTGGAAAGGCAGAGTAGAGCATGAAACTCCAGAAGACCCTGAAGAATGGGCTGATCATGAAGATTATATGACGCAGCTCCTCCTCAAGTTTGGTGATAAAAGCCTCTTTCAGCCACAGCCCAATGAGATGGATATTCGAGCCAGTGAGCACTGGATATCTGATAACATGGTTAAAAATAAGACCGAGTTAAAGCAAAATAACCAGAGCCTTGCAAGTAAAAAATACCAGTCTGATATGTACTGGGCACAGTCACAAGATGGCCTGGGTGATTCTGCTTATGGCAGCCACCCAGGCCCTGCAAGCAGTAGAAGGCTCCAGGAATTGGATCTGGACCATGGGGCTTCAGGGTATAATCATGATGAAACACAGTGGTATGAAGATTCCCTGGAGTGTCTGTCAGACCTGAAACCAGAGCAAAGTGTTCGGGATTCGATGGATTCTTTGGCATTGTCCAATATCACAGGTACGTAATCTAGGGATTATGGGGTATTTGAAAAAAAGAGCTGCTAATTATTGTTGAATATTAGGATGATTGAGAAACACATCTTGTTTTGGTCTCTCTTCTAGGGGCTTCAGTGGATGGAGAAACCAAGCCAAGGCCATCATTATATTCGCTGCAAAATTTTGAGGAGATGGAAACAGAAGATTGTGAGAAGATGAGCAATATGGGAACTTTGAACTCTTCCATGCTGCACAGGAGTGCAGAGTCCTTAAAGAGTCTAAGTTCAGAGTTGTGTCCAGAGAAAATCCTGCCTGAAGAGAAACCAGTACATCTGCCAGTGCTCAGAAGGTCCAAGTCTCAGTCCAGACCACAGCAGGTCAAGTTTTCCGATGATGTCATCGACAATGGGAACTATGACATTGAAATCCGGCAGCCTCCGATGAGTGAAAGGACTCGGAGACGCGTCTACCATTTTGAAGAGAGGGGATCCAGGTCTCATCACCACCGCCGCAGGAGAAGTAGAAAGTCGCGCTCCGACAATGCCCTGAATCTTGTTACAGAAAGAAAATACTCTCCCAAGGACAGACTGAGGCTGTACACCCCCGATAACTATGAGAAATTTATACAGAATAAAAGTGCCCGGGAGATCCAAGCATACATCCAGAATGCTGATCTTTATGGACAGTACGCCCATGCCACTTCCGATTACGGCCTGCAGAACCCAGGAATGAATCGGTTTCTGGGACTCTATGGCGAGGATGATGATTCCTGGTGTTCTTCCTCTTCCTCCTCTTCCGACTCGGAAGAAGAAGGATATTTTCTTGGACAACCAATCCCTCAACCCCGGCCACAGAGATTTGCCTACTATACAGATGACCTTTCTAGTCCACCGTCGGCACTTCCCACCCCTCAGTTTGGTCAGAGGACAACAAAATCCAAGAAGAAAAAGGGACACAAGGGCAAAAATTGTATTATTTCTTAACCAAGTAGTGATGGAGAGCATTTGTTTAAAACTTAGCCATTAACCATCTGAATCGTATCCTTTTCTTCCATAGGAAAGTTGTGAAAATAGTTTAAAGTGCTTCCTTTGCCCATGTAAATGAGAACCCAACTGCTGTTTACGTGTCAGATTAACATTTGAAAGGTGTGATTTCTCCAATTTACCCTCCTTGGATGGTGCCAGGTGGACGTGACATCTTGTGCCTATCGGGTGCGTTACAGATCGATACAGCTGCTTTGGTTTCCAATCCTCAAGGGAATACTCAAGATGCTGTCTCAAGGGGATTGGATGTGGGTGTTGATTTTAGAAGATGGAGAACTCCAGCCGCCTTTGTAAAGCAATAGTGTTTGTCATTTATGTAAGTCAGGTCGGTTCAGGTCTTGGTAGTCCGTCTTGGTGTGAGGCATGCCAGTCACGATGACCTAGCTAACACTGTGCATCTTATTGTGAGGCCAACTTGTCCCTTCCAACCCTCTTTGGCCAGGTAAACATTGTATTGTATCAGCGCCAGCTACAGATTGAAAAAAAAAAACAAAAAACATTGCTATTTATAACTTAGTATTTCATAGACTTAAGTGTATTCCTAATTTAACGGTGCAAATATTAATGTATATACTGTACAGTTCAGATTTTAAAACTGATATTTTTATATCCCTGAATTGTAAGCTGTTTGTTACGCTGCAGTGCTAGATTTGCTAGGGAACCAGAATTTATGGATGAACTGATTGCTTGTATTTTAGTCAGGGTTTATAAATGTAGATGGTCAAATTTATATTGCTTAGTGATGGAAAATTCAATTTTTTTGATTTTTTTTCCCAAATATTAAAAAAGGCTCTGTATGCATGGTGGGGCTATGTAAATACTCTACAAGTATGGCCCTGTTAATCTTCCAAGTGTTATTTATGGGTCAAGCAATGTAAACTGTATAAATGTAAAAACAGCCCCCCACACATAACCCCTGGAATATATGGTAAAAACAAGTAGAAGCTGTTTCAGTGAGTGGGTTTTTTCCCCCTGCCTGCGGAGGGTGCCTTTCTCATTTTCAGCAAGGTGATGATTATCTCATGGGAAATGACAAAGATCTGCTTTTGTGGCAGAGGACTTTGTAGATTTGTTATTTTAAGAGAGGTTATTCCTTTTTATTCCTTCTCTCCCACTAATTTGTTGGCCTTTAACAGCAATTTTGGAAACTGGGTCTTCTGGTTATGTTTTTGTTTTAAAATCTTTAAATTAGAGGATGCTGTGCCATTGGGTGCTTTAAGTTAATATGAGTTTCTGGTTCAAGGAAAACTTATGTTGGATCTGAACTAATGAGCAGATATTTTGATATGTGCCATTCTTGCATATACATCTCAGTCCTAACTAAAGGTTCTAGTGGCATCCAGGACCTTTGGGGAGGCATTTAAAATAAACGCTTAATAAATAACAAAACTACCTTTCTGAATATAAATATTTGCAGATGTATCCAGATAACTTCCATTTTGTGCCTGTGTTCAGGCATGATTTATTTGGCAGTTGTTCTACCATTAACAGACCTCCATTTGTCTCGTGTGTCCACACGCCCCACTTGTAGGCCAGAAATAGGGCTTCAGACACAGAGGCATTATTTTTTCCATATAGACTGGAGTGGGGAAAATTTGGCCTTAGGGAGGACAGACACAAGTCCAACGGGTAAACCAGCAGTAGGTGGACAGCCTTCCCACGCAAGGGTTTGTATCTGGGCTACACAGATCCCCTTCAGAAAAGCACCAACGGTGAGCGAGTTCTTTACTCAGTAACTTAACAGTCCCTGGTCTGGTGCCTTTAAAAAACCATCAGCAATGAAAAGGAAGTGCATACACATCACAAAAAAATTCAAATAGGGCAAAAGTCAGAGACAGCATCTCCTTTCCATTCTTCATCGCAGATCCCCAGTTCCTCTCCCTAGAAATAACCACTCTTACCCAGTTCTAGTGTCTCCTTCAGACATTCAAAGCACATTTGTATAAATGTCTCTCTTAAAAGTGGTAGTGACCTATATGTGCTGTAACTTGCTTTTTTTCCCTTTACATGTGGACATTTCACACTAGTGCATATAGGTCTACCCATTCTTTCAGTAACTGCTTAATAAATAGCCTGCTTTTGGAATATCTTTAACCAATCTCTTAATGATGGGGTTGACTTTCCTCATACATTATGCTACACTGGCACATGTGCACATAAATTGGGAGCAGTGTAGTTACTGGGACAAGGTTATGTATTTAAGACTGATGGATATTGCCAATTTTTCTCCAAAAGAAATTCTCCTGATTTACATTAATATAAATGAGAGTGTTCCATCACAACTTCTCAGTGTATTAGCAGATTTCTTGATTTTGAAGAAATTTTCAGAACCTGTGCTGCCATGAGTGGGCATCCTTTTAGAAAAGACTGTTGCAATATGTTGCTTATAAAGGATGGATAATAAATAGTAAACAGGGGATACTTAGCCTGGAGAAATGCAGGTATAAGGTGAAGGTACTGCCCTCACTTTTCAGATACATTCTCAAAACATAAGGGTTACATAGCCTGCAAAAGGCTTAAGGAAGTGCAGAGATACTTATTCACAATAGTAATGTAACTTTTTTTTTTTTTTTGAGATGGAGTTTCACTCCTGTTGCCCAGGCTGGAGTGCATCGGCACGATCTCAGCTCACAGTAACCTCCGCCACCCGGGTTCAAGCAATTCTCCTGTCTCAGCCTCACGAGTAGCTGGGATTGCAGTTGCCTGCCACCATGCCCGGCTAATTTGTTATATTTTTAGTAGAGACGGGGGTTTCACCAAGTTGGCCAGGCTGGTCTCGAACTCCGGACCTTCAGGTGATCCACCCGCCTCAGCCTCCCAAAATGCTGGAGATTTACAGGCATGAGCCACTGCGTCCAGCAATAATGTAACTTTCAAGCTTAAAAATTGATCCCAGTTTGTAGCAATAACAGAAGACTATCTACAAAGGAAGAAGGAAGCAACTGCCTTACAGTTCTGTGAAGAATTGGCAAGAAAATAAAGCCTATAGTTGCTTAGTCTGTTCTCACGTTACTACAAATAACTGCCAAGACTGGGTAATTTATAAAGGAAAGAGGTCTAACCCAGTTCCGCACGGCTGGGGAGGCCTTAGGAAACGCAATCATGGCAGAAGGTAAAGCAAACGTCTTACATGGCAGCAGATGGAGAGACCGTGTGAAGGAAGCGAAGGGGGAAGAGACCCGTTATAAAACCATCAGATCTCATGAGAATTCACTATCATGAGAACAGAATGGGGGAACTGGCCCCATAATCCTATCATTTCCTTCCCTCCACAGGTGGGGATGACAGAGATGAGATCTGGATGGGGACACAGAGCCAAACCATATCATTCTGCCCGTGGCCCATTCCATTTGCTCTAAAAGTTGTTACTAGATCTACTTAACAAGAGTTCAAAGTATCTGGTCAGTCACTAAACTCCAAAATTGGATCTTGAGATAATTTTTTTTTTTTTTTTTTTTTGAGACAGTTTCGCTCTTGTTGCCCAGTCTGGAGTGCAGTGGCGAGATCTCGGCTTACTGCAACCTCCGCCTCTCGGGTTCCAGCGATTCTCCTGCCTCAACCTCCCAAGTAGCTGGGACTACCACCCCAGCTAATTTTGTACAAAATTACAAATTACTGGTAATCCCAGCTACTTGGGAGGTTGAGGCAGGAGATTTAGTAGATGGGGTTTCTCCATCATTGTCAGACTGGTCTTGAACTCCCGACCTCAGGTAATCTGCCCACCTGGGCCTCCCAAAATGCTGGGATTACAGGTGTGAGCCACCGTGCTTAGCCTGATAAATATCAAATGTTAAAACGCTGCAACTGGCCGGGCACGGTGACTCACGCCTGTAATCCCAGCAATTTGGGAGGCAGAGGCGGGCGAATCACTTAAGTCAGGAGTTCGAGACCAACCTGGTCAACATGGTGAAACGCCATCTCTACTAAAAATACAAAAAAATTAGCTGGGTGTAGTGGCAGGTGCCTGTTAATCTGAGCTACTCGGGAGGCTGAGGCAGGAGAATCTCTTGAACCCAGGAGGTGAAGGTTGTGGTGAGCTGAGATCACGCTGTTGCACTCCAGCCAGGGTGACAGAGTGAGACTCCATCTCAAAAAGAAAAAAAAAAAAGAAAAAAACGCATCTAATCTCTACGCAGGTGAAGCAGAACTTTAACGGTTGCATTTTCCTCACTTCTCAGCAGTCACTGGAGAACACTTTGCGGAAGTCCTATGGAAGAATACTGGCAAGAAGTCAGTGGGAACTCCTTTCAGCTCTGGTTAAAAAGATTCCAAAAAAAAGTGGGGGGGGATTAATTTCGTGTGTGCATTTGTTGTTGCTCTGTATACTCTGCTTTATTTTCTTTTTCTTTTTTTTTTCTCCCATTATCGTCTGGGCTGGAGTGCAGTACCGCAAACTTGGCTCACTGCAACCTCCATCTCCCAGGTTCAAGCGATTCTCCTGCCTCAGCCTCCCGAGTAGATGGGATTACAGGCGCCCGCCACCACATCCGGCTAATTTTTCGTATGTATAGTAGAGACAGGGTTTCACTATATTGGCCAGGCTGGTCTCAAACACTTGACCTCGTGATCCACCCGCCTCGGCCTCCCAAAGTTCTGGGATTACAGGTGTGAGCCACCGCATCCAGCCTATACTCTGCTTTCTATTAAATAGTTTCTGAGTTACAAAAGTACCAGAAGAGAAAGGAGATGTCATTTGCTGTCTAACCCTCTCACTTTAGACACAAATCATGTGTCTTATGAAACGGGTAGTGAAATTGGAATGGGTACCCGAGACTGCTAGATCTGCATGTATGGCATGGGTCCCTTTCAGTTTGGGTGATGGGACCCAGGGCTTTACATTGTGCTGGAAGTATTGGGTGGACATATTTCAGCAGTGCCCAGAGGATTTCAGAACCATTTATGATGATGATGATGATGATTTTTAAGAAGGCTAGTCAAGTGAAGCAGTGGGAGTGGAGAAGGAACAAAGAAATCTGTAACTGGTTTTGACCAACTAGTTGTAAACACCACTGCACTTGAAGCAGCCGATTTCACAACCTTTTTTTTTTTTGAGATGGAGTCTCACTCTGTTGCCCAGGCTGGAGTGCAGTGGTGCAATCTCGGCTCACTGCAGCCTCTGTCTCCTGGGTTCAAGCGATTCTCCTGCCTCAGCCTCCCAAGTAGCTGGGATTACAGGCGTGTGCCACCACGCCTAATTTTTGTATTTTTAGTAGAGAAGGGGTTTCACCATGTGCCAGGCTGGTCTCGAACTCCTGACCACAGGTGATTGACCTGCCTCAGCCTCCCAAACTGCTGGGATTACAGGCGTGAGCCACCGCGCCCAGCCTCAGAACAGTTTTTAACAGTGTAGGCACACTTTGTTTCTTGGGCTGCTGTTTTCTAATAAACTCCCGACTACTGCCATGGAAAAACAATATTGCTTGACCATCAGATTTTTCAAAAGATACCAGAAATCTGAATTTTTGTAGGCATCTCCCAGCTTTTAAATGCTAGCAACAAATTTAAATGTTTCTGAAACACTGTTGAACAAAATGAGCCTGTCATTAGCCAGTCTCCAACCCCTGAGTTGTAATTTCAGTAGTCTAGAGCTGATTCCCTTATCTCTTAGAACTGTTGAGGGGAGGCACAACTAATTCTTGTTTATAGAAATATATGTGTCCTTTATTCAGGTGCAGTGGCTCATGCCTGTAATTCCCGCACTTGGGAGGCTGAAGCAGGTGGATCACCTGAGGTCAGGAGTTCGAGACCAGCCTGGCCAACATGGTGAAACCCTGTCTCTACTGAAAATACAAAAATTAGCCGGCCGTGGTGGCCTGTGCCTGTAGTCTCAGCTACTCAGGAGGTTGAGGCAGGAGAATCGCTTGAACCTGGGAAGCAGAGGTTACAGTGAGTCGAGATTGTGCCACTGCACTTCAGCCCGGGCAACAGAGTAAGACTCCAGCATAAATAAAATAAAATAAATAATAAAAAGAATAAAAAATAAAATAAAATATAAAATAAAATAAAAGTGACCTTTTGGGATGCATGAAGAAGAAAATCTATTGGGATCCAAGAAAATTCCATAAAAGTCTCATCAATTCAATCTTAGTAACGCAATTATGATAAAATCATTTTTAATTCAGTCAAATGAGAAAATTGCTAATTGCCTGGTTAGATTCTCCAGCCATTCACCAGAACAGTCTAAAAACAGAAGGCATAGGAGCATGGGTTTTCTGTAAACACACACCATTAGAAAGGCTTCCAGGTAAACTGGGCCACGGAGAAATGTGCAGAAATAACTGAATTTTGCATCTCTGAGCTCACATTTTGCCGAGGTTATAGAATCATAAACTTTACTGGGGGAATAAGGCTTAAGGATGGCCTTTTCTTTTTTTAAAGAGATGAGGTCTCACCCTGCCAACTAGGCTGCAGTGCAGTGTTGGGATCACTGCAGCCTCAAATTCCTGAGCTTAGACGATCCTCCTACCTCAGCCTGGCAAGTAGCTGGGACTACAGAGGTACGCCACCATGCCAGGCTAAGCATGGCTTTCAAAATGGTTTGGGTAGAGAATATGGAGGAAAAGAAAGACACTGAGTGTATAAATAGACTTGGCCACAGGATTAGAGCCAATTCATTCTGTTTGAACAGACCCAAGTAGCTGGTCAAACATTACCATTTAAGGGATCAGCTTCAGCCTCAACTTTTTAGAAAAGAAATTTCACATCTCTATTACCATATGCACAAGGTGCTGTTATGCCAGCTTTCAAAACAACTTGGGACATACTGTCAAATCATTAGATTCCAGACAATGGTAATAGTACAATTAGGAATACGAACCTTAAGCCAGGTGTGGTTGCTCATGCCTGTAATCCCAGCACTTTGAGAGGCTGAGGCGAGTGGATAGCTTGAGGCCAGGAGTTTGAGGCTGCAGTGAGCTATGATCACACCACTACACTCCAGCCTGGGTGACAGACCCCATCTCTTAAAAAAAAAAGGATGAATTTTTTTTTTTTTTTTTTCTGGAGACAGAGTTCCACTCTTGTTGCCCAGGCTGGAGTACAATGGCGTGGTCTCAGTTCACTGCAACCTCTGCCTCCCAGGTTCAAGTGATTCTCCTGCCTCAGCCTCCCAAGTAGCTGAGATTACAGACACTCACCACCACACCTAATTTTTGTATTTTTAGTAGACACAGGGTTTCACCATGTTGGCCAGGCTGGTCTCAAACATCCTGACCTCAAGTGATCCACCCGCCTCATCCTCCCAAAGTGCTGGGATTACAGGCGTGAGCCACCGTGACCAGCCGATAATGTTAGTAATTGTTTTAGCATTTTTCAAAAACTGAACCAAGCAATTGCCATTGGGAAAGCCGATTCCTAGTCTGATAGAAATCCACCACAAAGTTGATCTTGCATTGTGGCTGGCGCAAAGCACACCTGGACTCCAGGATTCAAATGTGGGTTAGGAGACCCTCCTCTCTCATTAGCTCATGCAGGTTAAGTGCTCTGACCGTTTCCACTCTGTAAAATGAGAGTGCTAGACCAGCTCAAAGGCTTCCTTCCAGCCTCAGTCTTCTGTGGTGACTGGACTGAATTTATTAGGTCAGCAGGAGTCTTCCTACTCAGTATAAAGTGTCGTTTCTCTTCTCCCTTTCACTTACCAACATATTTGCCTGGCAAGGATTCCTTAAAGGATGGAACCCTACCCCCACCCTCAAAGACCATGGATTATGGGAGTTGGGAACTTTAAAGAGGGTCTTTTAAAAATATATATTAATGTTTGGGACTTGGGGTGGGGAAGAGGTTAAACTAAATAAAGAAGCAGGCTGGGCAGGGTGGCTCACGCCTATAATCCTGGCACTTTGGGAGGCTAAGGTGGGCGGATCACTTGAGGTCAGGAGTTTGAGACCAGCCTGGCCAACATGGTGAAACCCCATTTCTACCAAAAATTCAAAAATCAGCCAGGTGTGGTGGCACATGCATGTAGTCCCAGCTACTCGGAAGGCTGAGGCAGGAGAACCGCTTAAACCTGGAAGGCAGAGGTTGCAGTGAGCCAGGATAGCACCATCGCACTCCAGACTGGGTGACAGAACAAGACTGTCTCAAAAAAAAAAAAAAAAGAGAAAGAAAAAAGAAGCTTGGGGATGATTATTTCCCTATCAGTGCATATGCTTCAAGTTGGCTTTATTGCCATTAAGTAGACAGTTTGGAGACAATTACAGAGTATGTGGAGGGCAAGATATTTTACTCCACATTATTTCTCCCCAGTTACCAGGAGGAAAAGTAAGATTTTTTTCCCTACCTCAGAGTGCTATCAGCAGCAATCTTAGTCTTGAATCTCTGAATACGTTGTAAGCAAAGCTGAAAAGGTGCTACATTTAATTAATGTTGGTTCCTAAATAGGAGAGTTGAATTACCAGGTTCATTCTACTTAAATGGCTCTTCTCAAACTCCGTGTGTTCTGGTGCAGCAGCCAAAGAGACTGAGTCCCCGGCTGTGCTGTGGCTTTGGGAGCTGGAAGTCCCTGTTCTACTTACCCCCCAGCAGCTCCTCCTTACCAATCACAATGGTGTTTTCTAAAACAGCTCCAGCCCAGGCATGGTAGCTCACGCCTGTAATCCCAGCGCTTTGGGAGCCCCTCTCTGGGAGGCCAAGGCAGGAAGATCGCTTGAGCCCAGGAGTTTGAAACCAGCCTAGGTAACATAGCAAGATTCAGATAGTCAAATAATGGAATAATTTGGTGCTTCTCAGAATTCTATAAAATATTTAGTATATTAAACCTAAAATTAAATTATTTTAAAAGACATCCAATATAGTATACAAAAGTAGCAGATTAGCAGAATATAAGGATGTTTGTTTTTGTTTTGAGACAGTCTCTCTTGCCCATGCTAGGCACGATCTTGGCTCACTGCAACCTCCATCCCCTGGGCTGAAGTGATCCTCTCATCTCAGCCACCATGCCTGGATGCCTGGCCAATGGTATTCTAATGCTACAGCCTTATCACTAAAATTGTCTAAGGTTTTAAAGTTTTTTCCCCATTAAAAAAAAAAACAAACACTTGGCTGGGTGTGGTCACACCTGTAATCCCAGCACTTTGGGAGGCCGAGGCGGGCGGATCACTTGAGATCAGGAGTTCGAGATGGCAAAACCCCATCTCTACAAAAAATACAAAAATTAGCTGGGTATGGTGGTACACGTGCCTGTGGTCTCAACTACACAGAATGCTGAGGTGGGAGGACTGCTTGAGTCTGGCGGAGGTTCCAGTGAGCTGAGATTGCGCCAGTGCTCTCCAGCCTGAAAACAGAGTGAGACCCTGCCTCAAAAAAATTCACACACACAAAAAATCAATCTGTGGGAACAGAGCTGAAAAAACAACATGCTATATAATGAGGCTGTGTCTGCTGCTATACAAATGTTCACAAGGCTGTAACAATACTTATGAAGATTTAAAAGACAGCTTAAAACTCTTAATTCAAAGCTTTTTTAGAATCAGTCCCTTACCCCAAGATTTCCATTATAATGGAAAAGCAGGAGTGGTGCGGTCTGCTTAGGGCCTACACCAGTGAAGTGAATGCTTAGATGTTATTTGACAAAAATAATCAAGTTTGAGCAAAAAGTAAGCTGCTATAACAAGACACCAAACAAAAACGTGGCTTAAAGAATAAAGACATTTATTCTGCTCTCACATAACAGTGCACTATTCCATGTGGTTATGCAGGTTCCTTCCATCTTGTGGCTCTGCAAAAAAAAAAAAATCAAGGCTGCATTGCTATTGCTACTTTTGGGAGGGGATAAAAGAGCACAGAGGAGGTACAGTCACTGTCATCAGGTTCCTAACCTGGAATTAGCAGCATTTCCACTCAAATTCCATAAAACTTAGTTGCTTCATCACACCTAAAACTACAAGGAAAACAGCAAATATAGTCCCAGTTAGGCAGACATGTTATTCAATGTCAACCCCTATTACCATGGAAAACAATGGGAGAACAGATTGTGGTAACTACCTCAGTTACTGGTCCGCCTCTACCTTTTTTTTTTTTTCACTGAATTGGGTAACAGTTCTCTCAAAGAGAACTGGCAGGAAGGAAGTGACAAATACACCACGCACAACCCACAAGCCTTGACCTGGCAAGCAGAGAGTTGCTCTCAGGAACTCCACGAGCCAGCCTGAGCAGTGTTACAGCTAGAAAGCAACCTGGGTGGCTGGCTGCTGGCAGCACTGAATGTTGTCTAGAATGAATACTTCAGAGATGATCAGATCACCATCTCCAAAACTGTTGCCAAAGAACTGTCAGAGACTTCCCTGGAGCTCAGGATCCATTACAGGAAACTCTGAAGTGAAGCTGAAACCAAAATATATTTTGGCAGTATAGCCGAGTCTTTCCTTAAGGAGATCTGGCCTCGTCCTCCTTCGAGAGGTTCTAGATCTGTGAAGTTGCTGAGGGCTATGAGAAATCCACGTCTCTTGTAAGAACACTACATAGGTATGTTTCCAAATTTCATTCTTACGTAGGACAGAAAGGTTAAATAAGCTATAAACATTTAACATCCTTCGCATTCTGCTCTCAACTTACCTTTTCCCACCTTCATCCCGTCATCTTCAGCACACAGCTTTAGGACACAGGACCCCTTTCCCTCCTCCTGGATTTCTAACAAATAGAAATCTCTGCCTTATAAACTTATTCTCTGCCTGAATAAGTCATATTCCTCCAAGACCTAGGGGTCAAATATAATTTCCTTTGTGAAGCCACCTTTAAGTTAACAAATATGAGTGAATCCTACGTTCCAAACTATGCTAAGAACTAGAGTCCCAAAGACAAGTTTTCTGCCCTCCAGGAGTTACTACAAAGATAGAGGATCTTAATCCTACAATTCTTTAAAATTCAGATTCATAATTACACAACTATTGAGTACTACTGTATCATGCGCTACCTTTCTTAACTGCTTCTCAGAAGTCAAGACGCCCTAAGTCACCAAAGTGAATACAGTAGTGCCCCCTATGTGTGGAGAATATGCTCAAAGGCCCCCAGTGGATGCCTTAAACCATGGATAATACCAAACCCTATATATACCAGGTTTTTCCTATGCATATACACCTAGGGTAAAGGTTAATTTATAAATTAGGCACAATAAGAGATTAACAACAATAAAATAGGACAATTTTAACAATATACTGTAATCAACTCTTCCTCTGATGATGGGATGTGAGATGGTAAAATGCCTGCATGGTGAGATGAAGTGAGGTGGGTGACGCAGGCATTGTGACACAGCGTGAGGCTACTATTGACTTTCATTTTTTAAGACAGGGTCTGGCTCTGTCACCCAGGCTGGAGTGATCTTGGCTTACTGCAGCCTCAGCCTCCCAGGTTAAAGCGATTCTCATGGCTCAGCCTCCCAAGTAGCTGGGATTACAGGCGCCCACCACCAAGCCCGGCTAATTTTGGTATGTTTAGTAGAGACGGGGCTTTCACTATGTTGGCCAAGCTGGGCTTGAACTCCTGACCTCAAGTGATTCACCCGCCTTGGCCTCCCAAAGTGCTGGGATTACAGGCATGAGCACTACTATGACCTTCTGACAACACATCGGAAGGAGGATCATCTGCTTTGGGTGATCCTGGATCATGGAACCATGACATAGTCAATGGCTGGATGTCAGGAGTAAATGGCACAGATGACTAACAGGTGGGTAGTGTGTACAGTGTGGATACACTAGAGAAAGGGATGATTCACGTGCCAGGTGAGACAAAGCATGGTGCTGCAAGATTTCATTCAGAACGGCACACAGTTGAAAACTTAAAAGTTGTTCTGAAATTTTCCATCGAATATTTTTGGCCAATAGTAGCCATGGTTTACTTATACCATGGAAAGCAAAGTCAGATGAGGGGGGCACTGCTGTAGTTTCTCAGTTCTTACACTTCCTCTATCCTGCTGCTGAGTAAGTAAACTGAAGACTAAGAAGTAATCTTGCAGTAGAGAGTAATAAAGCCCACATTTTAGCAAAATGCGTTAAGCCTGTTAAGAAAAAAGACAATCTACTTAAACGTGGTTGCTTTATTTTGCACTTTTAAAATTCACAAAAAGCTTTACAATATCTACATTCTGCCTGTTGGTAACCAAGGCTTTATGGTAAGACAATGAAAATTTTATCACACCAACTGGGCATATGCAAAAAAAATGAATAATTTACAAACAAGTCTTTCTAATCAAGAACATTATGTAAAATATACACTCTGGTAAACATCTGAATTCATCCATCCTAAAATTAGACTTTAAGAGGCAAAAAAAAAAAAAAAAAAAAAAAAACCCCAAACAGATTTTAGCACTAACAAGCCTACCAGAATAATGCTGATGGCAAGCCATAAACAGCTTTAAATGCTGACTGTAATTTGGGGAAAGGGGAGAAAAAGAAATTATCTGTTGTATCTATATTTAAATACATCTGTTAGTGAGACTTCTTTAATTTAATGAATTTCAACAAAGTGAACAACTCCTGCGCCTTTGGTAGTTTCTCAAGTTTTGTTTTTAAACTTGTAAGGAAAAACCCCAGGGAAGCGGGGAGAAGGAAAAACAAGACTAGAACTTTCTTAGTCTTGAACACTAGAACACTGCTGCCCTCCTTGGCGGGGAGCAGTCTTGCGCTGGATGATCAAAGGTTGGGTTCCGGAGGACATCCGTAAACAAACTTATCCAGATACATTTCTAAGGTGGGTAACAAATAAAATCACTGCTCATATAAGGGAAGAATACCAGAGTTGTCATGTGGGATTTGGCTTGGCTTATGTTTTATTAAAGTTAAATAAATATAAACATCTAAATGGCAAAAATAAAAATCCAAGGTGGTCTCATTTAGAAAATTAAAAAAAAAATTAGTGTCCTCAATTAGTTTTTAAATTTGTGGAATGGCACAATACATATTTTGAGGCACCCGTTATAGAATCTGTTAAAATTATGCATACTACTACTTCCTCTTTTAATATAATTTTTATGTACTCTAGGGTAGGTATTATCAGTAGAGGCCACTAAAAATAATGCCAGAATTCAAGTGAGAGAGAATAGAAATGGAAAGAGGAAGGGAGGATAATGAAATTGGGTGGTAAGTAATAACAAACATGAGTTTTAAAGTTTCCTCACTAATAACACAGAATTGTGTATTTTGGCTCAATGCCACTAGGCTGCTGAAGTGACCAGGAAGTGAGTGGAATATCGTAATTGTCCCAGTTAGATTCTTAACTAACCCGTGATTTGGGTGAGGGGTCATTTCCACAGACTGCTCGGTAAGGGGTAGCTGTGCTGTGCTAACTGCCTATTTGCTTTGTTTCTTTCAAGAACACTTTTGAAAGGACAAGAACCTATAAAAGGCAGAACAGAACAAAGAACTCATTAGACTACAGAGATTAACACAGCAATAATCTGCCAATAGTTTAATCATGGACATGTTACAATCATCTTGTTTCTTGAGATGGAGAGTATGGGCCTACAAAAAATAGAATAAATAAAATTCCACTATTCTTGGCATATTCCAAAATTTTCCTCTTTTGATCAGCATTTTTTTGGACAAGTCCCATGCCAAGTCTGTCCTGAAGACGCTGGCTGAGTGATGGATGAAAGGAGTATTCTGACACAGGTATTTTGTGTGAGAATGGCTAGGCGACTGCTGACTTTAGTGCAGCCGAAAACAGAGTGCAGTCCTGATAAGCTGGAGCCATTTGTATTTATTCAGTACAGACACAATACCAAAGGCCTGAAGCCAACACAATTTGTGAGTAATGAACACTGTCGCCTCCCCTTTGCAGGGAGCAGTCTTGCACTGTTTCTGGAGGACATAAGTAAACAAACTTATCTAGATAAATCCCTTTACACACCCTTGTTACCTACTGTTCGCCCTCAGCCTCAGGGTACGAGAATTAGCTGCCTTCAGCTTTATTCTCTCCCGAAGTTTTGGAAAACCTCCCTGCCTTCCAATTGCATCTTTCCTTATAGCGTCTCCTACCACCCTGACCGATCTCCTACATCACCCCTTTTCTGTTTTTTGCATCAGGTTTTGTTGATTGACGACTACAGATGTGTGCAGCAACAGTTTTGTCAGGCATAGCAGTTACTGCTTGTTTTCCGGCTTTAGATCCTAGAATTAGTAAACAACAAGAGACAAACATGAGTGTGATTAGTAATATTCTTTTCTAATTAAGAAGTGACCCCCAGGAGTGGGGGTCTATCTAGGAGAGATGTTTTCGCATATCCTTCTATATGGCTGTTACTGAGGAACCCCACTGGGGGTATGTTAATCCCTCCTAGCTAAAAAGTCACAGTTAGAAGCTGGGAAGGGGATGTCTGCCTAAGTAATAGGGCTGAAAAAAAGGCAGATTTAGAAAATGGGCTTAATAGGGTATAGCAGGTACAGGTAACAGGCAAAGTGAGAGAATAAAAAGGATTAATACCTTACGCGAGTTGCAATGTACAACAGAGAGCATAGCAAGGAACAAATTTTCCTGAGTGAATGGTGTCTGTGTTCGAAGCAGGATTCGCTCAGCCTCCTGAGTTGTCTTCTTCAGCATCCCCCAGGTAATGTCCGGGGCTCCTGTCGTCCGACGAAACTGTGTCATCCGACGAACCCGTTTCTTCCGGGCCTGTGGGGGCTGCGGGGGCTGCAGGGGCTGTGGGGCCTGCGGGGTCGTTTCCTTCATTTCTGGTACCAGGTTGGGTCCTAGCCCCACTATGGTATGGTTTGATGCATCGTGCTGGAATCCAAAGAGGGCCTGAGGGAGTGTGAACACAAGCATATCCTCTTCCCCATGTTAGCAAAACATTTGGACCATGCCATATATTACTATTTACATCTTTCCATAAAACTGTGGTTTTATGTCTTGAGAAGTTTTAGCAAAGTGCTTTTCTGTAACTGATTGAAATTTATCATCTAAATTTCAGAAATTAAGGGTAAATAAGGCTTGTGCTAGTAGTGTTTCAGTGTCTTTACTCATAGTCTCCCTTTTTTGTTTTCTGAGCATATTTTTAAGGGTGAAGTGGGCACGTTCTACTATGGCCTGTCCTTGGGGGTTATACGGGATGCCTGTGGAGTGTTGGACACTCCAAGTGTGACAAAATTGTTGAAACTGTGAGCTGGCATAAGCCAGACCCTTATTAGTTTTAATTTTTGTGGGCCGCCCCATAAACATAAAAGTTAAAAGAAGATGTTTAATGACAGATCGGGTGGACTTTCCAGGAAGAGCATATGTGCTAATTAGGTGAGAACAGGTATCAACGGATACATGTACATATCTTTGTTTTCCAAATTCAGGGACATGTATAACATCTCTTTGTTACAACTGATTAGGTTCTAGTCCTCTAGGGTTAACACCTGTTGAAGGAGAGGACATGCCTGTGAGGCAGCAATCTGGGCATTTACAGGAGAATTTGTTTAGCTAGTCTTTGCATAAGTTGAAATTGTGTAGTTAAGTCTCTCTAATTTTGGTGGAAAAACTGATGTGATTGGATGGCTTAGTTAAGCAGTGACATCATAACTTGCAGGTCTGCTTGATCATTGTCATAATCCAGTGGGACAAGCAGTGAGCTGTGGGCTCAAATACGTGTGATAAAAATAGAATGTGTACATTGATCTAACAATTGCTGAAGTCAAAGAAAAAAGGCACACAGGGTGGGCTCGAGAATAGACTTAATGAGGGCTGTTTCAAGGTTCTGCAATAAATAAGCAGAGTAAGCAGAGTAACTAACAATACTGATGGGCTGAACGGAAAAATGTTCTAGGGCCAATATTAGGGCTCCAATCTCAGCTCTCTGAGTACTAGTAAACCTAGATGGAGTGAGGGAGTTAGGTGGTTTCCACCAGATAGCCGCTTTTCCATTTTTATGAGAGTCATCAGTAAAAAGCATTACAAAGTTAGGTATGGGGAAGGGAACTACTTTTGTAGGCATAACTACAGGAGTACTAGATAAGAACTGAAATAGTTTGTCAGCAGGAAGAGCATGTTTTATATGGCCTGCATAATCAGAGAGTGCTTTCTGAAGGTCTAGAGATAGGGGCAAGACTGCTTCAAATTGTTTTTTACTCAAGGGAATTCTTATGACATCAGGGTCATGACCTAGCAACTGACTGCATCATCTGCTGACTGTATAGATGACTTTACTAACTAGCTGGAAATAGGGAGATAGTGTTTTAGTCCCAGTATGTGAGCAAAAAACCTATTCTAGGAAGTGCAGCCCCAGGGCCATTTGTCCTATTAATCCCGTAGGGGAAATATTTAATAGGAAAAACAAACAATTGGACTGAGTATTGTGGGTCTATGCAATCTAGTTGCCTCTGAGAAATAGCTTGATTTCCTCAATTTCTCTTTTTGCTGTGGGGATTAAATACCTGGGAGAGTCTAGGGCTATATTGCCTTTTAGGATAGAAAACAGGTTTTGTAATTTATCAGTAATTATGCCCAAGGTGGTGTGAAGACAGTTAATATTGCCTAGCAATTTTTGATAATGATTTAAGGTATGTTAGTTGCTAGTATTTAATTTAACCTTTTGAGGTCTTATTGACCAGGAAGTTAGTATGTATCCAAGATACTTCTAAGGTGAGGACATCTGTACTTTTTACTTTTTCAGGTGCTATGATTAAATCTCTTAGCTGTGTATTCCTTACAACAGAGACATATAAACTCAAAAGTACTGGCTCCATTGGGGCTGCTAGTAAAATATCATCCATAAAAATGAATAATCTTGCAGCTAGGAAATTTTTTTCTACTGGGGAGCAAAGCCTGATTTACATAATATTGACACATGGTAGGACTGTTCAGCATTCCTTGAGAAAGTACTTTCTAATGAAATAGGTCAGCTGGCCTTTCATTATTGATAGCTGGTATTGTAAACACAAATTTTTCTCTGTCCTGTTCTGCAAGGGGAATAGTATAAAAGCAGTTTTTTAAGTCAGTAACAACTATAGGCCAATCTTGAGGAATTGCTGCAGAGGAATGGAGCCCATTGAAGGGGCCCCATAGATTGCAAATTAGCATTGATAGCTTGTAAGTCATGCAAAAGTCTCCATTTGCCAGACCTTTTGGGAATGATGAAAATGGGCAAATTCCAAAGGCTGTTTGCTGGTTCTGTATGGCCGGCTTTTAATTGCTCCTCAACTAATTCATTGGCTCGGCTTTTAATTGCTCCTCAACTAATTCATTGGCTCGTTGTAATTTCTCTCCCTTTAAAGGCCACTGTTCTACTCAAATAGGATTTTAAGACAGCCACGTCAGGGATAGGGGAGGAATTGTAACAGTAGCTATTACTAAAAAGAGGTTTGCTGTTTATATAATTCATCAAATTCTGTCCTCCAGGGGAGGTACTGACTGGTCTCTAAAATTGTTTTTAGCTAGCACTGACCAGTCATATAGGGGTATATGGAAGTTGTCTGCTATGGCCTCAATTAATCCTTTCATAAATGGGCTAGCAGCTCCGTTTTCTCTAATGCTTTTTCTTCTCTCTTTATAAGCTAAAAAGTAATGGTTCCTATACTTGATTGCCTTGTCAATTTTGTATCACTGGGCAGGCCAAGAGGTCCCCTTCTAATGCCGCTTGCCTAAGACAGGGTCCCATAGCTGTAGCGTACCCCTTGTCTTTTTTCCAATTTATTGGGGGAGGGAGCTCAGGGAAAACCTCCGATTCCTCTTTGGTATCTTTATCCAGTAAAGGGGGCAAAAGGGGACTGAGGGAGGAAGAGGAGGCGATAAGGTGATGGTTCCTCCTCCCTTCCCTTCTTAGGCTCTTCTGTGTACAGCTGGACCAAAGCAGCCTTAACTAAGGCCCATAACGTTAAAGATGTTACCAGGCCGGGTGCGGTGGCTCAAGCCTGTAATCCCAGCACTTTGGGAGGCCGAGACGAGCGGATCACGAGGTCAGGAGTTCGAGACCATCCTGGCTAACACGGTGAAACCCCGTCTCTACTAAAAAATACAAAAAACTAGCCAGGCGAGGTGGCGGGCGCCTGTAGTCCCAGCTACTCGGGAGGCTGAGGCAGGAGAATGGCGTAAAAACCCGGGAGGCAGAGCTTGCAGTGAGCTGAGATCCGGCCACTGCACTCCAGCCTGGGCGACACAGCGAGACTCCGTCTCAAAAAAAAAAAAAAAAAAAAAAATGTTACCAGAACCCATTGCCCTTGTGCATGATATCGTTTAAGATTTCTCCCCACTTGTTCCCAAAGCTCTAGGTCCAGCGTGCCTTCTTCTGGGAACCATGGGTTTTGGGAAACAACAGTTTGCATTAGGTCCCTTAACTGAGCCTGCGAAACTGAGGCTCCACTGGCTTTAGGCAGTTGTTTCAATACTTTTATATACTGTTTCTGTTGTGCAGATAGCTGTTGTACCATGATGAAACCCTAGCTTGAGTACTCCCCTGAACTTGGAAATCCCGAGCGAGCACCAATGACTTACTGACTGCGCAGTCTCTTCACCTTCGTTTTCGGGGGTTCCGTCGTGATCCATTGCGGCGTTCCTCACAGGGGGCACCTGCTGCCAAGTCTGTCCCGCAGACTCTGGCCGAGTGACGGATGAAAGGAGTATTCAGACGCAGGTATTTTGCGTGAGAATGGCTAGGGGACTGCTGGCTTTAGCGCAGCCGAAAAGAGAGTGCAGTCCTGATAAACTGGAGCCGCTGCTTGTATTTATTCTGTATTTATTCGGTACAGATAGAATGCCAAAGGCCTGAAGCCAACACGATTTGTGGGTCATTAACACTGCCGCCCTCCTTGGCCGGGAGCAGTCTTGCGCTGGATGATCAAAGGTTGGGTTCCGGAGGACATCCGTAAACAAACTTATCCAGATACATTTCTTTACACTACCTTGTTACCTACTCTTCGCCCTCAGCCTCAGGGGAAGAGAATTAGCTGCCTTCAGCTTTATTCTCTGAAGCTTTGCAAAACCTCCCAGTCTTCCAAGAAGGTTTGCGTCTTTCCTTAAAGCTTCTCCTACCACCCTGATCGATCTCCTACAGTCCCAAACTTAAAATATCCCTCATCTTCCACCTCAAATTGTCTCTTCTATTTGTTAGTCTTGTATATGATACTATTTAAGTCTCATACATCAGTGAGAGAGTCAGGAGTTTCAGGATTATTGTAATAGAAGACATTGAGTTCATTACTTGGAAAAATGGATTTTTTTCTGAGGTATCTCTCAGAGATTTAAGTGCTCTATTTTATCATTGAATGATAATTATTCTCAAAGCAAATATTCTCTAAGTTACCAAAGTATTCAGTTTATTAGGATAGTACACTTTAACATATTACAAGTTACAAAGCCTAAGAAAAAGCAAGCAACA
The DNA here is from genome assembly GCF_024542745.1 of Macaca thibetana thibetana. Taxonomy (NCBI): domain Eukaryota; kingdom Metazoa; phylum Chordata; class Mammalia; order Primates; family Cercopithecidae; genus Macaca; species Macaca thibetana. Next base: position 38,564,681 of record NC_065588.1, on the reverse strand, counting down.
AGTCAATAAAATCACAACTTAGAATTCTAACATTTTCAGATGGTATCATGTGTCGGCTGGGAGCGGTGGCTCACGCCTGTAATCTCAACACTTTGGGAGGCTGAGGCAGGCAGATCACTTGAGGCCAGGAGTTAGAGACTAGCCTGGCCAACATGGTGAAACCCCATTTCTAAAAAAAAAAAAAATACAAAAATTCTAATTAAACATTTTAAACAGACTATTTTAGATGTTTATTTAATATTGAAATGTGGTCAACTATCATAAAGTATTTCACTGCATCACAAAAATTCCATATATTAAGGATTTACACAATCCAGGAAAAAAATTTTTTAGAAGCTGTTTTTTTTTTTCTGGTCTGAGCAAAAAAATCTAAAAAGGCTCTCCAAAATCTTGAGTGGAAGTATCATACTCTGCAATGAAATGCTTGAGTTCTTCAACACACCGCTCACCTATTTCATGTAAATTTTGCCTCAATGCAAACTGTATAGACTTTTCTAATGAAGGATCTTTTTCAATCAGCATTTTCACCACCATCCCGAAAGTTTCACAGTCTTGTCGGTAAACCTAAAAGGTAAAACACATTCTGGTTAGCTGAGAATGAAAATAACTAGCCAAATACTTAGCTGACTGAGTTGGCAGAATTATGACACTAACATCTAAAAGAGAGACACAATATTACAGCAGAACCTTTCTCGGCCTTGCATTGTCACTATTACCAGAGGCCACTTAAACTTCTATCCTTGAGATCTGCTGACAACTTGAATGAGAAGGAAAACATTAACATACCACATTACTGAATGCAGAAGTGTAAGGCAGTCTATTCAAAGGACATCAGACTAGAGATGAGAATAAGAACAAAGGCTAGGGAAGACATATCAATGACTTTGTTCATTTATTTGTTTGGAAGAAAAAAGTTTCTGAGCCCCTAACTTTAGATTGTTTGAATCATGATCAGATAACAAATTCTGTTTAGTGGCCAGGTGTGGTGTCTCACACCTGTTATCTTAGCAATTTGGGAGGTAGAAGCGGGTGGATCACTTGAGGTCAGGAGTTCCAGATTAGCCTGGCCAACATGGCAAAACCCCATGTCTACTAAAAATACAAAAAATTGGCTGGGCGTGGTGGCGCGCATCTGTAATCCCAGCTATTTGGGAAGGTGGCGGCCTCTATAAACTAGGAAACGCAAGGGAATATATTTTCCCTAGAGCCTCCAGAGGAAATGCAGACCTGCACTGGACATTCTGATTCGGGTCCAGTGAAACCTGTTTTGAACTTTATATATTATTCTCAGGTTCTCATGGACTATTAACCAAGTTAGACAACACTCTGGGCCATAAAATAAACCCTAAATTTGAAATAATAGGTATCATATAAAGTATGCTTTCAGATCACAATGGAATTAAATTAGAACTCAACAACAGAAAGCTAGCTGAAAAATCTCAGAATATGTGGAGATTAAACAACACACTTCTAAATAACACACAAAATCCACTGGAACTAATAAGTGATTATAGCATGGTTGCAGGACACAGGATCTTTTAATATACAAAAGTCAATTAATTGCTTTCCTACATACCAGTAATGAGCAAATGGAATTTGAAATTAAAACACAACACCATTTATATTAGCACTGACAAAACCCCTTAAGTTTGAGTCTAACAAAATACATACAAGATTTATATGAGGAAAACTATAAAATGTTCATGAAAGAAGATACAAATAAATAGAACATAAATAAAAGATAAACTATATTTATAAATATACGTAACATATAAATAAGATATAGAGAGATAGTCCAAGAATTGACAGGAAGAGACAATACTGTTAAAATACAAGTGCTTCCCAACTTGACCTACATAAATTTCAGTCTCAATGAAAATCCCAGTAATTAATTTTGTGAATATTGACAAACTGATTTTAAAGTTCATACACAAAGGCAGAAAACCCATAATACTGAATATAATATTGAAGAAAAAAAGGAAAAAAGTCAAAAGACTGACACTATCCAATTTCAAAACTTACTGTAAAGGTGGCTCACACCTGTAATCCCAGCACTTTGGGAGACTGAGGCGGGCAGATGACCTAAAGTCAGGAGTTTGAGACCAGCCTGGCCAACATGGTAAAACCCTATCACTACTGAAAATAAAAAATTAGCTGGGCATGGTGGCATTGTCTGTAGTCCCAGCTACTCAGGAGGTGGAGGCAGAAGAATTGCTTGACCCTGGGAGGCAGAGGTCGCAGTGAGCCGAGATCGTGCAACTGTACTCCAGTCTGGGTGACAGAGTGAGATCTTGTCTCAAAACAAAAAACAAAACACCTTACTGTAAAGTTACAGTAATCAAGACTGTATGCCATTGGCAGAAGAACAGACAAATCAAGGACAGGACAGTCCAGATACCGACCAATACAAATACAATGAACTGAACTTTAAAAACAGAGCACAGAAGTAATTCAATGGAGAAAAGACAGTCTTCAACTTGACAGTTAAGTTCAAGACTTCATTGAACTTCAATGAGTTGAGCGGTGCTTGAACAACTGGATATCTATCTACATGCAAAATAAATAATCTAGACACAGATCTTACACCTTTCAAAAATATGTTAACTCAAAATGGATCATAGACCTAAATATAAATGCAAACCTGTAGTATTTATAGAAGGTAACAGAGGAAAAAATCTAGGTGATCTTGAGTTTGGTGATGACTTTTAAATATAACATCAAAGACAATCCAAGAAAAAACCCAATATATTGGATTTCATTAAAATTTAAAAACCTGTGCTTTGTGAAAGACATTGTTAAGGGCATGAACAAACTAGCTACAGACTGGGAAAAAATCTTTGCAAAACATGTATGTGATAAACTGGTATCCAAAATATACAAAGAACTGATAACTCAACAATAAGAAGGCCGGGTGAGGTGGCTCATGCCTGTAATCCCAGCACTTCGGGAGGCTGAAGCAGGCAGATCACGAGGTCAGGAGTTTGAGACCAGCCTGACCAATATGGTGAAACCCCCATCTCTACTAAAAATACAAAAAATTAGCCAGGCACGGTGATGCATGCCTGTAATCCCAGCTACTCGGGAGGCTGAGGCAGGAGAATTGCTTGAACCTGGGAGGCAGGGGTTGCAGTGAGCCAAGATCGTGCCACTCCACTCCAGCCTGGGCTACAGAGTGAGACTCTGTCTCAAAAAAACCAAAACAAAACAAAAAAATAAAAAACAAACAAAAAAAAATAAGAAACCCAAATTATTTGCCCAATTATATAACGGGCAAAAAACTGAATGAACACCTCACCAAAGCAGACATTCAGATGGCAAATGAACATACGAGAAAATGCTCAACATCGTTTGTTATTAGGAAATTGACAATTAAAATGATGATAAGTAGTGAGATACCACTACACATCTATTAGAACGCTTAAAATCCATAACTTAAATTTAAATTTAATTTAAATTTAAATCCACAAAAAAATTTGACACCACCAATTTCTGTCAAAAATGTAGAGCCACAGAACTCTCCTTCATTGTTGGTGGGAATGCAAAATGGTACAACCACTTTGGCAGACAGTTCAGCAGTTTCTTACAAAGCAAAACATTGTCTTACCATACAATTCAACAATCCCACTGCTAGGTATTTATCCAAGTAAGTTGAAAACTTATGTCTATACAAAAACCTGCATACAAATCTTTATATCAACTTTATTTATAACTGCCAAAAATTGGAAGCATCCAAGATGTTCTTTAATGGATAAATGGACAAACTGCAGTATACTCATACAATGGAATGTTTTTCATAAAAAAAATTAGCTATCAAGCCACAAAATGACACAAAAGAATCTTAAGTGAAAGAAGCCAGTCTGAAAAGGTTATACACTATGATACCAACTATATGACATTCTGATTATTAAAAAAACAAAAACCCATAGACACTAAAGAGATCATTAGTTGCCAGGGGGAAGGGGAAAGGACAAACAAGTGGAACATAGGACATTTCTTAGGGAGATGAAATTATGCTGTATGGGACTGTATGGTATGATACTGAATGATACATTATGCATTGGCCAAAATTCACAGAACTGTAGGAGACAAAGAGTGAATCCTAATGTAAACTATGGACTTTATTTAATATTAATATATCAATATTAGTTCATCAATCATAACAAGTGTATCACAGTAATGCAAAATGTTAATAATAGGGGAAACTGTGTAAGGAGAAGGGGCATGTAAGAACTCTCTATGCTATGCTCTTGCAGGTTTTCTATAAATTTAAAACAGCTCCAAAAAATAAAATCTATTAAACATTTTTTTTCAAAAATAATCACACAAAAGTGAAAGAAGAAAAAAAGTTTTCTTAACTTTTGTGCCTGTATTAACTTTTGTGCACAGCATACCAGACTGTGCTGTTTAACAATTAAATAAGATAATACAGAACACTCAGAATAGTGCCTGCTACATAGGAAGTATTTAATCTAAGGCAGCTAAAGTGATGATGATGGAAAGAGGAGAAACAACTATTCTGACTTTGTCTATAGAAGGGAGTACTAGAAAATGATGTTAGAGCTGATAAGTTCTCTCTAGGAAAACAAAGAAAAGGAAAAGGAAATGGTGTTTGGGGGAAATGCTAGTGGCTTAGTACAGCAGATAAATTAATAAAGAGGGAAAGAGCTACAAGTAGAAATTGGAACCTTTGGATGTATCAGGAAGAGAAAAATGAGAAAGAATCTATGCTTTGGGTTCCTGCTACTGAGAGCCAGGACAATAAATATGAGAAGATGTGTGAAAGAAAGATGAGATTAGAGGCTTTACAAGTACAGTAGTCCCCACTTTATCTGAGATTTCAGTTACCTGCTATAAACTGCAGTCCAAAAATATTAAATAGAAAACTCCAGAAACAAACAATTCTTAAGTTTTAAACTGCATGCTGTTCTGAGTAGTGTGATAAGATCTTGCGCCATCCTGCTTCATCCTGCCCCAGACATAAATCCTCCCTTTGTCCCATATTCAATTTTTATCTACCACCCACCTGTTAGTCACTTAGTAGCCCTCTCAGTTGTTGGATTGGTAAAACATAGTATATACAGGGTTCAGTACTATCTGAGTTTCAGGGATCTACTGAGGATCTTGGAATGTATCCCCTAAGGATAAGGGGGGATACTATAATGAAGAAGCAGTAGATATATGATAATGTGAAGAGTGATAGGTGGAAGGTTTTTTACTTTTATATATTTCAATGGGGAAGGTACTAGGAGGAGATAAGTTCAGTACTAAGTAGTCACTTGAGTCACTCATGAGACAGCCAGAACCAACTACCAACAGGAAGTTAAGTACATGAGTCTGGACTTCTGAAGAAATAAACAGAAGTGAGGAAAGGATAGATTTTATAATCTTTAGCAGTAATGTCAGCTGAGGCCAGGGGAATTTCTTGAAGGAGGGAGAGTTCTTCCTAGCACCACAAAACTGATACTCAGTAAATGTTCAATGAATAGCTAACGTGTGCTTTAAGAGAATGTAAGAGCCAAAGAGAGCCAAGTGCAGACATCTAAAACCATCAATGTCATCCACAGAAAAGACCACAGAAAAGTTAAGAATCAGGAGACAGTGAAGGCACAGATGCCAAAGAAAGAGTTTATAAAATAAGGACATAGTCAATCAAATGCCAGAGAAAGATCAAAGAAACATACTGACTAGATTTGGCAGTTAGGAGGTAAACCACAAGAGCAGCTTGTTGGGATGGTGGAGACTGGAGAGCTGTGCTGTCCAATACAGTAGCCACTAACCACATGTGACTATATTTTATTTTTCATTAGTGAAACAGAAATAATTCTGTTTCTCAGTCACACTAGTTCTATTTCAAATGCTAGTGGCTGCCATACTGGACATGAGGATATAAAACATTTTCATCACTGCAGACAATTCTATTTAGCAGAGTTGTCATGGAGGACTGAGGAGTGAAAAGAAGGGAAAGCTGTCATGGTAGTGGTGATCTAGTAAATTAAATACACATTTGCAACTATTTTACCATTAAAGTGGAAAATAAAAGCTTACAACTTGTATAGGAGCATTGTGAAATAAAATTAGCATCTGTAAAATGTTCTACAACCTTTTAATGAAAGGTACATAAAAATAAGTTAAAAAAAGAAACTCCAATTGGGGCGTAATATACAAGGAACCATTCATAATGTCTAATGTGTTGATGAGGTCAGGAAAAAAGTGATAGTACATTTATATTAAATACTGGAGATAAATTTAAACCCTTTAATTTGGGCCTCTGCAATGCAGAAGGTGCCAAAACTATTGTAATCTATGTTGCTGTTTGTGCTGTATTAATAGAAAAAGATATCTTTGAGTCCTCCTCAAAGCTGCAGTCCCACTGCCTCTTAAAAACACAGCTTCTAAAAAGAACACTGGTGGTTGCTAAGAAATGCATTACGAACACATGGATCAGAGCTATAGTGCCTGCATTCAATATGTGTGAAATTATTACAACCCAAAAGGAAGCAACTGCAAAATCAATGATAAATTAAGTACAACTTGCAGCAGCTTTTCATGAGGAATTTGTTGTGAGAGAAGATTTAATGGAGGTGGCAATAGGAACACATGGTAGTAACATTCAGCAAGCTAGGAAGGTTCCTGGAGTTACCGCCATTGAGCTAGATGAAGACACTGAAACATTAAGAATCTATAGAGAGAGTGCTGATGCTGTAAAAAAGGCTAGAGGTTTCTTGGAATTTGTGCAGGATTTTATTCAGGCTTCTAAGAACCTCACTGGAAAAGTAATTGGAAAAAAATGGCAAAGTTATTCAAGAAATAGTAGACAAATCTGATACAGTTCAGGTGAGAATTGAAGGGGATAGTGAAAATAAACTACCCAGAGAAGACGGTATGATTCCATTTGTATCTGTTGGCACTAAAGAAACCATTGGAAATGTGCAAGTTCTTTTAGAGTACCATATTGCTTATCTAAAGGAAGTAAAACAGCTAAGAATGGAACGCCTACAGATTGATGAGCAGTTACAAGAGATTGGTTCTAGGTCTTATAGTGGAAGAGGCAGAGGTTGTCGGGGCCCTAATTACACCTCCAGTTATAGTACAAATTCTGAGCTGTCTAAACCCTCTGAAATAGAATCTGAGGGTAAAGACAAGCTGAGTGATTGGTCATTGGCAGGAGATGATGATCGAGACAGCCGACATCAGCGTGACAGCAGGAGACACCCAGGAGGAAGATGCAAAGTGTTTCAGGGGGTCAAGGTCGTGGTGGACCACATGGTGGCAAATCCTCCATCATTTCTGTGCTCAAAGATCCAGACAGCAATCCATACAGCTTACTTGATAATACAGAATCAGATCAGACTGCAGACACTGATGCCAGCGAATCTCATCACAGTACTAATCGTCATATGAGGTCTCGTAGACGAAGGACTGACGAAGATGCTGTTCTGATGGATGGAATGACTGAATCTGATACAGCTTCAATTACTGAAAATGGGCTAGGCAAAAGATGTGATTGAAGAGCATGGTCCTTCAGAAAAGGCAATAAATAGCCCAACTAGTGCTTCTGGCAATGACATTGCTATAGCATACTCTGGGAGAAGACAAGATTGATACCTTAAAAGAAGAAAACAGTCAAGAAGCAGCAGTCCTCAATGGTGTTTCATAAACCGAAGAAGTCCTAGTTTACAGTTCTTTTATATTACATTTACAATAATGCTTGTACCAGCTTGCCAAAGATAGAATATGGATTGCCAATCTTTACATCGCACTTTCAGTTCCACCATTTGGAATTCAAAAGGGGAGGGATCCTGAATAAATCATATGTTAAACATACTTTGACACCTACTGTGTTATAAAATATATCATCAGATATGCCTTGAGAATAGTATATGTAAATTTTTAAAAAGTTGCTGGCTATAGGAAATGTTATTTTGTTTTCAAAATATGGCAGAGATGGGGGGTGGTGGGTGGGGTGGGATCCCTAACGTAATATTCTTTATAAAAGCACTGGCTGCTTTTGTAACATTTTTAATATGCAACCACTTCTTCATCTGAGGAAAACTAGAATAAAACGCAGTCTAAAATATTGTGCACTGAATTGTAATTTCTTCATTAGTTTAGTCTAAGAACTGGTCTGTTTTAACGTGTTTTTTAAAAGCTGTATGTAGTGGAAAATCTGCAGACCAATGGAATACATTTGTTAAACTCTCATCTGCAGGGACACTGTGTGATATTTGGCAGTGACTGTTCTACCTTGAGGTTTTGTTTGGTTTATTTATTAAAGTGCACAGTATTTAAACATCAAACATAGCTTTAGTTAAACCACTAAGCTGAATCAGTCATGTCCATTCAGACATAACCGGAACTACTGAAAAGATTAATTTCCAGAAGGTTTATTCTATATAAACTACACACTAGTCTTCAGTAGAGTATCTATTTTTTTCTTGTTTCGGTTGTTTGATGTGCAATATGTTTTTGTATGCAGATAGTAAATAAACTTTGATCTTCCAAAAAAAGAGAGAGAATACAGCGTATTGGCCAGGCATAGTGGCTCACGCTCATAATCCCAGCACTTTGGGAAGCCAAGGTGGGTAGATCACCTGAGGTCAGGAGTTTGAGACCAGACTGGCCAACATGGTGAAACCCCATCTCTACTAAAAATACAAAATTTAGCTGGGCGTGGTGGTGGTGGGCACCTGTAATCCCAGCTACTCAGGAGGCTGGGGCAGGAGAATTGCTTGAACTGGGCAGGTGGAGGTTGCAGTGAGCTGAGATCACACCATTGCACTCTACACTCCAGCCTGGTTACTCCGTCTCAAAAAAACAAAAAACGAAACAAAACAAAATGAATATAATATATATAATACGTATAGCATACAAAATATGTGTTAACTGACTGTATTATTGATAGGGCTTTTGGTCAACAGCAGACTATCTGTAGTTAAGTTCTGGGGAAGTCAAAAGTTATACCTGAATATTCAAATGTTGCGGCGGGGGGACAGGCAGGGAGAGGCAGCATCACAAATCCCTGAGTTGTTCAAGTGTCAACTGTAGAGGTATATGTATCTGTGTGTGTGTGTGTGTGTGTGTGTGTGTGTGTGTTTATGAGACAGAGACAGAAGAGCAGTTAAATCGAAGACCCATCACAAAAACACAACTGATGAGATCACTGGCCTTCAGAGAACAGCTCAACCTTCAGTCCCTCTCCACCCCTTTAGAGGTTAAGGGGGTAGGCTGAAAGTTCCATCTCTACAAACACATGATTGGTTACCCTGGGCTATCAGCCCCTAAACAGAGGCTATCCAGGAGCTCCCCCAGCCATTAGTTCCCTCATTCACATACAAAAAGACACTTATCACTTTAAGATTCTAGAAGCTGTGTGCCAAGAAATGGGGGCAGAGGCCAAATATATATTTCTTATTATATCCAGAAATGGAAAGATAAGTGACAAAATAAATAGAGCAAAAGCTTAATTATAGAATCTAGGTGATATGTAGATGAGTGTGCGCCAGACAATTTCTTCAACTTTTCTTCATGTTTGAAAATTTTCAAAATAAAATGAAGATGGATCTGTTCTGCTTTGACCCTGGAGGATGAGCTTTGCATCTTCTCGATATGGGTTAGATATTAATAAATCTGCAAATGCTGACATAAGTGTGAATGACAGATAAATGTGCCTGCCACACAACTAGAGCTCACCTTCTGTTAAAGCACTGGAACTGGTCAGAGTACAACATGCTCTGTTCAAGGACTTTACATTCTAGTAAAAGACCAATAGATTAAAAATTACCAAACAACAAGGTAGAATATGGTAAATGCCATAAGATAAATACAAAGTGTTGTAATTATTCCAAATAAAAGATCATGGGGGGCGCACTAAGACAGTGTGAACTGTTCTAAGCACCTTGAAAGCAAAAAAGCATAGTGTGTTTAAAGAGTAATGAATCTTGGAATATAGGGAAGTTTTGGGAAAAATAGTAGACTGGAATCAAAATGCAGCTAGACATGAGCAGGTAAGGCAAAGACCAAACTCTTAGACTTAAAATAACTTACAGTAGAAACACTGTAGACATTTTTTTCTCTAATTCAACAGACAATAAACAAACAACTAAAGACTGTTGATTAGGGAAAAAACCAACGTATTCATTGCTCATTGAATTTTGAGAAAAGTAATTTTGTATTCAATGTCAATTACTGGCTTGGGAAAAGAATTTCTAAGATGCAAAACATATAGAAAGGCTAAACCTAAAGAAAAATATTCATGAACACAGGATGAAAGGCAATTAAATACATAATAAAATAGGCTTTAAAATTCTAACTGCTGAGAAAATGAGCACAAATATTTTGCGATATGATATAATTTCATTTGGCTTTTGATACTGTCGTGTCTGAGAATAAAAATTCTTTAACAAAAGCAAGGAGGAGTAGGCTTAATTTGCACATTTCCCAAGTCATGTCCAAAACATCCATCATAATGAAACAGACCACAGTTTAAGATGGCAATTTAGCTCCCTAAAAGATATCTGTAACTTAGAAAGTCCCTTAAGTTTGTTTTTTTTTTTAAAAAAGAAGTTAAAGTGGCAAAATTCTTTTTTTTTTTAATTAAATTTTAAAAAATTTCCATTGGTTATTGGGGAACAGGTGATGTTTGGTTACATGAGTAAGTTCTATGGTGGTGATCTGTGAGATTTTGGTGCACCCATCACCTGAGCAGGCAGTATACACTGCACCCAATTTGTGGTCGTTTTTATCCCTCACCCCCTATCCACCCTTTTCCCCTGAGTCCCCAAAGTCCACTGTGTCTTTCTTAGGCCTCTGCATCCCGCACAGCTTAGCTCCCACATATGAGTGAGAACATACGATGTTTGGATTTCCATTCCTGAGTTAGTTACTTCACTTAGAATAATAGTCTCCAATCTCACCTGGGTCGCTGCAAATGCCACTAATACACTCCTTTTTATAGCTAAGTAGTATTCTATTATATTTATATATATATAATATATATATTCTATATTATATATATTATATATATATTCTATTATATATATATATATCACAGTTTCTTTATCCACCTGTTGACTGATGGACATTTGGGTTGGTCCCACGATTTTGCAATTGCAAGTTGCGCTGCTACAAACATATGTGTGCAAGTATCTTTTTCATATAATGACTTCTTTTCCTCTGGGTAGATACCCAGTAGTAGGATTGCTGGATCAAATGGTAGTTCTACTTTCAGTTCTGTAAGGAATCTCCACACTGTTTTCCATAGTGGCTGTACTAGTTTACATTCTCACCAGCAGTGTAGAAGTCTTCCCTCTTCTTCACATCCATGCCAACATCTACTGTTTTTTCATTTTCTTGATTATGGCCATTCTTGCAGGAGTGAGGTGGGATTGCATTATGGTTTTGATTTGCATTTCTCTGATCATTAGTGATGCTGAGCATTTTTTCATATGTTTATTGGCCATTTGTGTATCTTCTTTTGAGAATTGTCTATTCATGTCCTTAGCCCACTTTTTGATGGGATTGTTTTTTTTTTCTTGCTGATTGGAGTTTAGTGTAGATTCTGGATATTAGTCCTTTGTCAGATGTACAGATTGTGAAGATCTTCTCCCACTCTGTGGGTTGTCTGTTCACTTTGCTGACTGTTCTTTTTTCTGTGCAAAAGCTCTTTAGTTTAATTAAGTCTCAGCTATTTATCTTTGTTTTTATTGCATTTACTTTTGGGTTATTGGTCATGAAATCCTTGCCTAAGCCAATGTCTAGAAAGGTTTTTCCAAAGTTTGTCTTCTAGAATTTTTATAGTTTCAGGTCTTAGATGTAAGTCCTTAATCCATCTTGAGTTGATTTTTGTATAAAGTGGGAGATGAGGATCCAGTTTCATTCTCCTACATGTAGCAGCACCATTTGTTGAACAGGGTGTCCCTTCCCCACTTCATGTTTTTGTTTGCTTTGTCGAAGATCAGTTGGCAGTAAGTATTTGAGTTCATTTCTGGGTTCTCTATTCTGTTCCACTGATCTATGTGCCTGTTTTTATGCCAGTACCATGATATTTTTGGTGACTATTGCCTTACAGTCTAGTTTGAAATTAGGTAACGTGATGCCTCCAGATTTGTTCTTTTTGCTTCAAACAGCAAAATTCTTATGTAAACACTGAATTGATTTTTATATACAGCTTACAAAAGAAAGATTTGAGAACTATCCAAAGAAAATTTACTTTAAACACAATAAATTCAAATAAATAATTTTACAATTTCACAGATGAGGCAGTCTAGTCTTCATGAAATGATTTAATATTATCTATCAGAAAAGTGTAATATCCTGACTGTACAAAAGGTCACATTTTAGATCTGACTAAGGCTAAAAGAAAGTAATTAACTGGCAACAGCCAGTTCTCAGAGTGAAAAAAAGTCTTACATTGGTTTGAGAAACCTGTAAGGCACAAGATCCACCCAGTTACTCTCCAACAGGAGAGAAATTTGTCAGCAGGAGTGACTAAGCAGGAAACAGCTTAGCTATTTCAAGACCCACCCCCTCCACTTCCTTCCCAGCTCATCTACCACAAAAGAGGTTGGAGACAATTCAATATATAGGTCTCCTTATCTTCTGAAGATATGGAAGTTACATCTCAGAACCTAGAAGTTTTAACTGTTACAGGGTCCAATCAGTTGAGCTCTCAACTCAGGGAGGCCTCACCACACAAGAATAATTTTTGGAGAAAAGGGAGGAATCCTAGCAAAGGTCTCCATGTCTAAGGATGGCTGTGGGTTACAATTCTAAAGGTCTTTTTATTGGCTTATTCAAATATAATGGCATTTTAAAATTCCTGGCAAATGAGAAGTATTTTTACTAACTTAACATTTTCATATAGACCTTTGTATTTTATGTACCAGAATCCTCAAAAGCACTCTGGAGTTACTGGCCTTATTTTATAAAAATAGTGAAGCAGAGAGATTAAAGGAGTTAATTGTAAGAAATACAATGAACATTCACAGCCTAAATTTCAAATTCACTCCTTATCATACTGCTGCTACCAGGCAAGATAATTATTTAAATCCAAAACAGAAATGAAGCCATGACTGAACTAAATCCTTAGCAAAGATAAATGAGCCTGCTTGGTTTTGAAGAGTGGTGTAAAGGAACTGGCTTGGAGGAGTCTGGAAGCAGGTCATCTGATTATGATTCCTAACTGCCATGAGACAATACATGAGGGGGGTGTGTGTGTGTGTGTTTCCTGTCTAATACTGTACTTTAAGGTACTCAAGTCATTCCCCTAGTGAAATTTGAAACGTGGGTTATTTTTCCATATAGCTTCAAGGAAGCCACTAAGATAAACAGAAATAAATAGGTCAGATCACCCATCTGCCCCATGCTGGGAAAAGCATTATTGTTCTGTAAGCTACTTAACGCTGTGGTTGGTTAAAGAGCATTTTATGGTTGAAATGGGACATTTTCAACGTATCCTGCAGAAGAGGCAAGTTCCCCTTAGTTTCTTTTGACAGATGATCCAGTGGACCAGGCACATTCACTCTACTATCCCACTTCTTTCATTATTAAAATCCTATATCGTGTATACACACACAGGACCTAGAAGGACCATCAAACTGTAAACTACTTGTAATTATGGATGACTTTGTTCCTTGCTTCCTTGTTTTTCAGTTATCTATGATGCACATGTTAACTTTTAAAAAATAACAGTCATCTTAAAAACCTGAGGAGGCCTGGCACGGTGGCTCACATCTGTAATTCCAGCACTGTGGGAGGCCGAGGCAGGCGGATCACAAGGTCAGGAGTTCGAGACCAGCCTGGCCAACATGGTGAAACCCCAACTCTACTAAAAAAATACAAAAATTTTCCGAGCATGGTGGCGTGCGCTTGTAATCCCAGCTACTCAGGAGGCTGAGGGAGGAGAATTGCTTGAACTTGGGAGGTGGAGGTTGCAGTGAGCCAAGATTATCGCCACTGTACTACAGCCTGGGCGACAGAGCAAGACTCTTGTCTCAAAAAAATAAAATAAAATAAAATAGGTCAGGCGCGATGGCTCACGCCTATAATCCCAGCACTCTGGGAGACCAAGGTGGGCCGATCACCTGAGGTCAGGAGTTGAAGACTAGCCTGGCCATGGTGAAACCCCGTCTCTACTGAAAAAAAAAAAAAAATTAGCCAGGTGTGGTGGTGCACACCTATTATCCCAGCTACTCGGGAGGCTGAGGCAGGAGAATTGTTTAAACCTGGGAGGCAGAGGTTGCAATGAGCCGAGATCACACCGTTGCACTTCAGCCTGGGCAACAAGAGCGAAACTCCATCTCAAAAATACATACATACATACATACATAAATACATAAAATAAAATAAAAACCTCAAGAAAAAATCTGTATTGGAAAGCTGACTTTAGTAGAAGTTACTTTTGCTACTATGAAATTCCTCCATGTCTTATACTGAAAAACCATGTAGTATCAGTACATGTGTTATTATGCTTTTTTCTTTTTCTGTTTTCTGTGACATTAAAGTTTAAATATTCTGTATGTTTAGAAAAGCTTTCTTTTTTTTTATAGTATCAAGGTATTGTGACTTTTCAGCTCAAGAAAAATTAGTGTTTGTTCATGCAGTATTTCTGGGAGACTTTCAAAATGTATGCCATAATCTCTCTTTTTGTTGCTGAAGCGAGTGGGGGTAGCTAGAAGGTAACAGGATCAGAAAGTGCTAGTGCAGGGTGGTCAGGATTACCTACAGCTCCAGTAAACAGGCAGTTTCTGTTTAGCTGCTCCCTTTCCAGCCTCCTAAGATAGGCCCCCGAAGCTGTATTTACACTACATGCCAACCAAAAAATATGCATTTATAGAAGATACGATTTAAGAGTTTTGGTAATAAAGATGAATCCTAGAGTTCACTAGTTTACAAAAAAATTGGGCTTATGATGTTGACATTACCAAGGAATATGTAGGAAACAGGGATGGCAGGAAGGTGGCGGAAGGAGGCAAGGGAAGAAAGAGGGAAATTATGGAAGAAAGTAAGTTGCCTCGTGCTCTTCTAGTTCCAGGTTCTAAACTTCATTTCAGTCCTGTTACATAAGAAACCCCGCAATTTTTCAATACTTTGCCTTTACTTGCTGAAGGTAGTTTGAGTGGGTTTTATAATGTTTTTAAACTTTTAAAATGCAAGATACCTACCCTGATAGACTGCTTCATGGAATAGATGTTACCTGGCCTTCTGGGAGCAGTGCAGGCCTGTATACTTGCACTGATAGGCTTATCTGCCTATCAGCAGTGCTTTAACATTGGCAGAAATGCCATCATAATGTTATAAATCTATTTTCTCATCAATGTAATTGCAAAACCCATCAAAGGTGCTTCACAAGCCTCTATTCAATGTAGTTAAAGATAGGCTATAATTTTCCATGGTCGGCCGGGTGCGGTGGCTCACGTCTATAATCCCAGCACTTTGGGACGGTGAGGTGGGAGGATCACCTGAGGTCAGGAGTTCGAGACCAGCCCGGCCAACATGGTAAAACCCCATCTCTACTAAAAATGGAAAAATTAGCTGGGCATGGTGGTTCATGCCTGTAGCCCCAGCTACTCGGGAAGCTGAGGCAGAAGAATCACTTGAACCAGGAGGCAGAGGTTGCAGTGAGTTGAGATCATGCCACTGTACTCCAGCCTGGGCAACAGAGTGAGACTCAGTCTCAAAAAAAAAAAAAAAAAAAAAAAAAAAAAAAAAAAATTTCCACGTTAAAAGCTAAACAATTACTAATCCTTAAAGTTTCCATTGAAAATATAGCTATCGCTACTCCTACTGGAAAAAAAGAATAATGTATCTGCTTTCAGCTCATCACACACAAATGTAGGATAATAGAATATTATCAGTTTACTTAATCATACTTCTCCCAGAGAGGGACTTTTCAATTAGGTAACATACAATACCACTCTGAATACTTCCAAGATGTGTTTTTTCTTTCCAGAAGAAAGGAATTATTCATAACTAATATAAATAGCAGAGCTTTATTTTAAAAATAGGAACTGTTGTATCAGGTAGATTAAAAGTAGGTTAAAGTTAATTAATATTTAAAATAATTCATTATTTTACTTTTATTTCTGAAGGCATTATGTACAGTGGGGAAAATCCATAAATACTATTATATATAAATGGAAGTCCATATTTTCAAGATGTCTGTAAATATTTCCTAATCCATACTTTTATAGCAAAATTCATAGAGTAACTGGTATATGAATTATAATTAATATTGATTTGTCCAGCTAGCAATACAAATATAAACTGCTACTGGCTTCTCAAATGTTACTAAGTTCCTTCCAAGAATCAGAGAAATACTTAGAATAATACTGTGCACAAAAATGAACAGACTAATGTTAGAAGCATGTTGTCATTATTACATCAACTAGTCACATTGCTACTTCCACTTTATGCTCAAGGTAAATACCAGGTGTCAGTTACTAAGAACAGTGCTATTAAGTTTTAGTAAATGAAGATATTAATCTTATTTTCAAGCAGTTTTTTTGAAAATAGAATTTACCTACAGCCAAGGATTCAAGGTAGGAATCCAGTCAAATTAAATTAATGTATTGTTTGCAGATAATTTGGGGTAAGTATTAAGGAACACATCTCAGTATTTCTATTTATTAGAAATTACAAGGGCAAAAATGGTAGTATTATAACTAACAAATTCTACTGAAATCCTTAAAAATCAAATGAACCTTGCTATACATATTTTCAGTATGTAGCATTTTTTTAAAACTGATTTTTTAAACTTGAACTATTAGTTTACAACATTGTAACTTTTTTGGTTAGTAAAATCACTAAAATGGGAATGACTAGTCAATTTTAGGAAAGAATAACAGGGAAAGCCAGGAATAAAAATCTTTGTTTTAGCAGTACTGAACATTTGATTGGTTCAGATAAGAGTCAGAAGGCTGACCACCTTAGTACAAGAGCCAAAAGAAACAGCAGGCTGTCATTTCCCCTTTAACCTTACTTCGTGGAAGACTACCATGTGCTCATGTAGATACAACATAAACAGAAATTTTTCATGTAAACACATCCTGGAAAAAGGCATTAAACCATTCTTCTCCTCATACACATTTTCAGTGTCCTATCACAATAAAAAGCATAAACATCAAAATGTGGCTTTGCTGAGGGTTTAGTGCTATTTGTGTTACAGTATTTAGAAGTTCAGAAATTATTACTTATGGTTTGACTTATTTTCTGAAAAACACTAAGTCATTTGTAAAAATTAACTGCTAAATTATTGTAGTATTTTTAAAAGGACTGATTACATGCCTTTAGAGGTACCATTAATGCTGAAATCTGACTCTGTGCACTCTTACTTCTGGTTTCAGTATTTCTACACTCGTAACACTAGCATGGACCTAACCAATACAGCACTGTTACATCACAGCACAGTAGCTTTCTTTCTAGCAGTTTTGCTTCTAGCCTATTTTTATTCTAAACTTTCTTATTCACAGGTGCCATCTTTCTTAAAATAAAATTAAAATAAAAACAAAATAACAAAAATCCTACATCAAAAAAACCCTCCAACCTTCCCAGTATACTGCTCCTCTGGTTTCTGAAGATCTGATCTACTTAAATTCGACAAAATCTTAGCTACTAAAACTTTCTCATCACCCATTAAAATACTATGTACCATACATTTTAAAGCATTTTAACTTCTCTCATATGCCATCTGCATTCCCCTGGCTGCTTCTCTAATTTCTTAAAAATTTTGTTTAAGATATTTGTCACAGCTCAGCATAATGGCTCATGCCTGTAATCCCAGCACTTTGGAAGGCCGAGGCGGGTGGATTGCCTAAGGTCAGGAGTTTGAGAGCAGCCTGAACAACATGGTGAAACCCCATTGCTACTAAAAATACAAAAATCAGCCAGGCCTGGTGGTGCATGCCTGTCATCCCAGCTACTCAAGAGGCTGAGACAGGAGAATCGCTTGAACCTGGGAAGTGGGAGGTTGCAGTGAGCCAAGATCAAACCACTGCACTCCAGCCTAGGCAACAGAGCGAAACTCCATCTCAATAAATAAATAAAATAAAGATAGTTTTCACAAAGTCTTTCTAGATCAATTTTTCTAGGTTACTCTAAATATTTAAGAAATGTAAGTATCTTTCTGTCCTCCTACCTCCTCCATTATCTTGAGGACAGAACCACTTCTTTTGCTTCCTTTGTAACTACCTCAGAGCCTCCCAGTGTAAGGCTGAGAAAAAGTTGATTTTTAATTATCTCTGATTTATCTAAAACTCTAAAATCAAATGTTCTGGCCTTGGCTCAAATTTTAATTAGACATTTTGATCATCCTAACCAACTGATCCACATGCAAAGTAACTGATATTAGTGAATAAATCTGTTCAAAGGGAGGTGGTCAATAAAAATTATTCCTTGGTTAAGATTACAACTAAAACCATAATAGATTTAGAATTACAAGGAAGGTGAATTATAACAAATAAGTTCTGAAATCAACCAGGGAAGAAAGTTTACACTATAATGTCATTTCAAAATAGTGAAAAGCATAAAACACAGTATCCTGAAAGCTAATAATAATGTTATAACTTTTAAATGTAAACACTTTGTTGTAAATACTTGTTTTTGACAAATAAAACTCAGTATTTAGTATCAATTATTCATATATAAAAAATACACACAGAATCTTGCTGATAGTTGGCTTAGCAAAATGTTTTATATGCAAATTGTGTAAAGTGATCATCAATCAAATGCACAAACCATACTCTAGTTAAAATACCCAATTCCCGTACTGGATTAACAACATTTTATTATTTTGTGAGAATCAAATCCTGACCACAATCAAGATAAGATTTGGACTAAAATTGTTTTCCCTGTAAGAGAATTCCTACACTGTGGGAAGAGAATAAAATTCAATCAGAGGCCAGATGCGGTAGCTCACACGTGTAATCCCAGCACTTTGGGAGTCTTGAGGTCAGGAGTTTGAGACCAGCCTGTCTGACATGGCAAAACCTCATCTCTACAAAAAAAAAAAAAAAAAAAAAAAGAGAGAGAGAGAGAGGAAGGAAGGAAGGGAGGAAGGGAGGGAGGGAGGGAGGGAGGGAGAGGGAATATGTAGCTGGGCATGGTGGCACACGCTTGTAATCTCAGGTACTCAGGAGTCTGAGGCAAGAGAATCACTTGAACCTGGGAAACGGAGGCTGCAGTAAGCTGAGATGGCAACACTGCACTCCCCAGCCTGGGCAACAAAGTGAGACTCCATCTCAGAAGAAAAAAAAAAATCACTTAGAAATACCCTGCCTCACTGCACATACAATTTTCGCCACAAAACCATGAACACCAAAGGAGAAAAACATACACACACACAAAGAGACAAGTTTCAAAATGTCTAAAAACCTATTTATATTGTCTTTTTCAAAAAAAAAGTATGCACACACTCTCAAACAAAACTAGTCCAAAAGTTGTACCATTCAAGATGACATTTATTTAAAATGTATATTACTAAGATGAAGCAATAATTAAAAGGTAAACATATATAAAAACAAAAGGGAAAATTTTCAGTCCATTGTGTAGGTGTGACAGGAAAGCTCTAAAATTTTTCCTCTAACACTGAATCCTGTCCAGTGATTCAAGCCAGTATTTATCCCATATAGTTCAATTGTGTAGCAGCTGCATTCTGTACTCTATTTTTTGACGGCAAAGAAGTCATGTTAATTAAATTGGAACAACCTAAATATAACTTTAAAAGTCAATTTTGACTATGATATCCTATATTTCTGTTAGAAGCAGCAGAAGCAGCAACAATCATTCTCCTCAAATACTGAACACACTCTCAACTATCCATATAGAAATCATCAGGTTAAATTGCTTTCTTAGCCTTCAAGTCATCATATACAGATATAATTACACAGTGAAAGTTTCAAATTCAACTACTTTGTACAATAAGAATCAACTTGTTATAATCTTGGGAAATTAGCCACTCATATCCACAAATATGCCACATGGAAAGGAAAAAATGTAAAAATATTACCACAGGTATAATTTATTTTCTTTCTATTTAGGCCAAACATAACCAACACAAGTAACTTCTTATTTGAAGTAAACAACACAGATATAATTTAAATACGATTCCATCTTCAAAAGTGAAACTAAAAACCACCCTACTCTTCAATTTTTAATTTCCATAGATGTAACTACTATATAGAAAGTACAAAGGCCGGGCCCAGTGGCTCACGCCTGTAATCCCAGCACTCTGGGAAGCCGAGACAGGCAGATCACCTGAGGTCAGGAGTTCGAGACCAGCTTGGCCAACATGATGAAACCCTGTCTCTACTAAAAATACAAAAAGTAGCCAGGTGTGGTGGTGGGTGCCTGTAATACCAGTCACTCAGGAGGCTGAGGCAGGAGAATCGCTTGAACCCAGGAGGCAGAGGTTGCAGTGAGCCGAGATCATACCACTTCACTCCAGCCCGGGCAACAGAGCAAGACTCCATCTCCAAAAAAAAAAAAAAAAAAAAAAAGGGCAAGAAAAGCATGCTCTAAGCATTTAAAATGTCATTCTCTCTTACTTTAAAACACACATATGAAAGAATTTAAGCTATTAATGAGATGACAGGGAAATGTGGTAGAGGGATGAAGATTTTATGGTCATGGAGCCCTAAGTTTGGGGTGCTAGGTAACCCTACTCTAAGTCCCAATTTATTTGTTTTTATTTTAAATTTTATTTTTAACTGACAAATAATGATTGTATATATTTGTGGGGTACAGTTTCCTTATTTGTAATGCAGGAATTATAATAATATCTTACCTTTTGTGAGTATTAAATCAGAGAATGTACATAAAGCACTTATTACTTAGAAACCATTAATTCATTCAACAAACATTTGAGGAGTTATTAAGTGAAGCCTCAGTACAAGTGGTGAAAAAAACATGTAGTGCCTATCCTCAGGAAACTCTCTTTTTAGCTGGAAAGATATTTTTAAAATGTATAAAAACAAAAAAATGTATAATTGTGGTAAGTTATTATAAAGGAAATAAAGTAGGTTCAATGATGGAGAATTACTTAGACTGGTTAGGGAGATAAAGAAAAATTTTTGGGAAAGGGTAACATTTAGCAGAGGCCAGAGAGAGAATACTTAGTAGAAGACAGAATCAAGAATGGCTCTAAAGAAGGGGAAAATGCATGCCCAGTAGAGCGGAGGCCAGTATGACTGCAGAACAGTGAGCTACGAGGGTAACATGAAAGCAATTTGGAGGGTGAGGTAGTATACAGAGTTAGCAGGTCTCTATAGCCATGGTGAAGACTTTGGACTTTTATTCTAAGTATAATGGGAAACCACTGGAGGGTTTCAAATAGGGAAGCCATTGCATTTAACACGTTTACACATCAGGAAAAAAAAAATATTGCAATACTCCATTTGGCTAGGGAGACTGAGTTTCAAAATACTCTGCAGTGCTCATCTTTGTTTTAAAATAGTATTAAAATAGTATTGTTCATTCCATTTAGGTGGAAAATTTTAAATACGTTCCCCATTTCCTGACTTGATTTAAAAAAAAAAAAAATAACGGCTTTTTTCTTTTTTCCCTCTTTAGAAGCATTATGATCAACAGTTCAGCTGAGTTATGGATATAAGTTTAATTTTTATCACTTGTCTTTTTAATTTTGAACTGTCCCAATAATCTAGTTACTCACAGAACTGGTCAAACTTCTTGGCAAATAAACAACTGTTAAAAACTAAAAGAGTTAAAAACTAAAAGAGACTAAGTTTGTGTCGTTATTTTTTTTTCTATAAAATCATCATCTTCACCACCTTATCGGGGGCAACTTTTATTTAGTAACATTTGAAGTGTTCTTACTTTGTCAATTATGGATAAACAATCCGGTTTGCCTTTCTACCCTTACTCAAAGGATGCTGTGAATTGCTGGAAAAAGTCCAAAACTGCAATTATTTGATCCATCATGAACTCCTTACTTAGTCTCTCTTGTTGACCTCTATATCAACATGTTACATATGGGGTATTCTAAGCCCTTTGCACACCCAATTCAGGAACTCCAACTCCTCCTCCCTATCCCATTTCCCCCTACTCTTGGCAAAACTGCCTCTTTCCCAAACTTATCTCCTGTCCACCTCAAAAATGTTGTCCTTTATTTTCCTTTCCTCCTATCTCAGAAAACGGTTTCTCTGAATTTTCAAGATTAGTTACTGTATCTGTGCTACTGATAACCCCTCTTGCTTTATCAGTTATTAAATCTGTTTTTCCTCTTCAGTCTCTCATACTACCCTTCTTCTTTCACAAGTGCTCAAAAGTAAACAGATCAACAGACAGACAAATCGGTCGCTGAGTTTTACTTACGTGCCTGCCACACACTCTTATGCAGTTATTCTTCTGTATTTCAGACTCTACCAATTTAACCTAGGCTCTCATTATCCCTCCCTCAAAAAGTAGCCAAACATTTCTGTATAGCCAATCTAATCTTTCAACAAACATTTTAATCATAATACTCATGTATTCAAAATTCTTCCACAAGCCCATCAATATAATTCAAACACTTTTTTTCTGGCTTTCAAATTTTTCAACAATCTGGCTCTGATCCACCTATCCTCATACAATGATACTGGGTTGCTATCTATTATCTTTATTCTACCTACAAAATTCAGTAAAATACAAATCTACAATTTTCAGTAAAATACAGTCTATAAATTCACATCCTATTCCATACTACCTTAATTTCTCAGTTATTATTTGAAGACAGTGTCTTTTAACTTGTAAGGTCTGTACTAACTCTGAGTGGTTAGTGCCAGAATTGAGTTGCAGTAGACTAGTTAAGGTTGAAACAGAATACTTCCTTCCTGATTTGTACCCTTTATAATAAAACTGTAATCATAAGTATAACACTCTCCTGAATTCTGTGAGTTGTTCTAGCATATTCTTGAACCTTACGGGGTCATGGAAAACCCTGGATTTGTAGCCAGTTGACAGAAGTGCAGGTGATCTGGGGATACTCAAAGTGAGGCTGAAGTCTGAAGTAAAGGCAGTACTGTTGGACACTGTAAATTGTGGGGTATGCACTGACTCCAGGTGGTTAATGCCAGACTTGAATTGCACTACACCTGTTGGGGTTGAAACAGAACACTTCCTTCCAATTTCTACCAAGTCAAGACAAAGTTTCTGTGATCATTATTCAAGACTACTCAAGCTCCTTCTAATTTACCACAGTAAATAAAAATTTGTACTCTGTGAATTCAATGCCATTAAATGCTGTGACTGGGAAGTAGAATGGGAGAATGAAGGGTACAGGAGGCAAGATTTTAAAAATTCACATGTAAGATGATTTTACCCACAATAAAGTACTTATAATTGTTGATTATTCCCTATAGCTCCCTATTTTCCTACTTACATGCATGTCATTCACCTTTTTGTAAAACCTTTTACCTCCTATCTCTACCAATGAGAATCCTACCTGAATTTTAAGAGTCTGATCAAATGTCACTTCCACAGAGAGGCCTTCTTTGGTTCTAACTGGAAATAATTTTAAATCTCAGATTAAGGCAAATAAGCATATTAGAAAGCAATAAATAAGAAGTGTTCACAGTTCTACCATTTCTAGTATGAACTTGAACAAGTCACTTGAGCTTTTCAAACATGTAAAATGAAGATAGGACCAAACAACATACTACATTTCTCAGAAAATTCTTCTGCCTCAAAAAATTTAGAAACACATTCTTTTAAACTGTCAGGAGCTGTCGATGAAGAGAAAGCAAAAAATCAGAGTGATACACTAATACAGTGGTAAAGCCATGGCTGCCCCCAAAAGAACCACAAATCAGCCTGGGAGGGACGACAGATATTACCTTGAGCCCATGTAAGAGTGAGCTGGATCTGAGGTATCTACATAAAGCTAGGATCTCTGTGAAAAGATGAATGAGAAAACAAAAACTGCCTGCTGGTCAAAGAAAATGACAGGTTTTGGCCAGGCGTAGTGGCTCACGCCTGTAATCCCAGCACTTTGGGAGGCCAAGGCAAGTGGATCATGAGGTCAGGAGTTCCAAGACCAGCCTGGCCAAGATGGTGAAACCTTGTCTCTACTAAAAATACAAAAATTAGCTGGGTGTGGCGGCATGCACCTGTAGGCCTAGCTACTCGGGAGGCTGAGGCAGAAGAATTTCTTGAACCTAAGAGGTGGAATTTGCAGTGAGCCAAGATCACGCCACTGCACTCCAGCCTGGGTGACAGAGCAAGATTACGTCTCAAAAAATAAAAATAAAAAATAAAATAAAATAAAAATGACAGATTTTGGCCTGTGGTCTTAAGTAAAGACATGCAGTTGCCCTTGAGTATTTGTAAGGATAGGTCTACGTTCACACATACTTTAAATTCTGAATATAAGCTCATAACCACAAAATGTAATACACACAAGGGAAACTGCTACCACGAGTAAGAGTCAGCAGAAACAACGCTGAATTAAAACCCTGACACTTCAATATTAAAATTATCAGTTACAGATTATAAAATGTTTAAATACATAAGAGAGAATAACACGAGCTATAAACAATCTAATTCTAGGCAAATTTGCAAAGAAAACCAAATTGAACTTCTAGAAATGAAGAATATAACTAACGTTAAGAATTCAATGGAGTAGGCCTAGCCAGAACAATCAGGCAAGATAAAGAAATAACGGGCATTCAAATAGAAAAAGAGTAAGTCAAACTATTGCTGCTCGTCAATGATGACTATATACCTAGAAAACGTTAAAGACTCCTCCAAAAGACTCCTAGGTTTGAGAAACAAATTCAGTAAAGTCTCAGGTTACAAAATCAGTGTATGTGAATCAGTAGCACTGCTATACACCAACAACGACTAAGCTAAGAATCAAATCAAGAACTCAATCCCTTTTACAATAGCTGCAAAAAAATATAAATAAAATAAAATGCCTAGGAATATTCTTAACCAGAGTGATGAAAGATTTCTACAAGGAGAATTACAAGAAGCTGCTGAAAAAGAAACACATCCCATGCTCATGGATTGGAAGAATCAATATCATGAAAAGGACCATACTGCCAAAAGCAATCTACAGATTCAAAGCAATTCCTATTAAAATACCAACATCACCGGGAGCAGTGGCTCATGCCTGTAATCCCAGCACTTTGGGAGGCCGCGGCTGGTGGATCACCTGAGGTCAGGAGTTCGGGACCAGCCTGGCCAACGTGGTAAAATCCCGTCTCTACTAAAAATACAAAAATAAGTTGGGCGTGGTGGCAGGTGCCTGTAATCCCAGCTACTCGGGAGACAGGCAGGAGAATCACTTGAACCAGGGAGGTGGAGGTTGCAGTGAGCCGAGATGGTGCCACTGCATTCCAGCCTAGGCGACAAGAGCAAAACACCATCTCAAAAAATAATAAATAATAATAATAATAAAACACTAACATCATTTTTCACAGAATTAGAAAAAAATTCCTAAAATTCATAAGGAACCAAAAAAGCGCCCAAATAGCCAAAGCAATCCTAAACCAAAAACAAATCTGGAGGCATCACGTTATCTGGCTTCAAATTATACCACAAAACTGTAGTTATCAGCTAGGCGCAGTGGCTCACACCTGTAATCCCAGCACTTTGGGAGGCTGAGGTGGGCAGATCACTTGTGGTCAGTAGTTTGAGGCCAGCCTGGACAACATGGCTGAAACCTCATCTCTACTAAAAATACAAAAATTAGCTGGGTGTGGTGGCAGGCACCTGTAATCCTAGCTACTTGGGAGATTGAGACAGGAGAATATCGCTTAAACCCAGGACGTGGAGGTTGCAGTGAGTCGAGATGGCGCCACTGCACTCCAGCCCGGGTGAGAAAGTGACGCTTCATCTCAAAAGAACATATATATACATATACATATACATAGTTATCAAAACAGCATGGTACTGGTATAAAATAAGGCACACAGACCAATGGAACAGAATAGAGAACCCAGAAATAAAGCCAAATACTTACAATTAACTGATCTTCAACAAAGCATACAAAAACACAAATTCATGAAAGGACACCCTATTTAATAAATGGTGCTGGAAAAACTGGATAGCCACATGCAGAAGAATGAAACTGAATCTCGATCTCTCACCTTTATACAAAAATCAACAACTCAAGATGGAACAAAGACTTAAATCTAAGATCTGAAACCATAAAAATTCTAGAAGATAACCTGGGAAAAACTCTTCTGGACATTGGCCTAGGCAAAGAATTTATGACTGCAATCCCAGAAGCAAATGCAACAGAAACAAAAATAGGACCCAATTAAATGAAAAAGCTTCTGTACAGCAAAAGAAATAATCAGCAGAGGAAACAACTCACAGAATGGGAGAAAATATTTGCAAACTATGCATCTGAAAAAGGACTAATATCTAGAATCTACGAGGAACTCAAATCAGCAAGAAAAAATAATCATCTCATCAAAAAGTAGGCAAATGACAAGAATAGACAATTCTCAAAAGAAGATACACAAAAGACCAACAAACATATGAAAAAATGTTAAACATAACTAATCATCAGAGAAATGCAAATTAAAACAACAATGAGATACATTACCCTAGCCAGAAGGGCGATTGTTAAAAAGTCAAAAAACAACAATGTTGGTGTGGATGCAGTGAAAAGGGAATACTTTTACTCAGCTGGTTGGAATGTAAATTACTACAACCTCTATGGAAAACAGTATGGAGATTTAAAGAATTGAAAGTAGATCTACCATCCAATCCAGCAATCCCACTACTGCATATCTATCCAAAGGAAAAGGAGTCATTGTATCAAAAAGACATGTGTTTATATAATATGGAGGGAAAAAAATTAAAAAGACACCTGCCTGTATACGTTTATTGTAGCACAATTCACAATTGCAAAGATAAGGAACCAACCTAAGTATCTATCAACCAATGAGCGAATTAAAAACAATATGGTATATATACACCAAGGAATACTACTCAGCTGTAAAAAATAATGAAATAATACCTTTTGGAGCAATTTTGATAGAGTTGGAAGCCATTACTCTAAGTGAAGTAACTCAAGAAAGTGAAACCAAATACCGTATATTCTCACAAGTGAGAGCTAACCTACTGGGTAGGCAAAGGCAGACAGAGTGGTATAATGGACCATGGAGACTCACAAGCAGGAGGGTGAGGTGGGTGAGAGATAAAAAACTACTTTTTCTTTTTTGAGACAGAGTTTCACTCTGTCACCCAGGCTGGAGTGCAGTGGTGTGATCTTGGCTCACTGCAACCTCTGCCTCCTGGTTGTTCAAGCAATTCTTCTGCCTCAGCCTCCCGAGTAGCTGGCACTACCACGCCCAGATAATTTTTGTATTTTTAGTAGAGACTGGGTTTCACCATATTTACCAGGTTGGTCTGGAACTATTGACCTTGTGATCCACCCATCTCGGCCTCCCAAAGTGCTGGGATTACAGGCGTGAGCCACCACACCCAGCCTTTCTATTTTTTTTTTTTTTTTTTTTTTTTTTTGAGACTAATTCTCACTCTACCCCCCAGGCTGGAGTACAAGGGCATGATCTCCACTCACTGAAAACCTACACCTCCCGGGTTCAAGTGATTCTCGTGCCTCAGCCTCCCGAGTAGCTGAGACTATAGGCATGCACCACCACGCCCAGCTAATTTTTGTCTTTTTAGTAGAGACAGGGTTTTACCACGTTGGCCAGGCTGGTATTGAACTCCTGACCTCAGGTGATCCACCTGCCTTGGCCTCCCGAAGTGCTGGGATTACAGGCATGAGCCACCGCGCCTGGCCTAAAAAACCTATTTATTGAGTACAATATACACTACTTGGTGGCGGGTATACTAATCTCAGACTTCTTCTCCACATGTTGCCTTTCCTTAAAACAGTTTGTTTTTTATCATTTCTATGTTAGTCCCTTCATTTAGTCTCGTAATGATGGTCTCAGGCAGTAACAGTAGTGACTGCTGTAATGACAGTCTCAAGCTGTAACAGTAGTAACTGCTGTAGTGACCATCTCAAGTAGTAACTGTGGCAGTCAGCCACAAGTGTGGCACAAGTGTGGCTATACAATTCATCCAAATAACTAAAAGCCACTTGTACTCTAAAAGTTATTGAAAAAAAATATATATATATATATAAAAAATATATTCAATGGATCAATTACATGGCATATTAAATACAATTAAAGACTTAGAGATAGTCTTTAACAAGATAGGAAAGAAACAAAAAAGTGTAAGGAAAATAAGTCAGGATAAAAAAAAATCGACCTAATTTCAACTGGAGGACATAAAAATAGAAAATAGAGGATATTAAATATTCAAAGGGATAACACTATAATTTTCCAGCTCTAATGAAAAACATAAACTCTCGGATAGAGAAGGCATAATTTAACATAAATTACCTTAAACAGAATAAATTTCAAAAACAATCCATACCTAGATAAATTATGGTGAAACAGCATATCAAAAGTAAATACATTTTAAAATAAAAATAGGCCGGGTGCGGTGGCTCACGCCTGTAATCCCAGCACTTTGGGAGGCCGAGATGGGCAGATCACGAGGTCAGGAGATCGAGACCATTCTGGCTAACACGATTAAAACCCATCTCTACTAAAAATACAAAAAATTAGCCGGGCGTGTTGGCAGACGCCTGTAGTCCCAGCTACTTGGGAGGCTGAGGCAGGAGAATGGCGTGAACCCGGGAGACAGAGCTTGCAGTGAGCCAGATTGCGGAGCTTGCAGTGAGCCAAGATCTTGCCACTGCACTCTAGCCTAGGCGAGAGAGCGAGACTCCGTCTCAAAAAATAAAAATAAAAATAATAATAATAATAATTTCTTCCTCTCCCAAATCAAGTTGTTGTAAAGATCTAATGAGAATATATAATTTACATACATCTCAATAAATATTTTAGTCATATGTACTAACTTTATGAGAAATCCTCTCAATCTTGTGTGTTTTGAAAACCATTACAGCCTGGCTGGCTGTGTTTTTGCAACCAAATGAATGAAATAGTTTTGCTGCTTCTTTTACTTTCTAATTGCTTAAAAGCAAAGGTTCTTGAAGACTCACTGTAATATTTATCTTCATTGGCTGGAATTAGCAAATGATAGAGCCAAGCTACATGAGACCGAAGCACCCTTTCCAGTTCCATTCATAACTGTTAAACAAACATTTACGGCAAGCCTACAACAGGCAAGGAACTTCAAATGATGCAAAGATTATTAATTAGGTAATTTTCCTTTCAGCCTGTTAATAAGGTAGGCAGTATCGTATCTGAACACATGCTAGCTATTGGTAGGAAGAAAAGATATTAAACTTCTGGCTGTGCACAGCTGGCTATGCAACTGATGAATTCAGTGAAGAATATATTTTTAGTATAAATAAAACAAAGTTTAAAAAATTAAACATGCTTCAAACTACCCTCCCTTAATGCCAGATTCAAGTAAAAAGTCAATTTAACATTATTTACTCTTTTGCTTTACATGGGGCCATTAGAGTTTTAACAATCACAATAGAGAATGTACTGCAGAAAAACACATGGAATGAAAACATATTTGTATGTAAGAAAGCCCTCTACTGAGAGAATCGTATGTGTTTCTTCAAGCTTTTCCAAAGCTACAAAGAATTACTGAAACAGATAATTAGAGATTTATAATGAGTACTATTTAAACCCTCTAGATTTAAAAAATGTTTATTATTATTAGGACTTCATATGATCTGTAACTTCTGGAGAACAATATAAAACTGTCAGAACTCTGGGGCAAGAATTATAATAGAGACTCCCAATTTAAGACAATGAAACTAAAGAAAATAGACACATAATAGACAAATAATCTTCAATTATCTTAAAGATAGAAATAAGCAACACAATTCAATACAGTCTCTTTAACAGCAAAAGACAATGGAGTGGATACGTTCAGGACAATGTTCAGGGAAAAAAAAAAATCTTAAAGCAGTTTTTCATGGGAGGAAAGTACACTATCTGTATTTGCCGGCAAGGAATTTACATACCATAAATGATTATTTCAAAGGTACCATGAAAGAAAACATTCCTTACCAATCTAACAAGGAGATTGTATGATTAAAATAATAAATGAAAGACAAAAATCCCTATCCCTAAATAACATTGCTGTTACATATTTTAAAGACTGTTTCCCAGGCACATTAACCTTTAAAAGACATCTGCACAAAAATCAGGTCTCATTATCCTCAATACAATCACTACCATCATAGGTAAATTATGGAGATGACAATATAACAGCATATTATCACCAACCTGCACATTTCAGTTCTCCAGTATCTGCACTGCCCTTTTCTTTGACTTCTACTAAGAAAGAATCACTAGATAAAAGTGACAGGAGTTGTCATGTTTTCTTTGGGTTTAATGAAGTAAATTTTAATCCATTCACAAAGACTACACAGTAGTCCCCCCACCTCTAATCAGCAGTTTCACTTTCCATAGTTTCAGTAATCCAAGGTCAACCATGGTCCAAAAATAGGTGATAGGTGTCCAAAATATCTCATAAAATAAGATATTTTGAGAGAAAGAGAAGGTAGAACACATTCACACAACTTTTACATTATTTTAATTCTTCTATTTTATTTTACTTACTGTTAATCTCTTACCGTGCCTAATTTGTAAATTAAACTTCATCTTAAATATGTATGTATAGGAAAAATATAGTGCCTATAGGGTTCAGTATTATCTGTGGTTTCAGAAAACCATTGGGTGTCTTAGAACCCAGTTAAGTGGGAAAACTACGGTAATTTACAATACAAGGAATTACCAAAGGAATAGCTTTTTCTCAGTGTGACTTACCAGTTACTTAATTGAAATTTGGGCCTTATTTCAAGATCCCAGGCTAATCCACAAAACAATAACAGCAGATATTTTGATTACTGACAATGTCATAGGCCACATAAATATATATACTCACTTCATTCTAACATTACTATGAAGTGGGTAATATCAGCAATCCCATTACAATGATGAGCAAAGCAAGGCTCAGAAAAGTTAAGTGACTTTCCCAAAGACACATATTAAGCAGTTGAACTGAGATTCAAGCCAGATCCCCTAACACCAAAGTTCCTATGCTACTTACCTAACTACTAGAGTAATACACCATTATGTACTATGGTAATTCTGTTAATCCTTCTACTGCCTATATACAATTCCATAGCGTGGCTGCACTAGAATTTACTGGTCTGGTGCAAAAGTAGTTGCGGTTTTGGCCATTAAAAGTAATGTTTGGGAAAAAAAAAAAAGCCACCATGCTTGGCTAGTTTTTGTATTTTTTTTAGTACAGACAGGGTTTTGCCATGTTGGTCAGGTTGGTCTCAAACTCCTGACCTCAAGAGATCCACCTGCCTCAGCCTCCCAAAGTGCTGGGATTACATATGTGAGCCACCCCACCTGGCCAAGAGTCAGAATTTAAAAGAATGTTAAAAGAAAAGCTGCAGATCAATAAGCATCTAGCTCAGGAATTTTTTTTTAAATAGTAAATTAAGCCCCCCCCAAAATAGAAATAAAATTATTAATAAAGTTAGAAATTAGCAAAGTATACTAAAGAAGAAAGAGATAAATAAAATCAAAAGTTAGTTATTTGAAAATAGTAATAAACCTGCTAACTTCAGTAACACTGATCATGGGAGGATATGATGGCTAATTCCCCAAATAGCCCCGAGTGACCCCTGCCCTCTGGTACAGTTGGCTCTGAGTATCCACGGCTTTCACATCCATGGATTGCCCAACCACAGATCAAAAATATTTGGGGGAGAAAAATGAACGGGTATGGGTGCATTTGTACTGAACATGTACTGAATTTTTTCCTTGTCATCATTCCCTAAACAATATAGTGCAATTATTTACACAGCAATGATTTGCAAACAATTATTTACATAGCATTACATTGCATTAGGTATTATAAGTAATCTAGAGATGATTTAAAGTATACAGGAGGATGTGTGTAGGTTATATGCAAATACAAGGCCATTTTACATAAGGGATTTGAGCATCCGTGGATTTTGGTGTCTTTGAGGTGTCCTGAAACCAATCCCCCATGGATACTGAGGAATGACTACATTTACCTCCTTGCCAAATTCCTTCCTGTTGATTTTGGGCTGGGCTTAGTGACTCACTTCTAATGGATAGAACAAGGCAGAAATGATGGTATGTGACTTGGAGACTAAACCAACGAAAGCATTAAGGTGTCGCTCTTTTAGGGGAGGCCATGTCATAAGCAAGTGCTGTGAAGAGGCCCATTTGGCAAGGAAAGGAACCAAAATCTTCTGCCAACAGCATGTGAATGACTATGGAAGTCAATCTACCAGCTCCAGTCACGTCTGTAGCCCTGTAGCCCTGGCTGCTAGCTGAACTACAACTTCTTGAGATATCTTGAGCCAGGATCTCAACAGGCTTTGTTTAATGTCTCTGAGAGCTTGAAAAACTGACTCTAAAATTTCTACAGAATTCAAACCTCCAAGTACAGGCACACTCTTAAAAAAAGAAAAACAAGGTAGGAAGACTAGCTCTACGGATATCAAGACTTATAAAAGTTATAATAATGAAGGTGGGGTAGTATTGTTGCAGGATCAACGACCAATGGAGTCCAGAAACAGATTCATACAGACCTATATGGATACCTTATAACACAGGTGTCAATGCAGAGTACGGAGAAACGCATGGTCTTTCCAACAAACGGTATGGGGTCAAATTGATGTCCAAGTGGAAAAAAATTTTGATCCCTGCTATATTTAATACAAACTACACATAAAATCATTTTCAGATGATTATAACTCCATGTAAAATACAAAATAAGAAAGCTTCCAGAAATTTTAAATAGTAAGACAAATAACAATAGGAAAGAATGAAAAGTATAGATTACAACAAAATTAAGAACTTTTATTCCTCCAAAGATATCAAAAGAATGCCACAAAATGGGAAAGAAAATCTACAACACATATAACCAACTTGTATTCAGAATATATAAAGAACTTCTACTAATCAACTTAAAAAAAAGACAACTCATTAGAAAAATGGGCAAGAATTTCATAAGCATTTTACAAAAAAGGATACTCATGTGCCAATAACCACAGGAAAAGGTCCTCAGCATCACTAATCAGGGAAATGCAAATTAAAACCATAAGCAGATATACAACATGTAACAACATCAACAAATCTCATAAACACAATGTTGAACGAAAGACGCTAGACACAAATACTATATTCCATGAGATTCTATTTGTATAAAGTTCAAAAACAGAGGCCGGGCACGGTGGCTCATGCCTGTAATGCCAGCACTTAAGGAAGCTGAGGCGGGTGGATCACGAGGTCAGGGGATCAAGACCATCCCGGCTAACACGGTGAAACCTCGTCTCTACTAAAAATTAGCTGGGCGTGGTGGCGGGCGCCTGTAGTCCCAGCTACTTGGGAGGCTGAGGCAGGAGCATGGCGTGAACCTGGAAGGCGGAGCTTGCAGTGAGCCAAGATGGCACCACTGCACTCCAGCCTGGGGGACAGAGCGAGACTCCACTACGGGGCAGGGGGGGTGGGGGAACAGACAAAACTAAAATACAATGTTAAGAATCAATTTAGTAGTTACCTTGAAGGGGGTAAAGGTTACGAGGGGAGATGAAGGGATTATTGGATGCTGGTAATATTCTATTTCTTGCCTTGAACGGTAGTTCTCACGAGTATTTGCTTTGTGGAAAAAGCACTCAGATTAACAACTAGGTTTTGAACACTCTTCTTTCTGTATTACATACATCACTAAAAGTGATTTTTTTAAAAAAGCAAAACATAATAACAAACATAGCAGAGTTTAGCATGGCTAACTTCAGCCAACCGGAAAATTAAATTATGCTGAACTGCTCATTTTACCCCCAAGTTCAAATAACTAAGGGATTAAAAATCTTACATTTGACTTTGAGGCAGACCAAAAAACTCCTACAAATATTCCCCCAGCTAATTCATGTAAATCAGTATTCAAAACAGAAATGACATATATTGCATTGTCTGATGTCCTATAATGGTTTTCTTTTAAAAACCCAAGAAATAAAAAATACAAAAAGAAAGAAGAGTAAGGAAAGAAAAACAACGAAATGTAACATAATTAGCTCCCAATAAACCACACATTAGACAATCATCAATTCACTTCTAGTGTTTACTTTCAAGTTACCGTTAACTAAAACACGAGATTTTCTTAGTGCAGCTTTTAAAATGTTTCTTATAAATGGACTGAAAATATCAATTAACTCACATTGTAATTACAAGCACCACTCAAGTGCATATAAAACATGCAAGTTTATTCTCTCCTGGCCCAATACCTGAATTAAACAACAGTTAAGAGAGGACAGCAGATGCTTCAAGACAGATCACATCTTAAAAATGAGAGATGACAGACGAAGGGGAAAATATGAGAACTTATGCTTTAGGAAGAGAGGGATGGTAGAGAATTCTAAGGAGGAAACATTAACCGTTTTATGCTACTTCTTATATCTAGCAAACAGATAAGGAACACTGAGATAAAAAGAGCAAGCCAAATGAAAAATGTAAAAGCAAAATCACAAAGTCCCCCAAAATAAGCAAAACCAATTTATTTTATTTTTATTTCTTTAGACAGAGTCTCACTCTGTCACTCAGGCTGGAGCGCAATGGCGCGATCTCGGCTCACTGCAACCTCCGCCTCCCAGGTTCAAGTGATTCTCCTGCCTTACTCAGCCTCCCGAGTAGCTGGGATTACAGGCACACGCCACCATGCCTGGCTAATTTTGTATTTTTAGTAGAGACAGGGTTTCACCATGTTGGTGAGGCTGGTCTCAAACTCCTGACCTCGTGATCCGCCCGCCTCGGCCTCCCAAAAGGCTGGGATTACAGGCATGAGCCACCGCGCCTGGCTGCAAAACAAATTACTTTTTAATAGCATTTTTACATTTCATTTTTAACAAATTAGGAAGGAGATGGGGGAAAGGATAAAAACAACAAACCAAAGAAGTGAAGAGGTAAGAGTCAAATAGCCCAAATCTTGACGCTGACCTTTCAGAGATAAACCTATATCACAAACTTGCTATAAAATATTCCTGTTGTTGTTGTTGTTGTTGAGATGGAGTTTTGCTCTTGTTGCCCAGGCTGGAGTGCAATGGTGCGATCTCAGTTCACTGCAACCTCCGCCTCCCAGGTTCAAGTGATTCTCTTGCCTCAGCCTCCTGAGTAGCTGGGATTATAGGCACCCACCACTATACTGGGCTAATTTTTGTATCTTTAATAGAGATGGAGTTTCACTATGTTGGCCAGCCTGGTCTCAAACTCCTGGCCTCAAGTGATCCACCCACCTCGGTCCCCCAAAGTGCTGGGATTACAGGCGTGAGCCACCATGCCCAGCCTAAAATATTCTTAAGAAATAATTTGAAAGTAATCAATATTGCAAAGCTGCAAAGAAACAGGCAGAAAGTATTATTTAACACTACCATAACCACCTGTATGGTGATCTTCATACAGAAGGGGCTTTCACATATAATAGGTTGTCAATTCTGTGAGAGAACTTATAATTAATTCCATTTAACAAGGGAGGAGCCCTGTGGTTTGTGCCTATAATCCCAGCTACTTGGAAGGCCGAGGTAGGAGGATCCCTTGAGTCCAGGGGTCCTACACTAGCCTGGAGAATGTAGCGAGACCTTGTTTCAAAAAAAGAAAGAAAAAAAAAAGAGGAAAAGGTCTCTAAGATGTAAAAACACTAAGTGCAAGCATCCAGTGTCCATTATACCATGCCATTTATAAATGTCCTTACCATGAAATACTCAGAGACTAAAAAAAAATTGTTGACTTAAGAAAACAAAATTGAGCAGCATGGAACAGTAATTTGGAACCACTAGGTAAAATGCTTACCTAACACTGGTAGACAGTGGATGAGGAGAAGAGGTGAGAAAATGAAGCTTATACTTGGGTTTATGCCATGGGGAAAACCTTTACTGAAACTGCTTTATAACTGGGTATTTTTTGTTTCAGTGGTAACATCCCCAAGGATAAGGTCCAAGATGGTCTCATCCCTTAAGGTACTCATACCATTTTAAGCATGGTTCTCATAAGACTTGGTATCTGTACTGTCTACATTTTATACTTGATGTAAATATAACATCGTAACAGATTCAGCAAACTTCCTACTTGAAGAGATATCAGGTACAAAATAACTAAATTACCTTTAGAGATGCTTGCTTTTAAATATGATACTAATTATCTTATAGAGATAGCTTTAGATTTTCTTAAAATAAAAACTTTATACTTTTACTTCAACAAGCTTCTGGAGTAACAACATGACCAGAATCTTGTAAACTGTAACTTTCAAACTCTTTGAAATTCGGTCAGAATAAATCATTTCTTTTCAAGTTGTTTTGGGAATCCAGACTTTCAGAAGTAAATCTTATGTGAGTATATTTTACTAACCGTATATATATAAAATCTGAACAAGTGGTTGGTAATAATGGATTGTTAAATACAGTAGGGTAGACTTGATGTCTAGACAAGATAATGGTGAGAGCTGCACTTTTAAGAGCATTGGTTACTTGCTCTGATAAAAAGGAAAAACAAAGAATGTTTCTATTATGTAAGGTTACTATGAAATGCTTACATCTTGAAACGACAATAGATACAGCTGCCACTACTTTGAAAACAATTTCATTGGAATCCATCACATGCTAAAAGCTGATTATTTTCCATGTCCACAACTCTAGTTAACATTTTCAAGACTGTACATTTGACTAATCTTTACTTCCAGCCTCTTTAAACGTAAAACAAAAACAGATTATAAAAGAGCAAGAGCTAGTGAGTGTTGGGAATCATCCAGCAATGAGTAGTAGCTGAAACGAGATACTGTAAGAAGGGAAGAGGGCCACAGCTACAACACTTACAATTAAATGTAACACCCCATTTACGGAAGAAAACCTCCTCTGCACAATTCATTAACTCAACAAATACTAATTACTGACTGACACACAACAGTGGTATATTCGAA
Organism: Macaca thibetana thibetana; assembly: GCF_024542745.1. NCBI lineage: Eukaryota > Metazoa > Chordata > Mammalia > Primates > Cercopithecidae > Macaca > Macaca thibetana. The sequence goes on along the minus strand of NC_065588.1, from coordinate 38,527,715 downwards.
GGTTACTTAATTTATTTTAACGTTAAGAGCCCTGTGTCCTTAAAACGGTTTTATTTAAAAAAAAAAAAAAACTTTATAGTTAAATATGAAATTAGCTACACACAATTGTGTACAGAAAAAGTAATATTTAACTTTTAATTTTCAGTATGATTTAGATCAGGAAGGGACCTAAGATTATTCAGCCCAACCTTTTTATTTGGAGGGAAAAGCGAAGAAAAGCTAGTAAGTAGACCATATGGTCACACCAATGGTGATAGTACGGAATTCAAAATAAAAAATATATTAATAGACTCTTAATAAAGCTAATAACTAAACAATCAACAAAATAAATTCTGAATTAACTCAATTTTCTTAGCTAATTGTAATAATGAACAAGGTTCCTAAATGGCTACGAAATAAAATTTCTTTTGCATAACAAGGTTGGCATAGCTATGACTATAATAAAAATTGTCTTTACAGAAACAAATAAATATTCAGGATAAGTGTTTTGAAGTTAAAAGAAAGAAAAGTACATCAAAATAATCAATCCCTTTCCCCAAGTGTCCCTGATTACTCTATCTCTTTATGTTTAAGAAACTCAGAATGGGCCGGGAACAGTGGCTTATGCCTGTAATCCCAGCATTTTGGGAGGCCAAGGTGGCTAGATCTCTCAAACCCAGGAGTAGGAGACCAACATGGGTAACAAGGTGAAATCCCATCTCTACAAAAAATACAAAAAAAGTTTAGCTGGGATTGGTGGCACACGCTTGTAGTCCCAGCTACTAGGGAGGCTGAGGTGGGAGGATTGCTTGAGCCTGGGAGGTGGAGGCTGCAGTGAGGTGTGATCGTGCCACTGCACTCCAGCCCGGACGACAGAGTGAGACTCTGTCTCAAAAAACAAACAAACAACAACAACAAAAAACACCTCAAAATGGTACTGTGCCTGTATCTAAAATGATTCCTATCTATATTTTAACTATAAATTACCTGATGAATATATAATCAGCCCTTTTTTCAATAGATAGCATACTTATAGGCAGCAGACACCAACCTTTTTGGCAACAGGGACCAGTTTCGAGGAAGACAATTTTTCCACAGAAGGAGTGAGGGGGCACACAACCTAGATCCCTCGTGTCTGCAGTTCACAATAGGGTCTGCGCTTCTGTGATAATCTAATGCCGCCGCTGATCTGACAAGCAGTAGAGCTCAGGCAGTAATGCACACTTGCCCGCCCTCCCTCTCCCCTCCCCCTGGCCACTCACCTCCTGCTGTGACACCCGGTTCCTAACAGGCCACAGACCAGTAGTGGTCCGCAGGCCCAGGGGTTGGGGACCCCAGCTCATAGGTAGAAAAATAAACATTTTCATAAAACAGCATTATATTAGGAGAGTACTCTGAAAGAGCCAAAGAGGTTTAAAAATGAATTCATGGTACTTGTTCTTTTTTCAGTTATTATCTACCAAATAAAAACAAAGATAGACATGTCCTTCTACAGACGGCAAGTTTTTGTAATTTGAAGCATATAATGTATTTAAAAAATATTTTCAGGCACATCCCTGCAATTGTTTTGGTTTAGGTTTTATTAATTGTATTTACAAATACAATTTTTAAGAAAGATTGACAGTGACTAGTACAAGCAAGAAATTAAGATTCTTTGCAAACTCATATTCTGATTATTCTCAAATCTGGCATGTGACATCTACAGTATTAAACCCAAAACGTCCCAAAATTATTCATTTTAAATGCAATGCTTTACTTATTAAAAATATACATGCATATCTTTTTAAATATATGGAGAAATCGGGGACTGTATTTAAAAACGTGGTTCATAACAGATGTAAATATCTATTAATAATGGGCTAATATGGAATGACTTCTAACAATACTGAACAGAATACAGAGTATAGTCACTTGTGCGCGCTGTGTGTGTGTGTGTGTGTGTGTGTGTGTGTGTGAGAGAGAGAGAGAGAGAGAGAGAGAGAGAGACAGAGAGAGAGAGATACACAGAATTTCCATATGACTCAGGGCCTCTTGCAGACAGACCCTAGCAGAAAAGCAACTATGCCCAGCACCATTTGTATTTAAAGAAAAAGAACGGAGAGATACACACATCAACTCTTATCTCTATTCATCAGGATCAACTATGATCCAGGTATATGCACGTGTATGTATGTGTTTATACATACATATGCATACTGTATGTGAATTGTGTGCATACACATACATACGCAGGTCATATCAGTATGTCTATTTGCTAAGAAAAGAAACTGGGCAGCTGAGAGTTATGGGTGAGAAGAAAACTCTTTACTGCAGGATCTCTTGTGTCTTAAATTTTATGTTTTGGTATGGTATCACCTAAAATGCAGTCCTTACTGGATGGGTTGGAGGATACTCAATAGCAAATCAGAACACAGGCTTTTGAGATATGAACATAACTTTAGTTCCTAACTATATCCTTATTATAGTCAATAAAATCAACTATTCGTATCTGAAAGGACTTTCATATGTATTTGTTCTGAATGATGTTTACAGTGTGTTAACTGTCAAAACTCATCCAACTAGTTGGGTGTGGTGGCTCCCACCTGTAATCCCAACACTTTGGGAGGCCAAGGCAGGCAGATCACCTGAGGTCAGGAGTTCAAGACCAGCCTGGCCAACACAGTGAAACCCCGTCTCTACTAAAATATAAAAAATTAGCCAGGAGTGGTGGCGCATGCCTGTAATACCAGCTACTCGGGAGGCTGAGGCAGGAGAATCGCTTGAACCTGGAAAGCGAGGTTGCAGTGAGCCGACACTGCACCACTGGGCGCCAGCCTTGGCGACGGAGTGAGACTCCATTTCAAACAACAACAACAACAACAACAAACTCATCCAACTGAATACTTAAGATTTAAGCATTTTATTGTATATTAATTATACCTCTGTTAAAAAATATATAGGATGGAACGTCTCTAATCCTCATAATACTAAGGTGGTAATCGTTCTCAATCTTTTAGCACATTAGAAACAGCAGAATTAAAGAGAACAGTCACTTCCTTCCAATTTCTTGTTATTCCAAATACGGATCATAGACTAACAGAATCAACATTAAATGGGAGCATGTGAGAAATTCAAAATCTAAACCTCCCATCCCATATCTACTGAGTCAGAAACTGTATTTTAACAAAATCCCCAAGTCACTTATGTACATATTCAAGTTTGAAGAGTTCTGATAATTTTTTTACTGGATTTTACTTTTTAAAATATTTTTATTTTATTTTTCATTTTTTAATTTATCAGAATATTTATGGTTGAAATCCAAGAAGCTTTACTTTTGAAAAGCTCCAAAGATGTACAACAAAGACAGAGAATCGCAATATAAGCACTGTAGCTTGAGCATGAAGATACAGAAGGTGCTCATTTTTTCAAGACTAGTTTGCATAGTAAAATATTCCAATAAAATGTAGCTACTTACTATTCTTAGTTATTTCATTAAGTAACTGTTTCTCGCTACTTGTCAAGCCTTTAAAAGATTTTGGCTACCTTAACACTCTTAGTCATAAGATTTGCATGCACACGCACACACACACACACACACACACACACACACACACCCGGTTTACTGAGATTATCTGATTCCGTCTGAAGAAAAAAGAATTTATCTATTTATTTATTTTTGATATGGAGTCTTGCTCTGTCATCCAGGCTGGAGTGCAGTGGCGCAATCTCAGCTCATTGCACACACACACACACACACACACACACACACACACACCCGGTTTACTGAGATTATCTGATTCCGTCTGAAGAAAAAAGAATTTATCTATTTATTTATTTTTGATATGGAGTCTTGCTCTGTCATCCAGGCTGGAGTGCAGTGGCGCAATCTCAGCTCATTGCACACACACACACACACACACACACACACACACACACACACACACACCCGGTTTACTGAGATTATCTGATTCCGTCTGAAGAAAAAAGAATTTATCTATTTATTTATTTTTGATATGGAGTCTTGCTCTGTCATCCAGGCTGGAGTGCAGTGGCGCAATCTCAGCTCACTGCAACCTCCATCTCCCGGGTTCAAGTGATTCTCCTGCGTAAGCCTCTAGTAGCTGGGATTACAGGCACGCGCCACCACGCCCGGCTAATTTTTGTATTTTTAGTAGAGACAGGCTTTCACCACATTGGCCAGGCTGGTCACGAACTCCTGACCTCAGGAGATCTGCCCACCTCAGCCTCCCAAAGTGCTGGGATTACAGGCATGAGCCACCAAGTCTAGTCAGTAAAAAGAATTTAATCTAGACTTTTCAAGTAGGAAATTACAAAACGACTTTTTAAAAAATGTTTTAGATCCCAGGAAAACAAAGGATCTCACTGACCTACTAAGCATACTTTAATCAAATTATAAGGGATCTTGCAAATATTAAATACTAAAAGGAGTTAAAGTAAACATTGTTTTATCTCTAGAGGTGCAATAGAGGGAAGTTGGGTATGCGATAATGAAGGATTTCAATCTGTGTGGTTCAAAGTCGCAATGTGGTAAAAAAAGATTTCTCAATGGTAAGATAGCAAATAGTGGCATAGACTTTCAAGTCAAATAGTAGGTATAGGAGGGCTTGCAGGATTATCATTGTCAAGGGATTAATGCCACACATGTGAACCAGAGTACATATCACACAAAAATTTGTAGGTTGGGTCTCTCTAGGAATTAGTATACTGACAGGAGACATTCTGAAATTTGTTTAAGCTCCGAAGCCAGAAAGCCTGCGAAAATAGCCCAATAATTGAGCGTTAAAGGCAGCCCAATAGAAGTAAGAGAAGATAATCTGAGAAAATGAGAAGAAAAGAAGATACACCTTAGGATCCAAAGCATAAGGAGGTGAGTTGTGCTGTAATAGAGTGGATCATATCCAAAGGACATTCAAATAAAAGTGGAATGATTAAAAATGACTCATCTCTAGCAATACAATATTTCAGAGATACAACTTGGTGTTTTCTGGATTAAGGATTTTAGACTAGGGGTTCTCAGTTATATCTGATTATAATCTAGGCGGCTTTTTCAAAAGTCATCTGCACCCCTAATTCTAAAACAATTCTTACATGCCCAGGGATGAGACGGTGATACATTTGCCCCCTTCGTTGAGGTGACTTTGATACAATCCACTTCCATAAACATGCCTTTGAACATCAAGAACTGGGGCATCTGTGGGCATTTGGGTTAAAACAAATTTTGGCCTGGAGACTCAGTTTATGTTACAATATGTCCTTAAGTTAATGACTTTCTTGGGATTCAATAGACTGGAGGGACCCAATTTATAGAAATCCCCACAAAATTATGTATTGTAATTTATCTTTACAAAATACTTGAACATATTGCACTCGAAACAGGAAGAAAAGGCAGCTTGGGTATTACAATAATATTTACATTTCTATATTATCCTAGTTTGATTTCCTGGTCACATCCATACTGGGCTTTTTTTGTGTTATTATTTTTATAAAAAAGTATAAAATATTTTAAGCATATTAAAAAAAGAATAATTACTGGATAATTGGCTTTATCAAATCTTTAAATTTTTCTTACCTAGTTGGTATTTAATCCATAAAAATAAAATGTTTAAAAGTGCACATCAAAATTACATACACACAAATTGTAAAACTTTTTCATTTTCAAAAATTACAAGTTCTAGATATAAATTTATAAAATAATTATGTATCATTTACTAGTTTTCTAACATTTTACAGGGATTTGTTTTGATTTCTTGTCAACATATGAAAAGCGAAGTACCCTAGCAAAACCAGAGTCATTATACTCCAATGTTTAACATCATTAAGTCTCTATTTTATAGCACTTCAAATAACTGTTTTACTTTTCTAGTAACATCAGAATATAATAATTTCCCTTTATTTTTCTTTCTTTAGGTTATTTGTCTTTGCCATAATAACACATGTGTCAGATTTTTCATGTACTTGAACAACAGACAGATGAAAACAGAGATATAATTAAACTTGCAGATGAAACAGATACAAGATTTGTATAAAGTATCACAAAAACTGACTTCACGCTAAATAATTTTATGTGTGTACTGCTAAGGTAGGCTGTATACCCGACTAGTAACCCATTTTCTCAAGATTGAATAGATCATCTATGAATAACAATAGGAGATAGCAGAAATATTAATACATGGTAATCCAGGCTGGGCGCCGTGGCTCATGCCTGTAATCTCAGCACTTTGAGAGGCTGAGGCGGGTGGATCACTTGAGGTCAGGAGTTCGAGACTAGCCTGGCCAACGTGGTGAAACCCCGTCTCTACTAAAGATACAAAAATTAGCTGGGTGTGGTGGTGTGTGCCTATAATCCCAGCTACTCAGGAGGCTGAAAAAGGAGAATCTCTTGAACCTGAGAGGAGGAGGTTGCATTCAGCCGAGATCACACCACTGCATTCCAGCCTGGGCAACAGTGAGACTCCATCGAATGAATGAATGAATAAATGGTAACCCAAAATAATTCCTCTCCCCTGTTATTTCAGTCAAGTTTTTCTACCAGTTATATTCTTAAGAGAACCTCTCCTTTAAAGAACTGCAACTTAGCACAGTGGCTCACACCTATAATTCCAGCACTTTGGGATGCTGACATAGGAGGATCACTGGAGGCTAGGAGTTTGAGATCAGCCTGAGCAACAGGCTGTGAGATTCTATATAGTACTCAGGGACTACTCAAAGGTCATTTGCAGGTTTATGACTCCACCCATCATCCATCCAACAAGTATTTCTTATAAGCCTACTACACATACTGTTCTAGGTGATGGCAGATGTAGCAGTAAATAAAACAACACAAAACAAAGCCCTTGTTTTCACAGAGCATCCATTGTGGTAAGGGGAGAAAAGGAAATAAAAACATATGTCAAGTAATTATTAACAAAAAAAAGGAAAAAAAGGATAGTAATTTTATATAAAATAAGGACATTCATCTTTGTGTTAAAGATACATCTACTGAGCAAACCTTTTACTTACGCTTTCATTTAATTGGTATCTTGAAAGATACCAACTGCCTCCCAATCACCAAATTAAACAGAATTTTCTCAGTTTCCATTTTGCTTATATTCCTGTAAGCATCTGATACTGCTGACCACCTTCATTTTGAAACTCCAATAGTTTGCATGACAAATTTCCTATTCTGGTTCTTATCTTTTCACATTAGTGTGACATTAACATAAGCTACACAGTCACATCTAGGATTTGAGACCATTCCCTATCCAACAAAAGAAAACAGATTTAATTGATGTGGAAATTGGACAGCACCTAGAAAAAAGTTTTCACTTTGTTTTTAATTTCCAATAGTTTTTAGCAGATTATTAGCAATGTAATTACATTTATTCAACTCACTAGAGAGTAACAACTACATCAATAAGCACCTGTACAAAATGTTACATTTTGCATTTACTTCATTTAATCCTCATAAAATAATAACCCTGTAATAGTTGCACATTAAAAACAAAGTCTTGCTTTTCAGAATGACTTCACTAAAAAATTAGACTTAAATAGTATCCTTTATTTTTTCTTTAATATTTGGAAAATACTTTAAAGTATAATGAAAAACATAAGAAACATCTGTAATCCCAATATTCAAAAATAATATTTGCTAACATTTTGCTGTATTGAACATTTCTTCCATCCCATCCCTATTGTTTAATAATTTTTAGTTGCTTCATACTAACTAGAATATTAATATTCTGCAAAAAAGAAGTTTGTTTTGTATTCAAAAATAAACAATCCAGGTGGGGGACCATGCTGATCAAACTGACTGTGAAGTCAACTCAAATAATTTTTATAATTTTTTAAGTTGTAGTTTTAGAGTTACAGGTGGAAAAAGAAATAAAGCATATTTATTCAATAAATGTTTACATGTGCAAAGCAACACAAACAAAAATTATGTACATGTAGACAACTAGATTCTCACCTGTTCAATCTCTTTGGTTTTTGATGCTATTGCTTTAGAGCGAGTGGTTAGCTGACTATCTTCAAATAATTCTATCCCATGCGTTGTGTTTGACTCAGGTTCCTCTGGCTGATCAGTAAACAATGGTGCTGTGGATCCCGCCTTGAAAAGGAATTAGAAATCTTTAATATTTTCTTAAAAAACAGAGCATTTCAGATGGTTGTGTATAGGCACTAACTGGCAAATTATATTAAGTGCTAGGTTTAACATGTTTTAAGAAGAGAAAACTCTTTCGATTTCACTATGCATAATGAGCATATGTGAAATGGATTAACCAGGAAATAACTGCTATTTTTTTTTTTTTTAATGTGGAACACTTCATGAATTTGCGTGCCATCCTTGCACAGGGGCCATGCTGATCTTCTGTTTCATTCCAATTTTTAGTGTATATGCTGCTGAAGCAAGTGAGACTGTTACTTCTTAAATTTTAGGTAAGACAAAGCCTCTAGGCTTATTCGATTCCAAAATATTATTTCATATTATATTAAGATATGTATAAAAAAATTCTCGTCCCATGACTATTCCTTAAGCGATCAGTTTATGAAATACTGAGGAGAAAAAGTCCAAATGGAAGTGAGAGGTGTTGTACATGCATAAAGAAATATATTTAAAGAGAATATGAGAAGAGGCTGTACCTTTAGAAGTTAAACCACCTTTCTCCTGTGGCCTAACAATTCATTGAAATCATTAAAAAGAAAATCCCATAAATCAATAATGATCACTTCAGTTTTAGACCAATAATTGAAAAATGAATAAATACACTGTGAATTACATCTAAAACAGTCAGGTGGGGGATTAAGTATTGGAATACATATATATAAGCATAGACTATCTCTGGAAGGACACTATCTACAGAAAAAAATGATCAAAGGAGTTGTCTCAATAGTAACAACTTACAAGAAGTAGCAAAGAAGAGCCACATTGTAAATACTTTGGTGCCATTTGAATTTCTGACACATACATGTATGATCTACCAAAACAAACAAAAAAAACCCTGAGGCAGGCAGATCATGAGGTCAAGAGATCAAAACCATCCTGGCCAACATGGTGAAACCCCATCCCTACTAAAAATACAAAAATTAGCTGGGTGTGCTGGCGGGTGCCTGTAATCCCAGCTGCTCAGGAGGCTGAGGCAAGAGAATAGCTTGAACCCGGAAGGCGGAGGTTACAGTGAGCCAAAATCATGCCAGCGCCACTGCATTCCAGCCTGGTGACAGAGCAAGACCCCGTCTCAAAAAACAAATAAACAAACAAACAAAAATTCCTAGTTTTTTTACAAGTTTGAGTTACATATGTTAAGGGACTTATACCAAAAGCATAAAAGTCATTTAAGAAAAGAATTCCACTAACAACATTCTTTGTAAACTGCCTAGTCCCTGGTGTTCTGTTACTGCAACACAAAACTAAGACATAGGCCTACACACAATACGTAAACTGGTGAGCACAGAAAATACATCAGAGAAGACAGGAGCTTTCAGAAACAAAAAGCAAGTGAAAAAGGGGAAAAAAAACTGACAATTAATTTAAAAGAGCTCATCAGTAATTAAATTTATTTTAATTAGATACATATGTCCTAGGGAAAACAAGGCAAGTGTTTGAGATACATTCAACATATATTGCTAGACATAAAAATTAAGGTCATCAATGAAATACAAAGTGGCATAAAATTTTACAGTAGGTAGAAAAGTAGAATCAAGAAAGATCTTGAGTTGTATTATCTCCAACACTAGTGATTCCAATGAATGAGTATAAATCTGAAAGGGAGCCATGGAAGATGGTCATTCTAGACTAGGGACAGAATAAGCACAGACATTGAAGCCGAAAATAACATCCTGTATGTGAAAACAACCTAAGTCATAAATTTAAAATTTTTCCTCCATAGCAGGAAGTAACCTATTCTATTGAGACTTTATTTTTATTTTTATTTTTATTTTTTTGAGACAAGGTCTTGCTCTGCCACTCAGGCTGGAGTGCAGTGACGCAATCACAGCTCACTGCGGCCTCAATCATCCAGAAGCAAGATTCTCTCACCTCAGCCTCCTGAACAGCTAGAACTACAGGCACACGCCACCATGCCCAGCTAATTTTTTGTGGGTTTTTTTTGTACAGACGGGGTCCCACTGTTTTTGCAGGTGTGAGCCAGTGCACCTGCCCCCCCATCCCCCCCCTTTTTTTTTGAGACAGAGTCTTGCTGTCACCCAGCCTGGAGGGCCATGGTGTGATCACGGCTCACTGCAAACTTCAATTCCTGGGCTCAAGTGATCCTCCCACCTTAGCCTCCTGAGTAGCTGGGACTAAGGGGCCACCACACACAGGTTTTTTGTTTTTTTGTTTGTTTGTTTTTTGTTTTTTTTTTTTTGTAGTGACAAGACCACACAACACTGCCCAGGCTGGTCTCCAATTCCTGGCCTCAAATAATCTTCCTGCCTAGGTCTCATCTACCAGGACATTCTAATATCCTTCAAATAATTTTCTTTTCATTCTGATAACCAAAAGAAAACTCTCACAGCTATTTGTTTAAGGACAACAAATTATATCTCTACAAAACTTGACTGCACCCTTCTTGATGGCTAGGATGGCACCTCAAAAGCAATATATGACACAAGTAGATATACAATGCATAGTTAGTGAACTTAAATAAACTATATAAACTATAAGAAAACTAGTACAGTATTTTTTAAGTGTACCTTAAAACACTAATCCTGAAATATATGCTGTGAAAAAAATTACATAGTCAAAAGTTTGGTAAATTATGCAAATTCTTTTATTCATCCTCTTACTGAACACCGATGAGCATATTAATAACACATTAAAATCTCTAAAAAGTGTTGAAATATCAAAACCAACCTAACTCTTTTAAACTTGGCATCTCTCAAATAAACTGGCTATTAGAATCTTTTTTTTTCTTCCTCAGACCATTAAGACCCTTCAGACTATGCTGTCAAATACTTTGGGAAATGCTGTAGCAGAGCTCAAAAGATGAAAGTACAAAACTGAAAAGTGGCAGGAACCACAACATGCCTGAGTATTTAAGTATATTATTGAATTTACCTTCAATTTTACTGGACTTTCTATAAACCACACATTTTCCCAAACTGCTTAGAACTGTAATGATGGAAACAAGTGAAGATAAGGTGGAAACTTAAGCATTCTATCTATCTCAGCTCATAATAATGAAATTTACACAATGTTCCTGAAGTACATGAACCATTACTTAAAAGGCTCATATAAAATAAAATATTGCCACAATTAGATTTAAACAGACATGCACATGCACACACACACACAGTTCTTTGCCAAACTCTTGCTTGGCATCAAAGGCCTTTCTTCTTTCCAGGTTATTCTGTCAAATTAGATATCAGTTTACAGGACCAAGGCCAAAATTACATTTCTCAAAAAGCATGGACCACAGAAATGAGTAACTATTCAACAACAGCCCAAGAACAAATTAGCAAAATATTAATATGCAAAAATATTAATAAGAGAAAAATATTAATACGATATGGGACTAAGTCTACAAAAACTATCACAAAGATTTCCCAAATGCTTTATTTCCAGTATGAAAAAGTATCAGTCTAAGTAGAAAAACATTTTAGAGAATGGGATGAAATTGATGCTGCCGTTCAACAATAATGATATACACAAATAAACATATTATGGTTATCAGTGCTACTCTCACATATCTTGCCTTTGATCCAGCAAAAGAACATGTCTGACCTATGACTCAACTTACAGATTTTTTTAGGGTTATTTACTTTTCATTAATTCGAAATCTAGCAAATCCTGATATTTTAGAGGAAAAAAAAGAGATGTTTAAAAAGTATTTCTAGATCCATAGTCACTCATGGATTATTCAGTGTCAAGATGCATTCAATAAATGAGAGAACCCAAGTAGAATATTTAAAATTTGAGAACAGTAGTGAGCTTTTATAAAAACCTGAGATAAAAAAATGATGGGAGAAGGGAGGATAAATATACTATTAATGTTCATATATTAATAAAGTCTTGCTAACTGAAGATAAAGTATTAAGTAAAGAAATTATTCTTTTTGGAAGTTTTCGGTTCTATAAAACAAACTACCAATATTCCAAAGCAGCAATTTTGAAGCATAAATATCAATGATTAATATAGAAACATTATTCTAAATTATTAGAGAAAATAACCAAAATAATCCAATTAAATGTATTACCGAAAAGTATGGTTCATGCTTTTAAATAGTGCTGGAAAAGTACCAAGGAGGAACAGCTTGGTGTTTTTGATACATTTACTGGAGAATATGCATAAGTATCTATTATTATAGCTACAATGAGGAGGAAACCTTGACCCACTTAAGAACAATTGATATCTAAAAGACAGATCAGCATTTTTAAAAAGAAAGGCTCTGTTTGCGTAAGTTCTGATAGGGGTTGTACTTTTTATGAGCAGTGTACATTAGTTACTTTGGAAAGGATTTTTTCACTGTATAAAGATGTAGTTAAGTATTATTTTTACATACAATATTAATGCTTGATCCCTTTTATCAAATAACATTCTATAAAAGTCATTCCAAAAGTAAACAAAAAAGCCAGAATGCTCCTTCAAATAAAATAATTTGTCACAGGACAGATTTTTATATTCTCTACGTGTCATGTCGAAGAACTCCTATAGTATCAAATTCTGAACCTAAAAGCTTAATTGTGCCCATAAAATTTCTATATTTCCCTTTTAGAGATGTTATAGGTTATACAGAAATTTTTCAGTTCATTTCAAAATACATTAATACAAACATGTCATAAACCTTTTTCTACGGTCCCAAAAATGTTCCCATCTTTCAGTATTCAGGACTCATCAAGGTCTCAAGTTGCCAAGACAATGAATAATTTTATTTCTTGGGATATTTATGAGATAATCTGCATGAAGTATAACAAGCAATATAAATATGGTCCACAATACAAGGTCAAATTAGATTTCTGTTCTGAATTCACTGGCTTATAACTAGTGGCTCAGCATGATTTCCTGAGATACTTTTAACAGCAAATGCCATTTAAAGAAGTACATAAATAACACATTTTTCTTATCCATATTTATACTATTCTTACACTCCAAAACTACTGTAAACATTCAGACAAAGTGTGATTACTGAATTCAGAGTCATTCATATTCAGACTATCATTCTGTGTGGTAATTTTAATACCTGTAATCCATGAGGATATATTTTAAAGCACGGGAATAAACCAAATATTTTCCACCCATAATTTAAAATCCAGACGAAACTTTCAGATGTGAAACATAAAGGAGACATGCCTTACCTCATACTCAGAAATTTCAGGCAAGTTACTTTCATCTGATTTCTCTAGCTTTTCAGCAGCCCACTTGCTTGCAGCCTCAGCAAGCTCCTTTTCAGTTAGCCTACTGGGTTTGTCTAACACCTAATAAAAATAGAAGAACATTTCTGTTACAATTCTCAAGGGCTTTTAAACTTCAAATACACCAAGAAGTACACTGCACTTACATTTAAAATCACATAAGCCTTCGAATTTATACGGAGAACAGGTATATTCTTTATTTCTTCCTTCTAAAATATTCAACATGGAATTACTTTAAGTAGCAATTCCTTTGGGACATACAGACCAGATCTAATTCTTAATTTCATTTACATAAGACTCTAGAAATTCATCTAAGTAACAAAGTAAAAGGCACTGACAATTAACTCATACACTAATTATATTTGGAATATAAAAGACATCATACTGATTTCAATTTTGTGCCTTTAAGCATATTTAATGAAATAAGTAATGTCTAAATTTCAGTAAGGCAAACTCCTAATACAACAGAAACGTATAGATATGCTGTTTTTACAGTGTATAGTGAGTTACATAAATCCTATGCCTTACACAAAATTTTAAAACTCAAATTTCATTTTGTGATCCTAGTACTAGTTCCTTTATCTAACTGCATACAATACTAAACAAGGTATGAACTTTGCAGTTATATGCAGACCTGGCTTTGAATCGCAGTTTAATGACTTGCTAGGTAGATGACTTTATATGCATAACTTATGACACCATGAGCCTTGCTTTCTTCATTTACAAAATAGGGATTAACAATGTTCATTTTACAAAGCAGTTGTGAGAATTGAAGGAGGTAATAGATCTGGAAGTATCCACAATAATGCTTGGTGCCTCAGGATTTCTTTCTTTTCCATATTCGCTGATGTGAATCTACTATACTAAAACATATCTGAAAATCAATCAGCCCATGGGCTCAATATAAAAATAAAGAAAGTAAAATGTCTTTTCCGGATCAGATATAATTCCCCCAGTATTGTTTAAAGGCTTATTTTTGTAAATAAGATATGACTTGTAAAGCACACATTTAAAAATTATTTCCTTAGGGCCGTTATGGTAATTCTCTGATTCCATTCTACTTCCTTGGCATACATTTTCAACCACTTTGCCCTGCCATGCCTAGTGGCATAACCATCTCTTACGTAAAAATCCTTCTATTACTAAGGTTTACTTTTCTAAAGTCTCATCACTGATTTCAAATATACCTCTCGGGGATGACAGTGCTGCGCGCTGAACTTATGGGGCACTAACATTTATAAAGTGCTTTATCTACGAACGAAAAAAAGTACTTTAATTAAATAGAATTCCATGAAGGTGATTAGAGAGGCTTTATTATCCCAACTTATAAACTAAAAAACTGAATGATGGTGACTTGCTCAAAGTCACTAATAAATGCTGAGCTGGGACTTAAATCTAGGCTTTTTTGAGAGGGGCCGGGGGGAACGGAGTCTCACTCTGTCGCCCAGGCTGAAGTGCAATGCCGTGACCTTGGCTCACTGCAACCTCCACCTCCTGGGTTCAAGCGATTCTCCAACCTCAGCCTCCCAAGTAGCTGGGAGTACAAGTGTGCACCACCACACCCGGATACTTTTTGTATTTTTACAGAGACAGGGTTTCACCACATTGGTCAGGCTGGTCTCGAACTCCTGAGCTCAGGTGATCTGCCTGCTTTGGCCTCCCAAAGTGCTGGGATTACAAGCATGAGCCACCATGCCTGGCTTAGACATTTTTTTAACTGAAAAGGTCATTTGATGTTTTTCCACATCTTGTTAAATTCATCAAACTACTGGCTAGCCATCTATAACATTTACTGGAATATCATAGCAATATATCTATATGAAGTATATTCTACAGCCATCGAGGAACCTTAAACAGCTCATTCCAAAGCCCTGCCCATATATAAGGTTAAAAAGGTATTATAAGTAATACTTTTATTATTACTTAGTAATAGAAGGTTTTTTAAAAAGCTAGTTAGAAGAAGAAAACACATATACAAACACAAATATATCCAAGAAAGCTGGTTTTTTTCCGGAGGGTGAGGGGGCATACCTATTTAAGAGAAAGTTAAAGACCAAAAACAATTATACGACTTCTCTCTAGCAAAGAATGAAGCGGCTGGGAGCAGTGGCTCATACCTATAATCCCAGCACTTTGGGAGGCTGAGGCGGGTGGATCATCTGAGGTCAGGAGTGCAAGACCAGACCAGCCTGGCCAACATGGTGAAACCCCATCTCTACTACAAATACAAAAATTAGCCAGGTGTGGTGGCAGGCGCCTGTAATCCCAGCTACTTGGGAGGTTGAGGCAGCAGAATTGCTTGAACCTGGGAGGTGGAGGTTGCAGTGAGCCCAGATTATGCCACTACACTCCAGCCTGGACGACAGAGTGAAACCCCGTTCCCCCGGTCCTTCAAAAAGAATGAAGCAAAAGCCTACTATAACTTATCATCATTCTGTCCGCACATTTGAAAACCTATCATTTGAAACTAACAAACTCTGAAAAAGTATCCCAACATATGGGCAGCCATAATGTTACATCAAAGAGTTCACCAAATCAGGAAATCTAGGCTCATAAAGCTCCCCACAGCTACCATGTGACCTTGGGCAAATCAAAGAAGGCACTACCTTCTGAATACATAAAATAGCTATGGATCTAAAATTGTGATATTTTGATTCCATTTTAAGATTTTATAGTCTGGCTAGGCAGAGCGGCTCATGCCTGTAATCCCAGCACTTTAGGATGCCAAGGTGGGACGATCATTTGAGACCAGGAGTTTGAAACCAGGCTGGGCAACATAGCAAGCAAGACCCCATCTCTATTTTCATATACAAAAAAAAAAAAGACTTTACTGTCTGTGAAACAAAAATGCAAACATTTACATGAGGGGTGTCCAATCTTTGGCTTCCCTTGGCCACATGAGAAGAATTGTCTTGGGCAACACATCAAATACACTAACACTAAGAATAGCTGATGAGCTTAAAAAAAAAAAAGGAAAAAAAAAATCACATAATGTTTTAAGAAAGTTTAGGAATTTGTGTTGGGCTGCATTTAAAGCCATCCTGGGCCACAGGTGCATGTAGATCAAGCTTGATCTACATGAAACTATCAGACAAAAGTAGTTAAAAATCCAACACGGGTTTTCCACTAAACATTTTAACGTAGCACAAAACTCTATGTTGTAACTTATATTCAGATAGCAGTATATTTCAGAGAAAATATTTCATATATAATAATTTGAATTTTTGTAGTGACTTTGGTAGGCAGGTACTATTTACTCTTCTTTCATCTATTACCTGACATGAAAACCAAGGCAGTCTTCCAGGTGGGTAAAGTACCCTTGATATGATTAAGACAGAACCATAATCCAGTTGGTCTTTGCTATTCAAAATCCAGAATCCCAGAACCCTCAGACTTCTGGGAAGGTTCCAAAGATACAAGTTGTCACAAAGAAGCTTGTTTTTTTCCTTCTGAGGCAGGGAAGCAGCTGCCCCCCGAACACCCAGTATAGACTGCTAGATGATATCTACTCTTCCTGAAAAGCCAAAAAGTATGTAAGGCAGAATGAAAAGAAGTGAAGCAGATAACGGCTGTAACAACCGTTATGGCTAAGAGAAAGGGTATGATATCTGTGAAGAGAACTTCTAACTGGAGAAAACAGATGGAAACAGCAACTTGTCAAGCTTGTAATTTCTGAGGATTTATGTTTTGAGATGCTAGGAAGGTAGGAATGAGAAGAATGACATAGTGAGGGGTAGCTGTGTCCATAAGAAATTAATTTAACTCCTGAGTCCTCACTCTACTATAGAATAGAGATATGTACCTACTAACATAAGATTTCTGCATGAATTAATAAGAGAAAAAATACACCATACATGTTAGGTCTCTGCCTACACTCTCAACGCCCCAAATAAAAGCACAATCCACCAGATATAACCCATCCAACCTGGTTATGGTCAAGATGAGAACATGGGTTGCAACAATAACTACTAAATTTGGCATAGACTGTTAAAAATTCAATGAGAAAACTGCCCATTTTTCTCACAGAAAATAGCAAACTCGGGCTGCTATTTTCAAGCTGTGGTTACTTAAAATGTAAGGGGTTTTGGTTTTTGTTTTTTTGAGACACAGTCTCACTCTGTCACCCAGGCTGGAGTGCAGCGGCACGATCTCAGCTCAGCACAACCTCCACCTCCCGGATTCAAGCAATTTTCCTGCCTTGGCCTCCCAAGTATCTGGGACTACAGGCGCCCACCACCACACCCGGGTAATTCTTCATTTTTTGCTTTTCCTTTTTTTTTTTCTTTTGAGATGGAGTCTCACTCTGTTACCAAGCTGGAGTGCAGTGGCGTGATCTCAGCTCACTGCAAGTTCTGCCTCCTAAGTTCACGCCATTCTCCTGCCTCAGCCTCCCAAGTAGCTGGGACTACACGCACCCACCACCATGCCTGGCTAATTTTTTTGTATTTTTAGTATAGACAGGGTTTCACCATGTTGGCCAGGATGGTCTCGATCTCTTGACCTCATGGTCCGCCTGCCTCGGCCTCCCAAAGTGCTAGGATTACAGGCGTGAGCCACCACGTGCGGCCAATTCTTTGTACTTTTAGTAGAGACAGGGTTTCACTGTGTTAGCCAGGATGGTCTCGACCTCCTGACCTCATGAACCACCCTCCTCGGCCTCACAAGGTGTTGGGATTACAGGTGTGGGCCACTGTGCCCGGCCTATTTTTATTTTTTAGAGACAGCATCTTGCTCTGTCACCCAGGCTAGAGTGCAGTGGTGCAATCATAGCTCACTGCTGGCTCAACCTCCTGGGCTCAAGTAATCCTCTCACCTCAGCCTCCTGAATAGCTAGGACTACAGGTGCATGCCACCACATCTAGCTAATTTTTAATTTTTAAAATAAAGTCTTGCTATGTTACCCAGGCTAGTTGTGAACTCCTGGCCTCAAGCAACTCTCACATCTCAGTCTCTCAAAGCCCTGGGATTACAGGCATGAGCCACCACACCTAGCCAAAAACTGAAGTTTTTAAATGCAGCAAATTAGCTCTCTTGGTGTAACAGTAAAGAATAAAAGCATCTATACTAGTCAGTCCATCTCAATTTGTAATTCTTCTTTAAACTGATTTTAGAAATATAACAAACCTTTGATGAAGAAACTGCTGAACCACTTGAGGGTGAAGTATCTCTTGATGTTTTCAAAGACTGGACAGGCCTCTCTTTATCTATATAAGAAAATATAAGATGTAATTTTTTTCTAGCTAATTTGTTTTTGATAAAGTAATTTTGTAATGGAATTAATGAGGGGGTCATACACTTTATTTTACTACTAAAAACTTTAAATAGGTTACTATCTAAAACTACCTCTGAGAGGCTGATCACCATCAACAATCTGAAATAACCTGGAACCAAAGGATATCATAGAAGCCAGTCTAGGCCACAGCACTGCCAGTAAGTAAACATGGAGCCACAGAGACTTCAAGAAAGTTTTTTAAAACCATGAATGCTACTTCTTTCATGCTCCTAAATACTAATGTTTGATATATCACAATAAAAATACAAAGACAGTTATTATATACAAAGATACCAAGGAGGACTAGTTAATTAAGGGGTAGCTCAAGGAGGATCTATATAGGAACTTTAACAGATATTCCTGAAATGTTTAGATAGTTTTAAACATAAAGTTAGAAAGCTGTAATTCAGAACACTAATCCAGTGCCTGGCATTAATGAATGCCCAAATATTTGTTAAATGGTTAACAATAAACCTGTTATGAGATAAAGTCACTAATCTTTACCTTTAGTCACTTTACTCACATAGTGCTGTATGTATATCATTTTTTATAGAAACTTGAGCCAGAAAATACATTTAAACAATATTACTTTAGCAGGTTCAACAACTCCCTAAAAGATAGGTTTAGTTAAATATACTCTTAAAAATTAATAACAGTGAGCTGTTACAGAAAAACATTTCATTAAATTGTCTATATGTGTCAAATATATAATCCTCTGCCCTTTGTTGCTAGAAAAACTAACAAAATTAATAACATGAGAAGAGAAAGTGGCATCAAATTTGGAGTCACACAGAAGCTGGTCGAGACTGGACAGTGGATTAACAGGAAAGCAGTCAGGAGCAAAAGCAGAGATAAAGCGACTTTGAAACTGAGGCAAAGCCAGCTTCAGTCAAAAAGCCTCTTACGCTCTTCCTGACACAGCCAAGATAGATAAGAAGGTCCTGGAGGCTCAAAGACTTCCAACCACCTAGGACAGTGGTGAATAACACCTTTCTAATGTCCTACAGACCCAAAACGCTTTCTCTAGCCCAGTGGTTCTTAACTAAGGACAATTTCACACCTCCCCTCTGCGGACATTTGGCAGTATGTGCAGATATTTTTGACTGTCACAAGTGGGAGATGGCTACTCTAGCACATATTTAGTAGAAAACAGGGATGCTGGTAAATATCCTGCTATGGGGGACACCCCCAACAACAAAGAACTAACTGGCCTTACATGTCAATTGTGCAGAGGTTGAGGACTCCTGCCCTAGGCTGAATATTCCAATTTTTAAGCTCTAACAGCACTAGAAAGATACAGCCCTAGAGTCTTTTAACAGGTGATACCACAAGAGGCTTTCACCCTAAGCAACTTTAAAAGTTCTTGTAGACCTTAAAACTCAAAAGAACCACTGCTGTATCCCAAATGGCCAAGAACATGATTTATTTAGTCATTCCTTATTGTATTTCCATTGCATGTAGCAAATTTCACATTGCAGTGTGATAGTGTCAGTGTATCCCACTACAACAAAAGCTCTCGGAGGAACAAGTGTCATAGCTTATTCATTTCCAAATATCCGTGGCCTACTTAGCTCAAGCCCTTCAAGAAAAGGGTAGGCACTCGAAAATCAGATAAAAAGATGAACCTCACTTTTCTTTCCCTAAGATGCAATGACCTCCCAATCCTATTCAGATAAGCAATCCCTTCAAAGGAGACGAGGCACTGGACCAACCAGCACAGCACATCATGCTTATTAAAGGCATAATTACAGGCTCAATTCTTTAGCACATATCAGCTAGACATAGAGGGGGAAAAAAACCTGTCACAAGCAGCTGTTTATCTTTTGCTTAGTGTTTCCGTTACAAACATATGATCCCAAAGTATAGTCTTAGACCTTTCCTGATTTTAGCTGCCCGAAGGCTAATTTAAGTCGTTATCAACCAATTTCATGCACAGAAGCAAAGGAACACTGAACGGTGGTGCAGGAGGTTTATCATATATCCACATATATTCATACATCCCTGTTGCAACAATGGAAGCAGAAAGCAAGTAGCAAAGGATAAAGAAAACAATGATACAAATAGCAAAAGAAAGAGCACAAAAAAAGTAAATAGAAATCACTTGATCCTATTGTTGTCAGGTCCTATCTTCCAATGGCCTGTCTATTCTACAGATCTTCTATGGAGTGGCTATTCCCAACCAGGAATGGTTAGCCCAGATACCAGCCCACAAATGCCCCCTAAATCCTAGTACCTAGGTCTACTGTTAACTCTGGTTCTGACAACAGACTAATGGAGCAGTTATACACTTTCCCCATTTCCATAACCGCTATCAATTCAAGTCTCCCACCCCTTCACAATCCCAAATCAGAGTCTAGCTCAAAACTCACCTCTTTCAGGATTTCCTTCATTCTGCCGTTTGTAGGAGGCACCAGGACGCACGGACTCTATGGAAAGGTGGGCAGGGAGGAATTAACAGCAGCACCTCTGTGCCCAAGAGGAACAAGAGAAGAACTCAAAAGTAAGAGTGATGAGAACAGGGCCTTCTGAGCATTTTCTGGTGACCCTAAACTCTTTCCTACCCTACTTTCAAGTTGGGCTGCCTAAGCAATCACCACTGAAGGGGAATAAAGAATGGGAGGAAAAAATCTCCACTTAAGGCGCGAAGCCAGTGGGAACTGTCAGGATAAGACCAGTCAAGGATAACAAGGGCAGAAAGGAATGAGAAAAGGGTCATAGCAAGACAAGACATTGAAAGCTGAAGACAAAGATCACATCTTATTCATCACTGAAAGTACCTAGTCGAATTCTCTCCATCCATAAAGCTGACACTGGAAGGCCTGGGAAAGGAGCACACCTGCATACACAGTCAAAAATGAAAGATGGATCACTCCTACCAGTTAAAAAAGGATACTAGTTGAGCCCCTAATTATCCCACATTTAGAATCTTGAAATATTTTGTTAGCTTCCTTGTCTGCAAACTTGTAATGATATGGATGGAATCATCTTACTAAACAGCCTAAATATACCAGTAGTCAGGGCTCCCAGGTATTTTTTCAGTAAGATACAAACTCCATAACAATGACTTCAAATCCTTCTCTACAGATCCCAAGTTGCCAATTTTACATTTTTTTCTGAGACAATAACATTTTTTCTGAATTGTTTTGGCACTATCAGCATCTTGCCTTAAAACGTTTCAAGAAACATCATGCAAATATTGCCATTTTACTTTTGCAATAATGTTGAGGATGCAGTATCCTTTTATTATTCACTGATCTCTCTCTAGCATCCCAGCAAGTTTTGTTTCTCCTGATAAGCTGACTTGTTTTTATTTGCTGACTGTCAACACTCTTCTTGATTCTTGTTTTTTTTTTTTTGAGACAGAGTCTCACTCTGTTGCCCAGGCTGGAGTGCAGTGGCATGATCTCGGCTCACTGCAACCTCCGCTCGCCCTGCCCCCTGCCGGTTCAAGCAATTCTCCTGCCTCAGCCTCCCGAGTAGCTGAGATTACAGGCACTTGCCACCACGTCCAGCTAATTTTTTTTTTTTTTTTTTAGTAGAGACGAGGTTTCACCATCTTGACCAGGCTGGTCTTGAACTCCTAACCTCGTGATCCACCCGCCTCGGCCTCCAAAAGTGCTGGGATTACAGGCGTGAGTCACCACGCCCAGCCAAACCCTTAGTTCAGCTACAGCAATTGCTCAGAGCCTCACGATGGACAATCACTTCATACACTACTAACTTTATTCTTGATTCTTTTAGCTTTGTTTTGGCCAAACTCTTAGTTCACCTATAGCAACTGTTCAGAGCCTTATGATGGGCATTTATTTCATATACTACCAACTTTATTCTTACTTTTACTTTCCTATCCTTATTTTCCTTTTACATAAAATTCCTGCTCCACTTATTTAATCCTATTTTATTAAGTGTTTATTTCATTAAGCTGCCTCAAATTCTTTCTTGAATGAAGAGATAATGGTGATATTTCAGAGAAAAGTACGGGAGCCTTAAGCCAATTCATATTAGCTCCTGATAGTGGATTGCATGCATCCCTTTAACTTTGTCTTCAGTTACTCCATGTTGGAAGCTGAACTATGATGAGAGATACACTCCATAGGTATCAGCAAATGCTACAAATCTTATCTTTTTAAGCTTGGAGAGTCAGTTTACCAACACACCACTGTGGATGTGTTTGATTTTGATTCCAAACTTCAGAGACACTGTAGGCATTACCACATATAATTATAAATTCCCGTTAGTATTGTCTTAGGTAGGCTTGGACTATTTAACAATCTTCTAACAGACCAGTAAAACTACCCAGCTAAATTGCAGTCATGAACAAGTAAGTAGTTATTGTTTTAATTCTCTAAGTTTTGGGGGTTTTTTTTGTAATGCAATAAGAGACAATAGAAACACCACCACTGTACTTAAACTCTTCATCCCAAAGTTTCCACTGATGTGCTCATATTAAAACTAAAAGGTCTCGTTCTTCTTATCCTCTTATAGCACTTTAATGATTTATAAACAAGTTTTTCTTAATATTTTGCTATTTGTTTTTCATATCTTTTTACTTCTGTTTGCCCCCTTACATCTTCACGGCTACCGCTTTCTCTTTCATTTTTGTTGGTTATTGTTCCTTAAATGTGAGTGTTCCTCCTAACCTTAATCTTTTTTTCTATTTTTATTTGGCTCCAACCAATACAATGAATATAAAAGTCTCTAAAATCTGCCTCTTTCACTCATTGTTCTACCTTCTAACTAACAGACTGCTACTCATTAGCTATTGAGCTATTACCTCAAATTCATCTCACTCATGATCTTTGTAAGCAGACACTACCTCTGTGCTTGACAGCAAGCTAAAAAGGTTGAAAACATTCCTGCCTTTGTTGTGACTTGCTAAAGAAAATGAGTTCCAAATTAGGATGGAGAAAAGAAACCAGAAAAAAAAAATTCTGAAAGTGGCAGTACAGAAACCAAAATCCCTGTCTCTATATTAATAAGTGAAAGAATAAATGGGGAAAAAAGGAAATAAAAAGGAATTTCAAATAGTGGTTCCATATAATGTTTTTCCCATTGAAGTGAAATCAAAAGCCGGAGAAGCAGCTTAACATTCCACAACACACTCAGGAAGTTCTGCAAGAGTTTCAGAGTATTTGGTGACTCCTTGAATGCAATGGCTGAATGCAATCTAATAGGATCTTTTAGAAATACACTTTCTTGCTGTTGTGTTTTCCTGCTAAAAGAAATGATAAATCTAACCAGATTCATCCAATCCTACATCAAGTGAACCCAGGTAGGAAAAAAGGACACTGCAGGGGAAAAAAATAACATAATCATAAGAGATGATAAAGTTAGGGGCTATGTCTTGCAAACTATCAGATTCTCAGTGCAGTGCTTGGCAAACAGGGACAAACCAGGTATTTTTGAGTGCAAGTCCCATCAAGAAACAAACTTCACCAACACAGGTAGTACATGCATTTCTTCTTCAACAGCTGAATATTTGAAGAGAAATTAAGATATAAATAAATGAAGACGTGGCTACACAGATGATGAGAAAATTCTTTTACTGGATCATGGATGAAGATGTGGGTATTTGGGACTCTTGGTTAGGAAAAACATGTTTCTCAGAGATCTACTGATTTACTCAAGAACATATGAATTAGAAAATGGAGAGACACAAGAAAAATGTTCTCATGTTAAAGACACCAAAAAATACCAGAGAAAAGAAACAGGTAGAGGGGTAGAGAAAGCATTGCATCACCTCTGCTTCCCTCAAGATCTGTCTTTTGGAGGTCAGAGTTGCAACAAGTTAAAGCAAAGGCCAACTGACTGAATACTTGGAAGCACACTTCTGAGTAGAGATCTCCTTTAATACATAAGCTAAAACCATGTGGGCACACTTTTAAATATATAAGGAAAACATCATCTGCACACATTATGAACGTTTGCTACTGACAGAATATACTAAGTGCTAAAACGGGGATACAATAAAATTCCTATGCATATGGCATTAATTGATTTGTTTTAGAACCTTAAGATGCCAGAAAAGCTATAGCTATAATCTTAGGATTTAGCTACAAAACTCATAGCCAAAGCTCTCCTGTGAGTAAACAATGGATCCTCAAACAAGAAGAATATGTTAAAGAATCTAACTCAACAGCGCATTAATAGTCTAGATCAAGTGACAGCCTAAAATGTTTCAGGGAACTATTAAATTATACTTTAGGGACTCCACATAATGTAACTCATCCCCATAAACCTTCTCCACTAGCATCCTTCACCTTCTACTAACCCTTCAGATGTCACCTAAAATGTTTACTCCTATTTAATTTCTTGTTTGTCTTCCTGACTAGATCATAAACTCAGAGGGCAGAGATTGAATCTGTCTTGCTTGGCAAACAATTTATGTTCAATACATGTGTGTTGATTAAGAGATGTACGTATTGAACACAACATAGTGGGCTTCAAACCAAGAAATGCTACTATATTTCACTGCTAAGAGAATGACTTTATCCTCTCTTCCTGTTGCCTAATATACATGATCTGAAGATAAAGCCTTATTTCTATATTCATATTACTTCTTCAAATCTGCACAGAAAAGCCTTCACCTAAAAGCAAAATTAAAGTTCAAAATTTTATCAGAATTTCGGCTATATTACCAATAAGTCTAGAATAGTTTTTTTAAAAAAAAAGAATTTCAGCTATAATCAAAAAATTCATGGAGACTTCAAATTTTATAGCCAACCAGTCTTAAGACATATGTCTTCTTCTATTAGATTGACATTCAAAAATGAACTCTATCTTCCAAATATACTTGTCTCAAAACAGTACTTTTAATTCTTGTACACTTTCAGTTCTCTTAGAAGATGTATTTTTAAAAACAATTAAACACTAATGACTAATAGTATGTTTTTTAAAAATACCTTCTATTCTTAATAATGGTCGTTGACATAAGAAAAATAAGGGAAGCTAGGCCCAAAGTTAGAGCTACAGAAAAAACAGAGGCCAAGCAAAATAAACAATAAACTTGCAAATTTTGCAAAGTAAAAGTATTTTAAAATTCAACCAAAATGTCACAGAATCTAAATATGTAAGTATCTCTGATAAATGTGGGATTAATCCCTAGCAAATGTTTAAAATGAATTAACAGAGAGGTAGTTTCATCTCTAGGAGCCACAGTGGATTTACAACAACAAAGCAAGATAATCTCTATGTTACTGTTTTGATAGAAGAAATATTTGTAACTTAAGAGTTTCAAGAAACACCTGAAGGGTCTTCCTTGAGATTCTCAAGTGGAAATGAAAATAAGATAACAGTAAAGATAAGGGATCATAATTGTTGAATAGAAACAAACAATGCCAATAAAAGGTTCAGGTTAACAGATCGCTAGAGGTTTCCACAGTTGGCCTTATGCTCCTCAACATAAATTATTAACAAATAATACAAAACATATCCAGCATACTTCATTTGCAGATAATACAAGCTGTTCTTATCAGGTACTAATACACAGAATCGCTAAATGAGATTTTGAGAATTCTATAAAACAAAATAAGCTAAAGTTAATTAGATAAAATGTAGCATTTCTAGTTTGTTTTTTTTTTCAGTGCATTAACTACACACAAACCATTGCACCCGAAAAAGTACAGCCTGAGAGGCATTTGTTCACGTATTTTGTTTACGTGAAAATAGCTTAGGTTTCAGTTGCCTACAATCCAGTAATGAAATGTGGTTGCTAAAATAAAAATTCACTTCTGGTATTATAAATTACAAGAAACAGAAGGAAAAATAGGGAAAGCAAAAGGTCTGGAAACCATGACAAATAAAAGGAACAGCAAAATAAACCAAATATATTTAAACCTGGAAAAAAAATCATGAAGAATATGATAGTACTCCTCCAATATATAACAGGTTACAACATAAAAGGAAGAAATATCTTTATATATGGCTCTAAAAAGAATAACTAGTATTAAGTAGATGTTACTGAAGAAGATTTTAATTCTTTCATAAAGAATGAGCTATACAGAAGGAGTAGACTGTGATTTAGTAAATTTATCACAAGAAGTACTAATACTTTAACAAAAAATAGGTGTGGGAGACCAAACTTAGTGATTTTTTCATCACTTTTAATGTTATAGCTTAAATAAAAGGCAAATGATAAAAGTGTAGGATAGGAAAACATGGGATCATTTCAAAGAGGGAAAAAAAGAAAATAAGTATTAGAATTGACAAATGTGGAGATATTTAGATTAATTACGATAAAAATAAACTTCGAGTATACGAGGTAAATATAAAAAAAAATTTACTTGGGAAAGCATCATAATACACAGGGAGAAAGGAAATGAGATTAACTAGGACAATCTGCACTGCTAGCATGTGAACATGGACAACAAAAAGGAACTAAAAATAATATTGCATATCCAGGTCAGCCCAACTAAGTTATAGTAAGAATATTCTTGCAAGTAAAGTACAGGATGAAAACAAGTTTGATTTAGAAGGATAATTAGTTTGAAGAAGTACAAAGTTCCAGAAGATTAATTCAAAAGGCTAAGTAGAAGAGATTTAATTAAATGTGTGTGTATGTGTGTAAGCACAAAATGGGAAATAAGCAGTTGAATTTAAAAATGAGGTAAAATCACTATAGCCAAACCAATAGTGATCATTAAAATAGGAAAAATTAATCTAAAAGTACAAACAGAAAGGAAAAAATTGTTAATTTTTTAAAATGAGGGCATAATTATTTTAATCTGTTATTTATACTTATAATAATATTTTAAGTCTTTGTCAAAATTTCAATTTATACCAGAAAACTTAATTTTAACACGTGGGTAATTATCCCAGCTTAAGTGACTGATAAGTGAAGAACCCCATGTCTTAGTTCTCTTTTGAAGAAAAGCCAGGTGCTGCAATATTTGTGACATTTAGATTTAATGCAAAACCGGTATCTGAAATAGGTCAAATAATAACTTTTCCCATGTATTATTTAAAATACGACTTCCATTAACTTTTTTGCAAGATTTCTTATGTAATGATTCTGAAAACAGGAAAGGAAAATAGAAAAAATTTTCGTAGTTCAGCCCAAGTAGTTAAGGAATACTTGAAAATAGAGTTTTCCCAGAATAAACTTTTTCTTGATTAAAGAACTTTACTTTCAAAGCTAAATAACTTGAAAGAAAGAAAGAAAGAAAGAAAGAAAGAAAGAAAGAAAGAAAGAAAGAAAGAAAGAAGAAAGAGAGAAAGAGAGAAAGAGAGAAAGAAAAAGAAAAGAGAAAAAAAAGAAAAGAAAAGAAAAGAAAGAAAGAAAGAAAGAAAGAAAGAAAGAAAGAAAGAAAGAAAGAAAGAAAGAAAGAAAGAAAGAAAGAAAGAAAGAGGAGAGAGAGAAAGAAAGATAGATGCAGGCATTAACAAAGTCATATGCTCTGTTTCATTCAATTTACCCCATATTTTAGTCTACCAACTTAATCTTTAAATCACTCCAAATACTAAAGGTATGAGCCCTCAAAGGATGAGTGAAGGATATTGGAGACCCTAAGACAGGAGCATCACATTATGGCTCATCCACATTTCATCCCAAGACCTTAAGAGTTTTGGCCACTAAGAGGCCCAAAGCAGGTCAACAGAGAGAAGATGCTTTCCCCGCAAATTTCTGTTTTTGAGGATAAAATAAAAGCTAATTCACCAATAACTACCCTTAATAATTTCATTATAAGCTGTCAAGTAAGAATCTCTTTTAAGCTTCTTTTATTCATGTTTTGTTAAAAAGTTTTCATAATCAGTTTCCAAAGATACTTTCTTCGTTAATGAAAATCATTATTGGATATGGATTTAAGTCATACACATCCCAAAAAAAGATCCTAAGGGCAAGGCACAGTGGCTCATGCCCATAATCCCAGCACTTTGGGAGGCCGAGGCAGGTGGATCACTTGAGGTCAGCAGTTCGAGACCAGCTTGGCCTATATGGTGCAACCCCATCTTTACTAAAATACAAAATTAGCTGGGCCTGGTGGTGCATGCTTGTAATCCCAGCTACTAGCGAGACTGAGGCAGGAAAATTGCTTGACCCGGGAAGCAGAGGTTGCAGTGAGTGAGATCACATCACTGCACTCCAGCCTGGGTGACAGAAAAAGACTCTGTCTCAGAAAAAAAAATAATAATAAAATAAATAAATAAATAAATAAATAAATAAATAAATAAATAATTTTTTAGGGTCTTAGATGGTATCTGGCTAATTTTGGATATGTCTGTGCATGTGAGCATTCATAAGAGCTTAGAGCAGGGGTGTCCAATCTTTTGGCTTCCCTGGGGTGCACTGGAAGAAGAATCGTCTTGGGCCACACATAAAAGACAAACAGTAACAGTAGCTTGTGAGCTTAAAAAAAAAAAAAAAAAATTCACACAAAAGCCTCATGTTTTAAGAAAGTTTACTAATCTGTGTTGGGTTGCATCCAAACCCATCCTGGGCTGCATGTGGCCTGCAGGACGGGGGTTGGACAAGCTTGGCTTACGGATTATCTTCTTAAGGTTTTTTTTTTTGTGGTAGGGGTGGGGTACATAGAAGCAAAAGAGAAAATACTTGTATACTTGTTAACATTAGTCTCCACAATAAAACCTTCAGTTACCTAGAACTGTCCCAAGCACATTTTGGACAATCAGGCATATATATGTAAGTGGCTTATTTATTTACTTATTTATTTATTTTTAGAGACATAGTCTCGTTCTGCTGCCGAGGCTAGAGTGCAGTGGCATGATCACAGTTTACTGTAGGCTCAAACTCCTGGGCTCAAGTGATCCTCCTGCCTCAGCCTTCCGAGTAGCTGAAAATACAGGCATACATCACCATACCCAGCTAATTGTTTAATTCTTTTTTTTAGATACACGGGTCTCACTATGTTTGCCCAGGCTGCTCTCAAACTCCTGGGCTCGAGTAATCCTTCCACCTTGGCTTTCCCAAAGTGCAAGGATTACAGGCATGAGCTGCTGTGCCCAGCCTGTGTTTGTTTTAAATCCTTAAAATAACCTTCTTATCTCTTGCATAATCATGAATATGCCTGTATCCAAAAATATGTTTTTTGGGAAGCCCCACTCTATCTATCTCTACAAACAGTAGACAATAAATGTTTGCTAAACTCAACAATCTTGCAACAGCTTCAAGGGAAGACAATCTGATGACTCCAAATGGTTTTCCATCACCTTCATCATGTAAGAGGCAAAGGCTGTTAAATTAAAACTCTTATTATTTGAAAAAAGACAGTTAATGAGAAGGACATTCAAAAGGAAATATCCTGAACTTTTCTGATTTCTGCACCTTGGCCCATAATTCCTTCTAACTAGAAGACGCTTCTTTACTTGTAGAAATCTGAAATAAGGCTGAGCCCAATGTCATCTCCTTTATGACATGTTCTTACATCCCCAGAGTGTAAATTAATTTTTCTCACCTTGACATGCTCATGTCAACTCATTTATGACATACCAATTATTGTATCAGTTATATTTTATATATATTAACATATTGATAAAGTTGACATTAGCTGGTGAGAAATATACACATATATTCTAGTTCTTTAGTGACAGGGACGTCATTGTTTAACACTAACACAGTGCCTTGCATACAGAAGGCACAAGAAAATGTTTTGTGAACAAGTTCCACCGCAGGCTGCAAAGATAAGAATGTTTTCTCTAGAAAAGTAGTTTTGTCATTGATTTATTCAAACACATACTAACAACTCAGCCAGCATGACAAGCTAAGATTGTACAGAATACCATGTAGGTTCAGGCATGCCAAATTAAAAATAAAAATAAAAATAAAATAAAATTGGGGGTTGGAAAAGAGTAAGGGAGGTTTTCATTCTAAATTTTACAAGGCTGGCCGGGAGCAGTGGCTCCCGCCTGTAATCCCAGCACTTTGGGAGGCAGAGGTGGGCAGATCACGAGGTCAGGAGTTTGAGACCAGCCTGACCAACATGGTAAAACCCCATCTCTACTAAAAACACAAAAATTAGCCGGGCGTGGTGGCGCACGCCTGTAATCCCAGCTACTCAGGAGGCTGGGGCAGGAGAATCACTTGAACCCGGGAGGCAGAGGCTGCAGTGAGACAAGATAATGCCACTGCACTCCAGCATGGGAGATAGAGCAAGACTCCGGAAAAAAAAAAAAAAAAAAAGTCCTCTTTTACATGCTGAAGAAATTAAAGGCAAAGTGTCATACAGAATGCCACTTCAAATAGTTTGAAAAAAATGTGTGTGTATGGTGTTTGTTATACTATTCTATCATCTTTTCTGTAAGTCTGAAATTTTTCAAAATAAAAAGTTTAAAAAATAAATCTCTTACACCTATAAGGAAATCTGACTCAGTACATTCTCATCAGAGGAGACTGTGAGAGAAAAAAATGAAGTCTTAAAATACATACTTCTATGTTGAGACTGATGGAAAGAGTATGATTTGCTCCTTTCTGGAGAGTAGCTTCTGCTACTGACACTGGAACCAGATCTGCTGTGTGGAGAATCCTTTCGGCCAACAGGTGATTCTCTGAAAAAAGTATTGTCCCTTTTATGAGGAGACCGCTCTCTCGCATAATGGGAAGAGTAGAAACTTTTTCTTCTAAAGCCATCTCTCATTTCCCTTTGGAAAAAAAAAAAAAAAAAAAACGTAGAATAAGTTAATTACACTCTATACCCTATATATATATATAAAAGCACAATGGCAAAAGCTCTGATTATAAGCTACTCTTTAAATTGTACTCTTGGTTCTCTTTTTCTATCACTACCTAACTGCTGAAGTGAGCTAACAAAATGAAACAGTATCAGTGAAATATGATTTAGAATGTACCCTTTTTCAGTTTGGAAAAGAACCAGGTGGCTAAGTGCAAAAGTTACTTTATTTTAGGCAAGCACAAATTCTAAAATGTAAAAAAAAACCTATCATATAGTTTCCATTTCTCTTTGCCATTAACAATATACCACACAGCTACCATATTCTCAAAAACGCTTAGAAACGCCAACGATTTCCCAAGTAAGACACTTCATGGCCAGTTACCCCCTTCTAAGTATAGAAACTACTGGTTTTCAAGGGATATGCAATTTTGCCCACCCACCCCCAGGACAATGTGGCATTGTCTACAGGTATCTTTGATTATCATAATGGGTGAGGGGAGTTCCATTGATGGGTAGGGACCAGGACTGCTGCTAATTTCCTACAGTGCCCAGGACACGCCCCTGACACTACACACCAAAAAACTCTTCAGTCCAAAATGTGAATAATGCCAACACCGAGAAACCCTGCTATATACCTATTAAATTCTCGTTCTCTGAGTTTGCATCCTCAGTACATAGATTGTTGCCCATCTCTAAATAACTACTTTTTATAAATCACCTCTACTTTTATAAATTAAATTTTTTTTATTGAGAAATACCATCAACTCAAAGCACCAAGAAAGCCCTAGTAGTAAAACCTTATAAAGCAAAACCATTTTAAAATGTCAAACCAAAATTACTAAATGAAACCATCATCAACTGAGCCTCTATTAAAAGAACACTTAAGAGTCAAACAGGTTTTAATCCATGATTTAACAAATGTACTGCAACATTAAAGATATTAAATTTCAGACAGAAGAGTGCTAAGAGACAAACCAATAGCATGCAATTTCAAGTGCTTGGAAAATCATTTCAGCATCTTGATTGGCATTCTATAGGATATAAATAGGCTGTTGTCCTAAAGTTCATTTGAACACTAGCTGATTAATACCCCAAATATATTGTCCCTTCAGACACAAGTAAGTCTCCCTGGGAAAAAGCAGAAAATAGCTTAAATTCATTTATGGTAAATGAACTGGTATAGAACACTAATACTGAAATAGAGCATTAAGGAATTCTGGCACTAGAATTCCTTGGTCACTAAAACTACAAGGGACACACCAACAGCACTGGTTAGCCAGAGTGGTGACATGGTTGCTATTAAACAAAAAGCTTTTGGAAATTGTGTGAGGTGCTGGGACCCAATGGTGAGCCAAATGTACACAGTCCCTGCCACCACAGAACTCCCAGGATAACAGGAGAGGCTGACATTAGACAAATATACATAAAACATGTGAATGCAGTCAAGAATGGATGTAGAGAGACTAACAAGGAACCTAACTTAGTCCAGGCAAGAGACAGTGGTAGCTTAGATGGGACAGGAGCAGGCGAGGGGTCACAAATTTTACATGTACAAGAATATACCCTCTAGACTTAATGGGATGTAGTTAATGTTTTTACTAATGAAGTGTGAAAGATGGGATACCAAGCTGATTCCCATAATTTTGGTATGATAGATTAATGAAATTGGAAAAATAAATTTGAGAAATGAGGATGCAGGTGGGAGGTCCAGATTTTGATGGGAGCATTGTTATGTTTAAGATGTTTGTGCAATATCTAGGTGAGCAACTAAAGATAGTAGTCTAAACCTCAGAGCAAGTTTTTGGCTGTCAATATAAATTTGTAAATAGGCAGTACTTAAAGCCTGGTGCAGATGAAAGCAAAGGAAAAAAGGATAGCAGGCCTAGAACGTGGGGCTAAAAAACTACCATGAAGAGAGAAATGGGCTACTGAAGATTGAGAGAACAGCCAGAGAAACATTAGAAAGGAGAATGCATTTATCATGGAAGCCAAGGAAAGAGGATACCAACAAGGAAAATAAAGGTTTCCTACATTGAAGTTAAGTGACTCTTATTGGTAACTTGCTTACAGGATAGAGAAGAGTAGGCCCACATTCAGAGGAAAGATTGCCTACCTTCCTCTAATGAAGAGACAAAATGTTGAACTACAGTTTCCGAATCTGACACCAGATGGCAGTAAAATCACAGCAGTTCAGAGCTATCAGTGGCCTGAGGTGGCAGGATACACTTGGGGGATGTTAAGTGTCAAATGTTAATAGCTCAGAATAGAATAATATCTCTTCTCCCCTTCACATCAATCCTTCTCCTACTCCCCACTAATTTAGGTAAAAACATCACAACAGGCCTCAATTTTCATAAGTATCCTTTTTGATAAAGTGGTAACATTAGCCATTTTTTCAGATGTGTGTGTATGTATTACATAATGTATATAGTGTCCACTATATGAACAACACTATGGGGAATTACTCTTGCTTTGAAGAAGCTAAGTACATTGGGAAGGATGGTAGGGTGAGAGGGGGTGAGAACCAAATGTTTAAGAAGGCTGTTACTTTGTACCAAATGTTTAAGAAGGCTGATCAGAAAACTGATCCCGGTCTTAAGGAAATATGAGATTTAGATTAATATTATCTAACAGAAATATAGCCAAGCCACAGAAGTAGTAGTCATATCTCAAGTAAAGAGAAACAAGTCAAATTAATTTTAGCATTTTATTTTACTTAACCCAATATATCCAAAGTATTACCAACATGTAATTAAAAAATTTGGTAAGCTATTTTACATTCTCTTTTTCAGCCTAAGTATTAAAAATCCAGTGTGCATTTTATGCTGACAGAATATTTCAGTTTAACCTGACGATATTTCAAGTACTCAAAAGGTACATGCAGTTAGTGGTTCCCATAATGGACAGCATAGATTTAGATGGTGGGAAAAGTATCACAAACTTTAGAAAAAGCAGTACAGATTAAAGTACTATGTGAACAAGAACTGAAGTAGTTAGAATAGTGAGACCTTAAAAAAGCAGTGAGTGAAAAGCAAAGGCAGAAAACGTTTAAAAGAAAAATGACAGTATCAAATACAGCAAGTCTGGGGGAGACTATGCATTTAAGACCTAGCAGTTGGCCAGGTACAGTGGCTCATGCTTACAATCCCAGAACTTTGGGAGGCAGAGGTGGGAGGACTGCTTGAGCCCAGGAGTGTAAGACCAGCATGGGCAACACAGAGAAGCCTGTCTCTACAAAAAATTAAAAAATAGCTGAGCGAGGTTGCACCCACTGGTACTCCCAGCTATTCAGGGGGCTGAGGTGGGAGGATCACTTGAGCCCAGGAGAGACTGCCGTGAGCCATGATCGTGCCACTGCACTCCAGTGTGTGTGACAGAGCAAGACTCTGTCTCAAAAACAAAACAAAACAAAACACAGCACACCAGGGTGGGCGCGGTGGCTCACACCTGTAATCCCAGCACTTTGGGAGGCCGAGGCGGGGTGGATCACTTGAGGGCAGGAGTTCCAGACCAGCCTGGCCAACGTGCTGAAACCCCATCTCTACTAAAAATACAAAAATTAGCTGGGCGTAGTGGTGTGTGCCTGTAATCCCAGCTACTCGGGAGGCTGAGTCAGGAGAACTGCTTGAATCTAGGAGACAGATTGCACTCCAGCCTAGGCAACAGAGTGAGACCCTGTCTCAAAACAAAACAAAACCACCTAGAAATCATTTGATCTGTCAGTCCAAGAGTCCAGTAAAATTTTGGAAACCAAAGCAGACTGCAAGAAATTAAGATATAGCTAGTGAAGAAGTTAAAAGCCATAACTTTTCTTCCAAAACAGGCTGAAGGAGGGAAGATGGGAGGGAATGATATTTTGAGGAAATATTACTGAAGGCTGATAGAAAAAAGTCAATTCACTATAGAAGGGGAAACTACTAACCCAAGACACAAAAATGTTAATGGTAAAGAAGGAGCCAAAAGTCAACTGGAGAAAGTGAGACAAAGGGACTAAGTAGAAGAGAAGAATATGAAAAGAGTAAATAGAAAAACTCTTATTTCAAGAAAATAAAATACGACAGAGTTCTCATCAGAAGGCCTTTGTCTCAGTAATTACAGAAGTCATCAAAAAAGTTAAGAAAGAAAGAATGTGAATGGAGGCTTTAGGCAGATTAGAAAGTTTTACTGATCCTCTGGGGCAAAGTATTAATTAGAGCAATCCTTCTCAAAATGTACCTCCACAGACCTACCTGCCTCAGCATTTGCAGGAAAGGTGATAGAAATGCAAATTCATGGGGGCATCAACCCTCACCAGCTGAATTAGAATCTCTAGGGGTGTGACCCAGTCTTCTGGATAAGGTTTTCCAGGTGATTCCTATGCACACGAAACGTTAAAAAGGACTGAATTCTTCACTAGCATGTAAGAGTTATATATAAGTGAATTGTTCAGAAGTCAGAAAGCAGAAATTCAGAGTTCATGATAAAGGCAAAACAATTCCCAGTGATAAAAGTAGGGCCTGACCATGCCTGTGGATATATAAAGTTGAAAAATACAAGAAAGAACTCGAGTTAAAGGTGGCATTAAATCAGGATACAGAGGCAGACTGGATAGAGAAGACTGTGAGCCAGAAATTGTAATCATCAAGGAAGAAGAAATGGACTGCTGGAAATTCATCAGAGAATACAGTAAGACAGGGTGGTGTAAATGAGGAAGTTCAAAGATGATGTGGAAAAAGAGGCCTGGAGAAAGTAATGAGGAAGAAGAAATATGCCCGAACTCATCTCAAGAATCAAGGAATTAGAAGGCAAGTAAGTTGGGGGAAAAGTTAAAAATCTCATTCCATTCCTTAAGAACTGGATGACCCTGACCAAGTTATTTAATTTCCCTATGCTTTAGTATCCTCAACTATAAAGTGGGGATAATAATACCTACTTCACAGAATTGATGTGAGGAATAAACAAAATAATATATGTAAAAAATTTAGAACAGAGCCTGGCATACAGCACTCAAAAGATGTTAGTTATGTCTATTTACCCTAGTACCCTGGTATAATTTCCATTAAACCAGTAAAAGGTTTGCAGCAAGAAAGAGCCAGGCATGCCAATACAACTGCTGTATTGATAGCTGCATGTCATTCAGGAAAGCAAAACTATGGAATCTTGCATGTCTGTAAGAGTTTAAAACTAAGCCATAATAAAGCTTCTAGAAAAAGACTTCAGCATGACCTCCCAGGGAACTTACTTTACAGAGGATGAAATGCCAAGAACTTCGGTGAAAGAGTCTTTATGCAGATAAAACATACGAAGTAAAGTAGGCAAGAATGCAGCTCACTAAACTGGAGATCAGAAAATGTTTGCTCTTTCAAAAGTCAAATAATATTTTAGGCACTGTGGCTATATGGTCTCCCAACACATCTTCTCAACATTCCTCTGACAGACAATAGCAGCCACTGATAACATATAAACAAATGGACATGGCTGTGTTCCAATATAATTTTAATTACAAAAACAGAGAGCTGACCAGATTTGGCCTGTGGGTTGTAATTTGTCAACCTCTAATCTAAATAATTATGCACTTCCTGAAAGTTTTCAAGCACAATTTATTAAAGAAGAAAGAGGCTACCTACAGCTTCATATTTCCCACAGATTATCAAGAAAGGTATGGAGTTTTTCACCCCATCTTTTACCAATATCTTAAAATTTTTGTGCTTTAAAAGTTTAATTGTATTTTGGAAAGAAAAAATAATTAAATAATGATAGAAATGTTTTGGCTGGTTCATATTTTGTTCTCTACCAGAGATCTGACGAAAAGCCTTTCTTAAAATATGTTGCATAGAACACTAATCCACAAAATATTAGTATTTCCCATTCTACTACAAAACATAAAAGGGGGTTCTGTGAGTAAATAACTTTGAGAAACACATTTACTTAGAGTTCCACATCTCAGATTACTCCTTAATGGCAGATACAGATTCAACAATTAATTCATCTACTTATATATGGCCTTTTGACCTTAATATAATTAACCTCTCTGAGCTTCATTTTCCTAACCTCTCCAGACACAGCAATTCTGACATGAACGGTATCTATATTACAATTTTAGGTTTTAGTCTTTTCATCATCAGTTATCTCATTTTTAACCTTACATGAATACATGGACTCTCAAGCTTTAAAATATTTTATATAACTGAGACAATATGGGGAGGACAGCAATCACGTATCACAATAAATTCAGGTGAATTGAAAAGTTAAATGTTTGGATGGAAAAGACAGAAGAAAAAGACCCCACCACCCACCCAAAACGACTGTTTAAAAAAAAAAAAAATTTAAGTATACAGGAAGAGCCATTTTGTATCAAAATACCAAGTATAAACTATATACAGAAAGGCCTCTAAGGTGAAAATTAGAACTAGATTGAAAGCAAATTTCCAATTAAAAGAGAAAGTTTCAACATCAATGCCAGTCTTAAATATTAATATTTAATGATTTATTTTTGGCTGGGCACAGCGCTCACACATGTAATCCTACCACTTTGGGAGGCCGAGGCGGGACGGATCACTTGAGGTCAGGAGTTCGATACCAGCCTGGCCAACATGGTGAAACCCTGTGTCTACTAAAAATACAAAAATTAGCCAGGCATGGTGGTGCACGCCTGTAGTCCCAGCTGGTCGGAAGGCTGAGGCAGGAGAATCGCTTGAACCCAGGAGGCAGAGGTTACAGTGAGCCAAGATCGTGCCACTGTACTCCAGCCTGGGGTGACAGAGCGAGACTCTGTTTCAAAAACGTAATAATCATAATAATAATAACTTACTTTCAATCTTTTAATGAATGCTAGCAAAACCACTAAGAATAAGATGAACACACTAATAAAAAATAGACAAAGGATATGAAGATAATTCAATGGAAGATAGACAAAAAATATTGCCTCACTAAATATTAATATTTAAGATAACAAAGTTAAAATAAGTTTTCTCTATTAAATAGGCAAATGATCTCCTCTAACCAGTTACTGTGCCAAAGAATTAGATCTAGGAAAGGGTTTTGTTTAAATATAAGGTAAGTCATAAGGTTGCTTAGTTTGACCTTTCCATGGTGCCTTAATTTAAAAAAAGAAAGGAAACTAAGACTTTGATTTTTCATTTTTACTTATCATAAATTGTGTTTTTACACTAGGGGATAAAAATTTAACAGAAATAGGACTCAACTGCTTTGTAAAACTAACATCATGTGCACTAGTACCTAAGAGTATTTACAGAGTACCCACCATTATTCATAGTAGCTGTGTATGAGCCTCTGTGCCCCTGTTAGTGTTGGAAGGAAAATTAAACAGTAATAAACATCAAGATGCCCTTCTCATTTATGGATTAGTGGAATTCTTTTATAATCTCTCCTTTTTTCCCTCAGAGATAGAAACTCTCATGGTTGACATTTGAAGCCTAGTGCAAACTATGTTCAGCAGTTAATTGTGATGACAAGAATGAGAAGGAATTAAAAGTATTCTGCAACATCTTGTGAAGCAGGCCTAGAAAAAGCCAGATATTTACAGACGTGAATATACAGATGTGTACAGAGAGAGAAAAAAACTTGTTAATGAAGATAAGAAAGGTGTTCTAACAGTCAGAAAAGTATAATATTTGCAGTCCTATCTAATATTTTCTGTGTGGACCCTAGAAGTTTAACCCTCATTTATGGGCCAGAGTAGTATTTCCCCTTTTCGGACCATTAAACCCCTAGCGATTTCTAGCCAAACCCAAGTGTTGCATATTATTCATGACAAAGCTTAAGTAGACACTTAATCTTTAAAAATATTCACTCAGCCTTCAGGAAAGTTCTAAAACCTGTGTTCAAAATGCCAACTCACTGGGGCACGGTGGCTCAGGCCTGTGATTCCAGCACTTTGGGAGGCTGAGGCAGGCAAATTGCTTGAGCCTAGGAGTTACAGACCAGCCTGAGCAACACAGGGAAACCCTGTCTCCAAAAAAAAAAAAAAGAAGAAGAAGAAAAGAAAGCCCGGGCGCAGTGGCTCACGCCTATAATCCCAGCACTTTGGGAGCCGAGGAGGGCAGATCACCTGAGTTCAGGAGTTCAAGACCAGCCTGGCCAACATGGTGAAACCCCGTCTCTACTAAAAATACAAAAATAAGCCAGGTGTGGTGGTGTGCGCCTGTAATCCCAGCTACTCAGGAGGCTGAGGCTGGAGAATCACTTGAACCTGGGAGGTGAAAGCTGCCGTGAGCCGAGATCGTGCCACTGCATTCCAGCCTGGGCGACAGACTAAGACTCTATCATAAAAAAAAAAGTGTCTGGTACTAGCAGTTAGCTGTAAAACCATTCAGTATCAACTAGTATAATTTTCTTCGTGCAAGTATCATCTTGATTTTAAGAATTTTTTTTTGTTGTTTTACCCATAACCCTGAAGCATGCCAAAAAGAGAAAGAGTATACTAAAGTCTGAACATATTTTTAATACTGTTCCATAAATCACCAGGTAAAAACTGCAAGTAAGACAAAGGTCCATTTACCATGCAGAGAAAACTTACAACAAAAGCCTTCCAACTATAGGTTTCTAGCTATGTTGAAAATGAAGGTATCAACATATATGATACAACGCATTCAATACAATGAATTTATACGGCAAATCAAAAAGGGCCTTTGAAGAAACACAAATAACAATACAACCAGGATTATGAGGCCTCCAAAAAACACACTTGACGAAACTGATGCTTTTTATTATCACAGAGTACACAGCCTGAGAGTTAGGACAGTGTCTTTGGCTACATTGCAAACACTTCAGCTATACTGCCCGGCATATAAAAGATGCAGAGTCATCAGGAGAATGGAGGAAGGGAAGAACTAAGGCAGTCTCTCAAAATGTGTTCCTTGAACCAT
Organism: Macaca thibetana thibetana; assembly: GCF_024542745.1. Lineage (NCBI taxonomy): Eukaryota > Metazoa > Chordata > Mammalia > Primates > Cercopithecidae > Macaca > Macaca thibetana. Next base: position 38,487,642 of record NC_065588.1, on the reverse strand, counting down.
GTGTGACTGCAGATTACTTTAGATGCTTTATTTGAAAAGCAGATTTTTGAAGCTCAGATTCTCCTGTTAATACACATCCCCACGGTAACTCCAGCCCCTCACATCAGTCAAAACAGGTAAGAGGTGACAGAACCCTCAGTGTCAGCAGATATATGTTCACTGCTTATGAGTAAAATACAACAAAATGGGAGAAAGGGATATAAGGGAAGGGAAGAATGTAGAGATGGAAAGCATTTACTTCTTATTCTGAATCTCATTTTTCTCTCCTTCCCACATCCAAATATGCACAAATATTCACATAAAATATTGGCTACTTCCTTTCCAGTCAATAGGGACTTCCAAAAAGAATTAAGATTTCAAGAATTATTTTGAGAAAGCAGCCTGGTAATTAGCAAGGCAAGCTTAAGAATAAGTGAAGTACAACCACAAATATCTTTCATTTTAAATGAAACGGAAAAGCACAGGCACTGTGACTTAAGCCAAGGAATTTTCCCCATCACTTCTTCTATCCTATCAAAAAATCAAACGTGTCTCTCTGCTTGAGTTCAGATTAGAAGTTTGGTGGTCAAGTTCAAAGCTCTTTCCACAAAATCACATGTTTACAGTTAAAAGTATTCTAGGAAAAGTAGAACAAACAAACCAAAAAAGTATTCTAGGCATAAGATATGGACTAAGAGATCTTCCAACTAGAACTTTTTTTGTTTTTTTAAGGCGAAGTCACCCTCTGTCACCCAGGCTAAGGTGCAACGGCACCATCTCAGCTCACTGCAACCTCCACCTCCCCAGTTCAAGCGATTCTCCCACCTCAGCTTCCCCAATAGCTGGGATTACAGGCACACGCCACCATGCCCAGCTAATTTTTGTATTTTTAGTAGAGACCGGGTTTCACCATCTTGGCCAGGCTGGTCTCGAACTCTCGATCTCAGGTGACCGCCCGCCTTGGCCTCCCAAAGTGCTGGAATTACAGGCGTGAGCCAGCCTAGAACATGTTCTTTAAGAACAGAAATCTTATCTGTGTTATTCACAGTTTGATCTCTAATACCTAAAACAGTGCCTGCTCTTATAAAGGTAAGATATGCCTAAATTGCTAAACAAAAATACCAAAAAATGTAATGATTCAAAGACAAAAGAAGTCTATCTAACAACGACGAAAGAGTCTAGGCATCCCAGCAAGGTGAGAAACGGCCCCATGCAATTTTATCCAAGGACCTAGGGTGACCACTGTTCTATTATTTCAACATGTGGCTTCGAAGGTCACATGTTTGATGTCATTCCACTCCAAGGCCTACCCTGCAACATAGAAGAGGTAGAATATGTGTGTAGAAGAATACATGTAGAGCTCCTATTCCATTCCACTGGAGCTAGGTTGGTTATGTGACCACGCCTGTCTGCAAGGATGGCTAGGAAATATAGTCTAATCATGTGCCCAGGGAGTGTGAAGAATAGGCAGCAGTCACTGCAAGCATTTCAATGAAAAAATGTGGGATTCTAGGTGAAGATGTCTAATAGGCAGTTGGACACAGAGATCTAGAGTTCAGAAGAAAAGCCAAAGCCAAAGATACAGATGTGTCAGTCATTAGAAAACAAAATACAGGTCAGTGTTTCTCAAAATTCCAGCCTCCAGACCATTTGCATCACAATCACCCTGTGGGTTTGTTAAAAATACAGATTCCAAGACTCCACTCACTGAATCAGAATCTCTAGATAAAGCCTCAACATCTTCATTTATAATGAGCTTCTAAGTGATTTTTATGGACACAAGTTTTAGAAACATAAGCAAAGGGAATTGCTACCATTGATACAGAGAGATAAAGTTACCATAGCTCAGAGAACATGGCCAAGAAAGTAATTGTTAACATGATCCTATGGTTTCTGGACTTTGTCACTTCGTGCTATTTGTTAGACCAGTAGTTCTCAAGTCTAGCTTCACATTAGAATCACCTGATGAGCAACCCCCTCTTTTTTATTATTTTACTCATTTATTTATTATTTTTTAAAAGACGGAGTCTCACTCTGTTGCCCAGGCTGGTCTCAAGCTCCTGGCCTTAGGCAATCCTCCCACCTGAGTCTTCTAAGTAGCTGGGATTCCAGGTGCAAGCCACCGTGCCTGGACTGATGAGCTTTTAAAAAATACTGATGCCCAGGCTTTACCCAAGACCAACTGAATGAGGTCTCCAAGTACGAGACCCAGGCAGTAGCATTAAAAAAAAAAAAAAAAAAAAAAGCCTTCCACATAATTCAGAGATTTAGAATACTGCCAGGATTGAGAACCACTGTATTAGTCAAACTACATTACAGGCTCTTCATTCCAGAATCTCAGATTGTTACCCTACCCCAGAGATTGCAAATTCTGGGGGTAAAAACTCTGCTTTTAATTAGCTGTGAACAAAAAAAAAAATTGAGAGATTTCGCATTTTAAAAATCTGGATTTCTGACTTCTTTTGAAGCAGGCCATGCTGGGCTTACATACTCAAATAGCAAAGATCGGCTGATAACAAGAAGCAGCTGCTCCAATCTGGCATTCATTCCATTCCCTGCCTAGCTACTCTAACTCTATAAGTAATATAGGATAATAGGAGCATTATCACCACAGATAAATATGTGAGCTGTTTACCTGTAACCATTATAAGAACTTTATGCGTAGTGAACGTATTTGTGTACACAGTAATTTAAGTCAATCTTGTAAAAGCTTTCACATCCTCGGCCTCTTTATGAATCAACCCCTCTAACTTCTTCCTTTGAGACCTGGCATTTGAACATAAATACTATCTTTCATCAAGCTCTTGAGTAGTAAATACACATTGAGAACCCTACTTCAAAGGCCTGGGCTATATGAACCTCTAAATTCTCCATCTCCTAAGAAAACAGGGAGAAGCCCAAAAAATTCCTGATATAAGTTCATGCCACCCTACTGTACCCCACATTACCAACCTCCCGGTAACTTCCTCGAATTCCCTGAAGAAGTTAACACAATGGCACAGTCCACATTGTTACCACACATCCTACCCACACCGTGGATGACTTTCAAAATTCACATAATCTGTGCAACAATGTAGGTTCGTGTAGGTTGACCATCTCCTCTCTCTTCACAATTCCTTAGCCATATGTGTAAATCCTAAACTCTGCCATTCATTATCGGGTGTTCTGCAGCTACATTTTTATTGCATTTTCACACTCTAATCACGATGTCTTATCCTTCGGTTTTTTTCACTCCTACAATAACTCCATCTCCACTTTACAAATGCCCTTAGTCTCCTATATTTTTGAGCAATCGATGAACCCCATTCTATTCATTGCCCTTTCAGCCTAAAGGGCAGTATTTGGATCACTCTATAAATACCAACAATTTTTCTGCCCTTGCAATTCTGATGTATCATCTTAGCCAATCCAAAGCCTGAATCAATTCCAAAATCTGTGATTTCCTCACAGATATATACTTGGATTGCCATAAAGAGAAAAAAATCACACTAGAGAAAAATCACACAAACCAACAGGTTGGTCCCACTATAGCTTCATGGTCTCTAATTTCTACCGTGTTTTCAATTCTGCTGAGTATTTTATCATTGATGACCTCAATCTCCCAAAATATACTGTTTCAAAAGTTTCATTTTCCACCACAATCATAAAGGTGTTGCCCTGGGTTCTGACTTTATAGTTCATCAGTCTTGTCTAACTACATCTCATTGGACAATCTCAATTTTGAATGTAACTCCTCCCTTGAAACCATTCCTCCTATATATGGCAATATATACTGTACACACAATAAATAAAAAATACAGATATTTCTCTCTGCCTTATTTCCACATCCAACAAGCATGCCTGTTAATTTTCTACTTCCTAAGTATCTGTCAAATTTAACCCTTTTCCCCATTCCAACTCCCCTTCTCCAATTCAAATATTCATAATTTCTTGTTCAATCTCCAATGTCATCTTTAAAAGTCATCCTCTACACTGAACACAAAATAAACTATAATCTCATTAGTTTACCTTACCCCTCCTCTCCCTACCTGGTTAATATTTCTCAGCAGTTAATATTTTCTTAGTAGTAACTGCTAATAGGATAAAGCTCCTACAGTGAACTTTTTCTAGAACCATAGCACAGGATAAGGGTTGCTTTGTCTTCCTCAAGCACTTATACAGCTTCACCCTATTTCAGATTATGTTATCTACTTGTACATTCATTTCACTCTCTAGATGGTAAGCTGGCGATATAAGCATGGTGCCCTACATATAAACATTTGTACTACTCAAAAAACATTTGCACCACTTAATTAAACCAAAGATGTTCTATAGTATTGTTCTCTGTCAAACAGTAAATTGCCTAAGATAAAACTTGCTACAGTAAAATTAAACAGAAAATCTACTCTATTTTTTAAACAAAAAGTATGAAAATACTGAACACTACTTAATCAAAAATTTCCATAAGTGAATACAGAAAAGTACCCCAGTACTTTTTTTATTTTATTTTTTTTATTGTTTGAGACAGAGTCTCACTCTGTTGCCCAGGCTCACTGCAACTCCGCCTCCCAGGTTCAAGTGATTCTCGTGCCTCAGCCTTCCGAGCAGCTGGGATTACAGAAGCATGCCACCACACCCAGATAATTTTTGTACTTTTAGTAGAGATGGGGTTTCGCTATGCTGGCCAGGCTGGTCTCAAACTCCTGACCTCAGGTGATCCACCCACCTCGGGCTCCCAAAGTGCTTGGATTACAAGCGTGAGCCACCCAGGCTGGTCTCAAACTCCTGACCTCAGGTGATCCACCCGCCTCAGGATCCCAAAGTGTTTGGATTACAAGCGTGAGCCACCTGCCTGGCCTTTTTTTTTTTTAATTTTTTGAGAGGTTCTCACTCTTGTCACCCAGGCTGGAGTGCAGTGCTGTGATCACAGCTCACTGCAACCTCAACCTCCCAGGTTCAAGCAATTCACCCACACCAGCTTCCAAAGGTACCAAACGCACGCCACCACACCCAACTAATTTTTTTGGGTTTTTTTTGTAGAAATGGGGTCTCCTTATGCTACCCTGACTGGTCTCGAACTCCTGGGCTGAAGCTATCCTCCCACTTCAGCCTCCCAAAGTGCTGGGATTACAGGCGTGAGCCACCACACCCAGCCCCTAGTATTTAAAAATAAAGTATATTGGCCACTTGATGATACTCTTGTTCCATATTTTAAAACATTATATAATATTTTAAATCAGTTCCATCCTAAGATTTATCACTATTATTTTATTCTATTTTGAGACAGAGTTTCGCTCTTATTGCCCAAGCTGGAGCGCAGTGGTGCAATCTTGGCTCACTGCAACCTCCGCTTCCCAGGTTCAAGCAATTTTCATGCCTCAGTCTCCTGAGTAGCTGGGACTACAGGCATGTGCCACCATGCCTGGCTAATTTTTGTATTTTTAGTAGAGACAGGGTTTTGCCATGTTGGCCAGGCTGGTCTCAAACTCCCGGCCTCAAGTGATCCGCCCACCTTGGCCTCTCAAAATGCTGGGATTACAGGTGTGAGCCACTGCGCCCAACCACTAAGGTTTATTATAAGATCTCATAACTACAAGGGGAGAAAATGACCTGAAAACAACTCATCCTAAGTCACTAACTCTTGGTAGAGTATGGCATGTTTCTTTGACACGAAATGAAATAAATCCTGATATATTCTGAATTTCATCTACAAGCATGTTTTGAAAAAAAAAGACATTATAATCATTGTGTAAATACAGAAACAAGGTGAGCAGGTGATGACACACTTGAAATGTAGATAACTTTACCAGGCATGCCCAAATATGAAAGTGATCACTTTCAGAGTGGGGCGGGGCAGTGGGGAGTGGGCAGCAGGGAAAAAGACAGAAAACTTGACACATGCTCTTTTCTTCCATTAGCTGTTATTTAATTCAGTTGCTTCCAATGATTCTACACTTCCATTAGTAAAACACATTTGAATATAAACCACTAATACATGTATGCTAGATTTATAAAGTATATAATGTTCTACAACATGAAACACATAACAACGTGAAAAAAAAAACAGCTAGGGCATAAAGTTCCACTGCCAGTAATAGGCCTGTGGAAAATGGTGTGAAAGCAAGGTGGCCCTGTAACACCCACCCAGTGGTGGCAAACTACAAAAAATAAAAATAAAAAATTTAATTAAATAATTAATTTTTAAAATGGTGCTGGAGAGAGCAAGAAGGAAGACTCATGTGGTCAGAATAATAACCACTTTTAGGGGTGTGAACAAACACAGTGATGATACTGGTGTCAGGTCTGGAATTTGACTTTACCTTACCTACAAGGTTATAAATTAGACTGTTACTGTTTCCTGGATCCTAGCAGACTTCTGGGTCAGAAAAAAAACTTTACCACTCATAGCACGGCAAGCAACACAAGCATTGGCATGTTTGTGTCAGTTCGCTCTGGTACCACGTCCAGGGGTAACGTGATATAAGCCTAGATATATGTGGCACATGCAGTGGGTGTGGGTCACAACTGAGGAACACTGAACTTTTTACACCAAGCAATAAGCAAGCCTGCTATTTGACAAACCGGGAGACATTACTGTGGCCTTCAAGATTGCTCATTACGCCGGGCGCAGTGGCTCAAGCCTGTAATCCCAGCACTTTGGGAGGCCGAGACGGGCGGATCACGAGTCAGGAGATCGAGACCATCCTGGCTAACACGGTGAAACCCCGTCTCTACTAAAAATACAAGAAAATTAGCCGGGCGAGGTGGCGGGCGCCTGTAGTCCCAGCTACTCGGGAGGCTGAGGCAGGAGAATGGCATAAACCCGGGGAGGCAGAGCTTGCAGTGAGCCGAGATCGCGCCACTGCACTCCAGCCTGGGGCACAGAGCAAGACTCCGTCTCAAAAAAAAAAAAAAAAAAAAAAAAAGATTGCTCATTACAAACACATCTCTGAGAACTACCCTGAATAATGAGTGAACAGAGTCTTGCATATCTCGACAAGATGTGCAGAAGTGTAAGACACCCACAGAGGACTGTCTCTCCTAACAACTGGGAGCCAGATTTCCCACAGATGGAAAAAGGAGATAAAAGTATGAAATAAAGGAAAAGGTACTGCCATGATCTCATAGTCATGAATACATATAAACACTGTATAAAAATAAATGCAGAACTAAAAGTCTGTGTGTGTCTGTGTGTTCAGATTCTTGGCTTCAAAAAATCACTCTCCACTACAGAAAGCCTGTGTTCCTTGGAGAAACACCTGCATTTAGAGTGAGGCAGAGAAGCCTGAGACTGAAACATCTTGTGTCAGAAAGAGGTGACCAAAGAATGATGTCGACATGTCAAAACAACACAGACGACCCTGGTTTGGTGATGGATTCTTAGATATGACACCAAAAGCATGAATAACAAAAGAAAAAAAATAAATTGGACTTCATGAAAATTTAAAATGTGCATCAAAGAACATTATCAATAAAGCAAAAAGACAATTAACAGAATGGAAGAAAATATTGCAAATCATGTATCAGGAATAGCTTAATATCATACTCCTAAAATTCAACAACAAAAAGACAAAAAACCCAGTTTAAAAAAAAAAAAATCAAAAAACTCAAAACAGACATTACTCCAAAGATATACAAATGACCAATAAGCACAAGAAATGATGTTCATCATCACTAGTCTCATTAGGAAAATGCAAATCAAAACCACAATGAGATACGACTTCATGCTCACAAGGATGGTTACACACACAGACACAGACACAGACACAGACACACATGGAATATAACAAGCATTGGCAAGAATGTAGAGCAACTGGGAACCTTCTACATTGTTAACAGGAAAGTAAAATGGTGCTGCCACTATGGAAAATGGCTTGGTGGTTCCTCAAAAAGATAAGCATGGAATTACCATATGATTCAGTAATTCCACTCTTACAAATGTACCCAAAAAACTGAAAACACGGACTCAAAAGAGATATTTGTACGCCAATATTCACTGTAGCATTTATTCACAATGCCAAAAGTTGAAAACAATTCAAATGTGGGTTTCTGTACCCACTAGAATTAAATTAATTCTATTCAACACTGTCAATAGAATTAATGCTCATGAATTGTGTACTTAAAAATTACGTAAATGGCATACTTTATTGTGTTATATATATTCTGTCACAAGAAAATATTTGAAAAACAAAACCAACCAACCAACCACAGAAGCTAACTTGAAGGGACTCTCACTGGCCAAATTTGAGCATCAAAATAGTGACAGCAATGAATTACAACCCACTGAATAAAATAGGAATCTATTAGTCCATACATACATAAACAAAGTTTTGTCTGTTTTAAGGGGGTAAAGAGGTGAAGAGAAAGTTCTTCCTTACAATAGAACGCCAGCATAATAAATATAGAAAGAATGGGCTAACCACCCATTAAAACCCATCATATTTGTTTAGTAGGGTTGGACTGCCGTAACAAATTATCATAGGCTTAAACAACAAACTATTTATATTTCTCATAGTTCTGGAGCTGGGAAATCCAAGATCAAGGTACGAGCAGATCTGGTGTCCAGTGAGGACCTTCTTCTTGGTTTGACAATGGTTGTCTTCTCATTGTATCCTCACATGGTGGAGAGCAAGCTCTTATGTCTCTTCTCAATAAGGTACCAATCCCATTCATGAGGAATCCACCTTTACGACCAAATCTTACCTCCCAAAAGGCCTACCTCCTAATACCATCACAGTGGGGAGCTAAGATTTCAACATGAATTTGAGGGGACATAAATACTATGTCCATAATATTAATAATTAACTCGGGCAAAACCATCAGTGGATGCTAAAACTAGCAGCTGAAAGTGAACAAGAAATGATACAATCACATAGTTTCAAAGTATCTCCACACAAAGCAATTTCAGAGGGAAGGACAACTTAATAGTAAAGAAACTTTGCAGACTCCATTTTAAACAAGTGATAAAAGTCAAAGATACCAATAAGGGCACAAACCAACAACACGTGCAGCCTATAGGAAGAAAAAGAATTCAGCGGCTGGGTGCCGTGGCTCATGCCTGTAATCCAAGCACTTTGGGAGGCCAAGGCAGGCAGATCACGAGGTCAGGAGTCCGAGACCAGCCTGGCCAACATAGTGAAACATCGTCTCTACTACAAATACAAAAATTAGCCAGGTATGGTGGCACACGCCTGCAGTCCCAGCTACACGGAGGCTGAGGCAGGGGAATCACTTGAATCTGGGAGGCAGAGGTTGCAGTGAGCCAAGACCACGCCACTGCACTCCAGCCTGGGTGACAGAGTGAGACCTCGTCTCAAAAAAAAAAAACCAAAAAAAACTTAGCATCACTTCAGGAACAGTCCTGGCAAAAACGTACAACCTAGACCTAATCTCTAATCATGAAGAAATACAAGACAAACCTAAACTGAGAAAGAAAAAAAACAACTTGCCCTGTATTCATCTTGCCAAAAACAATAAACCATAAAAATCAAGAGAAGACTAAGGAGCTGTTCCAGATTGAAGAAGCCTATGAAAATGTGATTTGTGAGCCCAGATTAAATTTTTTTGCTATAAAGCACATTACTGGCGGCATTTCTGGAGACATTAATGAAATCTCTAGTGAAGGGTTACAGGAGTTCTTTCAGTTATTCTCGCAATTTTTCTTTTCTTTCTTTTTTTTTTTTTTTGAGACGGAGTCTCACTCTGTTGCTTAGGCTGGATGGAGTGCAATGGGTGATCTCAGCTCACTGCTGCCTCCATCTCCTGAGTTTAAGTGATTCTCCTGCTTCAGCCTCCCGAGTAGCTGGGACTACAGGTGTGTGCCACCACGCCTGACTAATTTTTGTATTTTTAATGGAGATGAGGTTTTGTCATAATGGCTAGGCTAGTCTCAAACTCCTGACTTCAAGTGATCCACCTGCCTCAGCCTCCCAAAGTGCTGGGATTAAAGGCCTGAGCCATCGTCCCTGGTCAGTTTTTCAAATCTTTTAATATTTTCTTCCTACAGGACAAAGAATCACTTTGTACACCCCACTGACAGAAACAAAAACACTGACATGGCTTTCCTAATTGCTCAGAACATTACCAACAGATACAACTATTCTCTTTGCATGGTTTACAATGCATTAAATCTTTTTCTACAACAACAGCTATTTTCTGTTCACAAAGTCTTTCAAGTAGGAAAGCTTCAGTGAGCCCACCTGATATAGAGACTAGCTTACAGAAGCCAGATAGATGCCAGGCAGTAAAAGCTATAGCTACTGTGATAGCATAAAACCTGAGACATTATTGAAGATACTCAAACATCAAGTGAAGACATAGGCAGATATGGACAATACAAATACTCTCTATTCCCTGCTTTTTCTTCGTAAAAATTATGTTTTGTTATTTGTTAAATATGTATAATTCATATTAAAATGTAGGCTACATGAAGTTGAAGGCTTTATATTCCCAAAGACTAGAAGAACATCTGACACATCAGACACCACAAGAAATATTTAATAAATGAATGAATATACCATCCAGAATGAACTCCATACCCTGAAAACAGAGAATATACCTTGTTTTAATGCCCATGGTATAGTTATGGAAGCTGATCAACTAATGAACCATTAATAATCATGGATTTTAAAAGTAAAATTACAGTACAGGCAACACTATCATCACAGAATAATTAGAATACAGTATGTCAGAATCTGTGTAAATTACTATATATCAGAATCATGGGATACAGTTATGGCACTACTTAAAGGAAATTTCAAACTACTTACATTAAATAAGAAAAATAAACTATCCAAATTAAAATGTTAAGATTTTTATTAAAAACAAATAAAACACATGTGTAAAAGCATTTTTAGCAGGCAAACTGACATCTATTAATATTTACAATATATATATATACCCACTGACCCAGAAATTCTGCTTCTAGTAACCTATCTTATAAAAACTAAAGTACTAATTCATGAAAATATTATGTACCAGAATTTACTGCAGCACTGTTTTGTACTGTAAACAGAGTGACTAGCTAAATTATTTGGCATATCCTCACCATGAACTATTACTTGGCCATTAAAAAGACTCAATTTGGTTGGATTATAGGCTCATGCCTATAATCCCAGCACTTTGGGAGACCAAGGCAGGAGGATCGCTTGAGCCCAGGAGTTCAAGACCATCTGAGGCAATAAAGTGAGACCTCATCTCTACAAAAACGTTAAAAAATAAAATAAAATAAAATAGATGGGTATGGTAGTGCACACCTGTGGTCCCAGCTACTCGGCAGGCTAAGGCAGGAGGAATGCTTAAGCCTGGCAGTTCCAGGCCACAGTGAGCCGTGATCACACCATTGCACTCAAGCCTGGGCAACAGAACTTTGTCTCAAAAAAAAAACAACAAAAAAGACTCAGTTAAACAATCAAAAACCCTAAATGTTTATGAATATAGAGAAAAATATGGAAGAATTTATACCAAGATGTTATCATGGCTGTGGCGATTAGAGATGTATGTATGTGTTTTTATTTCATTTATGTGAAATTTTATATGCATACACAAAATGTTTTTTAAAAAAGACAGGAAGAGAAAAATAAAATTAACATAAAAACTGTTATTTTACAAACTGAAAAATCACAATGGCAAAGATATAGAATCAACCTAAATGTCCATCAATGGATGACTGGATAAAGAAAATGTAGTACATACAGACAATGGCATACTATTCAGCCATAAAAAAGAATGAAATCATGTCTTCTGCAGCAACATGGATGGAACTGCAGGCCATTATCTTAAGTGAAACAACTCAGAAACATAAAGTCAGAGACTGAATGTCCTCACTTCTCACTAATAAGTGGGAGCTAGATAATGTGTACATATGGACATAGAGAGTGGAATGAGAGAAAAGAGAGACTTGGAAGGGTGGGAGGCGACTGAGGGATGAGAAATTACTTAATGGGTACAATATACATTATTCAAGTGGTGGGATACACTAAAAACCCAGACTTCACCACTACACAATATATTCATGCAACAAAACTTCACTTGTATCCATTAAAATTATACAAATAAAAAATAATAAAAATAAATAAAAACAATTAAGTTAAAATAAATTTATTTGCAGATATTTCTTTGGAGGAGAAAGATAAGCCACTAGATGATCTAATTTTTCAAAGTGTTTTACAATTCTGCTTTTCACATAGGTCTTAATTATATCAGACATTATCTGGATATATCAGGCTCCAGTGTCACGTTTTTTAAATGTTTATCCCAGCACACTATTTATTGAAAAGTTCATTCTTTCTCCATTGGATTTGTAATGCCACTGCTACTATATCCCAAACTCCAGATATATTTAGATTTATTTGCAGATTCTGTTTCACTGGTCTATTTGACATCAATAGTACAACACTGTTTACATCACTACAGCTTTATAATTACGCACATATGGTATCTTGAGTCTTCACGTGTTTTTCAAGGCATTTTTGCCATTTAGCCCTTTACTCTTTCATATTACTTTTAAAAATCAACTTGTCAACTTCCATGCAAAATAAAAAATAAAAAAATTTTGATTTTTGACTGGAACCAAATTAAATTATCACCTTAATTTGAGGAGAACTGATATTTATATGACATTGAGTCTTCCTAGCTAAGGATGTCATGATTCTCCTTTTACTCTGATTTACTTTTATTTCCTTTAGAAATGACTTGTAATTTCCTTATATAGGTCTCACACACTTTTGGTGTGTTTATTCCTATTATTCATTACAGTTTTTATGGTAAAGTATTTTGAAAACAAATTTTCTAATTTATGCTGATAGCTGATCTTATTACATTGAACCTTGCTAATTTCCTAATAGTTCTTGTAGTCTATAGACTTTCCTAGATTTTCTGCATAATTATATTATCTTTAAATAATTGTGTTTTTCATTCTAATTCTTACAACTTATTTATTTTTCGCTTTACTGTAGGGGTTGTTACCATGTTGAGTGGAAGCAGTGACTAGGTGTCATTGTTTGGTTCTGATTTTAAAGCAAATGTTTCTAACTTTACCACTCAGTATAGCAAATGCCCAATTACCCAGTCAAGGAAATTCTCTTTCCATTCCCAGCTGGCTATTTTTATAACTACTCAGTGATGAATTTTATCAAAGCATTTTTTTCAGCATCTATTCTATTACTTCTTTTGGAAGAAACAGTCTGCCATGGGTTCTGAATGTCCCTGCACATAATTGCCATGTATGTCAAATTCCAAGACCAAACTATCCACTGACACTGAACAGTTTCTGAGGCTGGTTACAGAGACGATTAAAAAGGTTAAGGTGACCACAATGTGACTACCATGGCAGGTCACTCCCAGGGAAAAGAGGACTAACTTGCTTTCTGCTTTCTACAAAAGGTACCAAGCTCTTGACCCTGGGTTCCACAGCCACAGTGTATCCCACTGTGTGCATAGCCACCATCTCTGCCTATCACATCGCCCTGTGGGATTTGGGGACAGGGAACCTGCACTACAATCCTGATCCTCTTGCTGACTGCTGTGCTGTGAATAAAAATCTGTCTTGCTCTGATTCACCGAATCTTGTCTACTTTTGGCATCTATGAAGTTGTGACAGTTGATGCCTTGCCACTCTCTATGAGACTGGTGTTATTTTCCCTGATAGTTCATAAGAAATCTTTACAAGGCTCCTTTTACAACTTCCAATACCACCACTGTGATGTCATTTAAAAACAAAAACTATCAATCGATTTAAATGTGTCCATCGTTTCCTTCCCACAACTATTCTATTAGATGCCCTCTATAAGTAATCAAAGCCAACAATGATGGAGGCCCTTGCAAAATGTGTTTCCCAAAAGAACTTTATTAAAGAAACTGAGATAATGCCTTACGATACTCTTTGTAAGAACCCAAGTATTTCCAGAATACTTCTGAAAAAATGCCTTACTTTCTAATTAAGCAAACCTATCAAATTAAGTTCTAATTAAGTAAACCTCATAATCCATACCACACATTAATTTAATAATTAACTTGCAAAACTACATCAATAGTTTTTTGTTTTTTTTTAAAGACAGAGTCTCACTCTGTTGCCCAGGCTGGAGTGCAGTTGCATGATCTCAGCTCACTGCAACCTCCACCTCCCAGGTTCAAGCAATTCTCCTGCCTCAACCTCCCGAGTAGCTGGGATTACAGGCGACCACCACCATGCCTAGTTAATTTTTTTTTTGTACTTTTAGTAAAGGCGGGGTTCTACCATGTTGGCCAGGCTGGTCTCGAACTCCTGACCTCAAGTGATTTGCCCACCTTGGCCTCCCAAAGCACAGAGATTACCAGTGTGAGCCACCACACCAGGCCCAAATATTTTTAAATATATTTTTTATGATTTACAAAATGCCAAGAGATGTGGAACACTAGTTATCAGTGCTATTATACTGCATAGTCACATAAAGAATATAATGCTTGTTGCTTTCAAACTTTAAAATCCCAGTAAAATATTTCATCTATGTGCTTGAGTCTATATTTCAAAAGCAGACATCTCGATGAGTCAAGTATCAAAGTACTTATGCTATTATTTTTATCCTTTTACCTGTATTCAGGTTGCCTGCTTGCAGAATGATCATCTCTTGTCCATCTATAGCCAGATTCATCCTGTAACATAAAAAAGCTACTTAGCTATTTGTTTACATTATTTTGGACAAGTGGGAAATATGTAACAATACTACCAGAAACTAGTCTAAATTTCCCTCAACTTCAAAGGCATTTAAAGGAAAAAACATTCAGCAAGTCATCCATTTCAACAACTGAAAGAGTAGACTGACTGAGAACCTGTGGTACCATTTATCTCTATTAAAATGCTTAAATTATTTCTTTGGTAGACTCAAACCACCTAATTGCCAAAGACACATATATCAATATCACAACAGTAAAGGGCTATTTGAGGACATAGTCTAAATTTAATAAAGCACACATTTCTCAACCTCACATTTTTCCTTCTGTCAAGTTCTCTCACTAATTTTCAGATTCAAGCCCAATGAAAAACTTGCCACTTTCCCATTTTCCTGCTCAAGTTTTATTTTCTCACCTTATTTTCAATTAAAAACCAAACTGGAAACAATATAAGAAACTGTCACTTACTGATAATCTGTATCAGAATAAGATTTAAATTTAGTTAAGTTTAAATAAATTTAAAATTAATCAAATAAAGCACATTTTGTTCTCTAAGACAGACATATATGCAAAGGTGCATCAAAAAGAACCATATAGCAATCCACACCAAATTACTTTAAAATTACACATAGAATTGGCTGGGCATGGTGGCTCACGCCTGTAATTCCAGCACTTTGGGATGCCGAGGAGGGTGTATCACTTGAGGTCAGGAGTTCAAGACCAGCCTGGCCAACATGGTGAAACCCCATCTCTACAAAAATTAGCCAGGCACGGTGGTGTGCGCCTATAGTCCCAGCTACTTGGGAGGCTGAGGCAGGAGAATTACTTGAACCCAAGAGCTGGAGGTTGCAGTGAGCCAAGATCGTGCCACTGCACTCCAGCCTGGGCAACAGAATGAGATGCTATCTCAAAATATAAATAAATAAAATTATACATAGAATAATACAATATGCAAATTATGTATCAGGAAAATGGATTCATCTAAAATAAATCTTCCTCTTTAGCATCACATACCCTATTCTTATATAAAATATAATCATTTTCCATCTCAATATTAAATATAAACACAATTCGAAACTTAACTGCAATAATAAAATATTAAATCAAGTAATCTGCTTGCATTACATAACTGAACTCTAGATAAGAATTAGTGTCATGAGAGTCTTAAGGATCACAAGCATGCTTGTTGTCTGTTTGAAGGGAATTTAAAAAAAAAAAGTTACACACACAAAAGTATAAAGACAAATACAACTGGTAACAATATTAGAAAAAACTGCCATTGAAGCTCTATTATGCTACAAGTTTTTAGGAAAAAAAATCATTTTCATGAGATTTCAAATACAAACTGGTCCAATGAATAGAAAACTCACATAGCGTTTTCATAAAAGCGGTAACAAATGAGAGGGTGCACTAAAATCTCAAACTTTCACCACTATTCAACTCATCCATGTAACCAAAAGCTACTTGAATCCCAAAAGCTACTGAAACAAAATAAAAATTTAATAATAAAGTAAATATGAGGGCCACAAAAAAGAAACAGCATGACATACAAAAACTGAATAAAATAAAAATCAATTCTGTGAAAAGTAAGAAAGCTATAAAACCCCAAACTTTAGAAACAAACACAAGAAAACATTGAATAGTCTCATGACAACTTTGGAATTGTTAGGGGTCACTATGACGCAGTCGGAAGAAAAACCAGACCCCCATACATACCCATCCTGAGTAAATCACCTTACCTCCATTTCTTCAAGCGTAAAATATGAAAACTAATTCCAACAGCCAAAGTGAGGTCAAAATATTTTATAAACAGGGTTTGAATATGTACTGTTAATAGTCATATTATACAGTAGGAAAGGTGGGGAAAGAGAAAAGGTGGAGAAAAAAGAGAAAAGGTAGGAAAACAACCTAACTGAGGAATACTGAAAACATGCAAGGTGGGACAGAGGAATTCCATCAAGGAATAGTATTAAGTTCAATTACAGATTACTGCAACATTAAATACACACTTCTAGATTATTAAGAATGCTCAAGAGAAACAAGTTGTAATCATAATAATAGCAGCTAACTATTTTTTTTTTTTTTTTTTTTGAGACAAAGTCTCGCTCTGTCACCCAGGCTGGAATGCAGTGTTGCGATCTCAGCTCACTACAACCTATGCCTCCCAGGTTTAAGCAATTCTCCTGCCTCAGCCTCCCAAGTAGCTGGGATTACAGGCAACTGCCACCACACCTGACTGATTTTTGTATTTTTAGTAGAGACAGGGTTTTACCATGTTGACCAGGCTGGTCTTGAACTCCTGACTTCAGGTGACCCACCTACCTCAGCCTCCCAAAGTACTGGGATTACAGGTGTGAGCCACCACACCTAGCCAGCTAACATGTTTAAATTGCTTCCTATGACAATGTTTTGAGTGCTTTCTAATCTCAGTTAATAAACAGACTTTAGGCTGGGAGTAGAGGCTCATTCCTGTAATCCTAACACCTTGGGAGGCTGAGGCAGGCAGATCACTTGAGGTCAGGAGTTCGAGACCAGCCTGGCCAACATGGTGAAACCCTGTCTCTACTGAAAATACAAAAATTAGCCAGGCATGGTAGCACGTGCCTGTAATTCCAGCTACTTGGGAGGGTGAGGCAGAGAATCACTTGAACCCAGAAGGCACAGGTTGTAGTGAGCCAAGATCGCGCCACTGCACTTCAACCTAGGTGACAGAGTGAGACTCTGTCTCAAAAAAAAAAAAAAAAGAAAAGTAGGTCATCTAGTAAGAAATGGTAACCACCTGCCCATCACTTATTAAGTACCAAGACAATAGATTACCTTTAAATGGTTTTGCAAATCCCTGCCAATTTTAGGGGATTAAAAAAAGCAGGCTGGTTGGAATTAATTTCATTTAGATAGTGCCACCCAGAGTGCTTACCTACTTTGTCCAGAACCCCAAGATTCTTGACTACTAGGTCCCATCTGACAGCTCCAGCAGGCAATTCACATGAGAGCATCAAGCAGAAAGTGTTTATTCAACTGCTTTCATGGCCGTCACATAAATTTTTTAAATTACATTAATTTTAAACTTATAAGAAATAACAATTAGTACATGGGGGAAATTTACATACTCCTCTGTGAGGTGGACCACTTCTTCGATCATGAGAAAAACTGCGGCCCTCGTCATAGTCTCGGTAATCAACATGACTGTAATATCTACTGTAGCTTCCTTCACCAGGTCTGTCTAGCAGTGGTGGTTTCTTTGGCACAATATTAACTAGTCTATTGTAGCCATCCTAAAACAGACAAAAAGAAATATATACAAATCACTAATTTCTCTATTTGGTTTTGGAAAGGTTTTAAAAAAAGCACAGGAGTTCTTACCCTTAATCAAATAAACTAAATGTATAAACAAAAGCATTAATGAAATAACATAAATATAACTCAATACTAAGGTCTTCACATGGATTAAAAGAAATCAAGTTGTTCAATGAAGAAAGCCAGGTGTTCAAAATAACATGCAGCAATGCAAAAACCAATAATAAAAGAAAAAATACAATATTATCATTTTAATAAAAAATAAACAAGACAGAATGTTACAGTAGCTCTATCCCTAATTGCCTAACAATTTTAGAAATAAAATTATGTAAGACAGCACTCATATTTGGTCTACTGTGTTTGAACTACACTATTTAGAAGAAATATAAACTATTTACACACGAGCAACAGCTAATGATGATACTGAGCCAGAATGATCAAAAGGAAACATTTTGCTATTTTTCCAGCAGTAATGGAGAAGGAGAGCCTTTGGCTTTACAGGTCTAGAAGCAAAATAAAAGCTGATATAAATTTTGAATTAATTTTCAAAGTACTGCAATACATTGTTAATGTTTTAAAAAATGAGTAGGTTTTTTGTGAGACTTGGGGAATTGGACACAGGGAGAATATATGTCTTAGGTTACTGGCTGCTATAAAATAACAAAAATGATTATCAATGAAAAGAAGTAGAGAGCTACAGAACATATATCCATACATAATCTGGACTTGGGCATTCATGGCACATCAATCAATATCAAATGAAATATATGTTTAAAAAAAAAAAAACTGTAAAGCCTGATATAACATAGGATCAATATGAATTAACCAATCTGGAAAAAACCAAAACTTACAAAATATAAAGCCCAACATTCAGAGCTGTTTATCCATCATCCCAAGCCTGTAAAATGAAATTAATACTAACACCTACCTCATGGCATTGTGAGGACTAAATGAGAAATGGAATGCAAAGTGTTTAGTACCGTGTTCAGGCACACAATAAGTTCTCAAAAAATGTTTGCTATATTGATTACTACTGTGCAAGTCTATGGAAAAAAATACAAAGTACGTCAAACTGTTTCCTTAAATTACTTCTTAGCCCTAATGACTACAACTATTCAATTGTTATTAAATGACTATATACTATTCAAATCTCTCAACATGTAGGAAATTTCTCAATGGGTCAGGAAAAAATAAAATCAGTAGTTTATATTTATTTGAGAGCTTAAAAGATCTAATTTTTCCCATGGGGATCTAAGGTGGTTACCTGCTTTAGTATGTTAGATATTAAATTATAAGATATATTCTACATTTACATAAAATGATACCACAAATCAATATATGACTCATTCTTCTACAAACTACCTTTCACAGAGATTTCAATTAAATTTAAGGAAATATTAAGCTGCTCCCCCCCAAAAAAAACCTGGCATTAAGCCAAAATTAGTAAAATTACAATTTACAGCATTTCTAATTGAAAATTTGTCACTCATAAAATCAGAATAACTGACTTCTCCAAATTCCAATAAACCATAAAAAGCCATTACACAACAGTCTTGTTTGAATATGATTATCTGGAGGGATGGTGGGGCGAGTATGCATGCCTAAACACTTCTATGAATCGAGAGCTTATTGTTTTACAAAGCACTCTGTTCCTCTGTTCAACTGCCCCAGTTAATAGAAAGTTATCTGGGGACTGTAAAATGTATTTGGTAAAACTTTAGGAGAAGTAAAATTCAAATCACATTTAGTTACTTATTTAAAAAGTTGCTTTACCAACTGAAGTAAATGAAAACAATCATTCTAAAAGTTGTTTAATGCCAGGCATGGTGGCTCACACCTGTAATCCTAGCACTTTGGGAGGCCAAGGCTGGTGGATCACTCGAGGTTAGAAGGCTGAGACCAGCCTGGTCAATGTGGTGAAACCCCGTTTCTACTAGAAAAAAAAAAAAAAAATTAGTCAGGTAAGGTGTGCATGCCTGTAGTGCCAGCTACTCAGGAGGCTGAGGTAGGAGAATCGCTTGAACCCGGAAGATGGAGGTTGCAGTGAGCCGAGACTGCACCACTGCACTCCAGCTGGGGCAACAGAGCAAGACTCCATCTCAAAAAAATAAATAAAATAAAAATAAAAGTTGTTTAATCAGCAAAAGAAAAAAAAATTCAGTAACAGCTCTTATACCTGGCTATAAGGACCAAGTTGGTATTTTGAGAAAGTGTTCAAATATATGTACATTATACCATCTCTGCTCTGTAGATACCTAATCTTAAAGAAAACTCCCTAGCTACATGAAAAGATTTAAGGAAATAAAGATGACTGCAGGAGCCTGTAACAAAGCAGGACTGTATTTTTAAAGTGTTCATGTCTTATCCAGGTATACCATTCAAGGATTTTTGCTCCCAAAAAAATCTATGATGAGTGGCAAAGAATTTAGAATTTCCCTTTCAAATTTTTTTTTTTTTTAGATGGAGTCTCACTCTGCAGCCCAGGCTGGAGTGCAGTGGTGCAATCTCAGCTCACTGCAACCTACTCGTCCTAGGTTTAAGCAATTCTCCTGTCTCAGCCTCCCGAGTAGTTGTGATTACAGGTGCATGCTACCATGCCCAGCTAATTTTTGTATTTTTAGTAGAGACAGGGTTTCACCATATTAGTCAGGCTGGTCTTGAATTACTGACCTCAAGTAATCCACCTGCCTGGGCCTCCCAAAGTGCTGGGATTAAAGGCATAAGCCACCACTCCTGGCCCTTTCAAAAAGATTATATTGTTGAAATTCAAAGAGTATTTTTATTACCTGCATTGCCAGACATGAATAGAAATAACAATACTGTTTGAAATTCTTACGCAAATCTCACATTAAGCTGTAAACATGTAATTTCCCTTTCTATATGCTAACATAGGTACACAGGCTTAAGGTACTACTGATATGTTTGGAACCTCCATTTTAGAAACATATTGGCAAAAAGTCAATTTAAAAATGGACAAAGACCATGAACAGGCATTTCTCCAAACAAGACATAAAAATGGCCAGCTCCCTAGCTGTAGGCAGCTGCCTAGGTTGCCTTGTACCTAGGCAAGCATTACACTGCTGGGAGAACAGTAGCCAATAGCTGACTGGCATTCTGGCCCTGGTTCATGCCAACTCTGTGTTGACTACACCAAGATGCTAGCATAGTTGAAAAGAAAAAGAAAAAAGAAAAAAAAAAAAAACGAGGCCAGCTGGGCACAGCTGCTCACACCTGTAGTCGCAGATACTTGGGGGGCTAAGGTGGAAGGATCCCTTGAGGCTAGGAGTTCAAGGCTGCAGTGAGCTGATTGGTGACTGTACTCCTCCAGCCTGAGAAAACAGAGTGAGACCCCATCTCCAAGTAATAATATTTTTTTAAAAAAAGGTCAACAGATATATGAAAAGGTGCTTGACATCACTAACCATAGGGAAAATGCAAATTTAAACCACTAATGAGACACCCCCTCACACCCTTAAGGATGGCTATGATCAGAAAGACAAGAGACAACAAATGTTGGCGAGGGTATGAGGGAAAGAGAACCCTAGTACACTGTTGGTGGGAATGTAGATTGGTACAGCCATTATAGAAAACAGTATGGAAATTCCTAGAGAAAGTAAAAATAGAACTACCACATGACCCAGTAATCCCTCTTTTGGGTATATTGTATACCCAAAGGTGATGCAATCACCACCTGTTCAAGATATTCACACTCTCATGTTCATTGCAGCATTATTCACAATTGCCAAATTTAGAAACAACTTAAGTTCCCATGGATGAACAAAAGGATCGAGAAAATCTGGTATATAAATATATTAGTGGAATATTATTCATCCTTACAAAAAGAGGGAGATACTACCATTTATGACACATGGATGTACCTGAAGGACATTATGCTAAGTGAAATAAGCCAGAAACACACACACACAAAAACATTGCATGATGTCATTTATATGTGGAATTTAAAAAAAACGAAACAGAGCTCAAATACAGAGATAGAGGTAACTGGTTACCACAGGTAGGGGAAGAAATGGGGAAAGGCAAGTCAAGGAATACAAAATATCAGATAAGTAGGATGAATAAGTCTAGAGATCTAATGTACAATATGAGGACCAAAATTAATAAAATTGTACTGTATTAGAAATTTTTGTGAAATATACAAATTTTAGGTGTCCTTATCACACAAAAAGATAGCTATGTGAGATGATGAATGTTTGTCTCCTTCACTACAGTAACCACTGTACTATGAATATGCATCCATGTGTATCTGCATCTATATATGTATCCCTTAACATCATGTTGTAAATCTCAAATATACCCAATAAAATTTATATTAAAAATAAGTAAATAAAGATAAAAAATGTAAAGAAAAAACAGGAAAATACCTTGGAAAACAATGGCCCCATAACATACAAACCAGAAATAAAAATTATGACTTATAAAGAATATCTTAAAAGGTTAAGAACAGGCCGGGCGCGGTGGCTCAAGCCTGTAATCCCAGCACTTTGGGAGGCCGAGATGGGCGGATCACGAGGTCAGAAGATCGAGACCATCCTGGCTAACATGGTGAAACCCCGTCTCTACTAAAATATACAAAAAACTAGCCGGGCGAGGTGGCGGGCGCCTGTAGTCCCAGCTACTCGGGAGGCTGAGGCAGGAGAATGGTGTGAACCCGGGAGGCGGAGCTTGCAGTGAGCTGAGATCCGGCCACTGCACTCCAGCCTGGGCAACAGCGTGAGACTCCGTCTCAAAAAAAAAAAAAAAAAAAAAAAAAAAAAAAAAGGTTAAGAATAACAGGGTAATTTTCAATTAATCAAAAAATAAACTCAATGGAGTTGAAACGTTTCTATTATTTCAAATGCAGATATTTCAAATCTTGAATTTAAATATAAAATCTCAATTTACTCCATCAATGATATCAATTTTCACTGCTTCTGTTTATTAGTAAAAATATCTACATACTAATATAGATATTAATATATATCTACATATTAATGATTATATAAGTATCCTTATCAAAAAGATCAGAATTTTCTGCGGATGTTACTAGCATTTCCAAAAAATATGCATAGAATTTATAGGATTTGCTACTCCAAAGTTAGTATTAATGGTATGATCAGTCAGACCAAAAATAAAAAGTACATGTAGCTCATTTAAAAGAAAAGGTCTATCTATTGATAATTTATCTACTCTGGCAGGATATTAAAAACAAACAAAAAAAAACTTGCACATAAATACTTTTGGAAAGTTATACTACAATGAAATTTAAACTTTCAAATCTGTCATCATCTTAGGGGTGAGGTTTCACCCCTAAGATTACTACTGCAAGACCCTCTAAGTGTGTGTAATAAGAATTCTTCAGTTTGCTTATGTTAATGAGAATCTGGTCAGAATAAAATACCTAGTTTTCCAAATGGTGAAATGGTTTTGTTAGAAAATAATCAGCTACTTCTTAATTTGCTACACATTCCAATATAACTATCTGTTACAGGGAATGCTTTCATTTTAGTAAGTAAAAGCACCAAGTTGAAGGTTTTTATTTGATTCAATATAAAAATCTGTATCAAATTTTTCACACTGGCTGGGCATGGTAGCTCACACCTGTAATCCCAGTACTTTGGGAGGCCGAGGGGGGGCAGATCAGCTTGAGGCTAGGAATTCAAGACCAGCCTGGCTAACATGGTGAAACCCCATCTCTACTAAAAATACACGAAATTAAACAGGTGTAGTGGCACACGCCTGTAATCCCAGCTATTTGGGAGGCTGAGGCACAAGAACTGCTTGAGCCTGGGAGGCAGAGGTTGCAGTGAGCCGAGATTATGCCACTGCACTCCAGCCCGGGCAACAGAGCAAGACTCTGTTCCAAAAAAAAAACAATCCATACGGTGGTTAAATCTCATAATTAACTAGGTAAAAATTATTAAATGTTTCTTTAAAAATATTTTTTTTCCAATATGTCATTAAAATTTACTCATTTTAACAAAAAAATTTAATTTAAAATGAAAGTATTAATATAAAAGTATTAAGACCATCTCCCCTAAACATTTTTATCTTCTAGCAATAGATACTGAAATACTTAATGACATCTGAAGTGTGGTATCATGGATTTACTTCAAAATAATCTAGGAGGGAAGAAAGTGGTAGAGGCATAGACAAAACAAGATTGGCAAAGAAGCTGATAATTGATTTCTCCTTTGGGAGTTGATCACATTAATGTTATTATATGCTTGATTTTTTTCCCCTTACAAAACATCAAATAACAACTAAAACACACTAACCTACCAAAGAAGTAAGTAAATACAATGGTATATGTAAATAACGCCATTATGTCCTATCACAATCAACTTACAATGCAAATGTAAGCCTATAAAAACCTTATTGGTCTTATTTACTGCTCTATTCCCAGCACCTAGAACAGCACCTGGCACACAGTAAGCACCACATCCATAATATATATATTATACCCTGGCATCACATGCTTTTTACAGAAAAGTACCATACAAACTATATCTAACTAAAATATTCTATTACACAGGCTGGTAGGCTTTTGCTTTCAAAGGTTGTGATTTCCTAACTCTGATCCCTATAGTCTACAACATGCATTTCTATTGTAGCACTTGTTGATTTATTTCACTCACTGATTCTTCAATGAAATATTGGTGTTTCTGAGTCATTCCAATGTCTTTTGGTGACAGTGGGTCAAAAACATGAAAACTGGTATTGACCCAGAGAGCTAAGACATGTTATTAGAGAACGTAGCCAAGAATTGATCACATTTCTTCTGAAAATAGTGACAACAAAAAGAAAGTTAAGTCCTTGCAATTCTGTCAGCAAAGAAAGCAAAACACCTCTCAAGGCAACTCTACACAAGGGAATATAACTAAATCAAACTCAGCAAAGAAACACTTTTTTTACATTTCATGTATGTAACTTTCCCATTTAAAAAAACTATTAAAAAAATTGCACTCTAGCTAATAATATGTATGCTTGAGGAGTTAATGGGAAGGATACTGTTGTCCACAATTTACTCTGAAATGTATTCAAAAACATAGATGGATTAATAGCATGAATAAATACATGATAAAGCAAGTTTAGTAAAATGTTAATAGTTGAGTCTAAATGGGGAGTATATGGATGGTCACTATAAAATTCTTTTGACTGATGTATGTTTGAAAACTTCCATAATAAAATATTGGGAAGTTGTACGTACATGGAAAAATTTACATGAACACTGATGACTATATAAAATAATAAAAAAATGTGGGGCATAAAAAGAACAGAAATTTAAATATGCCTGTGAAGATTTTGAATAAAAGTGTTTCATGAAATAAGAATGGAAAGAAAAAATATTTCAACATTAACACATTTTAAACAATGTTATATGAAATATCTATATAACTGAATTACTAAATTAAGTAGATTTGACTGTCAAGTTGGTCAAAAGAAAAATTTCTGGATTATGGTTTGAGTACATTTACATTTGAGAACAAGTGGAACTGATATGCATCCCATCTATTCCCTACAAAGGCTCAGATACTTACAAAATTATGTTCTGGATTTACTAAAGGATTTATTTTTGATTGGCTAAACTCTCTAGGAGAGAGAAATAAACAACGACAAGAATTATAAAAAAGATTCAATTAATCTAAGGAAGTAAATATTGTTATTTAACTACTTAATTACAAAAACTAACTATGTAACTCAAATTTACCACAAATGTGACAAAAAAATAAAAAAAAAACTGCTCTTGACATCACTATTCGTCAATATTGTTCTCCCTGCTGCTGCCAAAACCAGAAAAAACTTTTAATGTAAAATAATGTATTTGTTAAAGAAACAGAAAAACGAAGAGGGATAAGCAGATAGGACTGCTTCAGCCCCAGCTCTATTGTAATTGTCCAGAATATAAACTGCTAGTGCTCTGATCCTAATTTCCAAACTTTACAACTTTTAAAAATTCTGAAACTGGAACTTCTCTCCCATTTTCAAAGAAGCTAATGGAAAACCTGACATTTTATGTTGCGACTTCATTAAAATGTTCCATATTACCTACCTGTTTCCCAACAGGCTAAGAAGCTGGACCCCTATAAGTGGAAGTTTACATGTATTTAAAAGCCATTCTGGGCCAGGCATGGTACCTCATGCCTGTAATCCCAATTTGGGAAGCCAAGGTGAGAAGATCGCTTGAGCCCAGGGGTCTGAGGCTGCAGTGAGCTATAGCTGCTCCACTGCACTTCAGCTGGGTGACACAGCAAGACCCTGTGCGTATGTACGTACAAATGAATGAATGAATGAATAAATAAATGCCATTCTGTCACAAAACTTGATAAAGGTTAAGAAATCAGATAACTAAGCTCATAGAAATTATAGGTTTAAAGACAGAAAGTATGCTTTAAAAACAAGAGCTTTACAGGTATCTGGAAGTGTAGATATTCTGTGATGATTGATTTCCTTCCTATAGAAGAAGCGTATATATTTACAAACAAAGTCTCTGTAGTGCACTTCTTTGAACTTTAGTCTTCCACCTACCTACCCAAGTTTAAGACCAAATAAAAATTTCTGCGAAAGCCCCTTATAAAAGTGACTTACTATTTATAGGTAAAGAATTTAAAAGCATACCATAAAGTGCTAAAATAATGACTAGTAAATTTGTTAAGCTGTACACTGAGGATAAGATTGCCAAAACTCAAATTAAGTATAATTTAACATCAAAACCAAAGTATATCAGTGTTCAATTGTCTTTTCAGGTTTATCAAGGCTAGAAACTCAGAAAACAGCTGCTTTCATTAATGAGGTCATACTACTACAGAAGGTACCTTCCCAACAGTCACCACTTCACGTTGCACTTTATGTCACATCTAGTAGTTCCTCAAATACATTTCTTTTGTATCAGAATTGATCATAAATGGGCAAAGGGTGTACCAAGAAAAAAGGGAGAAGCCGGGCGCGATGGCTCCCGCCTGTAATCTCAGCACTTTGGGAGGCCGAGGCGAGTGGATCACCTGAGGTCAGGACTTCGAAACCAGCCTGGTCAACAAGGCAAAATCCCATCTCTACTAAAAATACAAAAAATAACTGGGCGTGGTGATGGGCGCCTGTAACCCCAGCTACTCAGGGAGGCTGAGGCATGAGAATCACTTAAACCCGGGAGGCAGAGGTTGCAGTGAGCTGAGATTATGCCACTGCACTCCAGCCTGGGCAACAGAGTAAGACACCATCTCAAAAAAAAAAAGAAAAAAAGGGAGAGAAATGTAGTAAAATTGTTTTTTGATAAAGAACAGGATTCAAATATACAAAACAAAATAGAATGTTACCTTCCTCTCTTCCAGGCACTAACAATAGTGGGTTACCAACTTAACTAGTTTTACATCTTGAAAAAAATAATCTGCCTTTTCAAAACTTTGGAGGTATGACATACATACAAAAAAGTGTACAAATCACAAATGTATTGCTGGATAAATTTTCACAAGGTGTAAGTACCACCCAGATTAAGAGAATATTCCTAGCGCAGCAAAATCGTTCATTGTGCGGTCTCCCAGTCACTACTTCCTCTTCCCAGAAGAAACCACTTTCACTTGTTTTGGAATGTGACATAAAATAAAACACGCAGAATAAACTCTTGTGACTGACTTCTTTCTTTTAATATTATGTTTGTGAAGTTTATCCATGTTGTTGCACCTGGGAGTAGCCCATTTATTCTCATTGGTGTATAATTTAAACAATCAACTTTGCTGTTGGACATATGGTTTGTTGCCAGTTTGACGCTCTTACAAATAATGCTTCTTATGAACTTTCTCATATATACCAATATGATACGCTAATATGGTTTTTAAAATAACATTAGATTATCTAAGCGAATATTTTGAAAAAAATTTTTCCTTTTTTTTTTTGAGACAGGATCTCTCCCTCTGTTGCCCAGGCTTGAGCTCAGTGGCACAAAACACGGCTCACTGCAGCCTCAACTTCCTGGGCTCAAGCAATCTTCCTGCCTCAGCTTCCCAAGTAGGTGGGACTACAGGCATGCACCACCATCCGTGGCTAATTTTTAAAATTTTTTGTAGAGACAGGGTCTCACACTGTTGCCCAGGCTGGTCTCAAACTCCTGGGCTCAAGTGATCCTCCTACCTTGGACTCCCAAAGTGCTCAGATTATAGGCATGAGCCACTGTATTCAGCCTCAAAACTTTTAATAAGTTATATTTTCATTAGATTAAAAGTAAGAAAATATAACTATTTACATTTCTAGTTCAACTACTTTAACCCGAAGATTCAGTGGGTCCATTAAATCAGATGTAAATACAAAACTACTTTTTTCAACTAACTTTAGATAAAAACAACAGCAGTGGACGTATCTGTGACTTTGTTATTAACAGAAATCACAGATAATTTTATGCCATGTTACAGCTAACTGTTACAGGTATTGCAAAATATCATTTGGAACACTCATCACTACTTTAAAATTACAGCAATGAAGCCGCCACCACTAGCTTTTGATATTTAATGGCCTACTAAAGAAGTAACTCTATTACTAGATCACAAATTTGGTTTTTAATAGTTTGATAATCATTCTCAAATGTAAGTGCACTTAGTTCTGTGCATTTTATTTATAGGTTTAAAAATGTTATTCTGAGAAGGGATACATAGGCTTCACCAGACTGCTATAGGGATCCATAGCACAAAAAAAGGTTAAGAATCTACGCTTTATTTAACTAAGATGCAGATGTAACACAGAAGGCACAGGGGATGATCTTCAAGAGCCATTTATTTCCCTATTGAGGGAAAGAGAAGGCTTTAAATTACTAACCAAAATAAGCCCAAAAAATGTACCAGAAAAAAATGTACCAGAAAAGAAAGAATGCACCAGAAATAAAAGGACCTGAGTCTTGGGAAGGAGGGATATGGAAATACAGAAAGAAGGATTTGTATAAACTAGGAGAGGCTGATTGGGGGAACAGAAAGACCAATCTAATGGAATTGAAGAAAAAGGAGAGAAATGAACCTGCAAAAGGTCTGCTCAGGTCCTGTGCTCTCAAAAAGAGAAAAACAATCTAGGCTCCTCCATGAGGAACCAAGCAGTCAGTTGACTTAAGGAAGTAAGGTTTACTTTTAGGCATTTAAGAGACAGCTGAATACATCTAGTCTGATTTTAAGGACAATTGTGTTATAAAACATATCTCCCTACCTGCTTACTTCTCATAAAATTATGAGGAATGAGAAGCCTGTTTCATATTTACACAAACACAGATAGTATTAAATGAAAATGTTTGGTTTTGTTTAGATTTTTCCACAATATGCTGATTCATTAAAGACTTCCATCACCTGTCATTTTTACCTCAACTCCTGTCACTATCAATGACTTCAATTCATATACATCTGTATTTTTTAAATTCTGCATGTAAGAATCACTTAAACTTTTAAACAATACCGAGGTCCACATTACACCCACAGAGACGATAATTTAATTATCTAAGACGGGACCCATACAGTGGTACTGAAGAGCTCTCC
This sequence comes from Macaca thibetana thibetana, assembly GCF_024542745.1. NCBI lineage: Eukaryota > Metazoa > Chordata > Mammalia > Primates > Cercopithecidae > Macaca > Macaca thibetana. The sequence continues at coordinate 38,458,237 of NC_065588.1, read as the reverse complement.
AGGAAATCTTAATGTACAGCAAGGATTGAGAGCTTCTGATCTAAATCACAAATCTAAAGTCTATCCTAATAGTCTCCTTGCTCTCAACTCCAATAACTTACACTAGCTCTCTATTCTCATTGTCACACACTGAACTTCACTCAAAATTGTTCCATCTTGGAAATCCCACACTCTAAAATACTGATTACCTATCTTTCTGCTACACCAAAGCCTTCCCTAAGCCTTTCCTGTCCCTCAACCACTCATTTCTTTCAATCTCCTGTCCCTCTCAGCCTCACTCTCTTTATCAGCCCATACCAAATGGCATATTACTTCAATAATTCTCTGGGTTAGCACCGTCAACATCCTTATCTCCCTGGGTCCACCACTCATTTTACAATCTTAAATCAATACAATAACCTGCCTTCCTCTGCCCCAAAGTAATAAAGCACACAATCCTACAGACTGGTGCCCAGTTGATGGCATAACCATACAGAAAACCCTTTTAAGTATCTTCAAAACACAGAATTTAAAATTCCTAATGGGGCCGGGAGTGGTGGCTGACGCATGTAATCCCAGGACTTGAGAGACCAAGGCAGACGGATCACTTCAGGCCAGGAGTTCAAGACCAGGCTGGCCAACATGGCAAAACCCTGTCTCTACTAAAAATACAAAAATTATATGTGGGTAGCAGTGGCAGTGGTTGATGCCTGTAATCCCAGCACTTTGGGAGGCTGAAGGAGGTGGATCACTTGGGGTCAGGAATTTGAGACCAGACTGGCCAACATGGTGAAACCCCATCTCTACTAAAAATACAAAAATCAGCCAGGCGTGGTGGCTTATGCCTGTAGTCCCAGCTGCTCAGGAGGCTGAGGCAGGAGAATTGCTTGAACCCAGGATGCAGAGGTTGCAGTGAGCCAAGAATGTACCACTGCACGACAGCCTGGGTAAGAGAGTGAGACTCCATCTCCAAAAAATAAATAAATAAAATTTTTAAAAAGCCAGGCATGGTGGCATGCAATCCTAGCTACTCAGGAGGCTGAGGCACAGGAATTGCTTGAACCCGGGAAGTAGAGGATGTAGTGAGCCAAGATCGCACCACTGCACTCCAGCCTGGGCTACAGAGTAAGACTGCCTCAAAAAAAAGAAAAGAGGCTGGGCATGGTGGCTTATGCCTATAATCCCAGAACTCTGGGAGGCCAAGGTGAGCAGATCACCTGAGGTCAAGAGTTTGAGACCAGCCTGGTCAACATGGTGAAACCACGTCTCTACTGAAAATACAAAAATTAGCCAAGTGTGGTGGCGGATGCCTGTAATCCCAGCTACTCAGGAGGCTGAGACAGAAGAATTGCTTGAACCCAGGAGGTGGATGTTGCAGTGAGCCGAGACTGCGCCACTGCACTCCAGCCTGGGTGACGAGAGTGAAACTCCATCTCAAAAAAAAAAAAAAGGAAAAGAAAAATTCCTAATGGGATATATCCTTGGCAGAGTGGCAGAGGGGAGAGGGGAAATAAAGAAAAAAGTCATCCCTTTTCCCTACAAGTAAACTACAGAATAACCTTATCAAGTAAAAAATATAAATAAAAACACTGGGATTTTGATTAAAAACATAAAGTCTACAAATTAACCTGGAAATAAATGACATAGAGTAATAATTAAGTCTGGCCATCCTGAAATATAATGGGCATCTTTATTTGTTCCATCTTAAATCATTTTAAATAACCCCAACCTGGACTGTAATTTAGGACAATGACAAACCTAAAGACGATACCACCCATCAAAGTGGGCTATAGGATTAAATGTGACACAAGTAAAAAATAACTAAAATAGAAATAAATATTTGTGGCTTCTGATGGTATATAATGAATCTATAATATATTCATATACCATCACCACAACCTTAGTCCCTTGGTGCTTAGAATGGGTCTGTGCAAAAGTTTAAGTTAGCTTTTTGACCTTCCCCAAACCCTCCTTTAGACCTCCATAGGGGATTCTGGGGAGTCAGTACACATAGTCACTCAAATAAATATTGAGCTTCTATTACCTGCTAAATACTAGATGTAGCACTGGAAATAGTAAACAAAAATAGAAAAAATAGTAAACTTTTCTAAGTTCTTTGGGCTTAGAAAAGACTTGGCTCAAAATCCCCAATTCCCAGAGCAACAAAGAGACAAGAAGTAGGAGAGCACACCAGAAGCTGCCTGTCTGCCTGACCCTGAGCCTCAAGGCATTCTTACTTACCATCCAGACTGCCTGACCACAGGACAGCACACCTGCAGCAATCCTAACAAGGGATATTAACATGTTTCCACGCTAGGAAGAGAGTTCCTCTCTCTTAGAATGAAAGCCTACTTTTAGAATTTCATATATTCAATTTGTAACATTTTTAGGAATATAGAAAAAAAACAGGTAACAGCCAATAACAGCAGGAGCAGGTACCCAAATACTTCTTTGTTAACTGATAGTATAATCTTTATAAAATCTGTAATTTTGTCCACAAATTAAATTAAATATAAACCCTTCATTTTAGAAACTTAAACAAGAAATATAAATAATAAGTTTTCTACTTAAATAAAACGTTGTCTTTTATTTTCGAACTTTTAACTTTTAAAAGATAAGCTTGATCTCTTTTGTAACCTACACTGGTAAATTTCTGACACTTGGCCTAGCTTTGGTCTATCAAATTAACTCAGACACTAGGTTTTTTAATCATTCAATATGTAGGAGTAACTTACACTGGGATGACTTCGAGGAGGTGCTCGTTCTCTCGGAATTCTATCATATTCGTATCGTCCCTCAGACCACATTTCGTCTCTTCTGTAAGCCACTAAAGGGAAAAAAAAAGAATTATGGTTTTTATGATACTAGGAAGTAACAGAAAAGATAGGAAGGAATAAATGATTACTTTCCAACACAAATATTTTCCAGAGATCTTAAGGGGGGGAAAAAATGAAAGTGACCAAAAGGAAAAATGTTTCTTCCAAATAATTGAGATTTTCTTTAAAAAAAAAATAATAATAATACAGAAAGCCCTATCTTCCTTCTTAGGCAAGACTATTTAAAGTTTCAAAGAGATTATTGCCACCAATTATGGGAGGAAAATCCATAATACTTCAGATCACAAATACTTCTTCATTCTCCCATAGCAAAAAATAGAAACGATTCATTTTAATGAACACTTTAAATGGCTGATAAGCAAAGCTATTCCTATTTCTTGGTGAATAGTTCGTATAAATAACATTAGTTTTTTGCTTTTCTATAGTCTTCATTTAATACATATCTACTCTATGTTAAATAATGTGTTTTTAACTGAAAAATGTGTTAAATGAACAATCCTGCAAAAACACACTCAACAATCCCTGAAAGAAACCACTCCTGATTTTTTTAATGCTATAAATTTATTTTAATGCAAAGGCCGCCTCACAAAATGTGAAATTAAAAGTTCCGTCAACATTTTTCAGGTTTGGGATTCAAAGAAGTGGGGGTGGGAGGGTGTATTCTTTACATAAATGCTTCCTACTTTGACAGCTGATACATTCTGGGTAGAGGGTGAATACAGTGTTATAGAATTCAAGGGTATACAGCCACAAGAAGAGATGAAAATAGAAACTGAACAGACAAAAGACAAGGTAAACAAGGCAAACAAGAGATGAGAATAGGGTACGGGAAAAGAGATCATTTATATGAAATGGCAATACCATAAATCAGAAGTTGGCAAATTTTTCTGCAAAAGATCAGACAAATATTTTCAGCCTTGTAGGTCACAGATCTCTTTTACAACTACTCAAATCTCCAGCCACAGACAATATACATAAATGTATGAATGTGTAAACTGTATTTACAAAAACAGGCTAGCGCTTGCAGGCAGTAGCTTGACAACTTCTGGAGTGGATGACAAATGGTTAACAGAGAAGAATCAGGAGAAAGTGAAGTAATCATGGAGCAGGTTCTAAAGCAAGAACGGTGAACCATCCTGATGTGTAGAAGAACCACCATGAGCAAGAAACGAAAATGGTCCAGGTAGTAAGTTAGTGCCTTTCAGTACATAGAAAGTAGGGCACAGATATGTGAAGAAGAAACACATTTCAAAAAAGACTTAATGTCAAAAGATTTTTGGTGGCTCCTTATAATGTAATACTGAGGGAGGGGGAAACAGATCGCTATTCCATTTTGGCAGTACAGAATAGCTATAGCATTCTAATGATTCAGTTAGTTTAGGTTAAGGAAAAATTAAAGGCTGCAAGAAGGGTGGAACTTTTTTTTTTGATGTTATTATAGTAAAGCAACCAATTTTCTCTGTAAAAACATACCTATAATATTTTCTAATACAAACAGATCCAATATAATGAATTAGCTAGCCAAAGATGCCTAGGAAAACATACTTTAAATCAAAAATTAACTTTTTCTCAAAACACACATTCAAGAGAAAAAAATTAGCTTGTAACATTATGCATGAATAAAACTGAATTCTCTGTCTACAAAAAGACCTCATTTAATAATGTATGATTCCAAGCAATCAGTCTTTTAGGTGCAAGAATTTATGGAAGCTTGAAAGGTAAGTAAATTGTCAACATTACTCCTCCTCCACCACCTTTACTGAATCCACTAAAGGTTTCAGTCTAAAGAGTTAGATTTTATCCTTTTTAAGATACAGTACAGAGAAATAGTAATAGCAATGAATTAAAATCAAATCAAAGGGGGAAAACATCAACAGCTATACCCAGAAGAAAAACAGACATATGAGCAAACAGTTCACAAAAAAATACAAATGGCTCTTAAAAATCTTTTGAAAAGACGTTCAACCTCCTTCAAAATAAAGAAGATGAAAACCAAAACTATAATGGCATACTTATTTTCATCCAAAAGCTCTGCAAAAATCCAACTGCAGTGATGAGATTAAAGAAAGCAACACTTACATAGGTTAATAAAGGAAGTTGGCCAGGCGCGGTGGCTCACGCCTGTAATCCCAGCACTTTGGGAGGCCGAGGAGGGCGGATCACGAGGTCAGGAGATCAAGAACATCCTGGTTAACACGGAGAAAGCCCGTCTCTACTAGAAATACAAAAAATTAGCCAGGCGTGGTGGCGGGCGCCTATAGTCCCAGCTCCGTAGAAGGCTGAGGCAAGAGAATGGCATGAACCCAGGAGGCAGGGCTTGCAGTGAGCCAAGATCGTGCCACTGCACTCCAGCGTGGGCAACAGAGTGAGACTCTGTCTCAAAAAAATAAATAAATAAAATAAAAATAAAAAAGTTTAAAAAAAGGAAGTATAACTGGTACAGATTGGGAAGAATTTGGCAATATTTATTAAAATTTTAAAAACACATACGCTTTGACCTGGCAATTCTACTTCTAGGTATAATTGTACACCTTTGCATAGCAAAGATTGAAAGGAACTTAAAATATTCATCAAAATAGCACAAATTAAATTGCTGAACCAATCAGTTACATTTATACAAAAGGAATATTTTGTACTCCTTTTGTAAATTGACCAATCAGTTACATTTATACAAAAGGAGTATTTTTGCAAACCATTTCAAAGAAAAGTAACCCCAGTAACAATATGAAAAGACTGCCAAGATACACTGCTAAGCAAAGAAAAGCACAGTAAAAAGGCCAGGTATGAATATATATGCATATGTACAGACTACTCCTGGGAGTAACAACAAGAGAATGTAACAGCAATTACCTCTGGGGAGAACTAGGTAGCTGGGCAGAGGATGAATACTTTACTGCACAATGTATATATACTATTATGTATTACAAAAGTATGTAACTGTTTTTAAAGTTCCTGAAAATCATTCAATAAGCATAACATGTGAAGTGATGGTAAAAATGATTAATGTAAATTAATACACTAAAGGAGAATGTAAATAAAAATAAGGTTTGTAATAAATGAGAAAAATAAACAAGAGTTCTAAAGAAACACTATGTAGTTTAATACTGAAATATTAAAATTTACTGGTGTCCCACAAAAAATGTAACAATAACTACTATATTAAATACTACTATACCATACTTACTTGAGTCCTTTTAGGAATCAAATTTAACGTTTTCAACAATTTCCTGTAAGGGGGGGAAATACAGACATAAAGATTTGTGTCTGTATAAACCAACCAATATAGAGAAATAATTAAACCTTCATTAATTGTGTAAACAGAACTCTCAAGCCAAACTCCCTTCAAACATACTCTTGAAAATAGAAGATATTATTTTGGCCACCAGAGGCCACCCAAGTTTCATAAGAACAAAATTATAATAAGAGAATTCTAGTCCTAGAATTCTAGTCTAGAATTTTGCCAGTTGAGAGCTGGGCAAGTCGTCTCTCTTATCCTTATCTCTGAGATTGTACTAGATGTTTAAGGTTGTTTGTTAGCTGTTATTATAAACACTGGCTTCAAAATACCTCCATAGTTCAGTATGATGAAAATTACCATCTCCTATGGTAATTAGAAGACAGAATACACTAATATCATCTTACATTCAAATGGAAACTTGCAATTTTCTTTTTCTTTATTTTACTTAGACAAGGTCTCACTCTGTTGCCCAGGCGGGAATGCAGTGAGGCAAACACACCTCACCGTAGCCTTGACCTCATGGGCTCAAGCGATCCTCCCAACTCAGCCTCCCTAGTAGCTGGAACCACAGGAATACCACCACACCTGGCTAATTTTATTTTTCAGCAAGTCATGTCTTACCATGTTGCCCCCATGATAGAACCTTGTAATTTTCAAAGGATTTAAAAATAGCTGATAAGTACAGCAAGCTTCCTGATTAGTGGCATATGTTGTTTATGGTATTATCCAGGCTTAGGAAATTGACCAGTTAGTGATGAAAATAGACTCCCAGTGAGTGATCCTGCTACCTGCCACATCATCACTACGTCTCCGCGTATCAGTGCAGTTTCAACGGTACTCCAGAAAAGTTATCTAAGCCCCCAACAAGATATGCAAACTGAAGAACCAACAGAAAAATAGAAGGACCCTCTACATCACAATTAGGCAGAGAACAGAATTAGAACTCAGTGTGGAGAATACATGCTTCATTTAGAAGTGTACTAATAACTAGCTCTGGATTATAAAAATCTTGTTCTCTTATGCCATATTCAATGAAGACAGTATGCTTAATATACCATCATGGGATATTTAATTCCAGAAAGAAAAGAAGCCTTTCTTAAAGCACTCCATTGGGCTACCCAACCACTGTTACATTAACTTCACCTGAGGGCTGAGAGGGTACAGAGGACTTGCACTCTAAGCAAAAGTGTCATGGAAATTGAGAAAACAAAGTCACAGGCAACATCCTTCTGTCAAACCATTAACTCTGAATCCAAAGCCAAGATAATGGATCTGTTTTTTCATTTTATCCAATCTGGTTATAGTAGCAACTTAGGCTATAGTAACTCTGCATTCCAACCTAGTCAGCTTCCATTATTAAATATACTCAGGATAAATAGCTTCCCCTCCCCCCCAAACTCATTCCTTCACTTTTTATATTCATTCAACAACTATTGATAGTCAACTAGGGTTACTGAACAGCAGTCACATTTGACCTCAAACTTTAGCTGAACATAGGTCTTTGCACTGGCAATTCCCTGCACAGAATGTTCCTCTCCAGGTGTAGGGAAAAGAAAGAGAGATCAGACTGTTACTGTGTCTATGTAGAAAAGACATAAGAAACTCCATTTTGATCTGTACCATGGCCGGGCGTGGTGGCTCACGCCTGTAATCCCAGCACTTTAGGAGGCCGAGGGAGGGGGATCACGAGGTCAAGAGATCAAGCCCATCCTGGCTAACACAGTGAAACCCCGTCTCTACTAAAAATACAAAAAATTAGCTGGGTGTGGTGGCAGGCACCTGTAGTCCCAGCTACTCAGGAGGCTGAGGTAGGAGAATCGCTTGAACCCGAGAGGCAGAGGTCGCAGCGAGCCGAGATCTCGCCATTGCACTCCAGCCTGGGTGACAGAATGAGACTCTGTCTCAAAAAAAAAAAAAAAAAAAAAAAAAAAAAATATCTGTACCCTGAACAACTGTTTTGCCTTGAGATGCTGTTAATCTGTAACTTTAGCCCCAGCCTTGTGCTCACAGAAACATGTGTTGTATGGTATCAAGGTTTAAGGGATCTAGGGCTGTGCAGGATGTGCCTTGTTAACAGTATGTTTACAGTCATCGCCATTCTCCATTCTCGATTAACCAGGAGCACAATGCACTGCGGAAAGCCGCAGGAACCTCTGCCCAGGAAAGCCGGGTACTGTCCAAGGTTTCTCCCTACTGAGCCAGCCTGAGATATGGCCTCATGGGATGGGAAAGACCTGACCGACCCCTAGCCTGACACCCGTGAAGGGTCTGTGCTGAGGAAGATTAGTAAAAGAGGAAAGAAGGCCTCTTGTGGTTGAGGTAAGAGTAAGGCCTCTGTCTCCTGCATGCCCCTGGGAATGGAATGTCTCGCGGTATAAAACCCAATTGTACATTTGTTCTGTTCTGACATAGAAGAAAACTGCCCTGTGGCTGGAGGCGAGATATGCTGGCGGTAATGCTGCTCTGTTCTGTGGATGTTTGTGTGGAGAGAAGCATAAATCTGGTCTACGTGCACATCCAGGCATAGTACCTTCCCTTGAACTTATTTGTGACAGATATCTTTGCTCACATGTTTTCTTGCTGACCTTCTCCCCACTATCACCCTGTTCTCCTGCCGCACGCCCCTTGCTGAGACAGTGAAAATAGTAATCAATAAATACTGAGGGAACTCACACACTGGTGTCGGTGCAGGTCCTCCATATGCTGAGCGCCGGTCTCCTGGGCCCACTGTTCTTTCTCTATATTTTGTCTCTGTGTCTTATTTCTTTTCTCAGTCTCTCGTCCCACCTGACGAGAAATACCCGCAGGTGTGAAGGGGCAGGCCACCCCTTCATCCAGGTATCTGTGGAATTAACTTTCCTGCCCTTCAATGTCACCTTCTTAATGTCACTTAACTAACAGATCCCCCAGTTGTGCTATTTTTAATTAGACTAATAATCTAAGATACTATATAATGTACTTTTAATACACATTAGTCCTTCACTAGTAGTATTTCTACCAGTAGTATTTCTAGTAGTGAGGGTGTAATCTGTATTAAAAGTACACTATATAGTATCTTAGATTATTAATGCTAATAATAATAAACAGCAGGAATGTCTACTTGTTCATTGATGAATATTAAGCTCCTAGAACAATTTGCACACTGTGCTCAGTATTCAGAGTGAATTAATATTCTAATGCTTCTATTAGAAAATATTTGAAATTCCAGGCCAGGCGCGGTGGCTCACACTTGTAATCCCAGCACTTTGGGAGGCCGAGTGGGGGTGGATCACGAAGTCAGGAGATCCAGACCATACTGGCTAATAGAGTGAAACCTCATCTCTACTAAAAATACAAAAACAAAATTAGCCAGGCGTGGTGGTGGGCACCTGCAGTCCCAGCTACTTGGGAGGCTGAGGTAGGGGAATGGCGTGAACCCAGGAGGGGGAGCTTGCAGTGAGCAGAGATCGCACCACTACATTCCAGCTTGCGTGACAGAGTGAGACTCCGTCTCAAAAAAAAAAAAAAAAAAAAAAAAAAAGAAAATATTTGAAATCCAGACAACTAAACATAAATTTTAGAACATAATTAGTTAAGGTCGTTGAAAAAAAAAATTAACTGATGCCGGGGCCCAGTGCAGTGGCTCATGCCTGTAATCCCAGCATTTTGGGAGGCTGAGCCAGGTAGATCATTCGAGATCGGGAGTTCAAGATCAGTCTGGCCAACGTGGTAATACCCCGTTTCCACTTTAAAAATATACAAAAATTAACCGGGCATAGTGGCACATGCCTGTAATACCAGCTACTCAGGAAGTTGAGGCAGGAGAATCCCCTGAACCTGGGAGCTGGAGGGTACAGTGAGCCATGATCGTCCCACTGCACTCCAGCCTGGGCAACAGAGCAAGACACCGTCTCAAAAAATAAAAAAATATAAAGTACTGTATTCTCTACTAGTTTCACAAGTCACTTGACTTTCCAACGCTCTAAGGATATTTCTTCTATAAGCCCAAATGTACTGCACTAAACTTAGTAGGAGATCCCTGATTGTCCATTATAATTGATCAATTAACTGAAATTACACAAGTAAACAAAAATGCCAGATGTCTGCCTACATATAATATTTATAAATCTGAATCTTATTTCATATATGGATTGAGGTTAAGGTCTTAACTGGTCAGCCTCCTTCCAGTGTTTTACCCTCCATTTTACCCTAAAAAAGGATAATCAACAGTTAATGCATATTCATAATGTGAAGTTTCCAGGATCAAGAATCCAAGTGGTTTATTAACCATAATAAATCCAAACTTCTATCTTCCATATGCCACCTTCTATTATATCTAACCTTCTATTCTCTCCAAAAGCATATAATTATGCCAGTTTCCTTATTGTGCCACAAACAGACTAACACACACTATCACAGAGCTGTTTATTTTCCAAACTGGATACCTTTTCCTATTCTCTCATTTGACATCCAACAGTCCATCAAGGCCCAACTCAAAACCTATTATTCTCCACAAAGCCCATTAAATAAATCCTACATGACTTAAAACAGATTCCAAACTAGTGACTGATAGGCCACATGAGACTTGTGTTTGACCCATTTTTTTTTAAATAAAATTCTATTCCACCGACAACATTTAAAAACTGGGAGAGGATGCTTTTTTAAAAATTCTATTTCCAACTTTTTTTGAAAAAAGTAGATGTTCTGGCAAAACTAGGATCATATTCTCACAGAGCCACAACCAGCTGTAGCTGAGTGGCAGGTGACTCCTTTTATGGGTGAAGTATTCATTAACGTTAACTGTCTGATCTCTGAGACCATACCTTCAGCACCTGCAATCATTCAAGAAATACCTGACTGTCTTATGTGCCAAGAACAGTATTAGCTACTGGCGTAACAAAGACCAACAAGACAAACACAGTCCCTCACCGATAGCCTCGCTTAGTAGGGATGGCAAAGAAACAAGCAATTAGGATACGTGTGATAAATGCCGTAAGGGAAGTGCAGGGCAGCTAAGAGTACACAGCAAAAATACCTAACTCTATGGAAGTTAGGGAATACCCCTCAAGTAAAGTGACAGCTAAACTCAGATCTTTAGTAGAAGTTATCCAGAAAAAGGCAAGAGGGAACAGGGAGCTCAAATGTCCCAGTGAGACAAAAGAGCCTTTGTGAAGATACTGAGGGAAGACAGTATTTTAAGGAATTGAAATCAGTTCAACATGGCTACAGCCATGCCCAAATTTTAAATGCAGGGTCAGAGAAAGGGCTCAACTGAAATGGCTCGCAGGAAAAGCTACGTGTTATCAATAGTAAAGGTTAGGAGATGAAAGAGAATTTCACTAAAGAAGTTGAATACGTAAAATAGTTTAAGCAGGAAATAGATGTTTCAGAAAGCACAGATGGGGGTGTTGAGGGGTTAAATGGGGAAGAAACGAAGAAGTAGTGATAGCCTAAGTCGAAAGGAAGCACAAAGCAGCATGGAAATGAGACTATAGCACAGAAGACCAAAGAGGCTTACATCTTGTGCGGTAACCAAGGATAACAGGGATGTAATGCATAGTAGGTTTGGCCGGCCACAAGTTTGCCAAGAGACTTAGTCCCAGCGGTCCCCTGGCGGCCACGGAGGTATTCAGGCCTCTCAAAATTCAGCTGCGCCCTGGATGGATTGCACTTCCGTCCCTCTAGAAGACATCGGCTTCACTCTGGATAGATTGTGCAGGCTCCAGGAGAGGCTCTGGGTTCCAGGCTGCTAGAACGCAGGCTCCCAGGGAGTGGTTAGAGGCCTGGTCTGTATGTGCTGGTGGGTAGAAGTATAAACTACCTTGCATTATGTTCTGATTTTTCTGTAGGAATGATGGGCACGTTATGGCCTCTTACAGAAAAAGCAGTGCGTAGCCATTATAGATTTACAGGAAGAGAAAAGGTGCCAAGAAGTTCAACATTTGTCCATACCCACGCTAAAGATGAGTCATTCTGTGAATCTAACTCTCCCCAAGTTGTCCTTGTCTCCCCAACTAGACTGAGATCTCCACCAGAAAACAAAACAAACCAAAAAAAAGGTCCGTTTATTTTGTAGTTCCCAAAGTGCCTAATAGCTGGGTACGGCGAACACCTTCAGTACAATTACGAACTTCCTGACTGCTCTCGGGTTACTGAAGTTACCTAGCTCAGTCTTCTTTTTGCATATTAGGGCGCTACAGAGAGGCGAACTCGTATCTTAAGACTCAATACTTCCCTTTATTCCAAACTCCACTGCGTCTCTCCACCCTCAACCGCATGGGCAGAATTGCTGCACAATTCAAAGGCAGGAGAATCCAGGACCCGACACAGAAAACTCCCGCCTGCCCCCGCTAAACCCCCAGCGTTTAGCAGCCCGCACTCGCTCTGCATCCATCTCTGGGAAAGGTAAAAGTCGCTCACCGACTCTGGCCCTCCGAGACACCCCGTAAACGTAGTGGTCCGCTCGCCGCCGTTATCCCAGTAGGCACTTCCGGCGCGCGCATTGACGTCAGCGAAGCGCTCGCCTCTGGGCCCGCCTTCGGGGCCCGGATCTGAAACAACCGGGAAGAGGCACCGTGGCTGCTACCATCTGGTCCCCGCGCCTGACCCCTCCCAGGACTCGTGATGCCAAGGCCGCTGCGAGCGGCTACGAAGAGTCGGGGTTGAGCCCCAGCTGAGCTGAGGGCTCGCACTCTTCTGGTCTCCCAGGCCCAACCCACGTGAAGGTAAACGCCTCCTCAGCTGCGGCCTTCTTTTCTGCGGGACCCCCTCCCCAGACTCGGCTGCCAAAATGCTCTGCCCCTCTCTCCCGCCACCCTTTTTATTCCAGGACCTTAACGTCTACCTGCCTTCGCGGCTCTCAGCAGAACGTCTAAGGCATAGTTTCAAATGAGAAACTTTTAAAAAGCGACCTATCTGTGTTGAGTTCCTGAAGTTTTCTAAATAATTCCCCCAAAACACCAAACATGAGGCAGTTTTCTCATTCCTTCACGAATTGGCATGCCTTAGAGTCAGTACTTTTCCATTTGTGATGGTTCGTCCCCCATCTCAAATACACACCACACGCTCTTTTTAAATCAGAAATTTGAATTTGGTTGAGTCTGATATTCTCACAGTAATTTGCTGACTTTGTAAGATAAGGTGTGAAAATTAATTACTGATTACATTTGTAAATTTTATATACATATACACACATACATACAAGTCCGTCTCTTCCAGGCACCAAGCCTATTTATATAATGTATCATTTCATAATTTGGCAATAGGCAAAGTTAACATTTCGAAAGAAGTTTATATTGTCAATACGTAAAGCTTAAATTTCCTCCTTAATATCATACTAAATGGGGAAAAGAAAATTTTCCTCTTTACACACCACTCCAGAGAAAAAAAAATTAAGACAAACAAAAAAGGTACCCAGCCATAGTACAGGCATGCACAGCATAACAACTTTTTGGTTAACAACAAACCACATATACCACAGTGGTCTCCTAAGAGTATAATACATTGTACCATGTTTTTAGTGCACCTTTTCTGTCTTTAGCTACGTAAATATTTACCATTGTGTTTCAATTGTCTACATTATTCACTACATTAACATGCTATACAGGTTACAGCCTAAGAGCAATAGGCTAGACCATCTAAGTTTGTCTCAGTACACCCTATGATGTTTGCGCTATGAAATCACGTAACACACTCAGAACATACCTCCTTCGTTAAGCGTAGCATGACTGTGTATTAGCAAAAATCAGTGACTAAGGTTCTTTCTGAGTCCCCATGCTCTTTCTGATCTGGGTGAGCAAGGTGTAGGTATTGTCCATATACAATACATATGCATTAAAGCATTTTTTGCTCATAGTCTGAGTGGAAGTTAGGAGTAGCCTTAGGGTTTTTCCTTCATCTATTTAAAACCCATCTCCATACCCATACAGTCTGGCACTGAAAGTGTTGATGTAAAGAATACTTGAAAGAAGAAGAACCAAAAAAGAATTTTTCTTGAGTGGTGACTGGGAAAAAGGAATTCCTTAATTCAGCCTGCTGGAGTTCCTAACTTGTAAGGAAGGTGTACAAATCTGGCATAGTTAAATCGGTGATTGTTAATACTGTATTGATTTTTGTTTTTTGTTTTTTGTTGTTGTTTTTTCAAAATAATACCTAGACTGGTCTGATTGTTTTATTTGGAATTAAGAATACCTGGTTTAGGCCACTTTGGGACGCTGAGACAGGTGGATCACTTGAGGTCAGAAGTTGAAGACCAGCCTGACCAACATGGTGAAACCCTGTCTCTACTAAAAATACAAAATTAGCCAGGCATGGTGGTGGATACCTGTAATCCCAGCTACTCGGGAGGCTGAGGCAGGAGAATTGCTTGAAACTGGGAAGCGGAGGTTGCAGTGAGCCGAGATTGCGCCATTGCACCCCAGCCTGGGCAACAAGAGCGAAACTCCGTCTCAAAAAAAAAAAAAAAAAAAAAGAATCCTGGTTTAGATTGATTGCTGATAGGTTTATTTTCACTTTTAGAAATGAGTGGTGGATTGGCTCCAAGTAAGAGCACAGTGTATGTATCCAACTTGCCCTTTTCCCTGACAAACAATGACTTGTACCGGGTAAGTAAATCTTATCAAGTGACTGCTATTTGAGATACAGATAACCTTAAGCAAATAGTTCTCCTTGGCAAAATTCTTTTTTTCTTTTTCTTCTTTTTTTTTTTTTTTTAAGACAGTCTAATTCTGTCACCCAGGCTGGAGTGCAGTGGCACTATCATGGCTCACTGCAGCCTCCTGCCCCCTCAGGTGGTACTCCCACCTCAGCCTCCCGAGTAGCTGGGAAATACAGGTGTGCGCCACCATGTCTCTACAAGCTACCTGGGCACCTAAGGTTGGAAGATTGCTTGAGCCTAGGAGGTGGAGGCAACAGTGAGCCAAGATCACACCACTGCACTCCAGCCTGGGTAACAGAATGAGACCCTGTCTCAAAAAAAAAAAAAAGAAAAAATAGAAGCTGTATTTATTGAACATTTAAGTCAAATTATATGTTAGATACTAAGGAGATGCTAAGATGTTAGGTGCTAAGGAGAAAAAATAAAGCGGGAAAGGTGGGCTATTGAATGTTAAGTTGGGAATGGAGGTGAAATTTTACACAGGGAGGTCAGGAATGCCATTATTGAGAAGGTGACTTTTGAATAACGACCTGAAACGAATAAGAGGCACCTGTGCAAATTCTGGAGGACAAGCATTTCAGGAAAAGAGGGGTAATCTTAGGTAAGCCCACTCAAGGTGCCTTATAGGACCTATTTACATCATGGTAAGGACTCTGGCTTTCACTCTGAGTGAAACGAGAGGCCATTAGTAAGTATTATGTAGAAAACTGTACTGGCCTTCAGAACCCAGTGTTGATAACACTGCAATCCAGTTATATTACATTCCAGCATTATATAGCTTAATCATAGAACGAAAAAATTCATTATTATTGGTTGCATATACTAACACGTTCTAAAAGACTTTTTATATAATAGGAACTCTTAGTATATGGGTAATGAGCTGGAACCATAGAAATAAATGAGATTGCATAGGATAAAATAAAAGTAACAGAAGAGAGAGCCAACTATAAAGTTCCACCAACATATTAATGGTGGGCAGAGGAAGAAGACTGATAGAAATGGATTTTTCATTATAAAAGCTTTTTTTATGAGGTTTTTTTGGTTTTGTTTTTTAAATAAAGCAGTCTAAGGATCTGTCTTCTCAAACAGGGATTGCTTCGTAGGAATAACAAGGTAGAGGTGAGGGTAGAATTGGAAAAGTGCTACTCCATAACATTGATATTTGAAGCACAGGTATAGCTGGCACTATGATGGAGTTGATAGTTGCCATGGGTATACCTCAGGAACACAGCAGCTGTCCAGTGTGTATGCCTTAGATCTACCACATGTGTAGAGTGAGTTTTTTTCTCTGTGTTTACTCCATTGTCAAATTTAGGAACTGAGACAGATACATGTGACTCCAACAACAGTAAGAATATTATTCTAGTAACCAAAAAAAACATTTTTTTAGGGCCTGCCTTATAGACTGAAGGCTGAAATTTTTCATAAACTATAACAGAATTTTGTCAACATCTGCAACCTAAAAATTTGATGTTTTCATGATTTTAAAATAAATTGTAAATATGTGGTCTTTTGTTTCAGATATTTTCCAAGTATGGCAAAGTTGTAAAGTAAGTATTCACATTAAATTTTGTAACTTCATTTAAAAGTTTATCTGAATTTGCTTCTCCATTTTTTTCAATGACAGTAAATTTTAAAAAATAAAACATACTTGATGTAACAAAGAAAATAATACTATTAACATTTTTATGACAATTTTAGTTGCTTTTCCATGTACATAAACATGTAGACAATTTTTCTTCAAGACTGTATTCCATACATTCAATTTTATTTTCTTTTTTAATTTGATATATCATAAATGTCTTTCCATGTATTATAAAGATACATCTTCATATCTAATGGTAAACAAATATTTTGGTTACTAGGAAGTGTTATCAAGTATACTATAAGTAACGTACTTTCAAATAAATAGGGGTTTTGGTTTTTTTTTTCAAATAAATAGTGTAAAATCTAATATTTCTGTGCATCTGACTTGCAGGATGCTATGAGACTGATAAATAGAAAACGTATTATCTTCCTTCAGAGAAAGCTTAGAGATCATTGGAAAGACTAGAAACATACAAATGGTATGGATGATAACAGGGCTGAGGGTTAGGAACAATAAAAAGAACTTGAACTCGTATTTCACTGTTGTAAATCAAGCAACTATATTATGGGGCAAAAAAGTAAAAGGATACTGTCGTCCTAACTATCTTATAACCAATATACATTCTGATATAAATTTAAAATCCCAATAATTTTGAGCATGTTTCTCTTGGCTAATTTCTTCTAGTGTTCCATAAATGGATATTAAACAGTTGAAGCTCATTTGCATCTTGAAATTACTAACTTCTTTTACAGTTACTTTGCTATTAAAAAATCATTATCAAAAATGCTTCTGTGTAAATTTTTGGGTGTTCAGATTTTAAAAAGTCATCGTCATCAGTCCAAACACTGGTAATGATGATGGTATGTAATACTTAAATGAGCACATATATATGCCAGGCATTGTTCTAATCTCTTTATGTGTATTATTTAATTCTCACAACTACCCTTTAAGGTAGGTACTGTTATTATCTCAATATTATAAATGATGAAACTGAAGCACACAGTAAACCTAAAGTCATCTTGCTAGCTAATGGTGGAGAAAATATTTGAATCCAACAGTGAGATTTCAGAGTCCACTCCCTTTTACCTTTTTTTTTTTCTGCTTTGTCAGAATCTTTGAGTGGATCTCCATGTCAATATATAGTCCTGAACCATGAAACTGCAATGGAATTAAAGACACAGGGTTATAAGCACCTAGAAACAGGGAAGACTTTAGAGAGCCAGAGAAGGCTTACCTGAGTCAGTGTTTTTTGAGTGGAAACCTAAGGATGAGTAACAGTTAAGTAGGCAAAAATAAGGGAGGAATATTTCAGGTAGAGGGAATAGCTTGTGCAAAGGCCTTGTGGCAAAAGAAAATAAAGTGACATCAAGAAATAGAAAGAAGGCCAGTGTGACTAGAGATGAGTGAGTAAGGGGGACAAAGCACAAGATGGCTCCAGAGATGGAAGCAGTTTCCTCATCTTCTTGGCCAGGTTACAAAGGTATTTGGTTTTCATTCTAAGAATATCAGGAATCATTTAAGAATTTTAAGTGAGGGGTGACATGATTTAAATTTTTTAAAGTTTATTCTGGCCTAATGTAGAAATTAGATTGGAGGGGAACAAAAAAAGCAAATGCAACTGGGCCCAGTGGCTCACACCTGTAATCCCAGTGCTTTGGGAGACCAATGTGGGGGGATCACTTGAAAGGTCAGGAATTCAAGACCAGCCTGACCAACATGGCGAAACCCCATCTCTACAAAAAAATACAAAAATTAGCCGGCCGTGGTGGTACACACCGGTAATCCCAGCTACTTGGGAGGCGAGGCATGAGAATCACTTGAACCCAGGAGGCGGATGGAGGTGGAGGTTGCAGTGAACCGAGATCATGCCACTGCACTCCAGCCTGGGCAGAGCAAGACTCCATCTCAAAAAAAAAAAAAAAGAAAAAAGAGAAAATGCAGTGAGACCAGTCTGAAATCTAAAACTGTAGCCCAGGGGAGAAATCTGTACTAAAATAGTACAGGTAGAGCTATAGAGACTGGTCAGATTTGAGAGGTGGTAAGATTTCAGAAATCATTATGAAGTAAAATGGGTAATACTTAGTGATATGTATAGGAAGGAAAGTGGGTAATATTTAGTGATGTGCTTACTTTGTACATAAGGACTTTGTGAACAGGAAGGAGGTGTTATGGATGACATTCAGGTTTCCCAAAATAGTGTATGCTTCATATTATGTGCTTAAATAAGTACATCATATACCTTGTATTAGGAAATTAGGTGCTACTGTCTACCTCTTTTCCCTTGCCAGAAACATGGGAGTCACAGTAGATTTGTCCTTTTAAATCTCTGGTGTAAATTTTTTTTCTGTTACCACAGAAGGTATCTCTATAAAAGTATTGTATGATAGTTGGTTTGTTGGTCTGTCTCCACCACTAAACTGTAAGCTTTCTCCTGAGGGTAAAAACTACTGTTAGTGCTTAGCACATGGGCTTGAGGCTAACAGAGTGACTGAATGACCGAATGAATGAACACATACAATGTACTCTTTTAGAAACTACTTTTCCTATTTTTTTTTTGTCTATTTTTCCCATTGAATATAAAGGTATATCTATCAATGAACATATTGAGGTAGGCACGTATGGATTACAGAGACAACCTTAAAGGAGTTTACATTAAAATAGATGAGATGAGGCATTTTTTATGAATAACACAATTCAGCAGAGACTAGCATAATGGAGGAGAAATGATATCCAGTTGAAGCTATTAGAAACTGACACATTGACTTGAATCCCGAAAGAATGAGGAAAATTTTAATGGGCAATGATTCAGAGGTGAAAGAAGATAGAAGCTGTGTGAACAAAGGCACAAATTTGGGGAAATACAGGCCATGCTACTGGAGCATTGAGTGGTTTCTTTTGAGTAGACTTCATAGTTTGTACGTGGGAAGGAGCAGTGAAAGATTAAGGAGATGGGAGCCAAATCATCAAGGATACTGACTGGGGGACAAAGAATAGGCAATTTACAGAACCAAAGATTTTTGAACAAAGGAATGGTGTGATTTTATTCCTTAAGTAGAAGACCACTTAGGGATATGAGAAAATTATAAGAGAAAAAATTATAAAGGAACCAATAAGAATAGACTGTTAAAACAGTAATGCCCCTATGGACAAGAAAAAAGCAGTGGAATCAGAAAAGAGGCAACAGATGAGAGATCATTAATTGAGGATGATGTAGAAAGCCAACACTTCTTTTGAAATAGTACTTTAAAAAAAAAAAGATAACTTTCACAAACATTATGAAAAATTCCAAAATGTAAAGCAACTACCTTATTCAATATTTCTGTCAAAATTGGTTAAAATGTTTCCTGCATATTCTCATAACTGGTGCTTTGACGATAACCAGTCTAAATTTGAACCTTCTTACCTTGGGTGCTTGCCTCTCCTTACCTTCTAAGCCCATTGAATATATAGGTGTACCGTTTGAGAAACTAAACCATTTTAGTTGCCCATTTTTCCCTAAATTATTTCAATTTGTTCTTCTTTTAAATGAAATTGGACATTGCTTTTCTTAATGTGATGGCATCTTTTTATCAGTTTCATTCCAAAGACTATGTATGCACCTTAACCCAAACCCAAATAATTTTAATATGGGAAATGTTATGCTGAATAAAACTTCTATTTATTCACTTGTGTCCTATTATCTATTTTCCTGTAATTCAAACATGAGAAAATTACTAAGCTTTATCTTGAACATTATCTTTGTTTTAACTTTGGAAATAATTTCAAGTTTATAAAAAGTTATGACAATGTTAGGTACTAAGAACAGCAAAATATCCTTCATGTAAATTCACCTGTTATTAACATTTCCCCCATTTACTTTATCACTTGTACTCTCTCTTGCCCTGTATGTGTGGATATATACACACACAACTTGTTTTTGTGAGGTATGTAAGGGTGAATTACAAACATCATCGCCCTTTATTCCTACATACTTCAGTGTGTTATTTCCTAAAAGTAAGGATATATTTTATATAACCACAGTACAATTACCAACTTCATAAAGTTATTTTGATACAGTTGTTTTACTAAATCAATCATTCATGTTCCAATTTTGTCAGTTGACCTAATAATGTCCTGCATAGTATTTTTCCCCTCTATTAGAGGATCAGTCTAGAGTCAAGTATTGTATTGTCTTTAATTTTTCTTTTTAGGCTCCTTTAGTCTAGAACATTGTAAGGAATATATAGCCTACCCTCTTCCCCTCCCCCTCATTTTGTATGTTGCTGATGTTTCCTTGTTATTAGATCTAGTTTACATTTTCTTGGCTACTATACTGCATAGCGGATGTGTTGTTCTCAGAATACCACATCTGGAGGCAGACACTGTCAGTCTGTCCCTCAGTAGTGATAGGAATTTTGATCACACAGTCAAGGTGTTGTCTAGATTTTTTCACTGTAGACTTATTTTCCCTTTGCAATTAATAAACAATCCATGGAAGACACTCTAAGACAGTACAAGTACTCTGCTCCACATAAAAATCTCATTTTAGACTTAGCATTTGTTGATGGTTCTTGCCTGATCCAGTCTTTACCATGATTGTTGCCAATTGGTGATTTTTCCAACTCCAGCATTTCCTCTACATTCACCAGTCATCCCTTGGCATTCTGCTGTAAGCAAGAGCCTTCCCTCCCATCTCCTCCACTTATTTACTGGTCTATTATCAGTAAGAATTGTAAATTCCTACCTTCTCTGTGGCCTGTAATTTATTACTGTAATGAATTGTTTTGGTGCTCAAATTGTCCTTGATTTGGCCAGTGGGAGCTCCTTCCAGCTGGCTGCTGTATTCTTGGCCCCATCATTCATTCATTCATTCATTCATTCATTCCTCTCTCTCTCTCTCTCTCTCTCTCTCTCTCTCTCTCTCTCTCTCTGTCTCACTTGCTCACTCACTTTTGCACTCTCTTACTTTCTGGCGTAAGATGTTCCAAGCTCCTCTTGTACCTGCCCTGCTCTAGCCTTTGAATCAGCTATTTCTCCAAAGAGCCCTGGTGAACATTGTTTTTAAACTATGTTAATTGACATAGGGTGAGCAAGGGCCTTCAGGACTAGGGTTGTGGATGGGGCAAGAGAAAGAGCAGGCTCTGTGCTGTCATAACTCTCCTTATCACTCAGGTACACCCTAGTAGGTGGTATGGCTGAAAACCACAGAACTGGAGATTCTTTTTCCCTAAAGATTGGGGTCTCACTATGTTGCCTAGGCTGTTCTCAAACTCTTGTTCAGGCATCCTCCTGCCTCTGTCTCCCAAGTAGCTGGAACTACAGGTGCGCACCACCACACCCAGCTCTGAAGATTTTTTTTTTTTTCTTATTTTTCTGAAGATTCTTTAAAAGAATATTAAGAATATACTTTGATTCTAACACTTAAAAAAATAAGTAAATCATTTTACTTTTTGTGTAAAGTATACCTTTATTTTGTTTTGTTTTGCAAGCTGAGGGAGTTAGTATGGAAGAGGGATTATGGTTACTCCTTAAGATTTCATTGTCTCTGTAATCTCTTTACTTCACCCTTCAATCTCTGATTAACTCCTAATCATAGGTGTGCTCACTTGTGTTAAATCAGTATCACCCTTTCCCATTTCCATGCTTGATATCCCTTGACTTTGAAGAGATAGCTGATTTTTCAAATGTATTAATTTATCTTATAAATTTTTCATTTAGCCCTTTTTAAAATGAATGTTTCAAGTATTAATACCTGTTTTGTTTATTGCTGCCTCATTTTTAACTATTTGTTTATGCTTTAAGGGTTACCATAATGAAAGATAAAGATACCAGGAAGAGTAAAGGGGTTGCATTTATTTTATTTTTGGATAAAGACTCTGCACAAAACTGTACCAGGGCAATAAACAACAAACAGGTAAGCTATTCATCTCCATCGAGGTTTTTAGCCCCAAAGTCTTTATGCTCATCCAGGCCAAAAATGTGGGGATATAGTGGATCATCAGGTCTAATAGATATCTGTAGATTCTTAAGATAGATCTAACTTATGGAAAGAAAAGAGGTCAAACTGTACTGGGTTCTCAAAACATTGGTGGAATCTCAGGAATAAGAATACTACAGAATAGAATTTATCATACCTAAGTGACAATTGCTAAAAAATCCAAAATAAACTAGAATTGAAGATTTGAGAAAATTGATTAAATAATTAATTTTAGATTTCAATGAAATACATTCTACATTTACAGTTTTCTCTTGTTTAGTTATTTGGCAGAGTGATAAAAGCAAGCATTGCTATTGACAATGGAAGAGCAGCTGAGTTCATCCGAAGGCGAAACTACTTTGATAAATCTAAGTGTTATGAATGTGGGGTAAGTAAACCTAAAACTTAATGTAACTTTCCATAGTTTAAGATACTTTTCACGTCAGTCTTTTATTTTTGCTCACCAAAACTTCTGACTGGCTAAACCAGGTTATGAAAATGCTTTATTTTTTAATATTTATTTTTTTGAGACAGGGTTTTCCTCTGTCACCCAGGCTGGAGTGCAGTGATGCAATCACAACTCACTGCAGCCTCCACCTCCTGGGCCCAGGTGATCGTCCCACCGCAATGTCCAAGTAGCTGGGACCACAGGCATGCACCATCACGCCCTGCTTAATTTTTTAATTTTTTTGTAGAGGCAGGTTGTTCCTATGTTGCCCAGGCCAATCTCAAACTCCTGGACTCAAGCATTCCTCCCACCTCAGCCTCCCAAAGTGCTACAGTTACAAGTGTTAGCCACTGTGCCTGGCCTAGTTGTTTCACTTAGGGACTCTAAACTCATCAAAGTAAATTCAGTTGAAATGCACTGTGTAAAGATAACCTGAGTTGGGTAATACAAAGTGGTGTTTTCTCTAGTTCCTAAATCTTTGAAAATCACTAGTTTTAAAAGTGTTAGACTGATTATTTATGTCACTGTCTTGCAAGATTTTAGTAACTCATAAATTTTTGTTAATAGGATATTGCCTGTTTCTGTACCAGTTTTTAAGTGTCACAGTTCAATAGCAACATTATCATGTGACCTTATCCACTATGGGATATTGTGTTTTGAAGTTTTTTATTTTTTCCTATTAGTATTGCTAGTGTTTTATAACTGAACTATCCTCACATTTTCTTCTTTGGTTCTCTTCATGATCTGTCATTATCCATTTAAAGTGTTGGTGATGAGGAGGAAAAAACAGCCATAGAATAATTTTGTATAAGATCTGTATTGGTACCAAGAGAATTTTAGTCTGGTTCTCACAGGTGTAAGTTTGTAAAATGACCATATAAAATACTTAAGAAACAGGCCTGGCACAGTGGCTCATGCCTGTAATCCTAGCACTTTGGGAAGCTGAGGTGGGTGGATCACTTGAGGTCAGGAGTTCAAAAGCAGACTGACCAACATGGTGAAACCCCGTCTCTACTAAAAATACAAAAAAATTAGCCAGGCGTGGTGGCAGGCACCTGTGATCCCAGCTACTTGGAAGGCTGAGGCAGGAGAATCACTTGAACCCAGGAAGCAGAGGTTGCAGTGAGCCGAGATCACTCCACTGCACTCCAGCCTGGACGACAGAGCGAGACTCCGTCTCAAAAATAAAAATAAAATACTTAAAAAACAGAGTCGAGAGGTAGTAATGGGGAGCTGGGGAGAGAATCATGGAGAGATACCATCCTGGCTACAAAATCACATGGAAGATGCAAGGAAATGGCTTGAGGTCCTCTACCCCACTGTCACTCCCCATACCCCCCACAAAAAAGATAACTAAATAAACAGACTGACGGATGAATGAATAGAAAGAGTGAGCAAGCAGTCGCTTGGATACATACTGATTCTGTCAATTCCTATGATTCTGAAACCTCTTAAGTAAACACTTTAGAAACTTTTCCAAAGTTCTGAGTTTTGTAAAAGAAAGAAAGGGAGGGAGGGAAGGTAGTTACATTCAGATTGGTATATATCTTCATATTCACAGTGAATATTAAGTTATCTGAGAAATCCTAGATGAATCTGTTAATTGGTTCCTTTTGGTATATGGATCCATAGAGTTGTTATTTTTTTACATTTTTATATTTAATTTCCCTTCCTCCAAAAAAACCTATTTATATTTACTTAGCCTGGTTTTTCTAAAGTTATTTCATTAAATCGTTTTTAGTATGGGATATGTTAATATGTTTTGCTATAATATTATTCCAAAACACAGTTTCAGATATGCTTCTCTAACTATATTTTCTCAGCAGCTCATTAACAGTAAGTAACCTCTCTTAGGTTGGGCCATGTCCTAGGTATACAAAGTGCACAGTCTGTCTGCTCTGTCAAATATACTGGAAAAGCATGATTATTGTTCCCTTCTATTGTTCTAACCTTGGCTCAGTCCCCACACCCTACCCTGACATACCTCTTAAATGGAATTGTAGTGAGCTGATGTCCACATTATAGTTGAGCTCTTATATTTTACAAGTCAATGTTCTAGCTAAGTAGGAATAATAGCCTAGTCCAGCATTGTCAAATGAGAATATAATGCAAGCCACGTATGTTACTAAGTCTTCAGAAATCCAATGTGTATTTTACCTTTACACTACATATCAATTCAGACAAGTTCTCAATAGCCACATTGTCTGGCTAGTGGCTACTGTAATTGGATAGCGCAACTGTAGTCAGCATATGAAAGGGAAAAAACGAAAGTAATTCATAGGAAAAGTGAGGAAGAAATTTTCCATTTGTTTTTTGTTTTTTTGTTTGTTTTTTGAGACAGGGTCTTGCTCTGTTGCCCAGGCTGGCGTGAAGTAGCACAATCTCGGCTCACTGCAGTCTCTGCCTCCCGGGTTCAATCAATTCTTGTGCCTCAGTCTCCTGAGTAGCTGGGATTACAGGCGCGTGCCACCACGCCCAACTAATTTTTGTGTAGTTAGTAGAGACAGGGTTTTTCCATGTTGGCCAGGCTGGTCTTCAGCTCGCTTCCTCAGGTGACCCGTCCGCCTCAGTCTCCCAGTGCTGGGATTATAATCCCAGCAATCCCAGTGCTGGGATCCCAGCGCTGGGATTACAGGCTTGTAATCCACCATGCCTAGCCCAAAAGAGTATTTTTTTTTTTTTTTTTTTTTTTTTTTTTTGAGACGGAGTCTTGCTGTGTTACCCAGGCTGGAGTACAGTGGCACAATCTCTGCTCACTGCAAGCTCCGCCTCCCGGGTTCACGCCATTCTCCTGCCTCAGCCTCCAAGTAGCTGGGACTACAGGCGCGCACCACCACACCCGGCTAATTTTTTTGTATTTTTAGTAGGGATGGGGTTTTACTGCATTAGCCAGGATGGTCTCGATCTCCTGACCTCGTGATCCACCCGCCTCGGCCTCCCAAAGTGCTGGGATTACAGGCTTGAGCCACCGCGCCCAGCCCAAAAGAGTATTAAGCAACATATCGGAAATTAACAGGAATAGTTTTATCCTCATTTTATCAGTAACTTAAGATGTTTACATTTAGGGTAAATGATCCATTTAAGTTTTGATTTTTTTTTTTTTTTTTTGAGACGGAGTTATTTGCTCTGGTCACCCAGGCTGGAGTGCAGCAGCACGATCTCACCTCACTGCCACCTCCACCTCCTTGGTTTAAGCAATTCTCCTACCTCAGCCTCCTGAGTAGCTGGGGCTACGGGTGTGTGCCACTACGCCCAGCTAATTCTTTTTTTGTTTGTTTGTTTTTTAGTAGAGACAGGGTTTCACCATTTTGGCCAGTCTGGTCTCGAACTCCAGACCTCAGGTGATCCACCCGCCTCAGCTTCCCAAAGTGCTGGGATTACAAGCGTGAGCCACCACACCTGACCGAACTGTTTTATATCTTGAATTTTGAGATTTAAATGTTTGAGAGAAGACTACTACTTCTACTCTTAGTAAAACCACTAAATAGTCCTAAATGTTAATTTTAACTGAGAGTTACAATATCACCTTCTAAATAGTAAAGTACTGGGTTTTATCATTAATGTCTTTCTATGTGGTCCCAGTATGGGAATATTCCTTTTTAAATTCGAAAACCTTTTAGTAAGGCCGGGTGCGTGACTCACACCTGTAATCCCAGCACTTTGGGAGGTCAAGGCGGGTGGATCACGAGGTCAGGAGATCGAGACCATCCTGGCTAATATGGTGAAACCCTGTCTCTACAAAAAATACAAAAAAAAATTAGCCGGGCTTGGTGGCGGGTGCCTGTAGTCCCAGCTACTCGGGAGACTGAGGCAGGAGAATGGTGTGAACCCAGGAGGTGGAACTTGCAGTGAGCCTAGATCGCGCCACTGCACTCCAGTCTGGGCGACAGAGCAAGACTCCATCTCAAAAGAAAAAAAACCTTTTAGTATTAGAGTACCAGGCAAGATTTTGTAAATAACAAATATGGTATTTTTTCTTTCCTTTTTAATGGGAAACAAAAGGAAAGTGGACACTTAAGTTACGCCTGTCCGAAAAATATGCTTGGAGAACGTGAGCCTCCAAAGAAGAAAGAAAAAAAGAAAAAAAAGAAAGCTCCTGAACCAGAAGAAGAAATGTATGTATATTATTCTTACTAAATACATTATCATGTTGCTTTTGTCTTTTGGTTGGTTGCTTTTGCCTATTGGTTGGTTACATTCCAATTTGTTTTTCTTTATTTAAGTGAGGAAGTAGAAGAAAGTGAAGATGAAGGGGAGGATCCTGCTCTTGACAGCCTCAGTCAGGCCATAGCATTCCAGGTATTGTTCTTTTAAAAGGCATCATGCAATAGCTGACTGGGTTTATAGTCCTTGCTTACTTCATTGATCACCTCATGGCAACCTCTCTTTTTCCCCCTAACCTCCTAAGCCTTAGGAGACAAGCTGTTTCTCTGAGGTAGTGTGAATGAAAAGTTCCCATTGGTTCTTCCTAGATTTTTAAGGGCCCCACAACACTTACTATCTTAATCTTTTTTCATTAAAAAAATGAGCAGAACTATTTACTCAAAGTGAGTATAGCCCAACAGAAAAGATTTTTTTTAGAAATTGCCTAGGATAATTTTGAGTAAGATTGTGAGATGGGACAGAACTCAGGGGAAGGGAGCAGATCTTATTGTCTGCATGGACTGGGAGGGTGGGAAGTAATGGGATTTGTGGTATGTTTTTGCCATGTTTTGAATTAACGAACCATAAATAATATTAAACAGGTTATTGGTTTTGTTTTGTTTTTTGAATCACAGCAAGCCAAAATTGAAGAAGAACAAAAAAAATGGAAACCCAGTTCAGGAGGCCCCTCAACATCAGATGATTCAAGACGCCCAAGGATAAAGAAAAGCACATATTTCAGTGATGAGGAAGAACTTAGTGATTAAAATCTTGCCCTAGCACAGTAATAAAAATCAAGATTTGTTAATAACAATCTTGAAGAGCTAATTTTAATAAAAATAAGAAAAGTTAGTACTTTACTATCATGTTAATACTATTATTGGTCTCCCAAGAAAAAAGATATTTTAAAAATTTATTTGAAAAGTTCATTATAAGGGCTTTATTCATGCCTGATTTGTTTACATGAGGACTTCTGAAATTAATCCTTAAAACTGAAACTTCCTGAAGACCGAAAAGTTGAATGATTTATTGTTACTTATGTTAATAAACTTTTCAAGAGAATTTTGTCTTTAAATATGGGTGTTTTGTCATCGTATTTCTTGTAGCTTTATCCCAATCTGGATAAATTGTAAATACCTATAAAATAAATTGTATATACCTATAAAATATAAAGTCATATAGCTCTAAAAGGCTTAAAATCAAACACAGGTGTTACTTGTCTGCCCTACCCATAGCACCAAATTCCATTCCCTAGAAGAAACTACTCATATGTGCACACGTGTTGTTAAATAAAATACATATATTTCTGTCAATAAAAAAATAAAGGAGAATTATTCAATCTCTTATACTTCTACCTTCCTCAATCTTCCCAATGTGGCTGTGTTAAAAATTGGGGGGAAATCCATACATATATTTTTTAATGACCATGTAAATAGTTTTCACTTCTGAGCCAAGGAGTATGCTATGATTACATTTTTCCTAGAGTTAATAGTTGTCTATTTTTTTCCATGTAAAGTCTTTGTATTTATGACTAAATCTTCCCATTCTGTCTGCAGGTGGTTATATGGGAGTGGGATTAGCCTTTAATTTTCTACTTTGTATATTTCTATATTGTTTAACTTTGTAAGAATATCCATTAATTACTTTTTAACTAGTAAAAGCAATAAAAATAAGTTAACACTATTATGGTAATACTATTATTGTCATCCCAAGAAAAAATATATTAAAAAGAGATTTGAAAAGTTCATTATAAAAGCTTTATTTGTGTTTCCACTTTGAAAACTACAAAGTGTTAACCACCCATCAGCAAAGAATCTTCCAGATCACAGCAAGACAGAATGATTGAATGCAGTACTCAACCATCTGTTTGGCCATTAGTCAAATACAACAGTTTTGGGTTTTTGGTTTTTTTTTTTTTTAATTTTTATTTATTTATTTATTTTTAAAACGGAGTCTCACTCCTTTGCCCAGGCTGGAGTGCAATGGTGCGATCTCAGCTCACTGCAACCTCCACCTCCCCAATTCAGACGATTTTCTTGCCTCAGCCTAAGTAGCTGGGATTACAGGCACACACTACCACATCCAGGTAATTTTTGTATTTTTTTAGTAGAGATGAGGTTTCACCATGTTGGTCAGGCTAGTCTAAAACTCCTGACCTCATGATCCACCTGCCTCGGCCTCCCAAAGTGCTGGAATTACAGGCGTGAGCCACCATGCCTGGCGTACAGTTTTAAAGCAAAGAAAAAAATTGGGAAAAGATTTGCCACAAATTTAAGTTTCTATGAATACCTGAAGACAGACTCCAGTAGGAAATAAATTAGTGACAAATAGAGTATTTAGAAGATAAAATAGGCCAGGTGCAGTGACTCATAACTGTAATCCCAACACATTGGGAGGCCAAGACAGGAGGACTGCTTGAGGCCAGGAGTTTGAGCCCAGCCTGGGGAAAATAAGGAGACTGTCTTTACAAAAAATAAAATTAGCCACTCGCACCTGTAGTCCTAGATACTTGGGAGGCTGAAGCGGGACAACCTGGGAAACAGCATGATCCTGTCTTTAAAAAAAAAAATTTTTTTTAAAGTAAAAAAAAAGTTTATCATTACTTATCAAGGAAATCTATTACAACCAGGAATACATCAAAATTTACCTAATTAAGAAAAAAAACTTCATTGTTGGTGAGGATGACATTAAGAGCACTTGTATACTGGCCCTGAATCAATTCTGAAGGGTAATTTAACAGTAAATATCAAACGTTAAGTATGTTCTATTTTTTGAACTAGAAATTACATTATATTTTATCCTAGGGTTCTAATCAGAAATGCAGGTATTTATGTACAAACATATATTATTTAAAATTCAAAACAAATAATTGTCAGCTGGGCACAGTGGCTCACATCTGTAATCCCAGCACTTTGGGAGGCCAGGGCAGGCAGATCACTTGAGGCCAGGAGTTTGAGACCAGCCTGGCCAACATAGCGAAACCCCATCTGTACTAAAAATGCAAAAGTTAGCCAGCCACGGTGACACACGCCTGTAATTCCAGCTACTCAGGAGACTGAGGCACAAGAATCGCTGGAACCAGGGAGGCAGAGGCTGCAGTAAGCCAAGATCGCGCCACTGCACTCCAGCCCTGGGTGACAGAGTGAGACTCTGTCTCAAAAAAGGAAAGAAAAAGAATCATCAACAGCAAAGTAAAGCATGATGCATTTGCAATAATAGATTATTAGGAAGCATTAAAATGTTTCAAAGAATTTTTAATTGTATGAAAAAACATTCCAGATATAATGTCAAGTGTAAAACACTTGTTATATATGGATACATATCTACATACGGAAGGGGGAAATGCGTACTGCTAAAGGAGCAATGCAGAGTGGTTCAGAGGATGCTCTTTTTTTTTACTGATTAAGGAAATTCTTTCTTGTTTTTTGAGATGGAATCTTGCTCTGTCACCCAGACTAGAGTGCAGTGGCACAATCTCTGCTCACTGCATGCTCCGCCTCCCGGGTTCACGCCATTCTCCTGCCTCAGCCTCCGAAGTAGCTGGGACTACAGGCGCCTGCCACCAAGTCTGGCTAATTTTTTGTATTTTTAGTAGAGACGGGGTTTCACTGTGTTAGCCAGGATGGTCTCGATCTGACCTCGTGATCCGCCCGCCTCGGCCTCCCAAAGTGCTGGGATTACAGGCGTGAGCCACCGCGTCCAGCAGAGAGTATGCTCTTTTTTTGACAGATACACTTAGGTTCCTATGGCCATGTTGCCACTTAAAACTGCTGATCGTAGGTAATTTACTTAACCTGAATTATATGAAAATGAAGAAGGTTAAAGCAACACAGAAGGACAAATATTGTATGATACCACTTACATGAGGCACCTGGAATAAGCAACATAGAGACAGAAAATAGAGGTTACCAGGGTCTGAAGGGAGGTTAAAAGGGGGGGGTAGTTATTTAATGCATACAGTTTCTGTTTCAGTTGATGAAAAGTTCTGGAAATGGCTAGTGGTGATGGTTGCTCAATACTGTGAATGTACCTAATGGCACTAAGTTGTACATGTAAAAATGGGTAAAATGGGCCGGGCGTGGTGTCTTATGCCTGTAATCCTAGCAGTTTGGGAGTCTGAGGCAGGCAGACTGCCTGAGCTCAGGAGTTTGAGACCAGCCTGGCCAACAGGGTGAAACCCCGTCTCTACTAAAATAGAAAAAAATAGCCGAGTGTGGCAGTGTGCGCCTGTAGTCTCAACTACTCAGGAGGCTGAGGCAGAAGAATTGCTTGAACCCAGGAGGCGGAGGTTGCAGTGAGTCACGATCATGCCACTACACTCCAGCCTGGGCGACAGAGCAAGACTCTGTCTCAAAAAAAAAAAAAAAAAAAAAAAAAAAAGGTAAATTTTATGTGATGTATATTTTATCACACACGCACAAAAAAAAAAAAAACATGTGCCTCAAGTGACAGGACTGCATAGAAAAAAATGTGCAAACATAACTAAAAATTTTTTGTAAAGTGTAATTAGGCCACCAAGCCCTCCCCACAGCCCACCAAGTCATGCTGAACCATCACACCTGCAAGCCCCTTCCTTGTGGTCTACGTCCAGAATAATATTAAGATAGGTTTCCCACTGCAGGCAAGGGATTGGAGGGGTCCTTCCCCAGGAGAAAATACACACAGCTTGAGATATTCGCCCTAAAGAAAATGTTCAGTAATAAAGACCTCCAAGTTAATATGTCCAAAGCAACGCTAGTGAAATATGCTTTAATCAGGTTTTCAGTGCTTCACATTCAAATATGAACAGACACATAAGCATCAACAAACATTTGAGGAAAGCCTGTAATACAACAGAAACCCAAACAAGCATACCACAAAAGAGAGCTTTAAGAACAATTCTGGCTTTGAAAATCTATCCCCTACGGTTTCAGAAAAAGAGACTGTGAACCTGTGATGAACTTGGCAGTTTCTTTTTTTTTTTTTTTTTTTTTTTTTTTTTTTTTTGAGATGAAGTCTCGCTCTGTCACCAGGCTGGAGTGCAGTGGTGCAGGTGCAATCTCGGCTCACTGCAACCTCTTCCTCCTGGGTTCAAGTGATTCTCCTGCCTCAGCCTCCTGAGTAGCTGTGACTACAAGCGTGCACCACCACCACCACACCCGGCTAATTTTTGTATTTTTAGTAGAGATGGGGTTTCACCATGTTGGCCAGGATGGGTCTCGACCTCCTTACCTCATGATCTGTCCACCTTGGCCGCCCAAAGTGCTGGGATTACAGGCATGAGCCACCGTGCCAGGCCTGTTTTTGTTTGTTTGTTTGTTTGTTTGTTTGTTTGTTTAGAGTTTCACTCTTGTTGCCCAGGCTGCAGTGCAATGGCATGATCTCAGCTCACTGCAACCTCCACATCCTGGATTCAAGTAATTCTCCTGCCTCAGCCTCTCATGTAGCTGGGATTACAGGTGTGTGCCATCATGCCCAGCTAATTTTGTATTTTTTTAGTAGAGATGGGGTTTCACTGTGTTGGTCAGGCTGGTTTCAAACTCCTGACCTCAATTGATCCATCTGTCCTGGCCTCCCAAAGTGCTGGGATTACAGGCGTGAGCCACTGTGCCTGGCCAACTTGGTAGTTTCTAATAAGTACTTGTCTAGCAGAGAATGCCCCTCTTGCCCTTCTTGCTGGATATGACTAATGGTTTTTTTTTTTTTCCTTCTGCAGTCATTTACTCATTTGCTTTTTTGACTAGATGCCTTATTCTGAAATTGTCAATTACAGTTTTCAGAGTATCATGAAATTCAATTATGCCCACATAGGACATTTATAAATTCTGCATGTTAATTTATTCCTTTGTTTTATAAGCTATAAGTGTGTGTATATATGTGCTCTACAGCCAGGTGTGGTGGCATGCACCTGTAGTCCCAGCTCCTGGAGAGGCTAAGGTGGGACGTTCCCTTGAGCCCAGGAATTTAAGTCCAGCTGGGCAACAGAGTAACACCTTGTCTCTAAAAAACAAATAAAATTGAATTTAAGTAATATTTTTGGCAGGGTGTGGTGGCTCATGCCTGTAATCCCAGCACTTTGGGAGGCCAAGGCAAGAGGATCTCTTGAAGCCAGGAGTTCAAGACAGCCTAGGCAGCAAAGTGAGACCCTGACTTTATAAAAATAAAAAATAACTTTTTTAAATTAAAAAAATAAAAACTATGTTTTAAATGCTTAAATATTAAAACCTTGATTACCATACCTAGAAAAGTACTTGAAAGCTTTACATAGAATATGCCATAGATCAGTAACTTAGGTTCAATCATTGATGGAGGGCTGGAAACCTAATTTTTAAAGTGGGGAGGAAACTATTGGATCATATAACTAAGCCATCCAGCTTCAGAAATGGATAAAAGAGATAAAAATGTAATTAGAAATATCTTTTTCTTTGTCTTACCACTGCTTTCCTCTGTACTTCCTTTATTTCTCAACAAGCTTTCTTCATATGATGGTAGAGATAACCATCAGTATCTCTAAAACTAAGAATCCCAACAAAGAAAACCCCTTTCCCAATGGTCCCAGCAAAAGTTCCTGATTGGCTAGGTCTCTGTCACAGTCCCCATTCCTGGAAATAAGGAGTAGAGTCAGTCCCACCCAAACTACATAGAGTGAAAGTATTCCTGTGCAACGCAGTATCTATCTTCAGTTTGGAATCAATATGGAAATTACCCTGTCAAAAGAATCTTAAGCCTAAAACCCTCCTTTCAACATTTCCAAGGGCAGAACACTGAGACAGCTGAGCAGAACACACAAAGAAAATAAAGATTCAGGCCGGGCGCAGTGGCTCACGCCTGTAATCTCAACAGTTTGGGAGGCTAAGGCAGGTGGATCACCAGAGGTCAGGAGTTCGAGACCAGCCTGACCAACATAGTGAAACCCCGTCTCTACTAAAACAACAAAATTAGCCAGGTGTGGTGGCGCATGCCTGTAATCCTAGCTACTTGGAAGGCTGAGGCAGGAGAATTGCTTGAACCCAGGAGGCAGAGGCTGCAGTAAGCTGAGATCACGCCACTGCACTCCAGCCTGGGCAACAGAGTGAGACTCTGTCTCAAAAAAAAAAAAAAAAAGAAAAAGAAAGAAAGTGAAAAACTCCTTGGAAAGCAATTTGATAAGCACTATTACTTAAACTAACAACATGAACAGTTGCAGTCAGACTGAGCCCTCAGTCCAGAGAATGGGCTTAAGCCATTGTCAATTTTTTTTTTAAACACTGCATTTATAAGACCCAAATTTTAAGAATCCTTATATACTACTATAGATAAAGACAACCAGTTAATAATTTTAGTTAAGCTATGGCACCTAGAAGAAATAAGCAGACCAGAAACATAAAAGCTTTTATAGAAGGCAGATTCCTTTCTGGCATGTTGCACTTTTCATCAGCACATCTTTGCAAGATGCATGGTTTCATGTGAAACACATAATCTTCTTTTCAAAGAGATGGTATAGTTTGGTTAGAGCCTCATAAGTATATTTAAGCTAAGTTAAATACTAAAAATGGCTTTTAACAAATTACCTGAAAGACAAATTATATCACATATTTAGCACTATGTTTAAGGCACTGTTCTAAACACATTATAAATATAAAATAATGGAATCCCTTTTAGGTATTGTTTTCATCATTATACAGATGACAGAACTAAGGCACAGAGAGGCAAAGTAATTCACCCAAAGCCACAAAGTCAGTAAGTAGCATGATGAGGTTTTAAATGCAGGGTACAATGTATGTTATTTTGGAGATGGATACACAAAAAAGTCCTATGCATGACTTACCAAAAATAAATAAATAAATAAAATATAAAAATAAAGGAAAAGCCTGGGCAGGTGGCTCACACCTATAATCCCAGCACTTTGGGAGGTCGAGGCGGGCCAATCACCTGAGGTCGGGAGTTCGTGACTAGCCTGACCAACATGGGAAAGCCCCATCTCTACTAAAAGTAGAAACTTAGCCGGGCACATGCTTGTAATCCCAGCTACTTGGGAGGCTGAGGCAGGAGAATCACTTGAACCAGGGAGCTGGAGGTTTCAGTGAGCCAAGATCGGGCCATTGCACTCCAGCCTGGGCAAAAAGAGTGAAACTCTGTCTCAAAAAAACAAAAAAGAAAAAAAGAAAAGCCCTGACTTCACCATCACTAAATATATACATGTAACACTTGTATCCCATAAATTTATACAAAGACAATTTTTTAAAAATAAGAGAAATAAAGCCAAACAAACACTTGCTCTAGAGTCAATATGCTATCTCTATGCTATGATGCTTCTCTCAAAAAGTACTCAAATGATATGACTGGCTGGGCTCACACCTGTAAACCCAGCACTCTGAGAGGCCGAGGGGGATGGATCACCTCAGGTCAGGAGTTCAAGATCAGCCTGCCCAACATGGCGAAACCCTATCTCTACTAAAAATACAAAAATTAGCCAGGCATGGTGGCATTCACCTGTAGTCCCAGCCACCCAGGAGGCTGAGGCAGGAAAATCACTTGAATCCAGGAGGCAAAGGTTGCAGTGAGCAGAGATCGTGCCACTGCACTCCAACCTGGGTGACAGAGCGAGACTCCGTCTCAAAAAAAAAAAAAAATTATAGTACTGACTTATCAACTAGGAGATGGTGGTTTTAAATTTCATTTTACATGCATAAGAATAACAATTTGTTTTATTCCATCTTAAAGAATTTTCACAGGTAGAAGTATTCTTGGAATAACCAACAAATTTTAAAGTTAAAAGAGTAAATATATTATGCCCTAGTGCTTTCTTTAAAAAAATTAAAAATAATTTCCACTTGGAAGTTTAATGAGATCTCAGACTTATCTGTCCAAAACTGAACCCCTGGTCTTCCAAACCAGCTATACTCCCACCTTTTCCTATTTCTGTTTGGTTTCGCTTTGAGACAGTCTTACTCTGTTGCTCAGGCTGGAATGCAGTGGCTCACTGCAGTCTTGACCTCCCAGGTTCAAGTGATCCACCCATTTCAGCCTCCCAAGAAGCTGGGACTACACGTGTGTGCCACCACTCCCAGCTAATTTTTTTTTTTTTTTTTTTTTTTTTTTCCTGTAGAGGTGAGGCCTCCCTACGTTGCCTGGTCTTGAACTCCTGGGCTCAAGCAATCCTCCCACCTCAGCCTCCCAAAGTGCTGGGATTACAAATGTGAACCACCACACCTGGCTTCCATTTCTGTTAATGTTAACTCCATTAGCTCAGGCCAAAGAATTTGGAGTTATCCTCGTTTCCTCTTTTTTTTTTTTTTTTTTTTTTTTTTTTGAGACAGAGTCTCGCTGTGTCATCCAGGCTGGAGTGCAATAGCACGATCTCGGCTCACTGCAACCTCCACCTCCCGGGTTCAAGCGATTCTCCTGCCTCAGCCTCCCAAGTAGCTGGGACTACCTGTGCCTGCCACCACGCCCAGCTAATTTGTTTTGTATTTCTTTTAGTAGAGATGGGGTTTCACTATGTTGGCCATGCTGGTCTTGAACTCCTGACCTCGTGAGTCTTGGAGTTGGCCTCCCAAAGTGCTGGGATTACAGGCATAAGCCACCGCACCAGGCCATCTCCTCTCGTTTTCTAACACCCCCACATCTAAGTCACAAGCTCTTGGCTCTGTCTTTAAAATATGTTCAGATATATGAAGTTAATCTACTGCAATCACCTTGGCCCACAACACCATCTCACTAGAATTACTGCAATTGCCTTTTTTTTTTTTTTTTTTTTTTTTTTTTTTTTTTAAGACAGAATCTCGCTCTATCGCCAGGCTGGAGTGCAGTGGTACAATCTCAGCTCACTACAACCTCCAACTCCCTGGTTCAAGGGATTCTCCTGCCTCAGCCTCCCAAGTAGCAAGGATTATAGGCATGCGCCACCATGCCCAGCTAATATTTGTATTTTTGTATTTTTAGCCACTGTACCCCACCTGCAGTTGCCTCCTAAGTACTCTGCATAGAGCTGCCAGAGTGATCCTTTTAAAAGTAAGACAGGCCAGGCACGATGGCTCATGCCTGTAATCCCAGCACTTTGGGAGGCCGAGGTGGGTGGATTACCTGAGGTCAGGAGTTCAAGACCAGCCTGGCCAATGTGACGAAACCCCATCTCTACTAAAAAAATATAAAACTTAACCGGGTGTGGTGGTGGGTGCCTGTAATTCCAGCTACTGGGGAGGCTGAGGCAGAAGAATCGCTTGAACCTGGGAGGCAGAGGTTGCAGTGAGCTGAGATCACGCCATTTCACTCCAGCTTGGACAACAACAGCGAAACACTATCTCAAAAAAGGTAAGACAGACATAACCCTCCGCTCAAAGTCTCCCCTGGCTTTTCATCTTCCTCAGAGTTAAAGCTAAAGTTTTAACAATGACCTAGATACATAAGGTCCCAAAAGAAGGGCTCTGTGTCTCTCATCTCATCACCTACAATTCACCTCCTAGGTTAGTTTACTGTAGCCACTCTGGCCTCCTTACTGTCTCTCACATTCAACAGGCAGGCACCCACCTGAGAACTTTTGCAATAGATACTCTGTCAGTTTGAGCATTCTTCCTCCTGGTTTGTTTTCCTCCCTCCCGTCCTCCTTCCCTCCTCCCTCACTCCTTCACTCTTCCTTCCCTCCTTCCCTCCTCCCTTCCTCCTTCTTTCCTCCTTCTTTCCTCCTTTCTTCCTTCCGCCTTCCTCCTTCCTTCCCCACCATGCCCCACTATCCTGTACCCATATAAACCCCAAACCCTAGAATCGGATGAGGAGATGACAGGACAACCAGATGAACAGCAGAACGACATGGCAGAGAAAGAGAAGAGAAGGAACATCTGAATGACAAGAGGAGTTCTGCTGGGGGTGGTTGGACAGGAGTTCAGCAGCTGGACAGCCAAACTCCAGTGGGAGATCATCGTCCCACTCCATCCCCACTTCTGGCTCCCCATCCATCCCACTGAGAGCCACCTCCACTGCTCAATAAAACCCCTGCATTCAGGGGTGTTCATGTGTGACCTGATTCTTCTGGGATGCTGGACAAGAGCCTGGGATATAGAGAGCTGTCACACTGGCCCTGTGCCCTTGCAGAAAGGCAGAGGATCCACTGAGCTGGTTAACACTGAAGTTGTCCACGGACCACAAGGCCAAAAGGGCACACTGTAACACACACCCACTTGGGCTCCTGCACCTGTCTGTGTGCTCCCTTTCCTATAAGGGGTTTAGCCATGGCAGTGACTGAACAGATGAGCCACACCCCTGTCGCATGTCCTGTGAGGGGGGTCAGATAATTCTCCAGTTTCATCTGGGGGCTTGTCCAGGATACAATTGAAGAATGGTGAGCTAAAATGTGATACTAGGCTGGCCACAGTGGCTCACACCTTTAATCCCAGCACTTTGGGAGCCTAGGTGGGCGGATCACGAGGTCAGGAGATTGAGACCATCCTGGCTAACATGGTGAAACCCCATCTCTACCAAAAATACAAAAAAATTAGCCAGGCTTGATGGGGGGTGCCTATAGTCGCAGCTACTCCAGAGGCGGAGGTAAGAGAATGGCGCGAACCTGGGAGGCGGAGCTTGCAGTGAGCCGAGATCGCACCACTGCACTCCAGCCTGGGGCACAGAGGGAGACTCTGTCTCCAAAAAAAAAAAAAAAAAAAAGTGAAACTGTCAGATCTGCCTCTTTTCCAAGACCCTGCCACCCCTGTCTTTCCTGCTCTGTTTCCCTCCACGGAGGTCTAGTTGCCTAGTTGACACATGGGACTGGAGTAAAGCTCTAGGGCAACCGAAGGCATTTTTGCTGGAAGATCCCAAGACTGAACTCCAGTGGCCAGGACCTCCAGACTTCACTTGGTATCTTTTCTTCTCTCACAGTTTGAAATGGCTCTTATCTCTTCCTTTATAATGTTAAAGTTTTGCTACAGACTGCAGCAATGATATTAAATAGAATGAGTGTTTGGCTCAGTCATCAAAGGTGCAATTCAGAACAATGTCGTTTCCATTTATTCTTAGAGTTGCCATCCTCACCCTTACCCCGACAGCCACAGGCGCATGCGGCACACACCTCCTCTCCTTACCCACTCCCCTCCTGGCTCAGACGTGTGGCATGTCCACAGCATGCAAAAGCCATACCCGACCGCCCGGAGAAAACCATGGCTGCCACTGGGACCCTGCGCGGCCCTACGCGGCGGACTGGCTGTTGCTTCCCACCCACTGAACCAACACCAACTTTTCCTCCCCTGGCCAAGGAGTTCAGCCCTGTCGGAACCAGGGGAAGGATACACTTATGAAAGGAATCCATTTGCACTGAGCAAGGGGTTCTTCCCGTAGGACCTCCCCCTTGCGTTCCTTAAGCTGTTTTTTCTGTTTTTCCTTTTCTAAATAAGGGTGTTCTGTGGCCAGCACTCTGCTTATGATAGGGAAAATAACAGAGGAGTGGCCCTGCTGGCTGATAACTGCAAATTCGGCAGGGCTCATTTGAGACTTAATCTAAACAGATACAGACAGCCCCTGCAATACTTTTTTTTTTTTTTTTGTCTCAAACTTGATTCCAAGTTTCAGGCTGAAGCCCTAGAAAGGAAAACCAGGTCTGCTGGATCCAAAGCCAGGCAATAGGCACAATGTAAATGGACAGGACCAATTCCTGCCAACTAAACCCCCAACCTCATGGAAAGAGGTCATGCTCCATGGCATAAATGAGGCCCAGGGAGCCCAAAGGTTGCCAGCAGTAGGGAGGAGGGACGCATAGATGAGTGTGGATAAATCCTATTCTCTAGGCCTTTCCTGCCTCATGGGTGCATGCCACGTTGGCACCCATGGGTGGCACCTGCCAAGGTCACTGGGACTTGGGGATAAGACAGAAGAAAACAGGGGGACACTCATTTTCCCTCTCACACCCCAAGCTGTCACTGAAAGAAGGAAGGGAAATGAAGGACACCTCTATTCTCTGTCTTTCAGAATGGGCAACCAGCTCTCTTCACCACCCCCAGCTTATACTCCTCAGGAGCGTATCCTGAACCACTGAGGCTGCTTTGACACTCAGAATCTGGAGGGAAAATGCCTTATAGCCCACTGCACAAAGGTTTGGCCAAATTGGGAAGGACTGGCTTGGCCTCAGGAAGGAACTACTCATTTCAATGCCATCCCAGCAGTTGGAGCTTTTCTGTAGATGTGAGGACAGATGGTCTGAGGTCCCATAGAAACAGGCAGGACAATCCAGACCTTTGCTGACAGTGTAGGATTGATCCAGCCCTCCTGTTTTGCCATCTCAGGAAAAGCTGCAAGGGGCAAGCCCAGGGAACTAAAGAATCCCAGAGGCACCCCCAGCAGAGAAGCCAGCTCTCTCTGGCCCTGCTCCTCCAGGTCCATCCCAACCTCCCTATCCAGCTTCAGCCTCTCACTTGTCCCCTCCTACAAAATCCTCACACTAGACAAGCCTCAGTCTCACTCTTGCCCCTCCAACAGACACCTGGTGAATCTGGCCCCAGTAAGATCCAGGTCCCCTTCTCTCTACAGGACTTAAGGCAAGTTAAGGGGGATCTTGGTAAGTTTTCAGATGACCCTAACAGATATATAGAGGCTTTCCAGAATTTTACCCAAGTATTTGAACTGTCCTGGAGAGACATTATGTTACTCTTGAACCAGACACTGACGGACACTGAGAAGCAAGCTGCTCTGCAAGTGGCAGAGAGATTTGGGGATGAGCTTTGTATCACATACAGTGTCAGGGAAAGGGAGAACTTTATCCAACTGTAAGAGAAGCAGTACCAATGGGTGACCCTAAATGGGACCCCAGTGACAAGCTGACAAGTACAGATAGTACTTTAGAGAACCTCCTGAAAGTAGCCATGTCGGTTCTTTTTTTTTTTTTTTTTTTTTTTTTTTTTTTTTTTGAGACGGAGTCTCACGCTGTTGCCCAGGCTGGAGTGCAGTGGCGCGATCTCAGCTCACTGCAAGCTCCGCCTCCCGGGTTCCCGCCATTCTCCTGCCTCAGCCTCCTGAGTAGCTGGGACTACAGGCGCCCGCCACCGCGCCCGGCTAATTTTTTTTTGTATTTTTAGTAGAGACGGGGTTTCACTGTGGTCTCGATCTCCTGACCTTGTGATCCGCCCGCCTCGGCCTCCCAAAGTGCTGGGATTACAGGCTTGAGCCACCGCGCCCGGCCTTGTCGGTTCTTTTATACCAGAGATAGGGAGGCCCAGGAGAGAGAGAGGAAATACAGGAAAGAGACAGAGGCTTTAACGGCCACCAGACAAGCCCACAAAGTCCAGAATTCCCAGGGTACACCTGTTAACTGCTAGAAGTGTGGCAAGCCATGGCATTTCAAGAAGGATTGCCCAGGCAGCATGAGGAAGCCATCTCAACCCTGACCGTATTTTCAAGAATTTGTCAGAAGCATAGCTGTTTCCTTTTAATACCGCCTGGATTTCTGGAAACTCAAAAAAGTTCTAAATTAACATTAGACTATTAGGAAAGACCACAGAATGGTTGTATGGGTACTTGAGGTATAGTTTCTACTGAATATGTATCACTTTTGCACCATCATAAAGTCAAAACATTGTTAAGTTGAACCATTGTAAATTGGTGACCATGTGTAGTTAAATAAGCTGGAGCAGACTTACCAGCTTGGTTCACAACCTAATCTTTGTCTCATTCCCCAAGGAAAAAAATGGAAAAATACTATGCTAAATGCTGTTCATAGTGACAAATAATTCAAATTACAAAGGCAGAAGTGTGGTCAGGATATATAGAAGTTGCACGATCACTGTTCTATATCCAGGTTGTAGTTATGGGGAAAAGTCTGTATACTAAGTTTCCACATGGAGAAAACATACAATTAGAAGCAGAGTGTTACTAACTTTATAGGCAGAATATGAGGTTTGAGATTCAAGCCAAGTGCAAAGAAACTGATCATATCCAGAGGGGAAACGGTTCTGGATCCAAACTAGAGGGATGAGGTCACACAGTAATATAAGCCTGGACTAATACACCTGTCCACTGCTCTCTTAGTAGTTTAATAGGTTGAACAGATTAATCCTAGTGAGTGTAAATTACTCCTTAGAACAGAACATGTTTCAGGAGATGTCATCTGATGTATTTGTTTGTTTGAGACAGGGTCTGTCTCTGTCACCCTGGCTGGAGTGCCATGGCATGATCACAGCTCACTGTAGCCTTGGATACCTGGGCTCAGGTGATCCTCCCACCTCACCCTCCTGAGTAGCTGAGATTATAGATGCATGCGACTATGCCCAGCTTCTTTTTTAATTTTTTGTAAAGACAGGGTCCCACTTCATTGCCCAGGCTGGTCTCAAACTCCTGGCCTCAAGCAATGCTCCCGCCTTGGTTTCCCAAAGTGTTGGGTTTACAGGCGTGAGCCACTGCACACAGCCTTATGTGTATTTTATTTTATTTGTATTTATTTATATATGTATTATTTATTTATTTTTTAGATGGAGTCTCACTCTGTCACCCAGGCTGTAGTGCAGTGGCATGATCTCTGCTCACTGCAGCCTCCACCTCCTGGGTTCAAGCAATTCTCATGCCCCAGTCTCCCTAGTGGCTAGGATTACAGGCATGAGCCACCATGCCTGGCTAATTTTTGTATTTTTAGTGGAGATGGGGTCTTGCCATGTTGTCCAGGTTGGTCTTGAGCTCCTGACCTCAGGTGATCCGCCCGCCTCAGTCTCCCAAAGTGCTGGGATTACAAGCATGAGCCACCGCACCCAGCCTATTTATTTATTTTTTTTTAGACAGCGTTTCACTCTTGTTGCCCAGGCTGGAGTGCAATGGTGCGATCTCAGCTCACTGCAACCTCTGCCTTCTGGATTCAAGCAATTCTCATGCCTCAGCCTCCAGAGTAACTGGGGTTATAGGCGCCTGCCACCACTCCCGGCTAATTTTTTGTATTTTTAGTTTCACCATGTTGGCCAGGCGGGTCTTGAATTCCTGACCTCAGATGATCAGCCCACTTTGGCCTCCCAAAGTGCTGGGATTACAGGCATGAACCACTGTCCCTGGCCATATATTTTAAAAAGAAGTAATGAGGATCCTTTAAAAAATGTTTTATCACTTATTCTCTTTATCTCTAATAATACTGAAAATAAGAATTCAGAGGTTTCTTCTAAATTAGGGCTTTGTATGTGTGAAAACTACTTACCAGATAACTACAAGATGACTCAGAAATACAAATACACATACAGAGCGCGCGCGCGCGCACACACACACACACACACACACACACAGAGAGAGAGAGACAGAGAGAGAGAGAGAGAAAGAGAGAGAGATACACAGAATTTCCATATGACTCAGGGCCTCTTGCAGACAGATCCTAGC
Organism: Macaca thibetana thibetana; assembly: GCF_024542745.1. Taxonomy (NCBI): domain Eukaryota; kingdom Metazoa; phylum Chordata; class Mammalia; order Primates; family Cercopithecidae; genus Macaca; species Macaca thibetana. The sequence goes on along the minus strand of NC_065588.1, from coordinate 38,415,123 downwards.
AGAAAAACAACCAGCAAAGAAATGTGGTTTGCAGAATCCCGGAACCAACATCACAAAACAGGTCTAAAGGTGAAAGACAATAGCTTAATAACCAGCATGCTTTAATCCCTATACTTTTTGCTATCCACTGAATGTTTCTGTCCCCCACCCCAAAATTCATACGTTGAAGCCCCCACCCAATGTGATGGTATTTGAGGTGGGGCCTTTGGGAGGTGATTAGGGTTAGATGAGGTTATGAGGATAAAGCCCCCATGACAAGGTTTGTACCCTTAGAAGGAACCTGCGCTTGCTCTCTCTGTCTCCACTACGTGTGGATATAGTAAGAAGGCAGCTGTCTGTGAACCACTGGGAGGGCCCTTACCATGTTGGCACCCTCATCTCAGACTTCCAGCCACCAGAACTGTGAGAAACAAATATTTGTTGTTTAAGCCACCCAGTCTATGAGTTTTTTTGTTTTGTTTTGTTTTGTTTGTTTTTTCTGAGATGGAGTCTTGCTCTGTCCCCCAGGCTGGAGTGCAGTGGCATGATCTTAGCTCACTGCAACCTCCACCTCCCGGGTTCAAGCAATTCTCCTGCCTCAGCCTTCTGAGTAGCTGGGATTACAGGTGCGCGCCACCACACCTGGCAAATTTTTGTTTTTAGTAGAGTCGAGGTTTCACCATGTTGGCCAGGCTGGTCTCAAACTCCTGACCTTGTGATCCACTCCTGACCTTGTGATCCGCCTGCCTCGGCCTCCCAAAGTGATGGGATTATAGGCGTGAGCCACTGTGCCTGGCCCAGTCTATGGTATTTTATTACAGAATTCTGTCTGGCACTATGACAGCATTTTTTTTTTTTGGTGGGGTTGGGGGGGGCTTGTTTTACTGCTCTCACTAGAGCCACCACAACACTAAACAGAAGTAGCAATAGGTAACTTTGTCTTACTGCTGAGATTAAAAGGAAAGGTTTCACCATTTCACCATTAACTATGTTGCTTACTGTTCATTTTTGGTTGGTTATGAAGATTCCTGGGCTGGGCATGGTGGCTCACACCTTTAATCTCAGTACTTTAGGAGGCCGAAGTGGGTTGATCGCTTGAGCCCAGGAGTTCGATGGAGGTCAGCCTGGGGAACATAGCAAGACCCTGTCTCTACTAAAAAATAAAAAAGTAATCAGGCATGGTGGCACACGTCTGTAGTTCCAGCTACTCAGGAGGCTGAGGCAGGAAGATCCCTCAAGCCCAGAAGTTCAAGGCTATAGTGAGCTATGATCACTCCACTGCACTCCAGCCTGGTGACACCAGTGACAGACCCTGTCGCAAAAAAAAAAAAAAAGAAAAAAAGAAAGAAATTTCCCTTACATTCCTAGTTTTCTAAGAAATGTTAAGTTTTATCAACTAATGGATACTGAATAGCATCATATGCTATTTTTGTGCCTCTGTTGAAAGGATCCTATACTCTTTTATTCTGATAATGTGTGAATTACACTGCATTCCTTGAATAAATCCCACTTGGTCATGATGTAATGTTATGGATTGAATGTGCACCTGCAAAATTTATTCTTATGTTCGAGGCCAGCCTGGGGAACATACAAGACCCTGTCTCTACTAGAAAATAAAAATAAAAATAAATTAGGCAGGGTGGTACACACCTGTAGTTTGTTAATATTATCATTATTAGTATATGTACAAACCCTAATCTTCAAGGCAGCTGTATTTGGAAATGGGGCCTCTTAGGAAGTAGTAAAGGGTAAATGAGGTCATAAGGATGGGTAGGGGTAATCCCATAATATTAGAGTCCTTATAAGACGAGACATCACAGGCCGGGCACAGTGGCTCACGCCTGTAATCCAAGCACTTTGAGAGGCCGAGGCAGGTGGATCACCTGAGGTCAGGAGTTGGAGACCAGCCTGGCCAATATGGAGAAACCCCATCTCTACTAAAAATACAAAAATTAGCCAGGCATGGTGGCAGGTGCCTGTAATCCCAGCTACTCAGGAGGCTGAAACAGGAGAATCGCTTGAACCCGGGAGGTGGAGGTTGCAGTGAGCTGAGATCTTGCCATTGCACTCCAGCCTGGGGGACAAGAGCGAGACTTCCTCTCAAAAAAAAAAAAAAAAAAGAAGAGACATCATCTCTCTTGTGCTTTCTGTCTTCCCACATGCTTGCTCTCAGAGAAGAGGCCTTGTGAGGATAAAGCCTCCATCTACAAACCAGGAAGAAAGTTCTCACCAAAAACCAAACCCTGCTGGAACCTTTCCCTTGAACTTTGTAGCCTCCAGAACTGTGAGAAAATAAATTTCTGTTTTTTAAGCCACAGAGTCTCTCTGGTATTTTGCTATGGCAGCCTGAGCAGACTAATATAATGTATTATCTTATTTATGTCTTGCTGAGTTTGGTTTGTGAATATTTTGTTTAGGCGGCTGGATCGCCTGAGGTCGGGAGTTTGAGACCACCTGGCCAACATGGCAAAACCCCATCTCTACTAAAAATAACAAAAATATGCTGGGCGTGATAGCAGGCACCTGTAATCCCAGCGACTCGGGAGGCTGAGGCAGGAGAATCGCTTGAACCCAGGAGGCAGAAGCTGCAGTGAGCTGAGGTCACGCCATTGCACTCTAGCCTGGGCAACAAGAGCGAAACTCCATCTAAAAAAAAAAAATTTCTTCACCTACTTTCTGAAAGGATTTTAGTTTCTCATAATAGTCTTGCCATTTTCATTTCTCATTATATTCTTGCTGAGTTTTGGTGTCAAGGTTATTACATTGGTCTTATATCCTGTAATACAGATTTTTTTTTAATTGGCATTATTTCTTTCTTAAATGTTGCATGAAAGTATACAGGACTTGACTTGAAGCTTTTTTCTGTGGCAATTAATTATGGGCTTAATTTGTTTAACAGCTATAAGGTTATTTTGATTATCTAGTTTTCTTTTCTTTCTTTCTTTTTTTTTTTTTAGACAGAGTCTTGCTACAGTGCAGTGGCACGAACATGGCTCATGGCAGCCATGACCTCCCGAATTGAAGTGATCCTCCCACCTCAGCCACCCTAGTAGATGGGACTACAGGCATGTGCCACCACACAGAGAGATGGGATCTCATCATGTTGCCCAAACTGGTCTTGAATTCCTGGGCTTAAGCAATCGGCCTGCCTCAGTCTCCCAAAGTGTTGTGATTACAGGTGTGACCCACCATGCCTGGCCTGATTATCTAGTTTTCTTGTATCATAGTAGATAAGTTATATTTTTCTAGGAATTTGATCATTTTTTCTAACATTCCAAAATTGTTAGTATAAATTGTTCATAATTGCCTCAGCGACTTTTTTTAAAAGCTTAGAACAAACGGTTATTTGTGTCTTCTCTTTGTTTTTATTTATCAGTTTCACCAGAAGTTTATGAATTGAATTTTAGCTGTGTCGATCTTTTCAACTCTATGGGTTTTTTTATTTTGTTAATTTCTACTCTTATCTGCATTTTTTCCTACTCTGACCTTTTGGGGTTTATTTTGTCGTATTTTTCCCTAACTTCCTGAAATGAATGAATAGATTCATTTCCTGTTTCATAATATACACATTCAGCTTAGAAATTAACTTCTAACTACTCTTTAGCTGCATCACACAGCCTTTTAATAAGCTATATTTTTATTATCATTCAGTTCAAAATATTATTTAATTTCCACTGTGATTTCTTCTTTGATCTATGAGTTATTTGGTAATGTATTTCTAAATTTCCAAACATATTAATATTTTCTATTATCTTGTATAATAAATTGCTAGATTAGGTTAATTTTGGTCAGAAAATGTACTATACATCACTTCAATCCTTTGAAATGTGTTTAGGCACTACTGCACCACACATAGTCAGCTTTTATAAATGATCTTTTTATCTTTGAAAAAAATGTGAGGGCCGAGTGTGGTGGCTCATGCCTGTAATCCCAGCACTTTGGGAGGCAGAGGTGGATGGATCATTTGAGGTCAGGAGTTCAAGACCAGCCTGGCCAACATGGTGAAACCCCGTCTCTACTAAAAATACAAAAATTAGCTGGGCGTGGTGGCCAGCACCTGTAATCTCAGCTACTCAGGAGGCTGAGGCAGGAGAATCACTTGAACCTGGGAGACAGAGGCTGCAGTGAGCCCAGATCATGCCACTGCACTCCAGCCTGGGCAACAGAGTGAGACTCCATCTCAAAAAAAAAAAAAGAAAGAAAAAGAAAAAATGTGAATTCCACAAGCAATTAAAGCAAGTAATAAAAGCAAGTTTGTTAATTATATTTTTTGAATCTAGGAACTGATTTTCTTTTCTGTTTATCAATTACTGAGAGAGGAGTATTAAGATCTTCCATTATGATTAAGGATTTATCTATTTATTCTTATGGTTCTGTCCATATTTGCTATATATTTTGTTAAGGCCATGTTACTAGTCACCATAGAAATTCAGAATTTTTTTTTTTTTTTTTTTTGAGACAGAGTCTCGCTCTGTCGCCCAGGCTGGAGTGCAGTGGCCGGATCTCAGCTCACTGCAAGCTCCGCCTCCCGGGTTCGGGCCATTCTCCTGTCTCAGCCTCCTGAGTAGCTGGGACTACAGGCGCCCGCCACCTCGCCCGGCTAGTTTTTTTGTATTTTTTAGTAGAGACGGGGTTTCACCGTGTTAACCAGGATGGTCTCGATCTCCTGACCTAGTGATCCGCCCGTCTCGGCCTCCCAAAGTGCTGGGATTACAGGCTTGAGCCACCGCGCCCGGCCGAAATTCAGAATTTTTTTATACCTTCCGGTAAATTGAACCTTTTTATCATTATAAAGTGCTCCTCTTTATAATGGTAGTTACTTTCGCTTAACAGCTGGAACAGCTTCTTTCGGTCAGCCATTTTGTAGTATATATTTTTCCATATTTTTACTCTCAATCCTTCTGTATTATTATGTTTCAGCTATGCCTCTTGTATGCAAAATACATCTGGGTATTTTTTTAATTGGGTCTGAAATTTTCTGTCTTTAATTAGAACATTTTAGTCCATGTATCTGTCTAGGTCCAATCAAGAGTCAGAGACCACGATGGTAATTTGAAGAGGAAGTATAATATAAAGAAGTATTAAATAAAATGGGCGACAGAGCCGACCCTGTCCCAAAATAATAATACTATTAAATGTTATTTAATGGTACTAAATAAAGTTGAGGTAATAGGGGTGGATTAGTAAGAAGCAAAGATAATTCTAATAAATATAGCAGGTAAAAGGAATAACCAAGGCCAGGTTCCGTGGCTCACTCCTGTAATCCCAGCACTTTGGGAGGCTGAGGCAGGCGGATCACTTCAGGTCAGGAGTTCAAGACCAGCCTGGCCAACACGTGTCATTGCACTACACCCTAGGCAAAAGAGCGAGACTCTGACTCAAAGAGAAAAAAAAAGGAACAGCCACTACTCTAGACCCCGAGGTAGAACGTCCAAGGAAAAGTACAATTCACACCCCTGCCACTCTAGGGCAAAGAGATCATGACCATGGCTCACCAGATTGCAAAAAAAAAAAAAAAAAAAAAAAAGCAAGTCTCTCTGGTACCAGATGAGTGGAACTTTCTAGAAATCCACCCTCTGTAACTTACCAGAATTCCTCACACCAGGGTGCCAGGGAAAGGGAAAGCTGTTTGCAGGAGGCATTTGACATGAGCCATTCTGCCTCAAAGGCACACACGAAAGACGACTCTGCCTGCCACGGTACACTGCGGGAACCTGGCGCCGGAGAAGCGGCCAGGGCATCACTCTGGGGAGGTCATGTATGCCGCAGAAGCTGGATGCTAGGAACGGGAGCATGCTGCAGGAGCCTCAGGATGGAGTGTAGCAGCCCCGGGAAGTAAAAACGTTTTCTTTTTGCAATGTCTGTCTAGCGCCCTCTACTGATAGTTTCTGTGCCGTCTGGCAAGAGAAAACTTAAAAGGCCCAGAATCATTTTCCCAGAGCAGAAAACAGGGTGAATTTGGAGCTGAGAGACCATAAATAACACACAGTCCATTTATATTTTAACATTATTACTAATATATTTGATCTTAAATCTATGTGTTTTGTATTTGTCCTACTTGTTTTATGTTCCTTTTTGTCCCCTTTCTTGCCCTTTTTTTTTTTTTTTTTTTTTTTTGATACAGAGTCTCGCTCTGTCCCCCAGGCTGGAGTGCAGTGGTGTGATCTTAGCTAATTGTATCCTCTTCCTCCCAGGTTCAAGCGATTCTCCTGCCTCAGCCTGCCGAGTAGCTGGGACTACAGGTGCCTGCCACCACACTTGGCTAATTTTTCTATTTTTAGTAGAGATGGGGTTTCACCGTGGATGGTCTCCATCTCCTAACCTCGCGATCTTCCCACCTGGGCCTCCCAAAGTTTTGGGATTACAAGCATGAGCCACCGCACCTGGCCGTCTTTTTAAAAAAACTTATTTTTGTAGGCTGGACTCGGTGGCTCACGCCTGTAAACCCAGCACTTTGGGAGGTGGAAGCAGGTGGATTACCTGAGGTCAAGAGTTCAAGACCAGTCTGGGCAACGTGACAAAACCTTGTCTCTACAAAAAATACAAAAATTTGCTGGTTGTGATGTTGTACAATAGTAGTTACAGCAACTTGGGAGGCTGAGGTGGGAAGATCGCATAAGCCTAGGAGATGGAGGTTGCAGTGAGCAGAGATCAGCCACAACACTCCAGCCTGGGCAACAGAGTTAGACTCTGTCTCAAAAATAGTAGAAGTAAATAAATATAAAACAAAAATTACTTTTGTAATTCTATTTCCGTTCCTCTATTAGTCTGGAAAATATTCATTATTTTGCTTCTGTTTTAGATATTATCCTCTAGAGTATAGAATAATTATTTTCCTTAAAAATTTTTAACAGCCTTATTGATTTTGTGTGTTTGTTTTGAGACAAGGTCTTGCTCTGTCGCCCAGGTAGGAATGCAGTGGCACAATCTTGGTCCACTGCAGCCTGGAACTCCCAGGCTCAAGCCATCCACCCAAGTGGCTGGGACTACAGGCCTGTGCCAGAACGCCTGGCTACTTATTTAAAATTTTCTGCAGAGAGGAGGTCTCCCTATGTTGCCCAGGCTTCTCTTGAACTCCTGGACTCAACGGATCCTTCTGTTTTGGGCTCCAAAAGTGGTGGGATTACGGGTGTGAAACACTGTGCTGGGTATTAACAGCTTTATTGAAGTAAAATATACATATCATAAAATTCACTCATTTTGGCGGGTGTGGTGTAGTGTAAAATGGTGTGATCACTTTACAAAACCGTTTTGCAGTTTCTTAAAATATCAAACATAGATAGATTTATCTATTTTATCAAATTTTGATATCAAATCTAGATTTATCTTTGACCCAGCAGATTTACTGCTACATATTTACCCCCAAAATAAAAATGTATGTCCACCCAGAGTCTTGTACATAAATGGTCATAGAAACATTATTCATAGTGGCTGAAAAAGTGGAAGCAATCCAAATATGATTTTTTCACAACTCTGTAAAATCACTAAGAAATTATTCAATTGTACAGTTAAGATGAGTGAATTTTTCTTTTCTTTCTTTCTTTCTTTTTTTTTTTTTTTTGCTGGAGTCTTGCTCTGTTACCAGACTGCAATCGTGCAATGGCACGATCTCAGCTCACTGCAACGTCCTGCTCACTGCAATGTCCGACTCCCTGATTCAAGTGATTTTCCTGCCTCAGTCTTCCGAGTAGCTGGGATTACAGGCACGCGCCACCACGCCCAGCTAATTTTTGTATTATTAGTAGAGACGGGGTTTCACGATGTTGGCCAGGATGTTCTCGATCTCCTGACCTCGTGATCTGCCCGCCTTGTCCTCCCAAAGTGCTGGGATTACAGGCATGAGCCACCACGCCCGGCCTATTTGTCTTCTTATCACTGAGGTGTAAGAGTTCTTTATATATTCTGGTTATGAGTCCCTTCTTAGTTATATGATTTACAAATATTTCTCCAGATTTGTGGCTTTTCACTTCCTTACTGTGTCCTTTGAAGGACGAAAGTTTTTAATTTTGAAGTTCAGTTTATTAATATTTTTATCTTATTATTTGTGCTTTTGATGTTTTGCCTTAACTCAAGCCCATGAAAATTTACTTCTATGTTTTCTTTTTTTTTTACTTCTATATTTTCTTGCAGAATTTTCATAGTTCTAGCTCTTACATTTATGTTTATGATCCATTTTGAGTTTATTTATTTATTTATTTTGAGACAGGGTCTCACTCTGTTACCCAGGAGTGCAGTGGAGCAATCTCGGCTCACTGCAACCTCTGTCTCGTAGGCTCAAGCCATTCTCCCACCTCAGTCTCCCAAGTAGCTGGGACTACAGGTGGGTGCCACCAAGCCCAGCTAATTTTTTTGTGTTTTTAGTAGAGACGGGGTTTCACCATTTGGCCAGGCTGGTCACGAACTCCTGACCTCAGGTGATCCTCCCACCTCGGCCTTTCAAAGGACTGGGATTACAGGCGTGAGCTATTGCGCCCGACCATTTTGAATTTATTTTTGTGTATGGTATGAGGCAAAGGTCTAAATTCATTGTCTTGCATGTGGGTATCCAATTGTTCCAGCATCATTTGTTGATTAAAAACTATCCTATTCTGCGGGGCGCGGTGGCTCACTCCTGTAATCCCAGCACTTTGGGAGGCAGAGGTGGGCGGATCACCTGAGGCCTGCAGTTCGAGACCAGCTTGGCAAACATGGTGAAAACTCCGACTCTACTAATAATACAAAAATTACCCCGGCGTGGTGGCAGGTGCCTCTAATCCCAGCTATTCAGGAGGCTGAGGCAGGAGAATTGCTTGAACCCAGGAGGGGTTCAGTGGAGGGGTTCAGAATTGCTGGAACCCAGAGGTTGCAGTGAGCCGAGATCACGCCACTGCACCACTCCAGCCTGGGAAACAGAGCTAGACTCTGTCTCAAACAAACAAACAAACAAAAACAAAACAAAAAAAAACTATCATTTCCCTTATTGAATCACCTCAGCACTTTTGTTGAAAATCAATTTACAGTAAGTATAAGGGCTTCTATCTGGACTTGAAAAATGACATATTATATTCTAACGGTAATTAGTACTTTATTTACCTTTTATTTTATTTGTTTGTTTGGTTGGTTTTGGTTTTTGGGGTTTTTTTTGTTTGAGACTCCATGTCTCGCTCTGTCGCCCAGGCTGGAGTGCAGTGGCACAATCTCGGCTCACCGCAACTTCTGCCTCCTGGGTTCAAGTGATTCTCCTGCCTCAGCTTCCCTAGTGGGAAGGGAAAGGATTTTTTTGGCTAGGATTACAGGCATGCAGTCACCATTCCCGGCTAATTTTGTATTTTTAGTAGAGACGGGATTCCTCCATGTTGCTCAGGCTGGTCTTGAACTGACCTCAGGTGATCTGCCCACCTCGGCCTCCCAAACCTGCCTTGTTTATACGCTAGTGTTATCATGGATTTCCATTTCTGCATATTGTTTCTTGTAAGTCCAATAAATGAGGAAAGAAATTTGTATCATTGTTTTATATAGTCCATGTTTATATTTAGATCTACCCATACCTTTACCACTTTTGTGCTCTTCATTCCTTCTTGCACCTGGGAACTTTCTATCTAGGATCATTTTCTTTTTTGCCTACAGAATATCCTTTAGTACTTCCTTTAATTTGGGTCTGCTGGTGATAGACTATGTTAATTTTTGTTTGTGTAAAACATTCTTGAAGAATATTTTCACTGGTCATAAAATGTTATATTGACAATTATTACTATTATTATTATTATTATTATTAGTTCATTGAAAAAATTATTTCATTCTTTTCTGGTTTCTATCATTTTAAAATTTTTATTTTTTCTTTTTTGAGACAGAGTCTGGCTCTGCTGCCCAAGCTGGAGTGCAGTGATATGATCTCCACTCACTGCAACCTCTGCCTCCTGAGTTCAAGCAATTCTCCTGCCTCAGCCTCCCCAGTAGCTAGGACTACAGGCACCCACCACCATGCCTGGCTAATGTTTTGTATTTTTAGTAGAGACAGGAATTTTACCATGTTGGCCAGGCTGGTCTCAGACTCCTGACTTTAAGTGATCTGCCTGCCAATGTGCTGAGACTACAGGCATGAGCTACCGCACCCAGCCAAAAAAAAAAAAAAAAAAAAAAAAATTTAATCTTTGGGATGTTATATTCTGGGAGCTCAGCCTTCAACTTTGTCAAAAATTCCATGAAACTCATGCACTGAGTGCCTAATTTTGATTATAATGATGTTCATTTCTAGAGAGTTTCTTTTTTTTTCATATTTGCAGTTGATTAAGGATAGCTGCAAACTCTTTGTCACTCTTCCAGTTGAGAGATGGGGTCCAACTGCTCCATGAACCTGGGCTGACTTTAGTGATTTGCTTAACCAATAGAATGCATTGGAAATGATGTTCTGTGATTTCCGAGGCTAGATCATAAAAAGTTTTATGATTTCTACCTGAGCTTTTTGAAATGCTTGTTGTGGAAATTCCAGCACTCAAGACGCTCTCTTTGGGATCCCAGCCATCTTGCTATAAAAGGCAAGAAACATGTAGGCACTTGAAAGTTCTAGCTGAGCTCCCAGCAGCCAGCCAACACTACTACGTGAAGCCATGCAAATGAATTATTTTGTATATCTAATCCATTTACATTGTCAGATAACTGTCACCCCAGCAGACAATTCCAAGGTTTGTAGTCAGACAGGAGAGCAGATTAGGATCGGTACTGGGTTGTACTCAGTGCTTTTCTTTCTACTCTGTTTTATGCCATCATTTTCCCATCTCATTTTTTTTTTTTCTTATTAATCCCCACAGTTTTGGAAATCCCATTTTTCTACCCCTTTTGCTGCTTTTTTTTTTTTTTTTTTTTTTTTTTAAAGACAGGGTCTTGCTTTGTCACCCAGGCTGGAGTGTAGTGACACAATCATAGCTCACTGCAGCCTCAACTTCTCGGGCTCAAGTGATTCTCCCACCTCAGCCTCCCAGGTAGCTGGGACTACACGTGCATGCCACCACACCTAGCTAATGTTTTCATTTTTTCTAGACATGGGGGTCTTGCTATGTTGTTCAGGCTGGTCTCAATCTCCTGGGCTAAGGCAATCCTCCCACCTTGGTCTCTCAAAGTCCTGGGATTACAGGCATAAACCACTGCACCCAGCAAGCTGCCACTCTTATTCTTCTCTCTCTGGACATGAAAACATCCATTTTAAACTCTAAAGAGAGGATAAGAAATGGGGCTGAATGCATATTAATACAGTTGGAATTAATGAGAGAAAACAATGTATGCAGGATGGACAAAAGACCATGTTTTAAGACTAAAATTTATGAAGTTATCCTGCAGAGTTAATAATAAATCACCAGGTACAGTGACTCATGCCCATAATTCCAGCACTTTGGGAGGCCAAGGCAGAAGGATTTCTTGAGGACAAGTGTTCAAGATCAGCCTGGGCAATATATTGAGACCCCATCTCTACAAAAGATAAAAACATTAGCCAGATGTGGTGGTGAGTGCTTGTAGTTCCAGCTACTCTGGAGGCTAAGGCAGGAGGATCTCTTAAGCATAGGAGTTTGAGATTACAATGAGCTATGATCACACCACTGCACTCCAGCTTGAATGACAGAGTGAGACTCTGTCTCTTAAAATTTTTTTTTCAGAATGATTAATAACTTATGCAAGTCTGGAAAAATAATTATGCCCATTATACTGCTATAGTTTTTTGGAAATTATTTGTCTTACCAAATATAAAAGTATATGGAAATCCTGGTGTTGGAGAGGATGATCAATACCTCTTTTAGCCTAACACTGTAATATTTTAGTATTTGTTTTTCAGGGAAACGTTATTTGACCCATTGCTTAAAGTAATAAATCAGTGAGATACAATGATAAGCAGTACTTTATGAATTATGTATAACATCTTAAGTTTATTTTTTTTGTTTTCTATGCTTAATGGGCATTAATTATACATTACTGAATATTCACTAAATGTTAATCATGCATTGGGTATTTTTCAGAAATTTTATTTTGTTGATTAGGAAATATAACATCGTTCCTTCAAATTTTGGGTGGCTAAATTATAAAACAATATGCCTTTTGTTTACTTTCATATAACTATATATTAAGCCATTATTTTCCATATAAGCCATTATTTCCATATTATTGCTACTTACAACACATATCCTACATTGAATGCTTACAGTGTGCCAAGAACCATTCTCAGCACTTTATTTTTTTTCTTGTTAGCTGGATATATTTCTTTTTCTTTTTTTTTTTTTGTGACAGAACACTGTTTGCAGTGGAGGAAACTGGCATTGCAGTCTGGTGGTATAATGGCTTGTTCACATAAACCAGGACACGTTTATCTTTTAGCACAAAAAGCCCTAATGGCGCATATCCTATTAAAATTAGGACATCTCCAATATTCTCTCTCTCTGTTTTTCTTTGTCATCTTTTTTTTTTTTTTTAAATAAACATTGTCAAGGTTTGTCCAAAAGAATGCCATGTAGGTTCTTGGCTAGCGGAAGACAATTCAGAACAGCTGTTGCACATTTGGACTGTCACCTTCTCCAGGCTGGCAGTTGATATCTTCTTTTTTTTAAACTCATTTTTATTAAAAAACATTTTAAAAGTGCTCCAACTATCAGTTTTGCAAAATCTCTAAGGGAAACACAAGAGTAAGGTGCTGAGGTAAAAAACAACTGAGGTAGCTTTATTTCTGTGTGTTTTTCTTGTTAAAAAAAATCTGTAAATTTAATGCTACAATAAACATACGTATGCATGTGTCTTTATAGTAGCATGATTTATAATCCTTTGGATATATACCCAGTAATGGTATGGCTGGATCAAATGGTATTTCTAGTTCTAGATCCTTGAGGAATCACCACACTGTCTTCCACAATGGTTGAACTAGTTTACAGTCCGACCAACAGTGTAAAAATGTTTCTATTTCTCCACATCCTCTCCAGCACCTGTTGTTTCCTGACTTTTTAATGATCGCCATTCTAACTGGTGTGAGATGGTATCTCATTGTGGTTTTGATTTGCATTTCTCTGATGACCAGTGATGATGAGCATTTTTTCATGTGTCTGTTGGCTGCATAAATGTCTTCTTTTGAGAAGTGTCTGTTCATATCCTTTGCCCACTTTTTGATGGAGTTGTTTGTTTTCTGCTTGTAAATTTGAGTTCTTTGTAGATTCTGTATATTAGCCCTTTGTCAGATGAGTAGAGGGCAAAAATTTTCTCCCATTCTGTAGGTTGCCTGTTCACTCTGATGGTAGTTTCTTTTGCTGTGCAGAAGCTCTTTAGTTTAATTAGATCCCATTTGTCAATTTTGGCTTTTGTTGCCATTGCTTTTGGTGTTTTAGACATGAAGTCCTTGCCCATGCCTATGTCCTGAATGGTATTGCCTAGGTTTTCTTCTAGGGTTTTTATGGTTTTAGGTCTAACATTTAAGTCTTTGATCAATCTTGAATTTATTTTTGTATAAGGTGTAAGGAAGGGATCCAGTTTATTGCAGCACTATTCACAATAGCAATGACTTGGAACAAACCCAAATGTCCATCATTGATGGAGAAATGTGGCACATACACAAGAAAGTGTGGCACATATACACCATGGAATACTATGCAGCCATAAAAAAGGATGAATTCATGTCCTTTGTAGGGACATGGATGAAGCTGGAAACCATCATTCTCAGCAAACTATCGCAAGGACAGAAAACCAAACACTGCATGTTCTCACTCATAGGTGGGAATTGAACAATGAGAACACTTGGTCACAGGAAGGGGAACATCACACACCGGGGCCTGTTGTGAGGTGGAGGGAGTGGGGAGGGATAGCATTAGGAGATATACCTACTGTAAATGATGAGTTAATGGGTGCAGCACACCAACATGGCGCATGTATACATATATACCAAACATGCACGTTGTGCACATGTACCCTAGAACTTAAAGTATAATAATAAAAAAAAATCTGTAAATTTAATGCCCTGGGCCAACAACCTTGTATAAATTTCTACTTTCCTCCACATTTTTTTTAAAGAAAGAAATCATTTTGCTGAATATTGATGGTTTATACACCAAAATGCAAAAGACAAAATACATTCTTTCATTATGGAATTTTTTCTTTGTTTGGTTGATTGGTTGGTTTGATGGGTTCCTGTTTTCCTCTTCCAAAACGCTAGGACAAGTACCATTGACTCTTGTTCTTTTGAGTAACCAAGTGTAAGTTGAGGCTCGTTTGTGCGTTTTGGTTTTGTTCCTTTTGTGTGATATGATACTCAGAGCACTGCTTTGCCTGGCAGGGGGTGTGTTGGGGGTGGGTGGGGGGGTGAGGGGGGTGCATAGATATGGGATTGAGATTGAGGGATAAGGGAGTTCAAAAGAATGGAGATGGAGAAGAAGGAGAGGGGAGGGATAAACAGAGAGAGACAGAGAATTATATAGCAGTATACAAAAAACCAGTTTAAAACCTGTGAAGCACGCCTGTAATCCCAGCACTTTGGGAGGCTGAGGCGGGGGGATCACGAGGTCCGGAGATCGAGAGCATCCTGGCTAACACGGTGAAACCCTGTCTCTACTAAACACACACACACACACACACACACACACACACACACAAAGCCGGGCATGGTGGCAGGCGCCTGTAGTCCCTGCTACTAGGGAGGCTGAGGCAGGAGAATGGCGCGAACCCAGGAGGCGGAGCTTGTAGTGAGCCGAGATCGCGCCACTGCTCTCCAGCCTGGGAGACAGAGCGAGACTCCGTTTAAAAAACAAACAAACAAACAAACAAAAAACAAAAAAACCCTGGGAGAAATGGGTGTATGAGCTAGACACTCAGGAGGAGTGTCTCCTTCAAGGAGACGGCGGTATCCCTTCTGTTGATGTACACAGGTGATCCAGAACTGCTGTGAGTGTCCTTTCGACGAGATTTCTCTCTGGGTGAATTTTGTGTGGGTGGCCTCGAAGCTCTCTACACCGTGAGACCTTCCAAAGACTTTATTCTTTAAAGTCTAGAAAAGCCTGCTTTGTCTTTAAAAAGAAAAAAAAAGTAATAAATGGGCCCGGCGCGGTGGCTCAAGCCTGTAATCCCAGCACTTTGGGAGGCCAAGACGGGCGGATCACGAGGTCGGGAGATGGAGACCATCCTGGCTAACACGGTGAAACCCCGTCTCTACTAAAAAAAAAAATACGAAAAACTAGGCGGGCGCCTGTAGTCCAAGCTACTCCGGAGGCTGAGGCAGCGTAAACCCGAGAGGCGGAGTTTGCAGTGAGCTGAGATCTGGCCACTGCACTCCAGCCCGGGCGACAGAGCGAGTCTCCGTCTCAAAAAAAATAAAATAAAATAAAAAAGTAATAAATGACTAAAAATTGGAGTTAGTTGAGTTCTTTGATATATTATTTCTAAAATATATGACCACTGCAGGCACCCTGTGTAACCCGGAGGACACATGTCTTAACATCTTCCCCTTCTAATATGTATACACATGTACAGAGACTATTTGCCACAAAAAAAGGCGTGCATTTTGCTTGGCTTTGAACACGTTCACCTTTGTTAGTTCAGCCAAAAGGGATAGCGTCGTGGGAGTTAAGGAGAGATCCGAGTGGATGGTGAAGCGGATGGTGAAGCCTGCAGAAGCCCTGCGGGGCGGGAGGCGGCCGGGTGGTTCTGGCAAACCTGACTGACCCTACCCAACCCTCCTCGGCCCCTGGGATTGTCAGGGCCTCTGCAGAGTCCCTGGCCGCCTCCGCAGACTTCTCATTCCTCAGATGGTCTTTGGTTTGCTCTTGATCTGGCTGGCTGTGTTTGGTCCCATTCTGTCAGGTGTTGGAAGGGCTCCATTCATCCGTTGTTTTGCTGGTGCCTGTGTGTGGGACCCTCACTTGCTGCTCTGTGAGGCGACTCCCTGAGGGTATTTCTGCTCCTGCTGCTTCACCTGTTGTACAGTTCCCCTGATCTTGCGCTGTGCAGTCTGGCACAGAAGCGCCCGATAATTCTGATGATCACTTCCTCATTTTCATCTGGCCTTGGGTCAGGAGGCAAGATGACTTCTGCACTGGTTAAGTTCTGCAGTTCACTCACAGTCTTGCCACCTTTGCCAATCACCCGGCCAGCTGTGGAAGAGGGCACTCTGACATGGGCTTCCAGCTTCACTTCTTCCTTGGGGTTAAAAAAGTTTTCTTCTTTCACTTTCCCAAAGATCCATCCCTCGCCCTGAACTGGGCTTCCGGTGGTCCGGTGATGATGACGATCCTTTCGCTGACGTCTGGGCCTTCCACAGGGGCGACCCTGATGGAGGCTCCAGCGAATCTCGCCAGCTGTTTGATGTGTGCCCCTTTCTTCCCCATGATGGTGCCCACACTTTGGGTTGGGATGAAGAGATTCACAATCTCCTGCTCTGGATAAGAGTGATGATGCGGGAACAGGCCAAACTGGTGAGGAGGGTACAGGTGGAGAAGTATCCGGAGTGGGTATTAACAGCCAGCATATCATTTTCGAAGGCCTCACGCAACTTCTTCACAATCTCTATCTCAGCACTGGCACAGGCCTCAAATGTGCCCTTCACAGTGACGGTTCCGGGTTGTATATGCTCAAATCCTGCAAAGATGAGATTGTTATCTTGGTCCCTGTTTCATGTTCCTTTTTCTTCCAATTTCAGCCTTCTTTTCCAATCAGTCTTCCAACCAAGCCATTGTGGGCCGAGATTTTCTTCAGCTAGTTTGGCCTCATCTGCCTCTTTCTGCATGATTTCAAGAATCACACCGCCTGCTTCAGAAGTCCCCCCTGGGGTAGCATGGATGGTGACAGGCTTCTCTGCAGCTCCAGAGCTCTCTTTTCTATAGATGTCTACCTGGGACTGGGTCTGCTTAGTGATGTTCTTTATGGTCAAGCCCTCCTTTCCGATGACGGCACCAACAAACTTTGTGGGGACCAGGATCCGCAGCGGGAAATCGATCTGTCTGGCCTAAGAAGAGCCCCCAGGGGCGTGGCCTTGCTCCCAGGAAGAGAGGTCCCCAGGCTTGGCTCGCTGAGGCGGCGAAGGGGAGCTCACCTCTTCATCCGGGAAGTAGGAAATCTTGAAGGAGGAGTTCTCAAACTGATGCCTGCTTAGCTTCTCCATGGCTATTTTTGCTTCTTCTCTTGTTGCAAATGTGACGTTGACAACGGCGGTTTCTGTGTCTGTGTTGACTTGTTCCACATTCTCCACCGTCCCATATTGAGCCAAAAGTCCATCCAACACCTCCCACTTCGGGAGAGGAGGGATATTTCGAATCTGAATGTTCCTGCTCCTTAGCTTTTTAGAGACTGAATAATCAACTTCCATGATTTTCCCATGCAATTACACTTGAGCCGAGAGAGTCTCGATGGCGCGGATGGCCCAGGTCTGGTCCGGGTAGTCTACGAAGGCGTAGCCGGACTTGAGCAGGACCTGTCCCGCCAGGGGCAGCTTCCTGTACCCAAAGAGCTGCAGGAGGTCGTCGGCGGTGACGGCGGGGCTCGGGTTCCCGATGACAAGCTTGTTCATCATCCGTCTCTTCCCCCAGAGCCCGCGGCTCCCCCGGCCCGGTACCCGGCGCTCCTCGCCCCCTCCGCTGCCCTGGTCTCTCCTCCTGCTCCTCCTCCTCCGCCCCGCCTCCCTGCCCTCCGCCCTCCGCGCTCCCGCCACCCACCCCCACCCTCAGCCTGGCTCCCCGCTCAAAGCACTTTAAATGTGTTTTCTACTTTAATCTTTACAAGAATTGAATGAGGTATGTCCATTTTACAAATGAGGAAACAAAGTCACAAAGACGTTAAGTCATCTACATGTTTTATGGCTGCAAAATCAGATGACGCTTAAGTTTATGCAGAATCAGTCTAAATAACTCACCTTATTTAAACTGTATGAATTAGATTTATCTTACTAGTCTCTTTTTCTATTTTTTTTTTTAATTAAGGGAATCACAATTAACTTCACTACAATGCCAGATGCTGTTACTCAGGGGTGATGATAACTTTAAAGATTAAAGATTAAATTGGCAGGGCGCGGTGGCTCACGCCTGTAATCCCAACACTTTGGGAGGCCGAGACGGGCGGATCACGAGGTCAGAAGATCGAGACCATCCTGGCTAACACGGTGAAACCCCGTTTCTACTAAAAATACAAAAAATTAGCCGGGCGTGGTGGCGGGCGCCTGTAGTCCCAGCTACTCGGGAGGCTGAGGCAGGAGAATGGCGTGAACCCGGGAGGCGGAGCTTGCAGTGAGCCGAGATCGCGCCACTGCACTCCAGCCTGGGCGACAGAGCGAGACTCTGTCTCAAAAAAAAAAAAAAAAAAAAAAAAGATTAAATTGATTTACTGTGAAAGTTTAGCCAACCAAAAATTCCAGAATAAATGAAAAAATATCTAGTAACCCTGATACAATCTTACTGGACTAATCTTTTAAAACCTGTATTTTCATCTTCAACACAAACATCAGGACTTCTAAAGTTGGACTTAAATGTCTTATGCCTGCAGTATTAGATGATGATCTCAGAATAAGTTTTCCCAACATTCTGTACTTGTCTTATACTGTCAAAAACATGATAATTCATTTTAAAAATCTTTGCTCATAAAGATATCTATCTATATTTTCTTTCATAACCATATTTATATAGAACATAAAAATGCAGATAGTTTGGCCAAACTACCTGTATTTGAGTTTTGGTCAAACTATTTGTATTTTTATGTTCTATATTGTCTAAATGATAGCTTAGCCTGGAAAAATGTCAAGCCATTACCTTTGCCTCCTTATATTTCATTTTATTTATTTATTTATTTATTTATTCATTCATTCATTCATTTTGAGTCAGAGTCTTGCTTTGTTACTCAGGCTGGAGTGCAATCATAGCTCACTGCAGCCTCGAACTCCTGGGCTCAAGTGATGCTTTTGCCTCAGCCTCCCAAATAGCTCGGACTACAGGCATGCGCCACCATGCCCAACTGATTTTTTTTTTTTTTTTAATATAGAGATGGGAGTCTGGCTAGGTTGCCACAGCTGGTCTTGAACCCTTGGCTTCAAGCAATCCTCCAGCCTTGGCCTCCTAAAGTGCTGCAATTACAGGCATGAGCCACCATGTCTGGCCTGTCTCCTTTTAAATAGAAAATATATATATATGTATTTGCATGCCTTCACTTAGTTCTCATCTGATAAACCCAAAAATGTGCTTTAGATAAGGTATGTTCTCTCTACCATACCGCTTGAAATCAAAGACTCAAATTGCAGAAACACATATACATCAAATTATGAACTGTGTTTGTCTTTAAAATATCCTTTGGAAAAAAATCTTTACTTGAAGAGGCTAGAGATATGATGATTCATGCTATAATTTTATCTCATGAAACTATAGCAAATTTCTTTGGCTAACATCCCAGTCAAATTCTAAATATGACTTAATTCTACATGGAACATAGCTGTCAAACTCTGTATTCGTTTTAAGTTTCTTAAATCTATACCCAAGTACTGTATTTGACCACCCCTAGCCACCAATTTCAGAGAAAACAGTTTAAAATCACTCTTAAAATTTTAAGTTCTAAGTAGTCAATCACTTTTTGCTACAGTTCTGGGAGATAAAATTATTATATCAAGCACTATATAAATTTCACTTTTCATTCAATTTTGTACATTTCTGTGTCTAGCATACAGATTTTTCTTTCATAATAATAGCAAAACAAAGAAAAATAACCAATTTGAGAGCCTACTATGTGCCATGTACATTACATTATTGTCAATCAGCTTCACAATCTTGGAAGACAGTTGTTGCCCATGGGCAAAGGTAGTACTCTTTGTTCTATTCCTTTGTCCTTTGACTCAATCTGCAAGGAGCAGTTTTCTATGGTTTGATTTGGTTTGGTTAATGAACATTGCATGATCTGCAGCTAGCAGCTTGGTGCATGGCCATTTATCAAATGCCCTAAGAAGACTGGTATGGCAATAAGAGCTAGTGCTATATTTTCAAAACTGAATTTGGCTCTTTCCCTTCTTTTCAATTCTGTACCCATGTGGATATGGAAGGAACACTTAGGACTTGGTAGAAGTCTAAACCACTTCCCTTTTCTCTGTTCTCTCTCTCTCTTTTTTTTTTCCCCCTCACAAACCTAGTGTCTTGCCCTGACACAGGAAGGTCTGGGATACCTTTATGTTCAATGAACAACTTTTTGCTCATATTTGTCCCTTGTTCTCTAGATCTGGCAGATGTTCTTTTCATACCACTGGAAAGGCAAATTTCAAAACTTGAGGGTGAATGAGGTGATGAGGCAGGAAGGAGAGACTAGATGTGCCATTTGACTTGCTTTGGGTGTTGGCGTTTGTAGCCTCCAACCTAAGGAAGTGGAATTCTACACTTCTTCTGGACCAGCTCTCTGGAGTTTTGCATTAGGGTTTGGAGCCAAAGATACAACTAGCAATGAAATATGACTTTGTCTTGTTTTGCCCCATTGTGCAATAGCTTCCTCAACACTGTCACAGAAAGGAGTGACAGGCCCAAGACTAATTCAGACATTCCTGGCCAAATACCATTCAGCACCATCTTGATGCTAATCCATTTTTAAAATTTTAACATATAATAGCAAAGATCAGCCGGGTGCTGTGGTTCATGTCTGCAATCCCAGCATTGAGGGAGGCCAAGGTAGGAGGATAACTTGAGCCCAGGAGTTTGAGACCAGCCTGGGCAACATAGTGAGATCCCGTCTCTACAAAAAATTTAAAAAATTAGCCAAATGTGGTGGTGTGCACCTGTAGTTCCAGCTACTCAGGAGGTTGAGGTAGGAGGATCACTTGAGCCTGGGAGGTTGAGGATGCAGTGAGTCATGACAGTGCCATTGCACTCCAGCCTGGGCAACAAAGCGAGACCTAGTCTCAAAAAAAATTGCAGGCTGGGTGCAGTGATTCACGCCTATAATCCCAGCTCTTTGGGAGGCTGAGGCGGCAGATCACTTGAGGTCAGGTGTTCAAGACCAGCCTGGCCAACATGGTGAAACCTCATCTCTACTAAACATACAAAAATTAGTCAGGCATGCTGGCAGATGCCTGTAATCCCAGCTACTCAGGAGGCTGAGGTATGAGAATCACTTGAATCTGGGAAGCGGAGTTCGCAGTGAGCTGAGATTGCCCCATTGTACTCCAGCCTGGGTAACAGAGTGAGACTCCACCTCAAAAAAAAAATTGCAAAAGCATGTACTATGTGCTAGGCTCTGTTGTGACTGCTTTAATAATGCCACAACAAACACATTGAAATTAACACCGGAAAAAAAACTGTGCTGAATGTTGGCAGTAATGAAAGAGTTAAAATATATGAAATTTTATAATTTCCCTGTAAGGGTACAGGTCTCCTTAGTGCTGCTATGAACAGTTTTAGCTCTTAGCTGAGACCAAATCTGCAAATTTTAGAAATGACTTAGCTTCACATATGGTGTCATTAATTACTTGAAGAAAAAATATTGAGACTTTTTTCTCCTGAATTTCTGTCTTTTAATTAATGGGTCTATCATTCCACATTTGTTTTTGTGAAATAACAACTTCAAATTATTTCAAAAAGGCTGCTTCAGCTTGCATTCGTTTAGTAAATTAAACACTATCTTCCATGGATATTCAGCGTTCATGGTAAAAAATGTGAAGGATGGGAACTGAGTGAAGAAACATTACTTTCTATCCAATCCCATAGCAAGATTCTTACTTGAAGGTCATAATACAAGGTTGTCAGCCAGCTTCAACTAACAAGCCTACAAATAAAATCATTTTTAGAAGATGGGAGGTCAGAGGGGCTGATAAACCAGCTGACAGTGTTCTAACGTGGCTCCCCTTGTCTTGTGCTACATGATGAATCAAAGTCTCTGCAGACTGTTAGGGAAGAGCCAAAACAAAAGCAGGACAAATGTTGAAACCAGATTCAGAGGAGGGTACAAGCAGGTCAATGAGACCTAGTAAAATAAAGCAAAAGCAGAATCAGAGATTGGGCAAGGACAGAAGCCAAGTTGCACAACGACACAGTAAAAACTAGTGGAGATAAATAGAAAAGGCAGAGTCCTTAAAGATAATTAAGATTTAGATCAGCTTGAGCTAAAAGAAGTAAATCAAGGGAGAGCCGAATAGAGGTCTCTATGAAATCCAACAAAGATGTGCTATGTAGCAGGCCCAGTTTTGCTACATAAAGCCTTATAGATGTTCCTCCACTAATTTTAAAGGTTGCAGACATGGCATTTGACAGAAGCTAAGGTCACGTCACTTGGTTTTGTTCTCAAAATATGAACATCACCCTTCTGTCTCTTAAGTGCATTCAGGTGGTTGCAAAAGGCACTGAGCCAGAAAGCATAAGAATGGATGTAAATCTGTCTCTGCTAATATGAAACAATTCAAGGTACGTGACAAACCGCATTAAATCAGCAAAGCTTTATTTGTATCCTGATACTAAGAGCAGGAATTGGCCCATTTGCAAAGGTTCTGCTAATTGGCTTCTTTTTTTTTTTTTTTTTTTGAGACGGAGTTTTGCTCATTGCCCAGGCTGGAGTGCAATGGTGCAATCTCGGCTCACAGCAACCTCCACCTCCCAGGTTCAAATGATTCTCCTGCCTCAGCCTCCTGAGTAGCTAGGATTACAGGCATGCACCACCACCCCCGGCTAATTTTCTATTTTTAGTAGAGACAGGGTTTCTCCATGTTGGTCAGGCTGGTCTCGAACTCCTGACCTCACATGATCCGCCTGCCTCGGCCTCCCAAAGTGCTGGGATTACAGGCGCGAGCCACTGCGCCAGCCTTAATTGGCTGTTTTTAAATGTGGAAAAACAGTTATCATCATTCTGGGATCATTGGGATTATTGGTTCTGCCTTCAGATAAGCAGAATAAACAAGCCTCAGTTCCGATGGAAAGTACTTGTGTTGCATTCTTCCACACTAGGCTCTCACAGCCAATTCTAATTGGTTATTTGCTTTTCTCCTGTGTCTGTATCTTCACATCTACCTAGGCCAATGGACAGCTCCTGAGAATATTGTCACTTAAAATGTTTCCAAAAACTATTTGCCCTATGTTAGCAGAGCTCATCAGCTCACTTGCAGATAGGGTTGTCCGTTGGATTTAGTTTTTGCTTTCATTTCAGGAAGGGGTCAAGTAGCTTGTGATAGACCTTTTAAAAAGTATAAGTGATATATCTACTTAAATATATTCCTACTTCAGTAAACTTAATATCAGGGGTAGGAGGGACAAGTACATACCAAGCCCACTGATTTCACATGATCTTGCCACTAAATATTATTATATAGGAAAGTAAAGGCATTATACTTAATCTTTTTTATTTATTTTTTGAGATACAATCATAGCTTACTGCAGCCTCGACCCCCCAGGCTCAAGTGATCCTCACACTTCAGCCTCCCTAGTAGCTGGGACTATAGGCATGTACCACCACACCCAGCTGCATTACACTTTGTCTAGTCTTCTCTTTAACGGTTATATACATTGACCTGCGCCCACCATTTTATTCTTGAGATTGCAGTGATAGGAAAGTAGGATAAAAAAGGACTGGGGATAAACTGAGAAATGGAATGAATGAGAGAGTCATTCATAACTTATTCAGATTTAAGTATTGGGTTATTGATTTATATATAGTCTAGTTCTCCCACATAGAAACTATAGCCTTAGCTGACATAAATAATTTTTTATTGCTGTATGTGATTATACTTCACTTGTCTAAAAGACATTGGTCCAACAACTTCTCTTCTCTATAATATGACCAAGAAGTAGGAAATAAGGGGGGTCACTGTGATAAATGAGAAGTAATATTTCTGCACTAATGCTCATGAACTTGGCCGAAAAGACAGCCCTTTGGATTTCCAGTCAGTCCCTGTTTTCCCTGCCTGTAGAAGCAACATGGAAGTAACAGATTTGAAAGGAGGACAAGGCAGGTGGTAGCAAGCACGATGGTAGCATAAGAAGTGGCAGTGGATGGCCAGGCATAGTGGCTCATGCCTGTAATCCCAGCACTTTGGGAGGCTGAAGTGGGTGGACTACTTGAGTCAAGAATTCAAGACCAGCCTAACATGGTGAAACCCCATCTCTACTAAAAATACAAAAATTAGCCAGGTGTGGCGGTGCACATCTGCAATCCCAGCTACTCAGGAGGCTGAGGCAGGAGAATCGCTTGGACCCGGGAGGTGGAGGTTGCAGTGAGCCGAGATTGCACCACTGCACTCTAGCTTGAGTGACAGAGTGAGACTCCGTCTCAAAAAAAAAAAAAAAAAAAGTGGCAGTGGACAACTGGACAATGAAGGAAGTAACAGAGAAAATGTAAAAGCAGATTGAAGACCTTACAAAATTTAGGCTTCTGGGCCTATCTGTTATATGGACAAGCACATCTACATATTCAAATAAATGGAATATCTTTTACAGGCTACTAAGGAGTTTGGATAAATAATTAGAAATTATTAAGGACATCTAAGCACTAGCATAGCACTAAATTTTAGTTTTGAGCAGCCAGACAAGAAATATTTAGAAAGAACCCTATCACCTGGGTCAGTGCCAGGGCTATGGAAGTTAACAAGGTACATTCCCCATCCTCCTGGGATTTATAATGTGGAGGAGACATAACTGAGGGAGTAAAAAATGATAGAACAGGCAGAAGAATGACTAGAATACAAAAGGAATGAAAGTGACCAGACCTAGGGCCTCACTGGATGTGGATGGTAACAGAAAGTCAAGATTCTGAGATGAATCTTGATTTCCCACACGAGCAGTTGGGTAGGTCGTTGTTGTTAACCAGGAAACAAAAAGCAAGAAGACAAATATATTAGAGAGAAAGGAGGAGTTCACTTTTGAGACGTTTGTGGGATAGCCAGAAGTCAGAAATATGTTTCTAACTTTTGGCTGTCCCACAAACATCTCAAAAGTGAAAATTATTTGTCATTCTAATGTATTTGTGATAATGGAAGCTGTAGGTGAAGATGAGAATACTGTATAAAGATCAAGAAGAATAAGAACTATAGGAACTTAAAAACCATCTACTTTTAAAATATGGGTAGATTAAGAGGAGCTAGGAAAGAGTATGGAAAAGGATTTGATCTGAGGAATAGGAATAAAATCAGGAGAGAGTGCTGTTATGAAAGCTAAGTAAAGGGTCGAATAAGGTGAGTAGTGACAAGTGATTTTTGGATCCGACAATAAGAGCATCTGTAGTAATTGTTGAAAGGGGAAAACCAAATCTAAAGGTTTGAAAAGTGGGGAGTGTTTATTTAGGGAAAGTTGAATCTCTGGGTTAAAGAAAAAAGAAAAGTGAAGAAAGTTGACAGAATGGAGAGAGCAAGCATAGATTTTTTTCGAGAGGCCTGGCCTTGAAGGCATGGTAGACAGCCTTTAGGATGGCTCCCAGTGATCCCTGCCACCTGGTTTTCATGCCTTTGTGCAATATCCTCCCGTTGAGTGTGGGCTGGACTTAGTGACTTGCTTCTAAAGAATAGACTACAGGCCGGGCCCGGTGGCTTACACCTGTAATCCCAGCACTTTGGGAGGCTGAGGCGGGCGGATCACGAGATCAGGAGATCGAGACCATCCTGACTAACACAGTGAAACCCCGTCTCTACTAAAAACACAAAAATTAGCTGTGTATGGTGGCGGGCACCTGTAGTCTCAGCTACTCAGGAGGCTGAGGCAGGAGAATGGTGTGAACCCGGGAGGCAGAGGGTGCAGTGAGCCGAGATCGAGTCACTGCACTCCAGCCTGGGTGACAGAGTGAGACTCCGTCTCAAAAAAAAAAAAAAAAAAAAAAAAAGAATAGACGAATAGACTACAGCAAAGTGATAGGATGTCACTTCCGAGGGTTACAGAAGACTAGATTCCATCTTGCTTGCCCTTTCATACAGTCTCTGCTCACTCAGATGGAAGCCAGCTGCCACATTGCGAGCTGCCCTAGAGAGACCCACATGGCAAAGAAGTGATGGAAAATTCCAGTTAATAGCCAGTAAGGAACTAAGGCCCTCAGTTCAACAACCTGCAAGGAATTGAGTTCTGCCAACAACCAGATGAATGAGTTCAGAAATGGTTCCTCCCTCAGACAAATTTGAAATGACTATACCCCCAGCTGACATCCTGATTGCAGTCTTGTAAGAGACTCCAAGGTGGAGTACCTAGCTAAGGCACACCCAGAATCTTTTTTTTTTTTTTCAGCTTCCATCTTTTTAGACATGTTTTATTTATTTATTTTCTATTTTATTTATTTTTTTGAGACAGTCTCATTCCGTCGCCCAGGCTGGAGTACAGTGGCGCAATCTTGGCTCACTGCCACCTCCTCCATCCCCTGGGTTCAAATGATTTTCACACCTCAGGCTTTGGAGTAGCTGGGATTACAGGCATGCACCATCTCATCCGGCTGATTTTTGTATTTTTGGTAGAAACATGGTTCGCTGTGTTGGCCATAATAGTCTCAACCTTTTGACCTCAAGTGATCCCCCTGCCTTGGCCTCCCAGAGTGCTGGGATTACAGGTGTGAGCCCGCACCCAGCTGACACCAGATTCTTGATGTACAGAAACTTATTTTCAGCTAAGCTTCAGGGTAATTTGTTTTTTTGTTTTTTGTTTTTTGTTTTTTGTTGTTTTTTTTTTGAGACGGAGTCTCGCTCTGTTGCCCAGGCTGGAGTGCAGTGGCCGGATCTCAGCTCACTGCAAGCTCCGCCTCCCGGGTTCACGCCATTCTCCTGCCTCAGCCTCCCGAGTAGCTGGGACTACAGGCGCCCACCACCTCGCCCGGCTATCTTTTTGTATTTTTTTAGTAGAGACGGGGTTTCACCGTGTTAGCCAGGATGGTCTCGATCTCCTGACCTCGTGATCCACCCGTCTCGGCCTCCCAAAGTGCTGGGATTACAGGCTTGAGCCACCGCGCCCGGCCGCTTCAGGGTAATTTGTAATGCAGCAATGGATAAATTGAAAATGCAGCTATGAAAGTGAATGGAGGCGGGAACTGAATCCAAATGGTAAGGTATGAGACTGGGTGATGACTTTAGAAAATGTTTTGGAGAAAGGCTTTTTTTTTTTTTTTAATTATACTTTAAGTTGTGAGATGTATGTGCAGAATGTGGAGGTTTGTTACATAGGTATACATGTGTCATGGTGGTTTGCTGCACCCATCATCCCATCACCTAGGTTTTAAGCCCCTCATGCATTAGGTATTTGTCCTAATGCTCTCCCTCCCCTTGCCCCGCACCCCCTGACAGGCCCCAGTGTGTGACATTCCCTTCCCTGTGTCCGTGTGTTCTCATTGTTCAACTCCTACTTACGAGTAAGAACATGTGGTGTTTGGTTTTCTGTTCCTGTATTAGTTTGCTGAGAATGATGCTTTCCAGCTTCATCCATGTCCCTGCAAAGGACATTAACTCATTCTTTGTTTATGGCTGCATAGTGTTCTGTGGTGTATATGTGCCACATTTTCTTTATCCAGTCTATCATTGATGGGCATTTGGGTTGGTTCAAAGTCTTTGCTATTGTGAATAGTGCTGCAATAAACACACATGTGCATGTGTCTTTATAGTAGAATGATTCATAATCCTTTGGGTATATACCCAGTAATGGGAGGGCTGGGTCAAATGGTATTTCTGGTTCTAGATCCTTGAGGAATCGCCACACTGTCTTCCACAATGGTTGAAGTAATTTACACTCCCATCAACAGTGTAAAAGTGTTCCTATTTTGGAGAAAGACTTTTTAAGATAAGACAAATTCAAACATTTTATATCCTGAAAAGCCATTAAAGGATTTGAAAATAAAGCAAGGAGAAAGGATAATTGGTAGAGCAAAAGGAGATAAGGGAATGTCAAATAACAGCCTTTCTACTCTAAATGTGGTCTATGAACCACTAGCATCAGCATCATGTGTTGGAAATGCACAATCTCAGGCCCCACCCTAGACCTACTGAATCAAAATCTGCATTTTAATAAGAACCACTAGTAGTGCCTGCAGACTGACTCAGAACACAAGTGAACAGAATAGATTCATCCAGGCGGAAATAATCTCTACCCGAGGCAAGAGGGAATAGGGAAGGAGATGGAGATATTAATACATTTGTAGATAGAACTGAGAAGGAGAGAACTTGGTGACAAAAACTGCTTCCCTCCCTCCCTCCCTCCCTCCCTTCCTTCCTTCCTCTCTT
Organism: Macaca thibetana thibetana; assembly: GCF_024542745.1. Lineage (NCBI taxonomy): Eukaryota > Metazoa > Chordata > Mammalia > Primates > Cercopithecidae > Macaca > Macaca thibetana. The sequence continues at coordinate 38,387,036 of NC_065588.1, read as the reverse complement.
TCTCTCTTTCTTTCTTTTTTTTTGACAGGGTCTTGCTCTGTTGCCCAGGTGGGAGTGCAGTGGCGCAATCATGAGTCACTACAGCCTCAGCCTCCCAGGCTCAAGATTCTCCCACCTAAGCCTCCCAAATAGCTTGGACTACAGGCACACACTACTATGCCAGGCTAGGTTTTTGGATTTTTTTTTGTAGAGACAGGGTTTTTTCATGTTGCTCAGGCTGGTCTTGAACTTCTGGCCTCAAGCGATCTGCCTGTGTCAGACTCTCAAAGTGCTGGGATTATAGGCATGAGCCACTGTGCCCAGCCACTTCAGTGCTTTCTATGAAGTACAAATTCATTCAGGGCTCAGAGCTTGAAATGAGTGGGAAAAAATTACAATAGCTATGAAAGTGAATGGAGGAGGGAACAGATTCAATAATATATATAAATGTCTGCAAATAATTACTAGGAGTACAGCTGAGTTTGGAGACTAGGAATTTGCCAGGTGTGGGATTAAATAATTTTTTTTTCTTTTAGTGTTGTACAGCAGCCCGCATGTAGACTAGAAAAGGCAGATTGCAGAATTAATGCAAGGATGAGATACAGTGAATTCTGGAAATGGGATAGTAAGTCAAAATGCACTAGAGCATCTTGGATAGAAAAGAAAGAAGTTGAGTCCAAGTTGAGGAAAAACAGATTTATTAGGCTGGCAGATAAGAAGTAAAAATGGGGAAAGGGTAAGAATCCTGGAAAATTAGGAAGGCATTTTCAGAAATCAGAGTAAAATAAGATTTCAGAGGTAAAAAGGTTATTTAAATCCTCCAGCATCTCCTTCGTTTTTTTAAAAACACATCTCATGAGCAGTAACATCCTCCATTTTTAAATCTCTAGAAATAACAACAGATACGGAAATTGTAACCATATTATTTAACATGCTCAACCCAAGGGTTGTAATTGATGAACTAGCTTTATGTGGTTTACCACTATCCCTTTAACATTTATTAAATGAGGACAGTAGTTTTGCTGCCCCCTTGAGAGCTCCAAGAGGCCCCCAGGACTTTTTAGGTATCCCTTAGAGAATAGACAGTTTTATGCTCACTTTAAGTTGCAAAACACAGTCCAAATATGGAAATTAGCATCTCCAGTTTTTTGGTAAGAATTATAATCTAAAGTTGATTTAGAATGAAATCTTCACTCTTACCGTTAGAATCAACTTCAGGCCAGCCTCCCCTACACCTGGAAGAGGAGATGTGATGAGTTTCTTTTCTCTCTTTGTTTCTTCTCCCTCAGCTTGATACTCATAGCTTCTGGCCCCTTGAGAGTTGAGGCATAAGGAGAGATGAAAGGAGAGGGGGTGCGGAGAGTTCTTATGTGACTGATACCACTCTAGGATGACAGTATGCTCTCTAGGCTTGCAAGTATTTAAAGCAGATTCTCTTGCAGGTGTGTTTTTAGGTTCTTAGGTTTATGTTTACTCAACTGCCTGTGCTATGATGAAATCGTTTTCCTCAGTGGCCATTGCTGCTTCTGTAAATTCTCAGTCCACTCACACAGACCATCTCTTGGGGCTGGGGGAGAACCTCCTTTACCTTTGACAGAAGCCCTCCCAGGCCAGAACACTTTTTCTTTTGTTTGTTTTTTTTGTTTTATTTGGCGGAGTCTTGTTCTGTCACCCAGGCTGGAGTGCAGTGGTGCGATCTCGGCTCACTGCAACCTCCGCCTCCCGAGTTCAATCTATCCTCCTGCCTCAGCCTCCTGAGTAGCTGTTCACCACCATGCTCAGCTAATTTTTGTATTTTTAGTAGAGACAAGGTTTCACCATGTTGGTTGCGAACTCCTGACCTCAAGTGATCTGCCCACCTTGGCCTCCCAAAGTGCTGGAATTACAGGTGTGAGCCACCGTGCCCGGCCACCAGAGCACTTTTTAAGTGACCCTCGGCTGATAATTCTCCCAAGGGCTCCACACCTCATCCCTGATAGTCATGCACCTTTGGCTTCTGTCAGAGGGGAATGTAGTTACTTCTCCAAGCAGAAGCATCTCTCTTGCATCTCTGCCCTGCCTCCTCAGCCAGTTGCTATAGGTTCTCATCTTTCAATTCCTCAGGCCTATCAAACACCAAGCCACCATTTAGTGTTGTTATAAAGGAACCTGAGGCTGGGTAAAGAAAAAGAGTTTATTTGGTTCACAGTTCTGCTGGCTAGAAGACTGGGCATCCAGCAAAAGCCTCAGGCCACTTCCACTCATGGCAGAAGGTGAAGGGGAGCTGGCACTGTAGAGATCACATAGAGAGAGAAGGAAGAGAGAGGGCAGGGTGAGGAGGGAGTGGGGTGCGGTGCCAGGTTCATTTTAACAACCGGTTCTTGCTGGAACTAATACAATGAGAACTCACTCATTACCACAAGGATGACACCAAGACATTCATGAGGGATCCTTCCCTGTGACCAAAACACTGTACATTAGACCCCATCTCTAACACTGAGGATAAAATTTCAGTATGAGGTTTGGGGGGGACAAATATCCAAACTATAGCGACATTCATAGCAACATTATTCATAATAGCCAAGAATTGGGAAAAAATCCAAATATCCATCAGTTGATGAATAAACAAGAATGGTATATCCATACTGAATCCTATTCAGCAATAAACAGGAGTGAATGACTGATATAGCCAATGACATGGATGAGCCTCAAATGACTATGCTAAGGCCAGACGTGTGGCTCATGCCTGTAATCTCAGCACTTTGGGAGGCCAAGGCAGGTGGGCCAACTGGGGTCAGGAGTTCGAGACCAGCCTGATCAAAATGGTGAAACCCCGTCTCTACTAAAAATGCAAAAAATTAGCCAGACGCGGTGGCATGTGCCTGTAATCCCAGCTACTTTAGAGGCAGAAGCAGGAGAATTGCTTGAACCGGGGAGGCAGAGGTTGCAGTAAGCTGAGATTGCACCATTGCACTCCAGCCTGGGCAACAAGAGCGAAACTCTGTCTCAAAAAAAAAAAAAAAAAAAAATTATTATGCTAAATGAGAGAAGCTAGATACAAATGAGTATACGTCGTATGACTGCACTTATGTGAAATTACTAGAAAAATCAAAACTGTAGAAATGGAAAGAAAATCAGTGTGTGCTTAAGATTGAGCAGAGGGCAGATTGAACATGAACACAAAGAAACTTCAGAGGACAATGGAAGAGTTCTAAAAGTGAATTGTAGTGATGGTTGTGCAACTGTATAAACGTAGTAACAATCATCAAAGAATAATCCACTTACAATGAGTAAATCATACAACATATAATTATACCTCAATAAAACTGTGAAGAAAAACCTTATTGGTTACTACTAAAACAGAAATAGAATCTATAACCCCTAAACAGTTAAAATAAAAATCAAATTAATAGATTTAACTACTCTAACAAAAAGCGAAATAGGGAGAAAAACAATAAAAGAAAAACACACATAGTAAATGCAAAATAAAGTGGTAAGCCTGGGCGCAGTGGCTCACGCCTGTAACCTCAGCACTTCAGGAGGCCAAGGCAGGCAGATCACTTGAGGCCAGGAGTTTGAGACCAGCGTGGCCTCATCTCTACTAATGGCAAAACCCCATCTCTACTAATAATACAAAAATTAGCAGGCATGGTGGCACACGCCTGTAATCCCAGCTACTCAGAAGACTGAGGCAGGAGAATCCCCTGAACCCAGGAGGTGGAGGTTGCAGTGAGCCAAGATCGCGCTATTGTACTCCAGCCTGGGTGACAGATCATAACTCCATCTCAAAATAAATAAAGTGGTAAGATTTGTCCACACCTATCATAACTGCAAACATTGTAAATACATATTTGCTGATTTTAAAAAATCTTTAAAAAATTAACTTTATACTGAATTTCTAAGATATATCTTTATTTTAAAAACATCACAGATTGGAGCTCAAGGAGATGGCACAGCCCAGAATGTGGCTTTGAGAACGGGCTGTTGGAATGATTGAAGGAAGTCAAGAAACTTCAAGATCAAGACTGAATATCAGGCCGGGCGTGATGGCTCACACCTGTAATCCCAACACTTTGGGAGGCCTGGGCAGGAGGGTTGCTTGAGTCCAGAGTTCAAGACCAGCCTGGGCAACCTGGCAAAAACCCATCTCTACAAAAAATTTAAAAATTAGCTGGGTGTGGTGGCTTGTGCCTGTAGTTCCAGCTACTCATGGGGCTGAGGCAGGAAGACTGATTGAGCTTGCGGGAGGTCAAGGCTGTAGTGAGCCAGATCATGCCACTGCACTCCAGCCAGAGCGACAGAGACAGACCCTGTCTCAAACAAGGAAGGAATGAAGGAAGGAAGGAAGGAAGGAAGGAAGGAAGGAAGGAAGGAAGGAAGGAAAGAAGGAAGGAAGGAGGGAGGGAGGGAGAAGCCGGGTGTGGTGGCTCACACCTGTAATCCTAGCACTTTGGGAGGCTGAGGCAGGTGGATCACCTGAGGTCAAGAGTTTGAGACCAGCCTGGCCAACCATGTTGGCGAAACCCCGTCTCTACTAAAGATACAAAAAATTAGCCGGGTGTGGTGGTAGGTGCCTGTAATCCCAGCAACTCAGGAGGCTGAGGCAGGAGAATCGCTCGAACCCAGGAGGCAGAGGTTGCAGTGAGCCGAGATCGTGCCACCGCACTCCAGCCCGGGCAACAGAGCAAAAACCTTAATCTCAAACAAAAATAAAAACAAAAACAAAAAACCACACACACACAAAAGAAAGGAAGGAAGGAAGGAAGGAAGGGAGGAAGGAAGGAAGGAAGGAAGGAAAGAAGGAAGGAAAGAAGGAAGGAAGGAGAAGGAAGGAGAAAAAAGAAAAAAAGATTGAATATCAATATTGAAACTATCTAGAATGATTATGAAATTATGGATAGAGAGTAAGATTGAGGAGCATATCCTGAGAGGTCGGGTAATGACAATGCTGCTGAGTGTTGGAGGATGAAAACAATGGTGTGAACCTTGAAGAAGAAAGTGATTTTACATAGGAGAGGCAGAATAAAAGTCTAAAATTGACAAAATAAAAAAAAAAGAAGATTGATGACCTTTCTCCGTGGCGTTTGTTTCATAGGGTGTGAGAGGATGAACAACGTATTCTCAATGGGTTGTAGACAAAGTGTGGTAAGAGGGCAGCCAGTGAAGTCAAGAGCAGGGCGAGGCACATTCAGGGGAAAATTGAGATAGAGAATATGTAAGAGTTAGGTTTGTATCTGGTTGTATGTAATAGAGTCATGACCTAGAGTGAATTAACCAAATAGGGAGTTTCCTGACCTTATGAAATAAAAAGTCTAAGAATAAGCATTTCAGGGTTGGCACTGCAGTTTCCTAAGATCATCAGGGAAGCATACTGCTTGCTTCCTGTGATACTATTCTTAGCATGTGGCTTTCAATTTTATGGTACCAAGATGCTTTCTGTAAAGCCAAGCATCATGTTCTCGATATGGACAGGAAGAAGAGGTGGAGAAAAGGGCAAAGCGTGTGCCTACTTGACTCTGCCTCCCTCCCCGTCCTCCCCACCTCCAGCTTTTTTTTTTTTTTTTTTTTTTTTTTTGAGACAGAGCTGTTGCCCAGGCTAGAGTGCAGTGGTGTGATCTCAGCTCACTGCAACCTCCGCTTCCCGGGTTCAAATGATTCTCCTGCCTCAGCCTCCCAAGTGACGGGACTACAGGAACACAGCATCACACTCGGCTAATTTTTGTAATTTTAGTCGAGATAGGTTTCACCATGTTGGCCAGGCTGGTCTTGAACTCCTGACCTCAAGTGATCTACCTGCCTCAACCTCCCAAAGTGCTGGAATTACAGGAATGAGCCACCACACCCAGCCTGACTCTGCCCCCTTTTAATAGTAAAACAATAGTTTTTCTGGAAACTCTGAAGTAGACTTCTGTTTATATCTCATTGGCTAAAATCATCTCAACTACGACCACTCCCAACTTTATGTTTGATTTAAGGCACATTGATCAAAATAAATGAGCAAAATCAGTGTTACATTAGTAAAGAAAGAGAGATGACTGGGCACGGTAGCTCATGCTTGTAATCCCAGCACTTTGGGAGGCCAAGACGGATGGATCACTTGAGGCCAGGAGTTTGAGACCAGGCTGGCAAACATGGTGAAACCCTGTCTGTACTAAAAATACAAAAAAATTAACTGGGTATGGTGGCAGGCACCTGTAGTACCAGTTACTGGGGAGGCTGAAGCAAGAGAATTGCTGGAACTCAGGAGGCAGAGGTTGCAGTGAGCTGAGTTTGTGCCACTGCACTCCAGCCTGGATGACAGAGAGAGGCTCTGTCTCAAAAAAAAAAAAAAAAAAAAAAAAAAAAGAAAGAAAGAAAGAAAAGAAAAGGAAAAGGAAAAGAAAAAGAAAAGTAAAAAGAAAAAGAAAGAAAGCAAGTTTATATATATCAACAGAAATTGATTTGTCACAGTTCTGGAGGCCAGAAGTCCAGGATCAAGGAACCTGCATACTCAGTGTCTGGTGGGGGCCTGTTTTCTGGTTTGCAGATGGCATCTTTTCACTGTGTTCTCACATAGTGGAGATGGTTAGCTATCTAGCTCTCTGGGGGTTATTTTTTTTATTTATTTATTTTTACTTTAGATTCAGGGTGTACGTGTGCTGGCTTGTTACACAGGTATATTGCATGCTACCAAGGTTTGGGCTTCTAATGATCTCATCACCCAAGTAGTGAACATAGCATCTGATAGTTAGCTTTTTAACCCTTGCACCCCTCCATCCCTACTCTTTTTTGGAGCCCCCCGTGTCTATTGTTTCCATCTTTGTGTCTATGTATACCATCCAGTGTTTATCTCCCATTTATAGGTGAGAACATGTGGTATTTGCTTTTCTGTTTCTGCATTAACTCCCTTAGGATAATGGCCTCTAGCTGCATCCATGTTGCTTCAAAGGACATGATTTCATTTTTTTCTTATGGCTGCAAGATTTTGGATAGACAATTAGCAGCCAGTGCCAGAGTATTCACTCATTATAATCTCGTGTTGTTCTAAAAGGTACTTAGGAGGTTTTACAAATACGTTAACAACACAGTAAAGTTTTGTTTTTTTTTTTTAAGTATTAGAGACAAAGCAAAGAAGGGAGAATAAGATTATAAGACAAAGAAGAAAGTGAAATTTATTCACAAAATTGGCCCTGAGCTTTCTAGCAGGCAATTCAAAGAGTAAAACACTCTAAAGGAAATGCAATGTTCTTGAGAAAATAGTTTGTGTTTGTTTGTTTGTTTGTGGAGAGTGCTCCAAAAGGCATAGTAAAAAGGGATGACGTGGGTGGACAGCCACTACTGGGAGAGGGAATTATTGAGGAGAAAGTACAAAGAGGTACTTTAAAATATAGGATAGGCTGGATACCGTGGCTCACACCTGTAATCCCAGCACACTGGGAGGCCAAGGCAGGAGAATCCCTCGAGTCCAGGAGTTTGAGGCCAGCCTGGGCAGGGTGAAACCCTGTCTCTACAGAAAATACAAAAATTAGCTGGACATGATGGCAAAGTGCTGGGATTACAGGCATAAGCCACCATGCCCAGCCTTCATAAACTTTTAAAAACAGCATTCTGGTAAATTCTGAATGAGGCCATAAAATGGTTATTAAAGAAATTGTTAATTTTTTTTAAAACCTGGTACAAAACCTTCCCTTTCTAGGGCTAAGGAATTTGCAATATTAGCTTTTCTTTTTGCATACTAATAAAATTAAATTTAAAAAATTCTGGCCAGGCGCAGCAGCTCTTGACTGTAATCTCAGCACTTTGGGAGGCCAAGGTGGGTGGATCACCTAAGATCAAGAGTTCGAGACCAGCCTGGCCAACCATATTGGTGAAACCCCATCTCTACTAAAAACACAACAATTAGCTGGGCGTGGTGGCATGCACCTGTAGTCCCAGCTACTTGGGAAGCTGAGGCAGGAGAATTGCTTGAACCCAGCAGGCAGAGGTTGCAGTGAGCCGAGACTGCATCATTGCACTCCAGCCTGGGCAACAGAGCGAGACACCGTCTAAAAAAATAAATAAATAAAAAATAAACTCAGATGCTGACTATATCTCTCACATTAATATAATTTTAGAAAGCAAATAATGGTTCTGTGAACATACTGCAGCTCCAGTAGTGGTGTAAGTGATGGCAGCAGCGGCTCATCTGTAGCAGCCGCTGCAAAGACACAGGCTGCAGTGGGGGAGGTGTGGTCAGGGCTGTATGCTCTGTGAAGCCAGTGAGAGCTGGAAACTCTCACAGCCACAGCTGCGGACCCAGGCATCCCGTGCTCTCGGGGACCAGGAAGCCCCCTGCCCCCACAGGCTCAAAAGTGCCTGCTCCCGCTGCCTGGCCTCTCCCTGTCCCTGGCGCCTGCTCCGATTTCAGAGCAAAGTTGAGGCCAGGCCCAGGAGCTGACATACCAGTACCCTGCCACCACAGCCCCCTCCAGACTTGGGGTGCCAACAAGCATGGGAGGGAGGCCAAGGGGGGCTGAGGGTGACTCAGTGTGGGTCCAAACATCCTGGGTGCCATGGGTGACATTTAGATGGTGGCAGGAGGCAGACAGGCTCCTGGGCAGAAAGGGATGGGTCCCCAGTGAAGCCCCACCCTCAAGCCAGGGACAGTCTGAAGCCTAGGGGCCAGACTGTCAGTTTAGCGTGGAGTCCACAGCCGGGAGTGAGAACTTCTGGTCCTTTTTCCAGGCCTACTCATGGACCAATCAGCATGCACTTCCTCTCTTCTGAACCCATTAAAAGCCCTGGACTCAGCCAAACTCAGGGAAATGTCTAGACGACCTGCCTGTGGATAGGCTGTTAGAATCTACCCATATGCCGATAGGATCTACCCACTCTGGGTCTCCTCTCCGCTGAGAGCTGCACTCATTGGATGACCTGCCTGTGGAAAGGAGCTACCCACTTTAGGTCTCCTGAGACCTGTGTACTGTCATTCAATAAAGCACCTCTTTGCCTTGCTCACCCTCCAGTTATCCCCGTACCTCATTCTTCCTAGACACAGGACAAGAACTTCGGGCCTGCTGAATGGTGGGACTGAAAGTGCTGTAACACAAACAGGGCTGTAACACGCCCCCTCACCTCCCACTGGCCACATTGTGGGCGACAAGGAGAGAAGAGCTGCAGCCCTTCTGCGAGCCCAGACCTAGGGGCTCCCCGAGCCAGGGCTGTGACACCCTCTTTGGAGCTCTGTGGTTTCTGGCATCTCCAAGCTTTTGGGCGCCACCGTGTTCCCTCGTCCAGATGCGGGCGCCCACAGCGGAAGGTGCTTGTGGTGTATCAGATCCAGCTGCAGGCTTGCACCCAGTGGGCACCTGTGCTGCTTCCTGGAGCTGCCTGCCCCACTGCAGCAGCCAGCGTGCCTGGCTGTGAGCAGTAGCCAGACCCCGTGCTCACTCGCTCGTGCACCCTCCCTGCTCTGTGCCTGGCTCGCTTTTGGCAGGCATGGGATCTGGGCTGGTAGCATGAGATGAGCTCAGCCTGCCAGGCCAAATGGGTGGAATGAGCTCAGCAGGCTTGAGCAAAACTCAGGTAAGGGCACCACCTGCCACAGAGGCTTCCTGCTGGAAGAGTGACATTCCAATGATCCTATGACATAAGTGCAAGACGTTCGAATTCCTTCCTTGAAGAGTATCTCCTTTATATTTTTCATGACTTTCCCCACTGTCTACAATATCATTCACTAACGTCTAAAATTCATTTCCTTTTCTACATACTACTCATAAATCTGACAATAACATAAAAAGCAATGTTAAACAAGTAGATCAAATAAGACTTTAGCTCATTAGTATGGCAGTTCCTCAAAGGATGAAACATAGGGCCAGGTGCGGTGGCTCATGCCTGTAATCCCAGCACCTTGGGAGGCTGAGGCGGGCAGATCACTTGAGGCCAGGAGTTTGAGACCAGCCTGGGCAACAGGGTGAAACCCCATCTCTACTAAAAATACAAAAATTAGCCAAGCGTGGTGGTGCCCACCTGGAGTCCCAGATACTCCCAAGGCTGAAGCAGGAGAATCATTTGAACCAGGGAGGCAGAGGTTGCAGTGAGCCAAGACGGCACCACCGCACTCCAGCCTGGGTGACAGAGCAAGACTCTGTCTCAAAAAAAAAAATATATATATATACACATTAAACAAAGAATTATGATATGATCTAGCAATTCTACTTTGTGGAATGCAAAGAATTGAAAGCAGGAACTGAAAAGCTGTGTATACACACCAGTGTTCATAGCAGTATTGTTCCCAATAGCCAAAAGGTGAAAGTAATCCCAAGCGTCCATGGATCCATGGACAGATCAATAGCTAAACAAAATGTAGTGTGTACATATAATGGAATATTATTCAGCCTTAAAAAGGAAGGACATTCTGACACATGCTACAATATATATGAACCTCGAAGACATGCTAACTGAAATAAGCCAGTCACAGACGGATAAATATGGTGTGACTCCACTGATATGAGGTACTTGGAGTAGTCTAATTCATAGAGATAGAAAGTGGAATGGTGGTTACCAGGGACTGAGGAAAATTGGGAGTTATTGTTTAACTGGTACAGAGTTTCAGTCTGGGGAGATGAAAAAAGTTCTGGAGATAGATGGTGGTGATGGTTGTGCAACAATGTGAATATACTTAATGCCACTGAATTTTACACTTAACAGTTAAAACGGTAAATTGTAATGTGTATTTTACCACAACAAATAAATAGATAACAACTTAAGCTCATGTAAAGATCTAAATAGTTCCAAAACAAAAAAGAGCATCATCATTTAAATAATAATAATATAACTAAATCAATAAATTAAAAATGACTATAGCTTTCTATCACTAAAACTTAGTAGCTAAAAATAATTCATTACAACACAAATCACCTGCATACAACTCAACTGATACAGAAAGAAATTGATTTCAAATACCTGTATTAGGTTCATTAAGACAAAACAATATCATGTTTTATTTAGTAGAAGTGAAGGATTTATTGCAGAAATTTTGAATCAGATAGTTGCATCCAAAAATAATCACAAATGCTAAAATCAGTTCTCACCAAGTTCATCTATGGATTCACCCCAACCTCAATCCCAGCCTCAGAAGGATTTCCTATAGATATCAACAAGGTGATTCTAGAATTTATTTGTAAAGGCGAAGGAAATAGAATAGTCGAAACAATTTTGAAAAAGAAGGGAGTTGAAGGACTCACACTATCTGATGTCAAGATTTACTGTAAATCTACAGTAATCAAGACAGTGTGGTTTTGGCAAAAGAATAGACACATAGATCAATAGAATATAGTAGAGAGTCTAGCAATAAATCCTCAAAAATATAGTCAATTGATTTTTTACTAGGAAATTCAATGGAGAAAAGTTAATGTTTCCAACAATTTGTTCTGGAACAATTTGATCCACATGTAAAACATAAGCCCAATCCATACCTTAAATTTTATATAAAAATTGGCTCAAAATGGATCAGGGACCTAAATGTAGAACTTTAAAACTTTAGAAGAAAACACAGAAAATATTTTTGATATTGGATTAGGCAAGGAGTTCTTAAATATGACATCAAAGTCATAGTCCTTAAAAGGAAAAAAATGGATACATTGGACTTCATAAAAATTAAAATTTTTTGCCTCTTTGAAAAACTCCAAAGAAAATAATAAGACAAGGCCAGGTGCGGTGGCTCAAGCCTGTAATCCCAGCACTTTGGGAGGCCGAGACGGGCGGATCAAGAGGTCAGGAGATCGAGACCATCCTGGCTAACACGGTGAAACCCCGTCTCTACTAAAAAAATACAAAAAATTAGGCGGGCGCCTGTGGTCCCAGCTACTCTGGAGGCTGAGGCATCGTAAACCCGGGAGGCGGAGTTTGCAGTGAGCTGAGATCCGGCCACTGCACTCCAGCCGGAGCGACAGAGCGAGTCTCCCTCTCAAAAAAAAAAAAAAAAAAAAAAAAAAAAAAAAAAATAATAAGACAAGCAACAGTTTGGGAGAAAATATTTAAAAATTAAATATCTGGGTCAGGCATGGTGGCTCATGCCTGTAATCCCAGCACTTTGGGAGGCTGACTTGGGAAGATAATTTGAGGCCAGGAGTTTCAAGATCCACCTGGACAACATAGTGAGACCCTGTTTCTACAAAAAATCAAAATTTTGCCAGGCGTGGTGGTACACACCTATAGTCCTAGCTACTTGGGAGGCAAAGGTGGGAGAATTGATTGAGCCAAGGAGGTCAAGGCTGTAGTGAGCTGTTATGGCACCACTGCACTCCAGCCTAGGTGATAGGGTGAGACCCTATCTCAAAAAATATATATATATATGTATATACGTGTGTGTGTATAGATATATATGCGTGTGTGTGTGTATATATATATATCTGAAAAAGGACTTGAAAGCAGTGCATAAAAGGAGCACTTAAGACTTGCTAAATAGATTCAGCAAAACGTTAATCAGCCATAAAGTGGAATGCAATTTTGATATATGCCACAACATGGGTGGACTTTGAAAACATGCTTAGTGAAATGAGCCAGACACAGAAGGACAAATATTGTATGATACCACTTACATGAGGTACTTAGAATTGGAAAATTAATAGACACAGAAAGTAGAATAGAGGTTACCAGGGTCTGGGAGGTGGGGTTGGGGGATACTAGGGCGAAGAGGGAGGTCATTATTTAATGAGTACAGGTTTTGGTTGGGGATGATTGAGTATAGACGTTGGTGATGGTTATAAAACATTGTGAGTATATTAATGCCACTGAATTGTATGCTTATGAAACGTTAAAAAGTTAAATATTATGTTATATACATATTACCTCAATTTTCAAAAATCTCAATAGTAAGAAAACAAGCAATCTGCTGTTTTAAAATGAGCAAAAGTTTCAAATAGATGCCTCACTAAAGAAGATATATGAGCAGCTAATAAGCTGATGGAAAAATGTTCAACATTATTTGTCAAAAAGGAAATACAAATTGAAATCACAGTGAGATGCTAGTGAATGGCTATAGTAGATTGACAGTATTAAATGTTGATGAGTATTTGGGACAACTAGAACTCTCATACATAGCTAGGGGGAGTGAAAAATGGTACAGCTAGCTTGAGAAAAAGTTTGGAAGTTTCTTATAAATTTAAATATAAAATACCATGTGATCAGCAATCCCACTCCAAAATATTTACCCAAGAGAAATGAAAACTTACAGTCACACAGAATACTGCATGCAAATGTTTATTGCAGCTTTATTCATAATCACCAAAACTGGAAACAACCCAGACGTCCTTATACTGGGGAATGAATCGACAAACTGGGGTACATACATATAAAGGAATACTATTCTGCAACAAAAACGAATAAGATATTGATACAAGCAACCCCATTAAGGAATCTCAAATGCATTATTTTAGGTGAAAGAAGCTAGACAGGAAGGGCTACATGCTGTATGATTTCATTTGAATGACATTCTGGAAAAAGCAACTCTACGGGTGGAGATCAGATCAGTAGTTGCCACTGGTTAGAGTTGGGGAAAAGGGCTGACTACAAAGGAGTAGCATGAGAGAATATTTTTGGATGATGGAATAATTTTATATCTTGACAGTGCTGGTGGTTACATGACTGAATGCATTAGTCAAAATTCATAGATGTGTGAATTTTACTATATGAATTGAAATACAAATTGTGGAAAATGATCGCATATATATGATAATGAAAACCTTGGTTAATAATAATCTAGAGATCTTCTGTAGTGATTAGTGAAAGAGTGAATATATGATCAAGAAACATATCAAAACAGATGCTGCAGAATATGTGAAGAGGTGTGCTAATGTTGTATTGTTTCAGGCATGATAATATGGTTTTGTACAAAAAATCATATTTCAAATAAATATACATTGGTAAATAGATCACTGTATTGCTACAAAGATGAACCCAAGCCATATTTTAAAGAATACTACAGAATTAATCATTACATGATAAACTAGGGGTCATAATAATAGATCAACAAATTTTGCCAACCAATTAATCATTCTGCAATCTGAAAAAGGCAGTGGAAAAATGCCTTGCTATTAAAAACATCATAGAAATTTGTTGGGGTGGACGAGAAGTATGTGCCTCTGGCAAAGAAGCTAAAAGCAAATGTGGAAACTCAAAACCCTCAAAGTAAAGCTGCTTCTCTTCCTGGCAACTGGCATGACTTCATATACATGAAATCTTACTTGGACATCTTATTAACTAGAAATGCTTTGATGTCAGTTTAGAAGAAAGAATTTCTCTATGCTTGCTAAATAACTAGAGATTTCAATCTCCACAAGTTATTATTATAAAGCTCTTCTATTAAAATAAGACCAGATTGATTTTATACATGATCACATCTTACATTTGCAAAATGTATCAACTCTACAAAGCACTTTTACAAATATGTGTGTGTGTGTGTGTGTGTATGTGTGTGTAATATATGCCTCATTTAAACTTAAAATTTATGCTTGGATTTGAGACAATTTTAGAAACTTTCAGGCCTGTAACATTCTGTTGTTTTCACGTAGTTCAGGAGTTTTATAGCAATTTAGCCATAGAAATACATATCACTGTAAAGGTTACAATTTATTTTGGTGCTTTCCCTTCATAGTAACAAGAGAGTATAAGGTTTGTTGAGATCTACAGTTTAGGCAGCTGTCACCAACAGTGGCATTTGAGTTTTGGCCTTGATTCAAATAGAAACTAAGATTTCATCTCTCCTAGGCCACACCGCACCCAAACACTATGTATCATGTGGATAGAATGCTAGAATTTTAGAATTTCATACCAAGAACAATCGTGAGAGATTTTTGAGTACAATCCTTTCCTTTTGCGAATGAGAAAATTGAGGTCCAGAAGACCTAAGTGATAAATACTTGGAGAAATATTTAGACACAAAAAATACTTAGATAAAAAACAGTTGCAGAGTAGAACTGGAGACAACTGAAATATGTTACAACCTTCAGCTGATTCTATACCTCTCTCCTTGTTGTTTTAATTTATATAAATAGGCTGGGTGCGGTGGCTTATGCCTGTAACCCCAGCATTTTGGGAGGTTAAGGCGGGTGGATTGCTTGAGCACCAGAGTTCAAGACCAGCCTGGGCAACATGGCGAAACCCCAGCTCTCCAAAAAATACAAAAATTAGCCAGATGTGGTGGCATGAACCTGTAGCCCCAGCTAATCAAGAGGCTGAGGCAGGACGATCGCCTAAGCCTGGATGGAGGTCAGAGTGCAGTGAGCCATGTTCATGCCACTGGACTTCAGCTTGGGTGGCAAAGTGAGACTTTGTCTCTAAAATAAAATATAAATAATGATAATTGTTCTTTTGCACGAATTTTTTTTTTTTTAATTATTGAGATAGAGTCTCACCCTGTTGCCCAGGCTGGAGTGCAGTGGTGTGATCTCGACTCACTGCAATCTCCACCTCCCGGGTTCAAGTGATTCTTGTACCTTAGCTTCTCAAGTAGCTGGGATTACAGGTGCCCACCACCACGCCAGGATAATTTTTGTACTTTTAGTAGAGACAGGGTTTTGCCATATTAGCCAGGCTTGTTTCAAACTCCTGACCTCAAGTGATTCTCCCGCCTCAGCCTCCAAAGTGCTCGGATTACAGGCGTGAGCCACCGTGCCCAGCATGAATTGTTCTTTTGCCTAGGGACAGGGCACCCTAGGCAGAACGAATCCTGGCAGTTGGCCTAGCTGTCCCATGGGAGTATTCAGTGAGTCCACGGAGGATGGGCTACCTGACAATTCCACCAAGCTGTTTGGGTTTCCATGAATCAGAGGAAAGAAAAAGAGCAATGCGCCTTTTCAAGCCCCAGTGGCACTCAGGTAAGGCAGGTAAAAGCAAATATTTGCATAGAACTTACTGTACCAGCCACAGTACTTTGTGTTATCAACCCACAATAATTCTTTTTTTTTTTTTTTTTTTTTTTAACGGTGTCTTGCTCTGTTGCCCAGGCTGGAGGGCAGTTGCGTGATCTCGGCTCACTGCAACCTCTGCCTCCTGGCAAGTACTATTATCACTCCCATTTGATAGGTGAGGAAATTGAGGCACAGGATACTTAAGTAACTTCTCTAATATTCAGGTAGAAAGTGGTAGCGCTGGGATTAGAAACTGTCGGTTTGGCTCTAGAGTCTAGCTATTGTGTTGAGCTGCCTCAGAAAAGGGATTAGAAACTGTCAGTTTGGCTCTAGAGTCTAGCTATTGTGTTGAGCTGCCTCAGAAAAACAGCTGGCACTTAGATATTACATGTAAGTGCTAGGTGCTCTTTCTTTCTTTCTTTTTCTTTCTCTCTTTCTTTCTCTCTTTCTTTCTGTCTCTCTCTTTCTTCTTTCTCTCTGTCTCTTTCTCTCTTTCTTTCTTTCTTTGTCTCCTTCTTTCCTTCCTTCCTTCCTTCCTTCCTTCCTTCCTTCCTTCCTTCCTTCCTTCCTTCCTTCCTTCCTTCCTTCCTTCCTTCCTTCCTTCCTTCTTCTTCTTTCTTTCTTTCTTTCTTTCTTTCTTTCTTTCTTTCTTTCTTTCTTTCTTTCTTTTTCTTTCTTTCTTTCTTTCTTTTTCGAGACAAAGTATCTCTTTGTCACCCAGGCTGAGTGCAGTGGTGCAATCTCAGCTCACTGCAACCTCCATCTCCCAGGTTCAAGAGATTTTCCTGCCTCGGCCTCCCTAGTAGCTGGTACTTCACGTGCATGTGACCACACCCAGCTAAAAGGCACTTTTCCTAAGGGCTGTACATATATTAAGTCGTTTAACCCTCGTAATAATCCTGTAAGTATGTATTATTATTAGTTTCATTTTATAGATGTGAAAGCTGGGCCGTGGGTTAAGTAATTTTCCCAAGGTTACACAGCTAATAAGTTTCAGAAGCAGAATTTGAATCCTGGCAATCTGGTGACAAAGATCCCTCGCTTGGCCAAACTTTAGTCAGGCTTCTTAACCTTCTGCTAGGCCCATTTGTCCACTTTCTTGTAAAATCCAGTTTTAGCAAAGAACCCTGCTGAGTGAATTTGGCAGGAGCCGCCCTCATCCATGATATCTGATAATCTTCAATATCTGATCAAGTTCCTCATTCTCTCCATTCCCCAGGTGATATCCGGTCACCCTGGCCTGTCTTCGGCAAAATTCCTGTTAGTTTGGTTTAGCTTGAATCTTCTTTACCCCTGAGATTTCTTCTTTGTAATTTTCTACCTACTGACCCCCACTGTGCTGCTTGGCTATATATTCCCACCGTGCTGTTATTGAAGTTGAGCCCAGTCTCACTTTCCCACTGCAAGACGTCATTGTGGTGGTCCCTCTGCCTATCACAGTGGTCCTGAATAAAATCTCCCTTACTGTGCTTCAGCAGGTATTGTTGAATAATTTTTTCTTTTTACACTGGCTATAGATAATGCCCCAACCACTGGTTTTTGCCTCTTAACAAATTTATTCATATTAAAATTTTTAAATATATTTAATCCTGGCCAGGCACGGTGGCTCACATCTGTAATCCCAGCACTCTGGGAGGCTGAGGCGGGTGGATCATTTCAGGTCAGGAGTTCGAGACGAGCATGATCAACATGAAGAAACCCCATCTCTACTAAAAAAGAAAAAAAAAATAACCAGGTGGGTGGTGCACACCTGTAATCTCAGCTACTCAGGGAGGCTGAGGCAGGAGAATCTCTTGAACCTGGCAGGCAGAGGTTGCAGTGAACCAAAATCATGCCACTGCACTCCAGCCTGGGTGACAGAGAGAGACTCTGTCTCAAAAAAAAAAAAAACAGTGTATATATATATGTTTAATTTAATGAATGTTAAGTAAGGCCAGGTGTGGTTGCTCATGCCTGTAATCTCAACACTTCGGGAGGCTGAGACAGGAAGGTCGCTTCAGCCCAGGAATTCCAGACTCCATGTCTACAAAAAATAAAAAAAACAATTTTTAAAAGAAATGTTAAGTAACATATAACATGTAAGATATCTTAATTATATTACTTATATGATAAGATGAGTTTGCTTCTAGAATATAATTTGCTAATGAAATGTATTATTCAAATGGCAACGTGTTTATTACAAGAAATCTTTCAGGAATCACTGGAGTTTTATTTACATTACTGCAAAAGCCAATGTTAGTTCAATTATTTTCTTGTGAAGATGTATATGACCACAGATTGAAGTTTCTCCTTAAATATCACTATCCAAGATTATGTCTCAGGAAAATATTATTTTCACTACTGAGAAATTTGATATTACAACTGTGTTTGTGCTATTGGTAGAGAAATTTTAGGTGCTTAAAAATTTTTCAGATATGTTACAGTAGACTTTTCTGGGTCAAACATCTTCATGTAAGAATGTTTAAAATATGTTTGACTTTACTAGAGGGTGTTCTAAGTGTAACTACAGTATTTATATTTTGAACTGGAAGCTTATAAAACTGCTTAATATATTATCAGAGATGAAATCTTTACAACTGTGGAGTTTATTAAAAAGCTGTGTTGTATAATAAATACAACACATTAACATACCTGGCTGTAGGGTATGCATATAGAGTTGCTTTCCCTTTTTAATATCTAAAGTTGCAGATTTGCAAGGGTGCTCAAGGTTAGTGATGCACTATGACCATAAAGAAATAAGAATTTTGCCTTTGGGGACTCTCTCTGATTTTTAGAAATATCGAACTTTGACCTTTTCAACAACTAATTCAACCACACTATATTAAATATTCACGTGTACTGAATAAGTTTTTCCACTGGTATCTTTTCCACTGGAATCCTTTAGGCTCTACAAGGATGAATAAAAAATCTTATCTCAGGGGCATGTGTTAGATTCTTTAAATGGCAGTAGTAAGAACTAGTAGAAATAAAATGTAATTGATTAAAAAATGCAGACAGACAAAAGTGGAGGCAAGAAAGAATAGGAAGACTAAGGAGCAGAAATTAAGTGTGTCAAATAGAAAATTAACAGAAATGAGAAAAACTTGGAGAAGGTCGATGGAAAAGGCAATATCCGCAGAAACAAAAGGAGGAAAATACAAGAAAAAACACAATAGGAGAAGGAAAGTGAAGGAAAAGTTGACATAAAATGATAAGGCCAATAGAAACCGGAGTAGAATTTTGAGGAAGATCAGAAGATAAAAATAACATTTTTATTTTATTTTATTTTTTTGAGATGGAGTCTCTCTCTGTTGCCCAGGCTGGAGTGCAGTGGTGCATCTCAGCTCACTGCAACCTCCACCTCCCGGGTTCAAGCAATTATCCTGCTTCAGCCTCCCGAGTAGATGGGATTACAAGCACAGGCCACTAAGCCCAGCTAACTTTTGTATTTTTAGTAGAGATGGGGTCTCACCATGTTGGCCAGGCTGATCTCAAACTCCTAACTTCAGGTGATCCACTTGCTTTGGCCTCCCAAAGTGCTGGGATTACAAGCGTGAGCCACTGCATCTGACTAAAATAGCACTTTTTTTTGAGACGGAGTTTTGCTTGTGTTGCCCAGGCTGGAGAGCAGTGGTGCGATCTCGGCTCACTGCAACTTCTGCCTTTAAGGTTCAAATAATTTTCCTGCCTCAGCCTCCCAAGTAGCTGGGATTACAGGCTCCTGCCGCTATGCCCAGTTAAATTTTGCATTTTTAGTAGAAACAGGGTTTCACCATGTTGGCCAGGTTGATCTCGAACTCCTGACCTCATGATCTGCTTTGGCCTCCCAAAGTGCTAGGATTTCAGCCATGAGCCACTGCTCCTGGCCCAAAACAACATATTTTAAACAAAAGTTTTCTAACAAGAAAATAAAAATTACCCCTGGGAGTGGCGATATTGAATACTGAAATGGCTCTACATATAAAATTCTAACTCTATTATATAGTAAGCCGATACCCTTTGTATCAAAGGAAAATCATCATATAGACCTCTATGGCTTTGGACCAAATCCACGCCCTTTTCTGCAAATAATTATTTGAGCTTTTCAGAAACAGTCCTCGTCTGGCTATTTAGCCCTGGGTAGAGACTGAATGCCTAACTATGGGACATCAAGTGGCAATGTTAACTGAGCTTCCCTTTATGAAATGGGTGCTATCTGGACCACCAAGCCATAAGGTTGGATACACATGGCAGCAATCTGTCATCAAGTGGAAATGGCATATATCAGACTTATGCAGAAATAGGAAATAGGTAATTCCATGAAGAGTCCTTCAATAGCAACTGTTCCTCTCTCAACTCATATCTATTACTTTATAAGGAGTTTCTTACAACTGATTGAGAGGGGAAAATCCCAGGCCTGGTATACAAATGGTTGTACATGATGTACTGTTACCAACCAGAGGTGGATGGTTACATCATTACGGTCCCAATGAGAGGTGGCCTTGAAGGGCAGGAGTAGAGGGAAATTCTCCTAATGAGCATAATTTAGAGCAACATGTTTTGTTGTCCACCTTGTCTGGACTGAATCATGGTCAGAAGTGTGGATCAGCACTGATTCATGGGCAGTTGCTAACATTTGGGCTGGATGATCAAGGACTCAGAGAGGACAAGATTGGAAGATTGATAGAAGAAGATCTAAGGAAGAGGTATGTGGATGGATGGACCTTTCAGGATGGTTGAAACACTCCACGTGAATACATTTGTGCCCCATGTAGATACTCATCAAACGGCACCATCTGATGAGGAAACTTTTAATGATCAGATGAACAAAATGACTCATTCTCTTGATGTCAGTCAGCCACTTTCCCCAGTCACCCTAGTGATCTCTCAATGGACCCATGTGCAAACTGGTCATGTTGTCCAGAATAGAGGCTTTGCATGGGCTCAGCAATATGATGTTCTCACAAAGGCTGACCTTATAGCCTAGCTACATTGCTACTGCTAACAATACTAACTGGCCAACAGCAAAAACCAACACTGGGTCTCTAATTTGGCACCCTTCCTTGGGGAGACAAGTTAGCCAGCCACCTGGTGGTCGGTTGATTATATTGGACTGTTTCCCTCATGGAAGTGGACAGAGATCTTTTCACTGGAATAGACACATATTCTGAATATGGACTTACCTTCCCTGCCTATAATACTGGCACCACTATTCATGGACTCATAAAACGCCCTATTCATTTTAATTGTATTCTGCACAACAGTGCTTGTGATTATTTCACAGCAAAAGAAATACAACGATGGGATTATGCCCATAAAATTTACAGGTCATACCATGTATTCCTTCACCCAGAAACATCTGGCCTAGTAGAAAAATGTAATGGCTTACGGAAGACTCAGTTGGTTTAAAGACAATGTCCTGAAAGAAAGCCATGCTATCTTACAAGAGGCAGTGTGTGTTTTGAATCAGAGACCAATATGTGGTGCTGTCTTTCCTACAGCCAGAATAAATACAAGAATCAAGAGATGGAAATGGGGCTGGGCATGGTGACTCATGCCTGTAATCCCAGCACTTTGGGAGACCAAGGTGGGCAAATCACTTGAGGTCAGGAGTTTGAGACCAGCCTGGGCAACATGGTAAAATCCTGTCTCTACTAAAAATACAAAAGCTAGCCAGGCATGGTGGTTCATGCTTGTAATCCCAGCTACTGGGGAGGCTGAGGCAGGAGAATGGCTTGAACCCAGGAGCCAGAGGTTGCAGCCAACCATGATTGTGCCACTGTGCTCCAGTCTGAGTGTCAGAGAAAGACTCCATCTCAAAAAAAAAAAAAAAAAAAAAGGATAAGTTCCAAGATGGCTGAATAGGAACAGCTCTGGTCTGCAGGTCTCAGCGAGATTGACGCAGAAGACAGGTGATTTCTGCATTTCCAACTGAGTGTAAACAAGGAGGCCAGAAAGCTTGAACTGGGTGGAGCCCACCGCAGCTCAGCAAGGCCTACTGCCTTGCTGTAGATTCCACCTCTGTGGGCAGGGCATATCAGAACAAAAGGCAGCAGACAGTTTCAGCAGACCTAAATGTCCCTGTCTGACAGCTCTGAAGAGAGCAGCAGTTCTCCCAGCATGGTGTTTGAGCTCTGAGAACGGACAGACTGCCTCCTCAAGTGGGTCTCTGACCCCCATGTAGCCTGACTGGGAGACACGTCCCAGTAGGGGCCAACAGACACCTCATACAGGCAGGTTCCCCTCTGGGATGAAGCTTCCAGAAGAAGGATCAGGCAGCAATATTTGCTGTTCTGCAGCCTCCGTTGGTGATACCCAGGCAAACAGGGTCTGGAGTGGACCTCCAGCAAACTCCAACAGACCTGCAGCTGAGGGACCTGACTGTTAGAAGGAAAACTAACAAACAGAAAGGAACAGCATCAACATCAACAAAAAGCACATCTACACCAAAACCCCATCTGTAGATCACCAACATCAAAGACCAAAGATAAAATCACAAAGATGGGGAGAAACCAGAGCAGAAAAGCTGAAAATTCCCAAAGCCAGAGTGCCTCTTGTCCTCCAAAGGATCGCAGCTCCTCACTGGCAAGGAACAAAACTGGATGGAGATTGAGTTTGATGAATTGACAGAAGTAGGCATCAGAAGGTTGGTAATAACAAATGTCTCAGAGCTAAAGGAGCATGCTCTAACCCACCGCAAGGAAGCTAAAAACCTTGAAAAAAGGTTACATGTGTGGCTAACTAGAATAAACAGTGTAGAGAAGGTCTTAAATGACCTGATGGAGCTGAAAGTCACAGCACGAAAACTTTGTCATGCATGCATAAGCTTTAATAGCTGATTCGATGAAGTGGAAGAAAGGGTATCATTGATTGAAGATCAAATTAATGAAATAAAGCAAGAAAAAAAGATTAGAGAAAAAAGAGGGAAAAGAAACAAGCAAAGCCTCCAAGAAATATGGGACTATGTGAAAAGACCAAATCTACGTTTGATTGGTGTTCCTGAAGGTGATGGGAGAATGGAACCAAGTTGGAAAACACACTTCAGGATATTATCCAGGAGAACTTCCCAACCTCGCAAGGCAGGCCAACAGTCAAATTCAGGAAATACAGAGACCACCACAAAGACACTCATCGAGAAGAGGAACCCCAAGACACGTAGTTGTCGGATTCACCAAGGTTGAATGAAGGAAACATGTTAAGGGCAGCCAGAGAGAAAAGTCAGGTTACCCACAAAGGGAAGCCTATCAGACTAACAGTGGATCTCTCGGCAGAAACCCTACAAGCCAGAAGAGAGTGGGGGCCAACATTCAACATTCTTAAAGAAAAGAATTTTCAACCCAGAATTTCATATCCAGCCAAACTAAGCTGAAGGAGAAATAAAATCCTCTACAGACAAGCAAATGCTGAGAGATTTTGTCACCACCAGTCCTGCCTTACAAGAACTCCCAAAGGAAGCACAAAACATGGAAAGGAACAACCAGTACCAGCCACTACAAAAACACGCCAAATTGTAAAGACCATCAATGCTATGAAGAAACTGCATCAATTAATGGGCAAAATAACCAACTAACATCACAATGACAGGATCAAATTCACACATAACAATATTAACCTTAAATGTAAATGGGCTAAATGCCCCAATTAAAAGACACAGACTGGCAAATTGGATAAAGAGTCAAGACCCATCGGTGTGCTGTAATCAGGAGACCCATCTCACGTGCAAAGACACACATAGGCTCAAAATAAAGGGATGGAGGAAGATCTACCAAGCAAATGGAAAGCAAGCAAACAAAACAAAAACAAAAAGCAGGGGTTGCAATCCTAGTTTCTGATAAAACTGACTTTAAACTGACAAAGATCAAAAGAGACAAAGAAGGCCATTACATAATGGTAAAGGGATCAATTCAACAAGAAGAGCTAACTAGCCTAAATATATATGCACCCAACACAAGAGCACCCAGATTCATAAAGCAAGTCTTTAGAGACCTACAAAGAGACTTAGACTCCCAGACATTAATAATGGGAGACTTTAACACCCCACTGTCAATATTAGACAGATCAACAAGACAGAAGGTTAACAAGGATGTCCAGAACTTGAACTCAGCTCTGGACCAAGCAGACCTAATAGACATCTACAGAACTCTCCACCCCAAATCAAAGGAATATACATTCTTCTCAGCACCATATTGCACTTATTTTAAAATTGACCGCATAATTGGAAGTAAAACACTCCTCAGCAAACGCAAAAGAACAGAAATCACAACAAACTGTCTCTCAGACCACAGTGAAATCAAATTAGAACTCAGGATTAAGAAACTCACTCAAAACCACATAACTATATGGCAACTGAACAACCTGCTCCTGAATGACTACTGGGTAAATAACGAAGTGAAGGAAGAAATAAAGATGTTCTTTGAAACCAATGAGAACAAAGACACAATGTACCAGAAACTCTGGGACACATTTAATGCAGTGTGTAGAGGGAAATTTATAGCACTAAATGCCCACATGAAAGATCTAAAATCAACACCATAAAGATCTAACACAGGAAGGATCTAAAATCAACACCATAACATTACGATTAAAAGAACTAGAGAAGCAAGAGCAAACAAATTCAAAGCTAGCAGAAGGCAAGAAATAACTAAGATCAGAGGAGAACTGAAGGAGATAGAGACACAAAAAAACCCATCAAAAAATCAATGAATCCAGGAGCTGTTTTTTTTTTAAATCAACAAAATAGATAGACCACTAGCAAGACTAATAAAGAAGAAACGAGAGAAGAATAAAAAAGATGCAATAAAAAATGATAGAAGGGATATCACCACCGATCCCACAGAAACACACTACCATCAGAAAATACTATTAAAAACTCTATGCAAATAAACTAGAAAATCTAGAAGAAATGGATAAATTCCTGGACACATACACCCTCCCAAAACTAAACCAGGAAGAAATTGAATCTCTGAGTAGACCAGTAACAGGTTCTGAAATTGAGGCAATAATTAATAGCCTACCAACCAAAAAAAGTCCAGGACAAGACAGATTCACAGCCGAATTCTACCAGAGGTACAAAGAGGAGCTGGTACCATTCCTTCTGAAACTATTACAATCAATAGAAAAAAAAGGAATCCTCCCTAACTCATTTTATGAGGCCAGCATCATCCTGATACCAAAGCCTGGCAGAGACACAACAAAAAAAGAGAATTTTAGGCCAATATCCCTGATGAACATCGATGCAAAAATCCTCAATAAAATACTGGCAAACTGAATCCAGCAGCACATCAAAAAGCTTATCCACCATGATCAAGTGGGCTTCATCCCTGGGATGCAAGGCTGGTTCAACATACACAAATCAGTAAACATAATCCATCACGTAAACAGAACCAACGACAACAACCACGTGATTATCTCAATAGATGCAGAAAAGGCCCTTGACAAAATTCAACAGCGCTTCATGCTAAAAACTCTCAATAAACTAGGTATTGATGGAATGTATCTCAAAATAATAAGAGCTATTTATGACAGACCCACAGACAATATCATACTGAATGGGCAAAAACTGGAAGCATTCCTTTGAAAATCAGCACAAGACAAGGACGCCCTCTCTCACCACTCCTATTCAGCATAGTGTTGGAAGATCTGGCCAGGGAAATCAGGCAAGAGAAAGAAATAAAGGGTATTCAATTAGGAAAAGAGGAAGTAAAATTGTCTCTGTTTGCAGATGACATGATTGTATATTTAGAAAACCCCATTGTCTCAGCCCAAAATCTCCTTAGGCTGATATGCAATTTCAGCAACGTCTCAGGATACAAAATCAATGTGCAAAAATCAAACATTCCTATACACCAGTAACAGACAAACAGAGATCCAAATCATGAGTGTACTCCCATTCACAATTACTGCAAAGACAATAAAATACCTAGCAATCCAACTTACAAGGGATATGAAGGACCTCTTCAAGGAGAACTACAAACCACTGCTCAATGCAATAAAAGAGGACACAAACAAATGGAAGAACATTGCATGCTCATGGATAGGAGGAATCGATATCGTGAAAATGGCCATACTGCCCAAGGTAATTTATAAATTCAATGCCATCCCCATCAAGCTACCAATGACTTTCTTCACAGAATTGGAAAAAACTACTTTAAAGTTCATATGGAACCAAAAAAAAGAGCCCACATAGCCAAGACAATCCTAAGCAAAAAGAAAAAAGCTGGAGGCATCAAGCTAGCTGACTTCAAACTATATTACAAGTCTACAGTAACCAAAACAGCATGGTACTGGTACCAAAACAAATATATAGACCAATGGAACAGAACAGAGACCTCAGAAATAACACCACACATCTATAACCATCTGATTTTTGACAAACCTGACAAAAACAAACACTGGAGAATGGATTCCCTATTTAATAAATGGCACTGGGAAAACTGGCTAGCCATATGTAGAAAGCTGAACTGGATCCTTTCCTTACACCATATACAAAAATTAATTCAAGATAGATTAAAGACTTAAATGTCAGACCTAAAACCATAAAAACCCTAGAAGAAAACCTAGGTAATAACATTTAGGACATAGGCATGGGCAAAGAATTCATGACTAAAACACCAAAAGCAATGGCAAAAAAAAAAAAAGCCAAAATAGACAAATGGGATCTAATTAAACTAAAGAGCTTCTGCACAGCAAAAGAAACTATCATCAGAGTGAACAGGCAACCTACAGAATGGGAGAAAATTTTTGCAATCTACCCATCTGACAAAGGGCTAATATCCAGAATCTATAAAGAACTCAAACAAATTTACAAGAAAAAAACAACCCCATCAAAAAGTGGGAAAGGATATGAACAGACACTTCTCAAAAGAAAACATCTATGCAGCCAACAGACATATGAAAAAATGCTCATCATCACTGGTCATCAGAGAAATGCAAATCAAAATCACAATGAGATACCATCTCACGCCAGTTAAAATGGCGATCATTAAAAAGTCAGGAAACAGATGCTGGAGAGGATGTGGAGAAATAGGAACGCTTTTACACTGCTGGTGGGGGTGTAAATTAATTGTGGAAGACAGTGTGGCGATTCTTCAAGGATCTAGAACTAGAAATACCATTTGACCCAGCAATCCCATTACTGGGTACATACCCAAAGGATTATAAATGCTACTAAAAAGACACATGCACATGTGTGTTTATTGTGACATTATTCAGAATAGCAAAGACTTGGAACCAATCCAAATGTCCGTCAATGATAGACTGGATTAAGAAAATGTGGCACATATACACCATGGAATGCTATGCAGCTATAAAAAAGGATGAGGTCATGTTCTTTGCAGGGACATGGATGAAGCTGGAAACCATCATTCTCAGCCAACTATCACAAGGACAGAAAACCAAACACCACATGTTCTCACTCATAAATGGAAGTTGAACAATGAGAACACGTGGACACAGGGAGGGGAACATCACACACCAGGGCCTATAGAGGGGTGGGGGGCTGTGGGAGGGATAGCATTAGGATAAACACCTAATGTAAATGATGAGTTGATGGGTGCAGCAAACCAATATGGTGCATGTATACCCATGTAACAAACCTGCACGTTATGCACATGTACCCTAGAATTTAAAGTATGAAAAAAAGAGAGAGAGATGGAAATGGGAGTGGGTGTTCTCACTATTATGCCTACTTGCAGAAATTTTGCTTTCCATCCCCATAGCATTGCACCCTACTAACCTGGAGGTCTTGATTCCCAGAGTAGAAATGCTTTCATGAAAGGCCACAGCAATGGTTCTATTGAATTGGATGATGAAATTGCCACTTGGATATTGAGTACTCCTCGTGTCATCCAACTAAAGATAGATAAGAACGTTGCTTTATTGGATGGGGAGACTGAACCAGATTCAAGGCAAAATTGGGTTACTGATACACTGCAAGGATAAAAATGACTATGTCAGAGAAATGCAAACCAAACCCACAATGAGATACCATTTCACGCCATTCAGAATGGCAATTATTAAAAAGTCCAGAAACAACAGATGCTGGTGAGGTTGTGGAGAAGTAGGAATGCTTTTACACTGTTGGTGGGAGTGTAAATTAGTTTAACTACTGCAGAAGACAGTGTGGCAATTTCTCAAAGATCTAGAGGCAGAAATATCATTTGACCCAGTCATCCTATTACCGGGTATATACCCAAAGGCATATAAATCATTATATTCTAAAGATACATGCACGCTTATGTTCATGGCAGCACTATTCACAATAGCAAAGACACGGAATCAATCCAAATGTCCATCAATTATAGACTGGAGAAAGAATATGTGGTACATATACACCATGGAATACTATGAGTCATAAAAAGGAGCGAGATCATATCCTTTGCAGGGACATGGTTGGCTCTAGAAGCTGTTATCATCAACAAACTAATGCAGGAACAGAAAATCAAACATACATGTTCTCACTTATAAGTGGGAGCTGAACAATAATAACACATGGACACAGGGAGGGGACCAACATATACTGGGGCCTGTTGGAGTGGGAATTACTGGGCAGGAGAGCATCAGGAACAATAACAGATAGATGCTGGACTTCATACCAAGGTGATCTGAGCAGGAAACCACCATGGCACACTTTACTTATGTAGCAAACCTGCATATCCTGAACGCGTACCCTGGAACTTAAAATAAAAACTGAAGGGAAAACAAATCACTATGTCTTCAGCCTAGGGTATTCTTCAGAGTACCTCTTAGTACTTCAATGTCCAATAGTAAAAGTTAATGGAGACTTCAGTAACCAAACCAAGTCAGGACTACTGAGCATTTAGACACTTCAGGAATGAAGGCTTGGGTCACCTCATCAGGCAAAGAACTCAGCGTTGCTAAGGGCTTGACTGAAGTAAGGGGTAACAGGGAATGGTTAGTGGGACACAGTTATAACTAACAACTGTGGTCCCATGACTAGTTACAGAAAGGAGGACGTAGCAGCTACATATATTTTCTTCATTGCTTATGTGTGTGCATGTATGTGTGTGCATTTGTAAGTATGAACTATTTTATTCTTCCTCGTCCTCCTTTTATTACTTAATATAAGTTTTGTTGGAGGTTAAACTATAACATTTAGTATTTCAGTAACAGAAAACCAGTTAAGACTGTGACTGAATTTAAGGAGTTATTAAAATAGTGTGGAGATGGACGGTGTGATTATATCCATTAGTGTGGATATAATGACTGTTGGGGCACAGTGCCTCCTCATTTTAGGGGTGGATGAGAATGTCTTTGTATATGGGATAGTTGCATCTAGGGGAATGGTAGAAATGTCTCATTGTATAGAAGTTTAAATACGTGTAGAAAAGTTTGTGTGATGCTGAGTGGTCAAAGAGGTCATCGTCCGTCAGCCCCACCCCACCCTCCATGCTACACTCGGCTTTGTGATGGGAGCTAGTACTCAGCTATACTCTGGGACACCATTTTCACTTTGTTCTCTTGCTCCACCTGGCTCAGCCAAGGGGTACCAGCAGGAGGCTGCACAGCTGGAGAAAGAAGGGACTTGTTTTTTGTTTTTTGTTTTTTTTTTTTTGAGACGGAGTCTCGCTCAGCCTTCCAGGCTGGAGTGCAGTGCAGTGGTAAGATCTCGGCTCACTGCAACCACCATCTCCTGGGTTCAAGCGATTCTCCTATCTCAGCCTCCTGAGTAGCTGGGATTACAGGCACTCGCCATCATGCCTGGCTAAGTTTTGTATTTTAGTAGAGACGGGTTTTCACCATGTTGGCCAGACTGGTCTTGAACTCGTAACCTCAGATGATCCACCCTCCTTGGTCTCCCAAAGAGCTGGGCTTACAGGTGTGAGCCACCGCCCCCGGCATTTGCTTTTCTTCTGTTTGCTTCTTGTTGGCTTTTTGTTGGCATCCAGTCCTCTCCCTGCTCCTCCAAGCATCGCTCCAGCAGCAGCAGTTCCTTTCTTTGGCAGAAGCAGAATCCACTTTGCAGTTTTCCTGGTATTTGCAGAACCAGCTGAATAAGACCTTGTCAGAGACACCAGCACCAGTGGGCCACAGTGCTCCCCTTTCAGAGGGGTGGGGTAAAGTCTTGAAACAATGACTCCCAGTTCCCTGTTCAAGGTTGTCCTTCATTAACGAATCTTATGTTCCCATCACACTACTTCCTGGATTTGGGAAAGGTGGATGAGAGTCAATGTGTAGACACGAGAGGCTACTTTGAATCTAGTGTTGGGCTGGTTTGGAGTAAAGAGGAAATGCAGGAGAAATGGAGCGCTGGTTGGTGGTGCCATTAGTTAAGGTGAGACCATGGGATACCATAGAGAGCAATTAGAAAGGGGAGTAAAAATGAGGGGAAGGCTAAAAATATAGGGGGAGAGAATTGAGAGCAAGGAAGGAACAAAAGGCTAGAGGCAAACTGTAAAAAATGGGCAATACTGTGCTGAAATGAAGTTGAGAGACTGGGCCAGGCATAGTGGCTCATGCATGTACATCCTAGCATTTTGGGAGGCTCCGGTGAGTGGATCACTTGGGCTTAGAAGTTTGAGACCATCCTGGGAAACATGGTGAAACCCCATCTTTACCAAAAATACAAAAATTAGCCAGGAGTAGGGGCATGCACCTATGGTCCCAGCTACGTGGGAGGCTGAGGTGGGAGGATTGGTGGAGCCTGGGAACTTAAGGCTGCAGTGAGACATGATTGCGCCACTGCACTCCAGCCTGGGTGACAGAGCAAGACCCTGTCTCAATCAAAAAAAAAAAAAAAAAAAAAAAAAAAAAAGGCTAGGCGCGGTGGCTCATGCCTGTAATCCCAGCACTTTGGGAGGCCGAGGTGGGTGGATCACCTGAGATCAGAAGTTCAAGACCAGCTTGACCAACATGGTGAAACCCTATCTCTACTAAAAATACAAAAAATTAACCCGGCCTGATGGCAGGCGCCTGTAATCCCAGCTACTCAGGAGGCTGAGGCAGGAGAAATGCTTGAACCCAGGAGGTGGAGGTTGCAGTGAGTAGAGATCACAACATTGCACTCCAGCCTGGGCGACAAGAACAAAACTCTCTGTCTTAAAGAAAAAAAAAAAAAAAAAAAAGAAAGAAAAGAAAAGAAAAAAGAACTTGAGAGACTGACAAGTTACCATTAATATTTAGGTGTGTCTCCTTGTAATGTTTTCTGTGCTTTTTATATCCTTATTCAATTTTAGATTCTGCCTTTTTCACTTAACATTACAACGGAAGCATTGCCTCTTGTTACAAATTATTCACCAACATTGTTTTTAATGACTTCTTAAAATCCAGTTCTTTGGTTAGATCATACTTTATTTAACTATTTCTCTTCAGATGACCATACAGGTTGTTTTAAACGTACATTAAAATAATTTCATGGCTATTTCTGTGGAAAAACTTTTTATGCATTTCAGGTTGTCTCTTTAGGATATATTTGTCAAAATAGAATTACTGGGTCAAATAATGTGGATATTTTAAATCTTAATTTTTGTAATCTTAATTCTTACTCAAATTTTTACAGATCCATAATCCTTTGTCCACAATCCCATAATCCAAGAAGCACTGAAAATTGAAACCTTTTTTATATTTTACCTTTTATCATTTAGCAGCAAAACCTGAGTAGAACTGATGTGAGATGATGTACAGACATTAATTTTCCCACTTAGTATGAATATTTATGTTTTTCAGAAATATTAGTGTGTTTGATTAAGAGGCACTATCTCAGAACCCACTCAAAGTGTTAGGTAATTATGTATTATTTGTGTCAACTGCCTTTTGAAAATTCCCAAATGCCTTACTTATAAAACACATCCAGCTTTAAGGGTTTCAGATAAGGATTGCGAACCTGTACCAGGAGTGTTATAACAAGGCACTGGATATGTTAATTTACATATATATATATATACACACATATATTTGCTGAACTTGACACTAGTATTATGGGCTGAACCATGTCTTTCCCTCCCCCAAAATTCATATGTTTATGTCTTAACCCCCCAGTATCTTAGAATGTGACTGCATTTGGAGTCTTCAAAGAGTCTTTAAAGATGTGATTAAATTAAAATGTGGTCATTAGGATAGCCCTAATCCAGAGTCTTTAAAGATGTGATTAAATTAAAATGTGGTCATTAGGATAGCCCTAATCCAATTACTAGTATCCTTATAAGAAGGGGAGGTTAGGACACAGACACACAGAGAGAAGACCACTCAAGACAAAGCAGGTCATCTACAAGCCAAGGAATGAGGCCTCAGAAGAAATCACCCTGCTGTGCTGACATCTGGTTTGTTGTTGTTGTTGTTGTTGTTGTTGTTTTGATGGAATCTCGTTCTGTCGCCCAGGCTGGAGTACAGTGGTGTGATCTCAGCTCACTGCAAGTTCCACCTCCTAAGTTCATGCCATTCTCCTGCCTCAGGCTCCCAAGTAGCTGGGACTACAGGTGCCTGCCACCGTGCCTGGCTAATTTTTTTGTATTTTTCGTAGAGACGGGGTTTCACCGTGTTAGCCAGGATGGTCTCGATCTTCTGACCTCATGATCTGCCAGCCTCGGCCTCCCAAAGTGCTGGGATTTCAGGCGTGAACCATTGTGCCCGGCCCCCTGCTGACATCTTGACTGCAGACTTCTAAGTTTCAGAACTGTGAGCAAATAAATTTCTGTTGTTTATACCACCTAGTCTGCAGTACTTTGGTATGGCACTCTAGAAAACAAATACTGTACAACTGGTGACATATAACTTTTATAACTAA
The DNA here is from genome assembly GCF_024542745.1 of Macaca thibetana thibetana. NCBI lineage: Eukaryota > Metazoa > Chordata > Mammalia > Primates > Cercopithecidae > Macaca > Macaca thibetana. The sequence continues at coordinate 38,354,510 of NC_065588.1, read as the reverse complement.
CAAAATTAGATACCAGTCAACCAAACAAAAACCACACAAATCCATCTTTCAAAACATGATTGGTTTTACCATTGTAGCTTACTATTATACTTTGAGTTCCCGCTCTCAGGGAAGGTTTATAGCTCATTTCTCCCTTAGGTAACCCATTTTCTCTCAAATTCCAGTTAATAAACAAGAGGGTACTTCTCATTTCAGGTATTAGCTCCTGTTGCCTAATAACTGTATACAACATCAATACATAGTTTTTATTGCTGTTATTATGTTTGGCTAATAAACTCAAGACTAACCAGAAGATCTACGGCCTCTGAGATCCTGCTGTCTCCTTTTTTTAATTTTTAATTTTCTGAGACAGGGTCTCACTCTGTTGCCCAGGCTGCAGTGCAGTGGCACTATCATAGCTCACTGCAGCCTCGATCTTCTGGGCTCAAATGATCCTCCCAAGTAGCTGGGACTACGGATGTGCACCACCACACCAGGCTAATGTTTTTTGTTTGTTTGTTTGTTTGTTTGTTTTTTAGTAGAAACGAAGTTTCGCTATGTTGCCCAGGCTAGTGTTGAACTCCTGAGCTCAAGAGACCCTCCTGCCTTGGCCTCTGAAAGTGCTGGGATTATAGGTGTGAACCACTGCACCTGGCCCACTGTCAGTCTCTTGATCTAAGACAGACTCTCAATCTTTTTATTCATTCTCCAGAGAGAACAGATTATGGTTCACCTGTACACAGAATCACATGCACAATTTCAGTACCTACTCCAGTCTCTCCTAGGAAGCATATTGGAATGGGAGCGGATATTATTATATCAATGGCCTAGGGATTACTTTAATTTTAATTTATTTATTTTATAGAGACATAGTCCCTGCCATGTTGCCTACGCTGGAGTGCAGTGTCTATTCACAGGCATGATCCCACAGCTGATCAGCATGGGAGTTTTTTGTTTTTGTTTTTGAGATGGAGTCTCACTCTGTCCTCCAGGCTAGAGTGCAGTGGCACAATCTCAGCTCACTGCGACCTCTGCCTCCCAGGTTCAAGCAATTCTCCCTGCCCCAGAATCCTGAGTAGCTGGGATTACAGGCGTGTGCCACCACGCCTGGCTAATTTTTGTATTTTTTTAGTAGAGATGGGGTTTCACCATGTTGACCAGGCTGGTCTCAAACTCCTGACCTCAGGTGATCCGCCCATCTCAGCCTCCCAAAGTGCTGGGATTACAGGTGTGAGCCACTGCGCCTGGCGCTGCACAGGAGTTTTGACCTGCTCAGTTTCGTAATCCTCCCTGCCTCAGCTCTCAGCTTCCTCAGTAACTGGGGAAAGTAAAGATTGCTTTACCTTTTTTTTTTTTTGACAGAGCTTCGTTCTGTCACTGAGGATAGAGTGCAGTGGTGTGATCTTGGCTCACTGCAACTCTGCTTCCTGGCTTCAAGCGATCCTCGCACCTCAGCCTCCCGAATAGCTGGGACTACAGGTGCATGCCACCACACCCGGCTAATTTTTGTATTTTTTGTAGAGACAGGGTTTCCCCATATGACCCAGGCTGGTGTTCAACTCCTGAGCTCAAGATATTCACCCTCCTCAGCCTCCCAAAGTATGGGGATTACAGGCATGAGCCACTGCGTCTGCCCTCATTTACCTTTTAAAAATTAAGGTAAGGACAGGCACAGTGGCTCATGCCTGGAATCCCAGCACTTTGGGAGGCTGAGGCAGGAGAATCGCTGGAGCCCAGAAGTTCAAGGCTGTAGTGACCTATGATGGCACCACTGTACTACAGCGCAGGCAGTAGAGTGAGACTGGCTCACACACAAAAACAAACAAAAACAAACAAACAACAACAAAAAAGTAAATAATCAGAAAACTTCAACACTTTATTGTTAAATTGTTAAAACGATTGTTAGTGTTTGTCACTTTACAAGTGACCCTAATAAATTACATTTCTAAAGTACTGAATTCTGTTAATGTATTGAAAAGACACCTGGGCCACTCTAGTAATAAAATCTTTATTCTCCACAACAGCCACTCTTACAGCTAGCAGAGAAACACTTTAGGAAAGGTGTGGCTTTTTGTGGTGAAATGGCAGGAATAGCTCCTGTACTACTGTCTCCATGTAAGCCTAGTAGAGGCAGATTTTTTTTTTTTTTTTAAGAGAAACACCAATAAATGGGAGGCAGTTGGTATAGTGCGAGGGCATGTGATTCTGTGCTCCACATAAACTAGGTTCCTGGTTCATCGACAAGGATGTGCGGAGTTGTAAAGTTCATTTTGAAGGATAAATGTTAATTCTGGCATTTATTGACCATCCACTGCAAGCAATATGCCTAACAGTTTGTAAATCCCAATATGAAAGAAAAAATCTCATTCAAGAATTGTAACACAAGTGAACATATTGATTACTTATTTTAGAAACAGGGTCTTGCTATGTTGCTCAGGCTGGTCTCGAACTCCGGGGCCCAAGTTATTTTCCTGCCTCAGCCTCCCAAGTAGCTGGGAATACTAACTATTGTATTGCCTGCTAACCTGGCTATAAGGGGATGTATTTATTCTCAGAATATTTATTGAGCGCCCACTATGTGTCACACTGTTCTAGGGGCTAGAGATGCAGCAATAAAGACAATAAAAGTTCTTGTCCCTTTTGTTCATGATTTAGAGGTGCGGCTTACTTTTTAGTGATGGAGGTTACAATCTAGTGAAATGGTGATTTGCAGCATGGGGTATTTTTAGAGTGCTTGATTTAGTTTTCTTTTTATTTAAAAATACATTGTTGCCATCACTTTTGCAAGTGGAGTAGTTCTTATCAGTCTCTTTGAGGATCCATCCAGTTGAGGCATTTAAAAACATCACAATGCCTTAGACTTGTAAGAGACCTTAGTTGTGACAGTAGTTTTAACTCCTTTATTTTACATATGAAAAAAAAAAGGAAGTGATTTAGCTGAGTTTACCCACTGCATTACTGAGAGGTTAAAGACTAGGCCTCAAATCTCGTTCTCTTGTATACTTTCCTCAATCATACTCCTCGTGGTTCCTGGTTTCCGAATTCGGGTCTGAATCATGAGAAGCTACATTTGCAAAAAGTACAGATAGTACAATGAGTTTAGAGACTGCTATGTAAATGGAGTGACTTGGTTAATCAGAAAGAAGGTGCGGTGAAAGACATTCGTCTCAGGATACCTGAGCTCTAACCCTGGCCTATTCATTAAAGAAAAACCATTTAACCTGGGCCCTAACTTCCTTGTCTTTAAAATGAAGGGCTAGACTATGGATTTACAACGGCTCAACTTACGATTTTTCTACTTTACGATGGGTTTATCGGTGTACCAAATGCATTTCCGATTTATGATATTTTTTATTTAAGATGGATTTATCAGGAAGTATCCCCATTATAAATCGAAGAGCATCTGCAGTCAATGAGGCCATGTGCATAGCACTTTGAGTCCTTTAAAATATGTATCTACGTACAGGGATTTACAAAGTGCCTGGCACATAGTGCTAAAAAAAAAATTTATTTATTTATTTAGAGGCGGAGTCTCGCTCTGTCGCCCAGGCTGGAGTGCAGTGGCACGATCTCGGCTCACTGCACCCTCCGACTCCCGGGTTCAAGCAATTCTGTCTGCCTCAGCCTCCCGAGTAGTTGAGATTACAGGCACCCGCCACCACGCCAGGCTAATTTTTGTATATTTTTTAGTAGAGATGGGGTTTCACCAAGTTGGCCAGGCTGGTCTTGAACTCCTGACCTCAGGTGATCCGCCCGCCTCCACCTCCCAAAGTGCTGGGATTACACACGTGAGCCACCGCGCCCGGCCAAAAAATATTATTTTATTATTAATCGCACAACAATCTCATATAGATGCCATTCAGAAGATGAAAACGTTGAGAATTACAGAAATTAAGCAATACTTCCAAGATCTATCAGCTAAGAAAGAGGGGAAGCAGGCTGAGAACCCTGGACTTCTGACTGTACCATTTCCTTTGTAGTTTAGCTATGAAATTATCATTTTACATGAATTCGGAATTGATGTAAACCTAGAAAGATGGACAGAAACAGCACTGTTAAAGAGGGATCTAGTTTATGCAGAAGTAACCCATGTGCATTGTCAGGAGGCAGCTTTTCTCATGGGAGAGGGATGCAGAGGTAGGGAAAAATGTGTGAAGCCTTTAAATGCCAGGCTAAGGAGTGTGGGAGTCGTTAGTGGTTCTTGATCAGAGTGGTGGCATAATATTAACAGCATTTTATTATTCATCTGGTTGTGGACTACTGAATCGATTGGGGAGGTGGAAGTGGAGCTTCGGAGACCAGTTTGATGGCTGTTGCTGGAGTCTGGAGTATGAGGACCTTTATTTAGTATATTGAGGTAAAGAGACCTGGGAAGGTGTTCTTTTGTTAGCAGACAGCGTTGAGGGGACATGCAAACTCCTTATATTTAAAAAGGCCTTATGAGTATGTGTTGGGTTTCTTTCAAAAGCAGCTACTGCAGAGGCCTGAGAGGCCAAAAGGGCGCCTTTGGAATTAGAGCAGTTAGACTCCTGGCTTTGTCATTTTCTAATTATGTAGCCCAGAGGAAGTCACCTAACCTCTCTTGAGTCTTGATTTCGATTCCTCTAAGTTAGGGGTGACAAGCCCTACTTGTTTGAGCATCTGTGTAGCGCTTTAAGGCATCTAGCAATGGCGCTGCGTGTTGGTTCCCGCCTTCCCCGTGGTGTCCTGCAGGCGGGGACTGAGTAGCTAAGGACGGCGGAGGCCAGGAAAGTCGTTCTACCTGGAGACCCCGGGCTGGCACTTCTGTCCAGACCTGGACAGGCCTCCGAATGCCAGACCTTGGACCAGGCTTCGCACGGGATGACTGAGCATCCCAAGCCAGTCGGTGGGACAGATATTTTCCTCCTCAGAGGGGCTCTGGAGCGCGCGGCAGCCCCTGGCAGCCGTGGGTACCGAGAGGGCGACAGGGCAACAGTGCGGTGAGGCGGCGCCGGCTCCCGAGGCCGAGGCGTCCACCTCCGCACCGCCCGCCGGCTAACTCGCCGCGGGTGCTGGGCCGCGCTGGCCGCGTTTGAAGTCTCCGGCGCGGCTGCTGGTTGGCGGGCGCGGGTCACGTGCGCCCAGGCAGGAGTTTCCCCGACAGCTGGAGGCTGCGTGGGATCCGGCGGCGGCTCCCAAGCGCGGCGGTGCGGCCTTCCCCGCCCCCTTCCTCCCTCCTCCCCCGCCCGCTTCCGCCCGGCTTATTATCCTCGTTATTGACAAACAGAGCGGCCGCAGCGGCGACTCTCAGCGTGCGTTGATAGCCAAGCCATGGGAGACAAGAAGAGCCCCACCAGGTAACAGCGCCCGGGCCCCGGGGCCCGGACTGTGCGGGCGGCAGGGCCCTGGTGCAGGGCTTCGGGTGGCTGCCTCGCTGGCCGCCCGGGCACCGGGGCGAGCACGGGGGCGGCGCCGCTGGTGTGCGAGTGCTGCCGCGTGAGGGGGCCGGCGCCGGCCGCCCCACAATGGAGCCGCGATGGCGGCGGCTACCGGAGCGGCAGCCCGGGTGTCAGAGCGGCTGTGGCGGCGGCGAGTGCGGCCGGGCTCGCGCCCTGCCTCTTCCTGACTTCCTTCCCCCTTGGAGCCGGAGCGCGGCGCGCCGAGGGCCCGCCGGGGGCCCGCCGGGCGGGGGTCGCGGAATTGGGGCGGGGGGCGGGGCGGGGGCGGCCGCGGGGCCCGGGCGCCGGGCGCGGCCTGCTGGTGACCCCGCGCGGCGTCGTGTCCGGGTTGTGTCCTGCAGGCCGAAGCGGCAGCCGAAGGCGTCCTCGGATGAGGGTTACTGGGACTGTAGCGTCTGCACCTTCCGGAACAGCGCCGAGGCCTTCAAGTGCATGATGTGCGATGTGCGGAAGGGCACCTCCACCCGGTGAGTCCCAGGCCTGCCCCGCGCGCCGCCGGCTGGCGGGGTGACGACCAGGGGACGCCCCTGCGGCTGCCGCCCCCTCCCATGACATTCGCGGACCCGGCGGGAGGAGGCGAGACGGAGGTGGCTGTGGCGATAGGAACTGGGTCACATTGATCGCAACCCAGGCGATGGTTTGCGGTGAGGGGTAATTGAAGAGGCTGTAAGGTTTTTTGCTGCCAAGAGAGAATAAATTATTTATGGGAGGCATTAGCTACTGCGATTTAATTCGTATCGCCGTGTGTAATGTCCCTCTCCCCACTCTGGGTATAAAAATGTTGGCTGCATTGTTGTGTTAGTGTGTAGGGATCAAGGAAAACCCATAAAATCCTCTTTAGGAGCAAAGGATGTAATTTAATTTCGTTCCTAAAAAAAGAAAACTATCTGATTGCAGAATACACAATATATTAAACTTCTTTTCTATATGGACTTCTGGAAGGGTCAGATCAAGGTTTTATTTAGTGTTTTTATTCCAGTTCTCTAATATTTTATAAATAAGTAGTTGGAGATGAGCCCAGTCACAGGAACAGATTTTTACTGAAAGTACCTGCATATCTTTAGTTTGATTAAATGGCAGTCTCTTAGACAAATGAGATGAAAAGATCTCTGCCCATTTTCAGACTTTATTTATTGTAAGCTTGCAGTATAATAACTCTGTTTTTTAAAAAACGACTTTGAATTAAGTGGATAAAGAAAATCATCCAGGAAATTCAGTCTGGCATTCTTAATCTGTCAGCACTTAGTTATCGAGCTCCTTGATTTTTATAGGAAGGTACCCTTTGAATTAAATATAATCCTGTGATTTATTACTTAATATGTAGAGAAGATATATATTTTGATGTTACAAAGTTCATTAGAGACTAAACTATAACAATAAGCATACTAATCTATCTTACTGTTGCTTTAAAAAAGGCATATATGATATTGACATATGCAAATATTCAGTAGACGTTAGATTTCTAAAAAATGTGATCTTGATTTTTTTTTAAAACACTACAGAATTTTATTAAGTGTGAAATGTAGAGACAGGAATGGTTGACAGTAACTTATTTGAAAATTTTCTCAGTGAAGCTCGCTGGCTTTGACATGCTTATTTTTTGTAAATATTATATGCTTTTTGTATATTCCCACAATGGATAAAATATTTTGTACATTTTTCATATTCAAAAAGCAAATTTTCAAACATATTCTAAATTTAAGGGATTACAGCAGAACATTCCAAAAAGAAAAAAGTATATACTAAAATGATTGTGGTTACTAATTTTGGACCCATTTATTCTCATTTACAGTGGATAAAATATTTTGAACATTTTTTATGCTCAGAAAGCCAACTTTTAGACATGCTAAATTGAAGGGATTACAACAGAACATTCCAAAAAGAAAAAAAGTATTTGCTAAAATGATTGTGGTTACTATTTTCGGACCCGTGTTTTGTGATTTAAGTATTTTGAAAAGCAGAGTATCTTAATGGCTGTGTAAGGTTGGAGTTGGTTTAGAGTGTATTTGTATATCCGTGTTAGTACTTTGTGCTTTTTAAAATGCTTAGTAAACAATATTTAGAAAATTTGTTTTTTGGAGGCAGGAACATTAAAGTGGAGACAATTATTATAATCTTGATCTCTGGTACTATATATTATTGCTTTTTGTTGTTCCCTCTCTATTTTCTTGTAGCCATTAGAAAAATACTGAAACTAGAAGAGCCTATATGTTTATTTGCAGGGACAGCAAGGAAGGGGGGAAGCTGGTGTCCTACTCCACAGCCAGTCTTGGGGTTAGAGGAACCCTGAGAAATAGAGTAGGTGGTGGCAGCTCAGAAGAGAAGAAACAGGCTGAATACCTGGCACCTGGAAGAAGAAGGAATATAGTACACAGGGGAGTTGGCCCAGGACAGAGAAGTGGGCCTAGTTTAAAAGAGGCTTGAGGCCCACCTGGGGGCCCCTGACTTTTTTTTTGTTTTTAACCGGTACATCCAAGCTCTTGTAGATCCAATTTTTAGTGGTGGAAACATTACTTGAGGAGGACTCAGAGAAGCATTGTCATTTGGATTGAAACTGAAGAGGCTCTGGGCAACTCACCAGAAATCTAAGGGACACTGTGTTCCTGAAAGTAAGTGTTCTACACTACGACCCTCTCAGCTTCTTCCTTCCCCTCTGAATTGTCTCTTCTCTTTTGATTTTGGCTCTAAGTTAAACCTAAGAGCTCTAATTTCTCTGTTATCTGTTATTTTCCTAGTGGTTTCTGAAATTCAGGGTAGAATCCATGTTTGTATAGAACAGTGTGGAACAGGGTATTGTTAATAGAGAAGATATTGATTGCATCACAGAATATTAATATTTTCCTCTCTGGTAATGTTAGAAAAACAAGATTAAAGGACTGCAGAATGCTGTTGAGAAGCAAAAGTTTCAGTAGTTGGAAGGAATAATTCTCCATAATTGACATATTAATTAACAGTTAGGGTAATTTCCAGAGTAAGGTTGGCAAGTACTAAAGCTGGGACTGGATAGCAGCAGAGCAGAAGGATGCAGTTTGCTGATGTTTTGTTTGTGTGACCCATAGATGGGATTTGAATCCTTTGGGTCAGACTGACCTTTGAACTGATTCTGCCTCATTGCCAAATGTTAGGCCAAGTCTAAGCCATTCTAGACGTTTGAAAAACTTTTTTCTTTTTAAACCTGCGGAGAAGATTGAGTCCTTGTTCTACCTTTAAAGTATTTTTTTTTCTTTTTTCTTTTTTGAGATAAGATCTCATTCTGTTGCCCTGGGTTGCAGTGGCATCATCCAGGCTCACTGCAGCCTCGAACTCCCAGGTTCAAGGGATCCTCTCACCTCAGCCTCCCAAGTAGCTGGAACTACAGATGCACGCCATCACGTGTGGCTAATTTTCTTATTTTTTTGTAGAGATGGGGATCTTTGTGTTGCCTAGGCTAGTCTCAAACTCCTGAGCTCAAGTGATCCTCCCACGTTGGCCTCCCAAAGAACTGGGATTATAGGAGTGAGCCACCATTCTGGTCCCTTTAAAGTTTTTATTGACAATATTTTTTTTTTCTTTAAGGAATATTAAGTTCAAATTCTTTATATTGCAACAGAAGCCCATTTCCTCTGGGTTATATATCCATGATAGGTCATGTCTTTCTATAGAATGAAGTTACATTCATGGCATGTATTTCAAAATAAAACAATTTGTTGTAGCTTCAGTTCGTCAATTTTTAATTTTATTTTATATTTTGGGGTACATGTGCATGTTATTGGGTATATTGCAGAGTCAGGGAATTGGGCTTCTAGTGTACCCTTTATCCAAATAGTGAACATTATATCCAACAGGTAATTATTCAGTCCCTCACTCCAAAATTTTTTACATTGTGCTTTTGTGAGAGAAACAGTAGTAAATGTCAAACTGACAGGAAAATTTTTAGAAGGAAAAAAATTCCAGGGTGACAAATTATTTTCAAGATGCTGCACAGTGTTTATATCTGAAGTTTCTTTTCTGTCTTTCTTTTTTTTTTGGAGGGGGTCCAGAATTTGAGACAGAATCTTGCTCTGTCATCCAGGCTGGAGTACAGTGGTGTGACCTCGGCTCACTGCAACCTCTGCCTCCCAGGTTCAAGCAATTTGCATGCCTCAGCCTCTGTAGTAGCTGGGATTACAGGTGCCCGCCACCACGCCAGGCTAATTTTTGTATTTGTAGTAGAGATGGGGTTTCACTATGCTGGCCAGGCTGGTCTCAAACTCCTGACCTCAGGTGATCCGTCTGCCTTGTCCTCCCGAAGTGCTGGGATTACAGGAGTGAGACACCATGCCCAGCCTGTCTGAAGTTTCTTATAAGGCAAGAAATGTCCCAAATATAAATGCAAGAAACTTTAGGAAATTAAGGATCATTCTTGACTGGGCCTAATGGCCCACATGTGTAAGCCCAGCACTTTGGGAGGCTGAGACAGGAGGATTTCTTGAGGCCAGGAGTTTGAGACCAACCTGGGCAACACAGTGAGATCTTGTCTCTACTACAAATAAAAAAAATTATCTGGGTGTGGTGGTGCACGCCTGTGGTCCCAGCTACTCAGGGGGCTGAAGTGGGAGGATCCCTTGAGCCCCAGAGTTTGAGGTTGCAGTGAACTGTGATCATACCACTGCATTCCAGCCTGGGCAACAGAGTGAGACCCTGTCTCAAGAACAAAAAACATTCTGAATCATCAGAGAAAATGAAATATTAAATATTAAGGATAGTCTGTATGAGGGTGATAATCAATGTGTGATGATGAAATTAAGACTGGTGTCTTACTGCTACTTCACCTAGGAGTGGACAGTTACTTTGCTTAATTCAGGTAGCAAATATTTAGAAATGAAAATGATAGAATTATTGGTTTGGGTTTTAAACTGTGGTCTAAATGGTTCATACCAGGGTTTCAAATGTAACAGGTAATGTTACATTTTCTTAGAGGATATTGTAACAGTCCTTTAGGTTTCGCATAGGTGTTATTTTAGAGAGCTATGAAAAAGATTTCACATAGTAGAAAGAGTAGAAAAAAAATATGTGAAAGAAAAGATTTCACATAATAACTAGGTGTTATTCTAGTATGAGTTTGGTAACCTGGGTTCATACTTCATTTCATATCAACCGTTTCAATATTCAGCATTCTGCAAATGTTTATTGAGCATCTTATTTAAGGGCTGAGTTGGATACTAGACATACAGTGGTGAGCAGAATGGATTTTTTTGTTTCTTTAAAATTTTATGGTTTTGCAAATCAGAACCACTTTAACTGTACCAAGCTCCATATGTGAGGTTTAGTGTTAGTAGATCTTTCCTTTAAGTGTAGGCTGAAGAGGTGGAACTTTTTCATTAAAAATATATAGTGTTTATAACTGAACACAGTATTATGGTTAGGTAAAAAGAATGAGTTATTTCAGCTTCTGTTAAAAGCAAACTATAAAATTCACATTCTGAAAGAAGCTTAAACCAACTATCATCTGGTAGAAATCTTTTCAGCATTGTTGTTTTCTTGTCATACTTGCTTTCTGTCTTCAAATTTGAGGTTTGGCACTGATTCTCCTAGACCTTTTGTGTAGGAATGGGAGAAAAAAATTGAGGACCATCTACATAAGTCCTTTTTAAAGAAATGCAGGGTTCCTGAGCCCCCTCCTGTCTTATCTGAGGAGCCTTTCTAGCAACCATTTAGTTGTTCAGAGACTCCTTATTCTAGGAGGTTTCTTACTTGTTTGTTTTTTGTCCGCTGTCTTAGAGGACTCACACTAGTTAATTGTATGTGGGTAAATTTTACAAGCGATTAGTGTTTGTGTAGTCCGGATATCAGAGTGGTTTTCAAAGTATAGTCTGAGGGACACTGAGAGTCCCTGATATCTTTTTAGTTGAACCTTTCTATGAGGTTCACACTGTTTTTATAATAATATGAAAATGTTATTTGCTTTTTTCACTGTGATGGTGCAGAGGCAATGGTGGGTAAAACTGCCACCACTTTAGCATGAATCAAAGCAGCGGCACCAAATTGCTATCTTCATTGTAATTTTCACCACCATGTACATGAATGCAGTAAGAATAATGCCCGTTTGAATTAAGAATATCCTTGAAGCAGTAAAATTTACTAATTTTATTACATCTCATATTTTAAAAAATATTTTGTCTGACAAAATGGGAACTACACATAAAGCACTTACACTGTATACCAAAGTATAGCGGTTAAGAGAAAGCACGTGTGTAGTTTATCTTGCAAGCAGAACTAGTCTTTTTGTCATACAACATCATTTTTACTTGAAAGACTACCTGAAATACCATAGTTATTCAGACTTGAATATTTAGCATATATTTTCTTGAAAGTGAATATATTCAAGAAATATATCACTTCAAGGAAAACATTTGATAGTATATGTTGCCAGTGATAATCACTCAAGTGAAAATTAGAATTTTTGAAAATTTGTAGCAACAATGAGCTTTAGAGTTTCTGTGTATAAAGACTTTTATGAGAAGATTAGTGGTGATATCAATGAATGTAATTTTTGACATTTTACCATGAAATGTGTCAGCATTTGGAAAATATGCATAACTCAGCAAACAAATGGTTCCTAGTTACCAGTGTTTGATTTTATAAAACTGTAATGGGTAATCCATTCGAAGTACAAAATACCAACAGATTTTAAGGGAACACTGTAAACTTCATTGATGTGGTTTCAGATTTCACATTGCACTAACCTTTGAGAAACAACTGTGTTTTTATGTAGTAACAAAGAATAACATCTGTAATTATCTGAAAATGCTATTAAGCTACTTATCTCTTTTCAACTATATATCTGTGAGAGTGCAGATTTTCTTAATATTTTTGGACTAAAACAGCGTATTGCAACAAATCGAATGCTGAGACAGATGTGACAATCCAGATGTCTTCTACTAAGCCAGATGTTAGAGGTTTGCAAAAATATACAGTGCCACTCTTCATACAAAATACCTTTGTTTTGGAAAATAATAAGTTTTAAAAATAAAAATATGTCATTTAATATGTGATGTGTTTATTTTTTAAATGAACTTATATATTTAGATTTTTATCAGTTTTTATTTGTAATATAGTAAATATCGATATATGACCCATATTAAGAAAAACAAAAAACAAAAAAAACTCTTAAATTTTAAAAGTGTAAATGATCCTAAGACCAAAAAGTTTGTGAACTGCTGGTCTAGAGTTTATTGGCTTGGGTTTCTACATGTAATGGATTTACTTTAGTAAGTGTTCTTTTTATTTCCTTTACAGTGTGAGGCCTGACAACTGGTATCCTAGTTGTTTAACTCAGTGGCCAATCTCACTCATCTTTTGATGTCTCCTCCAAAGTATTTGATGTTATTGGCCCTTTTTTAATTGAAACTCTCCTTCCTTGATGTCTCTAACACTCCTTTTTCGTAGATTTCTATGTATATCTCTGAAACCCATTTCTGCCTCCCCAAACCTGGTATCTGTATATTCTTTACTTTGTATGTGGCATAAACTCCTTTCTGGAACCTCAGCTAGGAACCATCATTGTCTCAACTTTGATTCTAATTTGTGGTCATCCTTCTTGTCCTTTCTCTGGATTTTTCTCTTAAATATATCCTTTTTCCAGTTTATGTAGTTACAGTTCAGAAGCCCGTATCACTTCTCTCATGAGCTATTGGACAAATTGGTCTCTCCTTTGGAATGCTACTAACATTATCTTCATTGTCTTCTTTGAAACCTATCTGATTATGTTGGTCCCTGTATATTAAAAAACAATTGAGTCCTGTTAGTGGCTGCTGAATAAAAGCTGAGATCATGAGTATAGTGTTCAAGGCTATAATAATAATCTATCCCTACACTACCTTCCTAGCTTCATTTCCTGCTGCTTATCCCAATCCTGTGTTGTGTCAGCACTGAATTATTTTTATCATATGGTACTTTTCTTTTTCTTTTTCTTTTTTTTTGGAGACAGAGTCTCACTCTGTTGCCAGGCTGGAGTGCAGTGGCACGACCTTGGCTCACTGCAATCTCTGCCTCCCAGATTCAAGCGATTCTCCTGCCTCAGCCTCCTGAGTAGCTGGGATTACAGGCGTGCGCCACCATACCCAGCTAATTTTTGTATTTTTAGTAGAGACAGGGTTTCACCATGTTGGCCAGGATGGTCACCATCTCCTGACCTCATGATCCGCCTGCCTCAGCCTCCCAAAGTGCTGTGATTACAGGCGTGAGCCACCATATGATACTTTTCAAAGAGGCCCTCTAGGATTACTGTCCCTCCACCCCTTGGTATCATACCGATTCTATGTAGTAGAGTCAGTCACGCACTCCATAATGACATTTTGGTCAGTGGGGGACCACGTATATAGTCCCATAAAATTATAATACCATATTTTTACTCTACTTTTTCTATGTTTAGATACAAATACTTACCGTGGTGTTACAATTACCTGCAGCATTCTGTATAGTAACATCCTGTGCAGGTTTGTCACCTCAGAGCAATAGGCTCTACCATATAGCCTAGGTATGTAGTAGGCTGTACCATCTGGGTTTGTATAAGTACATTCTGTGATGTTCCCACGATGAAATCACCTAACGATGCATTTTTCAGAACATATCCCTGTCATTAAATGATGCATGGCTGTATGTGTATGTAATTATTCCTGGCGAATCACTATATTGTAGTACAATTGTCTAGACACTTACCTGCCTTACAGGGCAGAGACTGTCTTATTCACTTTGGTATTCCTAGAAGCTAATAAAATACCTGAAGTATTGTAGATATTTAAATGTTTTCAATTAATGTTTATGCAAATTTGACTGTTACTATTTGACACCTGACATTGCTTTTCCAATAATTTTGAACATTATGTTTGTAAAAATATTATCAAACTTTTTTGTCTCTAAGTTGTAGGTATAAATCGTTTTAGCATTATTTATTTATTTATTTTCTGAGACAGGGTTTCACTCTATTGCCCAGGGTGGAGTGCAGTGGTGTGGATATAGCTTACTGCAGTCTTAACCTCCCTGGTTCAAGTGGTCCCCCCACCTTAGCCTCCCAAGTATAGGAGTGGGAGTATAGGAGTGTGCCACTATGTCTGGTTAATTTTTAAATTTTTGGTAAAGAGGGGGTATCTCCCTATGTTGCCCAGTCTGGTTTCGAACTCCTGGGCCAAAGCAATACTCTCACCTTGGTCTCCAAAATGTTGGGATTACAAGCATGAGCCACTGCACCCAACTGTTTTAGCATTATTTCAAGGATGATATTGTACACGAACACCTTAGCATTTTTAAGGAACAACTTTGGCAAGTTGTATATTATGGTTATGATCTCATTTGTGGCCACTTACTAGGTCTTATTTTTCAGATTGTTGAAATTTATATAATATAGCTAAAAATGAAGTATTTCTTGACTAAAACCAATGAAGTCTTGAAAGTGTACAGCGTATTAAGAAATATATTGTATATTCCATTGCTACAAGGAGAATAAAATATCTAGGAATACAACTTACAAGGGATGTGAAGGATCTCTTCAAGAAGAACTACAAACCACTGCTCAAGGAAATAAGAGAGGACATAAACAAGTGGAAAAACATTCCATGCTCGTAGATAGGAAGAATCAATATTGTGAAAATGGCCATACTTCCCAAAGTAATTTATAGATTCAGTGCTATCCCCATCCAGCTACCATTGACTTTCTTCACAGAATTAAAAAAACTAATTTAAATTTCATATGGAACCAAAAAAAGCCTGTTTACCCAAGACGATCCTATGGAAAAACAAAACAAAACAAAACAAAAAACAAAGCTGGAGCCATCATGCTACCTGACTTCAAACTATACTTCAAGGCTACAGTAACCAAAACAGCATGGTACTGATACCAAAACAGAGATACAGACCAATGGAACAGAACAGAGGCCTCAGAAATAACACCACCCATCTACAACCATCTGATCTTTGACAAACCTGACAAAAACAAACACTGGGGAAAGGATTCCCTATTTAATAAATGGTATTGGGTAAACTGGCTAGCCATATACAGAAAACTGAAACTGGATGCCTTCCTTACACCTTAGACAAAATTAACTCAAGATGGGTTAAAGACTTAAACATAAGACCTAAAACCATAAAAACCCTAGAAGAAAACTAGGCAATACCATTCAGGACATAGACATGGGCAAAGACTTTATGACTAAAACACCAAAAGCAATGGCAAAAAAAGCCAAAATTGACAGATGAGATCTTATTGAACTAAACAGCTTCTGTACAGCAAAATAAACTATCATCAGAGTGAACAGGCAACCTATAGAATTGGAGAAAATTTTTTGCCATCTGTCCATCTGATAGCCAGAATATACAAAGAAGTTAAATTTACGAGAAAAAAACAACCCCATCAAAAACTGGGCAAAGGATATAGACACTTCTCAAAAGAAGGCATTTATGTGGCCGACAAACATGAAAAACTCATCACTAGTCATTAGAGAAATGCACATCAAACTACAATGAGATACTATCTCATGCCAGTTAGAATGGCGATCATTAAAAAGTCTGGAAACAACAGATGCTGGAGAGGATGTGGAGAAAAAGGAACGCTTTTACACTGTTGGTGGGAGTGTAAATTAGTTCAACCATTGTGGAAGACAGTGTGGTGATTCCTCAGGGATCTAGAACCAGAAATACCATTTGACCCAGAAGTCTCATTACTGGGTATATACCTAAAGGATTATAAATCATTCTACTATAAAGACACATGCACACGTATGTTTATTGCAGCACTATTCACAAAAGCAAAGACTTGGAACCAACCCAAATGCTCATCAATGATAGACTGGATAAAGAAAATATGGCATGTATATACCATGGAATACTATGCAGCCATAAAAAGGATGAGTTCATGTCCTTTGCAAGGACGTAGATGAAACTGGAACCATCATTCTCAGCAAACTAACACAGGATCAGAAAACCAAACACCACATATTGTCACTCATAAGTGGGAGTTGAACAATGAGAACACATGGACACAGGGAGGGGAACATCACACAGTGGGGCCTGTCCTGGGGTGGGAGACTAGAGGAGGGATAGCATTAGGAGAATGTAGATGACAGGTTGATGAGTGCAGCACACCATTGTAGCACGTGTGTACCTGTGTAACAGACCTGCAGGTTCTGTGCATGTATCCCAGAACTAAAGTATAATAAAATAAATATGTTGTATTCTTCACCTAAATTGTTAGTTTTCTGTTGAATGATTTTTAAAGTTAAGGTAGTTAAGGTAGACATCAAGGGCCTATCAGAAACTAAAATATATTATAAATGCATGCTTACTGGGAAACATGCAATGAATTATGCTAGGACTACAAAATTGTGGATGAAACCCAATTCTAGCCTTTAAGGGTTTGAATTCTAGCACAGAAGATAGGTAATATTTGCTAGTGAGTAAATGCAAGGAGTTGAGAATGGATTTTCCAACATAGTTCTAGTTTTTGGAGAAGTCTGTGCTTATATGAAATCAGGTATTGTTGTGGCTATTATTTATTTTACTTTAACATCTGGGATACATGTGCAGAAAGTGCAGGTTTGTTACATAGATACACATGTGCTGTGGTAGTTTGCTGCACCTATCAACCCATCATTTAGGTTTTAAGCCTTGCATGCATTAGGTATTTGTCCTGATGCTCTGCCTCCTTTTGCCCCCCACTCCCCGACAGGCCCCAGCGTGTGACGTTCCCCTCCCTGTGTCCTTGTGTTCTCATTGTTCAACTCCCACTTATAAGTAAGAACATTTGGTGTTTGGTTTTCTGTTTCTGTGTTAATTTGCTGAGAATGATGGTTTCCAGTTTCATCCATGTCCCTGTAAAGGACATGAACTCACCTTTTTTTATGGCCGCATGTGGCATTATTAATAAAGCACTTTTGGTGGGGTGAGGTGGCTCACACCTGATGTAATCCCAGCACTTTCGCAGGCTGGGGCAGGAGGATTGCTTGAGCCTAGGAGTTCAAGACTAGCCTGGGCAACATAGCGAGACCCTGTCTGTACAAATAAATAAATATAAATAAAGCACTTTTGGTAAAATGTGCTTTAACATCATGGCTAATTTCCAGTTTGATTACTGTCTCCCCTAAGAAATTTCAGCCAAATTATGTTCTTTGAAACAGCTGGCACTTCATTGCTGGGTAAAGCCTTTTCTTTATCTATTCATTTGTATATGTGTGTGTGTGTGTGTGTGTGTATGTATTTTTTTTTTTTTAAAAGAAACTGCTGTTTTTAAGATGATAGTTATATAATTGATGTAAAATTTCAGTAGACTGAAACTTCCTACATAGTATGCTGGCTCTATATGTAACTTTGAAGGAAGGAGGAATAAGCAAAGAAACCTTTCACTCAACTATGGTAGTTTTATGAACCTCCGTCAAACAACTCGGGTTTCAATCTAGGCTTTAATATTAATTATGTGACTGGATTTCTACCTTCCTCACCAGTTGCATAGGGTTGTTTGATGAGCAAATTAAAGTATATATAGGAAAACATTCTGAGCACAGTAAAGCACTGCACAAGTGACAGATAATGAGTTTCCAACACCAGAAACTACCAATGGTAACAAAAAAAAAAAAAGAATTTGATAGCAATAAATTACAAGCCACCATTTATTCTTTAACAGTAATGGCCACTATTTACTGAGCACTTACTGTGTGTCAGCCACTGTGATAATGGCTTTACCATTTAATCTTCTCAACAATGAGAATTAAAACCATTTAATCTTCTCAACAATGCTTTTGAAAGAAAAGAAAAAAAAAACCCTGAATATCATGCTGGCGATCATTGCCAATATAACCAATAAAATAGATAACTTATGAAACATATACTAAACTTAATAATGTAACCCTAGTATAAAATTATTTTATTTACAATATAGATGATTCCTGGGATGATTTTTCAAGTATTGAATATATATAAATTTAACGATCCTGCCCTTTTATGTAAGCGCACTTGTGAAGTGCTTTACTGTATTGAGAGTGCTTTCCTCTGTATCCTTCTATTTGCTCATCAAACCGTCCCCTGTATGGCTGGTGAGGAAGATGGTCCGCTAGTCAACGAATTAATGTTAGAGCCTAGATTGAAACCTGGGTTGTGTGATTACTGGTTGATCTTTTCACTCCTTTGTCTTTAATAAAGAGGTTTGTAAAACTGTACTAGTTGAATGAAAGGTTTTTTTGCTTATTTCTCTTTCCTTCAAGGTTAGATATAGGGCCAACATACTTGGTAGAAAGATTATCATTCTGTGGAATATCAAGCTTTCATTCAAGGATTTGGTGAAACCTTAGTCTTTTTTTCTTTAAGGTATGTTTTCCTTAAATCTTTGTAGCTTGGAATAATTACTTATTTAACAAATATTTGTTGAACACCTACAGTTTTTTGTTTATTGGCTTTCATGGTTGTTAAAACGGTACCTTTTGTTACATGAGCTGTGATTTATAATCATGTTTTAAAAGATTCTGTATGTACTTCATTCATTACTGAGAAGTTTAGAGCTATAAGGAACCTTTCAAGTGTTTCTGGAGTGTTTAGTCACATCCTGAGCCAGACAAGTTTTTATTACTTGAAACCTTAATGATAGACGGATAAGGGCATCTTCAGAGGGAAGATCTTGAGAGATTGGGAGTAGAGAGGCTTGTATTAAACTTTTGAAATGAACTGAGACTGCTATTGTTTTCAAAACCTTCTTGTCAGGATTTTCAGCTAAGTTTGGAGGATTCTTAATTGTGGAACTTGGGGAATAACATAATGTTTAGCAATCTGCTGGTTGAGGTCTTTTCTATTTGTTGGAACTCATGGCTCTAGCCTCGCATCCTCTTGATAGATAAGAAAACAGGCCAGAAGTATTGTGACTTGGGTCAATAGTCGATCAGTGTGAGATTTAGAAATCTGAATTTCCAGTCCCTTAAAAAAAATTTTTTTTAAGAGACAGAGTCTTTTTTTTAAGGCCAGAGTGCAGTGGTACGATCATAGCTTACTGTAACTTCAAACTCCTGGGCTCAAACCTCAGCCTCCCAAGTAGCTAGGACTACAGGCGTGCTCCATCACACCCAGGTAATTTAAAAATTTTTTGTAGAGATGAGGTGTTGCTATGTTGCCCATCCTGCTCTCAAACTTTGCCTCAAGCCCCCCTCCTGCCTCAGCCTCCCAAAGTATTGAGATTACGGGTGTGAGCCACCATGCCCAGCCTCCAGTCCCTTGTTATAACCTTGCTGTGGTAGCATTTAATTAAATTTGCTAGCAAGTAACTTCTTAAGGATTTCTTCTTCTTATTTTCCCTATACCTAAATCTGGTGGTATACCTCTTGACAGTTTCTAACATTAGACCTACTACTTATAAATAATATAAGAACTTAAAAACAAGAACTAAATGTCAAAAATCTAGGCTAATCGTATGGTGAATAAAGAAGAAAATGACTGTCTTTTTTCCTATATTTACTAATATTTTTGAAGTACAAATGTTAACAAACTTAATTTTTATGTCTTTTATAACAACTTTTATTTTGCTGTATATCCTCACTTCTTTGATACCATAGTGTTTCTCAGGAGAAATACCAGTAAGTATATTTCTCTCTTTTATTTGTGATACAAATATTAAGAATCACTGATAGTAATATAATCACTTTGATTATATGTGAATGTGTGAATGACTGGGTGTGTGTGTATGATGTAAAGTTTGTATAGCTCCCTGACAATTTTTAGACATATGAATTAAACCATTTCATCTTTACATGTTTTATGGTCTGGTCAGGGTTCCTTTGCACAACATTACACTTTACTTTTATAGAATATACTAGGGACAGTCAACCCAGAATGGCAGCAAGTAGGTGATTTTTATGCCAGGGAGTAGTTGCTCAACAGGTAAAGCTCTTGGTGCATTCGTGGAATAGGCAAAGTGATTTTGGGCTTCTTTCTTCTTTGTTTCATCCATTTTTGCTATTTATCTTTTGTCCACCTAGAGCCCAAAGTCTCTGCACTAATATTTATTTCTAGCCTACCTTCTAAAATGTTATGATTGCTTCATTTTTATTTACTTCACCAACAGTTCTTCCTTTACTAGAATATCTTTTATGCTTTATGTAAGTCTGAATAAAGTAATTTTTCTAAATGCTAATGTAAAGCATTCTATTTGCTTATCAAACTGTCCCCTGTATGGCTGGTGAGGAAGATGGTCCGCTAGTCAACGAATTAATGTTAAAGCCTAGATTGAAACCTGGGTTGTGTGATTACTGGTTGATCTTTTCACTCCTTTGTCTTTAATAAAGAGGTTTGTAAAACTGTACTAGTTGAATGAAAAGTTTTTTTGCTTATTTCTCTTTCCTTCAAGGTTAGATATAGGGCCAACATACTTGGTAGAAAGATTATCATTCTGTGTGTGATGGGGGGTGTGGGGGGATGGAGTTTTATTTTTTCCTTAAGATAATAATTCTTTTTCTCATGATTATTGAAGTATTATATATACATTAAAGATTTAAGGAAGTATAAGGAGGAAGATAGTAATGATTATCTTCATATTATCATTCCAGTCAGAAGTTAGCTACTTCTAAAATGTTGTGTTTCCACTCTGTAGTTTTGCGTAGATACTAACATTTAAAAGTGAAACTTGAGGTATCTCTCATTGGAAGAATGGGAAAAAAGTAGACTTTTTACCATTTTAGGGCCGTCTCATGACCATTCTCACCTCATCTTGGTCCTCTAAGTCTCTGAGAAGTCCTCCAGTCTCTGAGAAGGCTCCAGTTTGTTTTGTCTTGTTTAATTGAGCAGTTCTGAGTCTTATTTTTACCAGGGAACTTTGTTTTTCAATTTTAATATAGATCATGTGGAGATGTGCTGTTATGTAGGAGTTTGCTATCGAAGTGTGGCCCACAGACCAGTGGCGTTAGCATCACCTGGGAGCTTGTTAGAAATGTACAATCTCAGGCCTCACTGAGGACTTACTGCATCAGAACCTGCACTTTAATAGGATCTTTAGGTTATTTATATGCACATTGAAGTTTGAGAAACACTGCTCTTTTTTTTCCAGATAAGATAGGTGGACAGGGGTCTGAGGTATTCATTCCACTTCGAGCTGCTTTTTCCAAAGAGCTTTTCTCTCACGTTTTTGTGTGTGCATGTGTGTGTGCAGGCAGGGTTGTATGTATAGGCATGTGCCTGGGCATGCATATGTGTACAGGAATGTGGGTATGTGGGCATCTCTCTGTGTCTATATCCCTAGTCCCCCTAGTCTATTCAGCAGATACTTCTCTGAATGAGCTTAATGAACTCTCATGTCCAAAAATGCTTTTTCTGTTATACCTCCTATCTCTTACCGCTGCTCCCAATATCCGTACACAGCTGTACATTCCTTCAACCATACAGCTCATCGAAGGACATCTTTGGGAAGCCTCCTGTGAAAGAGAAAGCTTCAGGAAATAAGAGGGTAAAGAGGAGAGAGGTTTGCCTGTTAGAATCAAGTAACAAGCTTTTTGGGGTAAAAGAGACCTGACTTTCTCTCAGGAGGGCCCAGTGGTTTCAAATTGTGTTGATTGGATCCCTATGGTTTCATGGAATTGTCTCAGTGGGAGCAAGCAAGTGGGGCTCTGTGGTTGCCCACTTCACTTCATCCAGATCATTTATACTATTATATATTTTATTAGGATTTCTCTTAATTTTTATTTTATGTGTTTTGCAAAACATTTATTGTGGAAAATCACTGCCCTGTTTTACCACTCAAATTCTGTTCATCTCAGGCTAAGTTAATTGTGACTGGACTACCTACCCTCACATTTCAAAAAGAAGAGCTATTAGTGAGTTTTGTAGGGTGGCGGGAGAGATTTGAAGCTTTCTTTCTTGAAAGCCCTTTCTCTTTCCCTCCTTCCCTATATCTTTCTTTTTCTCCCCCCACTCATCTTCTTAGACACATTTGTTCTGTTTAAGGACCAAAATTAGTAAGGCTCAGAGCTGCATAATCGACTGATTAAATTAGTAATGAGCACTATAACTTACAGATGAAACATTTGTTAAATTCATAATGCTATCAAATAATACATTTTGATAACATTTAATAAGATTATTTTGGGAGACAACCATAATCCCAAAAGATACGGTCCTGAATGCCATAATCTCAAATGTTGAAATCCTGAAAAATCAACATCCTTAAAGTCTAAAATCCCCCAAATCGCAATCCTAAAAGGTCAAAATCCCAAAAATGTATTCTGGAAAAAATAATACATTTTTTAAAAGACACATAGATTTTAAAAAGGGGATTTATTTGAGAAACAGATAAAAACAGAAAAATTCATAGGCCATTTTATGCAGTAAAATAGGCAATAACATTTTTGCAAGCATAGATACTCAGATATACTAACAGTCATGCAGATACAACAGTTAAAAGCAGACAAACCATATTCGTAAGTCAAAAAGGGAAATGTATAAATGCATATCACTGTGGTTGGTAATTGTGTGCACCCAGCTTTATAACTGCAGTAATCTGAAATACCATGAAATACCTAAGCCTTGATGAGATTGATAATCATCTGTGTGTGTGTGTGTGTTTCCTAGTGGCCTGATGTAGACTGTCACATAAAAATTTGGACCTTACCAGTAAGTTTTAACATCTAGAAAGTACTCTGGTAGTGTAATAGGAGTAAGCAGTATATATAGACTTAAGAATTAAGCAGGTAAAAGCAGAATTTTTTTACTGTTTTCCATAGTTAAAGAATACATCTGTTTTCAGGGTTGGGATTGTCTGAGCATGGTCGTGGTCTGTTTTAGGCCACTGTGCCCTTTTATATATTATGCTGTTTCTTCGGCCCTCCACTTCCCCATCCTCCACAATTTCATGGTCTTTATGATCATTCAGGCTTCATCTCTGAAGGCTAAGCATTCCCTTGTCTCTAGGTCAGAATGAATGTCCTCTCAATTACTCTTAAAGCATTCTATGCTAAAAGTGATGATGTATTTACACAGTGTATTGAAAATATTTTGTATTCGTTTCTTTCCTTCCTGAGGGCCATACCATTGGTCCATTATCACATTTCAGTTTAAATCCCCTCCTTGACATTCATATTCATGTGGTTTTTTGGTCGTAATTAAATATAAGTGATGAAATGAATTTAGCACATTTCTTAGTTAATAATAAGGATAATTGTAATAATATTTTAAAAATTCTCAATGCCTATCACAATGCCTTGTGTAGGTACTGATAATACTTAAATGAACTGCGAAAGGCCCTTTGCTATATATCTGATTCTGTTGCTGCTTTAAACTGCTTTCCACTTCTTGTTTTTTTAAGGAATATTTACGTAATTTCATAATTTTGTGAGTTAGTTGGAATATGTTTAATTATACCTATTTTACTGGATAGAAGAACTTACGTCAGTCTGAGCTACCTGCATGTTCAATTATCAGCAGTTTTAAAAATGTTTTCTTTTACCGTCAATATAATGCATGATGGAAACCACAGCCGATAGATTTTATTCTCTCTTGTGTCATGCTTGCTTACTTGCTGAATCTTAACTAGAGGCAGAGAAACCATTTAGTGGCAGCCATTTTAATAGTCTAGGCAAGAGGCACTAATGTCCTGAACAAGGGGAATGCCAGATAGGAGAGAGAAATGAATGTATAGATGTGTTTAGGAGAGATCTGTAGGACTTGATGGTTGATTGGATATGGTTGTGGGAGGGAGGAAGTTGGGTTGTAGTGAAGGGGAGGTATCAAGGATGAATGTCAGGATTCTGGCTTAAGCAGTTGAGTGAGTGGTGTGTGTTCTCGCTGAGATAGCAAATAGGAAGACAGGTTTAGGGGAAGGTAATAGTTTACCTATAGATTGGTTGAATTTGGGGTGCCTGGGGGAAAATCTGAGAGGGAAGATCTGTGAAGCAGTTTGGATATGTTGGGTAAGGCTTAGGAAGGAGGAAAGTGCTGTAAATATATATTTGATAGTCATTAGTACACATGATTTGAGTTGAAGCTGTAGGAGCGGGTAAGACAGATGAGGGAGGGAATAGATTGCATACCATGAGAAAAGAGACCTAGGAGAGACTTTTGAGGAACATCTTTATTTTTTTACAGTGGTAGGAGAAGAGCATCCCACAAAGAAGAAGAAAGAAATGGAAAAGGAAAAGAAAATTAATAGGGAGTAAGAAACCTGGGAGAGTGTAACAATACAGAAACAGAAGGAAGAGGATATTTTCAAAAAGACGGGGGTGTGTTTAGCCACGTCCAGTGGCTTTTACTTTCATCAGACAGAATCTTAATTTTTCTCTCAAGTTCCATGTAATATTTGTTTTAGTAAGTCTGGCATTTAGATTTGTATTTTTAAGTTGTAACAAGATAATAATTCTGCATAGTGCTTGTCCTCAGCTTTTCATGTTACAATAAGTCTGATTTATATTTATAGGCTAAATAAAGGAGGTTAATTATTGGTAGATAGGAAGATGAGTAAAATTATGTTAGTAACTAACTTTGTTTCCTGAGGATATAATTATCTAGTAATATCTTTAAGTCTATGCCTCTAACGATCACTTTAGATTATAGCTGCAAAATGTGATAGAATTAACAACAACAAAAATCCCAAAACATTGGGTCCTTCTTGGTGTCAAGAATTTAAGTGGTAAGTAAATGTACAGTAACTTTATTTATTTTTTGAGAGGGAATCTCACTCTGTAGCCTAGGCTGCTGGAGTGCAGTGGCGCAATCTTGGCTCACTGTAACCTCTGCCTCCTGGTTTCAAGTGATTCTCCTGCTTCAGCCTCCGAAGTAGTTAGGACTACAGGCGCCACCATGCCTGGCTAATTTTTTTTAGGTGTTTTTAGTAGAGACAGGGTTTCGCCATGTTGGCCAGGCTGTCTTGAACTCCTGACCTCAGGTGATCCGCCCGCCTCAGCCTCCGAAAGTGCTAGGATTACCGGTGTGAGCCACTGCGCCCGGCCACTGTATGGTAGCTTTGAAAACTCCTGGGAGATTGCATACTTAATTGTGAGGGAATATGTGTAGTTTCAAGAAACCCTTATTTTCTGTTTTTAGGAGGAATGAATCATAGCACTCTTTAATGATTGGTTAACCAAGCAAATCATAGAACTTCTTTTAAAACTTCATTTGTTCTATAAAGTAACAGCTATCTGTGAAGTACACTGGATTTTTTTTTCTTTTTTTATTTCAATTTTTTATAGATATGAGGTCTCACTATGTTACCTAGGCTGGTCTCGAACTCCTGGGCTCTTGCGATCCTCCCACCTCAGCCTCCCAAAATGCTGGAATTACAGGTGTTAGCCATTGCACCCAGCCTACAGTGGATTTCATATGATTTACAATGCCTAAAGATTCAGGTTTTAGGAGTGCTGAATAGCAAAGTTATTTAGAACATAGGCAAAATAAGAAAGGAATACACTTTCTTATTCTAGAGTCTATAGAGTCTAGAAAGACTCTAGAACTAAAAATCAGTGAGTGGCTTTTGAATTTCACAAATATTTTAATTAACCATTAAACATTAAAATGCTATTTTGAGGCAGGTGTTGGGCTAGGTAATGGAGTTACAAAGGAGAACAAGACACATCCTCACCCTCATGAAATTTGTTTATTTATTAATTTAATTTATTTATTTAAGATGGAGGAGTCATGCTCTGTTGCCCAGGCTGCAGTGCATTGGTGCCATCTCAGCTCACTGCAACCTCTGCCTCCCAGGTTCAAACGATTCTCCTGCCTCAGCTTCCTGAGTAGCTGGGACTGCAGGCGCCAGCCACCACACCTGGTTAATTTTTGTATTTTTAGTAGGGAAGGGGTTTTACCATGTTGGCCAGGCTGGTCTCGAACTCTCGACCTCAAGTGATCCACCTGCCTCAGCCTCCCAAAGTGCTGGAATTACAGGCGTGAGCTACTGTGCCCGGCCAGCCCTCATGGAATTTAAGTTGCAAACAAAAAATACAAAAAGAAAAAATCATTGCAAACTGTGGCAATGACAGGAATTACTTGAAATAGGTGAAGAGGAGAGGCTTCTGTGAGTGGGTGGCATTTAATCAGCAGATGGATAAGAGGAGGCTGGGCATGGCGGCTCACACCTGTAATCCCAGCACTTTGGGAGGCTGAGGCCATTGGATCACTTGAGCTCAGGAGTTCGAGACCAGCCTGGGCAACGTGGCAAAACCCTGTCTCTACAAAAAGTACAAAAATTAGCCGGGCATGGTAGCATGCGCCTGGTTTCCCAGCTACTTGGAAGGCTGAGTTAAGAGAATGGCTTGAGCCCAATAAGGGGAGGTTGCAGTGAGCTGAGATTGTGCCACTGCACTCCAGCCTGGGCAAAAGCCAAACCCTATCTCAAAAAAAGGGATAAGAGGAGGTATTTGTGAAAGAGTTATGGTTAACAGCAAGTTGGAAGCCCTTTGGTTAGTTTGTTTTACCTTGAGCAAAGACTAGTGCATAGTGAGGCAGAGGGTGAGTGGCATCAGATGAAGGTGAACAACTGAGTAAAATGCCAGATCACAATTTAGTCGTAAATGATGTGACATTGAGATTTTATTGGAAGTGTAACGAGAAGCCATTTAATGAATTTAAGTGCAGAAATGCTCTGTGGCTTCTGTAAGGAGAATGGACTGGCAGCCTGCAGTAATGTATAAATAGAAAGACTAATTGGGCTATTCTTCTAGTTAGGTGAAAGATAATGGAGCATTAATATTTTGAGATTAGATAAAAGAAAATGAGTTTCTTCCTTACTGTTACTAATACTTTTATGTTTCCATAAAAAGGTCATTAATATACACACAATGAAGACTTTTTAAGGTATGGCATTTCAGTACTTATGGTTTTATATGTACTTTTAAAATGATAATGAAATTAACTATATTAAAGCAGAACGATTTGCATGAATATGTTGAAATGTAAAAGAGGAATTTCTATTTTAAAAAGTTATTTATTCAATGGAAATAAAAAAGGATGACTTTCCCTAAGGAAGGAAAATGAGACATTTGGAGCCACTCAAGTTGGCTTGAGACAATTGAAATTTGTGATGTTAGAAAAATTTGTTATTGTTTTATAAAATCAGTTTTATACAGAAATTACTCACTTTAGAGATGGCTATTAAGAATTGACTTGAAAAGTAATGTAAGGCTTCAAAATCTGGTAAGATTAATTTAAATAATATAATAGAATTTTGTTCTTTTTCCCACCTTTTCTCTCAGAAGCCTGCAGTCATCTTAGGGCTCAACTGAGGAAAGATCCATTTGCAAGTTCACTCATGTGGTTGTCAGCAGACCTTAGAACACCTGCTTCCACATTAACTCACAGGTCTGTTGTCAGGCCTCAGGCATCTGGCTGTTGGCCAGAGACATCAGTTTATTGCTATGTGGGCTTATCTTTTCTATAGGCTCAGAACGTGACACCTTGTTCACCGCAAAGCAAGATGTCTGGACAGTGAAAGAAAGGCCCGCCTTGGACTCCCAGAGTGCTGGGATTACAGGCGTGAGCCACAGTGCCAAGCCTCTTAATGACATCTTTTATATTAGCTTATACCATTAGGATAAAATATTTGCATTATTGCTCCTTGATCTGTTTTATCACTATAAACATATAAGACCTTTGTGCTATGTACTTACTCCAGTGACTAGGAGTCTAGACTTAGATGACCCTTTTCTGATATTTATTCCAATTAGAAATGGAGGTCTGTGTAGTACCCCTGTTTGAATGGGTCATTTAAAAGTGAATGAATTTATTACTGTTACACTTAATTCAAATTTATAGAAAAATGCTTGCATTTACCCAAGGCAATTTGTATCTTAAATTTAAGTAAGAATCTAGCACAGATCTTGACAATCTTGACAGGTGTGTTGTCAACCCTAACAAATACAAATATGACCTCATAACAGGATTGAAATATAAGATTTTTGTTAGAATTACATTTTGAATTTGATTTTGTAGAATGATTTTACAGACCATTTTATCCCTTTTTTTTGTTTGTTTGTTTTCTTTCATTTATTCAGTGGTTAGTTACCAGACTATTCTTAAAGGAAAAGCTATACACTTTCTTTGTTTCCATAGAATGAAGAATCATGAAATTGTAAGTTTCTTGAAGGAAGGAGGTGATTATTTAGAAGCATGATTGTAAAGGGTATTAAAATATATCTGTATCTAGTACCTGCTAGTGTAGTTACTAGTGTTAGAAGTCATCACTGCTGTGGCACATTAAAATGAATATGATGAATATATATTGATTAATATGTATTCAGTTAAAGGTAATATAATATCTTCATGTGAGCTTGAAGAAATTTCTTTTGGAGGGATTTTTTTCTTTTGACTAGAAATAGTTTTTATATCAATGTCGGCCATTTTTAGGCAATTATTTTAAAAGTTTATTTAAAAATTTGCTATATTTCTTTTGTACAAGTGTTTAAAATTAACATTATTAATATCAATGACTGGCATACGTTTATGTGTTTGTGGTTGGTGTGTTAATAGGTGACACATGGTTAAAGACTTTTTTTTTTTGAGATGAAATCTTGCTGTGTTTCCCAAGCACGATCTTGGCTCATTGCAACCTCCGCCTCCTGGGTTCAAGCTATTCTTCTGCCTCAGCCTCCTGAGTAGCTGGGATTTTAGGCACCTGCCACTACGCCCGGCTAATTTTTGTATTTTTAGTAGAGATGGGGTTTCACCATGTTAGTCAGGCTAGTCTCGAACTCCTAACCTCAGGTGATCCGCCCGCCTTGGCCTCCCAAAGTGCTGGGATCACAGGTGCGAGCCACCGTGTCTGGCTGACTTTTTTTTTTTTTCTTTTTTCTTTTCTTTTTTTTGGAGACAGAGTCTCCCTCTGTTGCCCAGGCTGGAGTGCAATGACATGACTTGGCTTGTTGCAACCTCCACGTCCTGAGTTCAAGCAATTCTTCTGCCTCAGCCTTCCGAATAGCTGGGATTACAGGCGCATGCCACCACGCCTCGCTGCTTTTTGTATTTCTAGCAGAGATGGGGTTTTACCATGTTGGTGAGGCTGGTCTCGAACTTCCAACCTCAGGTGATCCATCTGCCTTGGCCTCCAAAAGTGCTGGGATTACAGGCATGAGCCACGGCGCCCGGACGACTTTCTTTTTTCATTTCTTTTTTTTTGAGACAGAGTCTCGGTCTGTCATCCAGGCTAAAGTGAAGTGGCACGATCTCCGCTCACTGCAACCTCTGCTTCCCAGGTTCAAGCAGTTCTCGTGCCTCAGCCACCCGAGTAGCTGGGATGACAGTCGTGCACCACCCTGTCCATCTAATTTTAGTATTTTCAGTACAGATGAGGTTTTGCCATATTGGACAGGTTGGTCTCTAACTCCGGATCTCAGGTGATCTTCTTGCCTCAGCCTCCCAAAGTGCTGGGATTACAGGCATGAGCCACCATGCCTGGCCTGGTTAAGACTTGAGTGATAAAATGGGAATTGTATCGATGCATTTTATCTGAATTCTAACATATTGTTAGTCCACCGTGGTGGCTTCCATACCAAAAATCTAGTGAATGTTAATGACAGTGGCTAGTTAAGAAATGATAGATTTTGACCAACTATTCTTGTACTAATATAAAATATAATGATATTGTTCTAGCAAAATGAAATAGCCTGGTGGCTGATATTTTTGTATATTAAAATATAGCAGCCATTATAGTAGATGTTTTAAAATGAAACCATTCTAATGATTTTCTTTTCCTTATGTTTCTGATAATGTCAGAAGTTTCCCCTGACATATTTAGCAAATTGTTTCCATATTTACTTTGATATATGCATATATAGTTATCTAGTGAATTTACGCTTTCCCCTGTAGTTCTACATGTAATTATAATATCAAATAAAATGAAATAATCTTCTTATTCTGATAGAGAAGAAAAAGCTGGATCACTTACCAGTAACTGGAGTTCTCCTATTGGGTAATCTCCACAGATCCACATTGTTTGAAGTTATTGTGAGTGCCTCGAAGACCAAGGAACCGTTGAAATTTCCAATTTCAGGAAGGTAAGCAAGTGCACTGAAGCATGTCTCTAGCATCTCCCAAATCCCCTCCCCCAAACTTTCTTACATATACGTCTGTACTGCATGCCCCCTCAGTTCCAGTGGATGCCCATCAGGAAGATTCTCATGCTGGACAGAAGGGCAAGAGAGGTGGATCTGTGAGGGAAAAGACCCAATAGGATAACTCAAGTTACTGGTAAGTAATCTAGTTTTCACAAACTTGAGATTTTTTTTTTCCCCCAAATTTTGTCCCTTGAGAAGGAATTTAATTGAAAAGAAAGGAAGTTATTTGGGATAGCTTCTTTTTGTATGTTTGATGTGGGTTATGGAAAGTATTGTATGGACAGTAAATACTGAGCTATTAATGGGTGTATGAGTAAAAAGTATGACATTAATTTTAAAGTATCTTATTTACATAATAGCTGCTTCTAAAAGATTATACATTTACTCGACCAGGGTTGGTGACTCACGCTTATAATCCCAGTACTTTCGGAGGCCAAGGTGGGTGGATCACCTGAGGTCGGGAGTTCAAGAACAGCCTGACTAACATGGAGAAACTCTGTCTCTACAAAAAATAGAAAATTAGCCGGGCATGGTGGTGCATGCCTGTAATCCCAGCTGCTTGGGAGGCTGAGGCAGGAGAATTGCTTGAACCTGGGAGGCGGAGGTTGTGGTGGGCTGAGCTTGTGCCATTGCACTGCAGCCTGGACAACAAGAGTAAAACTCCGTCTCAAAAAAATTTACACATTTACTGCCTTTTGGTAAATGGTGTAGTTGTTCTAAAGCAATATAGGGAAGCTAAACGTTGAATTCTTTTATACATTTCTTTATGATATTGCTTTTTTGAAGTAAATACACGGTAAAATTTATGGAGATGTCATATTTGGTGAATTTCTTTTGGCACAGTAGTACTAACCAGCAAGGATAGTTTAATTGATAGTTTAATTGACTAGCACTTTTTTTTTTCTTTCGAGACAAATCTGGCTCTATCGCCCAGGCTAGAGTGCAGTGGTGTGATCTTGGCCTACTGCAACTTCTACCTCCTGGGCATAAGCCAGCCTCCTACTTCAGCCTCCTAAGTAGCTGGGACTACAGTTGCATACCACCATGCTCAACTAATTTTTTTATTTTTTATAGAGATGGAGTGTTGCCATGTTGCCCAGGCTGGTCTGGAACTCATGAGCTCAAATGATCTGCCCACCTTGGCCTCCCAAAGTGTTGGGATTACAGGTGTGAGCCACCACTCCTGGCCTGACTAGCACTATTTTTTTTTTTTTTTTGACTAGCACTTCTTAATGACAGTTTTCAATATATCTTGAACTTCATTGAAAAATATATTTGAAAAATGATATAGGATATGTTGCAGTTATATTTACCACTTCCTTATGTGTAATGAAAAGACTTGATGTGAAGTGTAGCAGAACTGGTTCAGTTTCAGCTCTCTGATTTCCTCAGGTACCAAATAACTTACTGAATTGATATTTGTAAATGTTACTATATAATTAGTTTCTTGCTTCTCATTTTTCTCCCACTCATTTTGCATTATTACTAGGTTACTGTTTCTAAAAAGGCATTTTAAATATAAAGAGCTTGTAGTGGTGTCCTGCTTATAGCTGTTTTACAAAACTTTCATCCGTTTTCTGGATACTTGAGGCCTGCTACTATACCAATTCCATCCTGTTTATCCAGCCTTAATTTCTTCAGTTTGAAACTTTTGTTTGTTCTTACCTGGATAGTTATATTTACACTTGGTTTGTGGTTTCTGACTTTCTTCAGGTAAACTTCTCTCAGTTCTGATTTCTATACTTTAAAGTTGATGCAAGTCTTACCCCTTTTATCAGTCCTTTTATGCTAGTATCTTTGTTATCTCCAATTCTTCAGTAGAAGAGTGGGATATCTGTAAGATTGTATTAATTCATGGAATTTACTTAATACAGTGCCTTAGCAGCACCCAGTTAATACCCTTATTGGCTAGTATTTGGCTGTAGATTGATCTTAAATGGTTTTGTGATTATGGTTAGCTGAATGATACAGTTTAGCCATTAAATATTAGCTTTAGGTTATATTGCCATTTTTTAATTTAAATTTAAATTTAATTTAATTTTTATTTTTTATTTTTTGAGACAGTCTCACTCTGTCGCCCAGGCTAGAGTGCAGTGGCGTGATCTCCGCTCACGATTGCTCCCAGGTTCAAGCAATTCCCTTGCCTCAGCCTCCCAAGTAGCTGGGATTACAAGCATCTGCCCCCACACCTGCCTAACTTTTTTGTATTTTTAGTAGAGACAGGATTTCACCATGTTGGCCAGGTTTTGAACTTCTGACCTCAAGTGATCTGCCTGCCTTGGCCTCCCAAAGTGCTAGGATTACAGGCATGAGCCACAACGCCTGGCCATATTGCTATTTTAAAAAAATACACAGCTCTTTTTTAAAAAAAATTATTTTATTTTTTACACAGGTATGTTGTATAATAAAAATATGTAACTCTTAAACTGAGTTTTTAGGTCCTTTGAGAGCAAACATAGTTTGCCTTTTTTTTTAAGATTTTTTAAAAGGTGTTTATGGTTTATCTTACTAGTTCCTAACATCCGTGACTGAGATTAAATCATCCCCACTGAAACATTAGCTTTTCTTATAGATTCATGAATACACCTACCAGTTTTTTATTTGTTTTGTTTTGTTTGTTCGAGACGGAGTCTTGCTCTGTCGCCCAGGCTGGAGTGCAGTGGCGTGATCTTGGCTCACTGCAAGCTCCGCCTCCTGGGTTCCTGCCATTCTCCTGCCTCAGCCTCCCAAGTAGCTGGGACTACAGGCGCCCGCCACCACGCCTAGCTAATTTTTGTAATTTTAGTAGAGACGGGGTTTCACCGTGTTAGCCAGGATGGTCTTGATCTCCTGACCTTGTGATCTGCCTGCCTCGGCCTCCCAAAGTGCTGGGATTACAGGTGTGAGCCACTGCGCCAGGCCTACACTTACCAGTTTTTTAAATCTATGAAGCAGATTCATTTGCCTCATCAATCTTATTTGTACTGTATTTTTTTCTTAAAAACAATTTTTCCCTTTAAAAACTGGTAAAGTGAAATTCTAATTATTTAATATGATAATTTATCTTGTGGCATATAAAAAAAGTGTATAGTTTTGAGAGTATAGAGTGGCTTCCGTTAAAGATTTAGTGTTAGAAAACAAACTGGAAATACAGTATCCTTGATTTTTGCAGTTTGAATATCTTAGATTATTGCTTTTTTTCAGAAATGAAGGAAGGAAATGCTCTTTGACAGATTGCCTCTTCTAAATAATCATCAGAAAGCAGTTTGTCCAATCATTAGACAAGCCAAGATAAAGAACATTTAGTCAGATGACTTAAATACTAGTTTTGAATCTACTGCTGCATGTCTTTGTACAATTCTGTTCAATCTCATAGTTTCTTTGGTATGAATGATATGGTCATTATATTGAGAGTGTTATTGAAATATGGAGAAATATATTGAAATATTCCAAGTGAAGTATCATGTTGGGCTCAGGAGTGGGTTCAGAAAAAAAAAATGTGTGGAAATTTGGGTATGGTGTGTGCATGTATATGGAGAGAGAGAAAAAAAGGTAAAGCAAAAGTTGTAAATGTTAACAATTTTGAATCTAGGTAGAAGGCATATGGGTCACTGTACTTTCAACTTTTCTATAGCTTTGAAATTTTAAAAAAAGTTGGGGAGAAAGTGTTTTAAAAAGAACTTTGTGCTTCAGTTTCTCTAATTCTAAAATGGGAATAATAGAACTTTTCATGCCTTGAAGCAGGTAGGCACAGTGGGATAACATTTGGCAGAAGAGCAGCCAAGAGAATTCCTAAAAAGTGATTTTTTTTTTTTTTTGTCATTAAAGAAGAGCTTTATAATGGAGAACTTTTCAAAGAACATTTTGCCTAAGGTGTTTTAGCTTAAAATTTGTCAGTTACTTTTTTGGTTTTTTTTTTGTTTTTTAAATACAGAGTCTTACTCTGTCGCCCAGCCTGGAGTGCAGTGGCGTGATCTTGGCTCACTGCAACCTCTGCCTCCTGGGTTCAAGCGATTCTCCAGTCTCAGCCTTGTGAGTGGTAGGTCTACAGGTACGCACCACCGCGTCCAGTTAATTTTTGTATTTTTAGTAGAAATGGGTTTTCGCCATGTTGGCCAGGCTGGTCTCGAACTCCTGACTTCAGGTGATCTGCCCTCCTCAGCCTCCCAAAGTGCTGGGATTACAGGTGTGAGTCACTGCACCCGGCCAGACATTAGTTACTTTTTTTTTTTTTAAGAGCATATTGCATTATAATTGAACAAAAACAGTTACTTAAGAAACAATATTTATGTAAAATAACCAATTAAAATCTTGAAAAATATCGCTTGTAATAAAATAACTCAATAAATGGGTAAAACAATAGAAGATTTGACACAGCTAAAGAGAGAAGTTACTAATTTGAAGAAAGAAATGAGTACTTCTCCGGACAAGCACAGAGAAATGCAGAGAAATGAAGAGGTGAAAAATATGGAAGAAAAGATGACAGAGGATAGATTGAGCAGTTCCCATACAGATCTAATTGGAGTTTTAGAAGAGCGCATACACAAAATAGTGGAGAAGCAATTTTAAAGGAAAAATGATTAAGAATTTTCAAGAATTAAAATACAAAATGGAAATTACAAAATGATTAGAACTAAATCACAACAAAAGTATTGTATCAAAATTTGAGGGATGCACAAAAAATGGTACTTGGGGATAAAGTTGTCATCCTTTTTTTTTTTTTTTTTTTTTTTTTTTGAGACAGAGTCTCGCTCTGTCGCCCAGGCTGGAGTGCAGTGGCCGGATCTCAGCTCACTGCAAGCTCCGCCTCCTGGGTTTACGCCATTCTCCTGCCTCAGCCTCCCGAGTAGCTGGGACTACAGGCGCCCGCCACCGCGCCCGGCTAGTTTTTTGTATTTTTTTTTAGTAGAGACGGGGTTTTACCGTTTTAGCCAGGATGGTCTCGATCTCCTGACCTCATGATCCGCCCGTCTTGGCCTCCCAAAGTGCTGGAATTACAGGCTTGAGCCACCGCGCCCGGCCATCATCTTTAATGAATGTATTAGATTGAAAGATTGGAAATAAATGAGCCAGCTGTTCAATTTAAAAAACTAAAAAAAGAGTAGAGCCAAAGAAAGAAGAGGAAATAATAAAAATGAAAATAGAACTAGAAAATAATCAGCAATTGCCGGGCGCGGTGGTTCATGTCTGTGATCCCAGCACTTTGGGAGGCCGAGGCAGGTGGATTACGAGGTCAGGAGTTCAAGACCAGCCTGGCCAAGATGGTGAAACCCTGTCTCTACTAAAAATACAAAAATTAGCCAGGTGTGGTGACAGGCGCCTGTAATTTCAGCTACTCGGGAGGCTGAGGCAGAGAATTGCTTGAATCTGGGAGGTGGAGGTTGCAGTGAGCTGAGATCGCGCCACTGCACTCCAGCCTGGGTGACAGAGCGAGACTCTGTCTCAAAAGAGAAAGAAAATAAGCAGCAGCAATAAAAACAATGTCGCGATCAGTCAAAACTGATTATTTTCAGTTGATTCTGGAAATACCCAAGAAAAACAGATGAGACTAATAGTCAAATTTAAAAAAGAGGTATCAGTACAACTATAATGGTGATTTTTAAAATTATAAGAAATCGTTAATAATTTATATGTATATAAATTTTAAAAATGAGAGTTTCATTTTCTAGTAAATTTTTTTTTTCAAATTTGTCTGTACAAGAAAAAGAAACCAAAAACCATTAAAGAAATTGAAGCTGTAATAAATTTCCCCAAGAGGAATAGGTGTTTTTGTTTTTAATAACAACTTATTGAGATATTCACATACCATATTACTTACCTGGTTAAAATGTACAATTCAGTAGGTTTTAGTATTTTTACAGAGTTTTGCCAAGAATTACTATAGTCATTTTTAGAACATTTTCATCTCTCCTAACCCTCTATCCTTAGGCATCTACTAATCTACCTCTTATTTCTATAGATTGGCCTGTTCCGGACACTTCATAAAATGGAATTATACAGTATGTGTTTTGGGAGGGGTTGATTTCTTTCCCTTAGCATGCTTTTAAGGTTTATCCACATTGTAGCATATGTCAGTACACTTCATTCTTTTTTATAGCCAAATAATACATCATTGTATGTGGATATACCACATTTTGTTTATTCATTTATCAGTTGATGGATGTTTGTATTGTTTTGCACTTTTTGGTTATTATGAATAGTCCTTCTGTGAACTGTTACAGTCCTGTGTTGTTTCCAGGACCTCCCTCAGATGCTTTAAGTCTCTGACATAAAAATGCCACAGTATTTGCATATAACCTGTATACATTCTTCTATATGCATTACATGATCTCTAGATTACTTGTAATATCTAATATAACCCAAGTGCTCTGTAAATAGTTGTTATACTACATATTGCTTAGAGAATAATGACAAGGGAAAAAAGTCTGTACATAGTATAGACACAACTTTTCCCCCCGAATATTTTCAATCTGCAGTTGGTTGAATCCATGGATATGGAGCGCTGACTATATATACCTAGGAGTGAAATTGCTGGGTCATGTGATACTCCGTGTTTAAACTTTTGAGGAACTGCAAGACTGTTTTCCAAAGTGACTGCATCATTTTATTTTCCCACTAGCAGTGTACAAAGGTTCACATTTTTCTGTAATGTCACCAATGCTTTTCATTATCTATCTTTTTAATTATTGCCTTTCTAGTTTGTGTGAAGTGGTGTCAGAAGGAATAGGTTTTTTTTTTTGGTTGGTTTTGTTAGAGATGGGGTCTTGCTGTGCTGTTGAGGCTGTAGTGCAGTGGCTATTCACAGGCATGATCATAGTGTACTGCAGCTTCAAACTCCTAGCCTCAAGCAATTCTCCCACCTCAGCATCTCAAGTATGAAGGGATCGTTTTAATGATGATATTTGTAATTATAATTTTAGATATTGCTTTTGGGGAACAGCTAATCCCAATCTTATACAAATTGACTCAGAGAACAGAAAAAGAGGGAAAGTTACTTTACCTGTTTATCTGGCAAGTTTAGCATTTAAATCTAGAATGGAAAGACTATACAAGGGAAAGTATACTACATTCAGTTTTACTTATGAACACAGACATAACAATTTTAATTGGGATAGGAGTTTAGGATAGTTCAATATTTGAAAACTATCAATTTAATTTATAAGAAAATTTAGGAAAAAATTCTAGATAAATTTGGTAAAACTGTATGTTAAAACTCAATACCCATTAAAGTTTTAAAAAACCACTCTTACACTATGAACAGAAATGAACTTTTTTTCTTACAGTAAAGGCTACCTTTCAAATAGCAAGCATCATGCTTAATAGTGAAACTTCGGAAACATTCTCATTAAAGCCAAGTATAAGACAGATATATCTCTATCAATAAACAAAAAAGAAAGAAAATCCAAAAGGATTGGAAAGGAAGAGAAATGAGATGAGATTCTTCCTAGAAATGTTAAAAGAAATGAACGTACTGTTTGTATTAATAAAAGAATTCAACATTGCTGGATACAAGGTCAGCATTCAAACTAGCAGTAGCCAATTAAAAAATAAAAAATATCTCCTTCATATGAAATTCTATAAAGTACCCAACATTTTATTGAAGGACATAAAATTAGACATGAATAAAAGGCAGGATATACTATATTTTTGGGTGGGAAGTTAAAATTTATTTAGTAGTAAATATTACTGAAAAATTGCTTTGTGAATTTTATGTTGTTTCAGACAAAAATCCCAGTATGATTTTTTTATGTGTGTGGAAAATGACCTTCATGTGCAAAATTAAAGGTTCAAGAATAACCAAGATAGTTTTGGAAGAAGAAAAAGAATGAGGAGGAACTTGCTCTGTTGGATGTCAAGATGAATTTAAAAATTATGGTATTTAGCCCCGGGCATGGTGGCTCATGCCTGTAATCTCAGCACTTTGGGAGGCGGAGGCGGGTGGATCACCTGAGGTCAGGACCAGCTTGGCCACCATAGTGAAACCCCATCTGTACTACAAAAATTAGCTGGGCATGGTGGCATGTGCCTGTAATCCCAGCTACTTGGGAGACTGAGGTGGGAGAATCGCTTGAACCTGGGAGGTGGAGGTTGCAGTGAGCCGAGATCGTGCCATTGCACTCCAACCTGGGTGATAAGAACGACACTCCGTCTCAAAAAATAGAAATAAAAATTATGCTATTTAGATTTAAATACTACATACAATGACAAAGAACAAACTGCTATGCATAACATGGGATAAATCTCTCCCAGACTTAATGTTGAATGAAATTAGTGAGACACAAGGAATACATATTGTACGGTTTCATTTACAGGAAGCTCAAAAACAAGTAGAAATAATCTATAGTGATAGAGATGAGAATTGTGGTCATCTTGGAAGCATGGTACTGATTGGGAGGGATCATGAGGGAGCCTCCTGGAGCATGAGGAATGTTAATAGTTTGGCCTGAGCTGAATCACACAGGAGTATATGTTTTTAAAGGTCAAGCTGTACATTCAGTATTTGTGTGCTTTACGTAAGTACCTCTGTTAAAAAAATTATGGCACTTGAAGTATAGTATTAGTACAGGAAAAGACAAACTAATAAAAGAGAGAGTTCAGAAATGGATTCATACATATTTGGAACATTGGTAAAGGCTACTCCCTGGCAGTAAGGAGAGAAAAAATAGACTCTTAAATTGGTTTTCTAGATGGGGGGAAAACTAGATCTCTGCTTCAAGCAATATGTGAAAATAAATTCCAGTTGAATTAAATAATACACGTGAAAAACTATTTTTTAGAAAAAGGATAATATAGATGAGTATGCAACTTTAGGATATGGAAGATCTTTAACAAGTCAGGAAAAGAAGAATGAACCATCAAGGATAAAGACATTAAGGGTAAATGATTTTGCTGCCTCAAAAAGAAAAACTTGAGTTTAATAGAAGACATCAGGCTGGGCTTGGTAATTCACACCTGTAATCCCAGCAATCTGGGGAGACCAAGGCAGGTTCACTTGAGGTCAGGAGTGCAAGACCAGCCTGATCCACATGGTGAAACCCTGTCTGTACAAAAAATACAAAAATTAGCCAGGCATGGTGGCACGTGCCTGTAGTCCCAGCTACTCAGAAACCTGAGACACTAGAATCGCTTGAATTCAGGAGGCGGAGGTTGCAGTGAGCCGAGATTGTGCCACCACCCTCCAGCCTGTGCTCGGAAAAAAAAAAAAAGACATCATAAACCAAACTAAAAGATACATGACATACCTAGGAGGAGACACACACAATGTCTTTAATATTCGGTGGATTTGTGTCCAGACTATATAAAGATCAAAAGAATAAGATGATACATATAAAATGAACAATGGATATAAAGGCAATTAGCAGCAGAGGAAACGGAATTGGAATGGCTAATGAACTGGAAAGATGCTTAGTCTCATTTGTAGGGAAGTGCAGTTGAAAACATATGAGCTATCAATTTTCACCCATTAGATTGCAAAGCTTAGGATGGGATGTTATACAGTTGAAAATGTGCATACTCTATTATCTAGCAGTTAATTACTATTCAAGGTGTTAGTCTAGAGAAACCTGAACACCTGCCCAAGGAGGAATGTACATGGATATTCATGTGGAAAAAATAATCTAAATGCCTGTCAGTAGGAAGGCATGAATAAAGAAGATAAAATTATACAATGGAGAATTACCTAGATCTATATTTAGGCTATTATTAATTAGTATTTATTTCAATTTGAGAAACACTTTGTACTTTCTATGTCCAGGTTCTGTATTGTTTTAAGCCCTTTATGGATCTTAACTGTTGTAATCCTCATGAAAAGTCAAAGAGGTACTATCATCATATTCATTTTGCATATGGGAATACTGAAGCATAGAGGGGTAAATAACCTCCTCACTCTCATAGCTAGTAAATAGCAGAGCCAAGATTTGAAGGTAGGATTGGAACCTAAGTTGTCTGGCTTCAGAGTCCACTATACCATGCTACCTTTTGATGTGTATGAATATGGAGATACCTCCTAAATGTAAGGAAAAGTTCATTTCAGAATGATGTGTATAATGTGATCTCATTTACCCAAACTTATGACAGTGGTTGCCTCTGGATGTGATTGCAAGGTGAGGGAGATACACTGATGATGGTGAAAGGAAACTAGCTTTATGGAACTGCATGCTTTTCCTTAAAGAAGATGTATATTACTTTATAGCTTTTAAAATACTTATATGGAATATAGGTATGTGCTTATTTTTGCAAAAAGAAACACTGGAAAGATTGACCTTTGTTGTTTTAATCTTCATTTCTTCTTGATACTGGTTTATGGTAGAAAAAGAGATTAGCTTGGTTCTGATGCAGTAGAGCAGCAGATAAGCACTGGGTGCTAGGGATAGGAAGGAATAGTTTTCAGCCTCTCTCTTTAAGGAGTTCAGCTTTACAGGGAAAGAGATAAGGAAAATAATTTTGATTCAGTTGATACATGCAAATCTGTTTTCTGCCTTGTTTCTCTATCCTTGTCACTTTCCCTCCAAATACAAATAGGAGAAGGAGGAAATGTCTTGATTTGGAGCACGGGAAACAGGCAGTGAAATACTGATGAAGATCCCACTTCTATTCTTTTACGAAACTACCAGAGTGTAAACTCTGTAATGGTCAGATATCGTAGCTTGTTCACCATCTTATCTCCTACATTTAGTATAATGCCTTTTGCTTAGTAAACTCCTAGAGATGTTTGAATGGATAACTGATGCACTTTCAGATGTCACTCTCAAATTAAAGCATCTTAACCCAAAAGTTCTCCTTAAACTGTTTGAGATACCTTCCATTGATTCCATTTCTTCCATTGGTTGTCAGGCACTAAGGTAATTTAACTGAGAATGCTATATAACCTTGAATTGCTATGTGCCAAAGAATTCTGACTTGAGTAATGTTTTAATCTGTAGGAAATGTTGGGTCTCAAAAATCTATTTTATTTTTAACTGTGCTGAGTCTAATCCTTTTTTTTAAGCTAATAGTCTTTTAATATTGGAATAGTACAGTTGGTTTTCTCAGTCAGTATTACTGTATTCTGTGTATTTGAGTTAGTGTTAGCTTGTAAAACTGTTATGTTCTGTGTTTTGAAATTCTCAACTTCCTAAAACCACATTTTCTTCAAGTTTTCTGATAGGACCATAGACTGTTTCTGGATGGTACTAGTGTTTATAATATGAGAATTCTAGTGCCTTTTGAAATCTGTTATGGTATTGCATAAAAAGTAATGGTACTATTTCATTTCATCCTAGTGAGAAAGGTGTGTGGATTTTCTGGTGGTAAATTGGAGTCTATGTATGTGTGATCCTCCCAACAGAGTGAATTTAAATATCTAAAGATTACTGAGAAAGGATAAACTTGAATAAATCATAGTGAACAATGTTTATGTCACTTTTTAAAGTTTTAACACTTGTAATTGAGTAAATCCTGAAACAAAGCATATTATTATGTTTGATAGATTTAAACTATTGGTCAAATCCTGTTCCATGTGTACATAGTGTTTCTTTCTTACTCT
The DNA here is from genome assembly GCF_024542745.1 of Macaca thibetana thibetana. Taxonomy (NCBI): domain Eukaryota; kingdom Metazoa; phylum Chordata; class Mammalia; order Primates; family Cercopithecidae; genus Macaca; species Macaca thibetana. Next base: position 38,312,592 of record NC_065588.1, on the reverse strand, counting down.
GTAACCCTTTTGCCAGAGATAACAGGAAGAGAGCCTGGTTACCATTGGGTGGAACAATCCTGCCGGCTCAAGCCTCTGCCTAGAAATTTGGGTCATTCTCTTTTTTGGACAGTCTGGTAAGCTGTCACTGTTTTTCACCTTAAAATCATCTTGTCGAAGAAGATGTACCCAAGAGGAAATTAATACTAAAGGAACAAACAATATTAAATTCAACGAAAACGTTAAAATAGTCAGACGAAATTAAACATGGCTAATCTAGAATTGCACTGTAAAGTGTTTTTTTATATGAAGTATTCAAAATCAGGGTATATTTTATATTTATAGCACATCTTAACTTGAACTAGCCACATTTTAAGTGGTCGGTACCCACATGTAGTTCCTGTATTGAGCAGCACAGACTTAGAGCATTTGAAAAAAGCTTTGGTGTTACGTAGTTCTGCTGTTTGAAAAAAGCTTTGGTGTTACGTAGTTCTGCTGTTACTCCTCAATAAAGATGCCTCAGCTATCTTTTCTTTTTTTATTGCTTCACCTGTTCATGGGCATTCATCTTAACTATTAATCATTGGTAGTCTGAAATCCCGCTATCCATTTCTGAATTTTACAGAGCATTTAGGGCTTTCCATAAGTGTTCCCTGATACCTAGATCTACTTAATTTCTTTAGATAAAATGTGATGTTTCATTCTGATAAACTTTTGTTTTGAGACAGGGTCTCGCTCTGTTGCCCAGGCTGGAGTGCAGTGGTGCGATCTCAGTTCACTGCAACCTCTGCTGCTTGGACCAAGCAATTCTTGCACCTCAGCCTCCCAAGTAGCTGGGATTACAGGCGTGAGCCATCAACACTTGGCTAATTTTTGTATTTTTTTTGTAGAGACAGAGTTTCGCCATGTTTCCTAGGCTGGTCTCAAACTCCTGAGCTCAAAGTGATCCACCTGCCTCAGCCTTCCAAAGTACTGGGATTATAGGCTTCATTCTGATAAGCTTTTAATCAGAATATTGGCTCTGCTTTTTGTCAGAATATCAGACCCTCTACGTGGGCTAGAGTAGGTAGGATTATAATTATCGTCATCTCTCTAAGGAAAGGTCACTAACTTCTTTTTTGCTTTAAAGTCATTGTTCTGAACCAGAAGGATTCCTTACATGATGACTTATATTTTTATAAGGTGAGGCCCAACATTTCACTCTATGGGAGTTGGATATGCTTTCCCTAGATACTAATTGCTGAGAGGTTTTCGAATCAACTCATTTTGTTTTTTACTTCTTTTCCTAGTAGATACTATTTGAGAGTGAATGAGAACCATATCTAGTTTGGTATACCAAGGTATAACATAAGTGACTTAATATTTTGGTAGTCTGTTGCTTTCATCTGTCCTAGATGAGGGACAGTTTAGAAGATTATTTTCAGTAAATGAATTTATAACTTCTAATACTAGTTATCCATGTATCCCAATAGCAACTGAATTTTCTATAATTTATTTCAAATACTCTCAGGCTTTACTCTTGTAAGGTAAGATTAATTGGACTCTGATTATATAAATGTTAAGATTGTGAGGTTTTGGGTGTTACGTGTTTTCTTATGTTGATTATTGTTTAATTTCTATACCCATTGTTAGTGTCTAGTTTTTCTCAGCCTACCTCTTTGTTATACCACCTCTATTCCAGCAGAATCTCAAACGCAATTTTAGTTCTTCCCAACCCTGTTATCCAGGCATACATATTATTTATTGGGCATTTCCCTGCATAGTTAGTGCAGCATTTAGCTGTTACTTACCCCTGAGAAGACAGTAGTGTGGAATTAGCAGTGGCAGGATGTGGAATTAGCAACAAAGTTCCTGGCTTGGAGTTGAAGTGAAGCAAAGAATATTCTTCTTCTTCTCCCATCCACTATGATCACACATTCTATTTAACTTCATTGCCCCTAGCTAGATGAAAGCTGATAGCTGCTAATTTTTGTCACTGGGGTGTTGGACAAATTTTTGAGTTAGAGGAGGGTTCATAGCCAAAGGAAGAACAGCAGTCAGCCTAGAAAAAACACTGGGCAGCACATGGCAGCAGTGACTGCGAACAACCTGCTAAACAGTAGGCTGGGGTTAGAGCAAAGGAGCACTATAATAATTTTCTTACTTGTATTTTCTGTGCTCTAGTTCTATCTATTGTCATGACACTAATTTTTGAAAAAATTCCCCTTTTAAACTCATCACTATTTACTGAGGACAACGAAATGTGAGGTACTTTCTTAGAATTGAACAAAACAGACACTGCCTTCTCAAGTGGTGATTACTTGATACCCTCTTGAAATCTTTAGTAACTCTCCATTCCTGTTTAAATCTCCACTGCCCTCAGGTCCAAGTCAGACTCATCAGCTTTGTCTTTGAGCTTCAACAGGGACAATGACTGGTGGTATTGGTTTGCTCATAGTCTTGTTTTGTTTAGTCCCTTCAATGTTGGCCTGTACCATGTTTCAAAGAAATTTAATGGCTATCATTAAAAAATCAAGAGCTTTCACTTGGAATTTCATATTTCCATCTTCTTTTTTTTAAAAAGGAAGATGTAGCAACACTGAGCTACCTTTGTTCATTGCAACAGTCTGCACCATTTAGTTGGGGCTTTTGCTTTCCACAGTCCCTGTTGCCTCCTGGGTTTTTCTTGTACCTGGTCCTCTTTATTCCTTTTTATTACTTACCTACTCTCTGTAGATAATTCAACTTGCAACCCTTGTTCTAGATAATCTGGTCCCTCACTACTATAAACTAACTTTCTTTTCTTTATTATGAAACTCTGGTATAACCAAAGGGATATCCTCTTTAACATGTTCCACACTCCTTAACATGGCTTGCAAATCGTTTCATGTTCTGGTTCCTGTTTATTTCTTCAGCCTTACCTCTTTCCATTCACCTGTATAAAGTTATGTCCCAGCCATATGTGTCACCCACTTATAGGTGGTGTGCTCTCCTCTTTCTGGCCTTTACACACATGCTAATCTCTTAATCTCTGGGTGCTGTTTTGCCTGTCCTCCCATTCTTTTTTTTTTTTTTTTTTTTTTGAAATGGCGCCTTGCTCTGTCACCCAGGCTGGAGTGCAGTGGCGCGATCTCGGTTCACCTTACTGCAACCTCCATCTCCTGGGCTTCAGCAGTTCTTCTGCTTCAGCCTCCCAAGTAGCTGGGATTACAGGCGTGTACCACCACACTCGGCTAATTTTTGTGTCTTTAGTAGAGACGGGGTTTCACCATGTTGGCCAGGCTGTTCTCCAACTCCTGACCTCTGGTGATCCACCCACCTCGGCCTCCCAAAGTGCTGGGATTACAGATGTCAGCCACCGTGCCTGTCCCTGTTCTCCCATTCTCTGTCGCTGCCCCAGTAACCCCTGCCTTCCACTCCTACCCACCACCAGTTTAGTTAATTTCTATTCACTTCAATTCTTAATTTAGGTGTTATATCCTTCAGAAAGCCTTCTGTGCTCCTATAGGATCTGCTTAGGTACCCATCCTCTGTATTTCCATAGCTGCCTGAATTTAACCCCGTCTCAACGCACCATGACTGGTTTGATGGTCTATTCTCTACAGTGTTCTGTAGCCTTTTTGAGGGCAGAACTGTGTCTTCACCTTTGATTTCTAATGCCCATCATAAAATAGGTACATTGTAAATATGTAATGAATGGATGACTCACTAGGCTCTTTTAATAATCATTAATTCTGAGCCTATGTGGTTTCTATTGTACGGAATATTGTTTTCATCCTTTCAACTCTTCTTCATCCTCTAAGCTTCTACTAGGGGACTATCCCTAACAAGATACTTCTTTTCCTGGCCTGTTTTAGTACTAGGCCTTTTCCTTCTTTAAATTCTGGTAATACTTTTTAGAAATCTTGTTTTAGCATTTGGCATTTGTTTCCTGTACGTGACTTTAAATTGAAGTTACATTTAATGCCACAATTTCATTCTTAAGGTATTAAAATTTGTCAGTAACCTGTGCTTTACGTGATAGTATATTGCCAGCTAAAATAATGTATCCATTGATTAGATCGATTCATGAGTCAAACCTTTATTACTTTCTTGGATATTGTTCCTCATTTACAGAGAACTTGGACATCTAGCCAGAAGTTTTTCTCTCTACCTAGGTTTCTTTATCCATTTTGAACTTCTCCCATAATAGCACTTAGTGGATGTACTTCAATTGCTTGTGTATTTTTGTGTTTCTCACACTGAACTATAAGGGCTGAAACGGTATCATATTAAAACTACCTGTTGGTATAATGTTTTAACTAATATTGGAGTTTAGAAGATCTTGATGTTCAAAAGATGTGTTTGATATATGTCTATAAAGTGTTTTCAGTAAGCTAGGCATGATCATCTCATTTATTTACATGTGGACTATTAGTTACACAGCTTCATTTGCATATCTTCTAGACATCTCAAACTTACGCAAAATTGAACTTACGTATGTTTGCATGCGTGAGTGGGTATTTCTGTATACCTGTAACATAGGGCTTAGACCATAGGTAGTATTTAGTAAATGTTCATTAAGTGAGAATGACTGTACAACACCAAAAAAATTTTATGTTACTGATTTAGAATATTATAGGACATAGTTAGGTATATAAGAATGGCTTAGATTTATTTATTTATTTATTGTGCAGTGGCACAATCTCAGCTCACTGAAACCTCTGCTTCCTGATTTCAGGTAATTTTCCTGCCTCAACCTCTCCTGAGTAGCTGGGATTACAGGCGCTTGCCACCACACCTGGCTGATTTTTGTATTTTTAGTAGAGATGGGTTTTCACCATGTTGGCCAGACTGGTCTCGAACTCCTGACCTCAGGTGATTTGCCTGTCTCAGCCTCACAAAGTGTTAGGATTACAGGTGTGAGCCACACTGGCCAGCTTAGATTTATTTTACTTCACAACTTGTAGCGTAGAGCTTGCAGGGCTGGAAGTTGCTCTGGGTGAGTCATTGAGTGAGTAGTGAATGAATGTGAAGGAAGGCCCAGGAAATTACTGTAGATTTTATAAACACTGTACAGTTAGGCTACACTAAATTTATTTTTAAAATTTTATTTATTCAGCAATAAATTAACATAGCTTAATGTAATGTTTTTACTTTATAAGCTTATTAAGTTTTTTTACTATTTTCACTCTTTTGTAGTGACACTTAGCTTAAAATGCAAACTCACTATACAACAGTACAAAAATACAGGTATTTTCTTTCTTTATATCCTTATTCTGTGTGCTTTCTCCATTCAAAAATTTTTTACTTTATTACTTTTTAAACTGTTAAAAATGAAGACACGGACACATACATTAGCCTAGGCATACAGAGTCAGGATCATCAATATCACTGTCTTCTTGAGAACTCTGCCTTGTCTCACTGGAAGGTCTTCAGGAGTAATAACATGCATGGAGCCATCATCTCCTTTGATAATGGCTGGTCAGACGTGGTGGCTCATGCCTGTAATCCCAGCATTTTGGGAGGCCGACACAGGCAGATCACTTGAGCCCAGGAGTTGGAAACCAGCCTGGGCAACAGGGCAAAACCCTGTCTCTACAAAAATACAAAAAAATTAGCTGGATGTTCATGCATCTGTAGTCCCAGCTACTCAGGAGGCTGAGGTGGGAGGATCACTTGAGCGCAGGAGGTCAGGGCCAGCTGCAGTGAACAATGATCGCACCATTGGATTCTAGCCTGAGTGACAGAGTGAGATGCTGTCTCAGCAAAAAACAAAAACAACAATGCTTTCAGGAATACCTCCTGAGGGGCCTGCCGCAGGTTGTATACAGTTATAAATACAAGGAACATACTCTGAAATAGCAATAAAAAGTATAGTAAATACATAAACTAGTAACAGTCATTTATTATCATTGTCAAGTTTTATGGACGATACATAATTGCGTGTATTTTTTTTTTTTTTTTTGAGAGGGAGTCTCATTCACTCTGTCGCCTAGGCTGGGGTGCAGCAGCGCAATTTCGGTTCACTGCAGCTTCCGCTTCCCCAGTTCAAGTGATTCTTCTGCCTCAGCCTCCCAAGTAGGTGGGATTACAGGCATGCACCACCACACCTGGCTAATTTTTGTATTTTTAGGAGAGACAGGGTTTCACCATATTGACCAGGCTGGTCTCAAACTCCTGGCCTCAAGTGATCTGCCCCACTCGGCCTCCCAAAGTGCTGGGATTACAAGTGCGAGCTACCGTGCCCGGCTGGTATGTGCTATACTTTTATATGACAGGCAGCACAGTAGGTTTGTTTATATCAGCATCACTGCAAACACACGAGTACTATGTGATATGACAGCTTCTTCACCAGGTGATAAGTATTTGTCAGCTTCATTATCTTAGGGAACCACTTTCACATATGTGGTTTGTTGTTGACCAAAATGTTGTTAGGGAACATGGACTATATGTTTAAAAGTAACTTTGCAAAGAACCAGAAGTAAACTATGTAACTCCAAAATTGGGTAGGAGAAGAGGAGGACTGATAGTACTGCCTTGACCAAAATCTTTAAATCCATTCACTTCTATCTCTACCATTTGTCAGCTACCCTAAGCCACCATCTCTTTTCTGGGCTACTCTAATAGTGTACTACTTAGTTTCTCCAATTCCATTTGTGTTTTAAAAATTAAAATATAATGGAAGTCACTTACATCCTTAAAAGTATTTCAAGGTACTTATTGTACCTAGAATAAAATCTGAGTTGTGTTGTTTTGTTTTGTTTGAGACAAGGTCTTACTGTGTTGCCCAGGCTACAGTGCAGTGGCATGATCACAGCAGTCTTGACCTCCCAGGCTCAAGTGATCCTACCACCTCAGCCTCCTGGGTAGCTGGGCCCACAGGTGTGTGCCCCCATGCCCAACTATTTTTTTTTTTTATTTGTAGAGATGAGGTCACACTGTGTTGCCCAGACTGGTCTTGATTTCCTGGACTCAGGAGATCCTCCTGCCTCCGCTTCCCAAAGTGTTGGGATTACAGGCATGTGCTGCGACACTCAGCCAAAATCTAGGTTCTTTAACATGGCTCATAAAGCCCTTCTTGGCCTTGTCTGCCTGTCTCTCAAGTTTTATCTCATGTAATTTTTCCCCTTATTCAATATTCTTCAGCCTTACTAACTTTCTTTCAGTTTCTGTAACACTCTTTGTATTATTTAAATTTAATTGTATCTTTTTTTTTTTTTTTTTTTTTTTTTGAGATGGAGTCTTGCTCTGTTGCCCAGGCTGGAGTGCAGAGGCACAATCTTGGCTCACTGCAGCCTCCTCCTCCTGGGTTCAAGTGAGCACGACCGGCTAATTTTTGTATTTTTAATAGAGATGGGATTTCACCATGTTGGCCAGGCTGGTCTTGAACACTCCTGACCTCAAGTGATTCTCTCACATTGGCCTCCCTAGATGCTGGGATTATAGGCATGAGCCACCGTGCGTGGCCAAATCTTTCTTGCTTCTTATTCAGCCCCACTCCTGTTAGAACCTCTCATGGTATTGGGTAGGGTGGGGAAAAGTGAACACCACAGTTTGTAATTATATATATGTAGCTATTGTTTTTTATTACCATTGTATTCCTAACACTAAGCATGATGCTTGGCACATAGTATGTGCTCAGTGTAAAATAAGTGTATAGCAAAAGAAGGAAAACAAGGAAAAATTCAGAGAAAACATGAAAACAAGATCGGACATGCTTGTTAAAAGTGTAAAGGCCCATGATATAGCTCAGCTATTAAGGAACATTTACATTAGATTAAATACAAAGCCCACCTATACACGTAGTGTTTAGAAACACACTAGAACAGAATTACTAGGGGGATTGGAAATAAATGGGTGGTCAAAACAAGATACTAGGCAAATATAAGCAAAAAAAAAAAAAATCAGTAGATTCGTATTATTAGAAAAAGTTGAATTAAAAGCAATAAACATCAAGTAAGAAAAAGAGACACTGTGATAATCCAGGGTATAGTTTCTGATATAAAGAGGGCCACAGATCTTTACTTTTTAAAGATGAAGCACAAAAGTATTTAGAGTGAAAACTATATAAATTCAGGGAAGGAGAGAGAGACAGTAATGGGAGTACTTTAACAGCAATGGTAGACTTTAAAAACATTTTCAGTCCTTGCTTCATCAAAGAAATAAATATGATATAAAGAATCGGAGTCATATAATTTGTCTGTCTGATTTATAAGGTTGATGTAATAAATGTATCATTCTGTTATTGTAAAGAGAAATAAATTCCCCTCAGAACATTTTAAAAGATAGGTTATATTTTTAAAACTTTTAAGTAGGTTACATTGTATTATAAAGAAAGCTGAAAAAATATTAAAAAGTAGAAATATTATTAACCACATCCTCTACAATGAAATTTTAGGTTGACAACAAAAGTGAGAGCCAGAAACCAAACTACCAAACCTTTCCAAATCCCAAAACAAAAACCTCAGTTACTTGAATTTAAAAATGTAAAATTATTGTCCTTGAAAAATGAAAAAACTTAATTCAAAGGTCTAAAGATACTGCAGACTGGCAACTGCAGTAGAAAATAATTACAATAAAAATGAAAGACACGAATGACATACAGGATACAAGTAAAATTATTTCTAAGAATTTCATTACTAGAAAATGAAAACAAATTAAACCCTCAATGAAAGAATTTAATACAACAATAACAAAATAAACCTAAGGAAGGCTGGAAAAGTAATTGGTGAAGATAAAGGATAGTAAATAATGAATTAGAAAACAGAAAAAATAGTTAAGATAAATAAAACAGAACTTGTCCTTTAAGAGAAAAGTAAGACTAGCTAGCAATCTTTTTTTTAACAAAGGGAGAAAGTACAAAAAGCAAAACCATGATTATGAAAAAGAAGTAACTATAGATATAAACAGTATAAACAATTATTTTTTATTTTATTATTTATTTTTTTGAGACAGGATTGCACTCATCCTGTTGCCCAGGGTGGAGTGCCGTGGTGCTGTCACAGCTCACTGCAGCTTCTGCCTCCCAGGCTCAAGAGATCCTCCTTCCTCAACTTCCAAAGTAGCTAGGACTACAGGCTCACGCCACCATGCCCAGCTCATTTCTAAAATTTTTTTAGAGATGTGGTCTTGCTGTGTTGCCCAGGCTGGAATCAAACTCCTGGCTTCAAGTGATCCTTTGGCCTCAGTCTCTCAAAGTGCTGGATTACAGACGTAAACCACCACATGCAGCAAAAACAATCTTAATAAAATGATAAAAGCAAATTGTTACGGCATTGTATAATGTATTAAAACAGCATATTTTGATTACAATTTGTGTTCAACGCTTTCAGAATTAAATGTAGCTGCTTTTATTATTTAGAAAGTATATGCTGTAGTGAATACATACACTATTGACCTGTTTTCTTGTGCTGATCATTTTTATGTGAATTATTAACAAAATGTGCTTATCCTAGAGTAATTTTCTTCTGATGCATGTTATCTGTAGCATACACCATCAGTTGGTACTTATGAAACCACATCTAATATTAGTATTAACCTAAGAAACAATCAGAAATGTAAAATTTCCTAAGATTTTATATTTGCTGCAAAAAAGGCATATACTATATGTTTAATCTATAATGTATGTATCATTTAAATATCAGATACATATAGACAATATATGTTTGTGTACCTGTGCACAGTCACATATACACAAGTCTAACTAGCAAACTTTAACATTCCTGCTACTGTGCATCATCATGCTCTCAGGCCCCTAGTGGTTCTCCTTGCTTCCGGTCTGTCCCTGATGCCCTTGCATTGTCATCGGGGTGGATTTGAAAATGAATTCAGTGTTTTAAACCTTTAATTATAGGACATTTCAAATATCTGCAAAAACAGAACAGCATTAAAAAATCCTGATAAAGATTGAATGTGTGATAGATAACTGCCTGTTGTTTCTGATTCAAATTCCAGGCTCCAGACCAGTTAATATATCATTAGAATTCTCCATATCCTGCCTCTAACTTGCCTTTCCAGCTTATCTCTTGTTATAATCTCAGTATGTAGTTGTAGTTGATTATTTACTAGTAGGTTTTCTGAAAAAGATTTGGAAATTTTATACATCTTCTTGACATGGTGACTTTGCTCATAGTGCTCTCTCTACCTTAACTGCCCTGCTTTTCAGCTCTGTCTGTTGAAATTCTACACACACTCTAGGCTCAGTTTAAAAATCATCTCTACAGGAAGGATTTCCTGACACATTTCTACTCTGACTCTCCCACTTGTAGGTATAGTCTCAGCATTACCTACCCTCTCGTATTTATTCAACAAATACTTGAAAGTATACTACGTTCTGAGTCATTACTGGATTCATCCTGTGTGTTTCCCCTACTAAATTGAGACTCCATGATGTTAAGAACTATCTATCTTCATCTTTTAGTCTCCTCTTGTGTTTAGCACAGTACCTTGCACATTATAGAAGCTTTGAAGTGAGTAGTGTCTCAACAGTGAACTTTTGTGGGTTTTTTTTGTAAATAGGTTGTTGCATAATAAAATTGTACATGTGAATACTTAGAACATTTTTTAAATTAAAAAAAAAAAAAACCATTTCTGGCTGGGCGCTGTGGCTCACACCTGTGATCCCAGCGCTTTGGGAGGCAGAGGTAGGTGGATCACATGTGGCTAGGAGTTCAAGACTAGCCTGACCAACATGGCGAAACCCTGTCTCTACTAAAAATACAAAAATTAGTGGGCATGGTGGTGCATGCCTGTAATCCCAGCTACTCGGTAGGCTGAGGCATGAGAATTGCTTGAGTATGAGAGGCAGAGGTTTCAGTGAGCCAAGATTGTACCACTGCACTCCAGCCTGGGTGACAGAGTGAGACTCTGTCTTAAAAAAAAAAAAAAAAAAAAAAGCAAAGTATATATATATTTCAAAGTTTAGAGCATATAACTAAGGACAAAGAAGATAATTAAATGATCTTAGAAACCAAGAAATAATGACAGACTAAAATATTTTTGGATATATTGATTTATTCTGTTCATTTGATTAACTCTATTCCCATTCCTCTCCCTTTTTCTCTCTTCTGTATTCCTCTTTCTCACATCAGAAACCACTGTCTTTTCACATGTTTTTGATAAACAGATTTATTATCTATTTTTGTGTGACAGACTACCCCAAAACATTTATTTTCTCACATTTCCTGTGAGTCAGGAATTTGGGAGCAGCTTAGCTGGGTGATTCTGGCTCTGGGTTTCTCCTGAGGGTGCAGCTAAGATGACAGCTGAGGCTGCAGTTACCTGACAGCTTGACTCAGCTGGAACATTTTCTTCCAAGATGGCTCATAGGGCTGCTTGAGTGTCCCCGTGACATAAGAGCTGGCTTCCCCCAGAGTGAATGATCCAGGAGTGAACAGGGTGAAAGTCACAGTGTCTTTTATGACTTAGCCCCAGAAATCTCACTGTGTAATTTCTGCAGTGTCCTGGTTATACAAGTCAGCCATATTCAGTGTGGGAAGGCCAAGGGCATGAATGCAAGAGATGTGAGCCTCAAAGAATAAGAACAAATAGTTATTATTTATTAATACTTATTTATAAGACAATGTGTTAAGGTATTTTCATGCTGTATATATTTTACTCCTCAGAATTACTGTTTTATAAAAGAGAAATGAGGATTTTTACCTAAGTATCAGAGTAGGATTTGAATTCAAGCAATCTGACTTCAGAACCAGGCTCTTAAATGTTATGCCATTGTATCTCAATCTTTAGTATTCTTGAAACACAAAGAATATAGAAGCATACCACTAATTTTTGGTAAGTTAAAAAAAAAAAAAAAGATTACATCTTAAGTAATAAAAACAAGCTGGGCTTAGTGGCTCATGCCTGTAATCCCAGCACTTTGGGAGGCCAAAGCAGGAGGATGGCTTGAGGCCAGGAATTTGAAACCAGCCTGGGCAACATGACAGAACCCCATCTCTACAAAAATTTTATTAAAAATCAGCTGGGCATGGTTGTGAGCACCTGTAATACCAGTTACTTGGAAGGCTGAGGTGGGAGGATTGCTCGAGCCCAGGAGTTTGAAGTCACAGTGAGCTATGGTTGTGCCACTGCACCCCAGCCTGGGTTACACAGCAAAACCCCATTGGTCAGTCAATCAGTAAATAAATAGAATAAAAAATAAATAAAAATATAAAATAGTAATAATGAATAATTAGTACTTAAAATAATCATTATTCATAATAAACCAAATCTGTGAAATCGGTATTGTATACTAGGTTCTATGTAGGGCTCATGAGTTTGAACTGTATATATCAGGTTCCCCATTTAGTATGTTTCATTTCCTCTCAATTTCTACTACCTCCTATGCTAATTTAAAATTATAGTTTGCTGAATTGGTGGCAAGCAATGGCTTGCTCAGATAATACTGAATATTCAGATTGAACTTTACCCAGAAATTAAGGATAATTTCCTACCGATGAGTGTTTCTTTTACCCTCAGACTCTTTATGAGCTTTGTCCCTCTAAAATGCTAGCAGTCTGAATATTCCAAATTGAGGCATTGGCAAATTTAATACTAATCTGCTTCCTGGTTACTTCTAGTGGGAAAGTTAATTTCTTTTCTTTTTTTCTTTTTGATATTCAGGAGTCTTGCTCTTGTCACCCATGCTAGAGTGCAATGGAGTGATCACTGCAACCTCCGCCTCCTGGGTTCAAGTGATTCTTCTGCCACAGCTTTCCTAATAGCTTGGGATTACAGGCACCCGCCACCGTACCCAGCTAATTTTTGTATTTTTAGTAGAGACAGGGTTTCACCATGTTGGTCACGCTGATCTCAAACTCCTGACCTCAGGTGATCCACCCCCCGACCGCCCTCAGGAAAGTTACTTTCTTGATCAACCCTTATACACCATATTTGATATTTATTTATTTATTTATTTATTTATCTATTTATTAATTTTGAGACGGGAGTTTTTTCTGTCACCCAGGCTGGAGTGCCATAGCGCCATCTCGGCTCGCTGGCAACCTCCGCCTCCCAGGTTCAAGCTCCTGCCTCAGCCTCCCGAGTGGCTGGGATTACATGTGTGTAGCACCACGCCTGGCTAATTTTTTTTGTATTTTTAGTAGAGACAGGGTTTCACCATGTTAGCCTGGTTTCAAACTCCTGGTCTCAGGTGATATCCCTGCCTTGGCCTCCCAAAGTTCTGGGATTACAGGCATGAGCCACCACGCCCAGCATTTTTGTTTGTTTGTTTGTCTTTGGAGACAGTTTGGCTCTGTCGCCCAGGCTGGAGTACAATGGCGCAATCTCAGCTCACTGCAATCTCTGCCTCCTGGGTTCAAGCAATTGTCTTGCCTTAGCCTCCTGAGTAGATGGGATTATAGGCATGCACCACCATGCCTGGCTAATTTTGTATTTTAGGGGTTTCACCATGCTAGCCGGGCTGGTCTCAAACTCCTGACCTCAGATGACCCACCTGTCTCGGACTCCCCAAAGTGTTGGGATTGCAGGCGTGAGGCACCACTCCCGGCCCAGCCTGACTTTTTAAAATTAAAAAAATAAATTTATTGTATTGTGCCCTATATCTAGAACACTGCAGTAAAACAAATATCACAATAAAGCAAGTTATACGAAGTTTTTGGTTTCCTAGTTCATATAAAAGTTATGTTTATACCATACTGTAGTTTGTTAAATGTGTAATAATAGCCTTATGTCCAAAACAACAATGTATATACCTTAATTTAAAAATACTTTATAGCTAAAAAATTCGAATGACCATCTGAGCTTTCAGCTAGCTGTAGTCTTTCTGCTGGTAGAGGGTCTTGTCTTGATGTTGACGGCTGCTGAGTGATCATGTTGGTGATTGCTGAAGGTTGGGGTGGCTGTAGCAGTTTTAAAAATTGAAGTTTTCTGTATTGATTAACTCTCCTTTCATGAAAAGATTTCTCTGTAGCATGCAGTGCCGTTGCATAGCATTTTACCCACAGCAAAACTTCTTTCAAAATTTGAGCCAGTCCTCTCAAGCCCTGTTGCTTCTTTGTCAATTAAGTTTATGTAATATTCTAAATCCTTTGTTGTCATTTAAACTGTGTTCACAGCATCTTCACCAGACCAGGAGTTGATTCCATATCAAGAAATCACTTTGTGTGTTAATCTGTAATAAGCAGCTCCTCATCTGTGAAAGCTTGATCTTGAGATTGCAGCAATTCAGTCACATCTTCTTGTTCTACTAATTCTAGTTCTGGTTTTTTGTTTTTGTTTTTGCTACAAAGTCTGGCTCTACTGCCCAGGCTGGAGTGCAGTGGCGCAGTCTTGGCTCACTGCAGCCTTCGCCTCCCGGGCTCAAGCCATCCTCCTGCCTCAGCTTCCCAAATAGCTGGAACTACAGCTGTGCAACACCAAGCCCAGCTAATTTTTTGCATTTTTGGTAGAGACAGGGTTTTGCCGTATTGGCCAGATCTGGTCTTGAACTTGTGAGCTCAAGTGATCTACCCTCCTTGGCCTCCCAAAGTGTTGGGTTATAGGCGTGAGCCACCATACTACCGTAATTCTAGTTCTCTTGCTATTTCTACCACATCTGCTGTTACTTTCTCCACTGAAATCTTGAACCATTCAAAGTCATCCATGATAATTAGCATCAACTTCTACCAAACTCCTGTTCATGTTGATATTTAGACCTCCTTCCATGATTCACAAATGTTCTTAATGACATCTAGAATGGTGAAGCCTTTCCAGAAGATTTCAATCTACTTTGCCCAGATCCATCCAAGGAATCACACTATCTGGCAGCTATAGCCTTATGAAATGTATCTCTAATATAATGAGACTTGAGGGCCGGGCGTGGTGGCTCATGCCTGTAATCCCAGCACTTTGGGAGGCCACGGTGAGTGGATCACCTGAGGTCGGGAGTTCGAGACCAGCGCAGTCAACATGGTGAAACCCCGTCTCTACTAAAATATAAAAATTAGCCAGGCGTGGTGGTGCATGCCTGTAGTCCCAGCTACTTGGGAGGCTGAGGTAGGAGAATCGCTTGAACCCGGAAGGTGGAGGTTGCAGTGAGCCAAGATGGTGCCACTGCACTCCCGCCTGGGTGATAGAGTAAGACTCCGTCTCAAAAATGGTAATAATAAGACTTTAAAGTTGAAATTACTCCTGGATCCATGGGGCTGCAGAATGGATGCTGTGTTAGCAGGCATGAAAACAGCATTAATCTCCTTGTACATGTCCATTAGAGCTCTTGGGTGACCAGGTGCATTATTAAAGAGCAGTAATATTTTGAAAGGAATCTTTTTATCTGAGCATAGGTCTCAATAGTGAGCTTAAACAGTGAGCTAAATATTTTAAATTCAGGTCTTAACAGTGAGCTGAATATTTTAAATTCAGTATACTATGCTGTAAACAGATGTGCTATCATCCAGACTTTGTTGTTTCATTTATAGAGCACAGGCAGAGTAGATTTAGCATCATTTTAAAGGGTCTAGGAATTTTGGAATGGTCAGTGAGCATTGACTTCAACTTAAAAGTTACCAACTGCATTAGCCCCTAACAAGAGAGTCAACCTGTTCTTTGAAGCTTTGAATTGAGGCATTGACTTTTCCTCTCTAGCTCTGAAAGTCCTAGATGGCATCTTCTTTCAACAGAATGCTTTTTTGTCTACATTGAAAATCTGTCGTTTAGTGTAGCCACTTCTATCAGCTCTCTTAGCTAGATCTTCTGTATAACTTGATGCAGTTTTTATATAAGCACTTGCTGATTCACTTTGTAATTTTTTCATATGAAGGTGGCTTGACTTTTCTGCAGCTTCCTCACCTCTTTCAGCCTTCATAGAATGGAACTGAGTTAGGGTCTTGCTGTGGATTAGGCTTTGGTTCAATGAAATGTTGTGACTGGTTTGATCTTTTATCCAGGTGAAAACTTTTCTCCATATCACAGTAGTAAGGCTGTTTTGCTTCCTTAATATTTTTGTGTTCCCTGGAGTAGCATTCTAAATTTTCTTCAACAATTTTTCCTTTATAGTCACATCTTGGCTGACTGGCACTAAAGGCCTAGCTTTTGGTGTGTCTTGGCTTTTGACATGCCTTCCTCACTAAGCGCAATCATTTCTAGCTTTTGATTTAAAGCGAGAGATGTATGCCCCTTCCTCGCACCTGAACAATTATTAGACACCATTATTGAGTTATTAATTGGCCAAATTTTAATATCGTCGTGTCTCAGGGAAGAGGGAGGCTCAAGGAGAGGGAGAGACAGGGAACAGCTGGTCAGTGGAGCAGCCAGAACACAAACACTTACCAGTTTAGTTGACCGTCATATACAGGTGTGGGCCTTGGCTCCTCAAAACAATTACAGCAGTAACATCAAAGATCACCAATCATAGATCACCATACCAGATGTAATAATAATGAAAACATTTTAAGAATTACAAACATGTGACACAGAGACAACTTTTACATGCTGTTGGAAAAATGACGCTAATACCTTGCTGGGCACAGGATTGCCACAAACCTTCAATTTGTAAAAAGTAATAATGTAATGCATAATAAAATGAGGTGTGCTCTTGTGTTCTTGCTATTTAAGATTTTTGTTGTTTGTCCTGATATGGATATCACTTAAGCAGTGGTCTAGAAATTATATATGATCATTTAAGATACTTTCAGTTTTTTGAAATGTAAATTCTTTTTCCTGCAATAGCCAGTTTATATTAAGATGGAAAATTCAATATATTCAATAATGTTTTCTTTCTGTGGAAAAAACATTACGACCATTCTGACCACATTGAGTGTGGGAAGTGTATTTTTGATTGCCAATTACATACTGAGGTTTAAAGCAACGTGGAGATTAGGCAATCATTTGCAACCTCTTCTATAACTTTGTATCTACACAGGTAAAGTTCTGATTCCAGCTCATCTTTTCCAATGATATTGTAGTTCAGTTTATGTTATAGTTTCACTCTACTAGAAATAACTTTTCTTTCAGTTTTGATGTGATAAACCAGAAGTCATTGTTCATGTCTTTCTCAAATAGATTGTCTATAGAGAGCTGATTGATTTTTTTTTTTTACATTTGTGTTTTGTTCCAACTGTAAAGCAAAAATACCTGTTACCATGTTACAGTGTTAACTCTTCTACATTGCATGCTATCAGCATTATAAAATAGCCGGCCACATCGTATGTTAACAGAATTTTGTGCCTTCTGCTTCCTCGTCAAACATGTCATGAACTTTGTGAATTTTTTTAAAAGCTTCTTTATTATGTGTTTTGTATTATAAGTACAACTATAAATGATGCTTTTGTAGTTTTAACCTTTATTTGTGAAATAATTCATCAGTTTACATAGAAGAGCATATTTTGTCCTTGTTTTATAAAACATACTGAAGTTTGGCATTACTTTGTTTGGCAGAGAGGTACTTTATGTTGAAAATTATTGAAAACCTTTGATGTTTCATGCCACTATTTGAAATAAGATTACATTAGATAACACTGGCCACTTTGCTTTGTAAAACAAGCAAAATGTAAAATGTAAAAAACTATTAAAAAACAGTTTTCAGATACTTGTTTGTACACTTCTCATTCACACTTTTCTAGGTACTTGGCATAAACATCAGTTATAAATTCATTTACCCAGTTCGTACTGATTGACATTCCACATTCCATTGAAGCTTTGTTTATTGTTTGCCTTCACATCATTATTTTGAATTCTGGCATCTGTTAATTATTTTCATCTCTGCTTTTATGAGTTAAAACAATTTTTATGAGTTTGGATTATTTATTACATAAGAACAGCAGGGTTTCTGTGAAAAATCATAATTGCCTTTTAAATTTATGATTATACCAGGCTCCCTGTAGAGCATACAATAGACTGACAGAACCCACCCACTATTGGTATAGAGACTGTGATTTGAGAATACTGCAGTAAGCTGTTCCAGGAGCAGTTATTCAAAGAGCTACAGATCTGATCATTACGTAAGAAGTAACAGCTCTAGCTGGTAGAAGGCAGTGGAGACATAAGATGAAAGGGGCAATAATACTGCCTGACTATGACTCTTAAAACCAGTGTCTTACCAGCACCAGGGCAGGAAGTAGAGGGAAAGCAGTAGGGGAAGTAGTAAGGAAAGAGCCCAGAGTAAACTGTGTAACAGGAATAAGTACATATTGAAATGAACATCACAAAGAAGTGAAAAACCAACTAGCACAGTTGTATTAGAATGATAAGTAAAGGGCAAATCAAGTATTATTTTTAAGTAACCTCAAACAAAGGACAGCTTGTCCCACTCTGAATGTGCTGTAACCTAACGGATGATTTGTTGCAGTCCAGTGTAAGTTAACTGAGTGCCATTAACTTCTATGTAATATATAAAGATTCAGTTGGCCAGAGCTGGGTGTATCAAAGAAGCCATCCTCCCATTATGGGCACCAGATTTTCTGTAGTGAAGGAAGGCATCTCAATACTTTTTTATTTTTATTTTTTTGAGACAGAGTCTCGCCGTGTTGCCCAGGCTGGAGTGCATTGGCGCAATCTCAGCTCACTGCAACCTCCGTCTCTTGGATTCAAGCGATTCTCATGCCTCAGCCTCCTGAGTAGCTGGGATTCCAGCTAGTTTTTGTATTTTAGTAGAGATGGGGTTTAGCCATGTTGACCAGGCTGGTCTCAAACTCTTGGCCTCAAGTGATCCACCTGCCTCAGCCTCCCAAAGTACTGAGATTACAGGCGTGAGCCACCTGTGCCTGGCCTCAATACTTGAAATATTATAGTACAAATACATATATTACTTTTATCTACTGCTGCATAACAAATTACCCTGAATGTAGCTACTTACAGACATTTATGTCTCACAGATTTCTATGGATAAGGAATCTGGGTACTGCTCAGCTAGGTCCTCTGATTCAGGATCTCCCAATACAAGGCTGTAGCATTGTGGCCAGGGCTGCAGCTCTCTCAAGGGTCCAGACAGGAGGAATCACTCACTTCCAGGCTTATTCAGGTGGCCGTTGACCTCAGTTCCTTGCTGGCAGTTGGACCTAGGACGTTAGTTCCTGATGACCTGTTGACCAGAGGCTTCCCTCAGTTCTTTGCCACATGGGTCACTGTTAGGGAAGATCACAACAAGGAAAGAGTGAGGATGGAAGCTAGAGTGTTTTAGTAAGCTAATTTTGGAAATGACATCCAATCGATTTTTGCTGTATTCTATTTATTAGAAGCATCTCACTAGGTCCAGCCCACACGTAGGGAAGGGGGTTGGATAAGGGCATGAATACCGGGAAGCAGGGATTACTGGTGGCCATTTTAGAAGGCTGCCTACCACAGCCAGGCCTGGTGGCTCATGCCTGTAATCCCAGCACTTTGGGAGGTCGAGGCGGGCGGATCATGAAATCAGGAGATGGAGATTATCCTGGCTAACACAGTGAAATCCCGTCTCTACTAAAAATACAACAAAATTAGCTGGGCGCAGTGGCGGGCGCCTGTAGTCCCAGCTACTCAGGAGGCTGAGGCAGGAGAATGGCGTGAGCCGAGATTGCGCCACTGCACTCCAGCCTGGGCGACAGATTAAGACTCCATTTCAGAAAAAAAGAAGGCTGCCTGCCACAATAAACATTTTCATGAGTGAGTAAATGAATGAAGCAAAGGAAACTTAGGAAGAATACTTTGTACTAGTAAGTCCTCCAGAATTATAGGTTGCAGAAATGGAAGCTGAATCGTAAAAGAAAAAGTTAATACCTAGAAAAGACTTACTTTGGCTAAAACTAGGCATGGTTTATTCGTGAGTATACTATCTGTCCATCCATGTTGTAAAGAACTGTTTGGAAAATTGTTTTCTGTGAACTCTAAATCAAATAACATCTTTTAATACTACTGATTTCTTTTTTCTTTTCTTTTCTTTTTTTTTTGTTTTTTAATTTTTGTTTTTTAGACAGGGTCTCACTTCATTGCCAAGGCTGGAGTGCATTGGTGCAATCATGCTCACTGCAGCCTCAGCCTCCTGTGTTCAAGCGATTCTCCCACCTCAGCCTCCCAAGTAGCTGGGACTGCAGGCACGTGCCACCACATCTGGCTCATTTTTATATTTTTTGTAGAGATGGGGTTTCACCATGTTACCTAGGCTGGTCTCAAACTCCTGAGCTCAAATGATCTGCCCACCTCAATTTCTGTATTTAGAAAACGTAGACCTTCAGATTTGATGTTTCAGTCACTGGTTCCCAACTCTCATTGCACATTAATATTATTATTTTGAGATGGAATCTCACTCTGTTGCTGAGGCTGCAGTGCATGGTGCCATCTCGGCTCACTAAAACCTCTGTCTCCTGGGTTCAAGCAATTCTCCTGCCTCAGCCTCCTTAGTAGCTGAGATTACCGGCTCACGCCACCACGCTCTGCTAATTTTTGTATTTTTAATAGAGATGGGGTTTCACCACGTTGGCCAGGCTGATCTCGAACTCCTGACCTCAGGTGATTCAGCCGCTGTGGCCTCCCAGAGCGCTGGCCTTACAGGTGTCAGCCAACGCGCCCGGCCTCACTGCACGTTAGAATCACCTTGGATTCACAACCAAACCAAAAAGAGGATACTGGGCTCTATCCCAGTCTACATAAATCAAGTTCCTAAAGGTGGAGCCCAGACAAGTGTATTTTTTCTTTCTTTTTGAAAGAGAGAGGGTCTCACTTTGTTTCACAAGCTGGAGTGCAGAGGCACAATCATAGCTCAGTATAACCTCAAACTCCTGGCCTCAAGCCATCCTCCCGCCTCAGCCTTCTGAGTACGTAAGACTACAGGTGCGCACCACCACACCTGGCTAAAGGGGTATTTTTTTTTAAAGCTCCTCAGATGATTCCAGTATGTCACCAGGGTGTTAGACACCTCTGATTTAAGTGGTTCTTAATAAAAGATTAGAATTATGCACCCTGTCTCTGGTTTAGTACAAATTGAAAGGGCAAATAATTTTATAAGCAAATTTTCTTCTTTTAGCATATATTTAGTATCCAGTATGTGCATAACACTTTGAGGGTGAAAAAGAAATGTAAGTAGTTTGAAAGTGTTGCTGACACATTGGACAGAAGATTTTTTTTTTTTAATTTTAAAAAATAACGGAAATGGGAGCAAACTGTACTTGATATAGTTATATATGTATTTACAATGATTATTTGTCATTGTCTACATAGGCTGTAGTGTTTTAGAGATGGGAGAGACGACTATAATACTAGAGTAGATAAGGTTATTTGGAAAAGATGGAATCTGCAGTGGATTAGGAAAGCAAAGGTGAAATGTAATAATTTGCTTCACCTGGCAGATCCTGATTTAATCCTGTTTTATAGGCCATTAATTGCACAATAGGAGCAGCCAAGGAGATTTGAAAAATAACCTGTACCAGGCTTCATTCCTGGAGATTTTTTGTCCAATTGGTCTGGTTGGGGGCCCAATTATGGTAATTTTAAAAGGACTCCTTGTGATGCTAATGTGCAGCCAGGGTTGAAAACAAGTGCGATAGGATCACAGATCCCTGGAAATTTTTTAGTAGGATGGTTTAACATTCATTCATTTAAAAAATTAAATATTTATTTTTATTTATTGATACGTAATAGATGTACGTATTTTTGGACATTAAGTATTTTTATGCCGTAGGCACAGGAGAAAGAGCAGTGAACAAAATATAAGAGGAAAAGTTCGCTGTTTACAATTGGGGGGTGGTAGGGAGCTTATAGTCGAAATTCTGGTAAAAGAAAACGTAATAAACTATTAATAATAATATGTAATGTAGTAGGTAGAGATAAGTGCTTTGAAGAAAAAAAAGCAAAGTAAGGAGGATAGAGTAGGGAGTGAAGTTGGAGAGTAGAGTGCTGTTTTGTGTCAGGTTAAGAAAGACTTCTCCTACACTTATGATCTGGCATTCATATGCAGTAAAAAAGGAAAAAAGTAAAAAGGAAGGCTTCTCTGACATTTGGCATTTGAACAGAGACCCGGAAGAAGTGAGGTTAGTGGGCAGAGGAACAGCAGGGGAAACCCTTGGGCAGAAGTAGAAAGGTATTGATGCAGCATGCTATGGACTCAATTGTTTCTCTCCAAAATCCACATACTGAATGAAGCCCTCACCCCAATGTGACTGTATTTGGAGATAAGGCTTGTAGGAGGCAATTATGATTAAATGAAGTCATAAAAGTGGAGTCCTAATCCAGTAGGATTGGTGGCCTTGTAAGAAGAGGGAGAGGTTTGTCTGTCTCTCCCTGTGCGTGCACTGAGGAAAGGCCATGTGAGGACACAGTGAGAAGGTGGCCATCTGTAAGCCAGAAGGAAATGTAAGTAGAAGAGAGCCCTGAGTAGAAGCTGAACCCTACTGGACCTTGGTCTTGCACTTTCCAGCCTCCAGAACTGTGGGAAAATAAATATCTGTTGTTTAAGCTACCTAGTCTATGGTATTTTGTTATGACAGCCCAAGCAGACTAAGACACTGGAATAATGGGTTCCATATAGAAGAGTATAGAAGATCAGATAGGAAGAGTCTAAATCACATAGAGACTTGTGGACTAGAGCAAGAATTTTGGATTTTGTTGATTGCCATATACTCTGATTGCCAATGTGTAACAAGGAAGGGGATTGGTTGGGTGGAGAGGAGGAGCCCGTTGGATGGTTTTAAGCAGAGGAATAATATAATTTGATTTACATTTGGAAGGATCACAGTGACTGCTTTGTGGGAGAGTGGCCTGTAGCAGAACAATTGAGGGATGTTATTTATTTATTTTTTGAGACAAAGTTTTGCTCTTGTTGCCCAGGCTGGAGTGCAATGGCGTGATCTCGGTTCACTGCAACCTCTGCCTCCCGGGTTCGATTCCCCTGCCTCAGTCTCCCGAGTAGCTGGGATTGCAGGCACCCGCCACCACGCCCAGCTAAATTTTTTTTGTATTTTTAGTAGAGACGGGGTTTCGCCATATTGGCCAGACTGGTCTCGAACTCCTAACCTCAGGCGATCCGCCCACCTCAGCCTCCCAAAGTGCTGGGATTACAGGCATGAGCCACCACACCTGGCTGGGATGTTAGTTATGAAGATGTTACAAGGGTGGTATCAGTGGAGGTGGTAAGAAAGTATTCAATTTTAGACTTATTTTGAAGGTGGGGATGAAAAGAATTTGATGGTGAATTAGATGTGGGTATGAGAGGAAAAACGGAATAAATACTGCTTCTAAGTGTTTGGTCTAAGCAACTGGAGGAATGAAGTGCTATTTACTGAGATAAAAAGATTGTTGAAGAATGGAAGAGTGGGAGAAGGGAGAAATCAAGAGTATATTGTTGGCTGGGCATGGTGGCTTATGCCTGTAATCCCAGCACTTTGGGAGGCCAAGGCAGGAGGATCACTTGAGGCCAGAAGTTTGAGACCAGTCTGGCCAACATGGTGAAACCCCATCTCTACTTAAAATACAAAAATTAGCCGGCGTGATGGTACACTTCTGTAGTCCCAGCTACTCGTAGACATACAGGTGGATTTTTTTTTTTTTTTTTTGGACACAGAGTCACACTCTGTCACTTGCAACCTCTGCCTTCTGGGTTCAAATGATTTTCCTGCCTCAGCCTCCCAAGTAACTGGGATTACAGGCATGCACCACCACATTTGGCTAATTTTGTATTTTTAGTAGAGACGGAATTTTGCCATGTTGGCCAGGGTGGTCTTGAACTGCTGACCTCAAGTGATCCACCCACCTTGGCCTCCCAGAGTGCTGGGATTACAGGTGTGAGCCACCAAGCCTAGCCCCAAGGTGGATATGTTAAGTAGGCAGTTGGTTATTTAAGTCTGGAGTTAATGGGAGACATTGGGGCTGATAAAATTTTAGTATCAGTGTATAGATCAATTGTTTTCAACCTTGAATACACATCCGCTTGGGAACTTAAAAAAAATTTGAGCCTACGGATCCTCATTTAAGTGGGACCTGGGTATTCCTGTGTTAATTTTTGAGACAGAGTCTTGCTCCGTCACCAGGCTGGAGTGTAGTGGTGCGATCTTGGCTCACTGCAACCTCTGCTTCCTGGGTTCAAGCAGTTCTCCTGTCTCAGCCTCCTGAGTAGCGCCACCACACCTGGCTAATTTTGTATTTTTAGTAGAGACAGTATTTCACCATGTTGGCCAGGATGGTCTCAGTCTTTTACCTCATGATCCGCCCACCTCGACCTCCCATAGTGCTGGGGTTAACAGGTGTGAGCCACTGTCCTCCCGTTTTAATTTGATTAGTGGTTAGGTTAAAAAAATTTAGACAGCTTTTTTTTTTTTTTGAGGTATAATTGATATACAGTAAACCACACATAAAACATGCAGTTTGTTAAGTTTTGACATATGAATATACCTGTGAAACTATCACCACAATCAAGAAAGCAGACATACATCCATTATTTTCCCGAGTTTCTTTGTGCCTGTTTTTAATTCCTCCCTCCTGTACCTACGCCCGTCCCATCTCTGGTCACTAGGCAATCACTGATCTGCTTTCTGTCACTATAAATTAGTTTGCATTTTCTAGAAATTTACGTAAATGAAATCATGCAGTGTGTATTTTTTTTTTTTTTTCCAATCTCGTTCACTCAGCATAATTCCTCTAGAGTGTCAGTAGTTCATTTCTTTGTGTTGCTCAGTAGTATTCCATTGTATGGATGTACCACAGTTTCTTTATCCATTCACCTGTTGATGAATATTTGGGTTATTTTCAGTTTCGGGCCATTACGAATGAAGTTGCTGTGAATATTTATGTACAAGGTTTTGTATGGACATGTATTTCCTTCTCTGAGTACATATCTTGAAATGGAAATGCCTGGATGTTATGGATCACATTGTTTTCATATGTTTCAATATGAGGGGTTTATGTATGCCTTTGAGGAAAATCTTGATGCATAGAAAATATTATTCAGGGACTACTTTATTTATTAATGTTCATTACTTTCAATGTCATAATCTAGTTTTTCCTTAAATGTTATTTTTACAAATATTATTCTATTTATAAAATTTAGCAAAATTTAACTTTTGTTTTCTAGGCATTGGTATTTTTAAAACACCATTGCAAGTGAAATCCAATGTGGAGCCACGGTTGAAAACCATTGTACAGATGATACTTAAAACTGAGGACTGAATGAGGTCACCAAGAGGAGTACTTTTAGCATGCATTAAAAAATCACCCTAGTTCTAGGGCAAGGCCTGAGAATTTGCATTTTTAAGAGGTACCTGGTATTGCTACTCTTCATTCGTTGACTACACTTTGAGTAGCACTGGTCTGGAGGGTTAGCGTAGGTAAGAGGTATCTAAAGACTCAGTACTGAGGCATTCTGAAGTTTAGAAATTTGGGAGACTGGAAGGGAATCAGTAAATGAAACTGTGAAAGAGTAGCCAGTGAGGCAGGAGAGAAATGTGAAGAGTGTGGTGTCCTAGAGGCTGAGTGAAAAAAGTTTTTCAGGAAGGGAAGGAATGATAAACTCAGTGAAATGTTGCTGGAAAAGGCTGGGATGACTACAGTTGACTCTTGGTAAAGTGATTATCAGTGACCTTGAAATAAGTAATTTTGCTAGAGTGGAAGGACAAGAGCCTGACTAATGTGAGCCTGAGAGAGAGTGGGAAAAGTATGGAGTGAATATAGACACATTTTTTGAGGTGTCATGGAAAAGAAAACAGAAATGGGGCAGTGACTAGACAAGGATGTGGACTCAGGAAAAAGTTTTTTTGTTTTTTGTTTTTTTTTTCCTTTTTGAGGTATGAATTATCATAATATGTTTGTATGCTGACAGGAATAACCTAGTAGAGAAGGAAATATTGTTTAAGCAGGAAACAAAGGAGGTCAGTGGCAGGAGTGTGTCCTGGAGAAAGGGATCCAGTGGGCAGAGAGATGGATGGTTTAAATACGAGTAAGGGTAGTAGGGAAGTCAGACTGTGTCGGTACAGATGGAAGGTTGTGGACATTCTAATCAAATAGCTTCTCTTTTCTCTGTGAGATAAGAACTAAGGTCACCCCTTGATAAAACAGCATATGATAAAAGCAAGTTTTGTTCAGTGCTCTGTTCCCAGTACTTAGAACAGTAATTGAAATATTTAATGGAACATAGTAAATGCTTAATAAATATTTGTTAAATAAATTAATAGAAGCAAGAGTAATCTTGGGTTGGAAAGGAGAAGGTGCTGTAGAAGTCTCCTGTTGGGTTAAGCTAGAGTAGTATTAGTGGGTATGATAAAGAGGAACAGTTGGAATAATATGAAAGAAAAATGGAAAGGACTTAAATGTTTAGTTGGTTAAGAGGAAGAGAAAGTTGAGAGTGACCTATTTGTAGTCTTGAAGATGGTCCTTAGTCTTTCAAATTAAGTGAAAAGCAAATGCCAAACTGTGATGTCATTTAATGATTTGAGAGGCTTTGCTGAAAACTTTAACCTAGTTTTTATAGAAATGATGTAAGTAATCTGTTTTGTCTGTGCTTACCAAGGACTATCTTAGTGTTTGCCAAGGAATCAAGTCTTCCTGCCACCACCTTCCAGGAGTTGGGGGAAAATTGTGTTCTGGTCTGCTGCATAAGTGTTTGCTGTTGAAAATTAAATACATATAGACCTTGGAGCCTGGTTTGTGACTATAGTCTTAGCTGCTTAAGAGGCTGAGATAGAACTCTTGAGCCCAGGAGTTTGAGGCTGCAGTGACTATGACTGTGCCATTGTACCGCAGTCTGGGTAATAGAGTGAGACCCCATCTCTAGTATTTAAGAGAATTTTTATTCCAGAGTCTCTCTCTCTCTCTCTTTACCTCTCTCTTATATCCATTTGCAGTTACTCCGCATTTCATTCCTTAATTTCCTAACCCTGAGCAACCACAGGTCTACTTCCTGTTTCTATGAATTTGCCTATTTTAGACATTTTATATAAACAGAACCATGCGAGAATATGTGGTCTTTCATGACTGGTGTCTTTTACTTAGGATAATGCCATAGGCTCATCCATGTTGTAGTATCTGTCAATATTTCATTCCTTCTTATGGAGGAATAATATTTCATTTTACGAATGTACACCATATTTGATTTATCCATTCATCAGTTAGTAAACATTTGGGTTGCTTCCACTTTGGGGCTATTAAGGATAATGCTTCCGTGAACATTCATGTACACATTTTTGTGTGAACACATGTTTTCATTTCTCTTGGGTATGTGCTTGATTAATTCACTCCTGTGCAGACTTCAGAATACCACTTCTGCTATCTCTGGGCTTCTATATTTTTCAAAGCTTTTAAATGTGTTACCAATTAGGAATGTTGTAGCCCCTGTCCTAGTCGCTTAAAAAATATTCAGGTCTCATGTTGGCTTACATAAAATTGTATGACATCTAAATTAATCCACCACTGTATCGCACATGCCTCAGTTGAAGCATATTTAAGAAGGCTGTAGCCCATCTGCTGATGGTACATGCTGTCATCGTGGCTTAGTAGCCAGGTAGATGGATGGATATAAGAGATTTCAAATTATAATAATTTATAATTTTGCCTTCTGTCCTTTATTATGATAAAAATGTAAGTGCTTACTAACTACTGTTAACGATGCAACTTTAACTCAAAGTTCCTTGTATCTTTCTTTCAAGCTTCTAAATTATTTTAATTGAAGAGCTTCCCAAGATTCAAGGTGAATTTAAAGTTAAAAGATTGTCATTTGTAAGTACTTAACTGTGTGAATAAGGATTTTCTCAGCATTGTACAACTAAATCAAATATAGAAAGAGCATAGAGCACTGGAAGAATAAAAAACAGATAGCATTAACATTGGAAATGTAGTTAGAGGCTGGTTTGTTAAGAAGCCTAAATACTTGTCTTTAAATTCTTTTTTTGTTTGAGACAGGGTCTCCCTCTGTGGAGGGTCATGGCTTACTGCAGCCTCGACCTCCAAGGTTCAGGTGATCCTCTCATCTCAGCCTCCTGGGTAGCTGGGACTACAGTCATGCACCACTACACCTGGCTAATTTTTTTTTTTTTTTTTTCCTGTAGAGATGGGGTTTCACTATGTTGCCTAGCCTGGTCTTGAACTCCTGAGCTCAAATAATCCACCTACCTCAGTTTTCCAAAGTGTTAGCATTACAGGTGTGAGCTGCCATGCCCAGCCAGGTGTGAGATTTTTGTAATGAAAAAATGATCAGGAGTTATATACCCAGTTCTGGCAAGTGCTTAGTTGATTTTATTTTTAAAAGTAATTCTACAGGTATTTCTACAGTAATTCTATATTTCCCTCTTTTTTTTTTTTTTTTTTTTTTTAAAGAGATGGGGTCATACCACGTTGCCCAGGCTGAGATGCCAGTGGCTATTCACAGGTATGATCACAGTGCCCTGCAGCCCTTCTAACTCCTGGCCTCAAGTGATCCTCCTGCCTTAGCCTCCTGAGTGACTGGGACTATAGGCATGCACCACTATGCCCAGATAGTACATTATCTACTTTAAAATATTAGAATATTACAGATAAAACTAAACAGGTCCGGCTGGGTGTGGTGGCTCACACCTGTAAATCCCAGCATTCTGGGAGGCCGAGGTGGGCAGATCACTTGAGGTGAGGAGTTGAGTGAGACCAGCCTGGGCAACATGGTGAAATCCCATCTCTACTAGAAATACAAAATTTGCCAGGTGTGGTGGTGCATGTCTGTAATCCCTGCTACTCAGGAGGCCGAGGCAGGAGAATTGCTTGAACCCAGGAGACGGAGGTTGCAGTTAGCCAAGATCGTGCCACTGCACTCCAGCCTGGGAGACAGAGTGAAACTCTGTCTCAAAACAAAAACAAAAACAAGAAACTAAACAATTCCTGACCACTTACATTGCTCTAGGGCTCTCTCCCACTTCCCACTATTCAACATTTAGAGCTGATATTAGGGGGAAGACAAGGAATATGTTTGTATTCTTGTTGAATACAAACATTATTCTTGAAGAATATGGGTAATAATGATACTATCGGAGAGTTGGATATACAGGCTAGAGTGCAGTGGCACAATCATGGCTCACTGCAGTCTCAACCTCCCAAGGCTCAGGTGATCCTTCTGTCCCTTACCCCCAGTAGTTGGGACTACAGGTGCTTTCCACCATGCCTAGCTAATTAATTTGTGTGTGTGTGTGTGTGTGTGTGTGTGTGTATAGTTTTTTGTTTTGTTTTGTTTTGTTTTTTTTAGTAGAGACAGGGTTTCACCATATTGCCCAGGCAGGTCTTGAACTCGTGGGATCAAGTGATCTGCCCGCCTGAGCCTCTCAAAGTGCTGAGATTACAGGCATGAGCCACCGCATCTGGCCACAGGTTTTCTATATAGAGGAAACAAATGGAACTCTTAGAGTGGATGAGCTCCCTGAAGCAGAATATAAGCCAGGAACCAACACAGATATCAAGCATTCTTTGTTATCATTAAGATATATAAGATAAATGAGCATGTTTTGAGATAAATTATTATTTTAAAAAGGGAAAGATGGAAGATTCAGAAGAGAAAAGTGCTATTTAATTCATTCAGCAAACATTTGTTGAATGCCTGTCAGGCTCTGAGCTTGTTACCAGTGTTTCAAAAATGGAAACTCACAATCCTTCAGGAGCTTGCAAGCATACCTACAATTATAGGATAATGTGACTGACTGACTTATCAAAAACACGTAACATAGCCGGTCTGGCGGCTCATGCCTATAACCCCAGCACTTTGGGAGGCTGAGGCAGGAGGATTGCTTGAGCTCAGGAATTTGAGACTGGCCTGGGCCACGTTGTGAGACCCTTATCTCTACAAAAACCAAAAAAAAATTACCCAGGTGTGGCTCTGCGTGCCTGTGGTATCAGTTACTTGGGAGGCTGAGGTGGGAGGATCGCTTGACCTCAGAAGGTGGAGGCTGTAGTGAGTTGTGATTATGCCACTGCACTCTAGCCTGGGGGACAGAGCAAGACTCCGTCTTAAAACCAAGAAAGGAGAGAGAAAAGGAAGGGAGGAAACACTTCTACTGTATATCTCTAACCCTGTTACTTCCTAAAATTTAGTCTTGTAGCTAGCTCCACTACTCCAATAGTGTCATTATTACTGATATCCTTCAAGAATAACATTTGTATTCAACATGAAAAGAGAAGAAGTTGACTGGGCACGGTGGTTCACACCTGTAATCCCAGCACTTTGGGAGACTGAGGCAGGTGGATCTCTTGGGTCCAGGAGTTTGCGACGAGCTTGGGCAACATGGTGAAACCTGTCTCTACAAAAAATACAAAAATTAGCCTGGTGTGGTGATGCATGCCTGTAGTCCTAGCTGCTTGGGAGGCTGAGGAGGGAGGATTGCTTGAGCCCAGGAGGCAGAGGCTGCAGTGAGCTGAGATTGTGCCACTGCACTCCAGCCTGGGGGGCAGTGAGACTATGTCTCCGGGAAAAAAAAAAAAAAAAGTAAAGAGAAGAGATTAAGAACAGCATGAAGTAACCTCAACATTAAAGGGGCTGAAAGAGGAAGTACTAAGAGGAGCCAGTTTAGATATAAGACGACTGAGAAGGACCTACTTACTGGAGAAGGTAGGAAGAGAAGTAAGAAGAATCTTTGTAGCTGTGGTGCAGGAGAATGTTAAATATAAGTGTCATGATACACAGAGGTCAAATAAGATGAGGACTGAAAGGTGTCCTTTGGTTTTGGCAAACTTGGTGACCTTAGTGTGATTTCTTTAGTGGAGTGGAAAGAGGTTTGGAAAGGTAGAAGTGAAGGCAAGGACATAACTGAGAGAATAGCAGACATTTCCAAAATACTGAAAGAGGAGAAAGGAAGAGCAAGTAAACAGGGGATTAAGGGAGGAGTTTTTTCCATCTAGATGGGGGAGACTTCAGTGTATTTCTATGTCTGTGAAAGAAGTGTAGTGTTCTTATGATGGGAGGGGTGGTATGAGCCCCAGAATATTTACAACATTTTAAAAGGTAATAGTGAGTTTTTAAACTTACTAAATTAAAATATTAATACTAATTATAAATTTAATTAGAAAATGTTAAGTTTTTAAAAAATATTTAGGCAGGCCATCTCAACCAAATGACATGTAAATGTGCAAATATGCTTTTAGGTCTAGAGTTTGTATAGTAGATTCTGCTTACTGTAACTACTTTGAGAATAGTGGCTTGTTTCTGTGAATGGAGTGTTCTTGTGTTTTTAAAGGAGAAATTGTGTTTAAAATTATTTTGATAGTTTTGGGGACAATAGCTAAATACCAAGTTAGAATCTTTATTTTCTGCAACGTAAGATAATTTTTTTGAAAAGAATTTAAGGAAGAAGCCAAGCCTCTTCAAACTAAATCACCCTGCTTAAATTTTATGACATAAAATTTCTTTCGGCTGGGTGTGGTGGCGCATGCCTATAATCCCAGCACTTTGGGAGGCTGAGACAGGTGGATCACTTGAGGTAAGGAGTTCGAGACCAGCCTGAGCAACAGGGTGAAACCCCGTCTCTACTAAAAATACAAAAAAAAATTAGCTGGGCATGGTGGTGCACACTTGTAATCCCAGCAACTAGGGAGGCTGAGACAGGAGAATCTCTTGAACCCAAGAGGCAGAGGTTGCAGTGAGCTGAGATCACGCCATTGCACTCCAGCCTGGGCAACAAAAGCAAAGCTCCATCTCAAAAAAAAAAAGAAAAAAAAAAGATAATGCTGTCTTTCTTTTCTTGAGATAGAAGTGATGGGAAGGTTTGTCAGGAATGTTGTGGGATTTATGTGAGACAAAAGTGTAACAGAATCCTAGACTTAAAAATATGCCATCAAGATATATGTGTATATTCATAAATATTATTTAAAGTATTTTATAACTTACAGTATATATATTTTTAACATTCATGATTTTATTTGACTTACCCAGTAATCTTGGGAATGCAGTCAGAGCTCGAGGTATGGAAACAAAGCCAGACGATGACTTGACTGTCCTGGACTGTAGCTGGGGACTATAGGCATGCGCCACCACTCTTGGCTAACTTTTTGTAGAGACAGGGTTTTGCCATGTTGCCCAGGCTGGTCTCAGACTCCTGGACTCAAGCTCTCTGCCCGCCTTAGCCTCCCAAAGTGCTGGGATTATAGACGTGAGCTATTGAGCCTGGCCAGAAATTTTCAACAGCTTTTTGTTTATTGAATTTCTGTTGTGTGCTACTTACGAATATTTTTCAACATTGAGCTAAGAACCAGAAATGGTAATTCTAATACGGTAGTATTTAAATAATTAGTTACAGGATATGTGTATTGTTTTAATAGGTAGATACACAAACAATTTTTCTTAAGTTCAACCCAATTTTAGTTTTTGAGTCCTTTTTCAAGTGGTTCCACTTACAGAATTGATACTTTATGTTTTATTCTTTCCTTGAGGTCTTCAAAGAAGGAGAACATTTATTTTTTGAAATTACCATATGGACCTTTTGGTCCCTTTTATATTTCTGTTGTATATAACGGGATCTTACTTATTTGATTTTTCCTATATCTTGAGATAGTTTGCTATATCATCCTAGGAACTATTTTATTTATTTTAATTTTACTTTAAGTTCTGGGATACGTATGCAGAATATGCAGGCTTGTTGCATAGATAGACATGTGTCATGGTGGTTTGCTGTACCTATCAACCCGTCATCTGGGTTTTAAACCCCTCATGCATTAGGTATTTGTCCTAATGCTTTCCCTCCCCTTGTCTCCCACCCCCCAGCAGGCCCCAGTGTGTGATGATCCCCTCCCTGTGTCCATGTGTTCTCATTGTTCAGCTCCCACTTGTGAAGAACATGCGGCGTTTGGTTTTCAGTTCCTAGGAACTATTTTATCTTTACTACTTAGTTATTTCCAACTGTATTTAAAAGAGACCAAAATAATAAGAAAGCAGAAAAATGGTGGAGTCATCTAGAAGGATAGTGCAATTTTGGAAAAAAAAAAAACACTATTTTATCATCTTTCCAGAAAGTATAAAAGTGTAGAGACAGTATTTTTGTAGTGTTTGCCCTCCTTTTTCTTTTTTTAAACTTTCATTGAACACATTTGAGAATTGAGAATTTTTCATTTTCTGCTCCTAATGACAGGAAGTTTACAAGATGTTTCAGTTATTAGATGAATCAGGGGATGGTGTAAAGCCAGTGATAGTGGCACCCAAAACTGTAGTGATGTTGAAATTGACCATATAAGGGAAATCTCAGACCATGAGTTGTCAGATGACAATATTCTTGATCATTTTTCTCAAACTCAATAATTGATAAGTGAACAAATATTTCTGAGCACAAAAAGTAAATGTGGTTTCTCATATAAGTAGTCATTCAACAGAAAGGATTTTATCATGCAATATTTTGCAAAAAGAACTTGGAGCATCTTGTTTTGCTTTAGAGACGTGTGACAAAATTCTTTTTCTTCTATATTTGACGCAAAAATTTACTTGAGATAGTTCATTAGTGGACTGATGCTGAAGGTAGGTGTGTGTACCTCATCTACAAATGAAAATGGTAATTTTGAAGCAGAGAGAATGTCTGTCTCTTCCAGAAATTACGAGTTGTCAAGGGTTTCAAAAGTAAAGCGTCCTATGATACAAGTGCAAGAAGTGGTAGAAGTAAAGAAAAGCTAAAACCTATTAGAAATGTATTTGAGGCCAGGCGCAATGGCTCATGCCTGTAATCCCAGCACTTTGGGAGGCCGAGGCAGGCAGATCACCTGAGGCTGGGAGTTCAAGACCAACCTGGCCAACATGGGTGAAACCCCCTAAAAATACAAAAAATTAGCCAGGCATGGTGGCACATGCTTGTAATCCCAGCTACTCGGGAGGCTGAGGTAGGAGATTCGCTTGAAGCTAGGAGGCCAGATGTTGCATTGAGCCAAGATCATGCCACCACACTCCAGCCTGGGTGACTGTCTCATTCACAGAGAGAGAGAGATAGCATTTAAAACCAAGAATCAGTACTTAAAAGATGAATGTTTCTAGGATTAGGCCTGACAGTTGATGAGGAGTTGGTTACATTTGAAAAATAAAAATAAAACCTGGCCGGGCATGGTGGCTCACACCTGCAATCCCAGCACTTTGGGAGGCTGAGGTGGGCAGATCACAAGATCAGGAGATTGAGACCATCCTGGCTAACACAGTGAAACCCTGTCTCTCCTAAAAATACAAAAAAAACAAAAAAAACAAAAAACTAGCCGGGCGTGGTGGCGGTTGCCTGTAGTCCCAGCTACTTGGGAGGCTGAGGCAGGAGAATGGAATGAACCCAGGAGGCGGAGCTTGCAGTGAGCTGAGATCATGCCACTGCACTCCAGCCTGACAGAGTGAGATGCTATCTCAAAAAAACAAAAACAAACAAAAAAACACCTTTTGGCCATTCGAGGTCTAGATAACTTCAAAACCAAGTTATTATGGAATAAGAAATTGGGTTTACTCTCTTTTAAAGTCTTAATAAAATGCTTAATGAAGTTGTTTCATTGTTCTCTTATTAAAAGGGTCCATTGTGATGTTTGTTTCCCCTGGTATACTGACCATTTAAACATGGACAGAAGTTATTTCTTCTCTGTCTATAGTAACTCCTCCTTCTGTTTTCTCTAACACAACACACAGTTCTTTTGTTTTTAATTTTTAGTGCATGAGGGCAGGGCCTGTGTTTGTCTTGTTGATGGTTAATCTCCAGCACCTTACCTAGTGCCTGACACATGTAAATGTGCAATAAAATCTGTCGGACAAGTAGTTTCTTTCCTTTTTTTTGTTCCAGAAGACAAGGTCTCACTCTGTCACCCAGGCTGGAATGCGGTGGTGTGTGTGATCGTGGCTCACTGCAACCTCCACCTCCTGGGTTCAAGGGATTTTTCCACTTCAGCCTCCTACAGGCACGTACCACTATGCTTGGCCAATTTCTGTATTTTTTTGCAGAGGTGGAGTTTCACTATGTTGCCCAGGCTGGCCTCGAACTCTTGGACTCAAATGATCTGCCTGCCTTGGCCTCCCAAAGTGCTGGGATTACAGGCGTGAGCCACCACGCCTGGCCGTAAGCAGGTGGTTTTTTATAAAATCTTTCCTTGGTTAGATTTTTGGGCTTTTGTTAGCCAGGGTATCAGCAGATTCACAGTAGGTTTGGATTTAGTCCAGCCTTTTTTATTCAATGAGATTTACCACGTTGCTTCAATTTGCCATATATTTTGGTGTTACTAAGCAGATTACTTCTTTCTGAAATTTGAGTTATGCTATCTCTTTTTAGTAAAGAATCAGTCTTTGTTTTTAATATTCTTTGTCTTTCTTTCCTTTCTTTCATCTTACCTGTCCAACATGACAAAGCTCAATTATGATGAAGTTGATCAAGCCTAAAATATTATTCCTATAATATTTAGCACATGGGATTTTTGTCAGTGGGGGTGGAAGGCAGACCATAGTTGAAAACTACATATATGAAGCCAACATGCGTTGACCTCCTGCTCACACAGGTGGTCAGCTAGCCCCAAAAATATTTTGTCCTAATAAGTAATGAAATGCTCCCCCTTTTCTTACATTATAGTAAATGAATAGACTGCCAAATTTTATACAGTCTATTTGGGCTGTCTATGAAAGATACATAGGGATCCCCAAATTGGTGAATATCATAGCTGACAAATACAGTTTAATCATGGCATATGTTAATAAGTAGATGATGGACTGTAGTTGGCCAGTGGCTTAGTCAGTAGTCATTTATTAACTAGGCAACCATTTTGTGCACATCAACTCCTCATCATGGATCCTTTGGCATTACTAAAAGTGTACTGTCAAAACCATGAATGATAAATCTGTGAACATAAAAAGGTATATTTTATAAATGATACTCTGTCCTTTATTTCCTGAGTTAACTATTTCCCACCTCTAAAATTTCCTCCTATCCTGATTTTTCTCATCAAATAGAAAAGGAATCATAAACCTTAAGATACCTGGAGATAGAAGGGCTTTCTTTTTAATAGGACATGGAGTTGAGTGACTTATGACATTGTAAAAAGATCATCATAAACTGTGTTCCTCCTACCTTCAGTGAAAGCTCTTTAGCCCTACAGAGCAGCAGAGAACTTTAGTTGAATAATTAAACTATATTTGAATAATTAAACTTTATTTGAAAAGTTAAACTACATTTATGTTTTATGCTTCTTTTCTCTCAAAATTCAACCAGATGAAATAATCCTAGAATTGAGGTACAAAATCGTAATCTTTAAGTGAAAAATCAACCTTCACATTAAAGTAAGAATAAAAGTGGAATCGTTGTGTAGTATACATTTAGGAAAGCCTAGGATGAAAAGAGAACGATGTACTCAAGAACAGAAAAAAAGAACCACTACAGAAAATTTGTTGATGGTTAGAAAATAACAACAAACAACACTAGGTACAGAGATTACATGATCACTTATTAGACCACTAGTCTCACATTTTTACTTCTACTGTGGTGTAGTACCTTTCTATTTCAGACTAATGCAAGTAATTGTTGTAAAATTCAAGTCTGAATTTCTTCAGTGACTTCTCATCACTTAAGAATAAAATCAGACTGCTTAGGTTTTAATCGTGGGATCCCTTCTTATCTATCCAACTTGGTTTTTTTTCACTCTCTCTAGCACTCTGCTCTCCATCTCAAACTTTATCCTATAGTAGTACCAGTATTCACCAGATATATTGCACTTCTTCATGCTTCTTTTTAAAGTGTGATCCCCAGAGACCTCAGCATAACTTGGAAACTAGTTAGAAATACAGTTTCTTGGGCTCTACTTCAAGGCCTACTAAATCAGAAACCCTGAGGGCAGGCTAAGCAAGCTAAGCCTTTTAGGTGATTCTGATGTACCTTAAATTTGAAAACTGCCACCTTAACCCTTTTCTTTTTTTAACCTCAGCCATTAACTACCATACTGTCAATATCACTTTTATTTGTGCAACTCTTAATCTACATCTCAAACTCTATGTCAGTCCTATTTTTTAAGTTGTATATTGGACATCTGTCCTGGATATCCTTTCAGTACTTCAGACTATCTAGGCCCTGAGCAAAATTCATTATCCATCTCCTGAAACCTACTTTACATACTGTTTCCTATTTTCTCTCAGCCTGGCAGCTTTGATTCTTAGATTGTACAATATTTTCTCATTATTTTTTATGTTGTCTTGCTGCAGAGGAACAGGGGGAAAAAAGATTTTTAAAAAACTGTACTAACCAAAAAAGGGTCAGGATTTTTCATGCAATAAAGTTACTATTGTTTGTAGAGCCATCTGTTAAAATGTATTTTCATCTTACTTCTTCCCTCCTTCCCTCTGCCTCTTTCCTTGCTGTATCCTTCTTTCTCTCTCAAGAACTTAGAGACTGTATTTTGAATCTTAACCTCAGTTGTGCAAGTTCTGTGGTAAAGGTGGACAGGTGAAAGCTTGTACCAGCATCAGATGTTGAAGCCAGGCAACATTTCACATATCCCTGAACAGTTCTTACAGTAGGTTCTCAATAAATACTTTCTAAATGAGTAAGTTAGCAAGTAGATGAGTCTCAAAGGACTGGGTAGATTTCCAGGGTCAAAAGAGCATAGTGAGATTGTGGCTGGAGATGTAAGAAACTTAAAGGATTTAAGCAATAAGGAGTGAGAAATTTTGATAGTAAATGTTTATTAAATGAATAAATGAAAAGCTTTAAAAAACAGATAGCCATTGTCACAAATGGTTAGGTATTTCCTTCTCTGAAGGAGGAGGGATAAATTATTATTTCAGTGTAAACTTTGAAGTTTGATTTTTAGAATTCATGTTTATATGGGTACATCCCATTTAGTTTGATATACATTTAAAATAATTTCTTATGTTGATTTATGTAACAGTATTCTAATGTTTGAACATATATCTTAGACTATAAATTTTAACTGTTACAGTTTGTTCTGTTTTTGTTGAACAGGAAAAACAATGATACATACTTGAAAGTTATTGTATTATTAATTTGTTTTCATAATGTGAGATATTCTCTCACAAAGCACTTATGTTTTAAGTTATAATTTAAAATACCTTTCTTTTTAACATGCACACAGGAAACCTCGACCTGTCTCCCAGTTGGTTGCACAGCAGGTTACTCAGCAGTTTGTGCCTCCTACACAGTCAAAGAAAGAGAAAAAAGATAAAGTAGAAAAAGAAAAAAATGAAAAAGAAACAACTAGCAAAAAGAATAGCCATAAGAAAACCAGGTAAATTTGAAGAGTGTTTTATGACATTTTTGAAATAATAAAACCATTTAATTTTTTAACCATTGATATACTAATACACACAAAGTGGAAGTAAAATATTTGGTTTCCTTTCTTTTAAGGTATCAGAAAAGGTTTTACTGAGTTTGAAAGATACATTGGAAATTAAACACAGAAGCCACAAATACAAGCTTAAATGTGGTGATGCTTTTTTCTTTGTACTAGATTGGAAGACATTGTATCTGGGTGTTTTGTTTTGTTTTGTTTTTCCCTTAAGAAGAGCTGTTTGAACCAGGAGTGGTTTTCAAAATACCGAACAGATAATTGCATGGGTTTTAACCTATCAAAATGGTCATGTGTTCAGTCAGAACAATCATGATACCCTTATTAGTGTGTGTCAGTGGAGTAACAATCTTCCTTGCATGTAGCTCAACCTTAGTTTTTATCACCTTCCTCCATGGTGCAGCTATTTCATTGTTGTCTAAAACATCTATTTTAATAAAGTTAATAAGCTGTCTGCAAAATTATGATACAGCTATAGAAGCACAAGTTCTACTTCTAGGCTGTCACAGTTTTTGGTCGCATTGAAGAATATTCATGAATGATTGGTTTGATTAATGTTAATGAGTTGAAACATTTTACGATGTTTTTGTGGCTGGTTACACATAAATTGCTTTAAATATGTGTATTCATTTTGTTACTTTCACCTACTTTTAGTATTTATTATATGCTCAGAAATTTGGTAGAGGGAAAAGCTAGTTTAAAATTTCATTTTTTTTATGTTTAGACCAAGATTGAAAAATGTGGATCGGAGTAGTGCTCAGCATTTGGAAGTTACCGTTGGAGATCTGACAGTCATTATTACAGACTTTAAGGAGAAAACAAAGTCACCACCTGCATCTAGTGCTGCTTCTGCAGATCAACACAGTCAAAGCGGCTCTAGCTCTGATAACACAGAGAGAGGAATGTCCAGGTCATCTTCACCAAGAGGAGAAGCCTCATCATTGAATGGAGAATCTCATTAAAGTTTATTTTCTCCAGTTTCTTAGTCACTTCTGTCCTACCATGCAAATACACAGATTATGCCAAGAGGTACCACATTTTCATGACAAATACATTCATGCACAATTCATAATTTGAGTTTTACATAAAATAGAAATTTGTTAGAATTTGTTAGATTTTATTGCAACTATGCCTACCAAACATTTCCAGACTTAACATTTTGGTCTCTGCAGTTAAGTGCCATGAAAATGTGGTTGAATTATTCATTATGCAGTGTTATTGGTAAGTGTATTTTCACTTTTAGTTTAGTGAATTCTAACACATAATTCTTGAATTCTCTACTATTGGCATGTAACGAATTTAAATTTTTTATAACATAGTGCAAGCTGCCTAAATATGTATTATTTGAAAATTGTGAAACAGATAGTTATATGTATACAAGTCAAAGATCAACTTAACTATTGCTGCAACAGGTTTTTCTTAATGGTTATCCTCTTAAATACACCTGCTGGTACTTGGTGTGGTTAAATAGGAAAATTGTTATTAAATAAAGAATTTGTATGAACCTTTGCCAATGTTTTTGACACGTTTTACTAATTATTGTTCCTGAATTATGTTTCTGGCTTTATCCATTTGTTGAGGTTTTTTTGTTTGCTTATTTTTCAAAACATTCATTTATTGTAATGTTTACTAGCAGACTAGTAAACAATAAAGTATTGATTATTTAGCTTTATAATTCAGGTTTAGTGCTATTGTCATTGAACACTGGTATTTTCTGTATCATATAAAACATTAAAATTCAAATAATTATAAGCATTTGGCAAAAACGAGAAAAGAAACTTGCCATATTTTACAAGCTGCAATTTTAGAAAAGCTTTAACTTAATGATAGTTTTATCACTGTTTTCTTGTCCCAAACTTATCCAGGGCCATACCTGCATGAATCTAATTAAAACAGAAATGGGAATTGTTGCACAGAAATGGGAAATAGCTAATTTTAAATCAGTCTAATTGGCCTCTTAGTAAATATAACAATTCTTATGAAAATCATAGTACCCTATTTTCAGACACAACTACCAGTTTACACATTTCTCAGTATCCTGAAAGGAAAAAAGTATAGCCCCACTTATACTATGTAAAATTACCAATAAAATATTTTTATGACTACAGATTTTGCCTTTTTGTTTATGACTATTAAAGTGTTTTATTTAGTATTTAGAATTTCAACCTGGAAACCACACAGTACTTAAATTCTCCTGGGGTCTCCTGCTTTCTCTTAACCATTTGCTTAATATATATCTACCTATAGGAGACTTTTGAATTGTAAATGGACTTAAAAATAGAATGTGGATACAAAATATCACATAAGACATCATGATAACATTTGAAGAAAAAATAAAACTGTAGACCCTAACAGTTGTGATATTTGGTGGTTTCGTGTGGTAATGTAATTTTCTGTTTAATTACAGTACTTTTTACAGGCACAGTGGTACTGTCTTTTTTGTAAGATGCTAGTTGTGAAATACAATTGCATACAGTAAAAGTCTGTGATTAAAACATTTATATACCTCATTCTTTAGTGTTGTTAAATGAAAAATTAAAATTTGTGTTTGTTATAAGATACGTTCAGTGGAATACCAACTAACCAGATATGTTCCTTTAAAACATGATATTTTTGTCTTATTCTGTTTTTAACATGTTTCAAATGTTTTATATATTCATTTTTGGACAGAGTAAAAATTTAAAAATGTTAATAGGGAAAATATTTAATTTTTAAGTCAAAAACTAGACTTTAAAGGCATTACATCTATGATCAAATACTTTCAGAATGTATTTTAAATGAGCTGCAAGAGAGAAAAATCTGACAGGAGATGGGATTTTACCTGAATGGAGCATACTCATATTTCTACATAGGTGGGTAGATACTTATCTTTCTACATAGGCAGGAACACAGTGTAGCATGGAGATTAAGCATGCTAACTGACACCTCATGTTTGAATCCTGTTGTAGAATGGAAATGAGCTTAAATTACCCAAGCTTACTTTCCATCTATAAAACAGGGCTAATGGTAATCACATCTAATTTATAGGGTTGTTGGGAGGATTAAGTTAATCCATGTAAAATTCTTAATTATCTGACACATACTGGTCACTCAGTAAATGTGAGCTTTTACTATTGTTATAGATAAAATCCCATTACAAAAATACAAAAATATTTTTTGTAACAATTATTTTCATGCCCTCTTGGATGACATAAAGTAATAGTGTTTTATAGATTTCACTAAATTTTCAGTATAATACCAGACGTTTTCTCTGGACGCAGAAAGACCATCTTTCCATAATTAAAGAACCTGGTGGGTGTGCACTATGAGATTGAAGAAATGAATTAAGTTGACTAGTTTGAAAGTGTTTTATTAATCACAGGTATCTCAACCTGCCTTTGTTTCACCCTACCTCAAATACTCTTCCACACCAGGAAAACAAACGCAAATTCCATAAATAGAACTGATGTTAAAATATGCAGAAAGATTCAGAACCTAGGTTTAAGGTACATATTTTGCTCTGTTTCATGAACTTACAAGGTGGGTTGAGCACTGGGTTCCTTAAGCCAAATTCCATACAAAAAGAACTTGGGTGTTTTCCAGCATTTATTACTTTACTTTGCTATAAGTAAGAGTGAAGATCCCGGGTGCGATGGCTCATGCCAATAATCCCAGCACTTTGGGCTGAAGCGGGCAGATATTTTGAGCCCAGGGCCAGCCTGGGCAACATGGTGAAAGCTCATCTCTATAATTAAATATATATATATATATGTGTGTGTGTGTGTGTGTGTGTGTGTATTTAAAAAGTGAATATACTTTGAGGCAGAAGAATAATCTTAAAACCTTTTGTATTATACAATAGAAATAGTTAAAGGTTTTATTTTTATTAAATGCTTTCCTAAAATGATAGTGGATAATAGACAAAGCGAAACATTTAAAAAGGAAGAGAAACTTCAGCCTTTCTACGTTGATAGCATGTTTATTAACTTTTAAAGATCCTTATAGCCTAAAAGAATGTAGCCTCTGCATATTACATGCATTAATGGTAACTGGTCTAGAAGTTTTTGTTTCCACTGAGGCTTTCCCCACGTGCTTTTTTAAACTTCCTACTATGGTTTGGATATGGTTTGTCCTCACCAAGATTCATGCTGAGGCCTGAGTCCCCAGTTTGATTGTGTTGGTAGGTGGTGCCTTTAAGAGATGATTAGGTCATTGCGATGGATTAAGGGCTTTCTCATGAGGCTCAGTTAGTTCTGGAATGGATTCACTCTTGCAGGAATGGATGAATTCTCACAAGAGTGGGTTGTTACAAAGTGAGGATGCTTCTTGTGTTCTGTTCTCTTTGCCCTCCTCAGTTCACCATCTGCTTTCCACCATGAGTTGAAGCAGCATGAGGC
The DNA here is from genome assembly GCF_024542745.1 of Macaca thibetana thibetana. Classification (NCBI taxonomy): domain Eukaryota; kingdom Metazoa; phylum Chordata; class Mammalia; order Primates; family Cercopithecidae; genus Macaca; species Macaca thibetana. Next base: position 38,270,152 of record NC_065588.1, on the reverse strand, counting down.
CCTCATCAGATGGCCTGCCTGATCTTCGACTCCTTAGCCTTTGCAATCGTGAGCCAAAATAAATCTCTTTTCTTTACAAATTGCCCAGTCTCAGGTATTCTGTTACAGCAAAAAAAAAGTGGATTGAGATACTTTTTTGCTCTGCAACTTACCTCTTTTCCAGAATCTTTTAAGGACTCGATGTAGGAACTGAGCTATTTAGTAAGTCATTAGTAGACGTTTCCGCACAGTATTTTGAAAATTAAAACAGAAAAGTGAGTGTGTATATAAGGAAAGTAATAGTAAAAAAGCGCTTTGACTTCTTAGTACTCACCCTCTCCTGTATATCTCCAGGCACCTTCAGTTGTCTGGAACAAAGAATGTAGGAAAAACTGAAGAAGTTCAGAACAGTTACCAATGACAAAAATCACTGATTAGAATAAAAAGACAAGGTTACGGAATATATGTTGTTACTGATCATCTTTCAAAAGCAGAAGGAAAAGAATGCCCTCCCTGGCTGCTGACGGTGATGAAAAGTAAGCCCCGCTCCTATCACAGGCAATGAAGGACAGGGATGGAAAAAAAAAGTGAAGAAGAAGGGGAAAAAGCAAAAGTTGTGAAAAAAATTAGAAAAGGGGACACTGGGACTCAGTCTGGATAATGGTAGAATCACTAGGAAGGGAAAGAACAAATAGAACTTAACAGCACATCAGTCTCTGGTGACATTTTAAAAACATGATAAAGCATCTTCATGATGTCTCTGTCATTAGCTAAAGTTTAGCTTGTGTTTAGTAGACTATTTACTAAGCAGTATGTGTAATACAGAATGATGTTCATCAAAACCAGTTCGCTTTAGGAAACTGTCACAGAGAAGTTTTACCTTGAATTACAAGATAATTCAAGACCCACTAAACCTGTGTGTATTATTTCCACTCCTCAGGAATTCCAGTTGGGGAAGTATCTATTTCACTGGGTCCTTGCCCCAAAAAGTTCCCCCAGGGGTTTATTCTTAACAACTTTAAGTTTTTTGTTTTTTGTTTTTTAAATATTATTTGGTGTGATTTACACTAGATATATGTGGCCATTTATAAGAACAAAAGAAAATTATTAATTACTTTCCTGAATGCACATCCTTACCAGCCCAGATAATTTAAATGTTAAGTATGTAATGTGCAGTTGACCCTTGAACAACATAGGTTTTAACTGCGTGGGTGCACTTACACATGGATTTTCTTCCAACTCTGCCACGTTGAAGACAGCAAAATCAGCCATTCCTCTTTTTCCTCAGCCTACTCAATATGAAGACTATGAGGATGAAGACCTTTATGATGATCAACTTCCACTTAATGAATAGTAAATATATTTTTCCTTCCTAATGATTTAACAATTTCTCTAGCTTACTTTATTGAAGAATACAGTATATAATACATATACAAAATATGTGTTAATCAACTGTTTATGTTATCAGTAAGACTTCTGGTCAACAGTAGGCTTTTAGTAGTTACGTTTTGGGGAGTCAAAAGTTGTATGTGAGTTTCTGACTGCTTGAGGGTTGGTGTCTCTAACCGCCACATGTTTAAAGGTCAACTGAATTAGGCTTTGTGCTTAGCCAGTGCAGATATTCCTGTCTTTATGGAATGGTCTAATTCTGGAGCACATGAAATGCCGTAAGACTAAATACTTCAATGGAAAAAATCAGGTAGCTATCTGGAAGGCTTCAGTGCTCTGGGACATGTTTTACATTCTTAGTCTCCCCTGTTGGTGGGAGTTATGGACTGTAATAGCTCTCTCACTGTTGTAATACAGCATTTTGTTGACTTTGGTTTTATTTACATCAGTGTTATTTAATTCAGTGAACACTTATTGAGTATTCGGTGAACACTTATTGAATACATACTCAATAAGATGTGGAATGCACATCTTAGAGACTGTAAATTACAGTGCTGTAACTATAATAATAAAAACATGTATGAGATACGAGAGAGTGCTTGTTACCCATTTGTTTCTAGAAAATTCACCTAGGCTTAAGTATCTACTACAAGTCCACATTGAAAATGTTAGGGCCTCATCTTGATGTTTGAAGCTGATAACGTTGGGTGTCACCAGCAGTTTTAGCCAACTCTTGTTTTATTTACTCTAGCTTGAATTTTCAAAAGTTTAAGACTTTAAGCCATGTAAAGTGAGATAATTTATCATTTTCCTGCACTAATTTTTAAAAATCACACAACAACTGAATGAGGTCTGCTATGTCACTTTTGTAGATGAAGAAGCATATTACATCAGTCTGTCCAAAAGAAATTTTATTCAGATTTATTTCAGAAAGAGCTTTGCTTCACCTGAGAAATTGCCTTTTCCTTATGGACAAAGCAGATTATGAATTGCCCGAAATTTTTGCTGTAGTTGTGAGAAATCTCCTATTAAAATTGGGTTCAGGCTGGGTGCGGTGGCTCACACCTATAATCCCAGCACATTGGGAGGCCGAGGTGGGCAGATCACCTGAGGTCAGGCTGGTTCAAGACCAGCCTGGCCAATATGGTAAAACCCCGTCTCTACTAAAATTACAAAAAATTAGCCAGTCATAGTGGCGGGCGCCTGTAATCCCAGCTACTTGGGAGACTGAGGCAGGAGAATTGCTTGAAACCAGGAGCTGGAGGTGGCAGTGAGCAGAGATCCTACCCCTGCACTCCAGCCTGGGTGACAGAGCGAGACTCCGTCTCAAAAAAAAAAAAAAAAAAAAAATTGAGTTCAGTTTTAATAATTATGTGGGCTTGGTTGTCTGCTTATCTGTATTCTAATGTTTTAGTATTTTTCTGTCAAAGGAAAAAGATTTAATATAAAGATTCAAGCTTCACATCATGACAAATAATAAATTGTGAAATATAATTTTTTCTTCTTCTTCTTGTATTTTTTATAAATATTGGGTTTCCCAACATTTCCCTGGCTGGTCTTGAAATCCTGGGCTTGCCTCCACCTCCCGGGTTCACGGGATCCTCCTGCCTCACCCTCCAGAGTAGCTGGGACTACAGGCGCGTGCCATCACACCCAGCTAATTTTTGTATTTTTAGTAGGGACAGGGTTTCACCATGTTCGCCAGGATGGTTTCAATTTCCTGACCTGTGATCCGCCTGCCTCGGTGTCCCAAAGTGCTGGATTTTTTGGTATTTAATAAGGGAAAATTTAAAATGCCTATGTTTTCTAGCACAGAATAAGATAAATAATTTAAGGAACACTTTCACTTAATTGGAAAAGAGAGCAAAAAATAATATTTACTTTATTAAAAATAAAATATATAAATGTAAAAATAAAAGAAACCAAACATAACAGGATTACCTAGTGATGTAATTTCTGTATAGAAAGGAATATGAGGGAACAATAAGAATTCTGAGTTCAGCCAAGCTTCAGACAGAAGTGTGATAGTAGCAGAATTCTTAATTATTTTCAGTCTTCAATTTTTGGGAACGTGGGTCAAAAGAGTCTTGAAACCCTCCCTTCCTCCCTCCCTCCCTCCCTCCCTCCCTTCCTTCTTTTTTCCTCCTTTCCTTTCCTTTCCTTTCTTCCTTCCTTTCTTCCTATGCTTATTTCCTTTTTAAAGTTTAAAAAAAATTTTTGGGGGTACATAGTATGTGTATATATTTACAGGGTACATAAGATGTTTTGATAAAGGCAGGCAATGCAAAATAATCACATCATGGAGAATAGGGTATCCATTCCTTCAAGCATTTATCCTCTGTGTTACAAACAATTCAATTACATACACTTTTAGTTATTTTTAAAATGTACCATTATGCTATTGACTATAGTCACCCTGTTGTGCTATCAAATAGTAGGTCTGTTCTTTAATATAATTATGAGCCTTGACTTATCACAATAATTTGCATATGGGTGTTTTCTTTTTTTTATATATTTTTTATTTTTTGAGATGGCTTTTCGCTCTTGTTGCCCAGGATGGAGTGCAGTGGCGCAATCTCAGCTCACTGTAACCTCTGCCTCCAGGGTTCAAGTGATTCTCCTGCCCCAGCCTCCCAAGTAGCTGGGATTACAGGCATGCACCACCATGCCTGGCTAATTTTGTATTTTTAGTAGAGACAGGGTTTTACTATGTTGGTCAGGCTGGTCTCAAACTCTTGACCTCAGGTGATCCACCCACCTCGGCTTCCCAGAGTGCTGGGATTACAGTCATGAGCCACACACCTGGCCTATGAGTGTTTTAATTCAAAATTTCCTCGTGACTAAATTTCCCTACAAATCTAGCTTTATATTTTACTGACTTTTTTTTTTTTGAGACGGAGTCTCACTGTCACCCAGGCTGGCATTCAGTGGTGCGATTTTAGCTCACTGCAACCTCCACCTCCTGGGCCCAAGTGATCCTCCCATTTCAGCCTCCCACGTAGCTGGGACCACAGATGCACAGCACCATGCCCAGCTAATTTTTGTATTTTTTGTAGAGATGGTTTTTCACCATGTTGCCCAGGCTCATCTTGAATTCCTAAGCTCAAGTGACCTTCCTGCCTTGGCCTCCCAAAGTGCTGGGATTACAGGCATGAGCCATTGCGCCTGGCCGTTACTATTTTTTAAAAAATAATATATTTTGTTTTACTAATTGGTATGCAGGGTTCTTGAAGTTTGAACCAGGGAGAAACAGAGGGTTGTCCAGAGGATATTCCTTGCTCTCTTTCCCACCTAGCCCACTCTACACTTTCCCTACCTTGTAGATGGAAATGTCAGCGAAATTCTGGTATCATATAGGAGGTTAAGACATCCTCATGAATTGGCTTTCCACCGCTTCTTTTTTTTTTTCAATTTAAATTATTTATTTATTCTTAATCTTTCACTACTACTTTTTCTACTCTTGTGGCCTGTAGCAACGTGTTTTTGAGAATGAAGAGCATCACTTTACTCTTTCATTCTTCCCCGACTCTTTCCCTAGAGTTACTCCTCTGAATGAACACATGAGATTTTTGTTCAAACTAAACATTATTTTCCAACTTTTCCTCCAGTCCAACAAAATCTCTAGGAATCGGACTGTGGAAAATCGGGAAATACACTAGAAGACCACTAGGGGAGAGAATGAATTTTACTTTTAGCCTGAGTTTCTGAATCTTTGTGCTCTGCTACTAATCTGACTTATATTTCACTGATTGTAAATTTTATTTTAGACTCCAAGACCAGTCTGAAAGATTTTCATATAACATTGGTTCCCTTTTTGCTTTCAATTTGAATTTGTACCACTCCATTTAGTGCTTATTTGTTCCTAGTGAGATAGCATGGTGTAATGGAAAAGAACAAGAAATAGAAATCTTAGAGGATTTCTATTTGAATTTTGGATCTTATTATTAACCATGTGGTAAATGAATATCTCCGAATTTCAGGCTGTTTGCTTTTTGAGGGGAAGTTGTTTTTTATTTTTAAATTTTTCTTACTATCTGTGGTCATCAGGCTCGTTGTTTATTTAAAAGAATAGAATAACATCTCCTTCATAGCAATGTTATAAAGATTAAATTAAACATTTATTTATTTATTTGTAGAAAGAGGGGTCTCATTATATTACCCAAGTTGTTTTCGATCTCCTGGCCTCAAGCAATCCTCCCAGCTCTTCCTCCCAAAGCGCTGGGATTACAGGTGTGAGCCACTGTGTCCAGCCAAGGATTAAATTCCATTGTGCATAGACCTTTATAAAATGGAAGTCATGCAAAAAGGTTTTTTTTTTTCCCTGCAAAAAGTTTTTGAATTTTACTCCGAAAAGGTGTAGAATTTAACTCTTTCTCCATAAGATGTCTTTTTTTTTTTTTTTTTTTTTTTTTTTTTTTTTTTAATTAAGGAATCAAGTACTTAAGGTAGAAGTGTAAAGAAAATGCTGAGCAGGCCCCCAAATCTGCTCCAGAGTGATTTAGAGAAGATATTTAAACAAAATGAAAACGGCGGCCGGGCGCAGTGGCTCATGCCTGTAATCCCAGCACTTTGGGAGGCCAAGGCGGGTGGATCACGAGGTCAAGAGATAGAGGCTATACTGGCCAACATGGTGAAACCCCGGCTCTACTAAAAATACAAAAAATTAGCTTGGCGTGATGGCACGCACACGCCTCTAGTCCCAGCTAATCGGGAGGCTGAGGCAGGAGAATCACTCACTTGAACCCGGGAGGCGGAGGTTGCAGTGAGCCGAGATTGCGCCACTGCACTCCAGCCTGGAGACAGAGCAAAAGTCCATCTCAAAAAAAATAAATAAATAAATAAAGAAAAAAAGAAAACGCCCATTGATTGAATGCCTATTGTATATCCAAGATGTACTAGGAGCTATACGAAAAATCAAGATTAATCTTTTAAATATAAAATTATTGAGATATGGCTTAATTCTGAATCAGAGAATTTTCCAGATCATGGAGATCTCTATCTCCTAAACAACAAATTTTGATACTCTTAAATTACTTTTTCTCCACCTAAATTTACCTATTTGATAGGATGAATGAAGGTCAACATGGGTTAAAAATTTGGATATCAGTCTATCAGAGAATTAAGAGACTGGCATAGAGAAAAAAATAGATTTAGGAATACATACCTTCACGCAGTACATGAAAGAAACACCTAACTGTTGTGACATCAAATATGTTAAAGCGTCTTCATAACTTAATTTTAGCAATATCAAAATGCAATGTGTAAATCCGGTTAATAATTAGAGGGGATGCCAGCATGCACACAGCTCCTCAAAGATAGCCAGTTAAGATGGTGTATAATAGAAAAATCATTTCTATTTTTGGAATGGTTTATATAATTTTTCAACAGAAAATTACAGGATTAGAAGGAACCTAAAGGGATAATATGGTCCAGTACCCTGATGTCAATAAATGAGTGGCTATTCTTCCCGATATGCTCTTTTCATAAAATTGTTGCAGAAATGAAAATTGCTTGCCTTCTCTTTTTGCCATTCCATTATTTTAACCATCTGTGGGTCAAGGAGTTATTCTTAATTATTACTACGTTTAGTTTCTTTGTTGAAATAGATAAGTTACAGTTAGTATCTTTTAAATTAAACATTTTTTGAGTACCAGTCCTTACTCTAGTTTCTTGGTACCATATCCTTCAGCTTTCTCTCAAAAGGTATTTTCATTATTATCAATGCTTTTCCTATCATTCTGGGTACTTCGTTAAGTTTATCTTCATTTCTCTAAGAAGTGTAAGTTGTAGTGGAAGGATTTAGTATTCTCGTGGTTTTTATTTGCCTGTCCTGCCTTTGAGAGCAGTACACTCCTTTATTTCTGAATACTCTGCATCCGAGCCCCTTGTCTGGCATGTAGAATATGTTCAATAAATGTTTATTGAATGCATAAATGTATGTTCTCATTCTCTTTACACATCTCGATAGCATGCTAATTTTCATTTTTTATCAGGTAAAGTAAGAAGGGGAGGAAGTTGAACCTTAAATTTGTTCAGTGACTTTCTCATGGTCACAGAACCACTACTTTTTTGGTATAGGGAGCCAAGGATCCAAATGGAAACTGCTACTATATTGAGCATTTCCCCACCTTGTATTTCATGGTGAAACTTGTCAACTCCCCAGATGCAATTTCAGCAGTTAAACGCATGATTTTTCCCTATGAATGTGTGTTTGTGTGTGTGTGTGTATTTTGAAGCCTCCCTTCCCTCACTTTTTGGCACTGGTGCTGCTTTCTGCTTCCAATCTCTCCTCTAGCTGTTTCAGCCTCCACACTACAGCCAGAGTCTGCTCTCTAAAATGCAAATGTGATCATGTTACTTCCCTATTTAAAAACCCTTCAATGGTTCACTAGTGTCTTGCAGATTAAATTCAAACTCCTAGGTGTGCTAAACAAAGCATTCAAATATCTGGCCCCTTCTACGCTCTTATCGCTCGTCATATCCTCTCTTGCATTCACTTAGCTGGTGGTATCAAACTTCTCACGGTTCCCTACACAGGAGCCTGTTTATTGATCCTTCAGCCTGGAATTACTTCCCTTAACCGACTCAAGACTCTAGCGGCACCTTTGCTATGAAGTCTCTCTTGACCACACTCGCAGACAGAACTGATTGTTCCTTTGTGTGTGTCCCTTACAGGCCTGGATCTTAAGTCTGTATCATTGTGTTGCGCTTATTTACAAGTATCCGCTGTCCCACCCACGCTCCAGTTAGGCTTCTTTATACCCCTAGGTACTCACACAGCGCTTGGCCCAAGTGATGCTTTATAAATGGTCAATGAATGAACGTAGTGGAAACAGCTGAAGAAGAGGGAGAAGAACTGGGGAAGAAAGGAGAAGCTCTGTGGGGAGAATACTAATTGTTTTGCACATGCAAATAATGAGTTGTGAGGGAGGTCAAAAAGGTCAAAGGGAAGAGCCCTGCAGTACAGGAACTGTCTGCTGGCAGGCAAGGTCCGCATACCAAACACACGAAGCAATGAGCTTATCTGAGTGAAAATGGCTCGTGCACATTCTAGTATCACAGAAACTTACAGGCTGGGGGAGGATGGAGAGGAAAGTGGCCTAGTCAAGTGCCTTCTAAGTGCTAGGCGGTTTTCGTGCGTTAAACAGTTTAATCTTTACAACCACCCCACGATGAGGATAGTAGCTCCATTTTAGGGACGAAGAAACATGCTCAGAGAATTTAGGTTACCCAGTGTCACAAACCACCATGTGGAAGGACCATAATTAGAATTTAGGTCAACTGCCTCCAGAGCCGAGGCTTTCGCTCCACCTCTCTCGGCGGTCGAGACCCACTGGGCTCCAAGTCACCTGCGCGTCAGCCTGCGCTCACTCTTCCCCGCAAGCGCGCCGCGTTCCGCGCGCCCACTCTGTCCCCGGCGCGCCAGCCCTGCGTCCCTCCCACGCGATCTGCGCCGGCGCGTCCAGCCCTCCCGCCCGGGGGAGAGGCGGGGCTGCGTCGCTGCGGCTGACCCATGGGCGCACGGCGGCAGAGGCGGCGTCCGGGCTTCCGGGCGGGTTGTCAGCCGGCTCCGGCGCCGCGGCTGCGCTCGCCTAGGTGGTGGGCGGGGAGGGAAGGAAGGGAGCGGGTGCAAGGCGGCGGCCGCGGCGGCGGCGGCGGGGGAGGAACTTGTTGCGCCCGCAGCTGCGCGGTGCCGCTCCCTCAGCTCCAGTTCGCCCGGGCGGGCGCGGCGGCGGCGGAGACTGAGGATCGCGGCCGGGGCGATGCGGCGCTACCTGCGCGTCGTCGTGCTGTGTTTGGCCTGCGGCTTCTGCTCGCTTCTTTACGCTTTCAGTCAGCTCGCCGTTTCCCTGGAAGAAGGAGCGGGTGGCGGTGGCGGGAAGCCGCAGGCCGCGGTGGCTTCCTGGCTCGCGGGCGGCGGACGCGGCGCCGTGAGAGGCACGGGCGGCGCGGGCCCCGCAGCGCATCCCGGCGGGTCGGGCAGGTACGGGCAGTTCCCGGTGGGGGACGCGGCGGGCGCAGGGCGCGGGCTCGGCCTGGCCCGGGCTGCTCGCGGGTCGGCGCCGCGCCTCCCGCGTCTTTCCTGCGGTTTCTGACCCCTCACTGATTTCCCTCCTTCCCCTCCGGCCGGGACTAAACCAGCGCTGCTCCCGCCTGAGAGTGTCCCACACTTTTTGTGTTTGTCTTTTGACCCAGTCATGCGCCCTTTAAAGCAGTTAGAAATTAATTTTCAGTTTTTTAAAAAAAGGATTCTTTGAAAATAAGAAGTGTTCACAAAAGCCTTGCTGCTGCCTGGCTAGTGAGAATTCCTTCTTGTTTCAGTGGAGTTCAAGTTGAGATATTTAAACATGAGGCTGGCGCCCTAGTTCAGTGTTGAAGGATTGTGCGTGTATGTGTGTGTGTTTTGTCTCTCATGCTGATTTTGCTGTGTTAACGCTTACACTTTTAAGCATTAGCCACGGTTAAATTTGGAAATGGCATTTGTGCGGGTTGTGAAATTTTCTTTTGGAAGCACTATCTTTCTTGACAAATCGGTATTTAAAAAGCGACGTAATGACCTAGGTGGCTTTGCACAAATCACTGCCAGAGTAGGAATCGACACGATATTTAAATAGAAAAAAAAATGTTTCTGTCAACGCATTATGAATGCTTGAAATCTGAGCGTTTACACTGCCTTGCAACATGGACACTTCCACCTTATGTATGGGCACCTCTCTGGCAACGACTGAAGTGCTCCCTACCAAGACTTGGCAAATGCTGAAAAGTATAAGATTTGTCTGGAGAGGGAGTGTAGGTCAGCTGTGGGCTGTTTAACATCATTTTGAGAGTCGATGGTCATTCCCAGAATGAAAAGGGGAAGTTTGGGCAGAGTAGCAGCGTGGAAAGCGGACTTGTCATGTTTTTACCCTGCAATTTGATTACAGTCAGGGTAATTCCTACATCAGGACCCTCAGTTGTCTGTCTTGGGAGAAAGCATTCACTGAAAACTTGAATGAGCTCGTGAAAAATGACAGGTTGAAGCTAAACTGTTTATGGCCTAGTACGTTATTGTGAAGCATTTGCAATTATGGAAAATGGATTATATTGGGCAAAATTGTAAGGAGGCAACATTTTAATTAAATATTTAATGAAGTTAGACTGATGCTAGCATTGCATTTTTAGTGCCTTGGTCTTAGATATTTTATTTTGTGACAAAAATTTACAAATTTTGTTTACTTGACCAGTTAACTTTAATAAAATTATTTGAAATTTTTGAAAATAAGAGCCTCAGTTTCAATAAACATCCAATAGAATCATTACTTAAATGTTAAGTTTTATGTGTCAGGATTGAGTCAGCTGAAATGCTGTACTTTTTTAGGTCCTTTGAGTAGCATGACTCTTTATTTTAAACGAGGTGTACATCTAAGTTAGAACTAAAGGTGTATCTATCTGTCTTTGTAAAAATGTGATGAAGAACAACATGTCACCACATTTGTGTGCATAAGAAACCATTTGGGCAGAGGAACAAGGTGGAAAAGTTGGATTGTCAAGTTTTACCCTATGGTTTGATTAAGGTCATGCAAATTACTAAGACCTCAGGACTCTATTTTACATATCGTCATTTATGACATCTTTATAGAAATCTCGTAGAGTTAAATCAACTTTTGGCAACGCTCGGTAGGTAGCTCACACCTGTAACCCCAGAATTTGGGGAGGCCGAGTGGGGATGATTGATTGCTGGAGACCAGGAGTTTGACACCAGCCTGGTCAACAACCCATCTCTACAAAAAATAAAAAAATTTTTAAAAATTAACTGAATGTGGTGTTTCACACCTGTAATCACAGCACTTTGGGAGGCCGAGGTGGGAGGATCACTGGAGCCCAGGAGTTCAAGGCTACAGTGAGCTATGATTGTACTAGTGTAATCCAACCTGGGTGACAGAGCAAGATCCGGTCTCCAAAAAAACAGAACCAAACCAAAACTTTTTTGGCCACCATGAGATATGGTATAGAAATCCCTAAGCTCTTCATGTGTAAATCATTTGGCCAAGATCGAAAGCGAATCATTATTGGAGGAGGATTAGAAACCGTGTATCCTTTGATTGTTATACAAGAGCTCTTTCTGTAAAGAGAGATAAGGGTCTAATTTAGATAGTGGACTCAGTGCGCAGTGGGGCTATGGGGCAAGCCAGCAGCTTCCTGTTTTCAGTAGTACTTAGGTATTATTGCATTTTTGTCTTTTTTGATAACATCTTACTTGAAAGATTATAACTATTATTTCTCTTATTTTAAACATGGAATCTAGGTTTGTACCCAGTTAAGTTCCGTTGTTTAGATCTTATAAAAACTATTCATAGTATAGAATTTCATGGCAACAAAATACTTGGAAAAGTGTTTCCAAGTCCTTGAAGTAAGAACTTTAAAATGAAAGGAACAGTTTTTCAGTGGAATCTCTTATCCATTAGTGTATTCTATTTGAAGCCATGATTTTAATAATCAGAAAATACATAGGTCTTGGAGTCAGATAAACCCGTGTTCTCAGTATTCTGGCTCTGGTTGCTGTGAGACTTTGCCTAAATTGTGTCAGTTGCCTGTGTTTTAATTTCCTCACTTGTAAAATGTAGATAATACTTATTTTTTTAAAGCTTTATTAGGGTATAATTGATAAATAGAAATTGTATATGGTTAAGGCATACAACTTGATAGTTTGACATACACGTACATTGAGAAATGATCACAGTCAAGCTAGTTAAACATCATTCATCACCTCACGTAGGGTTTTTTTTTTTTTTTGTGGTGAAAGCACTTAAGATCTACTGTCATAGCACATTTTAGATATACAATACAGGTTGTTTAGTCACCAGGCTGTACATTAGATTACCTTACTTAATTTATAATGGAATTCTTAGTTGTCTTTGGTAAAATTCAGTAAAACGATCTCAAGCAAAACATATTTATAGGCTTATACAGTTTTTGAATTGAAGGAAAAACTGCAGATAGCAGGGCAGCTCAAAGGACCTTAAGGAATGGGGACTCTTTTCCACTAACGACATAACTTTCTTCATGAGGTTTTTCTATTCTTGCAGGTTTTATTCTCTAATCTCAAATACAAAATCCTAGGAAAAGGCTGTCATTGGACTTGCTTGGATTGCATGCCCGTTTGTGGACCAGTCAGTGTTAACTTGGGATGGGGAGCTCTGATTTGTTGACTGTGTCACTTGCACATGCCTGGTGCAGACAGAATAACATGATTGGTGTTGGAGAGGAGGGGTGCCTCAAAGGAGAAGAAATGCTGGGTAGGCAGTGGCTCTTCTACAAGAAAGACTCAGGCTCTTCAGTGTGGACAGACTGTATTAAGGTGTTGGACACAAAGCAGTAGTTATTACCGGACATCAGTACTTCATATCACTTAGTTGCATTTTGGTTCCTTTTTGCATTTTAGTTACTCAGGGTGATTAAATTATCATATTTCACTGATGAGTCCTGACATTGATCATCAAAATTTTACGTGTGGCTATACAACAGTGTTGGTAGTGGGGAATCAAGAAATTACTAAATGTTTCGGTGATACCATTTCTGGACCTATCATGCCCTTGGAGTCTCCTCGTGTGTCTCCTTGTCACACAGGGAGGTAATTACCTCACTTTCTTTTTTAGATCTGGTTAGGCCATAGACTTATCATTTCTGCTGGATCCTGGGAACCCTAGTGTTGTATACTGAGAACTTAAAGAATAGAAAGTAAGGGTTTTGGAGTGACAGACTTCAGCTTTGCCACTTACTGACTGTTGACCTTGAACTTGTTTTCTTCATCAGAGAGAAGAGTATGATATTGAGTTGTTTGTGAGAATTGAAATTAAATATTAAATAGCTGGCGTAGAGTACCTAGTATGGTGCCTGACACAACAACATTTTAGCAAATATCATTTTGGTAATTTAAATTTTAAGTTGGGATTTTTTTTTTTTTTCTTTCCAATTTCTGACCTCTGGGAAAAATTCTGGTCGTTGGGCTCCAGTTAAGACCTGTTAAATCAAAATGCCCTGGCAATAGGGTCCAGGAATTTATATTTTACGTATGTGCCCCAGCTTGTTGTGATAAAACCAAAAATTGAGAATAGTTTGGGCACTATTTTCACACTACTGTTTTTAATGAAGTTCCCCCTGCCCATTTTTTTTTCTCTTTCTCTTTTTCTTTTTTTTCCCTTTTTCCTTTTTTTTTTTTTTTTTTTGAGGCAGAGTCTCTCTTTGTCGCCCAGACTGGAGTGCAGTGGAGCCATCTCTGCTCGCTGCAAGCTCCGTCTCCGGGGTTCACGCCATTCTCCTGCCTCAGCCTCTGAGTAGCTGGGACTATAGGCGCCCACCACCACACCCGGCTAATTTTTTGTATTTTTAGTAGAGGCGGGGTTTCACCGTATTAGTCAGGATGGTCTGGAAATCCTGACCTGGTGATCCGCCTGCCTCAGCTTCCCAAAGTGCTGAAATTACAGGCGTGAGCCACCTGCCCAGCCCATTTCCTCCCTTTTTTCTGCAGTTATGTTTGAAGAAGAGAGTTGAGTCGGTGAACAGTAAAGAGAGTTGAATTACTTACTAAAGCCATTTTAATCTCTGCTTTGTTATTGCAAAAACATCTTACTTAAAACCAGTGCCCTGTACCTTGTATTTTAGGTCATTGAAGGATCATAGTGTCTACGTTACGTATTTGTGAAGTGTTATCTTAGTTTGATTGGGCTGCTATAACAAAATACCATCGACTAGAGAGCTTAGAAACTACAGAAATTTATTTCTTTCGGTTCTGGAGACTAGAAATCCAAGTCAAGGCACCAGCAAGTTCAGTGTCTGATGAGGACCCACTTCCTGGTTCATACCATAGATGGCGCCTTCTCCCTGTGTTCTCACATGGTAGAAGACATGAGGCAGACCCCTTTTATAAGGGCCCCCCACTAATCCCATTCGTGGAGGCTTTGCTCTCATGACCTAATCACCTACCCAAAGGCCCTACCTCGTAACATCATGTTGGTAATTAGATTTCAACATATGAATTTTGAGGGGACACAAACATTCAGATCATAGCAAAGCTTAGTGCAGACCTGACACATAGTATTTAATAAATACTAGTAATTAATTAAAATATTCCGTGCTTTTGGGGGGGAAACTTACTTGGCTTATGAAAAAATAATAGGTACTTTTGATTTAGAAATCTTATTTTTTAATTTCTGAGACAAGGTCTCACTCTGTCATCCAAGGTGGAGTACAGTGGCCTGAGATCATGGCTCACTGCAGCCTTGACTTTCTGGGCTCAAGTGATCCTCCCACCTTAGCTTCCCGAGTAGCTGTGACTACAGGCGTGCACACCATACCTGGCTTTTTTTTTTTTTTTGGTGACAGAGTCTCGCTCCGTTGCCCAGGCTGGCGTGCAGTGGCATAATCTCGGCTCAGTGTAATCTCCGCCTCCTGGGTTCAACCAATTCTCCTGCCTCAGCCTCACAAGTAGCTGGGATTACAGGTGTGTGCCAATCTGCCCAGCTTTTTTTTTTTTTTTTTTGTATTTTTTGGTAGAGGTGGGATTTCACCATGTTGGCCAGCCTGGTCTTGAACTCCTGACCTCAGGTGATCCGCCTGCCTCGGCCTCCCAAAGTGCAGGCATGAGCCACCATACCCTGCTTAGAAAATCTTATTTTAAAGCAGTAAGATCATTATCTTTATGCCATACCTATTGAAAGTACTTCCCCCTAGGTATAAACTTAAATTTTATTAATTATGTGTGTACTGTATGAGGTTTACGTTTTGTTTTTAGATTGGCTACTTTTTGCTTTATCGTTTTTTACCTTTGTTATGCATGGGAAAGCTTTCTACCAATTTTTTTTTTCCCTCCTTTTTTTACATTTAAATCAATCTGGCTTTGTGGGGAAGCTACTCGGGTAGAGGAGGTATATTGTGTGATGCTAACTGTTTCTTTGAAATGGTTAATTGTTTCAGTGTCATTTATATATAAACAGCCCTTTTCCTACTTGCCGAGGATTAATGAAATTAGAAATTTAAGAAAAAGGTCTTGGAGCTAGAAATTAAGTTGTCTGGAAACTATTTATTTATTTTCTTTTTTTCTTTTTGAGAGGGAGTCTCTGTTGCCCAGGCTGGAGTGCAGTGGTGTGATCTCGGCTCACTGCAGCCTCCGCCTCCTAGGTTCAAGCGATTCTCCTGCCTCAGCCTCCTGAGTAGCTGGGACTACAGGCGCGTGCCACCATACCTGGCTAATTTTTTATTTTTAGTAAAGATGGGGTTTCCCCATGTTGGCCAGGCTGGCCTTGAACTCCTGACCTCAGGTGATCTGCCTGCCTCGGACTCCCAAAGTGCTGGGATTACAGGTGTGAGCCACCGTGCCTGATCTGGAAACAATTTGGTTGAAAATTAAATAACAGTAATTTGGCATATCATGGGAATGGCCTCCTTTAGTATGTCTGTAAGCATCTTTGCTTCTCTTGCACAGTCACAGGGTGGGGATACATGTCTTGAAGTTGCATTGCTGCTTTGCAGCAGCACTTCATTCATACTGTCATGTATTTATGCTGAATATGCCTAAATTTGTCACTGACTTTTTTTTTTTTTTTTTTAAATTTGAGATGGAGTCTTGCTCTGTCACCCAGGCTGGAGTGCAGTGGCACGATCTTGGCTCACTGCAAGCTCCGCCTCCCGGGTTCACACCATTCTCCTGCCTCAGCCTCCCGAGTAGCTGGTACTGGTGCCCACTACCACGCCCAGCTAATGTTTTGTGTTTTTAGTAGAGATGGGGTTTCACCGTGTTAGCCAGGATGGTCTTGACCTCTTGACCTCGTAATCCGCTTTTTTTTTTTTCAAGATGGACACTCTGTCGCCCAGGTGGGAGTGCAATGGTGTGATCTCGGCTCACTGTAACCTCCGCCTTCCGAGTTCAAGCAATTCTCCTGCCTCAGCCTCCCAAGTAGCTGGGAGTACAGGTGCATGCCACCAGGCCTGGCTAATTTTTTGTGTTTTTAGTAGAGATGGGGTTTTACCGTGTTAGGTAGGATGGTCTCGATCTCCTGATTTTGTGATCCTCCCGCCTCGGCCTCCCAAAATGCTGGGATTACAGGTGTAAGCCACTGCACCTGGCCTAATTTTTCTATTTTTAGTAGAGACAGGGTTTCACCATGTTGGTCAGGCTGGTCTCGTATCACTGACTCTTTAAGTTTTGCATGGTTTTCACTGAAGCCTCCTATCATGGACATTTTGAAATGAAAATTACTTTTTCTAGTTTGACTTAAAAGTGTAACCAGGCACGGTGGCTCATACCTGTAATCCTAGCAAGGAGGCCACGGTGGGTGGATTGCTTGAATCCAGAAGTTCTAGACCAACCTTGGCAATATGGCAAAACACTCTCTCAACAACAACAAAAATACAAAAAATTAATTGGGCATAGTGGTGTGCACCTGTGGCCCCAGCTACTCCAGAGGTTGAGATGGGAGGATCGCTTGAGCCCAGGAGGTTGAGGCTGCAATGAACCGTGTTCGCACCACTGCACTCCAGCCTGGGCGACTTGCTTATTTATGTGTGTGTGTGTGTATGTATGTATAAAAAACATTTTGTAATTGGATTTAAGTAAACTTCAAGTTCGACAACTGTTATTGTGCCGAGTGTTGTTTTATCACATGTAAATATATGTAACCACCCCCACAGTCAGGATACAGAATTGTTTCATCACCACGAAGATACCTTGTGCTACCCCTTAGTCAGTTGTAGACAAGCTTTAATCTTTATGCCTTGTTAAATTTGAGGATGAGCCATAGTAACGTTTTATTTGTTTGATCCACAGTGAAAAACATTCCCTTTTAGGACTTCAGTGCTTTTGAATGTCAGTATGGGTATAGTGAAGACATATCCACCAACTCATATTAACACTTTGCCCCATTAAAATTATTTAAGAGTTACCTCTTTGAATGTTGGATTTTAGTATTCTGCTTTCAACAGTTTTAAGCAACTAATAGCCAGAACCTAGATAACGACCTTTACTTTTCCAATATTTTCAAACTTTATTTTTTGGCCTGAAAGTACACGTGCTGTCTTCAGATGAGTTGCTTTTGCTAATTTATCTTATTGCTTCTAATAAGCCACTGATACGTCGTAAATTCTCAGTGTGAGTTTCTCCTCTTTAAGTTCTCAGTGTGAGTTTCTACTCTTTATCTTAACCTCCAAAACCAGTTTTTCAAAGTGGGATAATGGATATTTGGGAGTTAAGAAACTGTAAACAAATTACTTCACTCCTTACAGCAGTACCTAACTGTTTTACGATTTTTTTTAATGCCATGCAGCATATGTATTCACTGGTGCATGTGTTCTTATATTTCCAGTAAAGAAAGAAAAACAACTTTCCTATATACTGTGTGGTTTTTGACATTGAATTATGATCAAGAAATTTACCTGTAACTTGATTTTTCCCATCCAATTTTGACTGCATTAAACCTTTGTGAAGTTAATCATTACCCCTAAAGAAACCCTGTATCTGTTAGCAGTAACTCCCACCTTGCACTCCTCAGTCCCCCAGTCCTAAGCAACCACGAATCTATTTTCTGTCTGTAGAGGTTTGCCTGTTCGGGGCATTTTACATAAAGGAATCACACAGTATGTGGCCTTTTGAGTCTTTCTTCTTGGTATAATGTTTCAAGGTTTATCCGCTGTAACATGTATCACTGTATTTCATTCCTTTTTATGGACCAATAATAGTCCATTGTATGGATATACCACATTTTGCTCATTATTT
This sequence comes from Macaca thibetana thibetana, assembly GCF_024542745.1. Taxonomy (NCBI): domain Eukaryota; kingdom Metazoa; phylum Chordata; class Mammalia; order Primates; family Cercopithecidae; genus Macaca; species Macaca thibetana. The sequence continues at coordinate 38,252,037 of NC_065588.1, read as the reverse complement.
GGTGGACATTTGAGTTTTTTCATACTTTTTGGCTATTATGAGTGATGCTGCTATGAGCATTCATGCTCAGTTTTTCTGTGAACATGTTTTCAGTTCTCTTGAGTATATACTGAGGAATTTAATTGGTGAGTCATGGTTGCACAACTCTGAATATACTAAAAACCATTGAATTATACACTGTAAAAGGGAATTATGTTTGCATTATTCTGCTTTGCTTTGTAACAACCCCACACATCTTAGCAGTTGACAATAGCAAGCATTTATTTCTTGCACACATTACATGTCTATGGCTATGACTTTGCTTGATATATCTTCTCATTCTGGGATCCAAGCTGAAGGAGCAGTCCATACATGCCTGGTCTCATGGTAGTGGATGAGGAAGAAGCCAGATTGAACAGCACAATCCCATGTGAAGCTTCTACTTTGATGCCACAGTAATCATGTCTTTTTGTATTACTTTGGCCAAAGCAAGTCACTCGAATAAGGTCAAAGTCCATAAATGATGCAGGGATATATGCCTCCCCTATCAGGCAGGCAAGGCCCATGGTAATGAATAGGGTTGTATAATCCTTTTACAGTTAAAGGTGGGGAGTGAATAACTGAACAGTAATACAGTCTACTACACAAATAGAGATTGCCAGTTAAGGAGAAAGAAAGAGTAATTGATGCAAGAAGGTCTTTAAGGACCCCTGAGAAGAAGATGGGCAACAAGGGGATGCGTATGGAGTTGGTAGTAGGCATGAGACTAGCTAAGAGGAAGACAGTTAATTTATATTTCTACTAATCAGCATAGTCATGTCATTAACTGTTCTTCAGTATTCATCTGAGAATGTGAGTGAATGGCTCAGTTTCAACTGAAGATTGTGCTGAAAAGATACGGTGAAAGGAGGTGGTGCAAGTTGTAGGTATAGGAACATGAATGGATGAACCATATGACGTCTGAGTAGGGAGGGAAATGGGTAAAGGAGGAAGCTTATACTTAGGAAGCATGTGATTGGAGGGCTGAGTGATTTCCACACATGTAACGGGATATAAATAATAAGCCTAGGCAGCAAAGCGAGACTTTGTCTCTACAAACAATTTCTAAAAAATTAGCCAGGTGTGTTGGCACATGCTTATAGTCCTAGATACTTGGGGACTGAGGCAGGAGGATGGCTTGAGCCCAGGAGATTGAGGCTGTAGTAAGCTGTGTTTATACCACTGCACTCCACCCTGAGGGACAGAGCAAGACCCTGTCTAAGAAAAAAGAACCATAATTATTAGATCAGAGACTAGTCTGAGATGAGGTATTGGATTGCAGTTTCAGGTGATGACAAGGTCCAGGATTTGCCATTTTTTACTTTTCTCTCTCTTTTTTTGTCAGAGAGGGTCTGTGTCACCCAGAACTGGTGTACGTTGGCGTGATCACAATCACTGCAGCTTCAAACTCCTGGGCTCAAACTATCCTCCCAACTCAGCCTCCCAAGTAACTGGGACTACAGGCACACACCACCATGCCCGGCTAATTTTTTTTTTAATTCTTTGTAGAGATGGAGTTTCGCCATGTCGCCCGGGCTGGTCTTGAACTCCTGGGCTCAAGCGATCCACCCACCTCGGCCTCCTAAAGTGCTGAGATTACAGGTGTGAGCCACTGTGCCTGGCCGGCATTTGCCATTTTTAACTGAAGGGAAAAGGAGGTAAGAGTTACTGGAGTTAAACAATTGTGTAACCTGGGTGTTGGTTAGGTCGCCCACATTGCAGTATGTGAGATGACATTCTGTTGTTCCCCACTAGACAGTATGATCCATGTCCATTTTACTCACTATTGTGTTGCCAGTGTTTGGCCTGTAAACGTAGTCATTCAGTAGAAAATTTATTGATTTACCAAATGAATGGTTAGAGGAAAGTAGGATTTGGTACTGAGACAAGGACTGTGAACCAGATGCTAGTCTTCTGTGAGTTGGGGAGGAACCAGTAGGTTGGTAGATCAGAATGGTGTGGCATTGTGGCCCTATTACATGGCTAGCAGTTGATGCTGGCTTTTGACTAGGAGCTCAGTGGAGGCTGTTGATCTGCATTCTCTCAAGTGGCTTTTCCATGTGCCTTGGGCTTCTTACAATCTAAAGATCAGGTTCAAAGAGTGTTCCAAGAAATAGGATGTAGAAGTTTTAAGGCAAGGGCCTGAACATTGGCACAGTATTATATTCAGTATTCTATTTGTCAAAGCAATCACAGAGCCCACTTAGATTCTGGATAAGGGGAGTTAGATCCTACTTTTTTTTTTTTTTTTTTTTTTGAGACAGAGTCTTGCTCTGTTGTCCAGGCTGGAGTGCAATGGCACGATCTTGGTTTACTGCAACCTCCACCTCCTGGGTTCAAGCGATTCTCCTGCCTCAGCTTCCTGAGTAGCTGGGATTACAGGCAACCACCACCACACCTGACTGATTTTTTTTAGTAGAGATGGGGCTTCACCATGTTGGCCAGGGCATTCTCTAACTCCTGACCTCAAGGGATCTGCCTACCTTGGCCTCCCAAAGTGCTGGGATTAGAGGCATGAACCGCTGCGCCCAGCAGATCTTACTTCTTAATAGAAGTGTCAGATGTGTGATCATCTTGGCACCTAGCTCTGTGTCCGGAATTAGTGGGTTCTTGGTCTCGCTGACTTCAAGAATGAAGCCGTGGACCCTCGTGGTGTTACAGCTCTTGAAGATGGTAGTCTGGAGTTTGTTCCTTCAGATGTTCAGATGTGTCCACAGTTTCTTCCTTTTGGTGGGTTCGTGGTCTCGTTGACTTCAGGAGTGAAGCTGCAGACCTTCGCGGTGAGTGTTACAGCTCATAGAGGCGGCATGGACCCAAAGAGTGAGCAGCAGCAAGATTTATTGTAAAGAGTGAAAGAACAAAGCTTCCACAGTGTGGAAGAGGACCTGAGCTGGTTGCCGCTGGCTGGCTCGGGCAGCCTGCTTTTGTTTCCTTATCTGACCCCACCCACATCCTGCTGATTGGTCCATTTTACAGAGAGCTGATTGGACCGTTTTCACAGGGTGCTGATTGGTGCATTTACAATCCCTGAGCTAGACACAGAGTGCTGATTGGTGCATTTACAATCCTCTAGCTGGACATAAAAGTTCTTCAAGTCCCCACTAGACTCAGGAGCCCAGCTGGCTTCACCTAGTGGGTCCCGCACTGGGGCTGCAGGCGGAGCTGCCCACCAGTCCCGAGCCAGGCCTATGCTCCTCAGCCCTTGGGTGGTCGATGGGACCGGGCGCCATGGAGCAGGTGGCAGTGCCCGTCAAGGAGGCTCGGGCTGCGCGGGAGCCTACTGTGGAGGCAGAGCTTGGACATGGCGGGCTGTAGGTCCTGAGCCCTGCCCCGCGAGGAGGCAGCTGAGGCCCAGCGAGAATTCGAGCACAGCGCTGGCAGTCTGGCAGTGCTGGGGGACCTGGCGCACCCTCTGCAGCTGCCGGCCCAGGTGCTAAGCACCTCACTGCCGTGGGCCGGCGGCGCTGGCCGGCTGGCTGCTCCCAGTGTGGGGCCCATGGAGCCCGCACCTGCCAGAACTTGCGCTGGCCTGTGAGCACTGTGTGCAGCCCTGCTTTGCGCCTGCGCCTCTCACTCCACACCTCCCCGCAAGCAGAGGGAGCCGGCTCTGGCCTCGGCCAGCTCAGAGAGGGGCTCCCACAGTGCAGTGGCGGGCTGAAGGGCTCCTCAAGTGCTGCCAGAGTGGATGCCGAGGCCGAGGAGGTGCCAAGAGTGAAGGCTGCTAGCACATAGTCACCTCTCAATCCCTCCTCTAAAGAGGACACCCCAACTGCTGTTGGGAATTTGGCCGATGACCACTCTAGCTACTTCCTGCTGGATAAGTGCAATGAAGGGACCCTGCAGTTGTAGTGTCCCCCAGAGGGGAGCTCTCTAGGCCAGTGAAAGTGCCAGTGGGTCGGTCCAGGGGTCCTCGGTAGAAGTTGTTGAGCTCATTTGGGGTTCCATTTGTAAGACCATCTGTGTAGCTTGATGACCTTGATTTTAGAAGAAACAAATTTGACAAGAAGGTTAAAGATACAGGGCCCAAAGGTGAGTAACAGCAAGATGGCTGCCATGGGACCTAGAAAGGGGCGAAGCCATGTTGCCTAACTCCAGAGATTGGTATAAGAATTTGAAAGGCATTGTCTGATTTCAGAAGCCTTTTCCTGTTAACACCAGGCAGCATCTTAAGCTATCCCTGACTGGTTAAGTGTAAAAACAACACTCTTCCCCTAAGAAGGTGCAGAGTCCTCCTTTCTCAGCAGTGAGGAGGTCTAGCCCTCGGCGGTTTTGGAGAGTCCCTGCTGCTAAAGAGTCTATTTGAGATTGTAAAGCAAGGATAGATATCGTTATTTCTTGCAAACTGTTTGAGAAATCCTTTGAGAGTGTGTGGTAGTACGATAATGAAGTAGATAAACCAGCTATCCCAGTTCCTGTAGCAGTAGCCATTCCTAACCCTGTAAGTAGGGGTACTAGTTGTATGGCTCTGTGCTGACGGACTTAAGCTTTGAGGGGTACTGATAAGGTGTGATTTCCTGGGGCAATATTAATGTTGGGACTTAGAAAGACTAAAGTGCAGGTGCCTGTCCAGTTAGTGGGGAGGCAGATATAGGTCGATGTTCCACATAAGAATATACCTTGGCTGGGTAGATAGAACTGGTTATGTATGTTAAAAAGGTGTGTGAGTTTGTTGTTTTCATTTTGCCATCCTCCTAGAGTACTTGCCAAGGTAGCTCTGATGAGTGGCTGGAAAGGGGTGTTGGGAGCAAACTGAGTGGCTCCCTGTGTTCTGTTTTCCTATTGGAGAAAAAAACATTTTGTATCTACTAGGAACTTTCGAGAGAGTCATTGAAAGAGCGGATAAGAAGGCATTCACTAGTGGTGGGGACACTGCTGCAGGGGGTCCAAGGGTGAATAGTCATGCAGGGACTATGTTTGCCGTTACAAAACCTGGACTGTTTGTTAAGCAGGGAGGAGGTGATGATTTTGTGGGGCCCTGAGAAGCAGACAAGCCGTCTGAATGGAGCTGTTTGGGTGACTCGGAAGTTACTATGATCAGTTGGGGTCTTTGAAGGAATAGGGTACTCTGTTGTTTCTTTACTGCTTCCATCTCTCTTTCTTCCTCTTTGACTTCTTTGTCTCTCTTTTTCTGACTCTGTCTTTCTTTGACTGTCTCTCTGTCTCTTCCTCTGCCTCCTTCTCTTTGTCTCTTCTGTTCTTCCTCTCTCTTTCTCTGACTTCCTGTCTCTTTCTCTCTTTCCTTTCTGCTGGTCTTTCCCTGCCTCTGCCAGCCGTGTATGCTGCTGTTCTCCTTTCTCTTTCCCCTTTTTGATGGCTTTGGCAGTATAAGACTGTCACCTTCTTTGGTTTTTGCACTGCACGCAGTAACTCCATGATTTCCTGTGGTATTTAATGGGGGTTCCTGGAGGTTAGGAATTCCCTTTCTTTCCATATTGCAGCATGGGCATGTAGGATTAGATAACCATACTTGGTGTCTGTATACACATTTATTCTTTTTCCCTTTCCCAGTTCTAAGGCTCGGGTAGGTGCCACTAGTTCTGCTAATTGGGCACTGGTCCCTGGGGGAAGAGGCTTAGTGATGTTTAGGTACGGTTACATCACTAACTATGGCGAGTTCGTGGTCTCGCTGGCTTCAGGAGTGAAACTGCAGACCTTCGCTGTGTTATAGCTTATAGAGGCGGCATGGACCCAAACAGTGAACAGCAGCAAGATTTATTTTTAAAGAGTGAAAGAACAAAGCTTCCACAGTGTGGAAGAGGAGTTGCTGCTGGCTGGCTCAGGCAGCCTGCTTTTATTCTCTGATCTGACCCCACCCACATCCTGCTGATTGGTCCATTTTACAGAGAGCTGATCCATCGTTTTGACAGTGTGCTGACTGTTGCATTTATAATCCCTGAGCTAGACACAGAGTGCTGATTGGTGCATTTACAATCCTCTAGCTAGACATAAAAGTTCTCTAAGTACCCACTAGACTCAGGAAACCAGCTGGCTTCACCTAGTGGATCCCACACTGGGGCTGCAGGCGGAGCTGCCCACCAGTCCTGAGCCAGGCCTACCCTCCTCAGCCCTTGGGCGGTTGATGGGACCAGGCGCCATGGAGCAGGGGGCGGTACCCGTCATGGGCGCTGGGGCTGTGTGGGAGCTCACCGCGGAGGCAGGGCTCGGACATGGTGGGCTGTAGGTCCTGAGCCCTGTCCCATGGGGAGGCAGCTGAGGCCCAGCGAGAATTCGAGTGCAGCGCCAGCAGGCTGGCACTCCTGGGGGACCCGGCGCACCCTCTGCAGTTGCTGGCCCAGGTGCTAAGCCCCTCACTGCCCTGGGCTGGTGGTGCGGGCCAGGCGCTCTGAGTGTGGGGCCCACCGAGCCTGCGCCGGTCAGAACTCACACTGGCTTGTGTGCACGGTTCCCGCCTGCGCCTGTCCCTGTCCCTCCACACCCCCGCGCAAGCAGAGGGAGCCGGCTCCGGCCTCGGCCAGCCCAGAGAGGGGCTCCTGCAATGCAGTGGCGGGCTGAAGGGCTCCTCAAGCGCTGCCAGATTGGATGCGGTGGCCGAAGAGGCGCTGAGAGCGGGGGCTGCTAGCACATTGTCACCTCTCAGTTTGATATTAGCAAAAGTATAGGGCTCTTGGTGTGGCTCAAAGCTTCACAAAATTTAAACTCATTACTAAGTTGTTCAATGTGTTGGTCTTGTTGAATTTAATTCTCATGTCTGTGGCTTTGTCATCTTGCATCAACTTAAAAAAAAGCAAAACATTGCCCCGAAGTACAGTTTAATTGTAATACTGCAAGAGGGTCCTTTGAGTTAGAAGCTCCCTGGTGGATATTTCCTGAGAGCAGGGAGTTTGAGGTGTGCTGTCTAGCTCACATGGTTTCTTGAGACTAACGAAGATCAAGTAGTTTCAGCAACTTCTGCATGTTGGCAACATGCATGTTAACTTTTCTAGTCAAATATTTGTAGGAAGATATTTTTGAAATATGGGGTAGTAAAGATATGAAAATGTTAATAGTGGTGGGTAATTACTTTCATAGGCTTTAAAAAATTTTCTAAATGGTACTTAATAACCTGTATTGATTGAAGTATTCATAGAAACACAAATTTTCAAAATTTAATCCTTCTTAAGTTGTAGTAAATAAACAGGATTATCATAAGAGAAGTTATTATCAGTATTTTGATAAAAAATTTCAAGTTGACTCTAGATATCCCTTGATATAGCGTTTCTCATTCAGGTCTGATTTTAAGACTTATCTGGGGATATTGCTGAAAAATTGAGCTTCTTAGGCCACTTCTCTGGGGGAGGCTTGATTAACTGGATATGGGATAGGATCCTATATCTGTATTTTTGACAAGTGACCTGAGGACCAGGCAGGTTTGGAAAACAACACATAACTGATTTGTAACTTAAAGTACAAGTTGAGGCTGCAAATGGTATTGTTAAATATATATAATTTTAATTAATTTTATAGAAAAATTGAATTTGTCTTTGAGATTTCCATTTCCATTTTTCACTGTTGTAGAGTTTGACAGGGGATATGGAATAACCTGATTAGTTATCTTCTTAGAACAAAGGTACACATTAGGTGTTGATTGTAAATAAATTGTGGATTTGTTGAAATAAAGCTGTGATATCGTCAGTGTCTGAAAGACGGAGATTGTATGTATCTACCTTAAAACGTTTCTTGTGAGTCTAAATGGGTGTGAAAGTGCCTGAATCTGAAAAGAACTCTGTGTTCGTTGTTATTACCATCACTGAGTCTGACTATGTGGTATGAAATCAAAGACTTAAGAAAATACATAGCCATGCTTGAGAGGGTACAAACACAGATTTTCTAATCAAGTCATAAGTTTTACTGATATGTACACATTTTCTTCTCTTTCTGGTTCAGCCTTTTAAATGAAGATATGTAGCCTTTTGTGCTATGCTAGAAAATGGTGTTTCTTTACAGGAAAACAGTTAAAATGTAACTTTTTTCTGTTAAGAAATTCCAACCTTGTTCTTTATGCAGTAGTATACAGAATTACTTAGGCAGCATTTTAAAAACCACCAGTGCCAGACCCTGTTTCTAGATTCTGATTTAATAGGTCTTGTGTGGCACCTCTACCAGAGCTGAGAACCTCTGCCTTAGACTGTTGCCATTTGTGAGAGATGTGATCGGATTTTTGCAAATCAGAAATTTCGTAGGCCATTTGATATAAGCGTAGTAACTCATAATTGAATTCATAGTGAGAGAAAAAGCTGCATAGTGATGAGATAATGAAGTGGCCTGGTTTAGTGACTCACCCTGACTTCATACGTACTTTAGTACCCAGTGACTTTTAGACTATTATTTTGAAAATAAATCACGATGAAAAACAATTTTTTTTGTAATATAAGGTGTTTTCTTTTTTCCTTTTTGGCTCCAACATGCAACCTAACAAGAAAGACCAGACTTGATCCTCCATTTTAGCTTGTATAATGTGGAACCGAGATAATGTAGATAGTGATACTAGGCTGTGAATATCAGCATGATTTCCGGGTTTTTTTGAGGGGAGGGCAGGTCAATTTTTTTTTTGTTGTTGTTCGAGACAGAGTCTTGCTCTGTTCAGCCAGGTTGGAGTGAAGTAGCACTCCAATCACAGCTTATTGCAACATCAAACTCCTGGGCTCATGCCATCCTCCCACCTCAGCCTCTCGAGTAGCTGGAACTTACAGGTAAATGCCACCATGTCCAGCTAATTTTTTATTTTTAGAGACGGGGTCTTGTTATGTTGACCAGGCTAGTCTTGAACTCCAGCCTCAAGCAATCCACCTACCTCAGCCTCCCAAAGTGCTGGGATTATAGATGGGAGCCACTGTGCCCATCTATGTATGTGTGTATGCATGTGTGAATATGTATGTATATATACATACACAGAGCATGGGGTTGCTGGATCATGGTAGTTCTATTTTCAGTTTTTTTAGGAATCTCTATACTGTTTATTTATAGTGGTTGTAATTTATGTTCCTACTGTCAGTGTATGAGTGTTTCCTTTTCTGTCTTTGCCAGGATTTATTGTTTTTTGCCTTTTTGTTAATAACCGTTTTAACTGAGTGAGTTGTTATCTCATTGCGGTTTTAATGTGCATTTCCCTGATGATTAGTGATGTTGACCATTTTCATATACATCTTGGCCATTATGATTTCTTTTTTGGTTTGAAACACCATACAAGTAGTTTGGGTTGAGGATTAATTTAAAAGTATTTAAAGATCTTTTCCCTTTCTGCTAGCATTTGTGGCATTTTTATTATGTTTGAGGATAAGGAAATATTTTGTTTTTCCCAAAGGGATTTTGTTCTAGGGGTATATGTGTAGCCTATGAAGAAAATTTTAGAAGATATATTTATGTGTGTTATCTGAGGAGGGGATTTTAATATCCGATGGAAAAACTCTTTCCCAATCTATAGTATAGTTTACCTTCAAGGTTATAAAGTTCTATTTAAAATAATGGTGCCCTAAGTAAGGGAGAAATCAGTTTTCCAAAATCTTTATCATAGCAATTTGGATTTTCAATTTTATTTGCTTTAAAATAGAACAGTAAGTGACCGTGTTACTGAGTAAATTCCTTGTTACTTCCAAACCGAAATACTCACATAGGACTCTTATTTCTGTCTTACTCTGTTAGGTGTAAAGATTTCTCTCTGTGTTACTGGAATCCCTATTGGATGCTGCCCTCTGATGTTTGTGGAATGAACTGCTTTTGGGAAGCGGCTTTTAGGTAGGCACTTAATATTTAATTGGTAGATCAGTGTAGGTAAGGTTAGATAGTTGATAATAAAACCTTTGACTGTAATAGGATGTAAAAATGTTTCTTATGATATTATACAAATAATTTATTTTCTGATTGGGTTTTCCATTTTTCCCATTTTGTAGTTATCACTATTTTGTAGTACATACTGTGTATAAATGCTTTAAATTTTCTTAGATGTTAAGATAAGCCACTGTTCTTAAGAAAATTTATGATCTAACTTTTGGAAACAGTTGTTAAAATGATAAACTGGGATAAAAATAGGCTTCTACTGATGTTTACAGATCTATATAATATATTACCATCTATAATATATAATATAATTATGTATGATATAAATAATATATATAAGGCACATATCTAAATTAAAGCTGGTATACTGTAGTGGATAGGGACAACTGGAGAAGGATTATATTAGTTATTAGTAGAGAGGTCGAATATTGGGGAATAGGAGGATAAAGATAAGTATTTAATGGAGGAGCAGACGGAGGAGCAGCTTCTGGCTACTACTTCCTTTAATGTTTATTGACCTTTTAAGTTACTGACTAGTTTAGCTTTATTTGCTTCTCTGGATAATGAAGGTATTGGGTTGCCTGACCTCTTAGGTCCTTTCCTGCTCTTATCTTCAGTGAAAGAAACAAGTATTGATAAGAATAGGATAAGGCGGTGACTCTCAGACTGTCTCCTTGATACAGTGGCAGAGGGGAGTGGGACAAAGGGTTGAAATGCTGTTCCCAAGAGTAAAATTTATTTGAAGAGCATCTACTTTTACTGCATCTTTATGATTCATTTAAATAGTCTAGGCTGGGTATGGTGGCTCACGCCTGTAATCTCAGCATTTTGGGAGACTGAGGTGGGAGCATTGCTTGAACCCAGGAGTTCAAGACCACCGAGGCAACAAAAGCAAGACCCTGTCTCTAAAATTAAAAAAAAATTTTTTTAAATTTTAAAAATTAGCCAGGCATGTTGGCATGTGGGCTCAGGTGGGAGGATTGCTTGAGCCCTGGAGGTTGAGGTTGCAGTGAACTGTGATCATGCCACTGCACTTCAGCCCAGAGCAAGACTCGGTCTCAAAAAAACAAATAAAATAAATATTAATTCTCATTATATTTGCAACATGCTGTGCTAGGTGGTAAGCACCAGACTTTTGGGTCAGGTTAATGTGGCTCCATCCTTCTGGAGGATGGAGTTTACATTCTGGTGGGAGTTTCACACTAGTAAACCTGAAATTACAATACAGTGTGACAAGTTGTTGCTGTGATGAGTCATCTTAAGGCATCAGGGAAGACTTCCTGGAGGTAGTGACTAGATAATGATCTGGAAATTAGCTAGTTTCAAGGACAGTAGGTGAAGTGTTTCAGATAGGAAGAACTTCATTTTTAAAAACTCTTAATTAAAAAATTTATTTTTAATTGACAATAATTGTAGGAATTTATGGGGCATAAAGCAATGTTTTGGTGTCTGTATACATTGTGGACTGATTACATCAAGCTCATTAACATATTTATCATCTTACATATCTTTTTTTTGTAATGGGCACATTTGAAACCTGTTCTCTTAGCAGTTTTGAAATAAACATAATTATCTGTAGTCACCTTGCTGTGCAGTAGATCTTGAGAACTTATTCTTTCTCACTGGAAGTTTGTGTTGTATTCTTTGATCAACATCTTTCCATCACCTACTCTCTCCCACCCCTTCACCTCCAGTGCCTGGTGACCACCATTCTACTCTCTGTAAGAACTGCATTTTAAATATCTATTAATTGTACATATTTTGTAAATTCTTGCATTCTCAATACAGTGTGCATCCCATGAAGAACTGGAAGGGAATAGGTTCAAATCAGATAGTTTAATTATATCCTGTTGCTGTGGAAGAGATTGGGTGATTGAAATTTTAATATGAGCCAAGTGATAATATTCCAATTTTTAAAAATTAACTTTTAAAGATAATCTAACCTTTCAGTTTGGTTGTAATTTTAGATAATTGAAGCTTTTTATGTTTTCATTCTTATGAATATTTGCAAATGAATATAGTATTGACAAGAGCCACTTTGCCTTGCCACGTAATTCCACTAGCTCAAAGCTGGGTAAACTTGAAAACTTCAGCATACTCTGATTTGTACAACCCAGACCTTTTTGTAAATTACAGCTTGAGTAATAATAGTCTTTCCTCCTTATTGACAGCAGGAACGTCCCAGGGAAATTTACCTAGTCAGAATCCTGGTCTCTCTGCTTACCATTCCTTTTGTTTTGGCTCCTCTTACTCATTTTTCTAATGCTCCCAAGTATTCCATGGAATAAATTATATGTGGATGGATACATAATGTTGTAAACCTTGTGCCTGTAACCTAAATTTGAGACTTCAGAAATTATATGCCTTTTCTCTGTTATATTTTCTACCCGTAACGTTGCATCCATTATATCATGCTATTACACACAAAAAAGTAAATATTTTGTGTCATATAATTATGTAATAATCTCTCACACTTAGTTTCTTATTTAGAACTAAGGATTCCCTCACATTTAATCACCCTGTTTCAAATACGCATACAAGCCCAAATGCCATACAACTGCCAAATCATTCTTGCCCTCCATCTCAGTATCTACTTTAATACTGGTAAAGCTTCTTTGGAATCCCCCTTTTGATGTCACATTCTGCCTGGCACCAGGGGGCCCTTAGTTGGGTACCTTACTTTCCCAACTTGAATTGTTGGTATAACTTAGATCAAATCTTACCTGGGGGATCATATTCTCCCGATTAATTTATTATACAGTGAACATAAAATAATAAAAAAAATAAAATTGCCTCAACTTCTATTACAAGTGTTTTCATCATTCATACACATCTTGTGTTTTCATCATTCATATACATCATATGCTTTTACACACTTGTGATTCTGGTGGAGACTAATCTTGAATTTTTTTTTTTCCTTGAGACAGGATTTCACTGTCTCCCAGGCTGGAGTGCAATGGCATGATCTTGGCTCACTGCAACCACTGCTTTCTGGGCTCAAGCGATTCTCCTGCCTCAGTCTCCTGAGCTGGGACTACAGGCACCTGCCACTGCGCCCGGCTGTTTTTTGTAGAGACGGGGTTTCACCATGTTGCTCAGGCTGGTCTCAAACTCCCGATCTCAGGTGATCTGGCCACCTCGGCCTCCCAAAATGCTGAAATTACAGGCGTGAGCCACCACCCCCGGCCTAATCTTGAATTCTGAGCTTAAAATTTTAATACTTTTCAGTGTAGTATGGTCTTCATATTTCTCATGTCAATGGCATCACACTATTCCATTGCCTCTCAAAGTGCTGGGATTATAGACATGAGCCACTGTGCCTGGCTTTATGGCCTTAAAACAAAGGCCATAAACAAAATCAGAAATTCCCACAACAGTTTGCTTTCAATCCTCTCTTTCCCTTCATCAGCAAGCTTCTTTTAAGAGTACCTACCTGCTGGCTGGAGGGGTGTGGCTCATGCCTGTAATTCCAGCACTTTAGGAGGACAAGGCATGCAGATCACTTGAGGTCAGGAGTTCGAGAACCAGCCTGGTCAAAATGGTGAAACCCCATCTCTACTAAAAATACAAAAATCAGCCAGGCATGGAGGCGCACACCTGTAGTCCAAGCTGCTTGGGAGACTGAGGCATGAGAATCGCTTGAACCTGGGAGGGAGAGGTTGCAGTGAACCAATATCACATCGCTGCACTCCAGCCTGGGCGCAAGAGTACCTACCGGTTTTACTTCTGGGTTTTGTTTGGTTTGTTCATTTTTTTGCGATGGTCTCACTTTGTTGCAGTAGCACCACCAGGGCTCACTGCTGCCTGGACCTCCTGGGCTCAAGTGATCCTCCTGCCTGAGTCCCCTAAGTAGCTGGGACTACAGGTGCATGCCACCATACCCGAATCTTTTTTTTTTTTTTTTTTTTTTTTTATATATTAGTCAAGACGAGGTCTCGCTATGTTGCCCAGGCTGGTCATGAACAACTGAGCTCAAGTGATCCTGCTGCCTCGGCTTCCCAAAGTGCTGGGATTACAGACGTGAGCTACCGTGGTCAGCCTTGGTTTTACTTCTTTAAATAAAAAGAACTTCACACCTCAACTATCTACCACCTGACTCTTATTCCCATCACCCCACCTCTGAATTATTGTTTTGGGGCTTAATCTTACTTTTCTTACCCGTTTGGCACTGTTTACTACTTCCTTTTTCTGTCAGCTCTGTTAGCCTCTGGCTTTTGAGACCAGACCAGTTACTCTGCTCTTTGATCTCTCTCCTGGACTCCTCTAACTCTGCTTTCTAAATAATCTGCATTTCTTAGGATTCTGCTCTTTTCTCTCCCCATTCCCTGAATAGTTATAGGATAATTTGTTTAACTGATAGCTCCAATTCAGAGTTCTTTTCTGAGAGCCAGACCTGTATTTCCAGTTGCATATTGGTCATTTTTACCTTGCTGATTCAGATGCCTCAGAGACTCATGTTCAAACCTGAACTGATAGTCTAGCTCCTCAGACTTTCCTTCATCTGTGTTTTGTATCATGTTTACAACGGACTTTCTCCACATGTCAGTCTACATTAACTCTTCTTGTCTCCTTTCACACTGTTGCTCCTGGCTACTACTTCTTTCCTTCTCCCTTAACGGTTGTACTCATCACTTCCCATCACTTCTCAAACGATTGTAGTTTCCTCTCACTGCTCACTTCATCTCCCTTCTCTGTCTCCTCTTGGTTATTGTATTTACCACATCTGTTGTGATTGTGAATCTTCACTTCTAGACCTTTAACTCTGCAGGCTGATACTATGTGGTGTTATCATTTAAGTCCCATGCCTAGCAAGGTGTTTGGGAACCAGTGAGAAACAAATGATTAACAGGATCATTTGGGAAGCTTTCCCCAATACCAGGTTAGACTAGGTCACAGTAGGTTAGATGTTTGTGTTGTGAGCCTCTTTAGCAATCTCAGTTTTTTCTATGAAAACAATTACCATGCTTTCTTATTGTTTTAAAAATCAGTCTTTTCACAACAGGCTGCAAATTGTGTGAGGTGAAGATTGTGGCTTTCTTGCCTACCCCAGTGCCTATATGAAAGGAGTTCAAATATTTGTTAAAAAGAATGAATTATATCACTAAATTGTGTTTTAAAAATTATCTGGCTATAAGCATGCACCAGCATTGTGTGAGTGTATTTGGGGTCATCATAACCTTAGCATTATTGGGAATTATAATTTTATCACTTATTAAAATGATAGCTTTTTGTTGATTATTTGTTGAATGTATTTCCACATTTATTTATCTTTTTTCTTTTGTTCTGTATATCATCTATTTGATATTGATATTGAATTTTTAATGTTTATTTTATGAACTCTTAGAATAATATATTTGGTTTTGCCGTTGATTGTGAATAAGTTTCTAATTTTTTATTTTACTTTCATTATACAAACTCTAAATTTTAGAATTATCAAAATATAAAAAATATTTTGTTTTAATGTACTAATTTTTCTATGACTTGAGCTTTTTAAAAAATCAGTTATTTAAAATATTTAATCTTCTTTATGGTGGGAATTGATTTTAGATTTGTGAATTATGTGGTCACAGGTGAATTTAATCTTAGCTGTATTATTTTGAGTAGTTCATACTAGTTTTAAGAGATATATTTTTACTGGTAATTTAAAATTATATTTTAGAAATTAATACTTATATTTCATGTTGGATTTTTAGATTTTATTTTTTAATACTTTATATAAAAATCCTAGAGTTTTTTTTAAGTATTTTGTTTTGAAAGTGTTTTACATGCAACTCATGAAAGTAATTTTGCCTGGTGTGATAATTTAACACAACTCTTTTTTCTTTTTCTTTCTTTCTTTTAGTCCATTGTGTATTGCTGGGAACAACTCTTTTAATAGTAAGAGAAGAAGGTGTTGTTTTTCTTTTTAAGCACAACAGGCTAAGCAAAAAAGCTTTCCATTTTTGTTCAACTGCAGGTTTTTAAAGATAGCTTCATGGCATTTCTCTTTTAGTTTGAGTAGATGGTTATTTGAAATTTGTTTAGTTCGACTTTATATACGTCAGTGGGAGTTTGTAGTCTAATTATGTATCTTTTTTTTTTTTTTTTTTTTTTTTTTTAGACGGAGTCTTGCTCTGTTGCCCAGGCTGGAGTGCAGTGGCGTGATCTCGGTTCACTGCAAGCTCCGCCTCCCGGGTTTTCGCCATTCTCCTGCCTCAGCCTCCCCTGTAGCTGGGACTACAGGCGCCCGCCATCACGCCTGGCTAATTTTTTGTATTTTTAGTAGAGACAGGGTTTCACCGTGTTAGCCAGGATGGTCTCGATCTGCTGACCTCGTGATCCACCCGCCTCGGCCTCCCAAAGTGCTGGGATTACAGGCTTGAGCCACCGCGCCCGACCTTATGTATCTTTTTATTTTTTATTTTTTATTTTTTTTTGAGATGAGTCTCGGTCTGTGGCCCGCGCTGGAGTGCAGTGGCCGGATCTCAGCTCACGGCAAACTCCGCCTCCCGGGTTTGCGCCATTCTCCTGCCTCAGCCTCCCGAGTAGCTGGGACTACAGGTGCCCGCCACCTCGCCCGGCTAGTTTTTTGTATTTTTTAGTAGAGACGGGGTTTCACTGTGTTAGCCAGGATGGTCTCGATCTGCTGACCTCGTGATCCGCCCGTCTCGGCCTCCCAAAGTGCTGGGATTACAGGCTTGAGCCACCGCGCCCGGCCTATGTATCTTTTTAAATAGAGAATACTAATTTAATAATAGGCTATAAGAACACACTGGAGATTATACTGTGAAATAAAACAAAATGGAAAAAAGTTATTATTCCTTTATAGCAGAAATTTGCTTAAAATCAGAAGTTAATTCCTAAGATTTAGAAATTTGTTAACAGTATTTGCATCTAAATTTGTTATGTAAAGCATTCTTTAAGTTTTTTTAATGATAAACCCCTACCTCCCAACTTTTTACTTTGATAAATTTCAAATATACAAAGGTTACAAGAATAGTACAGTAAGCATACCATACATTTTTCACCTAGATATTTATTACTAACATTTTACCACTTTTCTTTTTCTGCCAAACCATTTGAGAGACAGCAGGCATTATGACACACCCCTAAATACATAGATTCATCATGTGTCTCCTAAGAACAGGGACGTACTATAATACAGCCATAATTGTCACTTTAAGTTATTTAACACTTTTCATAGAATATATATTCCTATTCCTATTTTCTTATTTTCCTGTTAATGTACTTTGTATCTTTTCTTCCCCATTCAGGACCCAGCCAAGGACCATACATTGCATTCAACTCAGGCTGAGTTAGTCTCCTTTATTCTAGAACTGTTCCCTAGCCTTTCTTGGGGTGAGAAGGGGCGCTGTTTTTGGTATCTTTTGTGATATTTTTGTTTTTATTTTGCAGAATGTCCCTTAATTTTGATTTGCCGACTGTCCACTTATTATTAGATTCAGGATTTTTGGCAAGATTACTGCATGAGATACTGTGTTGTTCTTTGGGCATGCTATCAGGAGACTTCTGAAGCCATAAGTTTAATATTAAGTTTGATCAAAGGTTAAGGTGATGTTCTCGCATTTCTACACTGTACTAGTACTTTTATCTCCTGTATAATATATGGGGGAAATATTTTGTTAGTATGTGGTTTTAGCATCCACTGATTATTTTTGTCTACTGTTACAGTGGTGATTGCAAAATAGTGAATTTTATAATTCTCTCATTTCTTCTGCATTTATTGGTTGGTATTCATCTTTAAAAAAAGAAGAGTTCCCTCTCCTTACCCCTTTATTTAATATCATTTTTTGACTGATGTGTTCACTTTGTATTTATTTTTTTGAAACACAATCTTGCTCTGTTGCCCAGACTGTAGTGCAGGGGCATGATCGCAGATCACTGCAACCTCTGCCTCCTGGGTTCATGCAATTCTCCTGCCTCAGTCTCCCGAGTAGCTGGGACTACAAGTGTGTGCCACCACGCCCAGCTAATTATTGTATTTTTAGTAGAGACGGGGTTTCACCATGTTGGCCAGCCTAATCTCAAACTCTTGACCTCAAATGATTCACCCACTTCGGCCTGTCAAAGTGCTGGGATTACAGGTGTGAGCCACCGTGCCCGGCCAGGGTTCACTTTATAAATTTAATACGCTATCATTCATTACTGTCATACTTTTCATACGCAGGTTATGCCAGCTTTAACCATGGGAGCCCTCAGATATTATTTTTGAATCATCTGAAGAATTTCTTCTAATCGTATATCTGTAGAAAAATAAGTTTGACTTTAAAATCTCCTTTTCTATTTACATTTCTTTAAATCCACATAGACTTTTCTCCTGTTCATATTGTGATCAAAAGAAAGATTTTTGTAGACCCTGGCAAGATTCCGCCATTCAATTGGGGCCAACATAATTTGAATGACTGCTTCCCTATAACTGCTTAGAAGGTTTTAGTTATCACTTCTTATCATGTAGAAGCTTACTTTAGATTTTTTTCCAGTTGCAATTGATTTTCCTGTCTTTTAGGTCTAGGGGTAGGGTGGTTGTCAGAGACATATTTTAACTGTGTTTTTTGTGGTCAGTTTAGGAGTTGAGCCTGTACTGTATATAATACTTTCACTCAAAAGGATCCCAAACAGAAAAGGAAATGTGATGTAGTTGACAGTACTCCTGTAGAAATTGGTGAAAGGAGTGCTGGCAGTGTGACCAAAATGATCCTTGCTAAAATACCTGGGAGGAGTTCCTGAGACTGATTTTTAGAGGGATTTTTTTTTTCTTGAGAAACATTTGGGTATATTATTATTTAAGGCATCACCCAGCACCCAGGCTGGAGTGCACTGTGACATGATCACAGCTCTCTGCAATCTTGAACTGCTGGACTCAAGCAACCCTCCTGCCTCAGCCTTTGAGTAGCTAGGTGTACACGTGTGCACCACCACACCCAGCTAGTTTTTTTGTGTGTGTGGATGCTGGGTCTCACTGTGTTACCCAGGCTGGTCTCAAACTCCGGACCTCAAACTCTCCTCTCGACTTGGCCTCCCAAAGTACTGGAATTACAGGTGTTAGCCACCATACCAGGACTTGAGGCTGTTTTTTCTTAAGGTTTAATATACTTCTTATCTGTGTATGTAGTTGATGCTGTACAAAACAGCGTATGACTATCATGCCTTACTTTTAAAATATTCTCTTGGCCTTTGACTTTGGGGCAAGATCTAGCTATGGGCCAGTAAAGCAATCTGAGCCCATTAATGATTCTTAAATCATGATGCTGTAGAGAGAAGTAGGATCTGGAGGCAGTCACTAGAAAGATGAGGTAATTTAGAATTCTCTTAAAATTGTTGTGTCTTTATTGCTTAGTTTTTAACTTGTCATTGTGGCTTCCACTGTTTTTGAGATGAACTGGATTCATGTCCCCGCTTTATAGACGTAGAAAGCGTAGATAGTCTCCCCTCCACCGATAGTTTAAGTATCCCCTCCGTCATTAGTTTCAGTGTTATGAACTGATGGGCTCAGCACAAAAGAAGGCAAAGGATAGAGGGTACAAACAAGGGAAGAGACATTGCTTGTTTCAAATTACTGTCAACGGAAAATAATAGAGAGCTTTAAAAAGACCCAAGCTGGCCAGGTGTGCTGGCTCATGCCTGTAATCCCAGCACTTTGGGAGGCTGAGGTGGGAGGATCCCTTGAGGCCAGGAGTTCGAGGCTAGTCTGGGCAACATAGTGAGACCCCATCTCTACAAAAAATGAAAAAAAAAATTAGTTGGACATGTTGCACGTCTGTGGTCCCAGCTACTTGGGAGGCTGAGATGGGAAGATGGCTTGAGCCTGGGAGGTTGAGGCTGCAGTTAGCTATGAATGTGCCACTGCACTCCATCGTAGGTGATAGAGTGAGGAGACCCTGTCTCTAAAAAGAAGAAAAAAAAGTAGAAAGAGCGGAGCTTATGCTAACACCAGACATGTGAAAGAAGTGGTACAGCAGAAGCAAGAGGTATTAAAGGTTACTTAAGCCTGTTGGTATACACTGCTGCTCTGTGTTAGAAGTAGATTCTAAAGACGTACTAGTGTTCGACTAGCATGTTTTAGACCATCTTAGAAGTGTTTACATCTTGCTGGGTATTTGGTAAATGGGACTGAATGTGTATTATTAATGTGAAGGAAATTTTTTCTTGTAGTCAGCATGGTTTAAGATTGGATGTAATACTGAAATATTTATGGATGAAATTATGACTGGGTTTGCTTTACAGTGAACTGTTGGTTGGTGAGAGGTGGTATGGGGAGAGGTTTCAGATGAAGTAAGAATGTTTTTAAGGTTTTTTTTTTTTTAATAACAATGTTTTTAAAAAATTGAATGAAAGACTTCAAATCAACCTTTCTCAGTGGGTTCCTTGAGAGAATTAAGCTCTAATTTCCTAAGGCATCTAATGTGAGTAATGAATTTATTTACTGGCAGCCACAATGGTACTAGTTTTGTATTCTCGGGAGAATTGAGAAAGTAGTCATTTTTTGTGTGTTCTGTAGTTTGAAAGGAGGAAAATTGGTGAGAAGAGCTGGTTGAGAGTGTGGAAATACATGATTGATTCAACATTTTAAAAATATTTTGTAATTTGACCTTTGCCCTTTACTTATTTTTTAAATAAATACGTTATTTTTTTTCGAGACAGGATCTTGCTCTGTCTGGAGTAAAGTGGCACGATTACAGCTCACTGCAGCTTCTATCTTCTGGGCTCAAAATATCCTCCCATGTCAGCCTCCTGAGTAGCTGGGGCTACAGGCGCATGCCACCACTCCTGGCTAATTTTTGTATGTTTTGTAGGGATGAGATCTCGGTATGTTGCCTAGGCTGGTCTTGAACTCCTGGCCTGAAGTGACCCTTCTGCCTTGGCCTCTCAAAGCTCTGGGATTGCAGACTTGGCCTCGTTTGTTTTATAAATACAAATTTTGAACTTCAGTTTTTCTTTCTTTCTTTTTTTCCCCTTCCTTCTCTCCCTTTCCCCTTTCCTTTCTTTTTCCATCCTCATCCTTTCTTTCTTCTCTGTCTTTCACAGGGTCTGGCTCTGTTGCCCACGCTGGAGTGTAGTGATGTAGTCATAGCTTACTGCAGCATTGAACTCTTGATTTGAAGTGATCCTCCTGCCTTAGCTTCCCAAGTAGCTGGGACTAAAGGCGTGAGTCACCACATCTGGCCTTGAACTTCACTTTTTGAACATGATGGAAGTACCATGTTGTAAACATATACTAAAACTGTTGGAAAATGTGGTTTTCTTTCCAATTAGGTACAGTCTGAAAATACAGCCTGTTGAGAAAATGCATCTAGCTGTAGTTGCCTGTGGTGAAAGACTGGAAGAAACTATGACCATGTTGAAGTCAGCTATCATTTTCAGCATGAAACCTCTTCAATTCCATATTTTTGCTGAAGATCAGCTACATCATAGCTTTAAAGACAGAGTAAGTATTTGAGACGTAGTCAAGGTTGTACAGTTGAATATTTAATAATATACTATAAGAGAATGTTGTTGTAATAGTCTGTTTTCACATTGCTAGAAAGAACTACCTGAGACTTGGTAATTTATAAAGAAAAGAAGTTTAATTGACTCACAGTTCAGCATTGCTGGAGAGGCCTCAGGAAACTTAGAGTCATGGCGGAAGGCAAAGGGGGAAGTAAGGCATGTCTTACATGGCAGCAGAAGAGAGAGAAAGAGAAAGAATACCACACTTTTAAACCATCAGATCTCATGAGAACTGATGGTTATCACGAGAACAGTAAGGGGAAAACAGCCCTCATGATCAAATCATCTCCCACTAGGTCCTTCCCTCGACACGTGGGAATTACAGTTCGAGATGAGATTTGAGTGGCAACGCAGAGCTATACCATATCAGTTGTTTTATTTCTTCACTGCACAAAAATATTTGTTCTGTAACACCACCCTTTTAAAGTGGGGAGTGCTCCTTGAACCACTTCCATCTGAGTCCAGGTCTAAGGTGAAAGAGGAAGGTTCATTTTTGAACGGCGGTGGGCTACTTAAAAGTAAGTTCTTGGTGAAACATGGAGGTTTTATTTTAGTGACTCTAGTTCCAGGATGCTTTGACTAAGAAGTTCTATGATTTATTTTGTCTGTATCCTTTCCTTGGGAGTGCCTGAATCAGAGCTTATATAAAGGTTTTAATCCTGTTTTGAGAGGAGAGAATTCTTGATTAATAATATGGCGGGAAGTGGCTTCTGGTTCTGATAAGTAAGTTATTTATTTTGGTTTTGTATTAGTTAAAATCAATTTGGCAACAGTGGCAGAAAACCCAAAATAACAGTGGCTTAAACAGGATTTAAGTTTATTTCTCTCTCCCATGAAAGTAGGTTGTCTGGATTATATGGCAGTTCTTTATCTTCAGATACTCTGGCTTCGTCTGACTGTGGCTAAGCCATTTTCAACATGAGGCTTCTGCTTGATGGTCCATGATGACTACTCGGACTCCAACCAATGCACCCATATTCTATTCAACTTGAGGACAGGGAGTGAAAAAGGGCAGTATCCTTCTCTTAAGGATACTTTCTAGAAGTCATTGTGACATTTCTGCCAGTATCCCATTGGTCTGAATTTAGTCATATGACCATACCTAGCTGTTACAATGGAATATATACTCTTTAATCAGGTCAGCCTTGTAACTTCCTTAACAACAACAACAACAACAACAGCAACAAAATATTACTAAACAATAAGAGAACAGATACAGGCAGAAGAAAACATATAAGAAAAAGAAAATTCACCTGAAATCTCACTACCTTTTGTTCTGAGATGGTGGTAAAGGTGATGCTAATGATCATTCATATTTTTGTTCTCCTCCCTCTCTATCGTCTGTTTACATCTATCTACTTAAGCTTTTAAATTCATTTGGATTTTTATGCTTGGTCTAACTGTAAAAAATATATATGATGTTTTTTCAGGTTAAATCAGTTCATTTTGCATATTTAGTGCAAAAATACTAGTTATGAGCTCAGATCTTTTAGTTTTCTGCCAAAAACGTCTATATCTTTTAGTTTTTGGCAGAAAACTAGAAGGTGTAAAAGTTTTCTTACTGTTTAAGTGTTACATGAAAGTATACCTTTTTACTTATTGTTTAAAAATATTTTTAGTGTCTATATTTTTGTTAGATAATTTTGTGAACTTGGTCTCTATCTGGATTGTTTTTTAAAATATTGAGGAATTAATCTTGTCCTAGGGGTTAAGAGAATAGTAATAGACTGCTGCCAATTATGGAAATCTTTGAAAATGTAATAGAAAAGTAAAACATTTATTGCATTATCTTAGATGCAGCCTCTGTGTTGTGTTTACACCTGGCTGAATTGTTTGTGTAACGTATACTATATTTTTAAACTTAGTTTTCCTTTGACTGTAATCATCACTGAGAATGTTTGGTTTTGCTTTTGATGAAAGTATATCAAATATTTTATGGAACATGCTTTTAGTACATGAAAGAACACTGTTACATGTTAAAGTGACTAAGATTTTATTTTGAAGTTGGTATTGAAAAGATCTTTAAGTGATTAATAAGTGGAGCCAGGAAATTACAGTGCTAGTATTTTAAAATAATTCGTAGATAGCTGGGTGTGGTGGTGTGCACCCGTAGTCCCAGCTACTTGAGAGGCCTGAGGTGGGAGGACCACCCGAGCCTGGGAAGTCAAGGCTGCAGTGAACCATAATCATGTTACTGCACTTGAGCCCAGCCTGGGTGACAGAGTGAGACCCTGTCTCAAAAAAATAATAAAATAAAATAAATAAAATAAAATAATCAGAGACACCAAAGCAGAGTGTTGGAAGTAAAGGCATTCCCTTAAACTATGTTGGAAGATACTGTTTTAAAAATGACTTAAACACAATCATAATTCAAAAGAGATCATATTCAGCCTGTACATAAACTACTTAGTTTTTCCCCCCATAGATTGTTTCTTACTGCTCTTTAGGAAATTTGAATCAGTAATTCTGTTGAAATAAGAATGAGAGATATTACTTAAACTGAATTTGAAACAATTCAGTATCTTGAAATCCATTTAGGGTACTAAGTGTAAACATGTTCATCATAGATTTTCAGATATATTTTGCTTTTTGTAGTAATTTTTTTAAAATTGGCATTGGCTATGTATTTATCAGAATATTTTATCAGAAATATTCAGGCATATTAAAGCTATGAATTGATGGACAAATTTTTTAACTAGTTTCACATTTGGTATGACTTTGAATGGAAGCATCTGTCATATATACGGTGGTAATAAAATTAGTGCTTAATTTTTCTGATTTTAGCTTGTTAATGGGTTAAGAGAATTTATACATTGGGTAAAGCTGAGGAAGACAAATTTGCAAGGGTCTTTCACCTTTCTGATTTGGGGAGTTGGACCCTGATAACTTTCATTATGCTTCAGATCTTAATGGTGAAGTCTTTCCAGGATCTTATTTTGATTTTTAGATTTTAAATGAAAACAAATACCATAGTGGAACAGAAGAATCTTTCCCTTAATTTTACAGCATAAAATGTATATTATCTTAATTTTTAGCTGTTTTGTTTTATAATCTGTTGTTTTATGATTTTGCAGAGAAAATTCAGGGTGAAACTATACTGGTTTTTTGTTTTTTAATTGTTTTAGCTTGACAGCTGGTCATTTCTACAAACATTTAATTATACGTTATACCCCATAACCTTTCCAAGTGAGAATGCAGCAGAGTGGAAAAAACTCTTTAAACCATGTGCTTCACAGAGATTGTTCTTGCCGGTAAGTTTTTTCCCCTGGTGTCCTTTTTTTTTTTTTTTTAAATTTGAACCTCACTTTTACACATATGAGTCTCTGAAGAGTTACATATAATTCCAGTTAAATAATTAAATTAATAAATAGAAATCAATACGGGTACTATTTGCCTTTTGAACATGAAAAAATATTCCTGTGGAACAAGTAAAATAAAAACCCTGTTAAGAATGAAAAATTTTTAGTAATTTCTGTTGAGATACCAGTTTAATATATTCAGTTGTGTGGAACTCTTTTATCTATAAGAAGGAATAGAGGTTGCCAGGTCTTAATGGAGCCAAGTCTGTTGCCAGCAGAAGTGCAGTGGCGTTATCACCTTCAACTTGTAGGCAGCATTTCGAGTTTGAGAAATGAGATAGAGTGCATCATTAAATAGCAATTTGTGTCTTATACCAAGCCAATTTATCTATTGTAACTGATACTTAAACAGAAACAAATTTAAGGCATATGAACTCAAAGGGAAAATGGGAACTATTTATTCAGTGGGGCTGTTCTTTGGTAGTGTTCTATGGTGATAAACCTTGATTTTGTTTTTTTTTTTATATACAAATGTTCTGAAGCAAGGTTACGTCTTTAATTTTGATTTGATTTTACCCAGTTTTAAAATTCACAGTTTAGACCATTATGATACTTAAATACTTAGTTTTGCAGCTTAAACACATAGAGAATACTTATGGTAGAAATATTGAATTTAAGAAGCACACAAGTTTCCAGAAAGTATATAAATTATGGGGAAGAACCTTCAGTTACTTCTTATTGCTAAGTGGATTAAGGCAATCCCTAGCTTATTAAGAAAATGGTTTATTGAATCCAGGATATCTGTAAGATTAAGTTATAATATTGATAAACAAGTCTGCCTAAGCAGTATCTTTGTTGCTCTGCCTTAAAAAGTTGTATCCTAGGATCTTTCTCTTCCATTTTAAAAAGCACACAAATAAGGGATTAAGATTGATTAAAAAAATATGTTTTAGATACTTCATGTAGGTTTTATTTTAAGTAAGTTTTATATTGAATGATTGCAGTGTCATTTAATTAATGTGTGAGTGCCTAGTATTTGTCAGTCATCTATATTGAAATGCTGGGTATGTAGGAATGAATAGAATACACAGGTTTCCTGTTTTCATAGAGCTTGTTATCTGATGTGGGAGACAGACATTAAATAATCACACAAATGTATTGAAAAAACAATAAGAGATGAAAGAAAGACGTGAGGTTATGGCCATTTCTCTGCCATTTTGTTATGGTACTTTATTAATACTTGGAACCATGGCACTTTGTTAGCACTTTATTAACAAGTTTATTATTGATGTTGTTATATGAAATTTGCCAGATAATTTAATGATGTAATCTAGTTAAATCCCTAAATGGAATTTTAAGTACAAGAACTACTTGAAACCTGTCAAATTGACCTCATACTTTACTGTTACTTCTAATCTTTTTAACCAGATTTAAGTAAATTGGCGCTTTATTTTTTTATAGTGATAAACTTTTTTGCTGAGTTTTTCTTCCTTTAAAATAGATGCATGAAAAGAACTAATGTAAACTGTACCAATGCCTTCTTCACCTGAAAGGAATCAGAACTATACATAGGTGATTATTATTTAACCATATGTCTGATTTCCAGCTGGTAGTGGCTCCCAGCATTGAACTTGAAGCTTTATGCAGGTTCTTCCTACTCTGCTAACAATATAGTAATCTGTAAACAGATGTGACACAGATGTAGAATGTTGCTATTAAAAACAATTCTCACTTCACCACCCCTCAAAAAAGTGAGACAGACATACAGATTCCATCCCCTCACACAAACCTTTTTTTTTTTGAGACAAAGTCTTGCTCTGTTGCCTAGCCTGGAGTGCACTGGCGCAGTCTCGGCTCACTGCAACCTCTGCCTCTCGGACTAAAGCGGTTCTCCTGCCTCAGCCGCCTGAGTAGCTGGGATTACAGGCATGTGCCACCGCACCTGGCTAATTTTTGTATTTTCAGTAGAGACAGGGTTTTGCCATGTTGGCCAGGCTGGTCTCGAACTCCTGACCTCAGGTAATCTGCCTGCCTCAGCCTCCCAGAGTGCTGGGATTACAGGTGTGAGCCACCATGCCTGGCCACAGATTCCCTTTTTTTTTTTTTTTTTTTTTTTGAGACGGAGTCTCGCTCTATAGCCCAGGCTGGAGTGCAGTGGCCGGATCTCAGCTCACTGCAAGCTCCGCCTCCCGGGTTCACGCCATTCTCCGGCCTCAGCCTCCCGAGTAGCTGGGACTACAGGCGCTGCCACCTCGCCCGGCTATTTTTTGTATTTCTTAGTAGAGACGGGGTTTCACCGTGTTAGCCAGGATGGTCTCGATCTCCTGACCTCGTGATCCGCCCATCTCGGCCTCCCAAAGTGCTGGGATTACAGGCTTGAGCCACCGCGCCAGATTCCCTTTTAGTTGAGGTCTTTGACCAAGTGTACTTTCCCTACTCAGGCCCTGCAGTCAACCATCAGTTTTTTTTCCCCAGCCTGATGTTAAATCCGCTGATAGATAAGGGAGGAATGAGGTGATTTCAGCCTAGTAGCTGCTCATGAAGGTGATGGCTTTAGTTGCAGGAGGAAGTAGCAGCTTTGAAAAGTAGCAGAACTAGGATCAAGCTCCTATTCTTAACTAAAAAGGTTTAGATTCACCTATTTATTGAATCTTACTAATAGACCAGGATAGGCAGTAAATTTAAATTTGTAGGAGTCAGAATCTAAAGTTCATGGGTAAGGCAGAAATGAAAAATTATCCTTGGTTGGGCGCAGTGGCTTGTGCCTGTAACCCCAGCACTTGGGGGAGGCCGAGGTGGGTGAATCACTTGAGGTCAGGTATTTAAGACCAGCTTGACCAACATGGTGAAACCCCGTCTCTACTAAAAATACAAAAAATTAGCCGGGTGTGGTGGTGCATGCCTGTAATCCTAGTTCCTCAGGAGGCTGAGGTAGGAGAATGGCTAGAACCCAGGAGGTGGAGGTTGCAGTGAGTTGAGATTGCGCTACCGCACTCCAGCCTGGGTGACAGAGTGAGACTCTGTCTCAAAAAATAAAAAATATATAAATTAATTAAATAATAATTATCCTTAAAGTTCCCCAGGGAAGTCACATGTTGGAGATTTATCTCTTAGAAAATGCAACATAGCCGGTCTTTCTTCTAAGTAAAGCCTTTACCCTTGCTAGGTGCACATTTTGTTTTGATTCATTGGGAGACAGCCTGGAAATAAGAGCATGGACTCTGAATCTGGGTTGTCTGGGTTCCAGTTTGGCTCTACCACTTACTAGTTGAAACTGAAATGATGTAAAGATGCCAGTGTTACAGGCCAAGGGGAATAAGTTCAGAAGATCTTTATTTGTATTGGTTTATTTCTGTATTTATCTCAGGAAATTAGGATTCAAGATACAAATTTACCTAAGCTAATATTATTGCCCATTATGAAAAACATTTCCTCCCTGATCTTTGAAGATTTGGTATTCTCTCAGTTTTTATAGTTGAGTATTTATTTTGGTTTGCTTTTATATCTTCTCAATTTTTATAATTCTCTCAATTTTTATAATTGAGTGTTTGTTTTATATTCTCTCAATTTTTTATTCTCTCAATTTTATATTCTCTCAATTTTTGTAATTGAGTATTTGTTTTGGTTTGTTTTTATATCTTCTCTGAAAGTTAATGTGAAGGTTAGCATAGTATCTTTATATATATGCTATTGTTAAAAATGACAGATTTAGGGAAGATTACCTTAAAATAATATAAATTAGCTAATCTCTTAGGTGTATCTTATACAATTAGAGGTGCTTTTATGTTTCTTTTTAAAATAGAATTATAGTTAATCATTCAAATATCTCTCCTTGTAGTTAATCCTGAAAGAAGTTGACTCACTATTGTATGTCGACACTGATATCCTTTTTTTACGACCAGTTGATGATATTTGGTCTTTACTAAAGAAATTTAATTCCACGCAAATTGCTGCAATGGCACCAGAACATGAGGAACCTCGAATAGGATGGTATAATCGCTTTGCTAGGCATCCATACTATGGAAAAACTGGAGTAAACTCTGGAGTTATGTTGATGAATATGACTCGAATGAGAAGGAAGTATTTCAAGGTAAGTCACTAATACGGGTAGTTGTTAACATTTCTCTAAAAACCTTCTAAATTGTTGGCTTTTCAATTTAGTTTTTAATTGATAAAGAATTTTTCTATTTAGAATAATCTAGAATATTAGAGGAATCTAGATATCTAGATTTATCTAGAAGTGTGTTCATATTATTCTGTTTAACAGCATTACAGTAGGTCAAACCAGTTGACATGACAATGAAGTAAAATAACAGTGCACTAAGTGGTGAACATCATCTCCCTAGATTGCCATTCCAGGAAGCAGATGTTATTTTGTAGTTGTACATTCATAGAATACATAGAATCTAAATTATGTTATACCTTAGGGACAACATGGAGTTGCAGTTAAGAGCATAGACTCTGCAACCTGTTTGTTCTCAACCTGTAAAATGGAAATGATAGCACTACCAATGTCTTGGGACTTTTGGGAGGAGTAAATGAGTTAGAACAGTGGCTGACACGTAGTAAATGTTATCTATTATGGTGTTATTGGAAGTTAACTTTAAAAATTCCTGCATGTTTCCAGTATTTCAAATTATGGGGTCAGTAGAAAAGTCAGACTATTTAAATTCTCTGAGTGTGCATTTAGACGACATCAGTATGTGCTACCGTTTACCAGTTTTATGTAGATTAGTTTTATATCTAAATTGCAAGTCACTGTAGTTTGCTTGCTCTGGAATCAAACTGGCTTTATGTGTAGCTTTGCCTCTTGTGCAGTACTTAACTACTAGCCATTTAGTTAACTTTCAAGTATAAGTTCTCTCAGCTGAATAAGATAATAAACAGACTTAACTAAGTTAATTTAAAAGAGATCTGTTGAAAATTCTTAGTAGATCCTGGCATGAAGTAAGCATTAAAATGTTAGCCAAAAACAGTGACTTCTGAGCAAACACTGTTCCCTCTAGGAGTATAGACTTACTGTTTATTCCTTTATGTCTCATTAGGACTCAGTTAAATATTAAGGGATATCATGTCTTTTATGGTATGAGTATATGTGTACATTTATATGTATATATTTTTGTCATGTATTTTTGATATGGTATCTGGTGGGATGGAATTTATTCTTCCTACATGTCTGATTTAAGCCTTTGCCTCATTTGGAACTGTTTCCTCTTACCTTTGGTATGGGCAGCAGTACTGCTGTAGCCATTACTGTATGCCAACACTTCAGTCTTAGAAGTCTGACAGCTATTACCGGTCACTGTTCTATTCTGTTGATCTGGTAAACTTAGTTTTTTTTTTAGCCTTCCCTTTTCCGAACCTTTTTAAAGTCCTGTTTTAAATTTAGTTTTGTCTCCCACAACTGATTGCATTAATAAGCCCATAATAGGCCCAGTGTTAGGTAACCTCTGCCCTTGTTTAACAGAGAACATCTCTCTTTGGTTACCAAGTTTGTTATTATATATCTTGAATTTTTAAATTTCATGTACTATAAAGTTGTACTAAATATAATAAAACTAGGATAGTAACATGATTGTTATTTTCTGATTGTTAGACTATGCACAGTGATCTTATACCAGAAGATGGTGCTGTAAGATTATCTGCAAAAAAATAATGTGACTTCTCAATAACTGCGTTTGAAATTTATGAAATTAATAGAAGTTTAGTGTTGCAAAGAACTATAGGGATAATATAACACCCTTTGATTACAACTTAAAAATAGCTATATAGTTCAAATCCATTGTTTTTAAAATTATTTTATTCTTATTTTACTTTTTTGTAGAGAACAGTCTCTACAAAAAAAAGAGTTGCCCAGGCTGGTCTTTAACTCCTGGCCTCAAGTGATCCTCCCGTGCTGGGATTATAGGCATGAACCACTGCGCTTGGCCAGATTTACTGTTTTTTTACTTACCTATTACTTATTTAAATATCATTCATAAATACTTTAATAGTTTCTCCCTTTCCCTTTTTCTTTTGTTTTTCTCTGACATGTTCTAAACTACCTAGAGATGTAGTTATGGGGGTTGGAATAATTTCTAAACTTTCAAACCTTTTTTTCTTCTGTACATTACTGACTATGAAAAAAAATACAAGATGATTGGTTGTACATTAATTCAGCAGGTATAATTTACTTCACACCTACTATTCCTATGTTACAAACAACCCTATTCTTGCTCCTTGGAACATACTCAGATTTGCTTCGTTTTCAAATATTATTATACTTAGGATTGTCGAGATGGTCCTACAAAATTTATTGATTTTTAATTCCTTTTCTCATATATTTTTATTTTTCTTGATCTCTATGTCTATAGCAAACATTGTCTTGGTTTTTTTCCTGCCATCTACAGTTTCTAGCACAGGTCTTAAATTTTAGAAATTTAGCAATATAACTGAGTTACTTATAATCGCTTTCCAAACTGTTTTATACAGATTCGCGACTATTGCTTCATGGTTCTTAACCCATGTACAGCCACAATACAAATTTAGGACAAAGGTCATAGTTTAAGTTATTTATTTGTTTTGCTGTCACCTGGTTCTTACCACTCATGGCTGTTCATTTCCAACCTGATGTATTATAGTTATGTATATTAAAAAGTTAAAATAGGACCAGGTGTGGTGGCTCAACGCCTGTAATTCCAAGACTTTGGAAGGCCGAGGTGGGCAGATCACTTGAGGCCAGGAGTGTGAGACCAGTCTGACCAACACGGTGAAACCCCATCTCTACTAAAAATAGAAAAAATTAGCTGTGCATAGTGGTGCATGCCTGTATTCCCAGCTACTTGGGAGGCTGGGACAGAATCACTTGAACCAGGGAGCAGTGAGCAGGGAGCAGGTATCACGCCACTGCACTCCAGCCTGAGTGACAGAGCTACAGTGTGAGTGAGACTCTTTGTCTCAAAAGAAAAAAAATTTACATTCAAATACTTTAATAATTAATTATTTAATTAAATATTTTAATTTAAAATTAATTTAAAAATTCTTTTTAAAAAGCATATAATTTTTAATCTCATAATTGTATATTTGTTAGACAATGAATAACATTGATTAAATGATTATGTTCTATTTTACATAATTATATTTGCAGTGTTGAATCCCTATTAGGGTATTTATTTTCTCTCCTTCTAAAAAATGTATTACTGTATTTCTTAACCTTTTCCTGTTTATTAGAGAAAAACCAAAGAGTATAAATTAGACATGGTGGGAATCTTTTCTTTGTTAGCTTACTTTGCCCTTTTCAAATGTCTGTATATTACTTTGTATTTTTTTGTCTGTTTGCTCCACCTACTGAGGGCAGGATGTGTCTTTTGTACAGCTTTTTATCAAGAATATTTAGCATGGTGTCTGACATAAAGTAGCAACTTGATAGATAATTGCTAGCAAAGGAGAGTCAGATGAAGGTTTTAGAAACTAGGCCATGAATGAATTATTGAAAAATACTGGAAAAGAGAACACTGTGTGTGAAGTAGTTACAGTGTTTTTACATATTTGTAAGATGTATGTGATAGAAGACTTTTCTTGTGTTAGTACATAGCTTATGAGAGCAGAATAGTAACAGTGTACATCTTGCCAAAGGACTTTTTAAAGTGAAGTAACTAGTCTTTGGGAATTGATGAGTTCCCACTTTTTTGTTGGATGCTCTTTAATTTTATATGTATGTATAGGACAGGCTGATAATGATAGTCCATACATTTTCAAAGCATGCTTAATTTAAAAAATGAAACTAATTTATCTTAATGTAACATACATGTATTTGGTCATAGGTTTGCTAAATTTTGTAAAATTAGAACATTTTCTGTTTTAAATGTTATGAAACTAAATTATGTTTATAAATATTCAAAAAATTCATTGTAGAATAAAAAGACAGATTTGCTCTTGACATATCTCTCCACACTTTCATGCCTCCACCCAGAGTGACACTATAAACTTGGCTGTGTGTTCTTTGGACCTTTTAAAAAGTGTATTTTGAGGCTAGGTGCAGTGGCTTATGTGTGTAATCCCAGCACTTTGGGAGGCCGAGGCAGGTGGATCACTTGAGGTCAGGAGTTCGAGACCAGCCTGGCTAATATGGTGAAACCCCATCTCTACTAAAAACACAAAAATTAGCCAGACATGGTGGCAGGTGCCTGTAATTCCAGCTACTTGGGAGCCTGAGACATGAGAATCACTTGAACCCAGAAGGTGGAGGTTGCAGTGAGCCGAGATTGTGCCACTGCACTCCAGCCTGGGCGACAGAGTGAAACTCCATCTCAAAAAAAAAAAAAAGATATTGGCCGGGCGCGGTGGCTCAAGCCTGTAATCCCAGCATTTTGGGAGGCCGAGACGGGCGGATCACAAGGTCAGGAGATCGAGACCATCCTGGCTAACACGGCGAAACCCCGTCTCTACTAAAAACACAAAAAATTAGCCGGGCGAGGTGGCGGCGCCTGTGGTCCCAGCTACTCGGGAGGCTGAGGCAGGAGAATGGAGGAGAATGGCGGGAACCCGGGAGGCAGAGCTTGCAGTGAGCTGAGATCCGGCCACTGCACTCCAGCCTAGGTGACAGAGCGAGACTCCGTCTCAAAAAAAAAAAAAAAAAAAAAAAAAAAAAAAAAAGATATTTTGAAACAAGCATATGCGTGTATTAGCATTTAGATATAGGATTCTTTTATACATTTTCAGCTTGCTTTTTTCATTTAGTAAATAGTTGACTGGTTGACTGACTTCTATGTCATTATACATAATCACATTTTTAATGTGTGTATGATGTGGAGAATGGATGATTTTATTTTCTTTTTTTGTGTGTACCTAGTATGGATATGTAGTTGTATGGCTGAAAATATATTTTAAATTTTGTATTTTCTTGACTATACTACCGGTGTGGTTAAAAATATTTTCTTACAATTTGTAGCCATTTCTGTTTCTTCTTTTGTGAATGGCTGCTTGCCCATATCCTTTGCCCACTTCTTGGTTTTCTCTTTCTTATTCACTTGAACTCTTTTTATATGTAATGCCTCTTAATTAAACTCATTTCTCATACTTTTCATTGGTTGTCTTGGATAGTCTAGGTTATATCATTAGCAGATAATACTAGCGTTATTTCTTCTTTTCCAAATAGTTTCCTAATAGGACTTTTTTCTTTAAGGTTTTTTTCTTTTTTAATTTTTTTCCTAAGACTGCACTGGCCTCTTAATTTTGTGTTTCGTTGATTTTCTTTGAATAGATACATTTCTTGTAAGATATATATTCAAATATATATATTTGATTCATACTGGTTTTTAAAATTTAAATATATATCTATATTTCTCTGTATATTTGAATAGATAGAATCACTTGAAGACTTTAACGTGGTGTTGTGCAAGGGCTCCACCAGTTCTGCCTGTTGAAAGTGTTGCTGGTTTTTGTCCTTGTGTAATTGATATTTTTCTTTTCAGATCCTAAGAATGTTTCCTTAACATACTCAATGACTTATTTCTAAGAGTTATCTTTTCAAATTGTTTCCTTAAGTAAAACTTGTTTTAGTCGTTTTCCAGATTAAAAAAAATTCTGGTTATAATTACTGTTTACTGTGTTCTAAGAAATTTCACACAAGGATAATACAATTGTAGCAGATCAATTTAAGTATGTGGATTTTTTTTTCCACGAATTCTGGCCTTCTCTTTTTTGAAGGATAGATTGTTTATATCATCACTGAATTTACTATAAATTATACAGTAGCTTATAACAGTGTTTCTCAAACTGTGTCAAATAATAAATTTTTTTTTTTTTTTTTTTTTTTTTGAGACGGAGTCTCGCTCTGGCGCCCAGGCTGGAGTGCAGTGGCCGGATCTCAGCTCACTGCAAGCTTCGCCTCCCGGGTTCCCGCCATTCTTCTGCCTCAGCCTCCCGAGTAGCTGGGACTACAGGCGCCCGCCACCG
Source organism: Macaca thibetana thibetana (assembly GCF_024542745.1). Lineage (NCBI taxonomy): Eukaryota > Metazoa > Chordata > Mammalia > Primates > Cercopithecidae > Macaca > Macaca thibetana. Next base: position 38,217,523 of record NC_065588.1, on the reverse strand, counting down.
CGCCCGGCTAGTTTTTTGTATTTTTTAGTAGAGACGGGGTTTCACTGTGTTAGCCAGGATGGTCTCGATCTGCTGACCTCGTGATCCGCCCGTCTCGGCCTCCCAAAGTGCTGGGATTACAGGCTTGAGCCACCGCGCCCGGCCAAATAATAAATTTTTAAAAAATATTCAGTATTTTATGAGCCAATACTTTTGTAAAAGATAGATTGCTAGAAAAATAAGTAGACATAAAACTATTCTATTAACTTGCTGTAAAAGTTTCAGAATCTTACTCTTAATTTCTGTACTTAATTACTTAATCTTATTGAGGACATAGAAAAAATTTACATATTAGCACACTATGTGAACTGCACTATGAAGAATACTGGTTTTTACTCTGGATAGTTTAAAAGGGTCACATAGATCTAAAAGGCCCAGTATTCAAGTCTACCCCTTCCAACACCAGGTTCTCAATGGACTTAGTTACTTGGTTCCTTAAGTATTTAACTTTGGGTTTTCAAATAACAAGTTTTGAGCATTAAAAAAAACAAGCATTACATTCAGTATCTGAAAAAGCATTAAATTCAGTACCTTCTTTATTTTAAAAAAACAAAATATAAATTGATGGATTATTGGTATAATATTTTTATTTCAAAAGGCAGCATTGTGCTTAATGGCTAAACAGTAGGAGCTTCCCAGTTAAAATGAAGATAAGGATATCTGTTAATCTTACCATAACTTTTTTTTTTTTTTTTTTGGAGACAGGGTCTCATTCTGTCACCCACGCTGGAGTGCAGTGGTGTGATCTTGGCTCACTGCAAACGTTCACCTCCCAGACTCGAGTGATCCTCCCACCTCAACCTTCCAAGTGGCTGGGACCACAGGCGTGTACCACCATGCGTGGCTAATATTTTGTACTTTCGGTACAGGGTTTCACCATATTGCCCAGGCTGGTCTCGAATTCCTGAACTCAAGTGATGTGTCTGCCTAGGCCTCCCAAAGTGCCAGGATTACAGGCGTGAGCCACTGTGCCTGTCACTATAACTATTAAGTAATATTTAAATGGCAGTTTTCAGCATGGAGGAATAACAAGCTCCCATGTTAGACAAGTGAAAGAAATAGGTATAAAAAATTAGATAGGATGTAAAATTATTATTTGCATGACATATTTATATCCCTGAAAAACTTCAACCTATTAAAACTACTGTAAACATTAAGGACATGTAATTAATTTGGCTGGGTTGAAAATTAAAATACAGAAATTGCTGCTTTTAAAAGGAGAGTCAAACCGTTTACTGGCTGACTCCAGGGGTTCTTTCTTAAGTAACCTATATGGTCTCCTCCTGAAAACAGTGTTGATATGCCAATTAGTTGATATCCAAGAATAGGAAAATACTTTTGCTAGCAGGGTTGTAATTCTGATAGCAAAGCTTACAGTCATTAAAATGGGTTGGGTGAATCTGTTAGCTCTTCAATAGTATGAGAGGCATCAGGAGACTAGGGTCTCTTTCTTGGAGTGCAGTCGTAATATTGCCAAAGATGCCAGTCCTAACTTGCCTCCCTCTGGGACGGTGAGAGTTTATGGGACTACATACATCTGCTAGACTGGACCCAGTTATTTTCCTTAGCAAATCTTCTTTGACTTTGTATGTCATTCATGGTGCCTCTTTACAGAATTCTTTGCGTGCATTTTCTAATGTACAAGTAGCAACCTTTTAGAAGATAAAATGGAATCCTCTCAAAAGAGATAGTATACATAGGAACAAACTTGAAAGAAATTGGCAGTATATATGTATATACACACACATATATATATTTTTTAAATGTAATAAGATAAATGAACACTTAAATAAGTAGGAAGACATATTATGTTTTTGGATAGGAAAATCCATCATAAAAAGGCCAGTTCTCTATGAGAATTTTTTACTACAAGTAGACACAAAGCTCATAAATTTCTGCTGCTTTGTTCATCTTCCCCACTCCCTCTGCAGCCTTGATTTTTGTCAATCATACTGTTTTTTAGTGTTTAACTTTAGTTATGTATGCATTTTTTAACTTGATTTATCAATTTCAGAATGATCTATTTGAACTGCCAATTATAAAAGTTAAGCAAATCAATCTGAGAATAATAGCCATCATGGTAAAAAAAATAATAATAGCTAACACTGAATATTTACCATGTGTCAGGTGCTATTCCAAGCACTTTAAATTTATATGTTAACAGTTTTAATCATCAACAACTCTGACGTAGGCACAGACATAGGTACCAAAACTATCTTCATTTTAAGATAAGGACACAGTTACTTTTGCTTTCTTTCCTGACTTACTAGTTTTATCACTGCCACATACAACTTCCTTTTGTTATCTTCTCTTTTACTGGACAGCCCTTCTCACATTTAGGGTTGGAAATGTCACTTGATATTGTGAGGAGTTTGCATTTCTCTTTGTGGCTTTGTAATGGTTACTGTGGGTTACTGTAATATCTTTTGAATGTTTTTATCAACAGAATGATATGACAACTGTACGACTACAATGGGGAGATATACTTATGCCATTGCTTAAAAAATACAAACTGAACATCACATGGGGTGATCAAGATCTATTGAATATTGTGTTTTTTCATAATCCAGGTAATTATCTAAATTCCTTTTATTTGCATTAAAAAATCACAGATAATACTGAGTGAAAAAGGAAAACATGCACTTATCTGATTCTGTCTTATATTAATGATTATTGCTATTTATGTTTAAGACAGAGTAAAACTTTTCTTGAATTTTGCTTTAATTGGAAGAGATCTAAATGCCGAACATTTTTCATTAATTCTTACTTGTAGGAGCTGTATTTTTTAACTAAAAGTTTTGCATAATGTTACATTTGTGGAATTAGGGGTATTTGCTTCATTGTCTGGTCTTTTCTTTATGTAGAAAGCCTTTTTGTTTTTCCGTGTCAATGGAATTATCGACCAGATCATTGTATATATGGAAGCAATTGCCAAGAAGCAGAAGAAGAAGGAATCTTTATTCTTCATGGGAACAGAGGTGTTTACCATGACGATAAGCAACCAGCATTTAGAGCTGTTTATGAAGCACTAAGAAATGTAAGATTTGCCTTTTCTGTTTTTTTAACTTTGTGTTTGAAAATACTTTCAAGCTAATGGTTAGTTTACAAAAATAGTACAAAGAATTTTTATACACCCTCAGCCTCATCTGTTACTAACATTTTGCCTTATTTGCTTTGTCATTGATTCTCTCTCTACTTTTTTTTCTGAAAACAATGTAGTTGTTTTTTCAGAAAACTTAAATTTGATTGTAAGTTGCATACATTAAGGTCTTTTACCCCTAAAAACTTCGGTTTTTTTTTTTAAACTAATTAAAGGACATTCTCTTATTAACCACAGTACATATATCAAGCTAGAAAATTTAATACTGATGGAATACATTAATCTGCCATCCATATGGCTTTACTCTCTTTGAACTAGAACAGTTTCTCAGTCTTTGTCTTATATGACATTGGCATATTTCGACAATAGAGCCTCTTCACCCCTTTTTTTTTATTAGAATGTTCTTCATTTTGGCCTAATGCTTCCTTACAATTAGATTCAGGATATACATATCTGCTCAGAATACTCTATAGGTGGTGAGATGTCCTTCTCAGGCTCTCATAGTCATAGTCCCCTTTGTCTGCCCCTTGCTGGTGATGTTGATTTTGATCAGTCAGTCAAAATGTCGTTAATTTTCTCCACAGTGTAGTTATTTTTCCTTTTATAAGCAGCCTATGGGGAGAACCTTTTAAAATCATGTAAATATTCTGCTTCTCATTAAAATTTTCCTACAAGATTTAGCATCTGTTGTTGGTTCTTGCTCAAAACAATCTTCACTATGTTATTTGCAAATTGATGATTGTTCAATACTAGCATTCCTTCCACATACATCATTTGACACTTGGCATGCATCTGTAAGGAAGAGCTCTCCCTTTTGCACATATATTGACGTTTATATAATCAGTATGAACCCTTTGATACTTATTTTCTCCAGTGATTTATAATTCATTATTTCCTTCTAATTATGTTGATGCTAAAGTTGTTCCAGATATGGCCACTGGGAGCCCCAGTGGCTACTTCTTGTGCCCCTTTGACATGTGCTCATGACTTTTTTTGAGTACCTCCTTTATTTTCTGTTCCAACAAAATATTCCAGGTTTATTTTATACTTTCCCTGCCCTACCCTTGAAATTAGTCATCTGTCAAAGGAGCTCTGCTTCCCTTTAGTAGGCTCTGGATGTTAAGCATGTTTATTGCTACCATGGTCTCATTGCTTCTGAGCTTTCTCAGTGGCAGAGCTAGGAAGTATAAGCATGCACACATGATGTTATGTGTTCACACCTGATTCTCTAATTCCAGGCCATTCTTCCAAGGCTCTTCTTTGCTTTCTTCTACTCTATATTTTATCTCCTTTCTTCCACAGTTAGAATCCTGACTTCTATCAATAACACATTTTCTCATTTGCTTAATCCTACAATTATTTAAAATAATTTCAGAAATGTTCCATTCATACCATTGTCTCCACCCCCAAACCAACTTACTAAAAATGGCTTAGGATTTGTTTTCAGTCCTTCCTCTTCCTCTCCTCTGCTCCCAGACAAGGGTATGTACTCAATACTGTATTCATAAGTTACTTGGATTAGTTCTTTTTTTCTGATCTTTCAGTGTGATTATTTCATTCATTTGAAATACAGTTGGATTCATTTGTTTCCGTATGCTTTCAGTTTTAGTTTTTTTTCCACTATCTTTGTTGATATAATTGCATTTTTTGATAGGGGGATATTAATACACTTCACAAAGTCAGAATTACATAAGAGTTTACTCTCATGTAACCTGTTATCTTAGCCCTTTCATTCTAACTGCCCCCTACCTCTATAGGGTACCAATTTCATTGTTTTCTGGTTTATCCTTCCTGTGTTTTTAATAAGATGAGCAGATGTATGTTTTGTTATTTCCATTTTTTTACACAAAAGGTAGTTTAGTGTATATCTTCCTTCATTCTTTGCTTTCTATACTTAAAATATTCTGGAGATATTTCTCTCTCTTTTTTTTTTTTTTTAAAAAAAAAAAAAAAACAACTGTATGGTACTGTATTTTATGTATGTACCAGAGTTTATTCAACCATTCTCTATGTTTGGACATTTTGGTAGTTTCCAGTAGCTTGAATTATAAATAATGCAGCAATGTACAGTAAGCTGTGTCGTATATATATTTGTATTGTTGGAAGGCGAGTCTTCATGGTAAATTCCTGGAAGTGGGATTATTGGATTGAAATTATTACCTGTGTTCCTCCGTAGGGATTGTTTGTATTCCTGCCAATGATTTATGAGACAGTCTGTTCCCCACATCCTCATCAACAGAGTATAGTATTAGGCTTTTAAAATTTTGTCATTCTGATGGGTGAGAAATTGAATCTTAGTGTAGTTTTAATTTGCATTTCTCTTTTGAGTGAAGTTTAATCTTTTTATATATTTATGAACTATTTTTATATCTTTCTGGGGGTAAATTTTCTTTTAAATGTTTCACCTATACTTCTATAGGTTTTTAAAAAATAACTAATGAAACATAATTTATATGCCGCAAAGTTCACCCATTTAAAAAATATAATTCAGTAGCTTTTAGCATGTTTGCAGAATTATACAACCATCATTATTACCATGAGGGCGTTTGGGCTTTGTCGCCCTCTCCTTCCTTTAATTGTTAAAAGTTCTTTGTATGTTAGGAATATTAGTACTTTTCCTGTGATACATATTGTGAATATTTTTCTACCAATTTGACTTATTGTATTTGATGCCATTCACTTGTATAATATTTTTCATGTAATAAGTTTATCTTTTTTTTTTTTTTTTTTTTTTAATTAACAACTGGGTCTTGCTCTGTCACCCAGGCTGGAGTGCAGTGGCACAGTCATGACTCATTGTAACCTCTACCCCCTGGACTCAAGCGATCCTCCCACCTCAGCCTCCTAAGTAGCTGGCACTATAGGCACGTGCCACCACACTCAGCTAACTTAAGTGTTTTTTATGGAGATGGGGATGTTGCTGTGTTTCTCTGGCTGGTCTTGAATTACTGGACTTAAGCAATCTGCCAGCATCAGCCTCCATAGTGGCTGAGATTACAGGCATGTATCACCCAGGCTGGCGTGCAGTAGTGCGATCACAGCTTACTGCAGCCTCGACCTTCTGGGTTCAGTTGATTCTGTCACCTCACCCTCCCGAATATCTGGGACTATGGGTGCATGTCACCAGGCTTGGCTAATTTTTGTATTTTTTGTAGAGATGAGGTTTTGCCATGTTGGCTCAGGCTAGTCTTGAATTCCTGGGCTCAAGCAATCCTCCTACCTTGGCCTCCCAAAGTGCTGGGTTTACTGGGATAACTCACCACACCTAGCCTAAAACCCTTTTTTTTTTTTTTTTTGTTTAAAGTCGTTATCAGAAAGCTTTTTCCAATCTACACTTGGGTTACAGAACAGGTTATAGAATAATTCCTCCATATGCTGTTTCATTTATTACATTCAGACCTTTGCTCTGTTTGGAATTTACTCTTTTGTATTGGGTGAGGAATGGATACTATTTGACTTTTTTCTAAATGGCTATCCTTTTGTCTCAACACCATTTACTTAAAAAATCTATCTTTGGGTGGGTGCACTGGCTCATATCTGTAATCCTAGCACTTTGGGAGGCCAAGGTGGGCAAGGTCAGGAATTCAAGACCAGCTCAGGCAACTCCTTCAGCCCAGCAGTTTGAGACCAGCCTGGGCAACATAGTGAGACTTTGTCTCTAAAAAACAAAATAAAATAAAAGGCTGTCTTTAACCAAAAGATTTGAGATACTGACATTATCATAAATTCCATTTGTAATTTCTGACTTTTCTGTTTTGTTCCATTGGTCCATTCATTTGTACACTAATAACACACTATTTTAATTATAAAGGTGCTTTGCTATGTTTTAATATCTGATGGGGCTACTCCCTCTTTATAGCCTGTTTTTTTCAGTGTTTTCTTAGCTATTGTATATTTATTTTTCCATAAGTATCAAATCCATTAAAAAATTAAATCTTGTTGGTATTTTTAGGCTGGGCACAGTGGCTCACGCCTGTAATCCCAGCACTTTCGGAGACTGAGGTGGGCGGATCACCTGAGGTCGGGAGTTGGAGACCAGCCTGGCTGCCAAAGTGGTGAAACCCCGTCTCTACTAAAAATACAAAAATTAGCCGGGCGTCGTGGCACGTGCCTGTAATCCTAGCTACTCGGGAGGCTGAGGCAGGAGAATTGCTTGAATCTGGTGGGTGGAGGTTTCAGTGAGCCGAGATCGCTCCATTGCACCATAGCCTGGACAAGAAGAGCGAAACTTTGTCTCAAAAAAAAAAAAAAAAAAAAAAAAAATGGTATTTTTATTGGGAGTGTATTAGCTTCATATATTAACTCAGGGACTGCTAACGTTTTGATGGTGTTGAGACATCCCAACTAAGAACAAGGGCTGTCTTTACATTTGTCTTTTAGGAATGTTTTATAGCAAGCCTGTCCAGCCTGTGGCCAATGGGCCGCATGCAGCCCAGGACAACTTTGAATGTGGCCCAACACAAGTTCGTGAAGTTTCTTAAAACATTATGACATTTATTTTGTGATTTTTTTTTTTTTCTTAGCTCATTATTGTTAGCGTTAGTGTATTTTATGTGTGGTCCAAGACAATTCTTCCAATGTGGCCTAGGGAAGCCAAAAGATCGGACACCCCTGTTTTACAGGTTTTTTCCTGTAGGTTTTGAATATAACTTAAGTTTATGCTTAAGTATTGTCTTTCTGTTGCTTTCGTAAATAAAGTTTTGTCTTTTAAGCATTTGCTTTAAAAGTTTGGAAAAAAATTATACTGCCCCTCTTTCCCCCATCCCCCAATTGTCTGTTTTCTCTTTTCTTCATGTTCTCATTAGTTACCTTTTATGTAATTAGGGTGGATTGATGGGGGACATGATTAATACTTCATATACCTCTCGATGGGTGCATGAACCAGATCTCTGTGAATGTTAAGGACCAAGACTTGGGGCAAATTCAGGGGAGGTTTGGATGTATGCTGTTACTTAACAAGTTGTATCACTATCTATGTTAGCTGTTTCACTGTTACTAAGGAAGAAGTATTAATACATGTGATCACGCAACTCTCATTTAGATATGCTGTCTGTTCTGCTAGACTGTTTAATCTTACATGGGTGGAAACAAAGCAAATAATGGGAGTGCTACTTTGGTTTAAATGTGGGGGTCAGGAGAAAAGCCGATGACCCCTGTTTACTAGGTTCTCATTATTTGATAGTGTGAAATCCTCTGGTCTATATAGCCTCATCGATAGCAGTGAGAATAAAAACACATAACTACAATCCATGGTGACAGAGATTGTTCTAGAACTGTGAAACAGAGTGTCTCAGTTTTGCCTTGAAGGGCCAGGGAATGCCTTCTTGAAGAGGAGGCTTTTGAAGTGGGCCCTGAAGAATAAGTAAGAGTTTGCCAGGTGGGTGGAGGCAGTCTGGGCTGAGAACTGCCTGAGAAAAAGGTTCAGAGGCTGTGAAAAGATCCACGGAGAGGTCAGGCATCCATCTCTTAAGTGTGACTGGAGTGATGGATGAAAGTCAGCAGGGGCCGAAATGAAGTGGATGTGGAGATGATATGCCATGTTAAGGTGATGATCTGCCATGAAAAGGAATTAAAGTTTTCTCCCAGAAATCTGTTTCTTAAACTTGATGGTAGACAAAATGCTAGCAGCATTGTGGGCTACGGTTTTAGTGTATTATTAGCTAAGTTTCTCCTATAAATTTGACAGATGCAGCTTCTAAACAATCAGTTTGTCATGGTATGACTATACTCACTGATGAATTATAAAATTTAGTGTTGATGTTCATTTTAATGTAGCAGGCCTCGTATACCTTCAGAAATTAATACTGTATTTTAATAATGCTTTTTTATGGGTTGTCAGAAGGTGATAAAAATGAAGAAAAGTGCTTGTGGGGTTCTGAGACTTTGCAGGATAGAAGAGAAATGCATTCCTATAAAAATGAGATTCCTTTGTTTCCTTTGAGTATTAAAAAAATCTACTATTAGAGAATTAAATTTCCCTAGTTTTATTTGATCTTTTCTTTGGTTTATAAGTGTATACCTTTAAAAATCCGAGTAATAGTTTTAAGTTGATTAATTACACTTGATTTTTTAAAAAGAAATCTTATTTTTTAAAGGATTTCAGATGATTAATTATCTTTTGTGTTTGTTTTGGGTCTGTGTTAACTACAGCTTACATCTATTCATTTTTCAACTTAATGAAGTTAATCAGTCTTTTATGGTGCTCCTGCTTAGTGTTTTTATATTTCCTTATCTATAATTCAGTGAGAAGTGTAATTTTTAAAAGAATTGTGTTCAGAAAAGGATATTTATGCAAGTTTCAGACAGAGGCTTAGTCATAGCCATGGAATGCAGTGAACAGTATGAATTATAAAGGATGTGAACCATCTTTAAAGTGTGAATTCATGGCTATGTCTGCCAGCAAATCTGTTTTTATAGTCCATGCATATTTGTTAAATATTAGTTGTTGAGTGAATAAAAATATTGTTTAAAAATTGCAAATTCAAAATCAGAACAAAACATTTTATGGCTCTATAAGATATTTTCTGCATCATGCATTTCATTCTGAATTATATTATATTTACTTTACACCTTGTGTATATTTGCATAACTATCTCTGCAAAGCAGTCTTGAATGTTTTCCTTCCCATAGTGCTGGCTTGCATATAGTTAACACTTAGGATTTGTTGGATTGAACTGCCATTCTCCTATATTTTCCAAAGATGTACTATTCTTTGAAAATACCTCAAATTGCCTAATTATGGTCATCACAGCCTCACTGTTTCCTGTTCTTCAACTGACAGTATAAAGCATGAGCTTCCTAAAAATTAATGTACTGGGTCCTGTGCCAGTGAAAAGAGGGAATGATTAACTGTACATGGAAAGGCTTCTCAGAGGAGCTGACATTTGAACTAAGTTGTAAGGATGATGAGTACCAGGCAGAGAAGAAAAGGTAAGGACAAGTCAGGCATATAGTATGAAAAAAGGTCTGGAGTCAGGTAAGGGCATGCGTGGCCTCTGGGAAAGGGACACCCAGATGTAGGTTATGTACTGCACAAATATGCAGGCACTGCAGATTATGTAAATGGCAGAATGCAGTGTCTTTAGACTATATTTATATAGGTGGAAATTTATCTTCTTCCTTAGATTCAAATTGCTTTTGTCATATGGGCAGAAAGAGGTCTAATGAGACACTATTTTTATTTAAGAAAATATTCATCAAAGGGCTTTTTTTTCCCCCAGTGAGGAAGAAAATATTTTTTAACCACAGACACTGGGATTTAAATCACATGAAAACAAAGAAACTGAATCTCGAGTACTCCATACTCCTGGGAATCAATAGTCTTCCTCTATTCTTAAATGCTTTCATGGTGTTTTCACCTTATTATATAGTAAAAATAATGATCACAGTAGTTTGGGCTTCCCGTAATTTTCCGCCACTCAACCAGTTGTTCATGTGTTTTTTGTACACGTTGAACTATTTCTTGACAGTATCACTTGATGAAGTTTACCTTCTTCAGCCTGGCTACACTTTTAACCCAAACAAATTTGTGTATCTATTTACAGTACAGCACTTTCCCCAGATTTCCACCATTCACTGAGCTTTCATCCTTCAACAGGATTTTTTAACTGAGTTGGCATGATGTTGTTTGCTTAATGTTTGGATAAGTAGTGCTGTCTGGTGGTTAATTAAGTGCATGGACTTTTGGAGCTAGACTGCTGGGACAGAATCCTGGCTTAACCACTTACTGGATTTATAACTGTGAGAAAATCCTCTCTCCTTGTCTTAGTTGTTTCATTGTCAGATGGAGATAATATTACCTATATTGTAAAGTTATTGTGAGGCTTAAATGTGTTAATACATATACAACTCTTAGAATGGTGCCTGGCATGTAGGTAGCAAGCACTCTATGTGCTATTGTTATTTTCATGACATTGTTCCTGGCTAAGTTTCCCCGCCTCTTTTTAAAAATTTTATCTTCAAAACAATTTTAGACGTTTATCTGGAGTATGTGTGATTGATTTTTAAAAATCACTCCAAGGGTGATGGTTTTATGCAGTTAATACTTACGATTTTTCTTGCTCAAAAGATGTCAAAGTTTAGGATCTCTTTGCATCTCTACAGTGACAAAACCCATGTTTTAAACAAACATCCAAGTTCATCCTCTTCTCCATAGATTGACTGCAGCTTCCTGCAGACTCACTAATTGTGCTTGGGGTGATGCTTTCATTTCCTCTCCCTCAGGGTGCTAGTGAACCTTAGGGATAACCTGGGAGATTTCTGGTTCTGAATTTCCTTTGTGATTTTGCATTTTTCACCAACTTCAACTTCCATGTAAAATGTTCTACTTTTAAGCCCCATCCATCTTTCTAATTGAAAATATACCTAGTTGAAAATACTAAATCACAAAATACCTGGTTGAAGATACAAAGATTACACATTATTTCCACTTTAGTACCACAGCCTTTTCCAAAATATATTTCTTGATACTAGTATATTTTATAGTAAGAGAAGGACTCTAGCCAAAAATATATCTTGGGACAAACAGTCAAACAACACTCAACAGATTTATTTTCTGTTTTAGTTTTTAGACTTTTGCCTGTGCCAGTCTGAATCCCCATGAGGAGTGCCTAATATTTAGCGGTTTTCGAATGTGTTTATTGTTGGGATCTTTCTGTGCAGTTAGGGTTCTGTGGGAAATGCTGAACTGTGTTATCATCTTGCATTCCTCCTGCCATATGCCTCTACTTCATTTCCTTCAATTCCAGCCTCAGCAGTATTATTACCAGAGTGGTTTTTAAAAGGTGGGACGTGGGTGTGGTGTGTGGTCAAGCTCTTCTTTTAGCCAGTCTAGCTTTTATTAGTTTCGCCCAGATACTTGTAGGGCTTTTGGTTGTCTTCTTAACCAGTATTTCAGAGTCTTCTCTGCCCTTGTGCACGTTCTCCAGGATTCCCCCGGAGATTTACCATGGCTGTCTTTCTTTAATGGGAGATAATAGTTCTGTTTAATTTATTGAAAATATTTGTTAAACATCTAATTTCTGTGAGACGTTAAATGGAGATCGTTCATATTAAACTGATTGAAGAAGTTTGGAAAATAATTGAATTTATATACGTACTTTTGCCTTTTAAATTTTTTATTTTTTAAAATTTTCTTTCTCTAGTGCTCTTTTGAAGATGACAACATCCGTTCCTTATTAAAACCTTTAGAACTGGAACTACAAAAAACAGTGCATACATACTGTGGAAAAATTTACAAAATATTTATCAAACAACTAGCAAAAAGTGTAAGAGATCGTTATGCCACATCACCAAAGGAAAAGTGATTCTTGGTGACTGCTAAATCAAATGAATGAAAACAACAAAGAATCAGAGGATAAGTGTGAAGGAATCGTCTTGGATGAAGTATTCAGGAAGGAATTATTCATCTCCAGAATAATTTTTTTTCCCTAAAGAAGTTAAATGAGCAGTATTTTCAGGTAATGAAGAATAAGTTAAAATCTTGGGCCTCAACAATGAAACATTTTTTATCTCTGATATTTTGTAATGTAACTATCATTCCAGTATTGATGAAAATATTATTGAATGGTTTTAACCTGCAGACTTCTGTTGACTCATACTCTCAAGAGTGGTAGGGGTGTGTAGATGGAGAAAATGTACCTCAAACAGTGCAAACACTCAGACTGTGAGTAGAGCAATAATTTTATGTCAGCACTAACCTCACTTTAAATGTGTGAGAAAAAAGTTTGTTTACAGGAGCAGAAACAGTTCTGTTTCTAAAGAAATGTGACGTAACTGATGTAACCATTGACAATCCATGTGTGCCTTTATACATTTCATCTCTGTTTTAAAATATTTTTATGACAATCATGTTTAAAATTATTTTTAGATTATAAGTAAGCTGCATGTTAAAAATTGAACTGTGTAAGGTAGAGGAAAAATACTGAAAACTTTGGGGTTTTAATCTGTGTGTGCGCATTTGTGTGAGAGAGCGAGCGAGCGGGAAATGTAGTGTTTCATTTTGTATGCATTAAACTGTCTTGCCAAAACTCAGATTTAAGATTGTTAAATAGATATTTGGGAATTTGTTTTAAATCACTTTAAATGAAAAATGTCAGCTTTACTGGGCATTCTGGAAGCAAAATGTATTATGCTGATGATAAAGTGAGAACCTTAAGAGTATACTCATATGATGGTGGAAAATGTGATGGACCAAAATACATAAGCTATATACTTTCTGTGAGTAGTAATTTTAGTTACAATGGAGTAGAAAAATGTGGTCCATTTAAACTTGTCTTCTACCTCATAATGGCCTTGCAAGATACTTTTGAAGAAGCAAATATCTAGAGCCTTACTTTAAGTAAGTTAAACAACTTAAGTGGATGATTTGGATTAAGATTGTTACATCCACCTATAGAAAATGTGTTTTTAATTGGGTTGATGTGCATATCTTCCTTTTTTGAGTGTCACTTAAGACAGTTAATTTTTTTTTAAATCTTGAGAAAAATATTGTTTATTTGGCATTCTTGACCTGTTATCTAATATAAATATAGATTCTGAATACTTAGCATATACTATGCTGGGGCACATATCTTATTTTACCAACAGCATGATTATCTATATGGTTATCTTCTTTTTCTCTCTGATATTTTAATGCTCAAGTAGAAAATCGAAAATCATGAAGGAAAAATATCACCAGTGAAAATCGTGGCAGTTAGTTTTGTGAAGACACAGTGACCTCTGTGGAGACATGGAATGTGCAGAAAGAGATGGTTAGTACAGTTGTTCTGTCGTCTGCAGTTCAGTCAGGGGCAAATTGAGAGAGGAAAGTTTAAGCAAGGTGCATTAGAAGTTGATAACCAGCCCAGCATTCTTAGAACAGATGGGTTTAGAGAACACAAGTTGTAGTTCCTTGGCAGAATGCCGTGGTGGATATAAGAAACTGTGAAATTGAGCGTACTGAGTAGAAAATGAGAATACTAAAAATGTAAAGTTTGGAGGGTATGTATTAGATCTTTTCTAATGGTCCTCAAATAGATCATTGCCTGCCTGACTATATAAGATTCTTGTTGGGAGCTTAAGAGTAGATTCCTGAGCTAGGACTTTGGAGACTGTGGCATGCTGTATCTAGGATGGAGTCTGTAAAAAAGTTTCTAATGAAGAGATTTAAAAATTATACAAAACTAGAATAGTGCATTGATAACTCAACATCCAGATCTGACACTTACCACTATCTTACCATGTTTGCGTCGTCATTTTTTTCTTTGCTTAAGTATCTTAAAATCCCAGACATCGTGTTATTTCACTGCTGTGAACACTTTAAGTAGATACCATGATATCACACCTAACAAAAGCAGCAGCAGTCCTTCGGCTTCATCTCATAGCCAAATTTCCCTGATTATCTCAAATATGCCATCTTCTAGTTGGTTTCTTAGAATCAGGGTACAGAATATAAGTCACATGATGATTTTGTTTTTAACAATCACCTCAGACGACTTTGATGTTAGCTACTTTGGGAACCACTGGAAATTATTTTGCCAACTTGAAGTTAGGATACCACAATTCTTGGCACAGTTGGTAGATTATAAATGTGATTTTGAAATATTAGAGGAAGCATTTGGGGTTAATGACAAGATATGAATTTATATTAGTAAGTTTGATAAGATTTAATTTCCTCAGTGAACGGAGAATCTCAGCCCCATGGGCTCTAGTTGATTGGGACTTGTATAGAGCGTGGTCGCAGTTGAATCCAACTGGACTGTATGCTGTGGTCTCACTCATGGTGTGGATTATTTACACTGTCACACACTCTACATGGTGGATCAGTTGGAAGGTTCTTCATCTGGTTTATTTAGACCTGACCTGATTGATCGTTTTACCATAAATTGAATTAATAGTGAAAGCTCTCTTTTAGGTACTGTTTCTACCTAAAATTAAAGGTATCACAAAATGTGTATAATAATTTTTAAATGAATTTTCTGAATTTATCTTTAGACAAGGTAATTCTTCTTTTGAATTCTAAAGAAATGCAGTTCTTGGAGTTGATGAGAGGTTGAATTATAGATGGACAACTTAGAGAATGTATTCCATTTTCATATAAATGGTCTTTCATAAAACATATATCTATGCAGTTTATATAAATTACATGATTTATTATTTGAGTCTATGTATTTTGACCTCAGAACTATCTCTGGGCTACAGTATTACCAAAGTGGGATGCCTTTAAAATGCAGTCAGACTTCATTTGTGTGAAGTAGAAAAGAACTTGGGAAACCTTTAAAAATATATATTGTGATTTACGCTTTAAGAAAGTGCATACTTTTTTCTAATGAAGAGTAGTTCATAATATATAAGGGTTTTAAGGCCCTGAAATAATAATAGTGCTTACTCATTGCTCTCTCATCTTGCCTCCAGTCAGATGTTATTGGTATAGTGAAAAGAAGACCAGATTGTGAACTAGATCTGGATTCTCTTCTTAGTTACTCAGGCATGTTATTTAACCTTCTCTGTGCCTTAGGTTTTAAAGTACAATCAGTGTACCCTTCAAACCTCACAAGATGAGACTCAGAAGAGATAATGGATTTGGAAGCATTCTTTGTGGCTTATGTTAGGCCACACCAGTGTTACTTTTGAAGTTCTGTTTTGTTCTGTTGTTTTCTGTACAGAGCGTTCAGTTTACTCAGGCTGAATGTTTTCTGACATATCTCCAGTATGAATTTGTTTATTTTATGTAAGGAAGAGTTTTTCAGGAAGAGAAAGTAGAGAAGAAAAGAATGATGTAACTAAATCAAAAAAGAAGGAAAAGAGAGGAAGTGAGAAAAGGGGTGAGGAAAGAGAAAGGAGTAAGAATAGGAATGGCAAAGGGCAGAGGAAGAGAAAAGATGGAATGCGTGTATGGAAAATTGAGAAGTAGAGATGGAGAGAAATGGTGTGGAAACATTTACTTTTTGAGTTGTAGCCCTCATGCTACATCCGTTTGTTTGCTTGCCTAGGCTCTCTGGGGTCAGGAAAGGTGCTGACTTCCATGGAATGGGGCAGCAGGACCTGCTGTATTTGGTTTGTTAGTACTAGAGTTGTCTCCCAATCACCCAACTTACTGATCATTTAGTCCCAATTCAACATTTTGTGTGTGTGTGTGTGTGTTTTTTATTTTAAAATTTTTATTATTTTTATGTTTTATTTTTTACTGGATCCCAGTTTGTGAGCTAGGACCTGTGGAAATACAAGTATCTTCCTTTTTAGCTTTATCGTTTTATCTATCCCAAGTGTTAGACTGCAAGACTAACTACATATTCCCCAGTGGAGGTTGGAAGTGGAGGGGACTGCTTCATTAGGTCTGAAGGTGGCCCAGGAATGTGTTGCAGCAGTTTTCCCAGATGATACTGATGAGAGGCCAGGTTTGGGAATCACTGCCCAACCTTGGATGGCAAATTAAACAATAAATTACACCAATTTATTCCTCAGTCAGGATACTTTCAGTTGAACCATTCTGAGTAGATATAAGAGGACAAAAGACAGCAGAAATACCTTAAAAGATATTATTCGTTGTCTTATTTTTCACATATTTGTATTTAATAAATACCTTAGCAGTAATCAGAACTTCTTTGAGATGTTTTTAGGAAGGCCACTGATTTGTTTCTTAAAATAATTTTTTTGGTTCCTTAGAGAAGAAAAGTAGGGGTGCAGTATGTCAGGTGTGGGGCCAGTTACCCATTTATTAAATGCAGTTTCAAATGTCTTAAAACAATAATTGCCTTATTGCATTTTAATATTTAATAAAGTAGATTAAATAAAGATTTGTATTATAACAGTTATTCTTTTATACAATGCCAAAGCAACCCTTTTTTGCCTATTAAAGTCTGGCTAAACTGTTCTGATGTTGTTGTTTCTTAATTCATTAAACGTGAAACTAGGTTTTACAAAATTATATAAACTTAAGACAGAAATCTAAAAATGGTACAAGAAAATTCTTTTTTTAAAAAACAAATTAATATGTTATTCAAATATTTAGCAATTAAAGACTAATGAGAAAAACAGAATAGCATATTGGATGTAACAGTTTAAAATGGATTGCATATCAATGTCAGACTTTTAAATAGAAAATATTTATTATCACCTCATTTCTACCAGTAATTTCAAATGTTTAATGGGACTTTGAAAAAGATAAGAAAAAATAGAAATGAAAATTTCTCTCATCATTAATACTGTGAATACTATTTGGAAGGTCCCTGGTCAGACATTTAAATATCAAACTGAAGAACTGATTTGGAGCCTTTGATTATATTTAGTTTATATACAGAATCTGAATATTTACACACATAGCACACTATAGCAACCTCTTGTAAAAAATCGTGAAGATAATGCAGCAGTATAGTCTATTAAAAAGTAAATTGGCTGGGTGTGGTGGCTCATGCGTGTAATCCCAGCACTTTGGGAGGCCGAGGAAGGAGGATTGCTTGAGCCCAGGAGTTTGAGACCACCCTAGGTGACAAAGTGAGACCCCATCTCTACAAAAAAGTTAAAAAATTAAAAAATTATCCAGGTGTGGTGCCATGTGCCTGCGGTCCTAGCTACACGTTAAGGTGAGGCAGGAGGATTGCTTGAGTGCAAGAGTTTGAGGCTGCATGAGCCAAGATTGCACTGTTGCACTCCAGCCTGGGTGACAGAGTGAGACTCTGTCTCAAAAAATAAAGGAAATTGGCTTTGACTATGAAAAATAGCCATTTTCAACCTTTTTATAAAACTTCAGGGAATATTGGAATATTATTTTGTCAGGCAAAAATAATCCAGGGCTTGAGCATTGCTGTAGAATATGTTATCTGTTCAAAACTTAGCAGAGCACACATGCATCACATGCATTGTCATCAATATTTGAGAGCTCTACCAATGGTTTTTGATGGATGCTGTAACAGAAGGTCTATGAAGAGGATGGTGGTTTGCACCTATTCCTCAAGTCAGAAACTGGAAAAGGTTGCAGGTATTTCAATTTTCCCAATCATTTTGCATAAATGTATTAATATTTTGAGTAGTAATAGTTCTAAAGCTGCAGGAAGGCATCATTGTATACTGTGATATGTAGAGAATACTACTCTTACACTGCTCTTTATCTTAAAATGTTTTGGTATACTGTGAACATTTTCCTCTATTTGGTGTATTTTGACAGTTTTTAAAGGAGAATATAAAATTACAGATTCTGGTCTAAACTAAGAATAATGGAAAGTTGCTTCATCCTGCCTTAGAGGAGTTTTCAGTTCATCCTCTTCTTGAGGAACGATGTGTTGCTGTTACTAAATAAACATTTACTCAATAAACATTTTATTTCCTTAAATTATGTGTCTGGATTATTTTAGCAATCAAAAACAATTGTAGAATCTTTGGGATTGAGGTGCTTGAGAACCAGGAGTCTAGGTGGAGGGCGGTTCCCGGATTGGCTAATTCAGCAGCTGAACAGTGTCATCAAGAGCCTTAGTACCTTCTGCCTTTCATTGCCATTCTCACCAAGTGAGTCTGATGTCTCCCCTTACGGCTCCAAAGTGACCACAAAGGTTCCAGGTGGTGGATGATAAGAGGCTGAAATATATATATATATACACACACACACATACATATTTTTTTTTCTTTTTTATAAGAGGAAGGTTTCTCCAGCCCCCATTCACTTGCTCTCATGGCCACAGCAATGTGCATTATCTCCAAAGCAATCATTTTTCAAAAGGAATAAAGCTCCTATGATTGGCTCTGACCATGAAGATTTGCCCTTGAAATTAAAAATGACCTCCCCTTGATGAATAGCTGCTCAGACAAAGGGGAACAACTTCCAGGTTCTGGATAAAGTTGGTGGGGTAGGAGTTTATAGGGAGTTTGGAACATAGCTGTTCGGTGGGCAACAGACCATGTGTTGTTTTACTGACCCAAGTATTTCCTATAATTTTCAGGTGGATCAAATTTCACATCTAGAGAAGAGCACCCTTTTCCGTCACAGAAACTAGTTTTGCTTTTAAAAGTCTCTGTAGGCTGGGCATGGTGGCTCATGCCTGTAATCCCAGCACTCTGGGAGGCTGAGGCGGGCGGATCTCAAGTCAGGAGATCAAGACCATCCTGGCCAACATGTTGAAATCCCATGTCTACTAAAATACAGAAGATTAGCCAGGTGTGGTGGCATGTGCCTATAGTCCCAGCTACTCAGGAGGCTGAGGCAGGGGAATAGCTTGAACCTGGAAGGCAGAGGTTGCAGTGAGCTGAGATCATGCCACTGCACTCCAGCCTGGCGACAGAGCAAGACTCTGCCCCCCTCCCAAAAAAAAAAAAAAAAAAAAAAAGGTAGCTGTAAGGCCAGGCAAGGTGGCTCAAACCTGTAATTCCAGGACTTTGAGGGGTTTGAGGTGGGAGGATCACTTGAGCCCTGGAGTTCGAGACCAGCCTGGGCATCATAGTGAGACCTCCCCTGTGTACAAAAAATACAAAAATTAGCCCAGTGTGGGTGGTGGCACACGTCCGTAGTCCCAGCTACTTGGGAGGCTGAGGCCAGAGAATTGCTTGAACCCAGGAGGCAGAGGTTGCAGTGAGCCGAGATCATGCCACTGCACTCCAGCCTGGGCTACAGAGTCAGACTTTGTCTCAACTAAGATGAGAATCATGTGTACTAAAGAAAATTTAATAGAAAATAAGTCTCTATAATGTTACAATCGATCAGTTTTCAGTTTTGTATATTTTAATTTTTATACTTTTTTTGTCGCAATCATAAAAGGTTTCAAAAGACTGGAGGTGATGATGGCTTCTGAGGAGAGTTTAAAAGTCCCTTTAAATTTGTGATGAAAATGTATTTGCAATCTTTGTCATGTTTTTAAAATTCTTTTTGTAAATTAAAAGTTCCAATTGAAACAATAAAAAAATACAGAAGAGTTAAAAGTATATTATGTGAAATATGAAGGAACTTCCTCACCATCTACAACTAAAACATTTGGTATCTTCCCAGTCTTGTGTTATGTACGTGTACGTACAGGAACACAAAAATGTGGCTGTAAAATGGTTTCTGCTTTATGCACTGTTGTATAATTTGCCTTTTTTCACATCATCTGTGACATCTTAATACATTAGATCCACCTCACTCTTCTTCATAGCTGTGATTATTATATAGTAGTGTCCTTAGATAGAGTACTACACAGATTTCTGAAGTACAAAAGTGTAAGTAAATGAGTTAACTTGATAGGGGAAGTAGAAACGAACCAGTTTCTCATTTTTTGCTTAAATTTGATTTAACTTAAGGAACATCAGAGTAAAACTGTAGTGTAAGTATCAAATGTTAAATTTTTTAAAATTAAAAGTGAAATTTTCTACAGTTTGATACATACCAATAGGTTAGTGCAAAAGTTATTTTTTTATTTTGCCATTTTAATGTTTAATGGCAAAAACCGCAGTTACTTTTGCACCAACCTAGTAGGTAGCAATACTTGATTTTGTGAAACTGGTGTGGCTGATAAATGTTACTTCAACGTTCTTTTCCATATATATTTTTAAAATATTTTGAACAGTTTAAAAACTATTTATGGTCTGGATGTGGTGGCTCATGCCTGTAATCCCAAGCACATTAGGAGGCTGAGGCAGGAGGATTGCTTGAGACTAGGAGTTTGAGACTAGCCTGGGCAGCAAAGTGAGATCCCATCTCTATAAAAAAAGTTTTAAATGAGCTGGGTATGGTGACTTGCACCTGTAATCCCAGCTACTCTGGAGGCTGGGGCAGGAGGATTGCTTAAGCCCAGGAGTTTGAGGCTGCAGTGAGCTGTGATCATGCCATTGAACTCCAGCCTGGGCAACAGAGTGAGATCTTGTCTCTTTTTAGATAGATAGATAGATAGATAGAAAGAAAAAATTAAAAATTGACCACCAAATGTGTCTTTGTCCACTGTTCTTTAACATTTAAAAATATTAAGAGTCACTTGAATGGTTAAAAGATATTTTTAATATGTAAAAAGTATATATGTGTATTCAAAATTCCAGAAACATATTTTATTTAACCCAGTGTATCTAAAATACATGGACATGTCAGTATAAAATAAGGTATTTCATATTTTTTCCCCATACCAAGCACATATTTTTCATTTACAGTGCACTTCTCAATTTGAACTTGCCACAGTTCAAGTGTTCAATGTCCACTTGTGGCTGGTGGCTATCATATTGGACTATGCCTCTCTAGAATGTAAAGTCTCAAAGCAGACACCATTTCTGTTTTTACCGTAGTATCTGTCACTTATTACCCTGACGACAGTACTGTACATGGTAAACACTAACATTTGAATTTTAATCGAGAAGTGTTAGAATCTTTTTTGTGAATTTGGAAGAGTTTGAACTCTAGCCATTTAAAAAACAAAAACATTAAGTAAAATGCTTCAGAAGATGCCCATCCTCATTGATTGTGAAATAAACCAGAAGAGTTTCATTTTTTAAAAATTGTAATGAGTGGAGCTTGTATTTTTTAATGTAAGCTCAGTACTGAAAAGTTACAGTGAATCTACTGTGCAGGAACTATAGATGGAAATGTAAGGTTGGTATGTTTTATGTACCCTCTTAGTTTACTTTTTGGAATCATTGATGATTCATGCACATAACATTAATCTCAAATCTGTAATAAACATGGGAACAACCTAAATGTCCAGAGATAGGGAAATGGTTAGAAAATGATACATTTTTCTAGGTCAGTGGTTCTCACCTGGAGGCAGTTTTGGCCCCCAGGGGACATAAGACAATGTTTGGAGACATGATTGTCACAAACACAACTATACAGGTGGGAGGAAGGAAAAGAGTGAGTACTACTGGCATATAGTGGGTAGAAGCCAGGAATGCTGCTAAACATCTTATTCATTGGACAGTCCCCCACAACTAAGAATTACCTAATCCAGAATGTCAATGCCACTGTTGAGAAACTGGGATATGGGTAAATAATAATTGCAAGATGTGATTTGATACAGATAAGCACAGGAGGCGATAGCCACACAGGGAAGTCAAGCTGCTCTTGAGGCGTAAGAAATGTTTCCCAGAGAAAATCACATCTGTACTGAAATCTAAAGGAAAAGTAAGGGCTAGGCAAGAAGGGTGAGGAAGAACTTTATGTATGTATGTATTTATTTATGCTTTAGGTTCAGGGATACATGTGCAGAACGTGAAGTTTTGTTACATAGGTATACATGTGCCATGGTGGTTTGCTGCACCCATCAACCCGTCATCTACATTAGGAATTTCTCCTAATGCTATCCCTCCCATACCCCACCACCCCATGACAGGATCCTGTGTGTGAGGTTCCCCTCCATGTGTCCATGTGTTCAACCATTGTGGAAGAAAGTGTGGCGATTCCTCAAGGATCTAGAACCTGAAATACCATTTGACCCAGCAATCCTGTTACTGGGTATATACCCAAAATATTATAAATCATTTTATAAAGACACATGCACATGTATGCTTATTGCAGCACTATTCGCGATAGCAAAGACTTGGAACCAACCCAAATGCCCATCAATGATAGACTGGATAAAGAAAATGTGGCACATATACACCATGGAATACTATATAGCCATAAAAAAGGATGAATTCATGTCCTTTGTGGGAACATTGATGAAGCTGGAAACCATCATTCTCAGCAAACTAAACACAGGAACAGAAAATCAAAGATCTCGTGTTCTTACTCATAAGTGGAAATTGAACAATGAGGAAGAATTTTCTAAGCAGAAGATTTAACTGCAAATGCCCAGATGAGAAAGATTAACATGAGTTCTGGAAACCAGAATTAATTTGGAATGTCTTTATCCTGCTTCCACAGCCACCAGCCTAGATCAATCTAGGTAAGCTGTCTCTTAACTTAGATTATGGCCACAGCTACTTAGTTTGTCTCCCTGCCTCCATTCTTGCTCCTCTAAGCTGTTTTCCAAAATGTAACCAGAATGGTCTTCCTAATGCATTAATCTAGTAAACATGCCTGTTGTGCTTACAACTTTACCATGGCATTGCTGGTGATAAGCAAACTGAGCAGGTGTCTTATCTCTTCCTGCTTTTGACTTCAGGGTAATGGAAGTGGCTGTTGGTGAGAGAAGTTTGTACTATGAGAAAATAGGATGGATCTTCTGATGAAAGTAGGCTCCAGAGCCAATGAATCAGGTGACTGTTCTGAGGCTGAAGATATTCCTTATAGAACTGGGGTGCATTCCGAGAACAGGAAGTCTGGGCCTTTGTGAACGACATATGAAACATCAGGAGACATAGGAGAGCCTCAGGATTTTGATAACGACTGCAGATCTCCAGAATTGAAATTTTCTTCCAGTAGGGAAAAAGTACATAAGTTGCAAAATGCCTATGTTTAGTCTGTTGATAAGAGAGAAAAACCTGTCAACAGATACAGCAACAGCAGATACGGTGGGATCAGGAGACCTTCATTCTATCACCCATTCCCTCTCATTTCATGATCATTTTAGAGTCTGACTCGTTAATCTTACCAAAACTACTACTTTCATATTCTAGGTGATTTCAATAAATACATAAATGATATTTTAAACACCTTAAACTCTTCCTGACCCTACCTCAACACTCATAGTCACAGTCTAACTTTGTCATTACAACTGCTTCAACCTCTTTATAATTTTGGACTTGTACATCTCACTGATCACCACCTCCTCCACCTTCCTTTCCAGTTCACTTCCTCTAGTATCCTGACTTTAACAGTTTTCCTATTCCATGGGGATTCCAGTCTACTCATCTACCACTTTTCACTGCCCCTTGTCCACTTGATGTCCTCCTCTCTTCCCTTTCTTGCCAAATTACATGCTATTTGATCATTATAATTATTTACTTGTGCCTGGGCGTGGCGGCTCACACCTGTAATCCCAGCACTTTGAGAGGCCAAAGTGGGTGGAACACCTTAGCTCAGGAGTTTGAGACCAGCCTGGGCAACCTGGTGAAACCCCATCTCTACAAAAAAATACAAAACAATTAGCTGGGCATGGTGGCATAGACCTGTAGCCTCAGCTACTCAGGGGGCCGAGGCGGGAGAATCGCTTGAGCCCGGGAGGTTGAGGCTGCAGTGAGCCGAGATCTGAGATTGCACCACTGCACTTCAGCCTCCTGGGTGACACAGCAAGATCCTGTCTCAAACAACAACAACAACAACAAAAATTATTTACATGCATATGCCCTCAACTTTGTCCTCTCTCACTTCGTCATAGTACTTTGGCAAAACCACAACCTTGGTTAAATCCAACTCTAGATCTATTCTTTATCTGCACTAGTGTAGCTGAAGATGGCTGAAGGAAAAACAAAACTGCTTACTGGTCCTACTTTAAATTCATGGCCATGAACCTTATAAACATAAAAAAAAAACCCACACACAATATATAATTTAAAAAAAAGAAGACTTTTATTTTCTGTAAAGGATTACAGTTGCCATCCTACAGGCTGGGAAGCATGCCTCAGGCCAAGATCAGAGACAAGCTCTTCAAAGAAGGTGGGGTTGGGGTAAGAGCTTTTTGCCAAACAGTTGGCTAAACATATGTATTCAAATTACTGGAGGAGCTATGAATGTTCATGAAGGTCGTCCTGAGACATTTTTTATTGAACATACATGTAATATGTGGTCCATGTTCACGTTGGGGTGGGGGCTTAAGGTCTTTTCAGGACATGAAGGCATGCAAGTGCACAGCCTCTCTAAACCATCCAGAACCAGCCCATGGTCCAGTTGGTCGTCTTTTTACATGGAGAAAATTTCTGAAATTGTCTCCTGTTTGATAAAAGCAGTGGTTATGGCTGGTGGAACGGGTTCAGTCAGCGTCTGGCAATGGATGAGCTGCAACTGTTTTAATATTGCTTATCAAGGCCAGTGCTTGTTTAGCTGCTAGAGAAAAAAACCTTGTGGTCATTAGAACATAGTTTATTCTTGTAAATATGGAGTGCATGACTTAACCCTTGTGATGTGGCCTTAGGTCCTCTTTATAATTTGGTATCTTTTTGCCATAAAGAGTCTGTTCTGTCAGTCTCATGATCTCTGTTTTACTAATGCTGGTCAATTGTGTCTAAACTGTGAAAGGGAGAGGGTATAACGAGGTATGTCCAACTTCCTGTCCCATCTTAGCTGGGAACTGTTTTAAGGCTTTTCTGGGGTCCCCTTGGCCAAGGTAAGTATCCATTCAGTTGATGGAGGGCTTAGGATTTTTTTTGTAGTTTGCAACCTCAAGGGGCTCTTAATGTTGCCAGCAGTTATGCTGTATATCTCCCTGTATTAATCTGTTTTCACACTGCTATAAAGAACTTCCCTGAGACTGGGTACTTTATAAAGGAAAGAGGTTTAATTCACAGTTCTGCATGGCTGGGGAGGCCTCAGGAAACTTACGGTCATGGTGGAAGGGGAAGCAGGTACCTTCTGCAGAAGGTGGCAGGAGAGAGAGCATGAAGGAAGAACGGTCAAACACTTATAAAACCTTCAGATCTCATGAGAACTCACCATGATGAGAACCGGATGGGGGAAACTGCCCCATGATCCAATCACTTTCCTCCCTTGATACATGAGGATTATAGGTCCCTCCCTTGGCATGTGGGGATTACAATTCGAGATGAGATTTGGGTGGGGACACAAGAGTCAAACCATACCACTCCCTGATCTATTGAGTCTCCCATTTTCCTATGATAGTTTACACCTTCCCCTTTCTCTTCAAACCAAGCAGCACCTCTTCCTCTATCCTCATATTCAGCTGACACCATTGTTTCTTCTTTCAACAATTAGAATTTTCACATATTCCTAGCATTAGATCTATTAAAACCAATGTTCCTGAGTCTGCACCCATAGATTATATCTTCCCTATGTTACTACAGCTCCCATCTAAAGCAGTTTTCTTCATTTTGCCCTAGACTCAAGCGCTCTGTTTATTCAAAAACATTGTCCATCAATTCTTCCCTCTTTCTCTTACCTTGCAGTTTTTTCCACTCTGCTGAATTTTTCCCAGCAAAATTCTTTGAAAGAGTTATCCATATTCTTTGTCTCCAGTTCCTCTCTTGTCAAGGTCACCTATGACGTGTGTGCTGTTGATTCCAATATCCAATTGCTAATTCTCTTATTTGACCTGTGAGCAGAGTTTGACATAATTTGATGAGGCACTTTTTTCATTGAAATACTTTCTTGATTTGACCCCCCATTTCATCACACTCTTTGTTTTCCTCTTTCCTCATTCAATACTTCTTTTCGTCTCTATTCTGATATTCCATTTTCTTCTACCCTCTTAATGCTGAAATATACCACAGCCTCTCTGTGATCTCATCCAGTCTATGCCTTTAAAAACATGGACCATCTATCATATTTTTAATATCATCAGTCAAGAGTGTCTTCCAAATTCCACACTCTTCTGTCTTCCTTGTTCCTGACATCTCTCCTAGGATAGCTAACATCCATCCCAAATTTAACATGTCCAAAACAGAATCCTCAATTTTTCTCTTAAACTTACTGTATCTGGAATTTTCTTTATTTAGATGATTGTAAATTAATTCTTTCAGCTGCTACGGCTAATTTTTTTTTTTTTTTTTTTTTTTTTTTGAGAATGAGTCTGTCTCTATCACCCAGGCTGGAGTGCAGTGGCGTGATCTGGGCTCACTGCAACCTTCACCTCCTGTGTTGAAGCGCTTCTCCTGCCTCAGCCTCCCGAGTAGGTGAGACTATAGGAATGCGACACCATGCCAGGCTAATTTTTTTGTATTTTTTGTAGAGACGGGGTTTTACCATGTTGGTCAGGCTGGTCTCAAACTCCTGACCTCAAATGATCTGCCCACCTTGGCCTCCCAACGTGCTGGGATTGCAAGCATGACCCATGCACCCAGCCAGGTATGGCTAAAATCTTTGTAATCATTTTTTACTTTTCCCTTGATCATATACATTCCACATTCAAGCCATTAAAAATCCTATATCAATCTTCAAATTGTTAATAAATCCAGAATCCAATCACTCATCACTACCTCTGTTTCTACTATGCTTGTCTAAGCAAGTGTGATCTCTTGCTTAAATTACTGCAACAGACTATTAACATATCAGCTAGAATAATCCTTTTAAAAGGTAAGTCATATGTCACACCTCTGTTCAATGCTCAGTGATCCACCATTCACTCATGGTAAAATCCAAAGTCCTTAAATGTCTACAAGACTCGCAGGATCTGCTGGAAGTCCATCCCCTCCCCGTTCTCTCTCATATTCCATTTAATATTCTTCCCCTGCACATTCTATTTCAGTCACATTGAAATGCCTGACACACTATTGACTAGGGAATGTTGCCCTGTTGTTTTCTCTCTGCAACTCTATTCTCCCAAATATCCCCTGGCCAATTCTCTCATCTTCTTCAAGTCTTTAGTGAAATGTCATTTCCTAATGATTCCTGCTAGGTAAAGGCATAGCCACAAAATTTTTGACATTTCTCCTATCAAGGTAAAAATCCATATCCCATCCCCTTGAATAATGGATGGTGTATGACTGCTTGGACCAACAGAGTTTGGCAGACTTAGCTTTGAGACTAGCAGTTTCCACCTGGGACTCTTAGAATCCTCAGTTTCCTTGTAAGAAGTCTGATACCTTGCTTAGAAACCACCTGGAGACATCCTGACACTCCATGGAGGAAGGAGAGGGTCCCAGTTGAACCTAGGCTTCTGGTCCTCCCTGTCAAGTCCAGGCATGTGAGTAAAGTCAACTTGAACCCTCTTGGACCAGTGAAGTCATGTTGGATTTTGCAGCCCAGCCTAGCTACCAGTTGACACCAGGCAGAACAGAAGAATTGCACAGTTAAGCCCTAGCCAAATTCCTTACCCACAAAATCATGTGATATAATAAAATGGTTGTTGCTTTGAGCCATTAAAGTCTTGGGGTAGTTCATTACACAACAATCACGAAAACATTTATCCTGACTACTAATGTACAGTTGCAATTTGAGACTATATGTCTCACTTCTCACCTTGCTCTTTTTTTTCCTTCGTAGTACTTATCAGCTTCTAACATATAACATATTTATTTACCATGTTTATTGTCTTTCTGTTAGTCAACATCTTTTCCCCCGATTCACCATAGTATAAACAGGAATTTATTTTTTTTCTGTTTTATTACTGATACATACCTGGCACGTAGAAATGTTCAACGTGATGGATGAGAAGTAACATATACTTTATCAGAACATATTAAAGATCTCAACAGAGCTGTCCAATAATGAGCAAGATATTTTTTAAATGATATGGTAACTATGTGGTCATACTATAGGAAAAAAAAAATCCAGCAATTAGCTTCATGTTCTCTGCAAAAGACATACCTGGTGACTTTCATAACAAAATGATGATGTGATTGGTGGAAAAAATTCCAATGTTATTAAAGGATATAATGTTTTTTATAGGAAAGAATATGGAAACTTATGGACTCAATTCCACAAAGTCAGGATATGACATAACATGCTACCTAATGGTGGTGTGGACTTGCCAGTCTCCAAAGATTTCCATAGGGAAACAGAGTTGTGTTTATTACCAACAGCACTAAGTGAAGATTCTGCTACACAAGGGAATCTCACCTTACCATTCTCACAGGATTTTCATCTCCTTTTTACAACCTCTGCCTATTGCCTTGTAACCTGACTATTCTAGAGACCTGAGCTATATAACTGCGCATAAATCAGAGGCAAAATGATCCCAACATTTTCTGAATGCTTACCATGAGAGTGATGAGGCTAATGGCAATTTCCCAGGTCTAGCATCCCTCAAAAAAAGTCTGTCTGGCTGGGCGCGGTGTCTCACACCTGTAATCCCAGCACTTTGGGAGGCCAAGGCGGGCGGATCACCAGATTAGGAGATCGAAACCATCCTGGCTAACATGGTGAAACCTGTCTCCACTAAAAATACCAAAAAATAGCCGAGCATGGTTGCGGGCACCTGCAGTCCCCGCTACCCGGGAGGCTGAGGCAGGAGAATGGCGTGAACCTGGGAAGCAGAGCTGGCAGTGAGCTGAGACCATGCCACTACACTCCAGCCTGGGCGACAGAGCGAGACTCCATCTCAACAAAACAAAACAAAACAAAACAAAAAAAACAAAAAAAAAAAAAACAACCTTCAGAACCCTCTGAGATCAATTCTGCAATACTCAAGCAAGTGACAACTGAAGTTTGAAAATAAGCAAGTGGGGAAAGACACAGCAGAAAAATAAAAACGGAAGAAGCCAAATGTAGTATTATCAGAAGAAATCAAAACTCAAAGTTTAAAATGTGGCAAAGGGCTAGTTTATAATGGTTTTGTATACACACATAAAAATCTCCCCCGAAATATAAGAAATTGATAAAGCCACCATCATAGTGTCACTTTAATAAACTTGTTTCATAATTTGCATATCAAGAAGACAAAACAGATGTATACAGAAGATTTAAATAATGCAATCAACAAATGTTATATATATATCCATATTTATAGAACTTAATAATTTACAAAGAAAACCTTCATAAACTTATACATTAGGTAGGATTAGCCAGGATAAGGTTGACTACAGTGACAGAAACCCAAAATAATGGTGGCGTAAAGAAGATAGAAACTCCCAAAAGAGGGAAGGGGAGGCACATCCCTAGAAACACTTAAAAAAGAAAGTCAGTCAAGAAATATTCTACCTTCGACTTTTGAAGCCAACAGTTTGAAGAAATGGGACTCTCGTGGCTGTATGCTGTAGCTATGCCATTTATAGCACCAATCCTCTGAGAAGTCTGTTTGCCTTTTGTACCTGCAACTACAAAGCAGATCAAAAATGTGAAAATGTTGCTATGCAGAGGAGGATCCCTGGTAGACATTGGTAATGGCGATGGACACATTAATAACACAGTAATAGCAGCTGCAAAGCAAAGATTCACAGCAGTTGGTTGTGAATTAAATCAGTGGCTAGTTTGGTATTCCAAGTATCATGCTTGGCAAGAAAGGGTGCATGACTCTGCCAAATTTTATATTTCAGATTTGTGGGCAGTTACTTTTTCATAGTACTCAAACACTGTTATTTTTGGTGTGCTTCTCAGATGATGCTGCAGTTGGAGAAGAAACTTGAACTTGAGGATGATGCCAGAGTCATTGCTTGCCAGTTCCCTTTCCCCCACTGGTCCGTAGACCATGTCACCGGGGAGGGGATAGACACAGTGTGGGCATATGACCTGTGCACTTTTAGAGCAGGTGAAGCCCTGAACATCGATGCATTTCCAGCCAGTCATTCAAATATAAGCTTTAGTAAGAGTGCTCTTCTGAAATATTCATGGTCTTCCCTGATTTCATGGAAACTTAACAGCTGTGCACCAGAGCATACTTGTCTTTGGTGTGTGACATGGTTTGGCTTTGTGTTCCCACCCAAATCTCACCTTGAATTGTAGCCTCAATAATCCCCATGTGTCAAGGAGGTAATTGGATCATGGGGGAGGTTTCCCCCATGCTGTTCTCATGATAATAAGTGAGTCTCACGAGATCTGATGGTTTTGTATGTGTCTGGCATTTCCCCTGCTTGCACTCACTCTGCGCTGCCACCCTGTGAAAAAGGTGCCTACTTCTTCTTTGCCTTCTGCTGTGATTGTAAGTTTCCTGAGGCCTCCCCAGCAATTCGGAACTGTGAGTCAATTAAACCTCTTTCCTTCATAAATTACCCAGTCTCGGGTATTTCTTCATGGTTGTGTGAAAACAGATTAATACAGTGGGAATGTATTACACACTGTATTAGTGTGAAAAATTACTAGTGTGATTAGAATGAAATGAAAAATTATTATTACTTTCCTTAACTGTGGGAGAAAACAAACAGAAGTTAAGAAAAACAGGTAGATTTAAAATCTGCTTTTAATTGTATATTCTAAGAAATGTACTTACTGCCTTTTTATGCACTTGGATGCATGAAAATATGAGTAAGTGATGGTCATATGGTCATGTTTATGGGTAGGAAAGATGTCAACAGCTCTTCATATTATAAGCAATATGGCTTAATGCCACAGATGAGGAGAAATGATTTTCTTTTTTTTTTTGAGAGGGGATCTCACTCTGTCACCCAGGCTGGAATGCAGTGGTGTGATCTTGGCTCACAGCAACTTCCGCCTCCCTGGCTCAAGCAATCCTCCCATCTCAGCCTCCTGAGTAGCTGGGACCATAGGTGTGTGCCACCATACCCGGCTAATGTTTTGTATTTTTGATAGAGATGGGATTTCACCATGTTGCCCAGGCTGGTCTCAAACTCCTAAGCCCAAGTGATCCACCCACCTAGGCCTCCCAAAGTCCTGGGATTATAGGTATGACCCATCGCGCCTGGCCCCGAGAAATGATTTTAAAAAGTAGCAAATGTGAATGTGAATATGAGTCAACAAGCTTCATGTTTCTGAAAAATGAATATTGAATGATAGCTCAAATAATCCATGCTTATCACAAAAGAGAATTGAACTCCCAGTCATATACCTGTAACCTAAATACTGAACTATCTTAATGGAGATGTAATAAAGTAAGATGGTCACATCTTTAAACTTATAAAAATATGATCAATTTGATAATTTTCTTTTAAATGAGAAAAAAGAAGATAGGAGCTTATTCTCTCACATAAGTGTAGTCAAAGCTGATTTGGAAGTTCTATTATTATCAGGGACTCAATCTCCTTTTAGCCTGCTCTTTGTCATTCCTAACAAATGGCTTCCACCAGTAGTATAAGAATGCCATTCTGGTTCCATCTACCATTTCCTTTTTAGCTATGGAGGAAAAAATGGAAGGAAAAGGGCCTGCTTTTAGCTTTTAATAAAACTTTTGGGGAGTACCATCAATTACTTCTACTTACATACTTTTGGCCCAAGAACTTAGTCACATGGACACATCTAGCTGCAGAGGAAGTTGGAAAATTTTTACATATTCTGGATGTTCAAGGGTCCAGATAGAATTTGTCATGTTTACTGCAGAAGGCAAAGGAGAAGGAGAAGAAGAAGAAGAATAAAAAGAAGAAGGAGGAGGAGGACAGAAAGAAGAAGAAAGATATTGCAGGGCAACAATTAATGTCCTATCTTGCACATCTAAACTAAATGTGTTCTAGAGTTCCCCTTTTGAATAATTTGGCTGTGTATAGAATTCTAATTTGGACAGCAACTGGCCTTTAAATTTGGAAGGCATATGTTCTGTTGTCTTCTAAATTGTTAATATTATTATTGAGATGTCTGATGGAACTCTGATTCTTGAACTCTTGTATATGGCCTGTCTTTCTGGAAACCATTAAAGTATTTTCTTCCTGGATGTCTTCATTCTGCTGTGTAATTCTCCCTGGAATTCTGAAATTTCATGATGATGAACATGGGGATGAGCCTTTTCTCCTTCATTGTGCTGGGTACTTAAAAAACTCTTTTGATTTGGACATTTGACATTTGATCCTTTATTTCTGGGAAATTGTCTTGAATCCTTTCACCTTTTATCTCTCTTTCTGGAACATGTATTTTTCAAACATTTCATAGCCTGGACTAGTTCTCTAATATACCTATCATTTCTCTCCTACCTCCAAACTTCTATTGAGTTTTTTTTTTTTTTTTTTTTTCCCATTCTTTTTGGGACAGAGTCTCACTCTGCTGCCCAGGCTGGAGTGCAGTGGCACAATCTCGGCTCACTGCAACCCCCGCCTCCCAGGTTTAAGCAATTCTCCTGCCTCAGCCTCCTGAGTAGCTAGGACTACAGGTGTGCACCACCACACCCATCTAATTTTTGTATTTTTAGTAGAGATGGGGTTTCAACATGTTGGCCAAGCTGGTCTTGAACTCCTGACCTCAGGTGATCTGCCTGCCTCGGCCTCCTAAAGTGCTGGGTTTACAGGCGTGAGTTACTGCCCCTGGCCTCTACTGAGTTTTTCATTTGTTTTCATATTTTTAATTTCCAAGAATAGTTTTTTTTGTTGTTGTTCTCTGAATGTCCTTTTTAATAGCATATTGTTCTTGTTTCAAAGGTGCACTCTTATCTCTCCACGGATATTAATGATTTTGTATTAGCTCAGTCACAGTTTCTTTTTATTCTTTGTTTTGACCTCTGTCTTTCATGTTAGATTGAATATTTCTGACTGATGATTCTTGACTATCTTCTCATATTTAATATCCAGCTAACTAAAAGCTGATGGGAAACTCTATGCATGGGTGGGATTTATCACCTGATAGACTCTATAACACAGTAATCTATTTGTGCTGTTTTATTGGGAGCCCCTGACTCTCTATGTATAAGTATTTTTTGGGGGGTGGAGGGTAATGGTCAGATTCCTAAGAAACTCTTGTTTATGTGGTTTGAAACTGACTGCCATATTTTGGAATCTAAGTAGGGGAAAGGGATTGTTGCCTTTCACTTAAACTACCCCCACTTTTTTTTGGTAGAATACCTGTCATTCTCTGTGAAGCACAGTGTACCCAAATTCAGTCTTTTTGGTCAAACTCTAACCAGTTAAACTCCAGGCTCTGCCGTAGTGGAGTAATGGTGTTGCATGGTGGCAAAGGGTGGAGGGCAGGTGTGGGAGTCGGGGGGCGGGGTGGGGGGTGAAGGGAGAGGAGGGGTGAAAAAGATGGCTGTGGTCTAGCAGCACCTTATATGAACTTTCAGCTAATTCTCATGCATTAAGTCTAGCAGTTCCCTTACTTTCAGTGGCACCTTGGGCTTCAATTCCTGATATTTCCCCAGGATTTTAGAAATTCAAATAGCTTGTTTCTGGGATTTCCCCATTGCCTGCTTACATTTAGGCAGAGAAGAGGATAATAACTCTTCATTTGCTTTCCAGTTTTCAAATTTTTGTTGCTGCATTTATCTCTTTTCCAGTTTTCTTTGTTCGTGTGGGTTTATGTCTTTCCTCTTTTACTATCCGTGTTTATCAGAGTTCTCCAGAGAGACAGAACCAATAGGGATTATATATAAGGAAATTTATTATGGCAATTAGCTTACACAATAACGGAGGCTGAGAAGTGCCATCACTTGCCCTCTGCAAGCTGGAGAACCTGGAGCCAGTGGTGCAATTTAGTCCGAGGCTGAAGACCTGAGAATTGGGAGCTCCATTGTCTAAAAGCAAGAGAAAATGGATGTCCCAGCTCAAGAAGAGAGAATTTGCCTTTCCTCTACATTTCTTTTTTTTTTTTTCCCCCCCTATTTGAGCCCTTAATGGATTGGATCCTGGCCATAACATTGCTGAAGGCAATTTTCCTTACTCATTCTACTGATTCAAATGCTAACCTCTTTCAGAAACACCCTCACAGGCACACACAGATATAATGTTTTACTAGCTATCTGGGCATTACTTAGCCCACCCAAGTTGACACATAAAATTAACCATCACACTTTCATTTTAGTGGAAGTTAGTGAAGACGCAAAGGTAAATATGTGAGTTCAACTTACTATGTTTAATTCAACAATTTGTTGCTGTTTTTAACATAAGGAGTTTTAATTCTCTTTTCTATCTGTTCTTCTCAATTTACTATCTAATGTCTAGTGATGCTAATTAGCATATTAGCTTAAAAATGTGCAAAAGACTCATTTAGCTAATTTCTGGCTATTTTAAGCTCTATCTTCCATAAAGTCCCTTTTCCTACCCCACACATATCAGTTTATTAAAGGAGATAAGCTTTTTCCAATGGTTCATACTTATTGAGCAGTATGTATGATGCTTTTTGCTTTATGTTAATTAGCTCATCAAATATTTATGGTAGTACTATGGGTTAGATAGTACTATCCTCAGTTTATAGATGAGAACACTGAGTGATAGAAACATATATTTTGCCTAAGACAATAAGTGGCAAGACCAGACTTCAGTGGTCTTATTCTTTTTTTTTTTTTTTCTTTTTTTGAGACAGAGTCTCACTCTGTCACCCAGGCTGGAGTGCAATGGCGTGATCTCAGCTCACTGCAACCTTCGCCCCCTACAAGGTTCAAGCGATTCTCCCTGCCTCAGCCTCCAGAGTAGCTGGGATTACAGACACCTGCCACCACGCCCAGCTAATTTTTGTATTTTTAGTAGAGATGGAGTTTCACCATGTTGGTCAGGCTGGTCTCAAACTCCTGACCTCAGGTGATCTGCCCTCCTCGGGCTTCCAAAATGTTGGGATTATAGGCATGAGCCATCGCACCTGGCCTAGTGGTCTTATTCTTAACCTCAGAACATCAAACATGCATCCTTTTGTTTTTCTATTTTCCCCTTTGCTATATTGTCTTGTTTGGGGAAATGTAGTTAATTACTGGAAGAATTATTTAACTTTTATTTTTAAAGAGAATTTCTCTTGACTTTTATATTAGTATTTGCCCATTTGACATAGGTAATTTTTTTTTTTTTTTTTTTTTTTTTTTCCCGAGACAGGGTTTCACAGTGTCACCCAGGCTGGAATACAGTGGTATGATTTCAGCTCAGCCTTGACCTCGCTCAAGTGATCCCATTCAGCCTCCTGAATAGCTGGGACTACAGGTGTGTGCCATTATGCCCAGCTAATTAAAATTTTTTTTTTGTAGAGATGAAGTCACACTATGTTGCCCAAGCTGGTGACATAAGTAATTTATTAGAGTGCTGTAATGTACTTCTCACTACCCTCATGCTCCAGGAGGCCAATTTAGAGCATACTTTTCCTTTTGATAGCTTAGCACCTTATCTACAGTGCTGTAATTATATGCTGCACACAACAGATTCATTTGCTACAATGTTCATTTTTAAATAATTGTCAAGTCTGCTGATCATTTGCCAACTTTTTGTGCCAAAATGTTGTCTACGAAGTTAATTTATAATAATTATTAATTATGAATACTTTATAAAATATCAATTATTCTAAACACTTGCCCACTTTGCCTGCAGATAAATCAGTCTGCTTTGTGAAAGCAAACAAACAAAAAATCCTTGACAACCACTTCCTTGCCAAGACTGACCAAAAACATACAGAATTTTTATATGTTCACAAATACCTTAATCTTTATTTGGAATGGTTTTTAGAAAAACATTAAGCACAAAACATTTGTATTATAAATTCTTCAGTTGACTCCTATTTGTCCTATGTGTCAGTCCCTCTCCTTGTAAAACTAAGATTTATATATCTGCCTTGCCAGGGTGGGAAAAGACTCAGTAAAGAAATGTGAAAGTGAATCAAAAGTCTGAAAATGTATAATTCTGTCTCTTTCCTTTTTTAACAAAAATCCACAGTATTTCAGAGATTCCTTACTCATCTCAGGGAATAAATTGAGTACTTCGGGCTGCTTACATTGAAGAGAAGGTTCTCATATGAATGCCAGGCAGTCTGTGTCCCATTCATTGCTACCAGAGTTCTTGTTTAAGAATGGGTTGCTACTCAATTGTCGTAATGTAAATAGATATTTTTCTGTCTGTAGTCATTTCAGCTTAGTTAATCCACAGTTATTCTTTTAAAAACTAGGAAATGCAAACAAGTAAAAGGTAAAAAAAATTCACATAAGTTCAGAGATAACCAGGGTTTACATTTGGTTTGTATCTTTTCAGACATTTTTCTACACACATACATATATTGTGAAGGGAACCAGAATATGCCACTTTGGCATGAGGATTATTTTGAACTGAAGGCAATTAAGAAATAGCTTATGCAGAAAAAACTCTCTGCCCTCCTCCATCTGACTAAAAACAGGACATAAATTTCCACTTGTAAAGGTGTTTACCTCTTTTTTATAAGAAAGAAGAGAACAACTCTTTTTTTTTTTTTTTTTTTTTTTTTTTAAAGAGATGGGGTCTTTCTCTGTCTTCTGAGTAGCTGGGACTACAGGTGTGCACCACCACACCTGGCTAATTTATTTTTGTAGAGACAGGGTCTCGCTATGTTGCCCAGGCAGGTCTTGAACTTTTGGTCTCAAATGATCCTTCTGCTTTGGTCTCCCAAAGTGCTGAGATTACCAGTGTGTGAGCCACAGCTCCCAGGAGAACAAATCTTAATCACCAGGACTCTTAATTATTTGAGAGGACTCTAGAACTCTTATCAGCCCTGAGATACACCAAGACAAATCTGCAGAACAAATCTTACTAAACAACCTTTATTTCCCATTAATTTCCTCATATATTTACTGTCTCACAATTTACCAACCCTAGGAAATTCCCTAGCCTCCTTTTCCTTTGACCTGTCGTAGCTCCAGAATTTAGCATTCTTTGTTGAAATGGTATATAAGTGCTCACACCTATTTACTTCTTTGAATCTTCATTTCTTTTATACAAAGGCCTCCGTGGGCATGTAAACATATTAATATCAAATAGCATTTGTATGTCTTTTCTCCTATTAATCTGTCTTTTGTCAATTTTATTGGCAGGGCCCCAGCTGCTGAACTTAGAAAGGTGGAGGGAAATTGTTTTTCTTTCTCTACCATTGTATCAGTTGGTGTTCAGTCAGGGAAGCAGAACCACCAAAAATGTCACAGAATAAGGAAGTAATTATAGGAATTAGACCTTGCCCAATTGTGAGGGAAGCTGAGGAAGTGAAAGTCTGAAGGGAGGAGGATCAAGAAAGAGCTACTAACCAGTTCTCCCTAAGTGCTGGTGTGGGTGAAGAATTTGGAGCTTGCAGGGAAAGATGAGTGAGAGCTTGTGGCGAGGTGTCTGGGTTGCTGGGTTTGGTGGTGTGAGCCTGTAGTCCTAGCTATTTGGGAGCTGAGGTGGGAGGATAGCTTGAGCCCAGGAGGTGGAGGCTGCAGTGAGCCAAGATTGTGCCACAGCGCTCCAGCCTGGGTGACCCTGTCTGAAAAAATAAAATAATAAAATAAATAAAATGCCAACAAAGAATGAATCTAAAATGATTTTTAACAAGAGAAAGAGCTACACTGGCCAATACAAATGCTGAGGAGGATGTAGAGAGTGTTGAGTAGGATTAGGATTAGGAATATCAAGAGCCTGATGTTTAGGAAAAGAATGGAGATGAGTGTGGCAAAGCTAAGAGCTTGAGAGGGCAGGGTGACAGAGCAGGTGACGCGACTTCCCAGAGGCGGAAAACTGATGGCGATGATGAGACAGCACTAAAGGGAAATTAAACAGGGTTTTCTTAAAAGGATATAGTTTCCAGGGACTGGGAGGGTGGGAATGAGAGTTGTTTAATGCGTATACAGTTTCAGTTTGGCAAAAGGAAAAGAGTTCTTGAGATTGATAGCATGACAATGTGAATATATTTAACACAATTGAACTGTACACTTAAAAATGGTTAAGATGGCAAATTTTATGGTATGTGTATTTTAACACAATTTTTAAAAAAGGACATAGTGATCCATACAGCTTCAGCTTCTCAGTTTGAAATCCAATTGGAGTAGAGGGTCCCTCCTGCATTACCACCCTATTAGATAATATGATGCTTTTTAATTACTTTTAAAATTTTATTTTCTTTAGACTATATTGCCCAGGCTGATCTCAAGCTCTTGGGCTCAAATGATCCTTCTGCTTAGAAATCTCAAAGTGCTTGGATTACTGGCATGAGCCACCATGCCCAGCCCAATGATGCTTTTTAAATAAGATCCCATAAAACCAGCTTAGATGAACATTTCCAGCAGAGGAAGGAAAAGGCAAAGATTGCAAGGCCAGGCTTTGTTCTCAAAAATTACTCTTAAAGGGAAAGTTTTATTTGTACTTTAACTTATATTAATTTACAATTGCATTTAAAAAATTAAGTTGTTGAGTTCATTTGATGAGCAAAACCATCTTTGAAGTATTCTGAATCTTACTGAACTATTACTGTGATGTAACCATGTTTGTTATAATTTCAAAAAACAAACTTATTTTGCAAAAGGAAAAGAAAAACAACAAAAATATTTTATTTGGAACATTTTGTTAGCCTTTTTACTTCCAAGTCTAAAACATCTGCAATTTGTCCTTCTCTTTTCCCCTCCTACCTCTACCACCAACACTTGCTGCCTGAATGCAGTTTTATACATAGACAAAATGTAATTGCCTAGTTATGGAGCCGTGTGTATATTTTGGCAGATGGTCCTGTGTATGTTAGACCAGTAAAAAGCAGGACTAAATTAACAGCAGTATCAGGAAAAAAGAAAAGGTCTCAGCCAACATTCTGTTAAAAAAAATAATTGTGTGACACAAAGATCTGAGAAGGTTTGAATTTTACATCTTTGGGTAACATATATGGAAACAATTCTCTACTTATAAATTATATTATAGCACTGTATTATACTTCTTTTAAGTGCTTAATGAGTACTGAACAACAGAAAGCTCATCATGTAGTGAAAACCAAATGAACAGTCAAGATTTTAGAAAGTGCTTCCTTCCATCATCACAGAAACAGATGGAGCCAGGTAGCAGAAATAATGGGAATCTCTTAATGGCTGAGTCAGTATGATACCACAGAGGCATATTTGTAACTTCGTATTGTTCCTTCTGAGGCCAGATTAAGAACGTATTAAGATACCAATTGCACATTCCAGGTTCAAGGGGGAAAACCCCAAAATGTAATAAAATGTGAGGTAAATCATATGTTTTAGAATTAGCAATAAAGGAGGCAGATGCTCTGACAATAATGCTGAGATATCCAGGGAGGCATCAAGGAACTTGCAAGATGATTCTTTCTTAGATTAGCACCACCTAATTAAGAATAATTGAATTATAGGCACTGCTTGTGAGGCCTATAGCATTTGTCTTGTTGAAAGTAACTCCAAAACACACCCACACTTGAATTAATTAACTGGTGGCTATTGAAAGGAGTAAAATGGTTTAGCAAGCTAATCAGAAGGGCTGGACAGGTGGGGCTGAAAACTGTAATGTCAGTTTTCCATCATGGCCTCATTATATTGTGTAATATGTTATCGAGCAGGTGGGTTGACCCTTCTGCCTCAGTTTCTTAGTGGTGAAGCTGGAAAACACACACAACTCAGATCTACGTAGCCTTCTGGTCTTCCTGGTTCTGCTAATCCCAACAATCCAAACTAAATACCAGTGTCAAATGTATTGATCCCTAATTCTATTTTGATCATATGGAAGTGAAAATGACACTTTGCCCTGCTTTCAATATAACTAAGCACTTCACATACGGCAGCCAGAGAAAACATGCAACTATCAGACATAAATCAAAATTAACAAGGTCACTCTGGCTGGGTGTGGTCTCTATAGTGGTAAAACCTTGAATATTTTCTGTAAACCATTTTCTATTTGACAATTGGCATGGTGGTGTCTGAAGATATATCATGACCTTTGTGAATATGAAAATCATGTGAGAAAGCTACTGTTTTTCCTGCTTGTGCAAACTAATGCTAACTTAGAAACCTGGGTAATTTTTCTGCTTTCAAATGTAAATACTCATGTTTGGCTAGCCAGTTCTGCCGAAGTCTGTCTGTCTTGGAAAATAAATGTTTTCTTTCCTTTTCTAAATGCTCCCTTCTCTGAGTCTTCATTTGACAATCATCTCAAAGCCTTTGTACAAAACCTCTAATTTTTTTTATTGCTTATGCAATGAAATCCTAATTCCTTTGGCTGACATGTCATAGCTTCAAATCTGACCTTTTCCTTCTCCAAACATATGTCCCTTTGTTCCTTCATGTGAATTCTGCAGCAGTCAGGTAGACCATGATGCCTGGATTTTCATTTCTGCATCTTTGTTCATGATAGTCCTTTTACCTGCAAAATCCCCCGCACACCTCTTTATCACTGCAAACGATACCCGTCTCTCCAGGTGCAGCACAGGTCCTGTGTTGGCCATGAAACCTCACCAGTAGCTCACAGGGCTTTTCCTTCTCTCATCTCATAGTCTGTGCCATGCAGTCAGCCCTTAGTCATTTGTTGTTATGTGAAGTATTTTGCATTAACATTTTATGTTCGCATAGCCCATCTCTCTAGATAGATTTTGAACTTCTGTTCATAAATAAAATTGGCTTTTCTAATTTTTCTAATGCAGGTCTGAAAAGCATCTTGGGGCTTGAAAGCTGAGTACAGTACTCTTCTGCCTTTTACATATATGTAACTGCATTAGTGAGATGTGAAATAAATGGGGGTATAAACTGCTTTTAATAATTCTATGCTGTGTGAGTCCATTCTTGCATTGCTATAAAGAAATACCTGAGACTGGGTAATTTATAAGAAAAGAAGTTTAGTTGGCTCACTGTTCTGCAGGCTGTATAGGAAGCATAATGCCGGCATCTTCTTCTGGGGAGGCCTCAGGAAACTTATAGTCATGGTGGAAAGCAAAGAAGGAGCAGGCTGCCACATGGTGGGGGCAGGAGTGAGAGAGAGAGAGGGAGAGAGAGAGAGAGCAAGAGAGAGAGCAAGCAGGGGGGAAGTGCTGCACACTTTTAAATGACCAGATCTCACAAGAACTCACTCACATCAGGAAGACAGCACCAAGCCATAAGGGATCCATCCCATGATGCAGACATCTCCCACCAGGTCCCACCTCCATCACTGGAGATTACATTTCAACATGAAATTTCAGTGGGGACAAATATTCAAATTATATCACATGCCAAATCTCACTTTACAACCTCCTAACAATACCTTGGGCAGATTCCAAAATTTTCAGTTTTCTTTTTGTTATTAAAACAATCTAGTCCAGGCCAGGCATGTGTCTCACACCTATACATCCCAGCCACTTGGGAGGCTGAGGTGGGAGAATCGCTTGAGCCCAGGCAGGATGAGGCTGGATGCAGTGAGCTGTGATTGCACCACTGCACTCCAGCCTGGGCAATAGAGTGAGACCAAAAAGTAGCCAAAAGCTACTTTTCTAACAGGGGCTCTTTGCAAATATTAATCTTGTTCAAATTGTAAAGTGAATAGCTGCTTCATTTCTAAATAAGGTAATTCTAATGAAAGTCTAAGATTTCAGGCATCCCATTATGTTATGTATTAAAAGCACAGATTTCTTTACTTCACTAAAGATGAGACTATTCCAATAGTGTATTTTCAGTCCCCAACCTTTCTAAAATTTGTGATATATAAATTCATTCTATTACAGATCTTTTGGGATACTTGACTAAATTTCAGGCATTTTTCAGACAATTTATATATATATATATTCATATGTGTATATATATATATTTTATATATATATATTTTTTTTTTTTTGAGACGGAGTCCCACTCAGGCGCACACCATCACACCCAGCTAATTTTTGTAGTTTTAGTAGAGACGGGGTTTCACCATGTTGGCCAGGATGGTCTTGATCTCTTGACCTTGTGATCTGCCCACCTTGGCCTCCCAAAGTATTGGGATTACAGACGTCAGCCTCCATGCCCGGCCTCCATTATATTTTTATAGTTGATAATTGTCCCTATATTTTATTTCAGTTTAGTTTTTATTTATAACTTTATTTTGTGTGTTCTACTCCATTGTCAGTGTAATCTTTTATTATGGATTTTTACTTTTAGTCACTATATGCTTCTTTTACAATTCTCATTTTGTATTCTGTACCTGTATCTGATATTTCCAATAGCTGAAGTCCTTGAGGCCCTAATTTCTTATTTCTGCTGATTTTTACTCATGGTGACTTGTTTGCTGATGTGGTTTGTAATTTTGGATTGTGAAATCATATTTGTCTGACCTTTATCTGTTAATGTCTTGTTTTGGAGCTTTTAAAACCAGAGACAGAATTTTAATCTTAACTGCATGACATTAAGGCTGTAGTTATAAATCTCAGGAGAGATTTTTATTTTTAAGCACATTGAATCTGGGTCAAGACTGACAAATCTTGTTTCTCCTTTCTGCTGTTGGGTAGACAACTTTTTTTCAGCCTTCTGTTAAGCTGAATGTGAGGATTTTATTTTTAATTTTTAATTTTAGAGACAGGGTGTCCCTCTGTCACCCAGGCTGGAGTGGCTCCCTGCTGCCTCAACATGTTGGTCTCAAGCAATCTTTTTGCCTCTGTCTCCTGAGTGGTTGGGACTATAGCCACACCCCACCATGCCTGGCTAATTTAAAAAAAAAAAAAAAAGGTTTTTTTTTGAGAGATGGGACCTCATTGTGTTGCCCTGGCTGGTCTCAAATTCCTGGGCTCAAGCAGTCCTGCCTCAGCTTTCCAAAGTGCTGATATTGCAGGTGTGAGCCACTGCACTTAGATAGGTGTGAACACTTTATGTGAGGCTTCAATTCCAGATCCCTACCTTATGCAAGCTCACTGCCTTGTTTCCTGTTCCCAAGCAGCCATTAAAATCCAAGACTTTAGATAATGGAAACTGGCAATTGCTTTGAGGCCAACTGCTCCTTCAGTGTCAGTCTATAACTATGGGCTACAGCTGCTTGTGAGTCTTTGCCCTTGGGAGTTTCCTTTACCTTTTTTTTTTTTTTTTTTTTTTTTTTTTTTTTTTTTTTTTTTTTTTTTTAGTGAACTCAACTATGCATGAGAAAAGATTGATGTTATATTGTATTCAGTTTATCTAGGTATCTTGTAGGAGAATTTTTGAAAATATCTAGGCTGCCATTCCTTTAAATGTCACATTCTACCAATTTTATTCCAGAATTTTCTCTGTGTCTTAT
This sequence comes from Macaca thibetana thibetana, assembly GCF_024542745.1. NCBI lineage: Eukaryota > Metazoa > Chordata > Mammalia > Primates > Cercopithecidae > Macaca > Macaca thibetana. The sequence goes on along the minus strand of NC_065588.1, from coordinate 38,173,986 downwards.
TCTGAAGCAATACTACATAATAAAAACTACTGTTTACTGAATGCCTTTTGTGTGTCAAGTGCTTTTTCTGTTATCTCATTTTGTTGTCATCTTTCCTGTAACACTGATCACTTTGTATAATTAGGACCCTATCTGTTGCTCTCTGTTTCTACCCCTGTGTATTTCCTGTATAGCAGCCGTCATGATATATAATTATTTCTTTTTCTGCTTTCTTATCCTTGTGTTCCACTATAATATAAGTTTCATGAGGATAGGGACCATGTCTATCTTGTTCTTAGTTCTTAATTGAATTTCTAACATCTATGTGAGCAGCTCCTAGTGATCTTTTGATAATTATTTGCCATATAGATGAATATAATCTGTAATGTAGGTAATATTGTGCCTATTTTCACATGAGAACCTGTGCCTAGAGAGGTGAAGTAACTTGTCCAAGGTTACAGAAGTAGTCAGTGACAAATGGGAAAAGATCAGATGCCAAAGTCCGTCCCCCCTGCCATTTGAGAAGCTATTTCTTTCATTCGTTTCTGGAAAGCCAAGGTGAATAGTTATATTATGAAAGTGGCTTGATTAAATGATAATGGAAAAAAATTGCTCACATCATTAATTTCAAATTATGTTTAATTCTAATACTGTTAGATGATTTATATTATATAGAATTAAGGAAATTTCATAGTCAGCACATCAGGGTAAAATGTCCAAGACCTATTGATTATACTTTGTGCCAATTTTTGGCCTATTTCTGAAAACTGGATTTGTTGTTTATTTTGGAAAGCGTATTTTTTTTAAATGAACTTAGCTATGCATTAGGAAGTTATCACCCCAGCCAAGAGAAATACTGAAAATTGTTTATCTTTCTTTCTTCCCTCCTCAGCTCTCCTTACTCCCTAATATAAAAGAGAAAGTTGACAAAACTATTGTTTTTATTGAGCATAGTATAAAAATCAGTTTATTATTTTAAAAACACAAAAATTAGTAAGTTCAAAATGTCATAGCCTTAAAAGTCTGTAAAGATTAAAAAATATATAAAATTGGCTTGCTTTGAATAATCTTTAAGACTATACTTTTATTTAATTTTAATTTTTTTTTTTTTTTTTTTTTTTTTTTTGAGACTGAGTCTGGCTCTGTCGCCCAGGCTGGAGTGCAGTGGCCGGATCTCAGCTCACTGCAAGCTCCGCCTCCTGGGTTTACGCCATTCTCCTGCCTCAGCCTCCCGAGTAGCTGGGACCACAGGCGCCCGCCACTTCGCCCGGCTAGTTTTTTGTATTTTTTTAGTAGAGACGGGGTTTCACCGTGTTAGCCAGGATAGTCTCGATCTCCTGACCTCGTGATCTGCCCGTCTCGGCCTCCCAAAGTGCTGGGATTACAGGCTTGAGCCACCGTGCCCGGCCTAATTTTAATTTTTAAATTATTATTTTTAATTAATTGATTTTTAAGAGACAGGGTAATGCTCTGTTGCCCGGACTGGGGTGCAGTGACTTGTAGTCTTCAACTACTGGGACAAGCGATCATTTTGCCTTAACTTCCCAAGTAGTTGGGACTGCAAGAGTGAGCCACCCCTCTTGGCTAATTTCAAATTTTTTTGTAGGGATGGGATCTCACTATGTTGCCCAGACTGGTCTTGAACTTCTAGACTCTAACAATCCTCCCACCTTAGCCTCCCAAAGTGTGGGATGACAGGTGTGAGCCACCATGCCTGGCTAAGACTATATTTTTAAACTGAAGAACATTTTCTGCAATAGAAACTGAATGATCAAACTGGTGATCAAAGTCAGGTGAATATTGCAAAGAATATCCTTAGCCTGGACAAAGTATACATCAGAGATGATATTCTCACAATATAAGAGTAGATGTGCGCTGAGTAGAAAGGCCATTTTGGATATTTTCACAATAAATCTGTCTGTGAGAAATTGTAGGTCGCCACAGCTATAGTTCAGTCTTAGATGGACGTTGAATTAAATGCATATATGTGCTCTCCGAGTATAATGACTTTGACTTATAGTACTTTTTCAGCTTGGTGCTGTGAAGAAAAGTGGCTACTATAGTCTGAAAGAGTAGTTTTCTGTAGAGTCTGGAAAATGTTCTTATACCTTTAATGGTAACTTAAAAAATGTTGTCTGCAGGGTTCTATATTATACAGCTGGAGGCAAAATCTGAGTCAATTTCACAGAAAACATGGAGCCTTGATCATTAGATTAGTTCCCATGGCGGTATGCACAATGAACAACTTTTCAATCTTAAGAGTCAAAGTGTGGGTTTGAGTATGTTGGGTAAATCAATGCCATTTTAACTGCAAAAATGGAATGCAAAATATTTTGAAGATTTTTTTTTAATATATAAGGAGTTGTAATGCTAGTATTTAGGGGAAATAACATTTCAAAAATAGGATGATTTTGAGGGAAAGTAAAAATTTAGTACATCGTGTTAATTTCCAAGTACCTATGAATGTAGAGTATGGTATCATAGATTGTGAGCTCCTAAAGGCAGAGGATACCTCTTATCCATTTTTTATCTTCCCATTGCCACTACACCTAGTCAACACTAGATAAAGCTCTTTGGAGACACCCATCCAAAGGATCACAGACAAGCCTCGTTTGAAAACGTTTCAACAGGTAACTCCCTATCACACCAATCAGCTCATGCCGGTTTCGACAGCTGAGGCAGAATTTCTTCTCTTGAGTGAATATGTGCTTTTCTCTAACTTCCTCATGCTAGGTCTGTTCTCTGAAGCCTCACAGAACAAATCTGATCCATTTTTTTTTTATCATGTCAGAAAACCCTTTAGACATTTGAAGGCAAATAGAATGATGCAAAATTTTAATGATGGTATGGCAAGCATCATGCTATAAAGTCATATTCCGACTTCTCCCTTTTAGGACACATTGGGTCTTATAGCAACCCCACCCCTACCCTGAGATAGAGAGAGAATATTCATACAACATAAATTTTGTGTCAATTTTAAGGGGTTTCTACATTCCCTAAGAACCCTCCTCTGCTCCCAGGTTAGGACTTCTGCTCCAAAATCTATTTCACAACATGACACTCCTTCCAGGACTGGAGAAAGAATTTTCCCATGTGTGGACAAGGAACACTGTGAATTCTTGATCTTGAGCTGAGTGACTATCAATGTTGAAAATCATATGAATGTTAATCATAGTAGAGCATGTAGTGAAACTGCCTTTGCAGAGAGTATGACAGTGGGAGAAGTCTAGCATGACTGACTCCATCTTGCTTCTGCCCTCACAGGTTGGTTCTCCTTGCTCATTCCTGGGTGTAGGCCAAGCTAACCATGGGAGGAAATTAGTTTATAGTTTAACTTTGAAGCAGAGATGATAATATTCTCTCTCTAAAACGGACCCCCTCCTTGTGTGGGGTCTGAAACTGCCTTTCTAAGACTAATGAAAGGCCACAAGATTATGGGAGGGGGCTGAATTCTGCTATAATGTAGGTGTAGTTTTGAAGAATCTGTTATTGCTCAGGGGTCTTGTGGCCAGAGGTGACAAGATTTGTGACTTTCCCAATTGCTCCTATAAATAACATTACTATTGTGGAACCTGAGATTGGCCTTTTGAGGTGTTTTTCAAACGTTTGCATTCTGGCAACCAACTGACTCCACCAGGACCCATGACTCATGAATCAATTGGCTCTGTGCCTCCACCCAGAGGCTGACTCAGTACATGAGAACTGTTTTCCACCTTCCTTATGATATAATTCCCAACCAATCAGCAGCACCCATCCCCTACCCCCATGCCTGCCAAATTATCCATAAAAACCTTAGCCTCTGAGTTCTCAGGGAGTCTGATTTGAGTAGTAAGCCCCATCCTTCGGCTTGACTGGCTCTGTGATTATTAAACTCTTTCTTTGCTGCAAAACCCTGCTATTCTCAGTGCATTGGCTTTTCTGGGCAGCTGGCAAAATGAACCCATTGGGGGATTACAGTAGTGTCTGTGGAATAGTGAAATATTCAAAGAGAGATTTTGTTAAGTGAGTAGACCCCGGAGGTTGGAAAGTGGTTGGAGCTGGAGGCTTGGGAGTTATCAACATAGAGGCAGAAATTGAATTTAATTAATACAACAAATATATATTGAGCACCTGCATGAACTGGGTGTTCTGTTAAGCATAGGGATAAAATTATGAGCATTAGCATGTGTTACTAGCTTTAGAGTTTGTATCTACTTGTTGGAGCCTCAGGGAGAACAGGTAGATAGAGTAAAAGAGACACCCCTATAGTAATAATTAAAAGGATATGTTCATTTATGTAAATATGACTTTCTAATTTTTTAGGAATTGAATTGAAATTCTGTCATTTTACTAAAGTTCGGAAATAGTAAAATGTCATCTAAATTTTGGGGGGCTATTAAAAATGGCATTTAAATTTATGTACGAAATGAAAAATGAAGCAAGTGTTGTCATAGTTTGACAGGTATAATAACTTATCTTGTAATGCAAACAGTAACCTAATAGCAAGATGCTAATGTTGCTTTGGTGCAGGTGTTGCTAATTAGCTATTGGATTAGCCTGTATCATATTCTTTTCTCTCACCTATGCATAATATTTGTGCAAAATGTAAATGGAAGCTCTAAGCTGAAATGTTTAAGTGCCAATCTTAAACACTGGTTTGACCTTGAAACAATGAGAATTTTGAATTGGGCAGTGATTATGACTTAGTTATAGTTTCGGTCTCAGTTAGATTCCTGGTTCTCCTCCCGACAGTCAAGGTTTACTGTCAAACAGGAAGTTAAACTCGTTTGGGGTCTGGCCAAGTGACTAGGTGAGAAGAAAGCCAGAAGTCATTTCTTTCTTTTCTAATTTTAAAATTTTTAATTTTTTGTGGGTACATAGTAGATGTATATATTTATGAGGTACATGATATATTTTGATACAGGCATATAATGTGTAATAATCACATCAGGGTAAATGGGTTATCTGTCACCTCAAGCATTTATCCTTTGTGTTACAAACAATACAAATATACTACTTTAGTTAATTAAAAATGTACAATTGAATTGTTATTGACAATGGTCACCCTATTGTGTTAGCAAATGCTAAGTCCTATTCATTCTTTCTAATTATTTTTTGTACCTATTAACCATCCCCACTTCCCTGCTCCCTGCCCTTGCCAATCTCTGGTAACCATAATTCTACTATCTCCATGATTTCAACTGTTTTGATTTTTCTCTCCCACAAAAAAGTGAGAACATGTAAAGTTTGTCTTTCTGTCCCTGGCTTATTTCACTTAACTTAATGACCTCCAGTTCATCCATGTTGTTGCAAGTGACAGAATCTCATTCTTCTTTATGGCTGCATAGTACTCCATTGTATATTTGCACTACATTTTCCTTATCCATTCATCTGTTGACAGATGTTTGCCCATTTTTATTTGGATTAATAGATTTTTTCCTTTAGAGTTGTTTGAGCTCCTTGTATATTCTGGTTATCACTCCCTTGTCAGATGGGAATATTTTCTCCCATTCTGTGGGTTGTCTGCTCACTTTGTTGATTGTATCCTTTTCTGTAAAGATTTTTTAACTTGGCCAGGCGCGGTGGGTCACGCCTGTAATCCCAGCACTTTGGGAGGCCGAGGCGGGTGGATCACCTGAGATCAGGAGTTTGAGACTAGCCTGATCAACATGGAGAAACCTCGTCTCTACTAAAAACACAAAATTAGCCAGGCATGGTGGCACATGCCTGTTATCCCAGCTACTCGGGAGGCTGAGACAGGAGAATTGCTTGAACCCAGGAGGCGGAGGTTATGGTAAGCCAAGATTGTGCCATCGCACTCCAGCTTCGGCAACAGAGCAAGACTTCGTCTCAAAAAAAAAAAAAAAAAAAAAAAAAAAAAAAAGATTTTTTAACTTGATGTGATCCCATTTGTCCATTTTTGCTTTGGTTGCCTGTGCTTGTGGGGTATTATGCAAGAAATCTTTGCCCAGTCCAACATCCTAGAGAGTTTCCTCAATGTTTTCTTTTAGTATTTTACAGTTTGAGGACTTAGATTTAAGTCTGTAATCCATTTTGATTTAATTTTTGTGTATGGTGAGCGATAGGGGTCTAGTTTCATTCTTCTGCATATGGATCTCCATTTTTCCCAGAACCATTTACTGAAGAGACTGTCCTTTCCCCAGTGTATGTTCTTGGCATCTTTGTTGAAAATGAATTCACTGTAGATGTATGGATTTTTTTTTGGGGGGTTCTCTATTCTGTTCTATTGGTCTGTGTGTTTGCTTTTATGCCAGTACTATGCTGTTTTAGTTACTATAGCTCTGCACTATAATTTGAAGTCAGGTAATGTGATTCCTCCAGTTTTGTTCTTTTTGCTCAGGATAGCTTTGGCTATTCTGGGTCCTTTGTGATTTCATATAAATTTTAGGATTGTTTTTCTATTTCTATGAAGAATGTCATTGGTATTTTGATAGGGATTGCATTGAATCTGTAGATTTCTTTGGATAGTATGGCCATTTTAATACTATTGATTCTTCCAGTCCATGAACATGGAATATCTTTCCATTTTTTGTGTGTGTCTTCTTCAATTTCTTTCACCAGTGTCTTATAATTTTCATTACAGAGATCTTTCACTTCTTTGGTTAGGTTAATTTCTAGGTATTTAAGTGGAAGTCATTTCTTATTTACTCTTCCTATTTCTAGTGGTTTGATTGCTCTGGAAGAAAGAGCAGCAGTTACTAGACAAGTAGGGATTGTTTGCTTTTTGCTTAGCAAATATTTACTGAATACCTCCCGTGTGACAGTACTTAGTATGTAGTAGGAATGATAAAAATATTTTTTGAGTGAAAATTATCACTGGAGCATTACAGAAAGAATTCCATAATTAATTTGTAAAACTTTGACTTACCTATAGTGAGAAAATTTTTCTGTTTGTGCGATTGAAGTGTGGAAGAGGTAGTCATAATACTCATCAAAGAGCAAATACTAGTTTTGGATAATGAAATGAGTCTCCTTCTGGAACAAGACAGTGGAAAGCCCAATGATCAGGGAGGGAAGCTACATCTCGATGATACAGTCGGAAGATGGTAGAACCGTGTGGAGCAGAGGGCCTTGCTGACTCCTGCAGGACACGTAGCATGAGTAAGAAATAGACTCTTATGTTAAGAGAATTTGAGAGTTTTTTTCCTATTTAATGGAAGGTTTTGGGGTTGCTTTTTTAGCATCACATTACCTCATCTATCCTAATGCAAGAACTATTATGTACTTTTGATTCTCAAAATTTTTTGTTGTTGTTGCAGTTGTTGCTGTTGCAGCATTGTTTATTGTAATGAGACTGTGGACAATTAAATAATCATCGTTCTCAGGTAGCTTAAATTATGGTGTCCATATCATAGAGTATCAGGAAGCTATTTAAAATAATGTACTAATATGGAATTATCCCTAAGATATGTTGTTATAAGAAGAAAAAAGATACAGAATAGTGTTTACAGCTTTGATTAGTATTAAAAATATAGTAACTATCTATACACACATATATGCACAAAGATACACATGAACAAATATAGTATTTTTATTATAAAATATACATAACATAAAACTTATCATTTTAACCATAAAGTGTACATTTCAGTGGCATTAAGTACATTCACATTGTTGTGCAACCATCAGCACCATCCATCTCCAAAATTTTTTCATCTTCTCAAGTGGAAACTCTGTACCCATTAAACAAAAACTCCTTATTCCCACTTGGCCCAGCCCCTGGAAACCACCATTCTATTTTCTATCTCTATGAATTTGAGCACTCTAAGTTGCTCATTTAAATGGAGTCATATAGTATTTGTTCTTTAGTGATGGCCTATTTCACTTAGCATAATGTCTTCAAGGTTCATCTGTATTGTAGCATGTGTCAGAATTTCCTTCCTTTTTAAGGCTGAATAAAATTTCTGTTGTATGTATATATGACATTTTGCTTATAAATTTATTTATTGATGGACATTGGCTTGTTTCTACCTTTTGGCTGCTATGAACATAGATGCACAAATATCTGTTAGAATACCCGCTTTCAATTCTTTTGGTTATATACCCATAAGTGGAATTGCTGGATCATATGATAATTCTATATTTACTTTTTTGAGGAATCTCCATATTGCTCTCCATAGCTGCCGCACTATTTTATGTTCTCACCAACAACGCACAAGTGTTCCAATTTTTCCATATCTTTACTAACACTTGTTAATTTCTGTTTTGCTAATTTTTTATAAATATTTTTTAGAGGTCTGGTTTTGCTATGTTGCCCAGGCTGAACTGCAGCTCCTGAGCTCAAGGAATCCTCCCACCTCAGCCCCCTGAGTACCTGGGACTATAGGTACACCACCATGATGGGCGCTTTCTTTCTTGCTTTCTTTCTTTCTTTCTTTCTTTCTTTCTTTCTTTCTTTCTTTCTTTCTTTCTTTCTTTCTTTCTTTCTTTCTTTCTTTCTCTCAATGATGGTCATTCTAATGGGTGTGAAGTGGTGTCTCATTGTGGTTTTGATGGGAACTGATTATAGTGTATGGGATTAAAAATGTATAAATGATGATAGGAAATCTTCCCTGAGTATTTTAGTCAGCTATGGGATGATATATTAATTTAGTTTTATTCTAAATTATTTTTTCACCAAAAAACAGAAAAGTACTTACAGTTCAAAATATTGCTTTTCCTTCTTCACCTTCTGCAGATGCAGAATAATGGCCAATATTTCAATAGTTTTCATTTGCAACTTTGTTCAATGAAGTTTCTCAGGTTTCCCTTAACATTTGAGTGCTATCATCATGCAGTGGTTTGAGTATAATTTCTAGAGCCAAGTTATTTCAGTTCAAAGCCTGGCTCTGACACTTACTAGCTGTTTGACTTTGGACAAGTGACTTATTCTTTCTGTGCCTCAGTTTCCTCTTCTGTAAAATGGGGATAATATTGGTCCTACCTCAGAGGGGTGTTGTGATGATTACATAAGTTAATATATGTCAATCACTTGGAACAATTCCTGGGACATAGTAAACACTAAATGTACTAGTTGTTATTATAGTTAAATTAGAATCCCATGAATCATTTGGTAACAGTACATCATTTAAATGTACTTAGAAACTATGTTATCTTACCCGGATCTCAAGCAAGGGAGTAAAATGGTTTTTCATTATGGCTCTTGGAGAAGAGCCTATGGCTTTGAACAGAAGGGTTTATCTGGTCTGTGTTGGTCAATAAAAAGTAGTTGAAAGTCACCTTCAGGACTTCTCTTAAGAGTAACTAATCTTTTGACACCCCGGGGCCTTGAATCAATGGTTGCAGATCAATATTTTCTATATTCAGTTATTGTTTCCTTTTACCTTATACACTATGGGCTGAAAATCAACACACTGTAGCCTGAGAAAATCAATGGAGTACATTTGTGGTTTAGAGAACACTGGATAGGAGACATATGTCCTTTTGGAAAACACATACAAAGGAAATTATGTAGACACTTTCTCAGAGGAATCCTAAAGTAATTACTGGATGAATTTGTGATCCGAGAGGTTTCTCCTCAATTACACTGAGAGCGCACATCAATCACTCACCTTGCAGTAAACAGGCTATCTCAAGCATCCAAATAAAGACACCAAGGTTGTCCCTGTTAGAGTAATTGGCTCCAGTGGGCCAAAACTCAGAATTTACAAACCGCTTCTCATTTCTGGCCCATTTGGGCTTGATTTTCAGGGATGGTTACTGCTTATTGCTTTTAAAAGAATCTTATTTCAGCAGTCTCAAGGAAACATGTCTGAATGGTTTTGAGCTTTCTGTTTTAGTGGAACCAGATGAATTACTATCAGAAGCTAATTCACATTGTAAGTTATGTTTCTTTACCAACATGCACTCCCTCTTGGGGAATTAAGAAAGCACTGCTTTGGTTTTAAAGTCAAGACCTCAAGAGTGCTGGTTGGCCCTTATACTAGGGAGTTAGTTCTGCAATAGCCTTCAAGAAATAAACACTTCTGTGGTTTGGATGGGGAGTGGAATTTAATGCTGTGTTTTCTGAATTCCCAAATGCTGTTTACCAGGTGAAGATCATGTCAAGATAGATGTGCTATAAGATTTTCTTAAGTGAATGATCATTCCTTTCACATAGGAGAAACCTGGAGAGGCAGAATTTGTATCTGCATTTTCTGAATGTACTAGAATATTGAAGATGGGTTGCTTATATTGCCATTTGCAAATCAGAGTCACACAGTTATTTAATCTTAAACAATTAAGGCTCAGGCTAAGACTTGTCCCTACTTCACTGTGTAGCTATCAGCTAGCATCTGAGCTGGCTCAGGCTGTGCTTCATTCTAGCCATGACATTGGGCAACTCATTCATTCAGTCATTTATTCATTGTGGAGATATACTATATTTTGAGTGGCAAGTAGCGGCTGGAAATACAGCAGTGAACAAAAAGAAAATCTGGTCCTTTATGTATCTCATAACCTTGTTGGAAAGAGTGACGTTGTCCAAATCTGAACCAAGGCAGTTGAGCTAACAAAATATCACAGCCTGGGTGGCTTAAACAACAGAAATTTATTTTCTGACAATTCTGGAGGCTTAGAAGTCCAAGATCAGGGTGCGGGCTGATTCCTTTCCTGGTGAAGTTTCTCTTCCTGGCTTGCAAGTGAACGCCTTCTTAATGCGTGGAGATAGGAAGGGAAGTGGGGGGTGGAGAGAGAGAAAGAGTGAGAGAAAGTTCACTGATGCCTCTTCTTGTAAGATCACTAATCTCTTCATGAGAGCTTTACTCTCATGACTTCATCTAAACCTAATTACCTCCCAAAGGCCCCATCTCCAAATGCCATCACATTGGGGGTTAGGATGTCAAGATATGAATTTGAGGGCAGGTCATAATTCTGTTCATAGCAGGGATATAAAATACTAAATAAGCAAGTACACAATGGGCCAGATGGTAATATACACTACAGAGAAAGATAAAACAAGGTCCCGGGAGAGTGTTGATGGGGCTGCTGTGTTATGTAAGATAGTCATGAAACACCTTTCTGATAATGTGACATTGTAAACTGTGACTTTAGTCTTGACTGACATGGAGAATCATTGTCAACTTTTGGGCAGAGGAGTGATGTGATCTAACTTATGTTTTAGGTGAATCCCTTTGCCTCTTGTATTGGAAATAGATGTGGAGGTGGGGTGAGTTAGAAGACCACTGCAGAAATGCAGGCAGGAGTTTACAAAGGGCTACAGAGGCAGAGGCAATGAGAAGTGGTCAGATTCTTAATATATTTTTAGCATAGAACTGATAGGATTTGGTGATGGATTGGATGTGGGATGAGAGAAAGAGAAAAATCAAGGATGATTTTGTTGACACGAGCAACTGAAAAAAGAAAGTTGCTATTTCTTGAGATGGGGAAGAGCGAGGGACAAATTTTTGTGTGGGGGATTAGAGTTTGGTTTGGCTATTAGACATGACAGCAGAGAAGTCAAGAGGGCACTTGAATACAGGAGTACAGAGTTTTGGGGCCGAGTCTGAGCTGGGGATCTATATGTGGGAGTCATCAGAACACAGACCTACTCAAAGTCATGAGACCCAATGGAGTCAGCAAGGAGGTCCCAGGACTGTCTCTGGGAGAGGAATAGGAAGCATCAAAGCTGACAGAAAGAAAAACCAAGTAAAAGGTGATCCAAGAGAAAGTGGCATTTCAGAATCCAAGGGAAAAAAAGTATTCTGAAAAGAAAGATGTAGCCAACATGTCAAATACTAAAGGTTTTTGTTTGTTTGTTTTTTCAAGCAGGGTTTCACTCTGTCACTCAGGCTGGAGCGCAGTGCCATGGTCATGGTTAGGGAGCCTTGACCACCCAGGTTCAAGTGATCCTCCTGCCTCAGTCTCCCAAGTAGCTGGGACCACAGGTGTGCACCACCAGGCCCAGATCTTTTTTTTTGGTAGAAATGGGGTTTAGCCATGTTGCCCAGGCTGGTCTCGAACTGAGCTCAAGCAATCCTCCCTCCTTGACCTCCCAAAGTGCTGGGATTACAGACATGAGCCATTGCACCCAGCCTGCTAAAGGTTTTAGTGAAGAAATAATAGTGAAGTTCTGTATACTAGACTGTCCATTGCCCGCCTGGCATCGTGTAAAGCTGGAACTACATTTCCCCGGAATCCCCTTCCCTGTATGGTTCTTAGTTGGGCAAGAAAGAAACTTGCATTGAGATTTGGAAGACAGTGTTGAAGCAAAAGCCATGATTCACAGGAAGTCATGGCAGCCAGTTACAGTGGCTTTGCAGGTTTCTCCAGAGCTCCCATGTGGTAGCTGTGATGTTCAGGTGCAACCTGGAAGTTACCTGGGTTTCCCTGTGAGCTTTGGTTGCTTCTCCCCATTCACTGCTTTAGTTTAGGGCCTGGCAACGTTGTCCAGTCTTTTGGCTTTCATGAGGTACATTGGAAGAAGAATTGCCTTGGGCCACACATAAGATACAGTAACAATAACGACAGCTGATGAGCTAAAAAAAAAAAAAAAGGCCCATGCATAAATTTCATAATGTTTTAAGAAAGTTAGGGACTGTTTTCCTTCTTTCGCTGCAGTCTTTAATTCCTGTGTTAAACTCCTTTTTTCTTAATACTTGTAGTAACTGTTTTCTGAGCAAATCCAGACTGATAAATTCTGTTTGGATCTTTATAGGGTCACTTCAAAAATCCTAGACACTTCTTAGGATTTAAAAGGCAGTAGAGCCCCTGACTGTCTTTATAAATTCCTCTTTTATTTTGCTCTAAGAAATGTTGAAATGAGTCAAGGACAAACATTAAGTAAACCCAAAGGCTACACAACTCCTTTACCTCAGGGAATGTACTCATGTCTCCTGTCTCTAGCTTATTGGACAATCTGCCAGCAATACAAAATACCCAAAATTTGATTGTGAGTTTCCCTTCCCTGTCAAGTAAAACCCTTTATTTCTCAGATAAGTTTAAATTCTTCCTCTTATTAAAACTGTCTTCTTCCCTGCAAAAGTTAAAGCACACCTGGCTATTAAATCTTCCTTCTGTTTTTTTTTCAACAGATAAAGTGCAAAAAGTGGATTGGCATCTTCATAAAATTACAGCTCCACAATCTCTCTCCTCCCATTTCATGTTATTTTGTTCAGTCACAGTCTGAGCATCTCCCTCATAGACCAGGAAGAGGCCTGGCTACTTCTTAGGCATGAGGGGGTGCTCAGTCTTACTCTAGATCTATTGCAGAATTTTAAAAAGGAATCTCCATGTGTTACAGTTTTCTAGTCTCACAGGTCATGCACACATAAGAACTCTGCATCAGTCCTCACCCACAGACTTTAAAAAACACAAAGAAATCTGCAGACCAAACAAGCTCAAGTAGCAGTTTACAATGTGGACACCTAATCTGTGACTGGATTTTCAAATGATCTGAGAATTTAATTGTATTACATTTTAGATCCACATGAATCTTATCAGCCATAGATTATGACAGAAACAATATTTTTTGGGGAAGAAGGTAAACAGAGGAAATGGTAGAGAGAAGATCAGAAAGGTTTTTTTGGCCACAGTGTGGCCATGGAGCCAATTAAATGATGGCAGTTGGCCAGCGTAGAGAGCCTGTGAACTTAAAATTCAACTGAAAGAGAGATCAGCACAAGTGGTAGCATCTGACATGTGGTATTCTGTACTTACTTTTTTAACTATAACAACTTGAAGATGATTCATCTTGGTACATATAGAACTGCATCAGTCTTTTTGACAATTGTATAGTAATCTTTTGTTTGTTTATGCTATAATTTGTTTAACCATTTCCTTACTGAGTGACACATTGTTGTAAAATCATTTTTTAAATCAAATACAATACTGGAATGAATCACCTTTGCATCATTCGAGGTTCATTCTGAAAAACAGAATGTACTTAGTATTTCAAACAGAAAAATTCAATATAGGTAACTGATTAGAATGGTCTTAGAGGTGTTGGAAGGGCAGAAGGAAGAAGGTTTAGGGGCCCTGGGAATACAGGAAGATGGTGTGATAATCTGAGATCAGAAGCTGCTCATCCCCCCAGGGTAGAGGTGGCACTGTAGGAGATAATGGAGTTGGTTCTGACTCTGCCAGAGTTGTGTACCTAGATTAGAACTGAAATAGCTGAAAAGATGCTGTCTATCATGCTGGGGGGTTGGAATCCTGTTGCCACTACAGTTCCTGCCAGCCTCCCCTAGCAACTGCCACACTGCCAGGGCCAGAAGCAGAATGTTTGTCTCTTCTGGGACCAAGAAAAGACAACTAGAGCCTGTTGTTGGGAGAACCAAACAGGAAGTGGCTGACAAGACAGCCTTAAAAATGTGGTCTGCACACTTCCAGCTCCAGGCATACAAGCATAGTCTAGAAGGGTGGCTGTGTGCTGAGGAGCAGTGGGTCACTGAGTAGCACAATCTGTGCCTTAGAGTCCTTGGCACCCATCCATGTTCTTCTACCCTGATATGGTATGGCTGTGTGTCCCCACTCAAATCTCATATTGAATTGTAATCCCCACATGTCAGGGGAGGGCATGGTGGAAGGTAATTTGATCATGGGGGTGGACTTCCCCGTTGCTGCTCCTGTGATAGTGAGTTCTCATGAGATCTGGTTGTTTGGAGGTGCGTGGCACTTCCCCCTTTGCTCTCTTTCTTTCTCCTGCTCTGCTATGGTAAGATGTGCTTGCTTCCCCTTCGCCTTCTGCCATGATTGTAAGTTTCCTGAGGCCTCCTAGTGATGTTTCCTGTACAGCCTGTGGAAATGTGAGTGAGTCAATTAAACCTCTCTTCTTGATAAATTACCCAGTCGCCGATAGTTCTTTATAGCAGTGAACTCATATTTTGCCATTATTTGAGTATATGTTCAGGAAAAATTCGTCATGTGGAATTGCCCCGACAGTGGATAGGCAGGAAATTTTGAAAGCTATAACCCAAACTCCTTTTCCTAGAGGCGTACTTGAGAGTGCCTATTTTTCCATGCCCTTACCAAATCTGCATCTTCACCCATTCAGTAGAACTAGCCTTTAAACCCTTATCAGTCATGCTCCAAAGCCTCTGCTCTCAGGAAACACCACGCTTATCACCCCTGGAAAAAAACCAAAAATCATTCTTAAAAATGTCTGAAATTCTTAACTAAACTAGAATCTCATGGTTTGTAATATTAAAATAAGGACACACCCAGCAAGGTTAAGGCTCTCTCTCACTCATTCATACAGCCCCATGAGTTAGCTCAACAGCACGCTCTTATAAAGGGAGGTGGCAGGATTTCAAAGGTTCAGTAGACATGGCCTAGGGCTGGCTCTGCAGTGACTGGAGCAGGAAGTAACTCTTCAGAGCCGGGTGGAAGCCCGGATGCCACCTGATCAAAACTCTTCATTGTGTTGCTGGAGAAAGAGGCCTAGAGAGGTTAATGACCGATGCGCAGAGCTGACCAGAAGAACAGGCTGAAGAGGACTGAACTTTCTGGAGTCTGATGGAGCATGTCTTATTCTCAGGCAACTAACAAATCAGGAGCACCAGAATAATTCTAGGGGAGAAAGATAAAATATTTAACAAAAATATTTACTGTTCATTATGGGAAAAATAAGGACTCTTTTGGACTTAGTTTATGGCATATGCCATTTGTATTTTGAATTTCATATTGGTGAGGGGCCACCATTCACTGTTTACAGCCTCCGTAGGGCCTGGTTCAGCCTGAAATCTAGGTCTCTTGATCCAGTGCTTTGTTCCTTCTTTCTCCACATGCCATCTCTGTTTGAGCACCACTAGACATTACAATACACCAGGAGAAAGTGATATTTCTGGTTCTTCACTATTTATTCTGATTTTAGGTGAAATGAATGGTGAAATACACACATTATCTATTATTTTATTTATTTATTTTTGAGATAGAGTCATGCTCTGTCACCCAGGCTGGAGTGCAGTGGCGTGATCTTGGCTCACTGTAACCTCTACCTCCCAGTTTCAAGTGACTTTCCTGCCTCAGCCTCCCGAGTAGCTGGGATTTACAGGCGCCCCGCTGGGATTTACAGGCACCCGCCACCATACCTGGCTACTTTTTGTATTATTATTATTATTATTTTTAGTAGAGACAGGGTTTTGCCATGTTGGCCAGGCTGGTCTAGTACTCCTGACCTCAAGTGATCTGCCCGCCTCAACCTCCCAAAGTGCTGGGATTACAGGTGTGAACCATTGTGCTGGACCTCAAATTATTTAAAACACATTTTTAGAATTCCTAAAAAATTTCAGTGGGACTCAAAATTTCAAACATCTCAAATATCAAAATTTATAAACCTAGAAAACCTCAAGTAATATAAAAATTTATGAAAATAAGTAAGCATACATTATAGTAGTATAAATTATTCATCGATAAAATCTATAAAATAATGTCTTTTTTTCTTTCTTCTTTTTCTTAGCTATGGGGTCTTGCTATATCGAACAGGATGGTCTCCAACTCCTGGAGATTGCTTATCTTCCTAGCTCAGCTTCCCAAGCAGCTGACACTGCAGGTACACATCACCACTCCTGGCTCAGACATTTTCTTTTGACTCTGTCTTCAAGTCACCCCATCTCCTAAGAGTACCTTTTGAAAATTTTCGTACCCTTTTTTTTTTTTAGAGTGGCACTCTTTTTATTATGGTAAGCTGTTCTATTTTGTTTTGAAGACAGCATTTCTGGCTTGTCTTTGTTTTTCTTAGTTTCATCATGCACAGACTGAGACTTATGCTTTCAGTGGAAGCTTTCCAATTGTACATCTGGCTGCTCGTTGCAACCTTGATGTGCATAGACCTGTCTAGATGTAAAAAAATAAACACAGATTTGTTTTGTTGCATAAATTAAAAATTGAGTCATTGATTTTTGAATACATAATTTAGATTTCATGTTTTTTGGAAATATGAAAATACCAGCATCGTTCAGAACTCAGTATGTGTTTCAATACTTAAGAATAACATAGTTTACCAGAATACTGAACATGGCATCATAAACACTAAGTACCATACTGTCAGTTTTTGATCCTTTTTCTTCTTTTTTGTCTTTCTGCTTCTTGGGCTTATAATTCAGATTTGTAAAATAACATGAGTGTGGCTGAATTGTGAATTATGTAGACCCCCATGACTGGACCTGAAAACTTGACCACTTTTAGGACCACTTTTTCTTTGTGGAAGTGCTAGTTTACATTTAAGCAACTGACTTAAAAATGAGCTTTTTGTATTGCAGCATGTCTACTAGTCAATGTATGAAAATATTAATTTTATATATAGTTCTTATCTACACTACAATAAGAAAAGTTGGACAGAAACTTAACTGGTGAACAAGGATAAGAATCTAAATCTTTTTTTTTTTTTTTTGAGACGGAGTCTGGCTCTGCCGCCCAGGCTAGAGTGCAGTGGCCGGATCTCAGCTCACTGCAAGCTCCGCCTCCCGGGTTTACACCATTCTCCTGCCTCAGCCTCCCGAGTAGCTGGGACTACAGGCGCCGGCTAGTTTTTTGTATTTTTTTTTTTAGTAGAGACGGGGTTTCACCGTGTTAGCCAGGGTGGTCTTGATCTCCTGGTCTCGTGATCCGCCCGCCTTGGCCTCCCAAAGTGCTGGGATTACAGGCTTGAGCCACCGCGCCCGGCCAAGAATCTAAATCTTAACAACCAAATCGACAGCCCCTATTGAAAGCTCATTTGAGCTAGTGCATTCTGCTAAGTGATGGTGCTCTTTTATAAAAGTCATGTCACAAACTAAAACATTTGTCCAAATTAACTTCTCATAAACCTAGCCTCAGACGTGAAGAAACATCTAGTAAAGACTGTGTTTACCAGGGATGTCATTCCCTATCACATCCATGTCAGTGCACCTATCCTTGAGTTTCCTAAGTATTAGGGTGAACTATATGAAATTGCTTTGTTTTTGGAAAAAAACCAAAATAATCAAACAGCAGCAATTTCTTATGGCGTAACCTATACTTTGTTTCCTGAAGATGCTATTTCTAGCATATTTTTCTTTCCAAATATTTTTGGGAATATTTGTAATAAAAAATAAGCATAGTTTACCTATTTTGGTCTCTCCTACCTGAAATTATCGTAGTAGAAGCTTAATTAATGAATATCCACTGGAATCAGATGTTGGGAGAAAGTGGCCAAAGGAAGCTGCCTCTGGTTATCACCGTCCAGGTCCCCGTCATAGTATCTTTCCAGAATCTTAGGGATGGCGGTACCGTAGTTGAGGCTTCCGAGATATTTGTGGCTGTCCTTGACATCCTGTTCACCATTTTTTTTTTCTGGTCATAGCACACAAGCTTCAAATAATCTACATTAAAAAGCCAATATCTAGTCCTAAACAGCACTTTTCATTCATAGTTGAAAGAACCTCAGTGTCCCACTGTCAGCTCTGAAAATAGGCTGTAGTAAAATAGAATTACATACCAAGTGCAATTAAGAACAAACCAGCCAACTTGGTGCAAAGTTTCAGCTTTTTTTTAAGGAAAGCAAGACTTCTTTTGAACCATTTGCTTTAAAATTCTAATGTTATTGTAAAAATATTTACTTTAATAACTCAAAAGGTGCTGTTTATTTTATAACATAGTTGAATACATTTTCCTTCATCAATAGTTCTCTTTATAGTTGTATAAATATCAGCTTGTGTGTATGCCGTTACTTTTATGGTACTTAAAATGAAAGTGAAGGAAAGCACTGTAATTGGGGTCAGATAATTTTATTACGAAATGCATGCTGTAGTTTAGTGCATACATTAAAACATCATACACTAGGTTTAAATTTCTAATTTCATTTTTGTCTGAAATCAGAGAAATTTCATCTAGACCATCAGGCCTAAAGAAAACAAAAACAAATACAAAAATACAAAAACTCGCACTATAACAAATCTCATGTATTCCTTTATAGTGGAGAGAATTGCTTTGCAAAGGAGTCCGGGTCCCACTGGAAGGACCCCTTTCCATACACCGTAGCAATTCTGTAGCAGCCGCGACTCTCCCCTCGACGGACGGCAGATGGCGCTGCGCTTCTCTTTTTGCCGCCTCGATGACGGGACAGGAACCCAGCTTTGGCAGAGCTGAGTTGAAGATTGCTAGCGACCTATTCGGAACTGGGTGAGCAAAGGAAACTACGCATATAGAATCACACTTTACCTTGCTTCATACCGATCTGTGCTCTGGAGAACGTGCAGTTTCTGTTATCCGTGATCCCGGGGGCTGCGTGTGTTGGATTAACCGGGCTCATTGCCTCTTACAAATTGCTTGTCAGGAGAAGGTAGCTCGGGGCAGGTTGAAAGACTGTTATCAGCAACACTCAACGAACATCAGCAAATGGACACTCTCTGCTTCCTCATAATCAATTTGTATTTATGAAAGATCCTTGGTGCTCTTTAGTGGGCTGCGGTGAGAAGATGTGATTTGGAACTTTGAGAAGTTTGTGGTCAAGAAGGTGACCTGCAGATAGTCAGTCAAAACTAAACAACCACAGCCACACTTCTCTGCGTTCCTGCTTCATCCACTAATTGTGTCCAGGGCTCCCCAGCAATCTCTCCTCTCTTTAGTCTTTTGGTTTGTGTCTGCTTTCTCCTTCTAGGTCTGTTCATTTGGCTAAATTTGCAAACAGATATATTTAGCTTTATTTTCTTAAATAACTTTATAGAAATGCTTTTTTCGTGGGAAAATGATGACATTAAGTATAATAATCATGTAGTTTTCAGCTAGTTGGGATCTTAGGGATTATTTAACTCAACTGATTAAATAATACTATGAGAAAGTGGCACCTGGCCATGTGCAATGTCATGCTCAGTTCACGTAGAGGCAGAGTGAGAACTCTGACCCAGGTTTCTTGAGGATCAGTCTAACAACCCATCTGACGTTATGCTCGATTGTATTTTTAAACAAGTACAGATCATAAATGCCAGGGTTAATTTATTTCCCTGCCACGCAGATCGTGGATGGATTTTGGTCACACTCATCACACAGCCATACATGCAAATCCCTCCCCACCATTCCCACCAGAGTCAGTGGCTCGGTTCTCTTTGCTGCTGTTCCCTTTGTTCACACCTATACCAGGCACTAGCCCCGTTGTGCTGGAGTTTCCTCTCTAGATATGAGATTGCTGGGAACAGGCATGCCATCTCACTCATGTTTGTGCCCTCTGTGCCCTGCATAGTGCCTGACACCTCATAAGCTCTTGGAAATGTTGACTGAATGAATGAACTTTTGATGGAGACTACCTTGAACATAGCAAACCAGGGTGCGGTGAGAAGCCCTCCTCAGGCTCTGGACATAGAGACATGCTGGGAATATAAGAGAAAGCCTTGAATGTATAGCTAAGCTTGAAAGTGAGAAAAGACACCCTTACATGCTAAAAACAAAACAAAACAAAAAACAAACAAACAAACAAACAAACAAAAAAGCAACAGCCAGAATTCAGAATGCTGCAGAGTAGAAGCAGAACAGAATCCGAGTAGGTGGCGGGAAAGGAGACATTTTCAGCAGGATGAATTGCAAGTGAGTTTGTATCCATAGAACCTTAGAGGACAGGCAGCCATTCTATGTACCTGAGCTTTGTTTTATATCTGGATGCAAGGCCCTGGCACTAGGGCATAAAAAGTTGCTTGATGACCGTGTGCTCTGGGAACCCCTTGTTTTGTGGATCTCCAAGGTGCCACATAAGCTGCTTTGGCTAAGTATTTTGGAGGGTAACTGATGCTAGAGACAATCCAGTAAGTCAGCGAAGGACAGGGGTCCCTGAAGTCACTTTAAACAACTGTGGTCTCTACAGGAAACAAAGGAAAAACCAAAAATTAGCCAACAGGTTGTTTAATAAACTAAGTGTCTTATTCCAGATGAGGCCAGCCCATTTACCTCAAATGTGTAGTTTATGGATGTTTGTCATCCTGTTCTTTTTTTATTTGTGTAATGGGAAAAATTTGCAATCACAAAATACGTTCTGCAAGAGATTTCATATTTCATTAAAAAAATTCAACAGATACATGATTGTGAGTGCTCTATATCCCAGGGTTTGGAAGAAATTTACAGTCATTATTGGGGTTCCTTCCAACTCCCTTGGGTTGTATAAGAATATGGTTTGGATTTTTGTCCCCACCCAAATCTCATGTTAAATTGGAAGAGGTTCCTGGTGGGAGGTGATTGGATCACGAAGGCTGATTTCTCCCTTGCTGTTCTCGTGGTAGTGAGTGAGTTCTCATGAGATCTGATGGGGTTTAAAAGTATGTGGCACATGGCCGGGTGCAGTAGCTCACGCTTGTAATCCCAGCACTTTGGGAGGCCGAGGCGGGCGGATCACGAGCTCAGGACATCAAGACCATCCTGGCTAACATGGTGAAACCCTGTCTCTACTAAAAATGTAAAAAATTAGCCGGGCGTGGTGGTGGGTGCCTGTAGTCCCAGCTACTCGGGAGATTGAGGCAGGAGAATGGTGAACCCAGGAGGCGGAGCTTGAAGTAAGCTGAAATTGCACCACTGCACTCCAGCCTGGGTGACAGAGCGAGACTCTGTCTCATTAAAAAAAAAAAAAAAAAAAAAGCATGGGGCACATCTCCCACTTTGTGCTCTCTCTCTCCTGCCACCATATGAAGAAGGTGCTTGCTTCCCCTTCACCTTCTGCTATGACTGTAAGTTACCTGAGGCCTCCCAGTCATACTTCCTCTTAAGCCTGTGGAGCTGTGAGTCTAGTAAACCTTTTTCTTCATAAATTGCCCAGTCTCAGTTTTTTTTTTTTTTTTTTTTCATGATTTCAGCTTACTGCAACCTCTGCCTCCCAGGTTCAAGTTATTCTCCTGCCTTAGCCTCTTGAGTAGCTCGGATTATAGGTATGCACCACCAAGCCTGGCTAATTTTTGTGTTTTTAGTAGAGAAGAGATTTCACCATGTTGGTCAGGCTGGTCTCGAATTCCTGACCTCAAGTAATCCACCCGCCTAGACCTCCCAAAGTGCTGAGATTACAGGCATGAGCCACCACACCTGGCCTCAGGTAGTTCTTTATAGCAGTGTGAAAACAGACTAATACATATAAGAAGAAAGGCGGCTTAGTGGTGTCTTACTTTATGGGGAGGATCATCCAGCCTCAGTCCAGCATGGTCACAGCTGGCTTCTGCTCTGCCCAAGCTAGGTGCCTTGGTGGCAAGCAGCTCTGTGACTTCTGGGCTAAGCTCAGGCACAAGAAACTTGCCCAGTTCTGAGAGCCCCACATTCAGAGGCCTGACCTGAGTGAGCCTTGACTACTTCCATTCCTTCCTTTCCTGTAGCATAAAATACGGAGAGGAAACACACAGTATAGTATTTCAAAATAGTATTCCTATCCTGCCCCACCTATAGGATAGGGATAATGACATCTGTCCTACTCTCCCTTTCTCAAAGGTGTTGACAGGATTGGGTGAGCTGGGTCTGCGCGAACACTTTTTCAGTTATAAAATGGTGGATGCTGCGGGAGCCGCAGCTCCTATGGGGGCTGAGACCTGTGGAAGATGCCATGTGGGGTCTGACATTGTCCACCCTAAGAGTTTTCCTCCAGCATCTAATGCATGCTTGTTTCCTTAGGTTGAACACCAGATGACCTAGAGGTGTTCATTTGTGTTTAGGGATTGTGTTGTCCAAAAATACATGCCTTCAAATCCTAGAATCACGTTCACTGAGGCGAGGCGGTCTTATGATGAAAGCATCTGAGAATGGAGTCCCGTGGAGTGAACGATGTTGTCATGTTTCAGATTGCTTTCGCAGTCCATGCCATGTTTGCATTAAAAGGATGGGTCAGGGGCCAAGAGTGGTGGCTCTCGCCTGTAATGCCAGCACTTTGGGAGACCTAGGCAGCAGGATCACTTCAGCCCAGGAGTTTGAGATGAACCTGGACAACATAATGAGACCCCATCTCAACAAAATAAATAAAAATAAATAAGTAAGCTGGGCGCGGTGGCAGTGCCTGTAGCCCAGCTACTTTGGGGACTGAGGTGGGAGGATCACTTGAGCTTGGAAGGTTGAGGCTGCAGTGAGCTATAAGTAAACCACTGCACTCTAGCCTGGTGACAGAGCAAGACCTGTCTCAAACAAACAAACAAACAAACAAACAAAAGGATGAGTCAGAGGTGTTGCCTGTACTATTTAAATGGTTCCTCCCGCTCACTTTTTTTTCTCTCTGTATTTTTCTCTCTTCCTTTTCTTTTTATTCCTGGAAAATTTATAACTGAATTCAAGTTAATCTGAATATGTGACTCCCCATATTAGAGAGAATCACAAGGTTTGACATCAAAAGACTTGGCTTCAGGTTCCAGGTCTGCCACTTACATGCTGAGTGACCTTGAGCAATCTTCAACCTTTCTCAGTGGCCTGTTTCTAACCTGACGACTTTGGGCTGACAATGCTGATCTCTCGGTGGGAATGAAAGGCAACAGCGAGGTCATATGTATGGAAGCACGTTGTGAATGTAAACTGCTTGACAGGAGTTAGTTATTGTGGCTGATTGTGCTTTTTTGCTGTTTTTGACCTGTATCTTTAATATCCTGTGACTGCTGGACAATCAGCAGCTGGTTAGATAGTCTTTTGTCCCTCACCCAAGAGTTTTGGAATGATTAAAAAAAACAAATTAGCTCTTAAATCCATGGAAAGTAAAAGCTGTGTTTTTGTTTGTTTGTTTGTTTGTTTGAGATAGAGTCTTGTCCCATCTCCCAGGCTGGAGTGCAGTGGTGTGATCTTGGCTCACTGCAACCTCTGCCTCTCGGGTTTGATCAATTCTCCCAGCTCAGCCTTCCGAGTAGCTGGGATTACAGGTGTGTGCTTCCATGCCTGGCTAATTTTTGTATTTTTAGTAGAGACGGGGTTTCACCATGTTGCCCAGGCTGGTCTCGAACCCCTGGCCTCATATGATCCACTCGCCTCAGCATCCCAAAGTGCTGGGATTACAGATGTGTTGCCACCTCACCCTGCCAAAATTAGTATTTTGAGTTTCTTGTACTGACTGGGGACACTGTTTAAGAGTCTGTTTAAAACTCTCCAGGGAGCACAGGTCTCCCCTAGGCTCCCTCTAACCTGAGGAAAAGGGGCTTTGAGGAGGGTGTAGGGCTAAACGGGTTTCCAGGGATACATCTGGGCTGCAAGGCTCCAGGGCAGGGGTGTGGGAATGGTGGTGGGGCCAGCAGGTTACAGCCTCGGAGCTGACTGCCACTCTCCCCTGCTAGCCTGTGAGGCTGGTGTCATAGGAAGGCCTGAACTGCTTCCAAGTTGGTCCAAGTTACTTGGAGGGACTCTTGCCCTCTGACGTCTGGGGGCTGGATAACAACAGAATTTATTATCCAAACCTGGACATGAGTGGGAAAGGGTCTGTTATGAATACTTACACAGGACTGGCCCAGGCAAACCAAGACAGGGGTCACCCTACCCAAGAGTATGGCTTAGGGAAGACCCTTCTCTTGGTCTTCTTTCTCTTGATTTCGTTTTTCTTTTATTCCCTTTTTTTTTTTTTTTTTTTTGAGATGGGGTCTTGCTCTGTCACCCAGGCTGGAGTACAGTGGTGCAATCATGGCTCACTTGCAGCCTCGACTTTGTGGGCTCAGGTGATTCTCCTACCTCAGCCTCCTGAATAACTAAGACTACTGGCGTGCATGACCATGCCCGGCTAAATTTCTTTGTATTTTTTGTAGACTTGGGGTTTTGCCCTGTTGCCCAGGCTGGTCTCAAACTCCTGGGCCCAAGCAGCCCTCCCACCTCGGCTCACACCTGTGCTGGGATTACAAGTGTTAGCCGCTGTGCCTGGCTTTCCATTTTCTTCACATCTTTCCACCGAGTGGTGAGACCCTAAGAGCTAAGAGAAGAGTGGACCCAGGGAAGAGGCCACGAGGGGTCTCCCAACCTGGGCTTCTGGTCCAGGTGCAGCAGAATTAGGCATTTCACATAAGGCTTTCAGTAAATACTTAGAGTCATCAGCAGTGAGCCCTTGACTGCCCTTGTCTTCCATCCTCCTCAGGTGCCCAGCTGGAGCTGAGGCTGGCTGTGGTAGGATGGGTACCAGAGGTCCTCATTTCCATTTCTTTTTTTTTTTTTTTTTTTTGAGACGGAGTCTCTCTCTGCCGCCCAGGCTGGAGTGCAGTGGCCAGATCTCAGCTCACTGCAAGCTCCGCCTCCCGGGTTCACGCCATTCTCCTGCCTCAGCCTCCCGAGTAGTTGGGACTACAGGCGCCCGCCACCGCGCCCGGCTAGTTTTCTGTATTTTTTAGTAGAGACGGGGTTTCACCGTGTTAGCCAGGATGGTCTCGATCTCCTGACCTCGTGATCCGCCTGTCTCGGCCTCCCAAAGTGCTGGGATTACAGGCTTGAGCCACCGCGCCCGGCCCCTCATTTCCATTTCATTCATCACAAGGGTCTTCCTTAAACCACACTCATGGGTAGGGTGACCCCTGTCTTGGTTTGCCTGGGCCAGTCCTGTGTAAGTATTCATAACAGACCCTTTCCCACTCATGTCCAGGTTTGGATAATAAATTCTATTGTTATCCAGCCCCCAGACGTCAGAGGGCAAGAGTCCCTCCAAGTAACTTGGACCAACTTGGAAGCAGCTCAGGCCTTCCTATGATACCAGCCTCACAGGCTAGCAGGGGAGAGTGGCAGTCAGCTCCGAGGCTGTAACCTGCTGGCCCCACCACCATTCCCACACCCCTGCCCTGGAGCCTTGCAGCCCAGGTGTATCCCTGGAAACGCGTTTAGCCCTACACCCTCCTCAAAACCCCTTTTCCTCAGGTTAGAGGGAGCCTAGGGGAGACCTGTGCTCCCTGGAGAGTTTTAAACAGACTCTTAAACCCTGCTCCTAACAGTGTCCCCAGTCAGTACAAGAAACACAAAATATTAACTTTGGGTAGGGCGAGGTGGCTCACGCCTGTAATCCCAGCACTTTGGGAGGCAGAGGCAGGTGGATCACATGATCCACCATGTCAAATAATAATTTATAAGAACTAACATTTATTAAACACTTATAATGAAAGCTTGCTAAGAAGTTTATGTGGATTATCTGACTTCATCCATGCAACCATCCCTCTAGGGGAGTTATTATTGTGTCCATTTTGCAGATGAAAAAGCTGAGGTTGGGAGGATAAGTTGCCAAGCTCTCACAGCCAGTAAGTGGCAGATCTGGATTTGAATTTGGGGTCTGCCTCGAGAACAAGCTTTTAACCATGATACTGTCAGCCACAGCCCCATCTGGAAGGAGCTTACTGCCCGGGAGAGACAGTGAAGGACACTTTGCTGTAGCTCTGTAATAGAGATATATCCACGTCAGAATAGGGGCACAGACAGGGAGTGACTCCTCTTGCTAGGAGGAGCTGAGCAAGCTGCAGGAGTGACATTTTTAGCTTCCTCATCTTGGCTACACTGTCTTGCTTCTGCCTGGCTTCGGCTTGCTTCCTCTCACTCTCTGCTGCTTACTCACCTCACAGTGTAACTAGGCTTCCCTGTGACTCCTCTCACCTCTTCCTAAAGGTGGGCAGTTTTCTTTTGCTGAACATCTGGAAATATGCCAATGCAGAGGTAACTCGAAAAGCCAGCTAAGGCTGGGTACAGTGGCTCACACCTGTAATCCCAAAACTTTTGGAAGTCAAGGCAGGCAGATCACTTGAGGCCAGGAGTTCAAGACAAGCCTGGCCAACGTGGTGAAACCCTGTCTCTACTAAAAATACAAAGATTAATCTTTTCCAAAAACCCCACAGAAATACAAACTACCATCAGAGAATACTATAAACACCTCTGTGCAAATAAACTAGAAAACCTAGAAGAAATGGATAAATTCCTGGACACATACACTCTCCCAAGACTAAACCAGGAAGAAGTTGAATTCCTGAATACACCAATAACAGGCTCTGAAATTGAGGCAATAATTAATAGCCTACCAACCAAAAAAAGTCCAGGACCAGACAGATTCACAGCTGAATTCTACCAGAGGTACAAGGAGGAGCTGGTACCGTTCCTTCTGAAACTATTCTAATCAATAGAAAAAGAGGGAATCCTCCCTAACTCACTTTATGAGGCCAACATCATCCTGATACCAAAGCCTGGCAGAGACACAACAAAAAAAGAGAATTTTAGACCAATATCCCTGATGAACATCGATGCAAAAATCCTCAATAAAATACTGGCAAACCAAATCCAGCAGCCCATCAAAAAGCTTATCCACCATGATCAAGTGGGCTTCATCCCTGGGATGCAAGGCTGGTTCAACATACGTAAATCAATAAACATAATCCAGCATATAAACAGAACCAAAGACAAAAACCACATGATTATCTCAATAGATGCAGAAAAGGCCTTTGACAAAATTCAACAGCCTTTCATGCTAAAAACTCTCAATAAATTTGGTATTGATGTAACGTATCTCAAAATAATAAGAGCTATTTATGACAAACCCACAGCCAATATCATGATGATGGGCAAAAACTGGAAACATTTCCCTTAAAAACTGGCACAAGACAGGGATGCCCTCTCTCACCACTCCTATTCATCATAGTGTTGGAAGTTCTGGCCAAGGCAATCAGGCAAGATAAAGAAATAAAGAGTATTCAATTAGGAAAAGAAGAAGTCAAATTGTCCCTGTTTGCAGATGACATGAAAACCCCATTGTCTCAGTCTAAAATCTCCTTAAGCTGATAAGCAACTTCAGCAAAGTCTCAGGATACAAAATCAATGTGCAAAAATCACAAGCATTCTTATGCACCAATAACAGAGAGCCAAATCATGAATGAACTCCCATTCACAATTGCTTCAAAGAGAATAAAATACCTAGGAATCCAACTTACAAAGGATGTGAAAGACCTCTTCAAGGAGAGCTACAAACCACTGCTCAATGAAATAAAAGAGGACACAAACAAATGGAAGAACATACCATGCTCATGGATAGGAAGAATCAATATCATGAAAATGGCCATAGTGCCCAAGGTAATTTATAAATTCAATGCCATCCCCCTGAAGCTACCAATGACTTTCTTCACAGAATTGGAAAAAACTACTTTAAAGTTCATATGGAACCAAAAAAGAGCCTGCATTGCCAAGACAATCCTAAGTCAAAAGAACAAAGCTGGAGGCATCATGCTACCTGACTTCAAACTCTACTACAAGGCTACAGTAACCAAAACAGCATGGTACTGGTACCAAAACAGAGATATAGACCAGTGGAACAGAACAGAGCCCTCAGAAATAATACCACACATCTACAGCCATCTGATCTTTGACAAACCTGACAAAAACAAGAAATGGGGAAAGGATTCCCTATTTAATAAATGGTGCTGGGAAAACTGGGTAGCCATAAGTAGAAAGCTGAAACTGGATCCTTTCCTTACTCCTTATATGAAAATTAATTCAAGATGGATTAGAGACTTAAATGTTAGACCTAAAACCATAAAAACCCTAGAAGAAAACCTAGGTAATACCATTCAGGACATAAGCATGGGCGAGGACTTCATGTCTAAAACACCAAAAGCAACGGCAACAAAAGCCAAAATTGACAAATGGGATCTAATTAAACTAAAGAGCTTCTGTACAGCAAAAGAAACTACCATCAGAGTGAACAGGCAACCTACGGAATGGGAGAATTTTTTTGCAATCTACTCATCTGACAAAGGACTAATATCCAGAACCTACAAAGAACTCAATCAAATTTATAAGAAAAAAACAAACAACCCCATCAGAAAGTGGGCAAAGGATATGAACAGACACTTCTCAAAAGAAGACATTTATGCAGCCAACAGACACATGAAAAAATGCTCATCATCACTCGCCATCAGAGAAATGCAGATCAAAACCACAGTGAGATACCATCTCACACCAGTTAGAATGGCAATCATTAAAAAGTCAGGAAACAACAGGTGCTGGAGAGGATGTGGAGAAATAGGAACCCTTTTACACTGTTGGTGGGACTGTAAACTAGTTCAACTACTGTGGAAGACAGTGTGGTGATTCCTCAAGGATCTAGAACTGGAAATACTGTTTGACCCAGCCATCCCATTACTGGGTATATACCCAAAGTATTATAAATCATGCTGCTGTAAAGACACATGCACACATATGTTTATTGCGGCACTATTCACAATAGCAAAGACTTGGAACCAACTCAAATGTCCGTCAATGATAGACTGGATTAAGAAAATGTGGCACATATACACCATGGACTACTATGTAGCTATAAAAAAGGATGAGTTTGTGTCCTTTATAGGGACATGGATGCAGCTGGAAACCATCATTCTCAGCTAACTATCGCAAGAACAGAAAACCAAACACCACATGTTCTCACTCATAGGTGGGAATTGAACAATGAGATCACTTGGACACAAGAAGGGGAACATCACACACTGGGGCCTGTTGTGGGGTGGGGGGAGGGAGGAGGGATAGCATTAGGAGATATACCTAATGTAAATGACGAGTTAATGGGTGCAGCACACTAACTTGGCACATGTATACATATGTAACAAACCTGCACTTGTGCACATGTACCCTAGAATATAAAGTATAAAAAAAAAAGTTTGAGAAAAAAAAATACAAAAATTAGCCGGGCGTGGTGGCGCACCTGTAGTCCCAGCTACTCAGGAGGCTGAGGGACAAGAATCCTTTGTACCCGAGAGGGGGAGGTTGCAGTGAGCCGAGAACGTGCCACTGTACTCCAGCCTGGGCGACACAGTGAGACTCTGTTTCAAAAATAAGGCAACTAAAGGGAGACATTTATGAAGACTTTCTGATATTCTGTGTGAAAATATTTTCACACATTCACTGGGGATGCCTTCCCAACTAATTTCCAGTGGAACTCAGGGCTGGCAATATGCTTTAAATGCTTGACCATTCTAGGCTTAAATAAGTAATGCATCGAAACAACAGCAAAAATAGATACTTGCAGCAGAAATTTTGGTACAAAATTTGGCTTGTACCAAACATTTGTGTAGTCTTTTTTTGTTTGTTTGAAGTAAGAGATGCGTCAGACTGGTGGAAGACAACTGATACTTATCAAAGCATGTCAGTTAGGCTATTTGCTAAAATTCAGATACCTGCACTCAATCCAAGAATTCTTATTCTCAAATAAGATTTTGGGGGTGGTGGAGTCCAGGAATCTGTATTTAAAAAGATTTCAGACGATTTAAAAAAAATGCCAACTAGGCAGGGCACGGTGGCTCATGCTTGTAGTCCCAGCACTTTGGCCGAGGCAGGCAGATCACCTAAGGTCAGAAGTTCGAGACTAGTCTGGCCAACATGGCGAAACCCTGTCTCTAAGGGGTGGCGTGCACCTGCAATCCCAGCTACTCAGGAGGCTGAGACATCACTCGAAACCAGGAGGCGGAGGTTGCAGTGAGCCGAGATCACGCCACGGCACTCCAGCCTGGGTGACAGAGCAAGACTCTACCTCAAAAAAAAAAAAAAAAAAAAAAAAAAAAAAAAAAAAAAAAAAGAAAAGAAAAGAAAAAAAAATGCCAACTAAAGTTTGAGATCCATTACTTTTCATAAATTAACCTAGCCATTCAATATTTAATAAACCGTGTGATCTGCCAGTTGTGTTTTTTCTTTTTTGATTCCTCAGCTCTTTGAATTCTCTGCCAGTCATTTTATGGCTTATAATGACATGATCTCTTCATTTCAAGGACTCAGATGTCAGTGAGAGACATATTAGGAAGGTCCACAGAGCAGGCAGGTTATATTATCTAACCACTTTAGGAATTCTGGAATCTCCTGGCTGCTCTTCGAGGTATGAGACTCTGTAATTAGAACCTTTTAAATAAGCTCTTTGTAGCCTGGGCAACATAGTGAGACCCCATCTCTACAAAAAATTTTTTAAAAATCAAGTGGTGCATGCCTGTAATCCCAGCTACATGGGAGACTGAGATGAGAGAGGATTGCTTGAGTACAGGTATTCAAGGCTGCAGTGAGCTGTGATTGTGCCACTGTAGTCCAGCTTGGGTGACAGAGTGAAGTGACACTCTGTCTCAAAAAAAAAAAAAAAAAAAAAAAAACTCCTTGGAAAAAATTTTGAAGGGGTGTTGTTCTGTCTGTCATTTTGTGAAACAGAGAGATTGTACTCTCACAGCAGGGCCGAAAGTGACCCCTGAATTCTACAGGAAGTGAGCAGGGTAGGCAGGGAACGGCACCAAGGAGTCTGGATTGTGCTATTGAGCCCTGGGCTGGAGTTGATTGGGAGAGGTATCTGGTGCTGTCTAGCAAGTGTCCCTTAGCTTGGTGTCAGATGCCAGGGGAGCTTAAAAATACACAAAAGAGCCAACCTTCCCTTTTGTGGGAGTTCTAGCTGGGTGGGAATCTTTTCCCACCATGGTAAGAGAGAAGCAGCTGCCTTAGCAGTGAGGGGAAGGCCACATAGGGCTTTTGATTTGCATGTGTCCACAGGCATCAGTTCAGTTCAATGAGCTGATGAAATTGATTTTCTCACTGCATTGACTGGTTGTCAAACTGAATTGCTGTGGTGATTGGCTGGTTCAGCATCTTGCAGATATAGCCACCAACTCCAATGACTCGATCACATTCTAAAAAATGAATTTCATAAAGATGCTGTTTCTTTTTTAAACCAAGTTTCAATTCACTTTGAGAAAGCTGGGCATTTGCTAAAATGTAGGGTAAAAACCCTCTTACTCAATGACATTGACAAACACTTGGTATAAAACATACAAGGTTTCACATAATAATTAATTTGGTTGAACTTTACTGTGCTTTGACTTTGAGACTAGTATGAGTGATAACTAAATAAGTTAAATATATTCTACTTTGCATTCAACAGGTTTGCGGTGTTTTTTTCTATCTGTTACAACTATCTTCAAATTTGGGAGTCACACTATCAACCAAAGGTTGGGACAAAATTGTGCAGGACCTTCAATGCTAATCAAGAGGATAGTTTTTCCACAAAACACAGTTTTTTGCCTGAATTGTTAAACACTATTTGCAATTTTCAAAGTCTGTGTAGAAAACAAATAGAGTCTGCCTTCAAGTAGGACATGCATGATAAGAACCCTCAAATGATATTAGCAACACTCATATAGCATTAGTGAAATCCCTGTCATTAGTAAATGTTATTTTATATAAAAAGTTGATAATAGGGTACAAAGATGCTAATATGATTAGGAGATGAGCTGATAATGGGAATTTTTTTTTTCATATGAGTGATTTTCATTCATCAACAGCAAAGCTGATCTCCCTAATATGATATGATATTATAATAAAACCCAGGCAGAGAGTCAGCAGTGAAATTTATGGTGCAAAAGAAAAGTCAATAGCATTATAAATCTTATAAACTGATTATATTTCAGCTGTCAATGTTCTTGGCTGGGAAATCTCCTTTAATACCTGTGTCTTAGTCCTATTTACTTTAGTGATACTGAGCAAGGAAATGAAATAGATTGAAATCTTTATCTTAAGGATAACTTTAATGAGTGACAGTCAATTCCACATGGCCTGATGGGTACGGATCTGCCACCTTTGCTTGGCTACACTCCCATCCAATTAAATGCATATTTAAATGTAAGTAGTAGGCAGGGTGGAGTCAGTGGAATTTAAATAGAAACCAACAGATATAAACCAAGTTTTCTGCGATACAATGGCTTTAAGCAGTAAATGTCTACCTGAAGGTGTGGGATAGCCATTTGAATATTGTCAAAGGATTACTAGCAGGCTTGTATCATGGATTAGAAAAGGGAAACCCTTCTTTTGAATGGAAATGTAGTCTAGTCAATGAGGCTTTTTGGAAGAGTATCTCCTCAGAGAGAGGGGGCAAAAAGCGATGAGATTCCGTTGAGCCATTCAATCATTCAACTACAATTTCTTGAGCTTAAGCAAAAATTCAGTATATAAGCAATAATATCAGAGTAGTGACTGGAGGGCTTCCCTGACTATCAATGCTTTGGAGGAATTCTCCAAGGGACCTGGAGTCCTAGCAAGCTGTTTCTCGTTTGGTGTTACTAACAGAATATCAAATGTACCAACAGGAATGTAAAATGATGGCTCTCTCTTCTAGCTTATAAATTAAGAAAGAGCATATAAAAGTTGATCTCAAAAGTAACAAATACTGCAGTAAGATATGAAAGTCTTAGTGTGAGTCTAATTTCAGTGTCTAATGCCTTGTCTATAAATCTGTTGTTCAACATTATTAATATATAGCACCAAACATGAGAATGATAAGTACAGGCAGCTCAGCAAATTTGTATGTATAGACGAAGGACTGGGAGAAATACCATTACTGAAAATGCTTTGTGCATTGAGGTCTTAATATATAACAAGACCTACTGCAGTGTGGAATGCAGAAGTAGGCAGATCCTTCCAGCAGCCTTTAAAAAAAGCTTTATGTTGGGGACACCAGGAGAACTTTGTTAGAACTTTAATTTACCTCTATTTTACCTTTACCGTGACATGCCAGAGGTGTGTCCCCCAGAGGGAGGCCTGTTCATTTAACTTTTATAAATATTTTCACCTTCAGGGGTTCCAAAACACTTTATAAAGTAGATTTCAGGCTGGGCATGGTGGCTCATGTCTGTAATCCCAGCATTTTGGGAGGCTGAGGTGGGTGGATCACCTGATGTCAGGAGTTTGAGACCAGCCTGACCAATATGGTGAAACCTCGTCTCTACTAAAAATACAAAAATTAGCCAGGCGTGGTGGCATGTGCCTGTAGTCCCAGCTACTCAGGAGGCTGAGACAGGAGAATTGCTTGAACCCGGGAGGTGGCGGTTGCAGTGAGCCAAGATCGCGCCACTGCATTCCAGCCTGGGTGACAGAGTGAGACTCCATCTCAAAAAAAAAAAAAAAAAAAAAGGAGATTCCACAGCTCCTCTCATGTGGATAACTCTTGTTGGCTTCCAAATATCGGGGAGAAACCTCATACATTGTGTATGCAGGGCCAGTTCACTCTTGATGAAATAGTCACTTGAATAGCCCAGCGCCAAAGAACTTCCTTCTGAGAAAATACTTGAATTGAGCAAAATTCTCACTTTAAAATCTGCATTAAGCTCTCAGGTTACCACAAACTGCACTGGGCTAAACTTGGCTAGATTGGACTGAACTTGGATCAGAAGCTACACAGGGGCATTTTCCTCTCCAGGTGAGAAAGAGTTGCTTGGAACAGACAGTAAGGGGAACAGCCCCGGGGAAGCTGCAGAATTCTGTCTGTGACCTTCTGATGCTTCTGAGATTGGAATTTTGGCTTCCATTCAGTTGGATTTGCTACCTGTCCCCACTACCCCATTTAATTCGTCTGCTCTTGCTTGTTACCCTAAGCACACAGGCTGATTCTTTTGGTTCCTGGTTATCTGCTCTGTGTTGCCCTGCTTTCCTTGGCTTGAGACCTAATCTAACTGCTGTGCACTCAGATACTACTTTTAACTTTTTATGCACTGCAGTCCTTGGATTCTGCTGCTCAGTTTTGTCCTAAGAAACACGGCAAGTAGGCCAGAACTAAGTCATCACCTGTGATTACTAAACTAAGGAGGCATTAGCTCCTGACTTCTTTGTCAGGCAATGGAGTTTAAGAAAAGTTCTTAAAAAATACTTGATTATGGCCGGGCGCGGTGGCTCATGTCTGTAATCCCAACACTTTGGGAGGCAGAGGCGGGCGGATTGCCTGGGCTCAGGAGTTTGTGAACAGCCTGGGCAACACGGTGAAACCCCGTCTCTTCTAAAATACAAACAATTAGCCCCCAAAATTAGCTGTAGTCCCAGCTACTTGGGAGGCTGAGGCAGGAGAGTTGCTTGAACCCGGGAGGCGGAGGTTGCAGTGAGCCGAGATGGTGCCACCGCACTTCAGCCTGGGTGACAAAGCGAGACTCTGTCTCAAACAAATGAACAAACAAACAAACAAACTTGATTATAATAGGGCTACTTTTTTAGTTTTTCCCTATTCTTCTATCAACATTTTGCCCCTTAAATTATGTTTGTCATTGTTAAATATTATGCCTAAGCAAGTGCTAAAATAGATCCTTCCAGTGAGTTTCTAGCTATAGACTCTTTCCAGCCACAGCACATGTCGGGCATTGTAGCCATCCCATTTGTTTATGTAAACATCAGATGAAGTGGGGGGAAGGATGGGGTCAGGGAGGCAGGTAGAGGAGGAAGAATGGTTGGCAGGAGAAGCCTCCTGGCATCACAGCAACTACAAGAACTGATTTATCTTGAGTGCTAAGCATCTGCCATGCATTTTCTCATGCAATCTTTAGAACTGCGCTGGTAAGTCTGTTTCTATTGCTGATTTGGATGTGGAGAAATTGAGGCTTAGTGATGTTCTCCTGGTTACACAGCCAATAGGTATAGGGATTTAAATTCAGACCCATCTAACTGCATAGCTTGAATGCTTAATCATCTTGTTAAATTGCTTTTACACTTTTATGAGTTGGGTGAAAATATATTTAATGATTGACATTTACTAAAAATCCAATATGCCCTTGAATACATTTATATTTTATCAATTACACATTGAAAGACATGTGGAAAATAGCAGAACTCTCATTGAGAAGTGAGGTCTAATTGCCCTCCGCTTGAATCACAGGCTGGTCCTGTGAGTGTTTTGAGCAATAAAATGACACTGTGTGGTTTCCAAGGCTAGGGCATAAGAAGCCTTGCTGCCTCTATCTGGCTTTTAAAAATACTCCTTTTTTGGGTGCTGTCTTTTGCAACCTAGCCACTTCGAGAAGCCCCATGTACATAGAAATTCCACATATAGGTGTTGTGGTTGACAGCCTCATCTGAGCTTCCCACCAAGAGCCAAGAATAGGCAGTTGTATGAGCATGACATCTTGAATGTTCCAGCCCAGCCAAGTCCCAGATGACTGTTGCCATCCTAGCACTTCCGCCAGTACCGAGTGGAGCAGTGGAACCACCAATCTACCCGCAGAATTAGGAGAGAAGAATACATTTTTTTTGGCTTCTCATGGGTGGGGGGGGGGGGTTGTTACACGGTAATAGATACCTGAAACATGCATCTATGTGTGATAATATGCTGTATGTAGTCTGCACACAGTGAATGACTGTGCTCATAGTGATTCAAGGATCTCTGGCAATAACTCTGCAGTCCCATGAGGTCTGAGGCCCACTGTTTGGGACCAGAGAAGAGGTTCATGGGAAGCCTCCTATAGTGATGCATATCATGCATATTGGCAACATCATAATTCATCTGAGTCCCAGACGGTATTCTCAATTGTCCCAGATGGTGTTCTCAATTGTCTCATAGCGGATGGAAACTTTCTGTGGGGTGCCATGGAAAGTTGAGTTAAAATGCACACACACGCACCCACAATTTAGATGATCTCAAATGAACAATATGTATCTGGGTGACATTTGAAAGAAGCAGCCATTTGGATTTCTCTCTTCCAAAGACAAAATACAGGCTAAATGATGCATCAGTAAGCGCTTTTACCAGGCATTCTTAATAGCCTTGGTTTATATGCCTATAATTCTAACATGGAATTTCAGAATGCAATAAACAAAGAACAAAGTGCAACCATTTTACGATATTATTAAAATAGTGCATATAATTGTTGTCTAGTAATCAGAATATTTTAAAAGATGCTTGATTATAATGGGTGCTACGTTCTAAATATTTCTCTTAACATTGATTCATCTATATAGGAAGTTTGTTGTTGTTGTTGTTGTTGTTGTTTATTTGAGATGGAGTTTGGCTCTTTTTGCCCAGGCTGGCGTGCAATGGCATGATCTCGGCTCACTGCAACCTCTGCCTCCTGGGTTCAAGTGATTCTCCTGCCTCAGCCTCCCGAGTAGCTGGGATTATAGGTGCCCATCACCATGCCTGGCTAATTTTTATATTTTTAGTAGAGATGGGGTTTCACCATGTTGGCCAGGCTGGTCTCAAGCTCCTGACCTCGGGTGATCTGCCCGCCTTGGCCTCCCAAAGTGCTGGCATTACAGGTGTGAGCCACTGTGTCCAGCCTAGATAAGAAGTTTAAAAATTATTCTTTTACAAACATGATCTCAGTTTTTAAGCTTTGGTTATGTCCTTTTGGTTATGATAGTTCCTGTTTATTGTGCACCATGTGCCCTACATCACAGTGAACCTTTCCATAGCCCCGCAAGGTAGTTATGACCATCCCCCTTATAGATGGAGAAACTGAGGCTTAGAGAGCTTAAATCTCTTGCTCAAGGTTGCTTGGTTAATAACTGCAGAGCCAGGATTTGAACCACAGTCTAGCTGACACCAGAGTTATGGACTCAAGCCGTCTTCTATTACTGCACCTCACATTGCCCTTCTAAAGAGCTTATGATTCAAAAGGCAATCTGTAATAAAGAGCCAGACTAGAATTGAGGGTTTAAAAGCACTGCCTGCCCTTTCAGGTATAAAACATTTTGTTAGAAGCAATAACAGCACAATTACAGCAAATGTCTCCACCCTCACTGTCGGCTACTGCACACAGGTCTAGGTTACAAGTTCAAAATTTCACTGATTATTGACGCATAATTGACTTCATGTGGATGATAAATGTATTACTGATTGATTATCATGACTTGGTCATATTTGAAATGTCAAAGTAGAAAATGGAATTGTCATATTATCGCATGTTCTCATTCAAGCACCAGATAAATATTACAAATGGTGATTTTCCACTGAGTACTGTATAAAGAATTTATGGAATATTAATAATACTGTTATCCACAACCTTCATGCTTGGTGGATGACCCCAAACTGAAATCATGTTTGACTCTGGAGGAATAAACCTTAAGAATGATCTGCTTCAAACCACTTCTCTGCTGCCTACAGTTTTATAAGGTAAGTATTCCTAAGGACAATACTTGCCTCCCTTAGAGAGAATTGGACATTTACGACTTGCCTGATTTTTTTTTTTTTTTTGCTTCATCCTTTTACAACTCTCCACATGTTATGCCAGTCAAGGTATCTTCTGAGGTGAAATCACATCTTCAAAGAGAAGCAAGTGGTTGCTCCAAGACAGTTTAGGCTCAGTCCCCAATCCTAAACCCAGTGAAGACACCGACAGCTTTCAAAAATGCTGCTGTCAACCATCTGAAGAAATCCAACATGAGTTTCCCTTTTCCTGACTGGTCTAACCTCTCTGCTTTCACCAGGGCACTGGGGACTTCTTTCCACAGACCTTGTTAAGTAGAGTCTGGGAGGAAAAGCCCGGAGATAAGAGCCTGGAAGAAGAGGTGTAAGCTTGTGAGATGCAGGCCTCTGCTCTGGGCCCTTGAAAGTATTAAAGAGTTCTTCAGATTCCTAAGTGCATGAAGCATTGCCTGTGGACCGAATAAACCACACTTTTTAGAGACAGGGTCACTCTCTCTCTGTCACCCAGACTGGAGTCCAATAGTGCAGTCTTGGCTCACTGCAGCCTCAAATTCCTAGGCTTAAGGAATCCTTTTGCCTCAGCCTCCCAAGTAGCTGGGGCTACCAGCATGTGACACTGGCCAACCTTAAAACATTTTTTGGAGAGAGAAGTTGCCCGGGCTGGTCTTGAACTCTGGGCCTCAAGGGATCCTCCCACCTCAGCCTCCCAAAGTGTTAGGATTACAGGTATCAACCACTGCACCCAGCCTCACACAATTTAACTACTTTTTAGATATATGTAGAAGGTAGATACTGCTGTTTAATACAACTTATTTTAAGATCACATTGAATTTATAATACCTTTCAACAATATATATTTTTAAATAGATAATAATTGTACAAGTGTAACAGGGGGTGCATGGAATTTTTTTTTTCTTTCTCAAATTAGCTGGAGCTATAGACTGGGCCAGGAACTGTTTGTTCAAGTATGTTGCTCTGGAGAGCTAGGAGGACAGCCAGGAGAATGTAGTTCCCCCTACCAAACCCTGCTAGTTGATGTGGCAGTTGAGGAAAACTTATGATCTACTGTTTTTGTGATTCTTCTGGGTATACTAAATGTACAAGTTCCTTAAGCACTCCAGGTCTGCTCTAGGACTCAGCATAATCATTCTTTCATCCTTCCTGGGTACTGTTACCCTTAGGTCTCCATGGCTAGAACCTAAATATTTTTCAAATCTCCATTTCATTGTATGCCCTGTGGATGGTAGGTGCTCAATAAATGCTGGTTAATGCTGAAGAAGCTGCTTTGCTCTAAACACACCTCTTACCAAATCATCACTGTTAATCACGTTCATATTCAGGGTGTTATCTCTGAAGCGAATGAAGCATCCCCGGGTCAGAGAGAAAAGGAAATCAATGCTTTATAAATGTCATTGAAAATGTGTCTTTTCTGCTCCTCCTTGTTATTCAGAAAAGAAACAAAATGTGTTCTAATTTGAATTAGCCACCTGGCTTTTAGAAGTGGCTTCTTACAGAACTTGATTTAAATGTCTGGTATCTGTTTTTCTTTCTTGTACTGCACATCGTTATGTTTGGAGTGGAAACGCCAGAAGGGCATGGATACTTTTTGACTCCTAAATATGTAGTAAATATGAACCCCAGGATAATTCAGTGTTTTACAAGCCACCATGTTCTCTCTTCCTTTGTGTTCTGTACCTAATGTTTCTTTAGTTAGTAGTACCAAGGCTCAATTCGTTTCGTAGTGAAGCCATATGATGGATAACTCAGTTTTGGTTGGGTAACCTATGAGCACAATGGGCATCTGTAATCTTGCTTTTATGGAAAATGCCAAACAGCTGTCTTTGTGACTGAACCTACTTGGAGCTAGTACAATTCTTGCCAGACTCCAAAATGCCTGCTGGGTCAATGTGTAATTAGTATACAAATTTCATGCAATGTAATGTGGACCAATTGCTCAAACACTAATGAACTTCAGCATCCCCCAGTGACCTTGTTAAAATGCAGACTTGAGCCCCACCCTCCTACCTTATAATCCACTGAATTAGGAGTGGAGCACAGGAGCCTACATTTTTACCAGCCACTCTAGATGATTCTGATGCCTGTGTTCTGGTGTACAGAATTGCAGGTGTGGCAGGGAAGATGGGAACTGGTGCTTTGAACATGATTAGGATGTAGATAGGGAGGGGGAGGGCATTCAAGAGTGGAGGTAGGGCTGGGCACAATGGCCCACACCTGTAATCCCCTCCTGGCCTCAAGTGATCCACCTGCTTCAGCCTCCCAAAGTTCTGGGGTTTCAGGCGTGCGCCACCGTGCCCATCCAGGAGTTCAAAACCAGCCTGGCCAACATGGTGAAACCCCGTCTCTACTAAAAATACAAAAAATCAGCTGGGCGTGGTGGCGCGTATCTGTGGTCCCAGCTACTTGGGACTAGTATTGAGGCACGAGAATAGCTTGAACCAGGAGGCAGAGGTTGCAGAGAGCTGAGATTGTGCCACTGCACTCTATCCTGGGCGACAGAGTAAGATTCTGTCTCCAAAAAAAAGAGTGGAGGTGGAATACATGAGCGGAAGGAAGTACGCAGGAGACTGAGTTTGAGATAGTAAAGTGTGGAGTGAGAATTGTGTGCACTGAGCTCTGACAGACCTGCTTCACTCATGAGTCTCCCTGATTTGCCATTGGCAACCTTTAAGACTTGGACAGGTTATTTCACCTCGATGCCATCTCTAACATGGGCATAATAATGGCATCTACCTGTGAGGGTTGGTGTGAGAATTAAATGAAAATATGCACATATGCACTTAATGTGCTCAGCGTCTGTCAAGGCCTTAGTAAACATTAGCTTTTATTATACATACGTAAGAAAAACTGTATTTAAAATTTCTTTTTCTCCCTGTAGTTGTAGAATTTATATTTTGAAAACTTTCTTTCTTTCTTTCTTTTTTTTTTTTTTTGTTCTAATGATCACTGAGTCACATGGAGATGTAGGAAGTACCTAGAGTTTGGTGAAAGGTAACAGAATTCTATGGGCACGTCTTAGAGTATGTGTTCTCCCTCCAGATAAGACAGTTTCTGAAAGTTCCCAGTTTTACATATTCTGAAAAGAGAGTCAGGGAAGAGCAGAGAAGGGCAGTGGGCCGCAAGCGGGATTCCAAGTTCTGGCTTTGCCACTTGCCTGCTATGCAATTTTGGGTAACTTAGTCAAGACTCCTCTCTGTGCTTCAGTTTCTTTCTTGCTAAATCGAGAGGGTTCTAAGGGCTTGGCAGTACAGAGCGTTGCTTGGGCTTTTGAGGAGAATATGGGTATGAATATGTGGATGGAGTGGTGGCTCTGGGGCAGGATCTCCCATGCTTGAATGTTGCTAACTGTG
The DNA here is from genome assembly GCF_024542745.1 of Macaca thibetana thibetana. Taxonomy (NCBI): domain Eukaryota; kingdom Metazoa; phylum Chordata; class Mammalia; order Primates; family Cercopithecidae; genus Macaca; species Macaca thibetana. Next base: position 38,132,922 of record NC_065588.1, on the reverse strand, counting down.
CAATTGTGGCCAGTTGCTTCACCTTTTTCCACCTCAGTTTCTTTATCTGTAAAGTGGGAATAATTATGATCAGACCTACCTACCTCGTTTGACGATTTATCCGTTGATGGACACTTAGGTTGATTCCATATCTTAGATGTTGTGACTAGTGCTGCAATGAGTATATAACAGTTAATACACACACAGTGTTTAAAACAGTGCCTGGGCACAGAGTGCTCTGCAAATGTCAGCTTAATATTATTTTATTGATGTATTGTCAATTTGGAAGCAAAATATTATGTTTAGAAAAAAATCCTTTTTACCGTGAAGATTTAGGTTAGTCTCAAATCTTCAACCAAGGACATCCCTTATCCTTTATTATTTCCCAGGCTTTCTTTGATTTCTGAGTTTCTCCTCGCTGTCATTCCATAATTCTGGTACATTTATGGAGTGCCTAATGCATGCCAGTGAATTGCTCCTGTGGCACCATCATGGTGAAACTTCACCACACCCCAGCAAGTGTGCACCTGACATTCCCGGTGAGGAAAATTGCTGAGGATCACATATCCAGTAAGTGGCAGTGACTGCTCCAAAGCACATACTCTTCAACTATGTTTTATCTTTTATTTTCAGCTCACTCTTTTCTTTCTTTTTTTGTTTGTGAGAATTTATGGAGTATATGAGAAGATGTGTTACATGCTTATGATACATAGAGATCAAATCAGAATGTTCAGGGTATTTCTCACCCTAGTGCAATACAGTTTTGTGAAGTATCGTCATCCTACTCTGCTGTCAAATACTGAATTGATTCTTTTCATTTTACTATATATTCATACCCTTTAAACCACTTCGCTTTCTTCTGCCCTCTCCTTTCCCCTGCCCCTCTGCTGGCCCTTCCCAGTCTCTGTTATCTGTATTGCCACTCTCTACGTCCATGAGATCAACCTTTTGGCTTCAACATGTAAGTAAAACATATGATATTTGTCTTTTGTACCTGGCTTATTGTGCTTAAGATAATGACCTCAAGTTCCATCCATGTTGCTACAAATGACATGATTTCATTTTTTTTATGGCCAAATAGTATTCCATTGTGTATATATACCATATTTTCTTTGTCCATTCATCTACTGATGGACGCAAGTTGATTCTCCGTTCTAGATATTGTGAATAGTGTTGTGATAAACATGTAAGTGCTGGTATCCCTTTGACATATTGTTTTTTTTCCTTTGGGTAGATACTCAGTAGTGGGATTGCAGGATCAAATGCATACTATTGTTCATTCCACCTCCCCTCCCTACCTTACACTTCCCTGCTTTTCAAACTCTGTTCTTTCTGTGACCCATACCCATCCATCTCAGCTTTGACCCTTTTGGAGTAGCACTTACTTCCTCTCCTGCTCATTTGGCCTTGGACCTCCTGTTATTCTCTAAATGTCTCATCCATGTATATGTCTCACTACCTGAGAGACTGTAAATTCCTTGAAGACAGGGCCATGAGATCTCTCAACAGGACAGTTTTATGTCAGGGATAGAGTGGCAATTTTTTGATAAATTAAATGTATTATGCATGTGTATTAGTTTCTGGGGCTGCCATAACAAAATACCACAGACTGGGTGGGTTAAACGACAGAAATTTATTTTCTCACAGTTCTGGTGGCCAGAAGTTCAAGACCAAGGTGTCAGCAGGTCTGGTTTCTCCTGAGGCCTCTCTCCTTGGCTTGCAGATGGCCACCTTCTCACTGTGTCCTCACGTGGTCTTTGTGCACCACATTCCTGGTGTCTCTGTGTTTCCAAATTTCCTCTTCTTATAAGGTCACCAGCCAGATTGGGTTAGGACCCACCCTAATGGCCTCACCTTAACTTAATCACAATATGACTTAATCATTTTAACTGAATCAGAATGTGACTATATTTGGAGATAGATTTGGGGCCTTAGAGGCCTTTAAGTGAAGGGCTCTATCTCCAAATACAGTCACATTCTGAGGTACTGGGAGTTAGAGCTTCAACATGTGAATTATAGAGACAAGGCTGACACAGTTGACCTCATAGCAGAATGTGTCTTTAAAATAACTCACAATTGTACTGAATATGAAGTGCTGATCAAAAGTTAGAACGTCCTATAAATATATGATCTCGTATATAGAGGGATTTAATAAAAATTGATTTCAGAGTTCGCTAGGTTTGATTACAGTAATCTCCAGGTGTCCAACAGGTAAGCCGATGATGGCTATGTGGTCTGTCTAATCACAAGTCATGACCCATTTGAGATTTTAAAATAACATTTATTTTACCCAATTAGTTAGCACATATGTGGAAGAGGCCTAACCACCCACCCACTTCTACTCCCTCCAGGTGTCACATCAGCAGGTGTGAATCAAATTAGCAATTTATGAAGGAAGCGGAATGTAATCAGTTACACAGTTTTCAGCTGTTCAAATTTAATCCGCTAAATTACATCATGACACAGACCCGTCATGAAGCACTGAAAATAAAACGAAAAAAGCATGAATAAGGGCCTTTCCCTGGGAAATGCTATTATGAGAGAGGTCTTCTGAGTCCTCCAGACCTGAGTGAGGCCTGGCTCTGTCACTTAGTAGTTTCTGAACTTGACCAAGGCTCAGTCTCCTCACCTGGGAAATGGGAATAATAATGATCACTGCACACACAGGTTTTGAGAATTAAATGAGATGTTGAAAGGAAAAAATAATCTTCTGGTATGTGAACAGCATGAGAGTAAGGACTTTGTTTCTTCCCTTCATTGCTTTATCTCCAGTGTTTAGAGCAATGACAGAAAATAGTAGGTGCTCACTAAATATTTATTGAATGAATTAATGAATAAATAAAAGAAAAGAACTTCCACAGAGCAATAGTGATAGCTTTCATGAACATAAGGCAGAGGTTCTCAAGTCTGGCTGCACATTAAAAGTGGGGAGCTTTTAAAAAAATGCCAACGCCATGGCCCCTAACCTACAGAGTCTCATTTATTGGTTTGCGTTCAGCCTTTAGCATTGGGATTTTTTTTTTCCCCACAGCACATACCATCTTCTAATACCAGTGGCTAATACCATCTCAGCACTTCCCCTAAAATTCGAGCCCCCTGAGGAGGAACGATAGAGCTATCCCATCTCTCCATGGATAGGATCGCGCTGCTGCTTTGATGGATAAAGTGAGAGCGAGGTGCTGTGGGGACTGGCAGGCTTTGGGGTGTTCTGTGTTGCCAAGGCAGCGCCTCGCTTGAGCCGAGGAAGGGCCTCTGAAGGGGAAAGCGAAGCTGCTCCACCACCCCAAGGATGCGTGCCGCTGCACTCTTGACAGGCAGAAGACAGGGAAGTGAATGTTTTAGTATTTTATAAATCATTTGAAGGAAATTATGTTTTATTTATGTTCATTTTTGAATGTATTTGAATTTTTATTATAGATATTTTTCAAAGATGTAAGCATTCCAGGCAATCCTGGGGGGACAGGCACCTCAAAAGGATGTGGCAGGGGCCGGCCTGATTGGCTGAGGGGGCAGACATTATTCATATTTTAAAGAGGAGTCTGAAGCTGGCTTTCAAAGGGGCCAAATCGGAATGAAACTCAAAAGTTTTAAATCGTGACTGTGAAGTACTTGGATTTGAAAGGAAGAGTTAGTATTAAGGAATCACAGTGCCGCCTGAGTGAAGTGGAGAGAAATCCAGACTGAGAAAGAAGGAGGAATTAGGGATGAATCTTAATGAAAAGGGTTGATTCTTTGTGTGGGCCAGGTCCCCAGCTACTTCTTCAAAATTCCCTTTCTCTGGTATAATTGAGCTTGCAATTATATATCTGCAAAAACAATAATGTAAGATGGTCCCTGGAATGCAGCTCAGGGGCACCAATTCTTTCACCTGCCTTCATTACCAGTGCACATCATGAAAGCTACTTCCCCAGGGGGATTAATTGTGTGGCTACAGGCACCAATCAATGAAATGGGTCAGAATGATTGTACTGTGTCTGTTACCACGAGGTTCATGTCCATCGGAGATATGACTGGTGTCCCCCTCCTGCTTGAACAGCAGAGGACTTCGATGCTGTTGGAACCAAAGTGAAAATGGACACACAGACATTTTTCTTGTGATTTTGCTTCTACAAATAGGTATTTGCTCAGTTTTTGCAAGAATGTTGAATTTATGGACATAAATGTTCATGACAGTATGAAGTTAGTCATGGTATGTTAAAAGTATGTTCTCAATACATGAGGAATGGCAAATGCAGATAAGGTGCATTTCTTCTCCACCATACCACCGAAACAGGACATAGGAAAACATTTCAGGGTAGAAAGATGCATGCCAGTGCTGGGTGCTGGTACATTTCTTATACTGAATTTCATAGTTCTCCTTATCATGTGATAGTATGTGATAATGCTAAAAAGATTAGTCCAGAAAGTAAATAATGCCTTTGGGATGGAAAAACAAGAGTCAAATAAAAACACTTTTATTGGAGAAAACCATAAATTAAAAGGTTTTAAAGGGCATTTTGAATAACAATATTAGCTGACATTTATTGATGACTAAGATGTAATACCATGCCTAGAACCTGGTGTTTATGCACCGGTTAATTCAACCCATATTTATTGAGTTATTAAAGTGTGCCAGGCACTAGTGTGGGCCATGAAGGTTAACAAGCTGGACCTGTATATCCATTCACACAACTTGTCAAAGTGCGTGCCTGCTAGCTGTGGTTCACAGCTGAGGAATCGAAAGCTCACAGCCACTGTGTCAGAGGTTCTCAACTCTGCTCTAGTGGTAGAATCATGGGGTGGGGGTGGAGGGCCGTTCTGCTTTGGAAAAATACTGATGTCCAGGCCCTACCTGAGACTGATTAAATCAGAATCACTAAATATGGGGCTAGGAATCAGTATATTCTCTTGAAGTTCCCTCAGGGCTTCTGATGTGCATCTGGGGTTAATAGGAACACACTGCAAGGTTGCATGGGTCTGCTTAGGGATGGAACCTAAGTCATGAAGTCAGGTGGGTGCAGCACATTAAGAATGAGTAAACTCAGCCTCTGTGCTAGGTGTCACATTTTCGAAAGCTGGTTGTTATCAGCAGGAATATGCTCCCAGGGACTCACTGTTTCTCAGCACAATTCTGCTTTAGGCCCCTCTGTTTCTTGAAAAGTCTTGTCAAGGTAAGACAAATATGTGGTCCTCTGAAGGCTTTTCACTTAATAGACTACTACCCACCATGTAGCATGTGTGCTTTGTAATTTCACTTAAGATGTTTGTTATATTTATTATAGTAATAGGAGTGGCAGAGAGAGTGTGGAGAGAGATAGAAGGTGCCGCTGAAGCCTCCTTTGGTCCTCTTGGAGGATAGCAGGTTATCGCTTTGTTTTCAAATAATGCAGTTGGTAATAAGTTTTTGGATGTATGTGAGCTGTAAATCGTTCTGAAAATTGAACTGAAGATACAATATCGTAAATCTCTTCCTTGGTGGTAGAATATTTATGGGGAGAGCAATATAATCAGTTATGTGGCTGTGCTATGTCTGCCATCGGACTGAAGGGGACCCTGTTCCATAATCTATTGCCTATTAGAAAATTCCTGTGGGTGAGCGTGTGTGTGTGTGTGTGTGTGTGTGTGTGTGTAGGTTGGAGGACTCTTTTAAATGAGGATAATCAGATATTTCCTTATTAAAATTAATAGGGAATGCATTAGTGGAGCAGGTAGGGATGCTGGGGCAGCATGGTGCTGGCAGGGCAAGGAGACGCAAGACCCTTTACCCTCCCGGGCAGCCTCCTCCTCGCCTGGATGCTATGTAATTTGGTTCTTGAAATCAATGCTTGTTTGTTTTGGGACCTCACTATCCTAAGAAAATGCACATTTCATTAGACTTGTTTTGAAACTCATGATCATCACTGTAAATACCTCTGTGTGGACAGCAATGAATTAAAACCAAAAGAAGTAGTGAAGTCATGGCAAGCTGTGAGAAGTGAAGATGCAGGCAGCGGTAGACAACATTGTCATGATTTTTCTTTTGGATGATGACAATTATTTAAAAGGAAGAAAATCTACAATAACTACTTAATGGCTTTCAAACTTTTTTCCTTTGGTTTGTAGGGAAACACTTTTTCTAAAAACAAAATCTGACTTACGGCCCCATTGTATAAAACAGATCAAAGGTTGAAGTTGGGGAAGTGACTCAAATCTTTGTCTACTTAGCCTCTCTCATATCATCTCTCTCCAACACCCCGGATGCACCCCACCCAAGGGTGTGCTGGTCATAGTTCTTTGTAATTGTTGACCTAGTCCAGCTCTCCTCTTTCAGAGATGAAGAAACCACATCCAGAAAACATCAACTTTCAGAGAGAAGACAGGGACAAGGATTCTTAAATCCATTCTTGTGCTGCTCCTACTGACACAGAAGAATGTGTGGCTGCTTTTGGGTGAGATAACTCATTTGTTAAAGTAGTATGATTGTTCTCACCTCCTTAAAGTCTTTTCTTAAACTTGACCTTCCTTCCTTCCTTCCTTCCTTCCTTCCTTCCTTCCTTCCTTCCTTCCTTCCTTCCTTCCTTCCTTCCTCCCTCCCTTCCTCCCTCCCTCCCTCCCTCCCTCCCTCCCTCCCTCCCTCTCTCTCTCTCTCTTTCCTTTTTTTTTTTCAGAGTTTCGCTCTTGTCACCCAGGCTGGAGTACAATGGCGTAATCTTGGCTCACTGCAACCTCTGCCTCCTGGGTTCAAGCAATTCTCCTGCCTCAGCCTCCCAAGTAGCTGGGATTATAGGCGTGCACCACCATGCCCAGCTAATTTTGTATTTTTAGTAGAAACGGGGTTTCTCCATGTTGGTCAGGCTGGTCTCAAACTCCTGACCTCAGGTGACCCGCCCACCTCACCTCGGCCTCCCAAAGTGGAGATTACAGGCGTGAGCCACCGTGCCTGGCTTTTTTTTTTTTTGAGAGAGGGTCTTGCTCTGTTGCCTAGGCTGGAGTGCAGTGGCACAATCATGACTCACTACAACCTCCACCTCCTGGGCTTCAAGTGATCCACCTCAGCCTCTGAGTGACTGGGAGTACAGGTGTGTGTGCCCCCACACCCGGCTAATTTTTTGTACAGATGGAGTTTTGCCCTGTTTTTCAGGCTGATCTTGAACTCCTGGACTCAAGCAATCTACCCATCTTGGCCTTCCAAAGTGCTGGGATTACAGGCATGAGCCACCATGCATGGCCAAACTTCACATTCTTATTAATAATAAACTTTACTCTGGTTACCTCGTTTAAAATTACAACCCTCCCCATGGTTCCCTATACTTCCTAAAATGTTCTCTATATTTTTTCAGAGTATTTATCACCTCTTTACATATGATACCATTTATATTATTTATTTTTGTTTGTTGTCTGAACCTTCACCCACTCACCCCAACTACAATCTAAGCTTCATGAGAGCAAGGAATATTTTTAAAAAATCTATTTTGTCACTGATGTATCCGTAGTATCTAGAACAGTGTCTGACACATAGTAGATGCTCAGTACATATTTGCTGAATACATAAATGTTATGAGCAATAATTATAAGCTAATGAGATGGTCTTCATAAGTTATCCATGACCACCTCACTCATACTATGTATTAGGTTTTACAGGGACACAGAAAAGTCTCCGCAAATCTAATTAGCTCAACCATAGTCTCCCTTCAAGAGAAAAGTAATGGCCTTCTGAATCAACACTTCTCTAGGGAAGCCCTGTAAATTTTGCCTTCAGTAGCCTCTGCCTATTGGGAAGATGAAAACAGGTGTAACAGGACTACGCCAGGGGTACTTAATTCAGGGATTGCATGAACTTGGAGGAGACAAAAACCCTACATCTTTATTTTCATTAACTTCTAGCTGAAATTTAGCATTTTCTTCAACTATAAATATAGGCAACAAACCCCAAGAAACTTTGTTGGCTGTAAAAATCATGGGTTTTTTTCCCCATGTTACATTATTGGTTTTGCAGATATATAAAAATAGTATTTTCATTTATTTCCACTTCAAAATTATGGTCATTACTATACCTGTGTGTGTGTGTGTGTGTGTGTGTGTGTGTATATATATATAATTTATTAGTTAATGCAAAAATAATCACATATATTGCTTCCAATTGGGTTTGGCCCACAGGACAAGATCAGAGGACATGAGAGAGAGGTCAGGGTCTTGATTCCTCTGGCTTCCCTCCTGTGTGGCTGGAGGTCAGCAGAGACTATACTTGTTGCTGAAGGCCATTGCTCCTGTCAGGGCCTCTCTCCACAGCTCTTTTGGGCCCCTGTGGGTCTGGGGCTGTGATATGGTTTCACTGTGTCCCCACCCAAATTTCACCTTGAACTGTAGTTCCCATAATTCCCACATGTCGTGGGAGGGACCTGGTGGGAGGTAATTGAATCATGGGGACCATTACCCCCATGCTGCTGCGCTCATGATAATGAGTGAGTTCTTATGAGATCTGATGGTTTTATAAAGGACTTTTCCCTCTTTGCTAGGTACTTCTCCTTCCTGCCATCATGTGAAGAAGAACATGTTTGCTTCCCCTTCCACCACAATTGTAAGTTTCCTGAGGCCTCCTAGCCATGCAGAACTGTGAGTCAGTTAAACCTTTATAAATTACCCAGTCTCTGGCAGTTCTTTATAGCAGCATGAAAATGGACTAAGACAGGAGGTAATAATTCTCTGTTCTTGCTGAATCTGTGATCCTTCACCATTTTTGTTTGTTTCTCTTAATCTGCCTCCATAAATTTTTAAGTAGTTATTTCATGAAATGCTCTTTAATCATCCCTTTTGAATGTGCTCTGTTTCCTGCCAAGACCCTGACTGATACACTTCCAAACTAGATCCAGTTCCTCTCTTCTTTAAATCCCCCCCTTCTTTGGGCACTTCCTGTAGTGTAGGATTTCCCTATTAGACAAAAGACATCTCTTGAGCACTTATCATCTGTCAATCAGTCACTATTCTGGATGCTAGGGAATACAGTGATGGACAAGACAGATGAAGCCTTTATCACCTTGAACTAGAACAATGAGCATTTAGTAAGTAAGTGCTTACCATGTGCCAGGTGCTTTAAAAAGTCCTTTTTAAATGTTGGAAGTCATTTAATCCAGACAAGAACCGTGCGGTATATTTGTCAAATAAGGAAAAAGAACTATGGAGAGAGTAAGTAATTTGCGGGAGGTCACACAGCCAAGAAACAGCAGAGCTGTAATTCTAACCCAGGAGGCCTGACTCCAAATCTCATGCTCTTAACCACATCACTTTATTGTCTCTTACTAGCTTAGCATCCTTTTCAATAACCACCACATTGCCAATGCTCAGCAAATATTTATTGTACTGATTTGAGTGAATAGTCCCTTTAGGAAAGGAAGATAGCAATGGGATTATGCTTTTGGTAGTTTCAGCAAAATTTTTATTTCAGCAGCTTTCAAGAAGAGTTTGGTTTTCTTTTGTTTTATTTTCAAGTGTTTATCTGCAGTAGCAGGTGGTAAGAAAAAGATTCTCTTCCCCATTTAGCTGAGTAAATATCGAGTCATGTGGCTGGATCTTCATCCCAGCACAATTGTGTGCTCTCACCCTGGGCAGGAGGCAGCCTCATGACACAACAATGCCCAGTGGGCAGTAGTTGTAGCAAATGTTTAGTTACAACAGCATAGCACCCAACTTGTAATCATTAATATGAACCCATGCAAGAGTTCACTGCAGCTGTGACTTCTTTTCCTGGTGATTCATTCTGTTTGAAATATAATGTACTCAAAAAGCAGCAAAAACTGTAGCTAAAAATCACTGTAATGGTGTTCATGAAAGCTATTGCTAATTTACGGTCCAATTAAAACTAGAAATCCAATTATTGCTGAATAACATAATTGCAAGAAAGTAACTTGAATTGCACATATGTCAGTAATTAAGGAGGAAGCTTTAATAACAAAATCTATTTGTACTATTACAAGGAGGGGCCAAAGAGGCTGAAGATTGGCTCCAGGGTGGGTCAGTGCAAGGAATACCCCAGCAGTTGGGTGCTTACAGTAGGCTCCGAATTTTGTCAACATGGTTTGCTTTTACAGCCTAGCTCATGGGATCCTGGCAAGATAAATGCAGAATTTAAGAGCAGGATAAGGTTGATCTCTGAATCACATCCTATGAAGCATCAAATACACCATGAGCCCTGAAAAGTTAAATATTAGAAGGTATTATTTGTTAAACACTTGAGATGCTGTAGAAAGCAGTTGGCAAAATAAATGTCAAATATTGTACCTTTACAGTTCAAACTCTGATTTTGACCTTGCGGTTAACTTTACTGCATTGATGTTACTTCCAGTGGAGTGGCCAGGTTGGTGACAGTCTGGGTTTGGAGAGACAGAAACTGGGCCTATCCAGTGTGTCAGCTATTAAGAAAGCTGCCTTGGGTTTTGGCAAGGTCTTGCTGCCCAGCAAATGATGTAGTGGTCTGCGGGTCTGCAGGGGGGCTAGCAGCATCTCTTGCAGAACCCCAGGCAGGTGATTCATTTATTGCAGAGGCAATCAGGTAATGTGAACTCTTACTGAAATATAGTAGGGCTGCAGTTCTCAGAATGCGTGTGTCAGAGTCTCCTAGAGGGCTTGTTACATATATACAGATGCTGGGCCTGACCACCTCAGAGTTTCTGAGTCAGTAGGTCTGGATTAGGGTGAGGGTCTGAGATCTGCATTTTTAATACGTTCCCAGGTGATGCTGATGATGCTTGCTGGTTTTGGGACTACACTTTTTTGAGAACCGCTGTGGTAGGATAGATGAGAGCTGGGTCCAGTGAGGAGGAGCTAGAGTTAGGAGTGTGAAAAGTTTGTTGGAGGGTAAAAGCTGTGTGGAGGGGAAAGTTGGAATCAGAAGCCGGGCTGGGCATGGTGGTTTATGGCTGTAATCCCAGCATTTTGAGAGGCTGAGGCGGGAGGATCACTTGAGCCCAGGAGTTCTAGACCAGCCTGGGCAACACGGGAAAACCCTCTCTCTACTAAAAATACAAAAATTAGCCAGAGTTGGTAATGCATCCCTGTAGTTCCAGCTACCTGGAAGGCTGAGGTGGGAGGATCACGGAGGGCAGCTGATTTGGGAGGGGCAAATTAGCTGGAAAAGGTTAGGAAAGGGGTCAGAGGCTTTGCTAATCAGATTGGGGTTTAGAGTATGGCTCCAGCCCCACTGAGCATCAGGTATATGAAACAGATAAGCAACTGCATACAGCTTAAAAGTAGTAGTAATAATGGGCACCATTTATTGAGGTCCTACTATGTGCCAGGTGTTTTAGTTAACTTTAATTTTTGAAGTAGATCTGTGAGGAAGGTGATATCATCCCATTTTACTGAGAAAGAAACAAGAGCTCTGAGAATTTACATGTTATCCTGTTGCAACTTCAACTGTGTCTGATCCCAAAGCCTGAGTCCACCCAGGAATGAGCGAAGGTGATATAGGGAGGGGCTGTGGCTCAGATAACTGTGAGCAGCAAAATGTTTTCAGAAGGATCTGGCGAGGCAGAGACTTCTAACATCGTATGTGTTCCTGTCAGGATTGGCTCAGGACCTGGGCAGAGGTGAGTTTTCTGGTAAAGCCCTTACTCGATACCTCTGCTGAGTGTGTGGGGAAGTAGGAACCAAGAGTTACAGCCATTTCCTTATAAATCACAATCCCTAAATGGGAGGCAAACATTTAGTCTTAATCATAAAGAGGTAAGATACTTATATTAGTTTCTCATGGCTGCCATAACAAATTAAAGAAAACTGGGTGGCCTGAAACAACAGCAATGTATTCTCTCAAAGTTCTGGAGGACAGAAGTCTTGGATCAAGGTGTTGGCAGGACCATACTTCCTCTGGAGCCTGTAAAGGAGAATCCATTTTTGCCTTTTCATCTTCCAGTGGCCTCAGGCATTCACTGGCTTCCTTGACGTAAGGCTACATCACTCCAGCCTCTGCCTCCATCTTCTTGTTACCTTTCCTCTATGTGTTTTCTCCTTCTTTGTCTCTTATAAGGACACTTGTCATTGGGTTTAGGATCTACCTGGGTAATCTAGTTAGATCTTATCTCAAGACTCTTAATTACATCTTCACTTTTTTTCCAAATAAGGTCACATTCACAGATTCTAGGGGTTTGGATGTCTTTTTGAAGGTCGTTATCCAAACTACTACAATCCTTAAATAAATGTTTCCTAAGAAATCAAGGGTAAAAGTTGTTAGAATGTTTACACAAAATAACTATTGTTTGTGAATGGATGATGTATTTTCTAAAAAGTCATAATTGAGTAGTTTTCTGTGGACTCTGAAGCCCAGATTTTACAAATAATATTTCTGGTGGATACTTTCAAAGATGGTCACCAATACTTCCTCCCAACAATTTCTCCCTATCCTTGTGGAAGGATGTCCACATCCAAAGGTAGGCTCTATTTTCCTCTTTGCACCTGACCTGACCTTGTGACTTGCTTGGACCAACAGAATGCAGTGAAGGTGACCTTCTGGATTTCTGAGCCTGGGCCTGGCAACTTCTGCTTCACTTCTTGGGAGCCAGCTGCTTTGAAAGAAGATTGAGCAAGACAGCTGAAAGATATGTAGAGAGAGAAGCCAAGAGAGTGCCCAGCTATTCCAGTTACACCTACAGACTCACCACATGTATGAGTGAAGCCATCTTGGACTTTCCAGCTGAGCTCCCAGCTAAAGGCAGCTGCAAGGGTGATCCCAGCTGATGCCATGTGAAACAGAAGAACCATCCACCTGAGCCCAGCCAAGGTACCGAACTGAGAAAAATAACAAATTGTTGTTTCAAGTTAGTAAGTTCTGAGGCAGTTTGTGGTGTCACAATAGGTACATAAAACAATGCTGTAAATCATGTCATTCAAAAAGTTTTACATGGGCTAAAGGAAATGATAATAAGCACTGTATAAGCAAAAGAGTGTTTGATAGTGGGAATGAAAGTCTTTAGTGGTTTGCCTTGGACATTGTTCAGGATCTCAAAAGAAAGTATGCACAGGACACAGAGAACGTGAAGCTATGTAGGAGGAAGTGTCTCTCATCTCTGGCTTTGTTTTTGGAAGTATAGCCTCAGGGGAAGAATACTGTAGACATCATGACTTGGAGTTCTGGTTTTATAATGATATATTGTGCAAACCTGGAAAGGTCATACATTGTCTCTGAGCCCCAGTACAGAAACATTTGTGTGGCTTATAATAACCATTACTAATTATGAGGCCCCTGATGCATGCCAGTTCTGCGTATGACTATTTTCATAGCAATCCTAATGAGAGTATTATCCTTATTTTCAGACAAGGAAGCACTGGCTCAGAGAGGGTTACGGTTTGCCTCAGATCACACAGAGATGGGGAAAGAAGGGTGGATACAGGTATTCAAACCCCAGGCAATTAGCTCCACCGTTGTGCTTTTTCTACTGTGCTGTATCCATGGGCTTACTTCTCCCCTTTTTGGCTGGAGGCAGGTAACAGCCAGCCATTTGAGCAGGTCATATGGTCAATCACCATTCACTGGGGCACATGGGCAGGGATTCACAGGCATCTGTAAAATCACCCCAGAATGTCTTCTTACTTTATAGCTTATCCATACATATCTTTCTCCTCTAACTGGTTTTTCAGCATCATTTCTGCTTCTCCCTCTTCCACCCCTCTGGTGTGTTTGGTTTGAGTTCACAGGTGGGAGTGATGAGGTGGAGGGAGACCTGTGAACAGGGATAAGAAAGTAGAAACACAAGATCCTGAACAGCTTTGGAACTAACTGCTAGAGATTTTTATTCTTTGCAATGTTTCTTTTATCTATCACCCCCTTGAGCTTTCTATCTTTACCCTGGTTTGGCCTGGCACCATCTTTAGCAAGGAGCTCCTTATCTGGCTACCCCTCAGTCTCTCCATCATCCTGTTTATCCTTCCCACAGCCATCAGAGTTGTCTTCCTATGCATAAGTTCGACAATGTCATTTGCTTGTTCAGAAAACTTTCATGGCTTTTCATTGCCTATGGAATAAAGAAAAATATTTTAAAAATGTAGGATGTGAATAACATGTATTTATGGCTCATAGTAACTATATTTACTAACTGAAATAAACAGAATGTACAAATCACAGCATCCATTTTGTTCTATTCTGTTTAGTTCTGCAGTGTCTGAAGCTACATATGCCAGACACCCCTGGCTTGGGAGGGAGGAGAGCTGTTTTACTCCCAACACAGCTCAGACAAAGCTAACCACGTGAGTTTGTTTATGTTAGCTTAAGTCCCCCTGTGAGAGGCCAACCCTAGCTTGTGCAGAATCCTATGAAGCATTTCATTTTTTTTTCTGAAAGAAAGTATTAATGAAATACTTGTTTTGTGCCTTATTGTCATTATTATTATATCCACCCTTGACTAAAAGAGAGTACAAGAAACTATTGTTCACTTGCTTTCTATGTGGGGAGAATGGGCCATCCCTGCCTCTTTCCTATCTCTCTTTGACTTTGCTATACAAATTCACACTTAATTTAGGATAACACTGGGTTTGATCTAGAATTCACTTCTAACAAATGATGGAAGTCTTTTGGTAAAGACTCTGTTTAGGAAGTGTTTTAAAAAATTGTATTTATTTGTTTATTTATTTATTTATTTATTTATTTATATTATACTTTAAGTTCTGGGGTACATGTGCAGAACGTGCAGGTTTGTTAAATAGGTATGCATGTGCCATGGTGGTTTGCTGCAGCCATCAACCCTTCATCTACATTAGGTATTTCTTCTAATGCTATCCCTTTCTTGGGCCTCACCCCTAACAGGCCTTGTTGTGTGATGTTCCCCTCCCTGTGTCCATGTGTTCTCATTGTTCAACTCTCACTTATAAGTGAGAATATGTGGTGTTTGGTTTTCTGTTCTTGTGTTACTTTGTTGAGAATGATGGTTTCCAGCTTCATCCATGTCCCTGCAAAGGACATGAGCTCACCCTTTTTTATGGCTGCATACTATTCCATGGTGTATATGTGCCACATTTTCTTTATTCAGTCTATCACTGATGGGCATTTGGATTGGTTCCAAGTCTTTGCTATTGTGAACAGTGCTAGAATAAACATATATGTGCATGTGTCTTTATAGTAGAATGATTTATAATCCTTTGGTTATATACCCAGTAATGGGATTGCTGAATCAAATGGTATTTCTGGTTCTAGATCCTTGAGGAATCGCCACACTGTTTTCCACAATGGTTGAACTAATTTACACTTCTACCAACAGTGTAAAAGGGTTCCTATTTCTCCACATTCTCTCCAGCATCTGTTGTTTCCTGACTTTTTAATAGTCACCATTCTAACTGGCGTGAGATGGTATCTCATTGTGGTTTTGATTTGCATTTCTCTAATGACCAGTGATGATGAGTTTTTTATCATATGTTTATTGGCTGCATAAATGTCTTCTTTTGAAAAGTATCTGTTGATAACCTTTGCCCACTTTTTGATGGGGTTGTTTGTTTTTTTCTTGTAAATTTGTTTAAGTTCCTTGTAGATTCTGGATATTAGCTTTTTGTCAGATGGACAGATTGCAAAAATTTTCCCCCTTTGTAGGTTAACTGTTCACTCTGGTGATAGTTTCTTTTGCTGTGCAGAAGCTCCTTAGTTTAATTAGATCTCATTTGTCAATTTTGGCTTTTGTTGCCATTGCTTTTGGTGTTTTAGACATGAAGTCCTTGCCCATGCCTATGTCCTGAATGGTATTGCCTTGGTTTTCTTCTAGGGTTTTTATGGTTTTAGGTCTTACATTTAAATCTTTAATCCATCTTGAGTTAATTTTTGTATAAGTTGTAAGGAAGGGGTCCAGTTTCAGTTTTCTGCGTATGGCTAGCCAATTTTCCCAACACCATTTATTAAATAGGGAATCCTTTCCCCATTGCTTGTTTTTGTCAGGTTTATTGAAGATCAGATGGTTGTAGATGTGTGACATTATTTCTGAGGACTCTATTCTGTTCCATTGGTCTATGTATCTGTTTTGGTACCAGTACCGTGCTGTTTTTGTTACTGTAGCCTTATAGTATAGTTTGAAGTCAGGTAGCGTGATACCTCCAGCTTTTTTCTTTTTGCTTAGGATTGTCTTTGCTATGTGGGCTCTCTTTTTGGTTTCATATGAAATTTAAAGTAGTTTTTTCTAATTCTGTGAAGAATGTCAATGGTAGTTTTAATGGGGATAGCATTGAACCTATAAAGCACTTTGGGCAGCATGGCCATTTTCATGGTATTGGATAAGCTGGTTGTTCCTCAAACATCCCAATAGATAAGGGGTATGTTAACCAGAGATGTTCTTGCTCAAACCTTCTCTGGAGCAGGGGTGCCCATGTGGATTTTAGTGGGCTTTCATGCTGGGTAAAATCCCCTCCAGTTAGCAGAGAGAAAATGGTTGTCACTAACATCCAAAGATTAACTCTAGGCTGGTGTTGCCATAAAAATATATCAACAATGCTAATAATTTTTGTTTTGAGACAGGATCTCACTCTGTTGCCCAGTGGGGAATACAGTGGCGTGATCCTAGCTCACTGCAGCCTTGAACTCCTAGGCTCAAGCAATCTTCCTGTCTCAGGTTCTTGGGTGGCTGGGATGACAGGCAACAAGTCACTTTGATTGTTTAATGTGCAAAGAGAACCTGCCCTGAAAATCCTATTTCTCTGGTGTGTTTGGTTTTAGTTCATAGGTGGGAGTGATGGGGTGGAGGGAGACTTGTGATCAAGGATAAGAAAGAAGAAATACAAGTTGCTGAATAGCTTTCCATTCAAAAGCAATGGGTGCAAATGGAACAGAATTTTCTGAGGCTTTATCATCTATTCCAGGTTTCCCCAGACTTTTCAATACCAAGGACCTGTTTCTTAATTGACACTTCTCTCACGTACTCAGGCTTTAAGATATTTTGTCTCCAAAATGACTTTATTAAGCAATAAATAATATTTTATTAAATAACAACATGTGATCGTCAATCAGATGTCTGATGAATGTGAGTTGGTACAATTGTTGCCAAAAGCAGATAAACGTTTTGTTGTTGTTGTTGGCTTGTGCAGATGTATCATTTGATTTTTGTTGGACTCTCAGAACCATAAAAATACCTAAGGGCTGGCATTTCCACTTTCCCAAATTTCTCTGTGTCCAAGAAACTGTGGTATTTATTACTAGGTTATTTTATAATCTTTCTAGATATGAAGTAACTGTCTTAAAATATTAAAAAGGGTTAAGTATACAATCTTGGGTGTTACAAAGTTATTTGATGGACTTCTGCTGAACGCTGGCCAAAGACAACCCAAAGATAACTGAATTATGTGCACTTAAAACTAATCTGTGCCAACCTGTCAGGAGAAATTTATAATTTCATTTCTAGAAATAGGATAAAGAAATGAAGTAAAGTCTAATTCCAGTGTGTAAATTAGGGAAATCAACTTCTTCTAGTTTGCTCCTGAATGAACTGCTTTCTATTTGGCATACTCAAGAGCGAGGTCTTCCCTTTAATACACATTGTGAAATAATTGCTCTGGTGGAAATCAGAAACATGTAATGTAATATATTAGTTTTACTCAATGATTCTTGAAAGGTGATACCTCAATTAACAAATCTTTAGGGAAAGAGGCAGTGTTGAAATAAATATGCTCCAATCTCCTTCATAAATCAAGCCAGATAGTACTGCCTCTAGGCATTGGTAAGACAAAAAAACAAAACAAAACTGAGCAGAGTGGTTTTAGCCCTGCCCAGATGTAAGTGAACAAGGCTACCCCTTGGCAAATTTATAAAATGTTTCAAAGTTCTCTTTCTCCACCTTTTACTTTCTGTTACCCTTTGACAGGCTGCCCTGTTTCTGACTTAAAGAACTCTATACTTTTTTTTTCCATCAGAAATTGGTTTTGTATCCATTGTATTTGTTAATACACAGAATGTTAATTTAATGTGAATGAATTGTAATAGATATGGTAAACCAAACCAGTCCTTTGAATTCAAGCCTTTTATAAATACAAGCTTTGTGAATCCTTGGGCTCTGAGCCGCTGTAGCCCAAGCATCTAGCTCAGTTCCTGGCAGGCAAATCACAGAGGGTAGTTGAATGAATAATGAAAGACTTGGTTCCTTTGCACTTGAAGGAATCCAAGCTGAAGGAGTGGGAGAGGGAAAGGCTTGGGTGGGGTGGGGAAGCAGGGGAGGCTTAGTGAAGCCGGTGAATTGAAATCTTAGTAGATCTCCTCTGAGAATAACCTTGACTTAGTTCCTCCAGGGTATCTGATAGATATGTCAGAAAGGGGTGGGTTTCTTCCCCTTCTTCCTACACCCCTTTTTTTTGGTCTCTGTAGAAAACAAGGAGGGACTGTGGTTCCTAGGGTCAGAGGTGCTTGTACTTATATAAATAACTATAAAATAACTTTTATAGTTATTTTGCCTCAGCTACCTAACTTGCTGGGTTCACGGTGAAATGAAAAATGAGATTATTAAGAATTTCATGCTCTCATACACTGCTGGTTGGAATGCAAAGTGATGTGGACACTTTGGAAAAGAATCCAGCAGTTCCTTAAAAGCTAAACTGAGTTACCATATGATCCAGCAATTCTGCTCTTAGGTACAGACCTGAGAGAATTGAAAACATATGTTTACATAAAGACCTGTACATGGATGTTCATAATAGCATTATTTATTATAGCCAAAAGTACAAACAACCTCATGTCCATTAACTGATGAATGAACAAACACAACGTGGCATAGCTATGCAATGGGATATTGTATACATTGTATCCATACAATGGAATATTATTCAGCAACAAAAAGTAACGAAGTGCGGATACATGCTACAAGGCATATGACGCCTGAAAACATTATGCTAAGTGAGAGAAACCAGATACAAAAGGCCACATATTGTGAGATTACCTTTATATGAGATGCCCCAAATTGGCAAATCTATAGAGGCCTAAAGTAGATTAGTGGTTTCCAGGGTCTGGGGGAATGGTGGAGTGGGGAGTGACTGCTAATGGGTACAGGATTTCCGTCTGGAGCGATGAAAGGGTTCTGAAATAAGATAGTTGCACAACCTTCTGAATATACTAAAAAAAGATGGATTGCACACTGTAAAGGGTGATTTTTATGGTATGTAAGTTATATGTCAATGAAAACATTAAGAATTTCAAGACAGCAGTAGCAGAGCATTAAAGCGAGCCTTGAGCCCTTCTGAGTTCAAGTCTCTGTGTAATTGTACCAATGCACACTCACGCAGCCGACCCTGCCTTCGGTCTCTTAAGCCCTCTCACCCTTTGCCTCCTCTCTTCCTAACTCATGTTGCGTATTTTCTTCCACATTTAATGCTGTGTTAACTAACACATGGCATGTAAAGCAGTTGAGGATACAGTGATTGACTATCTCAGTTAGCCAGGGATTGAGGGATTGAGGGATTTCCCGGAAGGTGGGACTTTCAATGCTAAAACTAGGAAAAATCCCAGGCAAATTGGGAGGAGTTTGTCACTCTAGTGGTGCATAAACATTATTTTACATAATCATTTCTCCAAATTGAAATCCTGAAGCACATCTCCAGGTTTCTGATTTCTACCAGTGATGATGGGAGTGTGGTGTGTAGCATTGGTCCTGGGCCCCATAGTTACTCTATTTGTTTGATAGAAATTCAGAATTTCAGGCCCCTCCCGGGCCTACTGAATCAGAACCTACATTGTAACTAGATTCCCAAGTGACTCACATGTACGTTAAAGATCTGTGCCCTGAGGTGGAGGACAAATGATGGCTGAGCAGAGAGAAGATCAGGCTCTGGTGCCGAATTTGCCACTAGTTGGCTGTGTAAACTCAGACAAGTTGCTTAACCTCTCTGGACCTTAGTGTCTTCATTCATGGAGCACAGAAGTTGGATTCTTACAGCTAGTGATTAGTGAACACATAAATATTTGTTATATGCATCTGGATTTGAGTAACCCAGACCTACTTAACTCCTAAATTAGAAAACTCTCCTTTGATCATTTACTAGCTTTGTAACTTTGATCAGATGACTTTCAGTTTTCTCATGAGGGGTTATTGTGAAGAACAAGAAAAGTAGCATTTACAAAGCGCCTGGCTCAGGGTAGACTGTCATTAAATGGTAGTTTTTATTTTTTGTGTTACTAAAATCTAAGCTTCTGATAAGACTGTACATTAGAATACATCTTCATGAAAAGAATTGAATCTGGATATCCTTTTTGTTACTGGAAGAATCCTTGTGTCTGGAGTTGAAGAGCATGTAGACTCTTAGTGTTAGGTGAAAGAACGTATTTGACTCCTGATTCCTTCTTATTTAGATGATTTTAGCTTGGAGGTTTCCTACAAGTCCAGTCTGCATCTACTCAGCACCTAAATCTTGTCTTAGGATACAGCTATCAGTTACATGGAAAAATATCAGGAAAAACACCTGCAAACAGGATACATCAATATGGTTTTCATGGTTAAGCAAGCTAAGCTTTGATCTTTGGAAAACACTGGTGACTGAAGTTCAGAGCTTGCGGTTTTCTGTGCAGGCTGGATTTTTCCAGTTAACAGAGGCACGTGAATGGTTCTGAATCTATAAGGTCTTTGTTGGATATTTTTTGTTGTTCTTTGGTTCCAGCACTCCATCAGATTTACATGTGGGAGATATAATTAGCCATAGACTGATTGCAAAGTATCAGCCATAATTTAAAAATGTGAATTAACATAAAATGGCAAGCATTAAAAGTTAATGCTAACTTGATGCTCATTTATTTTTGCATCCAAATGAGCCTTATTAAGTTACTTAGTCCATCTAAACATCAGGGTTTTTTTCTCATACGCCAAGTTGTGATAACAATTTCTCATTGTAAATGCTGATAACACTTTTGAAAAGTGCAGGTTCAGTCTGCTGTTGATAATCAATTTTCAGCTTCTTCTGTGACCTGGTTTAAACTGACATCACTGTACCGTTTGGCATCTTAAAGTCCCGAGTACTTTTTAAAGGGCTTTCTAATGGAAATTATATTTTGACTGTCAAGGCCCTGTGGTTTCCTTCACTGTCAGCATGATCAATAACTTTGGGCAGGTGGATGGAGTGCAGATGGGGATGGAATGTATGGAAATGTAGCAGGCCTATGAGATGTGGGCTTAAATAAGCAAATCAAGCCAATTGGCTTAGAATTATGATGGCTGGCTTTCTAATGCATATTCAGGGAAGGCTGAAAAAACGTATGAAATTTAATTGTACCATAAAGCTGTCACCAGAAAATATATACTGAATATCAAGCAGGGTAACATGTCTTCTGGAGAGTTAATCGGTGAAAGTTAAAAAAAATCAAAGCATGTTACAGTTGAATAAGTCATAGAAAGAAATAGGTGGTGCTAGGGAACAGTTTTTGGAACAAGAAACAAATCGCACAAACTCAAATTTAATGAATGAAGCACATTTGATAGCTTATTGTCATTAGCAATTTCCCTATTGAATATGTAGAAAAATTTGGGAAAAAAGAGTGTAAAAAGTGAGGCAATTTTAACATTTTCTATGCCGAAGATTTAAGACAATGTATCCACAATATTTAGATAATCATTAATATTGTAATACTAGATGCTTTAGTATTAATGAGTGGAGTTTTGCTACTTTATGGTAAAAACCAATGTTTCTGTAAGCCAGACTGAAAATCCCTGATACTGCATCTAATAGAGAGATTGTTTCTCACACTTCACTGTGCATGTGAATCACCTGGGGATCTTAAGGTATAGTTCTTTTGGTATTTTTTTATAGAGGTAAAATTCACATAACATAAAAGTAATCATTAACCATTTTAAAGTGCACAACTCCATGGCATTTAATATATTTACAGTGTTGTGCAACTGTCACCTCTATTCAGTTCCAAGACATGTTTTTCTTCAAGGAATCTCTATGTCCATCAAGCAGTCACTCCTCATTCCTCCCTTGCCCTCAGCTCCTGACCACCACCCATCTGCTTTCTGTTGCCATGGATTTGCCTGGTCTTGATGCTTCAGATAAATAAAGTCATAGAATACGTGACCTTTCATGTTCTGGCTTCTTTCACTAAAATGCAGATTGTGACTCCGAAAGTTTGGGAGCAGAGGCTGATTTTCTTGCATTTTTAATTTCCTCCCAGGTGCTGCTGCTGCTGCTGGTGTAAAGATCTTGGATAAGGCTGCATCTCCTGGGCGGAGGCACTGCAGTCCAGTGAGCGTCAGGGAAGACTGGACCACTGATTATCTGACTTCCTGTTGAACCACTGATAGGATCAAGTGGACTTGTTGGCTTATTGGTGCTTAGAGATATTGAGGATCCCCAGTAGATCCTTTCCACAGAATTGTGTAAAACTTTAGAACATTTACATTGTCATTTATGCTTCATTTTGTCAAATAATTTTTGCCATCTGTATCAGAGTTGGCAAACTGTGGCCTGGGGGTCAAATCCAGCCCACTGACTGTTTTTATAAAGCCTGCCAGCCAAGAATGGCTTTTATTTAAAAAAAATGGTTGAAGAGTAATCAAAAGAAGAGTAATATTTTATGGCACATGAGCATTATATAAAATTTAAATTTCAGTGTTCACAGATAAAGTTTTATTGGAAGACAGCCAAGTTCATTTGTTTACATATTGTCTATGACTGCTTTCATGATACAATAGCAGAGTTGACGGAGACCATATGGCCCATAAAGCCAAAAATATTTACTGTCTGGTCCTTTTCAGAAAAAGTTTACCAACCCCTTATGTATATTATGACTTCAACCTGCAAGTACAGAATAAAGACAGTGAGATAACCTGCAAACTCCTCATGAAGAGAAAAGGCATGCACTATTAGGCATATAAACCAGAAGTTAAACATTACCAGAAAAAAAAAATCAACTCATAGAGATGAGTTTTACAAAGCAGAGCTTTTAAAGAAGTCCTAATTTCCTAGTCAAAACAGAGAGCTAAAAATCAGATTTCTGCTCCTGACCAAGAATTAAAACCTTTCTCTTTTTCTTTGTTTCTTTGTTTCTTTGTTTCTTTGTTTCTTTGTTTCTTTGTTTCTTTCTTTCTTTTCCTTCCTTCCTTCCTTCTTCCTTCTTTTCCTTCTTCCTTCCTTTTCTTTCTTTCTTTCTTTTTCTTTCTTTCTTTCTTTCTTTCTTTCTTTCTTTCTTTCTTTCTTTCTTTCTTTCTTTCTTTCTTTCCTTCCTTCCTTCCTTCCTTCCTTCCTTCCTTCCCTTCCCTCTTTTCTTTTCTTTTCTTTTTTTTCCTTTTCTTTTTTTTTCTCTTTTTTTTGTAATCCACTCTTGGCCATCTCTTGTGAGCCTCCTCACATTTCCATAGCTGTAAAGCTGTATGTGAAAATGTCAAGTGCTTTTTAAGAATGGATTTTACACTTGCCATTTTCAAGTGCAATGGATTTACACTTCAAAAAGTCAGACACAACTTCATAATTGAATTTCACCTGATCTTTTCAAGTGCGAGGCCCTGGAACTTGGCGTCAAGGACAAGCTCAGAACTAGACTGAGTTTTTACAGGTGGAGTCTCTCCTGCATTCAAGCCTTTAAAGTGAATAACAGATGACTTATGCAGCTGAAATACTTTTGCATTCCAGCCTAAATAATTGATGGAGGTTCACAATGTTAATTTTCCTGGTTTATTTTTTGATATTAAAGAAATTATGGGCTGGGTGACCTAGGATTAGTGATACACCCACATCTGACTGGCATAGCCACTAGGGTAATTTTTAAGGAAATGCTAGTTTAAGCTTTAGGGATTGTCTCAGGTTTTCATACGTAAAAGATTAATGAACTAGAAAAGCCCAAGGTTGCCCCCAAGAAACCTTCAGTGGAAGTTACTGACTGTACCCAGAATGTCAATCATTCGGAAGACAGACATGCACACACATCTAAACTTTCACAAAGATGTAGTCTTTGTGTCTCTTGAAGAATAAAAAGGAATGTATCTAAATTCTGAGGTTCTAGAAAACTTTTTTTTTTAAAGGAACAAATCAGAAATAAATGAAACACGTTTTTTTCTGACTCACAAAAAAACTGTTAGCCCAATATTTTGGCAAAATTTGCATTCTTTACATTAAGGAAATGCACTGACTTGAGTTTTGTGTCCTTATTTGCTTCTGATATCTTAGAAGACTGCATGTAAATTTTTCTAAGGCATAGTTACATATAAAGTATGAAAATATTTGTAAATGTGCCCTAAAGGTACACCTTTCTTTAGGACAGCTGTGCATATTTGTGAAATCTGCAAGTTCTACGTAGTTATTCCTTCTGCAAAACCTGATGAATGATATTTGAAATTCAGAGGAAGCAGTGGATAAAAGAAGCATGAAGTCTCCTGGCAAATGGAGAGCAGAAGTTACACCAACATGTTCTCTTCTGTGTCCTCCTAATGCTCCCTACAGGGAGTTAGCCAAACTGAAACGTCTGAGTTCTCCACAGGACCACCCTCACATCTGATGCCAACTGCAAGTTTAGGGGGTTCCCTAAACCATCCCCTGGTTCCATAATTCAATAGAAAGTCTCACAGCACTCACTGAAACTGACAATACTCGTGGTTATGGTTTATTACAGGAAAGGATACAGGTTAAAATCAGCCAAAGAAAGAGAGCTATGGAGCAGAGTTTGGGGGTTCCAATCATGAAGGTTTTGTTGTCCTCAGCATGTATTGCCCTCCTAGTATCAATGTGTGACAATATACATGGAGTATTGCCAACCAGGGAAGCTCACATGAGCCTTGGTGGCCACGGGATATTGGGGCTTCATTACATAGGCATGAGTGAATGACTGACTGCCCATGTGGTTGAAGTTGGTCACCGGGTGGACTGACACAATACGACCCAAAGCTGTCACCTTAAAACACATGGTTGGTCTTGTTGGCATGGCCAGCCTCCAACCTAAGACTGTTAGGTGTGTCCACTGGGTATGACACAGATGACTTCCCAGAAGCTGAGGACAAGGGCCAGACCTCTCTTTGGGTGGTAAAACCCCATTTTACACTGCAGACTTCCCTTTCAAAATAAAAGCAAACAAAAAAAATTTTCAAGAGGGGGCAGTAACCTCAAAGTGTTACCAACCTTTGGGAAAATTGGTCTCCTATACTTCCTTAAGCACTCTGTTTTATACTTGAAATTCGTAAGTGAATGGAGAAGAATGAGAGTTCTTCAGTCCCTAAGACCCTCATCCATATACCAAAGAGGAGTTTTGTTATTTATTTAGAGAAGAGTAAGACCTTTTATTCTAGATAGTTTCAAAGACAAAACAAATTACAATAAAAAATATAGAGATCATTTACTGTTCTATATTCATCAGGATTACACGTTAAAAAGAAAATACAAATTAAGCTTTTATCATTTTCATTGCTGACAACTTTTTGAGACTAATGCCATTCTTTCAAACGGTAATACATACTTATTATAAAAACATCAAACAATAGAGGAATAGTAAAAAAGAATAAAGACACACTCATTAAATATTTCAATATCCAGAGATAACCATGTTAATAATTCTATTTTTTATCAATTTTAACAAACTTTATTTTTTTATTTGCTTTCTTATCTGTTTTCTGTACCATATCATGAACTTTCTGAAGGCAGGGACCAAGTCTCTTTTGTTTAACCACCAAATCATTAACAATTACAGCATAGTGTCTGGCACAATCTCCAGAGATTTGCTTAATCAATGATCAGTGTGCATCTATTCAGTCATATTCATATATGCACACAGATATACAGATAGCTATAGAATGTAAGATCCATTGGGTCAGAGCTTTTTGCATGTTTTGTTTCACTTGTATATTTCACTTGTCCAGAACAGGGGTCAGCAAACTAACTGCCAGGAGCTGAATGCATCCAGCAGCCTAGTTTTTGTAAGTAAAGCTTTGTTGGAACACAGCTGCACCCATTTATTTACACATCACCTGTGGCTGTTTTCATATGACAGTGGCAGAGTTGAGCAACTACATAGGGGCCTTGTGGCCTACAAAGCCTAAAGTATTTACTATGTGGACTTCCATGGAAAACATTATTTTCTCTTTTTTTTTTTTTTTTTGAGATAGGGCCTTACTCTGTCACCCAGGCTGGAGGGCAGTGGCGTGATCTCGGCTTACTACAACCTCCACTTCCTGGGTTCAGTGATTCTCCTGCCTCAGCTTCCGGAGTAGCTGGGATTGCAGGAGGCTGTCACCACACCCGGCTAATTTTTGTACTTTTAGTAGAGACGAGGTTTCACCATGTTGGCCAGGCTGGTCTTGAACTCCTGACCTCAGGTAATCCTGAGGCCCTCAGGCCTGCCTCGGCCTCCCAAAGTGCTGGGATTATAGGCGTGAGCCACTGCACCTGGCTGGGAAACATTTTCTGACCTCTGCTATAGAGTAATATCTGTCACTTAGTATTTGATGAATCTTTGTTGAATGAATAATTTTTTAAATAACTTCTATGTACTTATATTTAACAACATTTCAAATATCCTAGTCACACAATTATTATAGTCGTCTTGTTTTTTATTTTTTAATTTTTCTCCTCCTGTGTCTCCACATACCACCCTAAATAGTTGTTTTAAATTTTATTTGCATACCATAATATATTCAACTAGTTGCCTTTTATTAGATGTTTAAGATCTTTTCTTTTGTGTGTGTGCTTTGTAAACAGCCACACAGTGAACATGCATCTCTTCCTATTAGTACCACTGTATTAGGGTAAATTTAAAGAAGTGGGATTTCTGGGTCAAAGGATGTTCACATTTTTATGTTTTTGATATATTTTGGCAGATTGTCTCCCAGAAAGGTAGTTCCAATAATATTTCATTTCCTCATAACTGTACCCCAACATTTGAAATTAAGAGCAAGATTTTTATTCAGCCAAGACATAAACATAAAAAAAAAAGTCAGATGGAAATCACATTACTTCTAAGCTTCTTTTGGTAATAGAACTGACTCGTCCTGCCACAATGATGGGAGATATAAATGGTTTTTATTTGCTAAATTAAAAGCATGGTGGTGCCCTTGATTACATTTACATTTACCACTAATTCCCTGAGCTCTTGAACACAGGAGGAAAAAAATCATTATGATAATGAAGGCAGCTATTTTTAAACAAATGTATGCATGTACATTTTAGAAACAGAAATGTTATGTTCTTTAAAGTGTGAAAAATGCTTACATATAATTCATTTATTCATACGAAACAATATAAAAAATATAACTACTTTTTTTTTTTAAACGGCTTGTTTCACCTTTAGAAAGGAATAAGGTGGCAATCCAATTTCTGGGCTCCTTGATGGCAGGCTCGAAGTGTGTACTGACAGTGATGTATTTGGAAATTACTCTGATCAAGAGTTCACAAAACTGAGCTGGGATGCCTGCTGCAGTCCTCCATTTCACCAGGAAGAGCTTGCTCGCTCCTCTTGTTTGGAGATGTGTAAAAGGCCTAGTCACAGCGGGGTGCGGTGGGAGGGGGAGAGTGGAGGAGCCTTTCTGGCCTCATCAGCTTTTTTGAAAAGCCAGCTGGAAACTGAAATCGAGCTCCATTAGCAGCGCACTGGGAGGGCACCAGGGTTAAGTTCCTAGACCCGAATGCTAAGCTCCTTATGTTTTAAATCTTCTGTCAAGAAGATTACTGACCTTCCCTTTGATGCAATGCAAAAGTTAGTGGGTTGAGTAGTAAAATTTCAGACCTCTTAGTCACAGATAAAACTAGGTATTCAGAAGGAAGAAAAGTCTGCCTGTGTGTTGAACTGAGGCGATGGATAACTTCATTGTGCAGCCAAGGGTGCTCTTTCCCTCCTGTTTAATGACTAAAGCGGCGGCGGCAAATAGCCAGATGGCATGTAATGGAGTTTAGGTAGCTGTGAAGCAGGTAGGGGACCAAGAAGGAGTCAAAGGGAAGGGAAGCATAATGCCTCGCTGCGTGGCCTCATTGCGTGGTTCGAGGGCACCCAGCTATCCTGTCCGTCCTGCACTGGATCGACACTGCATGAAATGAAACGGAGGGTTGGAAATTAGCTGGTGAATAAGATGATGAAGAAATACAAACAAGGCTCCTCAGAGCTGGAACGCTTCTGGGGCCATTGTTACAGCTTAGAAGCCCCCTGAAAGATGTCAGTGCCCCAGCTTTTGTAAGGTAAAAGCCAGAGATGCCTTGTAAGAGTCAGCGTCTCCCTGGAAAAGTACAACTTACACACAGGAAGGTCTAGTTTTCTTTTCAGCGTGCTTTTCTTAATCTTACTCTGTAGATACTTCAACCAATTCCTCTAGTAAGGATGGAGAAAATAATGGTTTAAAACAATAAAACTGACTATACCTCTACTGATCCCCTTCTGAATCCAGGGGACAATTGTCACCCCCACTGAAGAGTAGGTTTTGCAGATCTGACAACATAGAATGTCTTTATTTCAGGTTTACTTATGGCTGTCTATACAGTAGAACCTAAAAAAGAATGTTAGCAATCATCTGGAAATTTTGTCAATGGAAATGGTAAATATTCTAGAACACATCTGAAGAGCATGCCACCATATACAAAACCCACATTGGTTGAATAATCACCATCTTTGTTTCTAACTTCCTTCCAGTTTCTTTTACAAATTACAATTGACAACTAGAACTTAACTGGAAAAGAAAATCCATATGACTGCTGATTAGATCACTCAGGAAGTGGGAATATTTATTTGTTAAATGACTTCCAAAGGTTATTTGCTGAGAGACACCTGCTATACTGGAACTTCTAAGTCAAGATTATTGACGGCAACTGTTAGGCCCAATCCATTAGAAACAAGTCAGCATTATAAACTAGTGGATGATTATTTTAGTTATAGAATAGACAATGGATATATGGAAGTCTCTCATTTTAATGAGATGCCAGTTGTGGGCAATTATTCAGTTACTTTTTTGGTAATTGTTCAAATAGTTTATCATAGCAGGTATACTTGAAAGTAGCAGAGTTAATTTTTCCATAGGTGTTTTATTATGATTGATTTTTTTGGGGTAGCCACTGCCTTTTTTCAGTTTCTAGTTTTTCCAGGCTGAAAATTGTGGTGACCCATATTTTTGGTGTGGAATATTTTAACTTAAGGGCATGCATTTATGCAATAAAGAAGATTCAGTATTCATTTCAAAGGAGAATTTTGTTCCTGCCCCAAAATGCTCCCGTAGCTCACGGCCAAGTGGAGTTGAAATCACCTTTCCGTGCTTGTCAGGCTTTTCATTTTTCACCTAAGAATGTTAACTCTATTCCTAGCTCAACTGCCTGCCCAAGCATGAGGATTTTTATTGAATTAACAGCATAAAATAACTGTACTTTGGTTATTGTTGTTGTTGTTGTTGAGGAGTACAACTTTAAACTCACTGCTGTATGTATTATCTCTCAGAAAGCTCAGGGGAGCTCCACGATATTCACAGAGGGGGAATATTGTTGTGTGGAGGCCATGCAGTTTAAATACTCCTCTAGACAACCCAAAATGATGCCTGGATTAAGCCAGAGCCCCAGAAATCTGTGTACCTAAACTGATTCATGTTGTCCCCTGGAGATTTGCTTTCTACTGATTTGATGTTGGAGTTGTGCCATCACCAGGGTGACCAACTGTCATAAACAGTTGCTCCAGACAGTCCTGGTTTTGGAACTGAAAGTCCCACATCAGGAAATGTCCTAGTCTAGGAAAAACTTGGACAGTTGGTCACCCTATCAGTTAGGCATATGTCTCCATAAAATTCACATGTGCATCTAACGTGAGGCCATGAATATCTTTGTGTGAATTCTCAGGAGGTAATTCTCTCTGGTCTTAGTTTCTCCTGAGAAACTGTGTATTTAACCAAACAACCTAAGGTTACTATGAATTGTAGAATTCAAGAGTTTACTTTTTCTTCGCTTTGGCAAAAAAAGAGCCAAATTTCTGGCAGAACTAATGGATTCATTTTTGTGTTAGCCACATATCTGGTTCAATTTTATGTCATTTCCTTTCCTTTCCTTTCCTTTTTTTTTTGTTTCATTTTCCTTTCTCTGCCACTTTAGCTGTGCTAACAGGTTATGTTTTACGTAGCCGTGATAACTGCCTTTGCTTCTTTTTTTTTTTTTTTTTTTTTTTTTTTTTTTTTCCAAGAAGAGACTGAGAAGGAGTCTCACGCTGTTGCCCAGGCTGGAGTGCAGTGGCGCGATCTCGATGCCAAGTTGGCTCACTGCAAGCTCCGCCTCCTGGGTTTACGCCATTCTCCTGCCCACCTCAGCCTCCTGGGAAGGGGTAGTAGGGGTCTAGGACTACAGGCGCCCAGCAGCACCGCGCAGCTCCAAGGCTTCAATTTTTTGTATTTTTAGTAAGGGCTGTGTGCAGTGGTACGGGGGGAAGTTTCATCCATTTGTAAAATAAGGTCTCGATCTCCTGACCTTGTGATCCGCTCGCCTCGGCCTCCCTAAGTGCTGGGATTACAGGCTTGAGCCTGACCGCGCCCTGGCCTGCTTCTTTTAAAAAGTTTTAAAAAGGAGGCATGCACATCCTAAAAATTGCTATGTTTCACCACAAAACTAATGTTGTAGGTCAGGTTTTCCAAGAAGGAGACTGAGAAGGAAACTTGCTCTCAGGATCCATTAGGTGGAGGGGAGGAGAGCAGAGGGAGGAAGCAGGACAGATAGATGCCAAGTTGGCCGCATCATAGTCGCAAGAAGGCTTCAGCCAGCCCTGTGAGAGCTCTGTAGCTGGGAGGTCCCCTTAGAGTTGTCCTGGGTTTGGGTGAAGAGGGTGACCCTATCACTCCCTCCCCACCTT
This sequence comes from Macaca thibetana thibetana, assembly GCF_024542745.1. NCBI lineage: Eukaryota > Metazoa > Chordata > Mammalia > Primates > Cercopithecidae > Macaca > Macaca thibetana. The sequence goes on along the minus strand of NC_065588.1, from coordinate 38,102,276 downwards.
GGGGGATGAGTTATGGAACATGACCTGGCCATGGGAAGGGGTATGACCTTGGGATATGGGGTCTCTTCAAGCTGAAGAGCAAATCTGAGAGAAGTCAGGTGGCAGCAGCTACTCCAGCAGCTCCAAGAGTAAGTCCTTCAGCATCACAGTGTCCTCCACAACCAGCATTTCCACCTCTCCACAATGATCCACCTGCCTGAAGGGCTGTGTGCAGTGGTAGAAGGAGAAGGGAAGTATTGACTATCCATTTGTAAAATAAGAATACTAATACCTTCATTGCAGAATTGTTGTGAAGATCAGTTGGGTCCAATATATAAAGCACTTATCGCAGAGTATGCCATGTCATAGGTAAATAAATGGCAACTACTATCATTTCTCTCTCTCTTTCCACATGGGCTTAATGAATCAATTAATGCATGCTGAATGGGTCATTTTACTGAATGATCTGACTTTGCACCAAGGTAGTTAAAAAGTTTTAGAAAAACCAAAACAAAACCAATTTGAAGCATGCACATCCTAATACTAGTAGTTTTAACAGACTTTCTTTAACAAATTAATAGCAAAAATATATACGTAGGATATTCGATGGAGATTATTTTAAGGTCCCTAATGTGGGATTTCCTGTGAGTGTCTTGAGTCTTTGGGATGAAGAATTAGGAGAAGCCAGAGGAGCAGGTACAAAGGTGGCTAGGCAACTTTGATGCTTTCCCAGTTGTCCTGGGAATTTTTTATGTTTGGGGCATTTCTGTGACCCATAATTTTTTTTTGTCAGGCACCATGAAAGCAAGGGACCAAAAACAGAAGGCAGAAAATGAGAATAATGATGGTTGAAGAAAAGGAAAGAACTTAATTAAAGGAGGCAACACAGTCTTAAAGCTAAAAAATTTAAAAATAAAATAAGGTATCTATCACCATGATACATTTTTAAATACAGTATTTTTAAAGAGCTGAATGTAAAAAGATTCAAGGCAAATGAAACCCATGAGGTTAAAAACCAATACAATAAATGCTGAATTAAAATAAATACAGTGAGATAATCTAAAAATATAACACAGAAATATTTGAAATTCTTCTGAACAATTAAGATGAAACATTTCGTAAATTTATGACTGGAACAGTTGTTTTATAAACCTGAGGTTACAGACATATACATGAAGACCCAAAATAATCTATTTACATTTAAGACCATTAAGAAGACATTTGATTATGTTCATTGTATTAAGTAATTTCAAATTGAATGTCTAGTCCTTTAAAGAGCTTTTTTGGTACCATTTACTTACAACGTGAATTTGCCTAGAAAATGTGAATGAAGAGTAGCTGAATATAGGTAGAGTGACATTATGTTTGATTCCCTTAAAAGACATTTGAGAGCTGAGAAGGCAGTTAGAAAATATAACTCATCTCTACCCCTGTCACCTACCTCTCTCTCTCTCTCTCTGCCTCTCTCTGACACACACACACACAGATTCCAAAAAAGCAGAAGCTTGCGGTCCTAAAGAAGTGTTTAAATACCATTGTGCAGATTATTTGTTGATCCCTGGAGTGCTTGTTAAAGGCACTTACTCTTGGAGTCTTCTCCAATTTACTGAATGAGAATTACTGGAGCTTGGGCCTGGGAATATGCATTCTTTTTTTTATTTCTTTTTTGTTTATTATTATTATTATTATACTTTAAGTTCTAGGGTACATGTGCATAATGTGCAGGTTTGTTACATATGTATACTTGTGCCATGTTGCTGTGCTGCACCCATCACCTCGTCAGCACCCATCAACTCGTCATTTACATCAGGTATAACTCCCAATGCAATCCCTCCCCCTTACCCCCTCCCCATGATAGGCCCCGGTGTGTGATGTCCCCCTTCCCGAGTCCAAGTGATCTCATTGTTCAGTTCCCATCTATGAGTGAGAACATGCGGTGTCTGGTTTTCTGTTCTTGTGATAGTTTGCTAAGAATGATGGTTTCCAGCTGCATCCATGTCCCTACAAAGGACACAAACTCATCCTTTTTTATGGCTGCATAGTATTCCATGGTGTATATGTGCCACATTTTCTTAATCCAGTCTGTCACTGATGGACATTTGGGTTGATTTCAAGTGTTTGCTATTGTGAATAGTGCCGCAATGAACATACATGTGCATGTGTCTTTATAGCAGCATGATTTATAATCCTTTGGGTATATCCCCAGTAATGGGATGGCTGGGTCATATGGTACATCTAGTTCTAGATCCTTGAGGAATCGCCATACTGTTTTCCATAATGGTTGAACTAGTTTACAATCCCACCAACAGTGTAAAAGTGTTCCTATTTCTCCACATCCTCTCCAGCACCCGTTGTTTCCTGACTTTTTAATGATCGCCATTCTAACTGGTGTGATATGGTATCTGATTGTGGTTTTGATTTGCATTTCTCTGATGGCCAGTGATGATGAGCATTTTTTCATGTATCTGTTGGCTGTATGAATGTCTTCTTTTGAGAAATGTCTGTTCATATCCTTTGCCCACTTTTTGATGGGGTTGTTTGTTTTTTTCTTGTAAATTTGTTTGAGTTCTTTGTAGGTTCTGGATATTAGCCCTTTGTCAGATGAGTAGATTGCAAGAATTTTCTCCCATTCTGTAGGTTGCCTGTTCACTCTGATGGTAGTTTCTTTTGCTGTGCAGAAGCTTTTTAGTTTAATTAGATCCCATTTGTCAATTTTGGCTTTTGCTGCCATTGCTTTTGGTGTTTTAGACATGAAGTCTTTGCCCATGCCTATGTCCTGAATGGTACTACCTAGGTTTTCCTCTAGGGTTTTTATGGTATTAGGTCTAACATTTAAGTCTCTAATCCATCTTGAATTAATTTTCGTATAAGGAGTAAGGAAAGGATCCAGTTTCAGCTTTCTACTTATGGCTAGCCAATCCCAGCACCATTTATTAAATAGGGAATCCTTTCCCCATTTCTTGTTTCTCTCAGGTTTGTCAAAGATCAGATGGCTGTAGATGTGTGGTATTATTTCTGAGGACTCTGTTCTGTTCCATTGGTCTATATCTCTGTTTTAGTACCAGTACCATGCTGTTTTGGTTACTGTAGCCTTGTAGTATACTTTGAAGTCAGGTAGTGTGATGCCTCCAGCTTTGTTCTTTTGACTTAGGATTGTCTTGGCAATGCGGGCTCTTTTTTGGTTCCATATGAACTTTAAAGCAGTTTTTTCCAATTCTGTGAAGAAACTCATTGGTAGCTTGATGGGGATGGCATTGAATCTATAAATAACCTTGGGCAGTATGGCCATTTACACGATATTGATTCTTCCTATCCATGAGCATGGTATGTTCTTCCATTTGTTTGTGTCCTCTTTTATTTCACTGAGCAGTGGTTTTGTAGTTCTCCTTGAAGAGGTCCTTTACATCCCTTGTAAGTTGGATTCCTAGGTATTTTATTCTCTTTGAAGCAATTGTGAATGGAAGTTCATTCATGATTTGGCTCTCTGTTTGTCTGTTACTGGTGTATAAGAATGCTTGTGATTTTTGCACATTAATTTTGTATCCTGAGACTTTGCTGAAGTTTCTTATCAGCTTAAGGAGATTTTGGGCTGAGATGATGGGGTTTTCTAAATATACAATCATGTCATCTGCAAACAGGGACAATTTGACTTCTTCTTTTCCTAACTGAATACCCTTGATTTCTTTCTCTTGCCTGATTGCCCTAGCCAGAACTTCCAACACTATGTTGAATAGGAGCGGTGAGAGAGGGCATCCCTGTCTTGTGCCAGTTTTCAAAGGGAATTTTTCCAGTTTTTGCCCATTCAGTATGATATTGGCTGTGGGTTTCTCATAAATAGCTCTTGTTATTTTGAGGTACGTTCCATCAATACCGCATTTATTGAGCGTTTTTAGCATGAAGGGCTGTTGAATTTTGTCAAAAGCCTTTTCTGCATCTATTGAGATAATCATGTGGTTCTTGTCTGTGGTTCTGTTTATATGCTGGATTATGTTTATTGATTTGCATATGTTGAACCAGCCTTGCATCCCAGGGATGAAGCCCACTTGATCATGGTGGATAAGCTTTTTGATGTGCTGCTGAATCCGGTTTGCCAGTATTTTATTGAGGATTTTTGCATCGATGTTCATCAGGGATATTGGTCTAAAATTCTCTTTTTTTGTTGTGTCTCTGCCAGGCTTTGGTATCAGGATGATGTTGGCCTCATAAAATGAATTAGGGAGGATTCCCTCTTTTTCTATTGGTTGGAATAGTTTCGGAAGGAATGGTACCAGCTCCTCCTTGTACCTCTGGTAGAATTCAGCTGTGAATCCATCTGGTCCTGGACTTTTTTTGGTTGGTAGGCTATTAATTGTTGCCTCAATTTCAGAGCCTGCTATTGGTCTATTTAGGGATTCAACTTCTTCCTGGTTTAGTCTTGGAAGAGTGTAAGTGTCCAGGAAATTATCCATTTCTTCTAGATTTTCTAGGTTATTTGCATAGAGGTGTTTATAGTATTCTCTGATGGTAGTTTGTATTTCTGTGGGATCGGTGGTGATATCCCCTTTATCATTTTTTATTGCATCTATTTGATTCTTCTCTCTTTTCTTCTTTATTAGTCTTGCTAGTGGTCTGTCAATTTTGTTGATCTTTTCAAAAAACCAACTCCTGGATTCATTGATTTTTTGAAGGGTTTTTTTGTGTCTCTATCTCCTTCAGTTCTGCTCTGATCTTAGTTATTTCTTGCCTTCTGCTAGCTTTTGAATGTGTTTGCTCTTGCTTCTCTAGTTCTTTTAATTGCGATGTTAGAGTGTCTATTTTAGATCTTTCCTGCTTTCTCTTGTGGGCATTTAGTGCTATAAATTTCCCTCTACACACTGCTTTAAATGTGTCCCAGAGATTCTGGTATATTGTATCTTTGTTCTCATTGGTTTCAAAGAACATCTTTATTTCTGCCTTCATTTCGTTATGGACCCAGTAGTCATTCAGGAGCAGGTTGTTCAGTTTCCATGTAGTTGAGCCGTTTTGATTGAGTTTCTTAGTCCTGAGTTCTAGTTTGATTGCACTGTGGTCTGAGAGACAGTTTGTTATAATTTCTGTTCTTGTACATTTGCTGAGGAGTGCTTTACTTCCAATTATGTGGTCAATTTTGTAATAAGTGCGATGTGGTGCTGAGAAGAATGTATATTCTGTTGATTTGGGGTGGAGAGTTCTATAGATGTCTATTAGGTCTGCTTGCTGCAGAGATGAGTTCAATTCTTGGATATCCTTGTTAACTTTCTGTCTCGTTGATCTGTCTAATGTTGACAGTGGAGTGTTGAAGTCTCCCATTATTATTGTATGGGAGTCTAAGTCTGTTTGTAAGTCTCTAAGGACTTGCTTTATGAATCTGGGTGCTCCTGTATTGGGTACATATATATTTAGGATAGTTAGTTCTTCCTGTTGAATTCATCCCTTTACCATTATGTAATGGCCTTCTTTGTCTCTTTTGATCTTTGATGGTTTAAAGTCTATTTTCTCAGACTAGTATTGCAACCCCTGCTTTCTTTTGTTCTCCATTTGCTTGGTAAATCTTCCTCCATCCCTTTATTTTGAGCCTATATATGTCTCTGCGTGTGAGATGGGTCTCCTGAATACAGCAGACTGATGGGTCTTGACTCTTTATCCAGTTTGCCAGTCTATGTCTTTTAATTGGAGCATTTAGTCCATTTACATTTAAGGTTAAGATTGTTATGTGTGAACTTGATCCTGCCATTATGATATTAACTGGTTATTTTGCTCGTTAGTTGATGCAGTTTCTTCCTAGCCTCGATGGTCTTTACATTTTGGCATGTTTTTGCAATGGCTGTTACCGGTTGTTCCTTTCCATGTTGAGTGCTTCCTTCAGGGTCTCTTGTAAGGCAGGCCTAGTGGTGACAAAATCTCTAAGCATTTGCTTATCTGTAAAGGATTTTATTTCTCCTTCACTTATGAAACTTAGTTTGGCTGTATATGAAATTCTGGGTTGAAAATTCTGTTCTTTAAGAATGTTGAATATTGGCCCCCACTCTCTTCTGGCTTGTAGAGTTTCTGCCGAGAGATCTGCTGTCAGTCTGATGGGCTTCCCTTTGTGGGTAACCCAACCTTTCTCTCTGGCTGCCCTTAAGATTTTTTCCTTCATTTCAACTTTGGTGAATCTGGCAATTATGTGTCTTGGAGTTGCTCTTCTCAAGAAGTATCTTTGTGGCATTCTCTGTATTTCCTGGATTTGAATGTTGGCCTGTCCTACTAGGTTGGGGAAGTTCTCCTGGATGATATCGTGAAGAGTGTTTTCCAACTTGGTTCCATTTTCCCCTTCACTTTCAGGCACCCCAATCAGACGTAGATTTGGTCTTTTTACATAATCCCATACTTCTTGCAGGCTTTGTTCATTTCTTTTTCTTCTTTTTTCTTTTGGTTTCTCTTCTTGCTTCATTTCATTCATTTGATCCTCAATCGCTGATACTCTTTCTTCCAGTTGATCGAGTCGGTTACTGAAGCTTGTGCATTTGTCACATATTTCTCGTGTCATGGTTTTCATCTCTTTCATTTCATTTATGACCTTCTCTGCATTAATTACTCTAGCTATCAATTCTTCCACTTTTTTTCAAGATTTTTAGTTTCTTTGCGCTGGGTACATAATTCCTCCTTTAGCTCTGAGAAGTTTGATGGACTGAAGCCTTCTTCTCTCATCTCGTCAAAGTCATTCTCCGTCAAGCTTTGATCTGTTGCTGGCGATGAGCTGCGTTCCTTTGGAGGGGGAGATGTGCTCTTACTTTTTGAATTTCCAGCTTTTCTGCCCTGCTTTTTCTCCATCTTTGTGGTTTTATCTGCCTCTGGTCTTTGATGATGGTGACGTACTGATGGGGTTTTGGTGTAGGTGTCCTTCTTGTTTGATAGTTTTCCTCCTTCCTGTTTGATAGTTTTCCTTCTAACAGTCAGGACCCTCAGCTGTAGGTCTGTTGGAGATTGCTTGAGGTCCACTCCAGACCCTGTTTGCCTGGGTGTCAGCAGCAGAGGATGCAGAAGATAGAATATTGCTGAACAGCGAGTGTACCTGTCTGATTCTTGCTTTGGAGGCTTCCTCTCAGGGGTGTACTCCACCCTGTGAGGTGTGGGGTGTCAGACTGCCCCTAGTGGGGGATGTCTCCCAGTTAGGCTACTTAGGGGTCAGGGACCCACCTGAGCAGGCAGTCTGTCCCTTCTCAGATCTCAACCTCCGTGTTGGGAGATCCGCTGCTCTCTTCAAAGCTGTCAGACAGAGTCGTTTGCGTCTGCAGAGGTTTCTGCTGCTTTTGTTTTTATCTGTGCCCTGTCCCCAGAGGTGGAGTCTACAGAGACAGGCAGGTTTCCTTGAGTTGCTGTGAGCTCCACCCAGTTCGAGCTTCCCAGTGGCTTTGTTTACCTACTTAAGCCTCAGCAATGGCGGGCGCCCCTCCCCCAGCCTGGCTGCTGCCTGGCCGCGATATCGCAGACTGCTGTGCTATCAATGAGGGAGGCTCCGTGGGCGTGGGACCCTCCCGGCCCGGTGTGGGATATAATCTCCAGGTGTGCCTGTTTGCTTAAAGCGCAGTATTGGGGTGGGAGTTACCCGATTTTCCAGGTGTTGTGTGTCTCAGTTCCCCTGGCTAGGAAAAGGGATTCCCTTTCCCCTTGCGCTTCCCAGGTGAGGCGATGCCTCGCCCTGCTTCAGCTCTCGCTGGTCGGGCTGCAGCAGTGGACCAGCAGTGATTGTCCAGCACTCCCTAGTGAGATGAACCCAGTACCTCCGTTGAAAATGCAGAAATCTCCGGTCTTCTGTGTCGCTGGCGCTGGGAGTTGGAGACTGGAGCTGTTCCTATTTGGCCATCTTGCTCCGCCCCGGGAATATGCATTCTAATGAATGTGACAGGTAATGCTGATGTCCACTAAAGTCTCAGAACCACTGTTTCAAGTAACAGGAATAATAACCTAGATTGGGGAGGTGAGAACTGGTGACATATAGAGCAGCTGAGAGGCAGTGAAAAGGTCTTTAACACGTATGTTTGAAAAATCAGCTCTCTCTAAGCTGAAATTGACACAGAAAAGAGAAAACCATGTAAAAGATGCTTATCAAATTTGTAGACAACTCAATAGAAAGAAGGGTTAACATGATAGATGACAGCATTAAAGCTCAAAAGGGTCTTGACAGGCTGTGAAATGGGATTGAAATTAAGACGTTGAAATGTAACAGGGATAAATGTAAAATCCTATATTTGGGTTGACAAAGGAAAAAAAGAATCACTGCACAAGGTCAAGATGGAAGCAAGCAACTTAGTAAGAATTCATAAAGGAGGACCTAGGAGATGTTGTTGATGGTGTCCATGGTAGATGCCACCGGAGTAAAAAAGCTGCCAACAAAGCTACAACTATATGAGTCTGGATTCGTAGAGAGAGGTGGAGTGGGGAGAAGTGAGCTTGAGTTTCTTGATGAAACATTTCAAGGAGAATATTGAAGAACCAGAGCTCAGCTAGAGGAAGTGGCCCGGATGAGAGGATTGCAAAAATTGTGCTAAATGAAGGACAACTGAGATTTAACATAGAAAAGACAGCTTTTTCAAATGTTTAAAGGTATCTGTCATTTACAGTAGGGAATAATCAAAGAACAGATAAGACTGTGAGATCTTGAGGAAGCTAAAGACTGGGGCATGGAAAGTGAACCAGATACAGAGTTTTGGAGAAAAACGACTAAGAGAAAGGTTTGATTGAGTATACAAAGTCAGTTCAGCTGAATGGTGGCGGCAGAAAATTAATTGATTGGAGATTATAGAGGAGTGGGTGGTGAGTACATGGAGGCTATATTTGTAGATAACTCATTCTAGACTTTTGGCAGAGAAGATAGAGGAAAAAATTGGATGAATCTCTAGAAAAGACACCAGACTAGACTGTAATTTTAAGATAGGGAAGTCCTATGGGTATTTGATGGAGTGGCTAGATTTAGGTTTGCAGATTTATGTCTTTGTCCCAGGGTGTGGTCAATATGGTGTCCCCTTTCATGCTGAGAAGTATCCTGGTGTTGATAAATCTCATGGTTCCACAGTATTTGAAGGCCGAGGTAGGTGAGCCAGTGGAGAGAGCATGTGTAATGAGGGAGCAAGTCCTGCCAGGTCCTGGTTGGGCAGAAGCAGGCGTGGGTAGGCCAGGGAGCCTGGCCAGGAATATGGTTGGATGGAAGAGGCTCTGGCAGGTGCTGTGAATCCAATGGCCAGGTGCCAAGTCTGGAACTCTGCGGGAACCAGCAGGGCTCAGCATTCTGTTTGGCAGTAGTGAAGACTTTTGCATTTTAATAGAGAATTCTCAAGAAGGGAAGCCTTCAGGGATCCAATAGATATGGTCAGAGAGATACTCTGGCAGTGTCTGCCTGGGGCCTCTCTACTAGACCATTCAAAGGTCAGCTAAAAAGTCCATTCATTTTCAAAGGCATACAGCCAGAAGCTCAGTGAGTGTCGCTCTTCTGCAGGGATTTCTGTCTCCAGAGTGGAATGGGGATGATCTGGCTTCATTAGCAATAGGCGAAAAGTGGAAGCTATTAAACCAGAGTGAGTTGTGTAAGTCTAAACCTCATAACCATGATAAATATACCATCAATGAGGGCTGTGGACATGGATGCTTTTTTGTGAGTGCACATTAATTGAGACCCATGGATTTGAATGTCATGTGGAATTCCCACTTACAAAAGGCAGATTTAATAACCTGGATTTTTCAAATGCAAGGGAACCTGGGACTGTCAGCCATCCTTTTAACTGTTTGTTAGCCACTTTGTGATTGTAATTCTTTCTCTGACATGAAGGGGATATAGGGACATTAAAACCTCATCTGTGGTTAAGAGCACAGTTATTGCAGTTAGAGAAATCTGGTTGGAAGCTCATTTCTATTACTTACTATTTGTTGTTTGCCCTTGGGCAAATGACATATCTGAGCCTCAGTTGCCTCCTATGTGAAACGGGAATAAGGATAGTATAGACTTCATACATTTGTTGTAGGGATTAAATGAAGTGATGGATGTAAAGTGATTAGCACGTTTAACTTATTACATAGTTGGTGTGAACAAATAGTACCTGTTCCTAATTGTATTGTTCTTATTATGCTGCCTTGTGGGTGAGATGTTTGAGGAAAGCTCCATGTAGAGCCAGGGAGTGCTTCAGCTTAGGTCTATTTTTCAAAAATTTCTGAGCACTTCATAGGTATGTGAAGGACTTTGCTGTTCAGGAAAGTTCTGAATAAAGAAAGAGCTTTGTTCTGTGTTGGCCTAGTGGGTACTGTCTGTGCACTTTGGGTGAAACATGCATCTCTTCATGATGTGGTTGTGAGTTTATTGAATCATGTTTGATAATAATAACAACAACAATACACACCATCTTAAAGTTGCACAGTGCACAGCCCTGGGCCAGACCACTAATGACTTCCTTAGTGTTAAAACTCATACGGACAGTGCTTCACAGTTAACCAATGTCTTCATACAAAAGTGTGTGTGTGTGTGTGTGCATGTGTGTGCCCGTGTGTGTGAAGGTCATTACCTTATCACAGTAGCCACATTGCTGGGGGCAGGGCAGATATTATTTCCCTCATTCTTTTGGTTGAACTCAACTAGGTTTGTTTGATTGCTTTTGAAAAAGAGTGTTGATTGAATAGCTTTTATGAGAATAGACAAAATTACACTATGCTTTGTAATCTTTAGTGATCTTTTTTTCCAGAGAGTTATACATTCAAATTTGGTGGCAAATTGAATTCATGCTGCATGTCAGGACTGCAGATTAGTTAAAAATGATTAAGCCCTACAACATTGGAATTCGCGATTTTTCACCATTTCTTCGTACTCTTCTTGCGGTTAGAAATGACACATTGGCCATCAGTGAGCACTGACAGCCTTAGAAAACACCGCCTTTTCCTCCCTCCCTCTCTCCTTCCCCCACTCCCTTTCTCAAATGCTTAGGTTGTTTCTATTGTGTGCAACTAAAGGTTGCAATGTACAGATCAATGTGCCTTTAAAATATACTTTAATTTAAAATATGTCTACATATGGTCATTTATCTTTCCGCCTAGCCTGATTTCTTTTTCTCCATTGGCTTAGTTTGTGGGTCTGGAGCCAATTTACATCACTGATTAAAACAAGCCTAGATAGTTTGTGACCCATTTTTGTTAGAAGTTTTTCTCCCCTTATCTACAACCACAGCCATTAAGATAGCTTACACTAGCCTGGCTAATGATTTTCAGATTTGAGTCTCAGAAAACCATGAGCATGAGGTTTTCAGAAACGCTTAGAATCACTGAGGCTGAGTTCTCTCATCTGTGAAATGACCGTATTAACATTCTCCTAAAATATGCGAATTGAAATATACCTTCTAATTCTTGGTTGATGGGTTTTTAAGGGCAAAACTTTAGCCTATGTTATTCGCCTTAGAAACAAAGTATGACTGAGTTGATAACAAAGATTTCTAGATCCATCCTTGACATTCTTTTTTTTTTTTTTTGAGACGGAGTTTCACTCTTGTTCCCAGGCCGGAGTGCAACGGCCTGATTTCGGCTCACTGCAATCCCCACCTCCGGGGTTCAAGCGATTCTCCTGCCTCAGCCTCCCTAGTAGCTGGGATTACAGGCATGTTCCACCGTGCCTGGCTAATTTTGTATTTTTAGTAGAGACGGGGTTTCTCCATGTTGGTCAGGCTGGTCTCGAACTCCCAACCTCAGGTGATCCACCCGCCTTGGCCTCCCAAAGTTCTGGGATTATAGGCGTGAGCCACCGCACCTGGCCCGACATTCTTTAATACCAGCAATGCTGGTGATGTCGGTGGTGGTGATGATGTCACTACCAGCGATGGAAGAGGTTAGATGAAAAAAGACCCATCAGTGTAACAGCATAGTAGTCGACATGTCACTAGCAGTGGTTTGGCATTATGGTTCGAGGTAATAATGAAAATGTCATTTCAAATTATTCTATCATTTATTAAGAAGACATAAATGACATCCTCAAAATTCAGGTTAAGATCAACAAGTGTTCTTTGAGCCATTAGCTGCAGGGTCATTTTTACCTTAGTTTGGTCCAGAGACCATCTTGTCACTGCCTTTCCTGTTCCTATGCATTTTGCATGATAGTATTGCATGGTAAACTGAGCATGGACTTTGGAATCAGTCACACCGGGGTTCAGATCTAGGGTGGTTTACTTACAAATCATGCAACATATTTAACGTGAGTAGTCTGCTTTCTAAAATGTAAAAATGAGAATAATGCCACCTTCCTCAGTGTGGTTGTGAAGGTTAAATGTGATAATGCTGAGAAGTTCTTTGCACAAAAAATTGGTTATATTTATAGAATGGTTGTTCCACTCCTTTTACACACACACACACACAGACACACACACACTTTTTTTTTTTGAGACAGAGTCTTGCTCTGTCGCCCGGGCTGGAGTGCAGTGGTGTGATCTTGGCTCACTGCAACCTCAACTTCCCAGGCTCAGGTGATCCTCCCACTGCAGTCTCCTGAGTAGCTGGGACTACAGGTGTGCACCACCACTCCTAGCTAATTTTTTTTTTTTGTAGAGACGAGGTTTCACCATGCTTCCCAGGCTGGTCTTGAACGCCTGAGCTCAAGCAGTTCTCCTGCCTCAGGCTTCCAAAGTGCGGGGATTATGGATGTGAGCCACTGCACCCAGCCTTACATATATTATTTTTACTCTTCACTCAATTTAGCTAGATGACACTCTTATTTCCATTTTATTGATGAGAAATCAGAGAGGTTAAGTGACTTGTTGACGGTAGATAGTAAGGAACTGAGTGGGCTTCACATCTGGGTCTACAGTTTCCACAGCATGAGCTTGTACTGTGTTCCATCCCACATGGTAGGTCTTCAGCAATGGTAGAGTTTCTGCTCCTTCCATGAAGGTTTGTAACTGAGGGTCTAAAAGAAATAATTTCTTCTTATTAAATAAATACAGTTAGAAGGAATAAGATCCAGTATTTGGTGGCACAACAGGGTGACTATAGTTAACAATAATTTATTTTGTGTGTGTGTGTGTGTGTGTGTGTGTGTGTGTGTATATATATATATTTTATTTTTATTTTTATTTTTTTTGAGATGGAGCCTCACTCTGTCACCCAGGCTGGAGTGCAGTGGCGCGATCTCGGCTCACTGCAAGCTCCGCCTCCCAGCTTCATGCCATTCTCCTGCCTCAGCCTCCCGAGTAGCTGGGATTACAGGTGCCCGCCACCATACCTGGCTAATTTTTTGTATTTTTAAGTAGAGACGGGGTTTCACCATGGTCTCAAATCTCCTGACCTCGTGATCCACCCACCTCGGCCTCCCAAATTGCTGGGATTACAGGTGTGAGCCACCATGCCCAGTCTATTGTATATTTTAAAATAACTAAAATAATGGAATTAGAATGTTCATAACACAAAGAAATGATAAATGCTTGAGGTGATAGACACCCCAGTGACCCTGATTTGATCATTACACATTGTATGCCTGTATCAAAACAGCACATGCACCCAACAAATACATACAACTACTATGTACCTATGATAACTAAAAATAAATTTTTTAAAAGTAAGGATTATTGCATAATTTACACATTCATTACATATTTGTCTTGCAAAAAGAGATTATAGATTTATGACTTCCAGGGAAAATAAAAGCTTTTTTTAATCTTTTATACTGACACTCTATGAAGCCGAGCTAGGGATCCTGGATGTTATTAGTCACATGATCCTAATGACATTGCTCAGAATTGAAGGTTCTTGCTATATCCTTAAATATTCACTTTCTTTTTTTAAAAAAAAGTATTTTATTTTGATATAATTTGAGCTTACAGAAAATTTACAAGAATAGTACGAAGAACTTCTGTATACCCTTTATCCAAATTTGCCAAGTTTATACATGCATATTTTTCTCCACTTGCTTTATAATTCTGTGTATATAATTATATACATATATGTATGTAAGCCACAGTGGAATGATTTAATCCACATCCACAGCATGTGCTGTTGTGATACAGGCATATAATGTGTAATGACCAAATCAGGGTAAATGGAGTGTTTTACGTATATACATAGATTTTTTTTCCTGCACCACTTCAGAGTTCCTTTGCCATTATATGTGATAGTGTGTCTTTCCTTTGAACAAGGAAACTTCTGACAATAACCAGAGTATAATGATCAAAATGAAGAGTTGTACCATTGACACAGTACAATGATTTAATCCACAGTCCATATTCAAATATCGTCCATTCTCCAAGATCAGTCCAGGATCACTCATTATTTTTAATTGTCATGTCTCTTCACTGTCATTCAGTCTGGAACAATTCTTCAGCCTTTATTTTGTGTTTTTTGTCTGAAATTTTGCATAGTACAGGCCAGTTATTTTGTAGAATAGTGCTCAATTGACTTGTGTGATATTTCCTTATGACTAAATTGGGGTTATACATGTTTGGCAAGAAAACCATAGAAGTGATATTGTGGGCTGGGCATGCCGGCTTATGCCTGTAATCCTAGCACTTTGGGAAGCCGAGGCAGGCAGATCACCTGAGGTCAGGAGTTTGAGACCAGCCTGGCTAACATGATGAAACGCTGTCTCTACTAAAAATACAAAAAAATTAGCCGGGCATGGTGGTGTGTGCCTGTAATCCCAGCTACTTGGGAGGCTGAGGCAAGAGAATTGCTTGAACCTGGTAGTGGAGGTTGCAGTGAGCTGAGAACATGCCACTGCACTCCAGCTTGGGCGACAGAGAGGGACTCCGTTTTTTTTTTTTTTTTTTTTTTTAAAAAAGAAGTGATGTTGTGTCTTTCTCAGTGCATTATTGTATTGGGATGCCTATGATGTTGATTTGTTCCAATTTCAGTATTGTTAAACTTTATCACTTGCTTAAGATGATGTCTGCAAGATTTTTCCAATGAAAGTTACTATTTTTTCTTTATAATTAATAAGTAATTTATGGGGAGATACTTTGAGATTTTGTACATATCTTGCTCTTCATCAAATTGGTTCACTTACCAATTTTAGCATTCGTTAGTGATTTTCTAACACCCATCCTTTCTTTTATATGCATTAGCATTCTACTGTCAGAACATGTTTTCCCTTGTCCTCCATTTATCTAACTATTTATTTTTATCAGTATGGACTCATGGAGTCTTATTTTAGTCAATGAGTCATAATTCATTACTATCACTATTTATTTTGTTACTTAAAATGTTTTGCATTTGGTCAGTGGAAATCTTAAGCTGGCTTTTGTGTCTTTTGGGCATGTTTCTATCACTTTTTTGGAACACTTCTGTACTTTCTCGCACAAGATGTTCCAGGCTGATCTTATACTTATTCTGCCCTAACCCTGAAATCAATCTTTCTTTTCCAAAGAGCTTTGGTTCTTTTTAGGGGAGAATGCTATATAAAAACCAAGCTCTGGCAGGCATTGATACCAGAGTGCAATTTACTTCTAGTGTAAGTAGCTCTCAGTGTACACAGCTAGGAAAAACACACGCACACGCGCGCGCACACACACACATGCACAAACACACGTATTTATAGTTATTTCTCTTCTACCTATCGTCTATATATTAGAAATCCTCGATTATTTCTCATACCTCCAATTCTAACTCAACACTGTAGGCTTTTTATTGTAGGCTTCCCTTTTCCATATTTGTAACTTTCATCTCTGACAGTGAAAAACCTGGCTGCCACTATCCAAAATATTTACTAATTTATTCAGACTTAGAAGCTAGTGCTAGAATTCTTAACCCATACTATTGCCAAAAGTAAACCTATGTACTAGAATTCAATCTTTACTTATAATTATTTTGAGGATAAAAATTATATACAATCACAGGCATAAATCTGGAGTCCGATTTGCTGAGTTTTGACAAATGCATGCACCTGAATATCCTGCATTCCTATGAAGATATAGACATTTAAAAAATCATTCCAGAAAGTTCACTTGCACCCCTTTCTAGTCAATCTTTCCAGAATAAACTAATTTACATATTTGTTTTACTATAGATTAGTTTGCTTTATAAGTGGAATCATAGAATATGTATATATTTTTGTATTTCATTTTCAATTCCTCTACAATTTAACTGTACTTCTTTCAGCATTTTTATAGTGTAGCTCTGCATAATTATTTCTAAATCTGAATGCTCATTTTCATATTTACATGAAACTCTGCTCTTATTTAGCAGGATTGCTAAAGCGATAGTAGTGAGAGGGATTGTCTTACCATAAAAGAATGCTAGAAAAGAATGGAATCCTGCTGATATGAAACTAAAAACTCTTGGAATTAATTTTTATGAGACCCAGTATAAAACTGGTTGCATAAATGAGCTTATCATGGTATCACTGAGCTATTGATCATCATTCGGATTCCTCAAAATCCACATCGATTCATCAGGCATACGTTCACTTATTCTGACATTCATTCACTCATTTAGAAGTATTTATTCTGAATACTTCTGAGCACATCCCAGATACTGTTCCAACTGTTGGAGACCTAGCAGTGAAAAACTAGGTAATGTTCTCATTCTATCGGAGTTTCATGTATTCTATTTCCAGTGCTCTTCGGTTTCTTTCTTTCTTTTTTTTTTTTTTTTTTTATGTAGATTGAGGTTTCCGTCTGATATTTTTATGGGCTGAATATCTGTGTCCCACCAAATTCATATGTTGAAGCCTTAACCCCCAATGTGATAATATTTGGAGATGGTTTCTTTGGGAGGTAATTAGATCATGAGGGTGAGGGATGGGTCTTATACCCCCAGAGGTCTGATAAGATTGCTGCCATCTTAGGGAGATGGACCTTTCCAGATCTGGAACATGTTGGCATCCTTATCAGGAACTTCTAACCTCCAGAACTGGGAGAAGATAAATCTCTGTTGTTCACGCCACGTAGTCTGTAGTGTTTTGTTATGGCAGCCTGAACAGACTAAGACAGATATCATACTTCCTTCAGTACATCCCATAGAGTTAAGTATGCAGACATTGGCTTCCCTCAGTTTTTATTTATCTGAGAAAGTATTTCTCTTTCGTTTTTGAAGGATACTTTTGCTGGGTATAGAATTCTGGTTGGCATTTTAAAATTTCCAGCACTTTAAATATGTCACCCCCTTGTCTTCTGTTTTGTACAGTTTCTGATGAGATGCTGGCTACAATTCTTATCTTTGTTCCTCTGTATGTAACATGTCTTTTTTTCCTCTGGTTCCTTCAAGATTTTTTCTTTTTTCTTTTCAGCAATTTGAATGTGGTATACCTCAGAGTAGTATATAAGGGAAATAGAAGCCTCATCTTCCTTTTATGTGGCAAAAGAATTCCACTGAGAAGCTTTCTGCTGTTTGATATATGTTGGTCCCTTGCCTATGGTGCCCTCCCTAACCCCTAGTCCTCATCAAATCCTATTCAGGTATTAGGAACTAGCTCAAGTCCTGTGTCCGTGAGACTAGCAGATACCATGCTGTATTTTCTTGACCTCCAAGCTTTTCTCCTTCTCCTTTGAACTAGACACATTTTAGGCTAAACTTGTTTTTTATTCTATAAACTGATTTTAAAATGCTTTACCGTCTACAATCTTCTTAGACATAATCTCTTTACTTCTAAAAATTAGCCCAGGATTTAAGCGTTCTTTTTTTTTTCCTGTTTGTTTTTTAGTACATTGTCCAGTAAAACCTTACAGGTCTTTCCTCTATTAGTATAATTCATTTATTCAGCTCATATGATTAACTTAGGTTGTTTTCCTTTTTAATAGGTGAGTAGGAAGGTGAGAGGAGGAAGGCAGGTATGGGCTGGGTGGCTTCATCAGTGTGTAGCCTGCACAGTCACACTTGGCCCACATTAAGAGGGATCCTATGCTTGGTTTTATGCGTGCTGTTGCCATCTTGAAATTTTTAATAACATTTGAACAAAGGGCCCTACACTTTCACTTTACATTGGGTTACCCTGAAAATTAGGTAGCTGGGTCCTGGGTGTGGGATTAACATCTTGGTTGGGACTTTGGACACTCAGAAGGTGTTGTAAGGTGCTTGTCTTGGGCAGATAAGAAAGAGATACAAGAAGGCAGAGCCCTCCCCAAGACAGCAATTCTAAAATATTCTTCTACAGGGCATTTCATTTATGTGTTATGTGGAAAAGGCATTATTAGGCAAATACATTTCAGAAATGTATTAAGAAAAGTTAAATACTTTTTGTTAGAAAAGAACGTTTCAGTTATTAATTTGATGAGCAGCACTGTGATTAACCAAAATAGGATGTTGTCTGCAGCATTTCCGACACTCATTTTACTGTGGCTACTAGTCTGTAGGAACAAGTTTTCTTTAGAGCACAATTTGGCAAACGGGGAAAGTAGTTCCAGGGTCCCAGAGTGAGGAGACCCACTCCCAGCAGCAGCTTCTGTAACTAGGCTTGTGGATTGTCTAGTTGAGTGAGAAGAAAGGATCATTGCTCTCCAGTGATAGACCAAAGACATTGTTACATGCGTGAATCTCGGGTTGACTCTATCCCCATCTCTATTCCTAAATGCCTTCCAGGTGATATCTTTCTTTGCTTTTCCTCTTTAAGATTACCCTTCAATGTACATCTTGGTCAATATTTATCTTTTTTTATTATTATTATACTTCAAGTTCTAGGGTACATGTGTACAACGTGTAGATTTGTTACATATGTATACATGTGCCATGTTGGTGTGCTGCACCCATTAACTCGTCATTTACATTAGGTATATCTCCTAATGCTATCCCTCCCCGTTACCCCCTCCCAACAATAGTACCCAGTGTGTGATGCTCCCCTTCCTGTGTCCAAGTGATCTCTTTGTTCAATTCCCACCTAGGAGTGAGAACATGCGGTATTTGGTTTTCTATTCTTGCGATAGTTTGCTGAGAATGATGGTTTCCAGCTGCATCCATGTCCCTACAAAGGACGCAAACTCATCCTTTCTTATGGCTGCATAGTATTCCATGGTGTAAATGTGCCACATTTTCTTAATCCAGTCTGTCACTGATGGACATTTGGGTTGATTCCAAGTCTTTGCTATTGTGAATAGTGCCGCAATAAACATACGTGTGCATGTGTCTTTATAGCAGCATGACTTATAATCCTTTGGGTATATCCCCAGTAATGGAATGGCTGGGTCAAATGGTATTTCTAGTTCTAGATCTTTGAGGAATTGCCACACTGTTTTCCACAATGGTTGAACTAGTTTACAGTACCACCAATGGTGTAAAAGTGTTCCTATTTCTCCACATCCTCTCCAGCACCTGTTGTTTCCTGATTTTTTAATGATTGCCATTCTAACTGGTGTGAGATGGTATCTCATTGTGGTTTTGATTTGCATTTCTCTGATGGCCAGTGATGATGAGCATTTTTTCATGTATCTGTTGGCTGTATGAATGTCTTCTTTTGAGAAGTGTCTGTTCATACCCTTTGCCCACTTTTTGATGGGGTTGTTTGTTTTTTTCTTGTAAATTTGATTGAGTTCTTTATAGGTTCTGGATATTAGCCCTTTGTCAGATGGGTAGATAACAAAAATTTTCTCCCATTCTATAGATTGCCTGTTCACTCTGATGATAGTTTCTTTTGCTGTGCAGAAGCTCTGTAGTTTAATTAGATCCCATTTGTCAATTTTGGCTTTTGTTGCCGTTGCTTTTGGTGTTTTAGACATGAAGTCCTTGCCCATGCCTATGTCCTGAATGGTATTACCTAGGTTTTCTTCTAGGGTTTTTATGGTTTTAGGTCTAACATTTAAGTCTCTAATCCATCTTGAATTAATTTTCATATAAGGAGTAAGGAAAGGATCCAGTTTCAACTTTCTACTTATGGCTAGCCAATTTTCCCAGCACATTTATTAAATAGGAAATCCTTTCCCCATTTCTTGTTTCTCTCAGGTTTGTCAAAGATCAGATGGCTGTAGATGTGTGGTATTATTTCTGAGGATTCTGTTCTGTTCCATTGGTCTATATCTCTGTTTTGGTACCAGTACCATGCTGTTTGGTTACTGTAGCCTTGTAGTATAGTTTGAAGTCAGCGTGATGCCTCCAGCTTTGTTCCTTTGACTTAGGATTGTCTTGGCAATGCGGGGTCTTTTTTGGTTCCATATGAACTTTAAAGCAGTTTTTTCCAATTCTGTGAAGAAACTCATTGGTAGCTTAATGGGGATGGCATTGAATCTACAAATTACCTTGAGCAGTATGGCCATTTTCACAATATTGATTCTTCCTATCCATGAGCATGCAATGTTCTTCCATTTGTTTGTGTCCTCTTTTATTTCATTGAGCAGTGGTTTGTAGCTCTCCTTGAAGAGGTCTTTCACATCCTTTGTAAGTTGGATTCCTAGGTATTTTATTCTCTTTGAAGCTATTGTGAATGGGAGTTCATTCATTATTTGGCTCTCTGTTTGTCTGTTACTGGTGTATAAGAATGCCTGTGATTTTTGCACATTGATTTTGTATCCTGAGACTTTGCTGAAGTTGCTTATCAGCTTAAGGTGATTTTGGGCTGAGACAATGGGGTTTTCTAAATATACAATCATGTCATCTGCTAACAGGGACAATTTGACTTCTTCTTTTCCTAACTGAATACCCTTTATTTCTTTCTCTTGCCTGATTGCCCTAGGCAGAACGTCCACCACTATGTTGAATAGGAGTGGTGAGAGAGGGCATCCCTGTCTCGTGCCAGTTTTCAAAGGGAATGCTTCCAGTTTTTGCCCATTCAGTATGATATTGGCTGTGGGTTTGTCATAAATAGCTCTTGTTATTTTGAGATATGTTCCATCAATACCGAATTTATTGAGAGTTTTTAGCATGAAGGGCTGTTGAATTTTGTCGAAGGCCTTTTCTGCATCTATTGAGATAATCATGTGGTTTTTGTCTTTGGTTCTGTTTATATGCTGGATTATGTTTATTGATTTGCATATGTTGAACCAGCCTTGCATCCCAGGGATGAAGCCCACTTGATCATGGTGGATAAGCTTTTTGATGTGCTGCTGGATTCGGTTTGCTAGTATTTTATTGAGGATTTTTTGCATCGATGTTCATCAGGGATATTGGTCTAAAATTCTCTTTTTTTGTTTTATCTCTGTCAGGCTTTGGTATCAGGATGATGTTGGCCTCGTAAAATGAGTTAGGGAGAATTCCCTCTTTTTCTATTGATTGGAATAGTTTCAGAAGGAATGGCACCAACTCCTCCTTGTACCTCTGGTAGAATTCGGCTGTGAATCCATCTGGTCCTGGACTTCTTTTGGTGGGCAGGCTATTAATTATTGCTTCAATTTCAGAGCCTGCTATTGGTGTATTCAGGGATTCAACTTCTTCCTGGTTTAGTCTTGGGAAGAGTGTAAGTGTCCAGGAAATTATCCATTTCTTCTAGGTTTTCTAGTTGATTTGTGTAGAGGTGTTTATAGTATTCTCTGATGGTAGTTTGTATTTCTGTGGTATCGGTGGTGATACCCCCTTTATCATTTTTTATTGCATCTATTTGATTCCTCTCTCTTTTCTTCTTTATTAGTCTTGCTAGCGGTCTATCAATTTTGTTGATCTTTACAAAAAACGAGCTCCTGGATTCATTGATTTTTTTGGAGGGTTTTTTTTGTGTCTCTATCTCCTTCAGTTCTGCTCTGATCTTAGTTATTTCTTGCCTTCTGCTAGCTTTTGAATGTGTTTGCTCTTGCTTCTCTAGTTCTTTTAATTGTGATGTTAGGGTGTCAATTTTAGATCTTTCCAGCTTTCTCTTGTGGGCATTTAGTGCTATAAATTTCCCTCTACACACTGCTTTTAAATGTGTCCCAGAGATTCTGGTATGTTGTATCTTTTTTTCTCATTGATTTCAAATAACAACTTTATTTCTGCCTTCATTTCGTTATGTACCCAGTAGTCATTCAGGAGCAGGTTGTTCAGTTTCCATGTAGTTGAGCCGTTTTGATTGAGTTTCTTAGTCCTGAGTTCTAGTTTGATTACACTGTGGTCTGAGAGACAGTTTGTTATAATTTCTGTTCTTGTACATTTGCTGAGGAGTGCTTTACTTCCAACTATGTGGTCAATTTTGTAATAAGTGCGATGTGGTGCTGAGAAGAGTGTATATTCTGTTGATTTGGGGTGGAGAGTTCTGTAGATGTCTATTAGGTCCGCTTGGTGCAGAGATGAGTTCAATTCCTGGATATCCTTGTTAACTTTCTGTCTCATTGATCTGTCTAATGTTGACAGTGGGGTGTTAAAGTCTCCCATTATTATTGTATGGGAGTCTAAGTCTCTGTAAGTCTCTAAGGACTTGCTTTATGAATCTGGGTGCTCCTGTATTGGGTGCATATATATTTAGGATAGTTAGCTCTTCCTGATGAATTGATTTTTATCTTTATGGAAGATTATAGGGTATGTGCCTATTAAATCATAAATGAGTCTGCAATGTGCATGTCTTATCTGGGAACTTTGGACGGATATTCTCCAAGGAGCACAAATAAAAAGGAGACTTGGCCTCTGTACTATAGGTGCACAAACTCATTTATTACTAAATGAATAAAAGCAGTGATCAGAGTCTGGGTTCCTTCCTCTTTGGGGATCCCTATGCACAGCATACTCTGCATACCCCGTTATACCAGCCCTGGCTGGGAGCCATTGAAATAACATCGTAAGTGATCCTATATTACCCTCTAATGTAACCATCAGCCTTACTCTATAAATCAGCTGGAAAATGAGCCTGCACTTAAGGAGCTTATGCCTAGCACACAGGAGACCACTCAGAAGTATGTGAGCGAAGATGGGGAGGAGTGGCTGGGGATCACACACTGGGGCTGTTCAGAAGTTGGCACAAGTTAGTGGGTAGATTGCCAGTGAGTCTTCATTATGTGCCCATTGCTTTCAGAGCATATTTAATATCTAATAGTGATATGGTTTCAAGCCATGGTTTTCAATTCTGGCTCAATCACATATGAGAATTTTAAAAAGAAAAAGAATTACACTACCTTTCTCTGATTTTGATTCAGCTGGTATGAGTTGGGCACAAGAATCTGAATTTTCAACAAATACTTCCAGTGAATCTGATGCAGTTCAGGAACTAAGGCAACAGAGTAAACTTTAGACAAAAAGTGTTAAAAGTACACTTCAAAGTCAGTAGAGCCGAGCTGAGAAACAACAGATGTTAATGTAATTTGGAGAAACCTTTGCACCCCCCCTTTTTCCTTACAGATCCTCTTCTTTCTATAGAATATTTTTGCTGACAAAAGAAGCTATCACTCTTGTCTGGGATTGAGATCTTGTGGTAATAGTGTAACTGTTTTTCTAAATATTTTCTTATTATTTTTCTAAATATTTTTATTTCATGATCACTGTAACTTTTAAAAATTGTTTTTATTGTGTCTTTGGAGGAAAATAATTACACAGTATACAGTACTATAAATATGCTGTGAAGCTCCAATTGTAACTAAAAAGACTGTATATATATATGTTTGTGTGTGTTTGTGTGTGTGTGTGTGTGTCTGTGATTAAAAGGAATTATGCCTTTCATGGATTGTCTTCAACAATTACTCTGAAGCTTTTTTCACCAGTTAGTTTTTACAATTCGGTTTTGTATCATGCCAAATTTTCCAGTATAAAATCACTTTATAAAAAGTTATTTTACAATGAACCCTCATATCCCCACTGGCTAGATTCTGCTTCTAACGTTTTACTCTACTTGTCTTTAACACATATCTATTCAGTTTCTTTTCTCATCTTATCCTTTAATCCATCTTAACTTTTGATGCATTCTAAAATAAACTGCAGACATCAGAACACTTCCTCCTAAACAGTCTGCAATATATATTTTTTTTTTTTTATATTTTTTTTTAAATTTTATTTTACTTTAAGTTCCGGGATACATGTGTAGAATGTGCAGGTTTGTTACGTAGGAAAACGTGTACCATGGTGGTTAATCTGCAATATATGTTTATCATAATTTTTTGACCTAAGGTTTCTATACAAAGATATGCACAAATATTAAGAGTATATTTATTAAATTTTGATAAATGCAAACCTCTATGTGATGCAAATCCTTATTAATGTACAGAACATTGCCACCACTTCAGAATGTTCCTTTATGCCTTTTCCCAGGCAATCCTTACCTTTTGTTTGTGCCAGGATTTTATTTAAATGGAATCATACAGTATATACTATTCTCCTTTCACTCAGTAGAATGTTCTTTTTTTGTATTTTTTGTTGCTATATCATAGTTTGGGGGTACATGCGATATTTTGATACATGTATATAATGCATAATGATCAAATCTGGTAACTGGGATATCCATCACCTCAAACATTTATCTTTCCTTTGTGTTGGGAATATTACAATTCTTCTCTTCTAGCTATTTGGAAATATATGATAAATTATAGTTAACTTTAATTCCCCTACTGTACCAATGAATATTAGAACTTATTCCTTCCATCCAAATGTATTTTTGCAGCATAGTATTTTGAGACTCACCCATATTGTTGTTTGTATGAGTAATTGGTTCCTATTTATTGCTGAGTAGTGTTCCATTGTGTGAATGTATCATAATTTGTTTATTCATTTCCTGTTGATGGATATCTGGGCTTTTTTCAGTTTTGGGCTATTATAAATCAAACTGCTGCGAGTATTCTTGTTCAAGTGTTTCTGTGAACATATGCTTTGTTCCTCTTGGGTGGAAATCTCAGAGTAGAATTGCAAATTGACATTTGCAGGAAGAGGTAATCACTGAATTGTGGAATAGGGAAGATTGAATCTGGGAAATGCAGCTAAAATTTTAGAGGGTTTCCTATGTATCACTTGGCATACATTATCTGACTTACAGTTTTCAAAGTTGAATTGTTCCATCGGGTGGTTAAGAGCAGAGTTAGGAGGCCAGGTGTGGTGGCTCACACCTGTAATTCCAGCACTTTGAGAGGCTGTGATGGGTGGATTGCTAGAGGTCAGGAGTTCGAGACCAGCCTGGCCAACATGGCGAAATCCTGCCTGTATTAAAAATACAAAAGTTAGCAAGGCTTGGTGGCACATGCCTGTATTCCCAGCTACTTGGAAGGCTGAGGCATGAGAATCCCCTGAACCTGGGAGGTGGAGGTTGTAGTGAGCCAAGTTCACACCACAACACTCCAGCTTGGGTGACACAGCAAGACTCTGAAAAAAAAAAAAAAAAAAAAAAGAGTGAAGTTCGGACATTAGGGCCTTGTCTCATATGACTTTTTGGTGGCATTTTATTAACTATTAAACATACTGAAATACAACTAATATGTAATCAGTTTTTTTGCTTTTCAATTTGTAGTTGTCTGAATGCCTGACAAGATGGAATTCCCTGCAGGTATTGATATCTTGTGTTTTATCTTAAAAATTCGCATGGATCCCTACTTTTTATGTTATTTCTTTGACAAAATAATAAAAAATTGCTTATGATCTGTGGAAAAATTTGACAGAGAAGTTGCACTATATTTTTATCACCAGATTAAAAAAAGATGAGTATAACTTAAAAATATTATAGACTTAAAATATGGAGAAAAACATGCACATAATATTTCTTTTCTTTTTTTTTTAATTTATTTATTATTATTGTACTTTAAGTTGTAGGGTACATGTGCATAACGTGCAGGGTTGTTACATATATATACTTGTGCCATGTTGGTGTGCTGCACCCATCAACTCATCATTTCATCAGGTATAACTCCCAATGCAATCCCTCCCCCCTCCCCCCTCCCCATGATAGGCCCCTGTGTGTGATGTTCCCCTTCCTGAGTCCAAGTGATCTCATTGTTCAGTTCCCACCTAGGAGTGAGAACATGCGGTGTTTGGTTTTCTGTTCTTGTGATAGTTTGCTAAGAATGATGGTTTCCAGTTGCATCCATGTCCCTACAAAGGATGCAAACTCATCCTTTTTGATGGCTGCATAGTATTCCATGGTGTATATGTGCCACATTTTCTTAATCCAATCTGTCACTGATGGACATTTGGGTTGATTCCAAGTCTTTGCTATTGTAATAGTGCTGCAATAAACATACGTGTGCATGTGTCTTTATAGCAGCATAATTTATAATCCTTTGGGTATATACCCAGTAATGGGATGGCTGGGTCATATGGTACATCTAGTTCTAGATCCTTGAGGAATCGCCATACTGTTTTCCATAATAGTTGAACTAGTTTACAATCCCACCAACAGTGTAAAAGTGTTCCTATTTCTCCACATCCTCTCCAGCACCTGTTGTTTCCTGACTTTTTAATGATCGCCATTCTAACTGGTGTGAGATGGTATCTGATTGTGGTTTTGATTTGCATTTCTCTGATGGCCAGTGATGATGAGCATTTTTTCATGTGTCTGTTGGCTGTATGAATGTCTTCTTTTGAGAAATGTCTGTTCATATCCTTTGCCCACTTTTTGATGGGGTTGTTTGTTTTTTTCTTGTAAATTTGTTTGAGTTCTTTGTAGGTTCTGGATATTAGCCCTTTGTCAGATGAGTAGATTGCAAAAATTTTCTCCCACTCTGTAGGTTGCCTGTTCACTCTGATGGTAGTTTCTTTTGCTGTGCAGAAGCTCTTTAATTTAGTGAGATCCCATTTGTCAATTTTGGCTTTTGCTGCTGTTGCTTTTGGTGTTTTAGACATGAAGTCTTTGCCCATGCCTATGTCCTGAATGGTACTACCTAGGTTTTCCTCTAGGATTTTTATGGTATTAGGTCTAACATTTAAGTCTCTAATCCATCTTGAATTAATTTTCGTATAAGGAGTAAGGAAAGGATCCAGTTTCAGCTTTCTACTTATGGCTAGCCAATTTTCCCAGCACCATTTATTAAATAGGGAATCCTTTCCCCATTTCTTGTTTCTCTCAGGTTTGTCAAAGATCAGATGGCTGTAGATGTGTGGTATTATTTCTGAGATCTCTGTTCTGTTCCATTGGTCTATATCTCTGTTTTGGTACCAGTACTATGCTGTTTTGGTTACTGTAGCCTTGTAGTATAGTTTGAAGTCAGGTAGAGTGATGCCTCCAGCTTTGTTCTTTTGACTTAGGATTGTCTTGGAGATGCGGGCTCTTTTTTGGTTCCATATGAACTTTAAAGCAGTTTTTTCCAATTCTGTGAAGAAACTCATTGGTAGCTTGATGGGGATGGCATTGAATGTATAAAATTACCTTGGGCAGTATGGCCATTTTCACGATATTGATTCTTCCTATCCATGAGCATGGTATGTTCTTCCATTTGTTTGTGTCCTCTTTTATTTCACTGAGCAGTGGTTTGTAGTTCTCCTTGAAGAGGTCCTTTACATCCCTTGTAAGTTGGATTCCTAGGTATTTTATTCTCTTTGAAGCAATTGTGAATGGAAGTTCATTCCTGATTTGGCTCTCTGTTTGTCTGTTACTGGTGTATAAGAATGCTTGTGATTTTTGCACATTAATTTTGTATCCTGAGACTTTGCTGAAGTTTCTTATCAGCTTAAGGAGATTTTGGGCTGAGACAATGGGGTTTTCTAAATATACAATCATGTCATCTGCAAAGAGGGACAATTTGACTTCTTCTTTTCCTAACTGAATACCCTTGATTTCTTTCTCTAGCCTAATTGCCCTAGCCAGAACTTCCAACACTATGTTGAATAGGAGTGGTGAGAGAGGGCATCCCTGTCTTGTGCCAGTTTTCAAAGGGAATTTTTCCAGTTTTTGCCCATTCAGTATGATATTGGCTGTGGGTTTGTCATAAATAGCTCTTATTATTTTGAGGTACGTTCCATCAATACTGAATTTATTAAGCGTTTTTAGCATGAAGGGCTGTTGAATTTTGTCAAAAGCCTTTTCTGCATCTATTGAGATAATCATGTGGTTCTTGTCTGTGGTTCTGTTTATATGCTGGATTATGTTTATTGATTTGCGAATGTTGAACCAGCCTTGCATCCCAGGGATGAAGCCCACTTGATCATGGTGGATAAGCTTTTTGATGTGCTGCTGAATCCGGTTTGCCAGTATTTTATTGAGGATTTTTGCATCGATGTTCATCAGGGATATTGGTCTAAAATTCTTTTTTTTGTTGTGTCTCTGCCAGGCTTTGGTATCAGGATGATGTTGGCCTCATAAAATGAGTTAGGGAGGAATCCCTCTTTTTCTATTGATTGGAATAGTTTCAGAAGGAATGGTACCAACTCCTCCTTGTACCTCTGGTAGAATTCAGCTGTGAATCCATCTGGTCCTGGACTTTTTTGGGTTGGTAGGCTATTAATTATTGCCTCAATTTCAGAGTCTGCTATTGGTCTACTCAGGGATTCAACTTCTTCCTGGTTTAGTCTTGGAAGAGTGTAAGTGTCCAGGAAATTATCCATTTCTTCTAGATTTTCCAGTTTATTTGCGTAGAGGTGTTTATAGAATTCTCTGATGGTAGTTTGTATTTCTGTGGGGTTGGTGGTGATATCCCCTTTATCATTTTTAATTGCATCGATTTGATTCTTCTCTCTTTTCTTCTTTATTAGTCTTGCTAGTGGTCTGTCAATTTTGTTGATCTTTTCAAAAAACCAACTCCTGGATTCATTGATATTTTGGAGAGTTTTTTGTGTCTCTATCTCCTTCAGTTCTGCTCTGATCTTAGTTATTTCTAGCCTTCTGCTAGCTTTCGAATGTGTTTGCTCTTGCTTCTCCAGTTCTTTTAATTGTGATGTTAGAGTGTCAATTTTAGATCTTTCCTGCTTTCTCTTGTGGGCATTTAGTGCTATAAATTTCCCTCTACACACTGCTTTAAATGTGTCCCAGAGATTCTGGTATGTTGTATCTTTGTTCTCATTGGTTTCCAAGAACATCTTTATTTCTGCCTTCATTTCGTTATGGACCCAGTAGTCATTCAGGAGCAGGTTGTTCAGTTTCCATGTAGTTGAGCGGTTTTGATTGAGTTTCTTAGTCCTGAGTTCTAGTTTGATTGCACTGTGGTCTGAGAGACAGTTTGTTATAATTTCTGTTCTTGTACATTTGCTGAGGAGTGCTTTACTTCCAATTACATGGTCGATTTTGGAGTAAGTACGATGTGGTGCTGAGAAGAATGTATATTCTGTTGATTTGGGGTGGAGAGTTCTATAGATGTCTATTAGGTCTGCTTGCTGCAGAGATGAGTTCAATTCCTGGATATCCTTGTTAACTTTCTGTCTCGTTGATCTGTCTAATGTTGACAGTGGAGTGTTGAAGTCTCCCATTATTATTGTATGGGAGTCTAAGTCTCTTTGTAAGTCTCTAAGGACTTGCTTTATGAATCTGGGTTCTCCTGTATTGGGTGCATATATATTTAGGATAGTTAGCTCTTCCTGTTGAATTGATCCCTTTACCATTATGTAATGGCCTTCTTTGTCTCTTTTGATCTTTGATGGTTTAAAGTCTGTTTTATCAGAGACTAGTATTGCAACCCCCGCTTTTTTTTGTTCTCCATTTGCTTGGTAAATCTTCCTCCATCCCTTTATTTTGAGCCTATGTATGTCTCTGCGTGTGAGATGGGTCTCCTGAATACAGCAGACTGATGGGTCTTGACTCTTTATCCAGTTTGCCAGTCTGTGTCTTTTAATTGGAGCATTTAGTCCATTTACATTTAAGGTTAAGATTGTTATGTGTGAACTTGATCCTGCCATTATGATATTAACTGGTTATTTTGCTCGTTAGTTGATGCAGTTTCTTCCTAGCCTCGATGGCCTTTACATTTTGGCATGTTTTTGCAATGGCTGGTACCGGTTGTTCCTTTCCATGTTTAGTGCTTCCTTCAGGGTCTCTTGTAAGGCAGGCCTAGTGGTGACAAAATCTCTAAGCATTTGCTTATCTGTAAAGGATTTTATTTCTCCTTCACTTATGAAACTTAGTTTGGCTGGATATGAAATTCTGGGTTGAAAATTCTTTTCTTTAAGAATGTTGAATATTGGCCCCCACTCTCTTCTGGCTTGTAGAGTTTCTGCCGAGAGATCTGCTGTTAGTCTGATGGGCTTCCCTTTGTGGGTAACCCGACCTTTCTCTCTGGCTGCCCTTAAGATTTTTTCCTTCATTTCAACTTTGGTGAATCTGG
This sequence comes from Macaca thibetana thibetana, assembly GCF_024542745.1. NCBI lineage: Eukaryota > Metazoa > Chordata > Mammalia > Primates > Cercopithecidae > Macaca > Macaca thibetana. The sequence continues at coordinate 38,072,322 of NC_065588.1, read as the reverse complement.
CAATTATGTGTCTTGGAGTTGCTCTTCTCGAGGAGTATCTTTGTGGCGTTCTCTGTATTTCCTGGATTTGAATGTTGGCCTGCCCTACTAGGTTGGGGAAGTTCTCCTGGATGATATCCTGAAGAGTGTTTTCCAACTTGGTTCCATTTTCCCCCTCACTTTCAGGCACCCCAATCAGACGTAGATTTGTTCTTTTTACATAATCCCATACTTCTTGCAGGCTTTGTTCATTTCTTTTTCTTCTTTTTTCTTTTGGTTTCTCTTCTCGCTTCATTTCATTCATTTGATCCTCAATCGCAGATACTCTTTCTTCCAGTTGATCGAGTCGGTTACTGAAGCTTGTGCATTTGTCACGTATTTCTCGTGTCATGGTTTTCATCTCTTTCATTTCGTTTATGACCTTCTCTGCATTAATTACTCTAGCCATCAATTCTTCCACTTTTTTTTCAAGATTTTTAGTTTCTTTGCGCTGGGTATGTAATTCCTCCTTTAGCTCTGAGAAATTTGATGGACTGAAGCCTTCTTCTCTCATCTCGTCAAAGTCATTCTCCGTCCAGCTTTGATCCGTTGCTGGCGATGAGCTGCGCTCCTTTGCCGGGGGAGATGCGCTCTTATTTTTTGAATTTCCAGCTTTTCTGCCCTGCTTTTTCCCCATCTTTGTGGTTTTATCTGCCTCTGGTCTTTGATGATGGTGACGTACTGATGGGGTTTTGGTGTAGGTGTCCTTCCTGTTTGATAGTTTTCCTTCTAACAGTCAGGACCCTCAGCTGTAGGTCTGTTGGAGATTGCTTGAGGTCCACTCCAGACTCTGTTTGCCTGGGTATCAGCAGCAGAGGTTGCAGAAGATAGAATATTGCTGAACAGCGAGTGTACCTGTCTGATTCTTGCTTTGGAAGCTTCCTCTCAGGGGTGTACTCCACCCTGTGACGTTTGGGGTGTCAGACTGCCCCTAGTGGGGGATGTCTCCCAGTTAGGCTACTCAGGGGTCAGGGACCCACTTGAGCAGTGAGTCTGTCCCTTCTCAGATCTCAACCTCCGTGTTGGGAGATCCACTGCTCTCTTCAAAGCTGTCAGACAGAGTCGTTTGCGTCTGCAGAGGTTTCGGCTGTGTTTGTTATTGCCCTGTCCCTAGAGGTGGAGTCTACAGAGACAGGCAGGTTTCCTTGAGCTGCTGTGAGCTCCACCCAGTTCGAGCTTCCCAGCAGCTTTGTTTACCTACTTAAGCCTCAGCAATGGTGGGCGCCCCTCCCCCAGCCTCCCTGCTGCCTTGCCGGTAGATCACAGACTGCTGTGCTAGCAATGAGGGATGCTCCGTGGGTGTGGGACCCTCCTGGCCAGGTGTGGGATATGATCTCCTGGTGTGCCTGTTTCCTTAAAGCGCTGTATTGGGGTGGGAGTTACCCGATTTTCCAGGTGTTGTGTGTCTCAGTCCCCCTGGCTAGGAAAAAGGATTCCCTTCCCCCTTGCGCTTCCCAGGTGAGGCAATGCCTCGCCCTGCTTCAGCTCTCGCTGGTCGGGCTGCAGCAGCTGACCAGCACCGATCGTCCTGCACTCCCCCCCAGTGAGATGAACCCAGTACCTCAGTTGAAAATGCAGAAATCACCGGTCTTCTGTGTCGCTCGCGCTGGGAGTTGGAGACTGGAGCTGTTCCTATTCGGCCATCTTGCTCCGCCCTGCACATAATATTTCAAGCTTTGTTTTGAATGAAATCGTTCCTCCAGACACTTAATATAAAAATCATATATTATAACTTTTAAAGTCATACATATGAGCTCTAAATTGTAGACTGAAAAGTACACTTGTAGATATTTTTACTCAGTATTATTTGGAAAATAATATATATCCAACCACATAAAACATTTCATATGAATTTAATATAAGGGTAACTAAAAAGGTACTTACAAGTTAATTTATTTTCCCTCTCCTGACACTTGGGATAAAATGGATACTCTAGGAAGAAGCACCTTGTTCACTGATACTATGACCATGTTCCCTGGAGCTACGTGTATACTTGTAGGAAAAACACAGGATAGAAAAGGATTCATAATTGTGTTCATTCTACTGAATTTTTTATTCAATGAAATTTATCATACTTTTAGTAGCAAATTATTACACTGTGCACTAATGATGTAATCATGAATGTTTTAATGCGTCTAGTTCGTTCCCTATATGAAACCCATTATGCATTGTCCCATTTTATCCTTCTACAAACCTTATTATGCATTTTCTCACTTTTACTTGCTATGTTTATTTTATTTTTTAAAAATACTTTCAACTTTTATTTGAGATTCAAGGGGTACACGTGCAGGTTTGTTATATGGGTATATTGTGTGATGCTGAGGTTTGGGGTGCAAATGATCCCGTTATCCAGGTAGTGAGCATAGCAGCTATGAGTTTTTCAGCCCTTCTTCCCTCCCTGGCCCCTCTAGTAGTCTTCAATGCCTATTGCTCCTATATTTATGTCCACGTATACCCAATGTTTTGCTCCTACTTGAAAGTGAGAACATGCAGTATTTGGTTTTCTGTTCCTGTGTAATTCACTTCAGATAATGGCCTCCAGCTGCATCCATGTTGCTACGAAGGATATATTTACTCACCATTTTATATATGAGGAAACTGGGGTTTAAGTAAGAAAAGTAACTTGTTTGTGGTTGCACAATTTGCAAGCTTAGGGGGGATTCCAACACAGGCAGCCCGACTCTAAACCCACACTCTGAGATGTTAGTGGAGAGCCAGCCAGTTATCTCATGTCATTATACTGAACATCAAGGTGATTTTGTTTATCTGGAAGGAGTGAAAGCAAGCAACATAAATGTTGGATAGAGGAAACACTTGATTTTCTAATTTCCACTGATTATTTTATACAGCATTTTTTCCCCTTCATTCCATTCCATAAGACCACCAGTGGGTCAGACTGGTCTGAGTCAGGCTAGCGGTCCTTTGGATTGGAGGGTCATGTGATCCAATGCTTAGAGAGTAACAGATTTTCACAGTGTCCTCACAGCTCACCATTGACAGGAGTGACCAAGAAGAGTATGGGTTCTAGGACTTATGACTTGAGTAGGACAACGAAGGTCTCCAAAAAGAGTTGCTTTTTCTGTTGCAAAGTCTTTCTTCCATTTAGATCTCACCAAAGATGCTCCTGTGAGAAACATTTTACTTAGTAGTCAATGTTTATTTGTTTAAATCATTTACAGCCATGCTTTAAAAGGCATTGCCAAGTAGAGATGGATTATCTACTTTGGTTAACATCAAGATTTATTTTTCTAAGAAGTTTCAGATATATTGATTAGCATGAGGCTGTGATACCTGATTCATCTTAATACTTTAAAAACGTCTGCTTAAAACCTGACACTGGTTCCCTATTGAATACTGTGTAAGATTGATGCATCTCCATTAGACTTTCTAGGAGTTTAGTGCTACTCTAGCTATCCAGCCTTGGTTCCCCTATCACCCGAATAAACTTTGTATTTTAATTGGACCAATTTCCTTGCTCTCCTACAAATACCCATTCTTTCCTGCCTCCTTGCTCATGTTGGTTTTGCCAACCTATTCTCTGAGCTTATTCAGAATAAGCCATTCCAGCTGTCTTTTCACCTCCTCTTTGAACCTTTACCTGGTACTATAGTGGTTAAGAAAGTAAACCCTGGATTTAGATACACTTGTACCTGGCAACTTATTCTACCTTTCTTAGCTCATTTTTTCCACCCATGAAGTAAGGATAATAGTAGTTGATACGGTTTGGTTCTGTCTCCACCCAAATGTCATCTCAAATTGTAATCCCCATGTGTTGAGGGAGGGACTTGGTGGGAGGTGATTGGATCATGAGAGCAGCTTCCCTCATGCTGTTCTTGTGATAGTGAATGAGTTCTCATGAAATCTGGTGGTTTAAAAGTGTTGGCAGTTACCCCCCACTACCATGTAAGACATGCCTCGCTTCCCTTTCCCCTTCCACCATGATTGTGAGGCCTCCCCAGCCATGTGGAACTGTGAGTCAATTAAACCTGTTTTGTTTATAAATTACTCAGTCTCAGGGAGTTCTTTATAGCAGTGTGAAAACGGACTAATATGGGAAATTGGTAGCAGGAGTGGGCACTTCTAGAAAGATACCTAAAAAATGTGGAAGCAACTTGGAACTGGGTGATGGGCAGAGATTGGAATAGTTTGGAGGGCTCAGAAGAAGGCAAGAAGATGAGGGAAAGTTTGAAACTTCCTAGAGACTTGTTGAACGGTTGTGACCAAAATGCTGATAGTGATATGGAAAATGAAGTCTAGGCTGAGGTGGTCTCAGGTGGAGATGAGGAACTTCTTGGGAACTGGAGCGAAGGTCACTCTTGCTATGCCTTAGCAAAGAGGCTGGTGGCATTTTGCACCTGCCCTAGAGATCTATGGAACATTGAACTTGAGAGAAATGATTTAGGATATTTGGCAGAAGAAATTTCTAAGCAGCAAAGCATTCAAGATGTGACTTGGCTTATTCTGAAAGTGTTCAATTATATGCATTCACGAAGAGATGGTTTGAAATACAAAGTTATGTTTAAAAGGGAAGCAGAACATACAGGTTTGGAAAATTTGCAGCCTGACCATGTGGTAGAAAAGAAAAACCCATTTTATGGGGAGGAATTAAAGCCAACTGCATAAATTTGCATAAGTAATGAGGAGCTGAATGTTAATAGCCAAGACAACAGGAAAAATGTCTCCAGGGCATATCAGAGACCTTCACAGAAGCCCCTCCCATCACAGACTCAGAGGTCTGGGGGGAAAAATGGCTTTGTGGGCCAGGCCCAGGGCCCTGCTGCTCTGTGCAGCCTCAAGACTGATACTCTGCATCCCAGCCATTCCAGCTCCAGCTATGGCTGAAAAGGGCTAAGGTACAGCTCAGGCTGCTGCTTCAGAGGGTGCAAGTCCCAAGTCTTGGCAGCTTCCATGTGGTGTTGGGCTGGCAGGTGTGCAGAAGACAAGAGCTGAGCTTTGGGAGCCTCCGACTAAATTTCAAAAAATGTATGGAAATGCCTGGATATCCATGCATAAGTCTGCTGCAGGGGTGGTGCCCTCATGGAGAACCTCTACTAGGGCAATACAGAGGGGAAATGTGGAGTTGTGGAGCCCCCATACCACCTAGTGGAGCTGTGAGAAGAGGGACATCATCCTCCATACCCCAAAATGGCAGATCCATTGACAGCTTGCACTCTGCACCTGCTAACACTGCAGGCACTCAACACCAGCCCAGAAAAGCAGCCAAGGTGGTTGTACCCTGCAGAGCCACAGCGGTGGAGCTACCCAAGGCCTTGGGAGTCCACTCCTTGTGTCACCATGCCCTGGCTGTGAGACATGGAGTCAAAGGAGATTATTTTGGAGCTTTAAGATTTAATGAGTGCCCTGCCAGGTTTTAGGCTTGCATGGGGCCTGTGGCCTCTTTGTTTTGACCAATTTCTCCCATTTGGAATGGGACCATTTACCCAATGCCTGTATCTCCAATTTATCTTGGAAGTGACTAATTAACTTGTTTTTTATTTTTACAGGCTCCCAGTGGGAAGGGACTTGCCTTGTCTCAGATGAGACTTTGGACTTGGACTTTGAGTTAATGCTGGAATGAGTTAAGACTTTGTGGGACTGTTGGGAAAGCATGATTGGTTTTGAAATATGAGAAGGACATGAGATTTGGGTGGGGCCAGGGGTGGAATGATATGGCTTGACTGTGTGTCCCCATCCAAATCTTATCTCAGTCGTAATCTCCATGTGTTGAAGGAGGGATCTGGTGGGAGGTGATTGGATCATGAGGGCAGTTTTCTCCATGCTGTTCTCATGATAGTGAGTGAGTTCTCATGAGATCTGATGCTTTAAAAGTGTTTAGCAGTCCCCACCATCCCTCCTGCCACCACATAAGATGTGCCTTGCTTCCCCTTCACCTTCCATCATCATTGTAAGTTTCCTGAGACCTCCAAAGCCATGTGGAACTGTGAGTCAATTAAACCTATTTTGTTTGTAAACTACCCAGTTTCAGGGAGTTCTTCATAGTGTGAAAATGAACTAATACATTAAGGTGACTCCCATGATCCCTGCTCTGATGTGTCTTTCCCCCCTTTTGAATATGGGCAGGACTTGCAACTTGCTCCTAACCAACAGAATATGGCAAAGATAACAGAGTATACATGATTAAATTTACATGATTGTGTTACATATGACTGTAACTTCAGTTTTGGTAGGAAACCCTCTTCCTTATGCTTTGAAAAAGCAAGCTGCCAGGTTATGAGCTGCCTCATGGAGAGGGCCACGTAGCAGGAGCTAAAAGTAGCCAACAGTCAAAAAGAGACTGAGGCCCTCGGTCTGGCAGCCTGCAAGGGACTGAATGCTGCCAACGGTCATGTGCTTGGAAACTGATCCGCCAGTTGAGCCTCAGACGAGAGCCCGGTTCTGGCCCACACCTTGATTATAGCCTAGCAGAGGACCTAGCTCAGCCATGCCTGGACTCCTGACCCAGAAAACCATGAGATAATAAAGTATGTTGTTTTAAGTTGCTAAATTTGTGGTAATATTACTATGGAGCAATAAATAACTAATATAGATACTATCTACCATATATGATTGTTTTGAGAATTAAATGAAATAATGCATGTAAAGGCTTAATACTGTATTTGGCACACAATAGATACTCAACAGTTAACAGGTTCATGCCCTGACTTCCACCCTCTACCTTCCAGTTTTCACTGATCTAGCAATAGTTGAATCCCTGTAGCACTTACCAGTGTTGGAAGAGACATTTAAGTATATTTAGTCTCATCTTGCAGCTGGTATTTACACTCCTCTACTAATTTACTTTCTGTCTAGTCTTTGCTTAAATAGCTCCAGTGACACGCAGCTCATTCTGGAGGCTTCCCTTTTCACAAAAGTCATGACTCTGGCATCCTTTGCTAATCAGGACATAGACTCTCTGAGGCCCACAAGATCAGCAGACTTGCATCCTGATCATTTGAAACTGCAGCCCTTTTCAAACAAATCTGCTGGAGCATTATTACAACAGGCTATATTTAAATAGCCAATAAGCATATAAAAAGGTGTTTATAAGCGTTCCACCAACTTCCACCCACACCCTGAGGGCCCAATGCCACATTAACCACTTGCCCAAGGAAAGGGCTCTTTTCCTCAAGGAAGACTGCTCTCTTCTTCAGAATCTAGTGTCAGTTTCCTCCCTGGTTTTCAGAGCACGCTAGATAGGGGAAATTTCACTTCCCTGCCACCTACATGGAAATGATATTTCTCTTTGATAGGGATAATTAAAATTTTCTCAGTCTTGTAAAAAATGTAAACAAAAGCATCTTAAACATTAAAAAAGATGTTCAGTATCACTAGTCATTAGAAAAATGCAAATTAAAACCATAATACTTCACCAGTATAGCTACATTAAAAGACTAACAATACCAAATCTTGGCAAGTATGTGGGGAATGCGAAACTCCATCTCTGGCAGGTGTGCAGTTTGGCACAACTATTTGGAAAACTTGGCAGTATGTGCCAAAGCTAAACATTTACCTACTTAGCAGTTCCACTCCTGGGTGGATGCCTACCAGAAATATGTGCTCATGTCTGCCAAAAGATATATACAAGAATGTTTATAGCAGCTTTATTCATAGTAGTTCAAACGGGAAAATAACCCCAAATGTCCATCAAAGGAGAATGGGTAAATAAACCATTGTGAATATTGGCACAATGGAATACTACATTGCAATAAAAAATCCTAATTGCAACATGGATGAGTCTCTTAGACATAATGTTGAGTGAAAGAAGCTAGACATTAAAGAGTAAAATATTTAGTGACCTTATGTATATGAAGTTCAACAATAGGCACAAATAATCTGCTGTGGTAGATGTCAAGATGGTGGTTATTTTGGGGGCAATATTGCTTGCAAGAACATTCAAGAGTGCTGGGAATTTCTAAGTCTTGATCAATGTGGTTGGTTACATGGATATACACTATGTAAGTGAAAAAATGTACTGAGAAATGCTGATAAAATGTGTGGACTTTACAGTGTGTTGGGTATACTTCAATAAAAAGCATTTACAAAGTGTCCGTTGGGTTGCTAAGCATCTGGATTTTTTTCATTCACCAATTTAGGGAATAACAGGGTGTCGTTAAAGGCAGTCTAGATAACTGCAAAATAAATGAATTTGTTTCCGTATGCAGTTCCTGATAGCTTTTTTTTTTTTTTTGAGACAGGGTCTTGCTTTGTCCCGCAGGCAGGAGTGCAGTGGTGCGATCATGGCTCACTGCAGCCTCGAAGTTCTGGGCTCAAGTGATCCTCTCTCTTTATCCTCCTGAGTGGTTTGGACTACAGGCATGTGCCACTATGCTGGCTATTTTCTTTTTCTTATTTTTTTTGGTAGAGTCGAGGTCTCACTATTTGCCCAGGCTGGCCTTGAGCTCCTGAGCTCAAGCAATCCTCCTGCTTTGGCCTCCCAAAGTGCTTTATAGCTTTTATATCATGTCTTGTAAGTCCCCAACTGGCTTATGCATATTATCTTTTCTACATTATTAACAAGTAAGGGATCATGGACAAAATATTTGTGTTGCCCAATGCACTTAGCAAAGAATAGGACATGTATGTATCATCAACAAGGATTTCTTGAGAGAGATTCTAAGGAAAGGGAGACTGTGACTTGACTTCTCAGCATCTGTTGCTCAGCAGTCACCTCATGGTATATAGGAGTTTTATCTCTCTCTGAAAGCATTTGTTGTCTTTTTTTATAGAATTTTTTTCCTTAAAGTTGATTTCATATGAAGTGAGTTTCTACTTACTTAATCCCCAAGCATCGCCTGCCTGCCCACCATCCTGTTGATTTGATTTAAATGTAATCAGAGAAGTTTCAGATAACAGGTAAACACTGATTCCTTTTCAGACAACTTGGAACATTTTATCTTGGAAACCCTCGCAGGAGCAAATGAAGGTAGAACAAAACCAAAGCAGAGCACAACCAGAAAAGGCTGGAGTCATTTTTCAGGTTAAGACCCACTGCTAGTTTATTCCTACACTGTGGGCTCTTTGTTTGTTTTGGTTTCTGACACACAGTCTTTATGCTGGAGGCATGACTACTACCCACAGAACACTTGTGATGAGGTGGCAGTGACAGAGCTTCCTATCCCACTCTGCTCCATTAGCAAATGTACAGGCTGGGATTTGAAGATCTATGTTTACTGCAAATCTTTTCAACAGGGGAAAAAAATACGATTTTTTTGCAGGCACGTGTAAATCCATCAGGGACACTTTTTAGAATAATCTGAACCTCCGAGCATCTATTTCCTTGCAGTCTTCAAGCGTCACAATAGCAGTATCTAGTGAATGAAGAGACTTTCTTTTCAACTGAGCAGTAAGCAGGAACGAGTGCAGAAACCCTCCCTGGGTTCCTAAGGGATGGCATTCCTTTTCTTGCTGTTACTGTAGGGTTTCTAATTCCCTAATTTACTGCCAGTGTGGATACAGATGCCTCTGGTGCCTGGTGTCACTGTTCCATTAGCAGGTTTTGCACATTTTATTGCTAAGCAACAATTAGCAGTGTGAATCCTGCCTTCTGTGATTTCAATTTGGGCTTCACACATGGAATCTTGCTTTCATCTTTGCAACACAGCAACAGTGTTCACTGTTCAGTGAAAGCTGTTTTAGAAGAACCTGAGGAAAAAAAATTGAGGAGGTAACAGCAGTTATTCAACCATTCAGTGGTATGGTTTTGAAATGTTATTTATGAAGAAACCTTCTCTAATTAGATATCCAATAATTTGAAAGTAATGCTAAAGGTTGGAGATAAACTCGAAGCAATTCAATTTGGCCTTAAGGGGAAAATGATAACAGTAGAATAATTATAAAAATCCTGAAAGAGAGCAAACTAAAGGTCCATAGGAAAAAGAAAAAATATTTCAGAAAAAAAAATGTTTCATGACAATAATGAAAGGAAATGCTTTCTTTCCAACCTCATAGCATGCAAAGTTCTTTTCATTGAGTTAATGGGATATTATGAAAATTTAATAGGAATAGATCTAGAAGAAGAAGTAAGTAAAAGAGTAGAGGAAACAGGAAAAAAACTCCATTAAGTTAAATGTAACCTAGTTCTTTACCCATAAGGGAAGAAAAATGACCATGCTTCAGTTTAAATATTGTTTTTATGGAAGTGCAGCTTATTGTGAAAACTTCTTGTTAGATAAATAAAATTATTAACATTTAAGAATTCAGCAAACATAAAAGCATGCTTTTTAAACATATAAAAGAATATTGTTTAAAAAAATTCTATTGGGTAGCCATACTCACCCTCTTGCGTTGAAGAAGAAAGGGAATTCTGGTTAAGCCATTTACGGAAATAAGGTCTGGATATTTTATTCTTTTCTTAACGAGAGTTTTGTTTCCTAGTCTCTTCTTAGAGTCTTGAAGAAAGATCCAGGGAGGATCATAGTAGAGAAGAGTCCTAACTGAAGAAGGAGAAAATATCAGATGTTGGATCCTCTCTTGTAGCTCTCGGAAATACACAGTGAGTGTTTTAAGTGGAACAAGGATTTACAGGGGATTAAATTTTGGAGTTAAGAGGTATTGGTCATGGATGAGTCAAATTCTCTTAGAATGTAAGAAACTCTTTGACTGAAAACCTTTTCTTTAAAACTCTCTGACTTAAAAAATAGTTAATTCAAAGCATTTGGTTCTACTTTGAACAGTGATTTCTTAAATCTTTGACTTGGGGTTCATCGAACAAGATCTGCCTCCCTTTAACTTCACTTCATTCGGTTTGACATTTGTTGAATTTACTATGAAGTCTCTGTGCAGTTATTTGAATAAATAAAAGGCTTCTTGTCCTCAAAGAACATACAGTCAAATGGGCAAGACAGTTGAATAAATAGCATATCATGTTTAAGTACAAGGCTAGGGAATGGTACTAGTGCTATGATGGTACAAGAGAAGTTACCTTAGCTAATTTTGAGGGCAGAAGTTCAAGGAAGGATTCCTGCAGGTCATGGTGTGTGAACTGCTTGGCTTTTTTTATGAAACTGCAAGTAATAAATCTACGGATGAGTACACTTGGAAATGATAACACAGATAACTCTGGAGGGGAGTTGGAGAGAGGAAAGAGGCTTGACAACAAACCACCATGGTTTATTCCATGTCTTCCTATATTTTGAGAGTGTGTTAGAATGAGATTATATTTACACATGATAAAAAGTATACAATAATTTAAAAAAGAAAGAGAATGTCTTTTCCCTTAGAATGGCCTTTCAAATATCTGAAGATGGATCTCTTGCTCCAGGCTAAACCCCAGCTCTCAGAGTGGAATGGCATAATATTTGTGAGATTCCCTGTGAAGTGCTTGCCATAGGACTTAAATAGATGTTTGCTTCAACCCTCTTCTTGCTCTCTCCCTCTGTCACCAGAAGAAGAGAACCATCTTAGTTTTTGCCTTTGGGTTGTGCTTTTGTTTTAAAAATGGAACCTATTTCTTTAGGGTATCAATGGAACAGATTTAATCACTGAAAAAGTCCAGTTACATAATCAACTAAATAGAGCCGAATGTGAGGCTTCTGGTGATGCACACTGTATTTATCTGAGTAAGCTAAAGTTGTAGAAACAAGAGAGAAACTGAGTTAAAGAACATAGCAGCTTATTTCTCTTTCCTGTGGTAGTCAGAGGTGAACATTCTAAGTTGGTGGGGAGTGCTGCTCCACTTGGTCATTTAGGGATTCAGGTGCCTTCTGGTGTGCTGCTCTGCCATCCCCTAGGGCCTTGGAATCATCTCAGTCGAAGCTAGTAGCAGCCATGGATGGGTTCTAGCTAGAAAGGTAGGAAAAGACAGCAAGGAGAAGGCAGACCTACCGTGGGCTCAGAAGTGGCACATATCACTTCCAGTTTGGTTCCATTGGCAATAACTTAGTCATATGATTACACCCGCTACAGGGGAGACTGGGGAATGTGGTCTACTTAGGCAGCCATGTGACTTGCTACAATTCAGTTACAATGGAGGAAGGAAAGAATATATTTTATTAAATGGCTAGCAGTTTCTGCCACACACCTCTAAGTTGCATTAACTTTCCTTAAACAAACATTTTATTAGCTCACATTGAGTTTATAAAAATTAAATATTGCTAAAAAGATTTTAATTGGTCTTACATTTCTTTAGTATGATTTATTCTCTCAAAGTCATTATGCACTTAGTTTTACATCAAAATATCACAATGGACATAAAATCAATTTATGTCATTTCAAATTAGCTTTCAATACTTATAAAATCTGTATTTCTACGTTGGAGTCATTCTTATGTATGTATTCTTCTTTCTCACTTCACGTTATTTCATGTACACATTTTCTTTTAATTTTGCCATTCCATAGAATTGCTTTGAATATCATAAAATAGTGTTCCATTACCTTTACGGCTGCATATTTTCAGATATTGTTTTGTTTCTTTTTGTATCTTCCCTTTTCATTCCTCCAATTCAAGCAGGTAGCCTGCACTCCCTTGCTGCCCCGGAGAGATGTATGTCAGGTGGAGAGCAGAAGCAATGTGTAGTCTTCTGGACTTTGTTTCCAAAAGCCTAAGCCCATAGTGGAACTTGGAATGTTTACTGAAGTTGTGTAAGGGTCCAGGGGATTTGTCAAAGAGAAAAAGAAAGTATTTCTGCGAGTAGAATTTCCCAAGGCCAAAAAGGAGGCCAGAGGATGGGAGAGAGGTGGAGAAAGAGGCCTGTGGGTTCCTGAGTAAGGGGGATCCAGTCCTACTTGCTGGCAACAGAGGTGGGGAGGTGGAAAGCAGAGACAGCTCAGGCCTTGGCAGGGATCTGGATGGCCCAAGAGTGCCATGGAGCAGCAGGGCCCTCGGTCCTTACAGGCTGTGCAGACAAACATCCTGGGACAGAAGGGTCCACCCTATCCCCCGGGTCTTGCCACTGTATAAGACTCCTGAAATTTTCCAGGGATGTGAACAATTTTCGAGAATGACTGAGATTATATTTTTTGCTTACTTGGCAGATTTAGATCTCAAAGTCAGAAGTTGAACTGAGATACAGAAAATAAATAGACATTTCCTGCACATCTAAGTTTGGAAACTGATTTTTGTATCTGCTGCTGACGTGTGAATTGCTTAATCATCCTTTGGCTGTGTCCAGGCTTTTCTTATAAGCTAACAAGGAAATGGGGCCCCTGCTCTAAATTTGTATGATTGAGTTTTAGAACTTATATGCAGACTTTATATTATATGCTGCTAAATTTAATCTTGTTGGTTTTGACTCATTATTTCCATCTGTGGGAATAATTTTAAAAACTGATTTTGTCATCTGGAATATCTATTTCTGTTTTGTGTTATCTGCAGAAATGACCAAATGACAGTGCATTCTGTTTTCATTGAAATGGTAACTAGAAATGCAGGAAGGGCCAGAAACAGAGAGAGCATGTGGCTGCTGCTGTGAATCCCTTTTCAGTTTTAATATTTACTGCATTCCTTTCTGAGTTTTGTTACTCATTCCATTTGAGTCTACATAACTGTACTGTTATTGAGCCTACAGTTCCTTTTTTCATCACAGATATTGTGTATGATGTTATAATCTGTTCACATTAAGCCACACATGAGCATTTGTGTGGTGGCAGTGGAGGTAAGGTGCTTATCCTCATGAGGTCCCCAGCGTTCATGGACTCAGTCACATACTGAACGTACTTCATGACACTGCCTGGTGAAGCTTTGCTTTGTAAGGAACAGTTAGAAAACTGCTGAAAATTGTTTTCCCTGGGTCAGGTGATGGTAGGATTATGGGTAATTTTTATTTTTTATATTGTATATTTCTGAAATGTTTGAATTTTATACTTGAAATTATATTTATCTATTCGTTCATTTATTCATTTAAAAATACACAGGTGTAATGACTTGTGCCTATAGTCCCAGCTACTTAGGAGGCTGAGTTGGGAGGATTACTTGAGCCCAGGAGTTTGTGGTTGCAGTGAGCTATGATCATGCCATTGCACTCCAGCCTGAGTGATAGAGTGAGACCCCATCTCTTAAAAAAAAAAAACACAGAACTCCCCAAAATATAATGAAAGATTATATGTGCTAGGCACTTGAGATACAGTGGTGGGCAGAATCAGATATGGTCCATTCCCCCATGGAATTTAGTGTCTAGCGGCCAGATGATAGGGCCCAGAGGCTCATAAGTGTTCTGGAATCAGAATGCGTGGATTCAAATTCCAGTCTGCCGTTCATTAGCTATTAATCTTTGTCAGGTTCCTTAACTACTATTCCCCAGTTTCTTCATTTATAAAATGAGGATAATAACTGCAACTCCTCACCTCCTTGCTTAATTGGTTTGTTATGAGGATTAAGTGGAAAGATTTGTAAAACATTTGATGTGGTAGTATGTGGAATACAGTTTTTATTGGGCATGAGTATTAGTGAGGGAGACAGATATTAATTACATGTTCATACAAAAACATGTAAAGCACTAACTGTGACAGGTACTTCATGGAGTGGTTTATGGTGCCAAAGAGGGGGCAAGAGACTACAGCTGGGATTCCAATCTGGTCAGGGAGGTGTTCCTAAAGAAGTGGTGAGTGAGCTATGAGTTACTTATCACAAAAACCAATCAAGATGTAACTATCCTTTCTAGAAAAACCCTGGAAAAGATAGGTTGTGAGCAAGGCTGGATAATGGATTGTTTGATTGATTGCCTCTTTGGTAATATCTGCTGGTTGTCTGAGCTTTTATGCAGACTAGTCTTTGGTGGATAGCATGAGAGATATAAGAAGCAGAACGTAGCTCAGAAGAAAGGGTCAGAGGGAATAAAGTGAGAGGATCAGGACTCCAGTCTGTTGGTTGCAGTGAGGTGGAGTCCACTTCCATTTGGGCAGGTCAGACACTTCTCATGTGATTTGATGCAGAAGCTGCAGCTTGTTGCTCTTAAGGGGCCTTGGTGTCCCAATTCCAACATCAGGATATTAGACAAAGGCACAGGAACTACAGATTATTTCTAGGCCAAATGTGTTATTGGGGAGGAAGCTACATAAGCAGTGTCCTCCAAGGGTAACGAAGTGTGCTTTCACATTACAAATTTATTGTATTTAACAGGATATTTTCAAAAAAAGGTCTTAGAAGTTTATTAAATTTGGCCAAATTTAAGCAAGTGTCTTTGTTGTAGGCATTTCAAAAACCTTTACTATGCTAATGGGCATTAGGAACCTCCCAAAGGGAGTTTCTCATGGCTTAAACCATCAGTCCCCTTGATCATGGGCTATCACGGAGTGTTTTGCAGGGCTAGTTATGAGAAGCACACGCTGGAAAATATCCTCAGATGTTGTCAAGGTTGGTTGTCAGTGGCCCATGGACAAAGAAGGCTATAGCAGGCAGAGCCTGGAAGGACCTGCCAGAAGGAGCAGGGACCGACTAGACCATTGTTAAGACTGGAAACGACCAGGAGAGGGCGGATGCAGAGTGCAGTGAGGACAGGGAGGGGCGACAGCTGGGAGGAAAAGTGGGCTCCAGGAAAAACAGAGAACTTATGCCCTGACTCCCAGATGCCATCAATTACAAGTAGACTGTGTTGGGCCCCAGGGAACACAGTGCTAGAGGCTATGGGGGCCTCTGCATCTTGTATCTACTAGGTTTTGGTCATCATCACAAGCAACACAGAGCTCACATTTTGGGGAATGATGGGCAGAATAAAGTTAAGCCTCCTCCTTTCTACCATGTGTTCCAGGTTCTCAAATTTATCAAATCAAGAGTTTTCCTGAGACATAGTGCCCAAGGGTTTAAGATTCCCATTATTTTGAAAGTGAAAGTGTTCTGGCCTCTGACTTAATGTTTACGAGCCCTTAGGTGTTACTGATACTGATTTCCTCATCACCAGCTCCTGGGTCTGGACTCTTGGCCTCATTTAATACTGGTGTAAAGCTGCCTTATGATAGCTTCAAGTACCTTGGGCTGCTATTTTTGATTTTAGTTTTCTACTTCTATTTTCTGATTATAAAAGTAACAAATGTTCCGTGTCTGAAAGTTCATACAAATGTAACATCAAGGCAAAAAATACCCATAATCTTACTAGTGAGAGACAGCAGTGTTGGTAGATAGCCATCTGGTACTTTCTGATTTCATTTTTTCATAAATCAAGATTATTTGTGATTCAATTTTGTATCCTGCTTCCCTCCCACTTAATTTTATGCCATGTCTTTTTCCATGTTATTAAAGAGTCTTTAGAAACATAATTTTTAGTGGCTGCCTCATACATTAAAGATGGAAGTATTGTAATTTACTTAGCTGTTCAATTTCCTCGTAACCATATTTGTTCTTTTCCTAATCTGAGTGTCTTTCTTTTTGGTGAAGACAGGGGCTGTTAAGGAGTCTTCTTTTTTATTCATATATTACTATTACACAGCTTTTCTCAAGAAGTGGGCTCATTTCTTCCATTTTCATTGATTTATTGAGCATGGTTAACCTTCGTGTTGTCTTAGCATTTTCTCCTAAGCTTTAGCTCACGGTGCTATTTAACTTTCCTGTCCTAATCTTACCGATGCTACTCACTTGCCCTTCATTCTATCTTTGGTACATGCCCTTTCAAAACATCAATCTATTAGAAGTTTCCCTGTATAGAAGCTTGGGATAGTTCCAGCTGGTGCTGAGACACATACTTCTTTGAATAGTCCTGCCTAACCAGCTGAAACTTTCAGCCATTTGCCATGTCACTACTCAAAGTGTTGGGAAATTCAATTTTGGTTTCTCTTCCTGGCTTGTAGACAACCCCTTCTCATTTTGTCTTCATGTGGCCCTTTTTCTATACTCAAGGAGAGAGAGAGAGAGAGAGAGAGAGAGAGAGAGAGGATGAGAGAGAGGAGGTGGAAGGCAGGAGAGGGGAGGAGAGGGGAGAAGAGGAGAAGGGAGAGGAGAGAGGAGAGATCTGGTGTCTCTTCTTATAGTCACCAGTCCTTTTGGATTAGGGCCCACCCCTATGAACTTTAAAGAGTTAATTATCTCTTTATTTTTTAATTTTAAAAATTTTATTTTTGAGACAGAGTCTTGCTCTGTTACCCAGGCTGGAGTGCAGTGGCACAATCTTGGCTTACTGCAACCTCCACCTCCCAGATTCAAGTGATTCTCCTGCCCAGCCTCCCAGGTAACTGGGATTACAGGTGTGTGCTCCCATGCTCAACTAATTTTTGTATTTTTAGTAGAGACGGGGTTTCACCATGTTGGCCAGGCTGGTCTCGAACTCCCAACCTCAAGTGATCTGCCCACTTTGGCCTTCCAAAGTGCTGGGATTACAGGTGTGAGCCATCATGCCCGGCCCAGTGACCTCTTTAAAGACTCTATGAAAGAAAGGAATAATCTCACTTCTTGCCACCCCCAAATGAAAGGATGTTGTAGTCATTGGAAGTCAGCACTTCCAATCCCCTCAAGAATAAAAGACCCAACCTTACCCATAACCCTGGCAAATCTAGAGAGCTTGACCATGGATAGACCTCCCTTTCCTCACTCTGTCTAACTGGGAATGAGGGTAGGGATTTTAGATGCTTGGACATATGAGATATTTAAAGGAAAAACTTCACTAGCAGAGGACTGAGAAACCAGTGTGGGTTATTTTGAGTATTTAACCATCAGGTACTTACTGAGGGCCCTAGTCAGTGACAGAGTGGCACAGTTCCAGGCATTCAGATACAGAGGCGAGCAAACAAAATCTCTGGCCTCACTGGGCTAACACTCTAGTGAGAAAACAGGCGATAAACAGATAAACACCCCTCCAGGAAGTGAGGAACGCCTCTGCCCGGCTGCCCCACCCTCCGGGAAGTGAGGAGCACCTCTGCCTGGCCAACCCACCGTCTGGGAAGTGAGGGGTGCCTCTGCCCAGTCACTATGCAACCCTCCAAGTGTGAAGTGGCAGACTTGTGTGTGATATTTCTGCCCTCCCTAAGTTTGCATTTTTGACATTGAAGTTTACTTTTAAATTAAAATTTATAAATTGGAAAAAACCCACAAACAAATAAATGTATAATATGTAAGTGGGTACGTGCTATAAAAAATAAAGCAATATAAATAGAGATGGGCTGGATCAAACATTGTTGATAAAATGTTTCTGATGTTTGACTTTTATAAGTCTTTATTGTTCACTCATTGAATATAAATAGAATCTCTTATTAAATTTAGGATATTCCTAGATCTTTGGCCAAGAATTTACCCCAAACAAGGTTTGGCTTTAGTTTTCTGATAAGGACATGAACTATGTGCTTTTTCTTCTAAGAGGGCCTATGGCCTAGGTGCTTGCAAAGCAAGAGTATCTTCAGGTACTTATACAAATTTCATTATTATTATTTAAAATGGTTTTTTCATTTGTTGAATTGGGCAACACTTCATTCCATAAAATAGAATAAGTGTTCCCTAAAAATTTAATTATTATTATTATTATTATTATTATTTTTTTTTTGAGAGGGAGTCTCGCTCTGTCGCCCAGGCTGGTGTGCAGTGGCGCAATCTCGGCTCACTGCAAGCTCCGCCTCCCGGGTTCACGCCATTCTCCGGCCTCAGCCTCCCGAGTAGCTGGGACTACAGGCACCCGCCACTGCGCCTGGCTAATTTTTTCTATTTTTAGTAGAGACGGGGTTTCACCATGGTCTCGATCTCCTGACCTTGTGATCCGCCCGCCTCGGCCTTCCAAAGTGCTGGGATTACAGGCGTGAGCCACTGCGCCCGGCCAAAAAAATTTAATTATTATTAAAAATTTTGTTGAATTAGGCAGCACTTCGTTCTATAAAATAGAATGTTTCCTAAAAAATTTAATGATGATGATGATGATGATGATTTTCTACACAGAGTAAGCCCTGAAGAAAGTTTGTGCTTTTTCCTCTCCCAAAGGGAATTTGTGCCTCTGCTCCCGGTCCCCCTGCTAAAATGTGTCCTATGATTAATGGACTGGGGACACACTGCATGCTGTATTCTCCTCTTTGTTATCACAGCACGTATCAGCATAATAAAGCCTCTGAGAAGTCTTTTTGTAAAGTGTTTAATTTTGCTTAATGTTTTCTAAACTCATGATGATGGAGTCCTTTTCCCCTTATTTAGAGTAGATTCACACACTGTCTTTCTCTCTTTTGTAGAGATGGGTTCTTGCTATGTTGCCCAGGCTGGTCTCAAACTCCTGGGCTCAGGCAATCCTCCTGCTTCAGCCTCTTGAGTAGCTGGGACTACAGGTGTGCGCCACTGTGCCAGGCTTCCAGCAGATTCTTTAAAGTTTAGAACTTCTGCACCAAAGTGATACAAAACATAATATCATTCAGATTAAATACAAATGTAACATCACTTATAATGCTTTATTTCTAACTGGCAGCAGACAAGTGATGAGTAGGTTTTTCTAAACCACTCTTCCAAATTAACACACCAGTCAGCTTTGTAAACACCACTTGTTTAACCTTACAGATCCACTTGTCTGTCAAGGTTAAATGCAGTCAAGCCCTTACCGCATGGTTTCACTCACAGCCCCAACCAATATTCTTTTCCCACTTAAGACTCCGCATGTGGCTTCTTTGTTGGGCTTTATTTCATGCTTTCCTGGGCCCTAATCCTACTCTTTTTCACCTGTTCCTATCATTGGCTGGTGTCTCTTCAGCTAGATCTAGGTGTCTTGTCTTGCTGAAACTGTGGCTGGAGTCACTCCAAAAGCAGAAGCAGGGAAATTTCCACAAGGGATTGCCTCAAATCGTCCTCAGATGCAACTCGTTGGGATTCCAAAGAAGCACTAAACTTTAGGGAGATCAATTTATTAGGGAAACTTAGGTAGAGAGGGGGCTGCAGCGATGCTTGCAAAGAAAGGACAGTGAGATAAGGGATGTTCTACGTAGGCGTGTGCACAATGAGGGTCAGGACATGAGTTTACACAAGAGTTTTAGAAATTTGACTCAGAGTCTGGCTAGTTTCCTTTATTGTAATGGGCAACAACCTAAACACCTTTATCAGAGCCTGGGAATCCTCAAGGCTCCTGCCCGGGTTCAAGCCTGTAGGGGAAAATGCAGCTGGCTGGGTTGCAGGACAGTGAAGGCCCACTCTATTTCTGGGTCAGAATGGAGAAAAAAGTTGGGGAACCTGGGGCAGTCTGCAGTATGATATTCCAACAGTATGATCCTTGCTTTTATCCTCTTTGTTCCATTCCTGGGAAATATTAATACCGATAGCACCTAAGAAAATTTAGTAGCAAAACTAGGTCTGTTTGATTCCTAGGCCTGATTGCCAGCCACGTACTTCCCTTGGAGCTCTGCGTGACTTCACATTGAAGTAATAAACCCCTGTGGAACTTCAAAATTATCTGTCTGCCATTTTGTAGACTAAGTGTAAGCATTAAATGAGTCACTTAGTCATCCCTTCAAATGGTAGTTTTTATTGGCATTTCCTAAGTCAGACTAGAAGATTTTTTAAAGCTGAAGCTGAAAATCCTTTTAGCTGATGAAAACCTCTTTTAATTTTTATTTTTTTAATGCTAAGGAAAAAATATTAATAAGACTTCTTTTTGAAGAGTGTTTTCACTCTACTATAAAGAACTCCCTGAGACTGGGTAATTTGTAAAGAAAAAAGGCTTCATTGACTCACAGTTCTGCATAGCTGAGGAGGCCTCAGGAAGTTTACAATCATGGGGGAAGACAAGCGGGAAGCAAAGCGCCTCTCACATGGCAGCAGAAGAGAGAGAGAGAGGGAGAGAGTGTGCACAGGGGAAACTGCCACTTTTAAAACTATCAGATCTTGTGAGAACTCCCTCACCATCATGAGAACAGCATGGGGGAAACTGCCACCATGTTCTAACCACCTGCCAGCAGGTCCCTCTCTTGACAGGTGGGGTTAATCTTATTCCAGATAAGATTAGGGTGGGGACAGAGCCAAACTGAGCAGTGACAATGTGCTAGCAGCCCTCACTCTCAGCACCTCCTCGGCCTTGGTATCCACTCTGGCTGCGCTTGAGGAGCCCTTCAGCCTGCCACTGCACTGTGGGAGCCCCTCTCTGGGTTGGCTGAGCCCGGAACTGGCTCCCTCTGCTTGTGGGAAGGTGTGGAGGGAGAGGTGCGGGCGGGAACCAGGGCTGCGCTAGGCGCTCCCAGGCCAGTGCTAGTTCCCACGGCCATGGGCGCAGCTGCACTGGGTGACCCCACACACGTAGCAGCACTGCCGGCCAGGGCCAGTGAGGGGCTTAGCACCTGGGCCAGCAACTGAGGTGGGTGCGCTGGGTACTCCAGCAGTGCCGGCCCACCTGCGCTGGGCTGGAGTTCTCCCCGGGCCTCAGCTGCCTCCCCATGGGGCAGGGCTCAGCACCTGCAGCCCGCCATGTCTGAGCCCTGCCCCCTCGCCGTGGGCTCCAGTGCAGTCCCAGCCTCCCCGATGGGCTCCACCCCCTGCTCCATGGTGCCTGGTCCCATCAACCGCCCAAGGTCTGAGGAGTGCACGTGCAACTCAGGACTGGCCGGCAGCTCTGCCTGCAGCCCCTGTGGAGGATCCACTAGGTGAAGCCACCTGGGCTCCTGAGCCAGATGGGGACTTGAACTTTTATATCTAGCTGCAGGATTGTATGTGCACCTATCAGCACTCTGTATCTAGCTAATCTGGTGGGGACTTGGGGAACTTTTATGTCTAGCTAAGGGATGGTAAACATACCAATCAGCACTGTGTCTAGCTCAGGGTTTGTAAATACACCAATTGGTACTCTGTATCTAGCTAACCTAGTGGGGACTTGTAGAACTTTTCCTGTCTAGCACTCTTTGTTTAGCTCAAGGATTGTAAACGCACCAGTCAGCACTCTGTGTCTAGTTCGGGGTTTGTGAATACACCAATCAGCACTCTGTGTCTAGCTCAAGGTTTGTAAATACACCAGTTGGTACTCTGTATCTAGCTAACCTAGTGGGGACTTGGAGAACTTTTCTGTCTAGCACTCTGTGTCTAGCTCAGGGATTGTAAAGGCACCAAGCAGCACTCTGTCAAAATGGACCAATCAGCTCTCTGTAAAATGGACCAATCACCTCTCTGTAAAGTGGACCAATCAGCAGGATGTGGGTGGGGCCAGATAAGGGAATAAAAGCAGGCTGCCTGAGCCAGCCAGCAGCAATATGCTGTGGTGCCTTTCCAGGCTGTGAAAGCTTTGTTCTTTCACTGTTTGCGATAATCTTGCTGATGCTCAGTGTTTGGGTACACGCTGCCTTTATGAGCTGTAACACTTACCGCAAAGGTCTACAGCTTCACTGCTGAAGCCAGTGAGACCACGAACCCACATAACACTCACCACAAAGGTCTGCAGCTTCACTCCTGAAGCCAGTGAGACCACGAACCCACCAGAAAGAAGGAACAAACTCTGGACACACCATCTTTAAGAACTATAACAGTCACCGTGAGGGTCCATGGCTTCATTCTTGAAGTCAGTGAGACCAAGAACCCACTAATTCCAGACACAAAACCATAGCAAAGAGTTTCTTTACAATGTACCCCTTTTCTTCCATTTTTAGCAATTTTCTGTATTTCATGTCTATCTTTTATTGTATCATGAGATTTTGAGTAAATACTTTGATATTGTTTATAATGAAAGTTGTGATGGGCTTTAGTAAAAAAGAGAGTCTTGGGCAAAACTGTAAAGGTGGTGAAGTGTTTGTCTCTCTTTCTTGCTCTTCTCTTTTTAATCCTCTTGGGTCCTTTCCCCATGCACCCCAGCCTGTTGTGCCCCAGCCTCACCTCAGTGGCTAAGAAGTCTCAATCAGTCCTGGTATATCCCTGTCCCATCTTCTACCTCACCAATCAATGTTCTTTTCCCCCCAAACTCCACTGATTTGAAGAGTAAGATTACAGCTGTGCACAGGCTCTTCCATTTTGTACCCAGTACATACACATTTATTTCATCCTGGGCTTACCTTCAAATTTTATCTTTTTTAAAATTTTAGCCTTATTTTCAAATATCGCTCCTTTTCTATTTTCATTTTATTATATATTTGCAGCCATGGAAACTATTAATTCAGATTATAATTCAGATTATAAGAAGATGCTTTTTTAAAAAGACTTAAAAAATGAATCTTTTTATATAAGTTAGGAACACATTTAGCTGTGAGTAATAAAGATCTGGAAAACAATGGCTTGAATCAGGATGCATGTCATTTCTCTCCCATGTAAAAGAATTTTAGAAGTGGGCGGTCCAGGAGTGGAGAAGCCATTCCACAATGTCAGAGACCTAGGCTTCTTCTTTCCTATTCAGCCGTGTGTTACTTCCATTCTTATAAAAGAGTGCTCGCTTCTAGAAGTATTATACATTTCCACTTATACCTCGGCCAGAACCTAGTCACATGCCCACACTGAAATAAACAAGAGGCCATTTAACACTTCTGTTAGCTGGCCAGTAATGTGCGCACGTAAAACATTGGGGTTCTTTTATCAGGGAAGAAGAGGTGACTGGATATTAGAAGACAATGGGCTGTCTCTGCCATATCTTTATTTCTGTAATTATGAAAGTAATATACACTTGTAGGGTAAACGTACAAAAAACACTAAGAAAGTGAAAAAGAGGAAAGTACTCCCAGAGATCAGCCCTCTCAACATTTTGTTCTAGTCTATCAGTCTTTCCTTCTTTCTCTTCACTACACTTCTATAACTTCAATTTTTATAGACTTGTGAGAAAAGTTGGGTCAATATATAATTTTAAAAACACACGTAACCAAAACGGGCTAGTACTACATAGATCTGTTTCTTTACAATTAAAAATGTTGTTGTATTAGTTCTAATACACATTTTTCCATCTATCCATCTTTCTGCCCATCCACCAAACCACCTTATCTTTTGAAGCATTTTAAAGTTGCAGGTATTAGAAACTTAAGCTATAAATACTTTAACATACATATTATAAACTAGAGTTCAACATCTATTCTTTTGTTCTTTCTTTGAGGTAAGATTAAATAGAGTGAAATGTACATGTTCCAATGCAATGAGTTTACATAACATTTTAAACTTGCTTTTTTCCAGTGAAAGTATCTTTATTGTGATTAGTATGTGAATTCTTTTTGCATGTTAATAATGTAGATCAAAATAATTATTTTTAATGATTTGCTTTTACATTTAACTAATTCCTTATTGTAAGACATTTTAGTTGTCTCTAAATTTTTATTATTTTAAACAACACTGTGTTAAACATTATCTATATGTATGCACACACACACGTAAAATTGTATTCAGCTAAATTTCTAAATGTAGAATTTCTGATTCAAAAGTATATGTAGATGTATAGGGCAGTTGATCTACTTTGCCAAAGTGCATTCCTGAAATCTTTGTACTATTTCGCTTCTCACTAGCAGGGCATGTGATTGACAACCTGTAATTCTTTTTTTTTTTTTTTTTGAGATGGAGTCTCGCTTGTCCCCTAGGCTGGAGTGCAGTGGCGCGATCTTGGCTCACTGTAAACTCTGCCTCCCAGTTTCACACCATTCTCCTGCCTCAGCCTCCCGAGTAGCTGGGACTACAGGCATCCGCCACCACGCCCAGCTAATTTTTTGTATTTTTAGTAGAGACAGGGTTTCACCATGTTAACCAGGATGGTCTCGATCTCCTGACCTCGTGATCCGCCCTCCTCAGCCTCCCAAAGTGCTGGGATTACAGGTGTGAGCCACCGCTAATGGCCTACAACCTCTAATTCTTTTTATCTAAAGCTTTAAGAGTTTATCCAGAGAATTTCATACAAGAGACAATCTTATTTTTTACCAGCTTTCCTGTTAGCAGTTTCTAAAAATCTCCATTTACTTTATATTTTCTTAAACAACAAACAAACAAACAAAATGCACTCTTGCTCTGTCACTTGAACTGGAGTTCTGTGGTGTGCTCTCTGCTCACTGCAACCTCCGCCTCCTCCCAGGTTCAAGTGATTCTCCTGCCTCAGCCTCCCAGGTAGCTGGGACTACAGGCACACCCCACCAAGCCTGGCTAATTTTTGTATTTTTAGTAGAGACGGTATTTGACCATGTTGGCCAGGCAGGTCTCGAACTCCTGACCTCAAGTGATTCGCCCACCTCAGCCTCCCAAAGTGCCGTGATTACAGGTGTGAGTCACTGCATCTGGCCTGCTGGGTCATATGGAAATTCTATTTTTAATTTCTTTAGGAACCTCCATACTGTTTTCCACAATGGCTGCATCAATTTACATTATCACCAGGAGTGTACAAGAGTCCCCCCCCCTTTTTCATACCCTCTCCAATATTTGTTATCTCTTGACCTTTTGATAATAGCCATCTGAAAAGGTGTGAAGTGCTATCTCATAGTGGCTTTGATTTACATTTCCCAGATGATTAATTATATTGAGCACCTTTCATATACTTGTTGGCCACTTCAATGTCTTCTTTGGTGAAATATGTATTCAGGTCCGTTGCCCATTTAAAAAATTGGGTTATTTGTTTTTGTGCTATTGAATTGTATGAGTTCTTCATAAATTTTGGATATTAACTCCTTATCAGATATATGGTTTGCAAATATTTATCCCAATCTGTAGGTTGCCATTTCATTCCATTGTCTTCTTTGCTGTTCAGCTTTCTAATTTGATGTAGCACCATTTATTTATTTTTGCTTTTGTAACTTTTTTGAACTTTTGGAGTTATATATTTAAAAAAACAATTATTGCTCCAGCCAGTGTCAAGGGACTTTCCCCTTATGATCTCTTTTAGGAGCTTTATGGTTTCAGGTCTTTGTGAATAGGGGAGAGAGACTGAACTCAATTTTTCTGAAACAAAACGTAGGAGAGTTTTTAAACACGGAGTGAGCTGGCAGAAAAGTATTGGTGGACACTGGGGATGGGGGTAGTTGTCAATGTGATTAGGCCATCACATTGTGTTTGTAAACTGATGCTCATCAAGTTAGGCTCCCATGCTCCCACAGAGACTGAGAGGAGCTCTGTCCTTTCTTGATGATTACCTTTCAGAAGGATGACTCCCAGGTCCTTGAGAAAGGCATTCCTGGGTTGTGAAACTGGCAGGAGGCAGGGAGAAGATTTACATCTCTAAGGGGCAGAGAAAGAATTTATAATTGCAAATTTTCTAAAGTAAATGCTCCAAGCAAAGGGAGGTCAGGGGCCTATACTCAGGAGGAAATCTGTCTAAAGTAGAGCTGAAGGGAATGTTAAGGACTTCTTCGTCAGTGTGAGTTGTGTGTGTGTGTGTGTGTGTGTGTGTGTGTCTTTTCTACTGACAAGGCTCAATAAAAATTAACAGAGGCCTTCCCTCTTCAGGGCTCATCTGTTGCATTTCTGGGGCTCTGTTGGATGTTAGAGGGTGGGTGGATGGCCCCATGGAGCAGATGGGAGGAAGCAAGGTGAGGAGGCCAGGAGAAACATTCCTAGGTGGAAAGCCTCCGGGATTATGATGGGTCTCTATGAAAACTGCCCATGCTTTGATTCTCTTCCTTCAGAAAAAAAACCAAAAATAATAAATTAAAAAAGCATTGTTTAAGTTCTTAAATTACAGATTTGTAATTAAAAAGAACAAAAACAAACAGATAAAATAATTATTAAATAATAAATGAAAGAAGTGCAGAAAGCATTCCCTTCCCAAACACCTGCATGTGAATTTAAAAATCAATTTCATACAGGTATCCACCTCCAATCTCTCCCTCCCTCTTTATAAACAGCGCTGGAAATATCCAGGACACCTGGCAAAAAATCAAATCTTGCCAGACAAATAACAATAAGCTGCTTCTGCCTGCGAGAACCTGCCATCCTAAAGCACAAAGGAACCAGGCCGGGACAGATGCACAGACTCTACGCAGTCGCGGGGGCGTTCAGGAACATTTTCCGTCTACCGATGCTTGAGGGACTGGGCCGGCTGGGCCCGGTGTGCGCAAAGGTGTAGCGCAGGGATGCCAGGTGGGCGTGCTGTCGGCAAGGAGCCTGTAATCGCTGTAGTTAAATTGGGGAAGTGATGAAGGCTAATTAAAAAGCACTTAGGCTTGGAAAACAGGATGCAGAACTCCGTGGCGGGGAGGCGACAGCGTGGCGGGCCCGGCGCCAGCAAGAGGCAGGCTGCTGGGTGGGTGGGGGCCTCGCCAGCATTGGCGCCTGGCCAGCGCCCCCAGCCTGCACCGCGGTGCGCAACGGCAACCGCGGGGAAGAGGTGGAAACGCCCGGCTCTGCAGCCTGCCCAGCGCCGTGCTGCTGCTGGTTTCCTCTTGTTTGCGGATTGTGTTCGCACCCATTCCTATTTGTGTCAGTGAACAAAACTCTGCGCCTCCTTGCACAGAAGTTGGACAGCGGCGTTTGAACGTTGAGTAAAGCCTTTCCATTCGCCTTTAAAATAGAATCAAAGGCCGGACGCCGTGGCTTACGCCTGTAATCCCAACATGTTGGGAGGCCAAGGCGGAAGGATCGCTTGAGCCTAGGAGTTCGGTCTTGGCAACATAGCAAGACTCCTTTTCTATAATACAAAAATAAAATAAAATAAATTAGCCGTGTGGGCTGGCTCACACCTGTGGTTCCAGCTGCCCGGGAGGCCAAGGTGGGAGAATCAGCTGAACCCTGGGGGTGGAGGCTGCAGTGAGCCAAGATCGCACTAATGTACTCCAGCCTGGGTGACAGAGTGAGACTTTGTGTTTTTAAAAAAAAAAAAAAAAAAAGCCAAGGTTTGTGATGAGGTAGGATTAGAGGTAATGGCAGTGGTGTCAGAAGCTGTTGGATGATGGTGATGGGGCGATCACAAAATTCTGACTCCTTGATTCTGAGAGTTTGGTTAGTATGCTAGCTTTTATTTTTCAGGTTTGATTAGTAGCTGAGTGTGTAGCAACTAATTTCCAGATGCTGACATCCTGTTTCATTAGCTTTTTTTTTTTTTTTTTTTTTTTTTTTTTTTTTTTTTGGAGACGGAGTGTCACTCTATCACCAGGCTGGAGTGCAGTGGCACGATCTCGCATCCACTGCAACCTCTGCCTCCCGAGTTCAAGTGATTCTCCTGCCTCAGCTTTCCAGTAGCTGGGACTGCAGGTTTGCACCACCATGCCAGGCAAATTTTTGTAGTTTTGGTGGAGACGGGGTTTCACCATGTTGGCCAGGCTGGTCTTGAACTCCTGGTCTCAAGTGATCCGCCCGCCTCGGCCTCCCAAAATGTTGGGATTACAGGCTTGAGCCACTGCGCCCGGCCCCCAGTAGGTGTTTTGAGGTTTAGGCTGCTGAGTTACGAACTACTGGACTAGTGGGATGCTCTCTTCCTTGGGCACCTTGGAAAATGCTGTCATTGTTAGGTAATTAGAGAATCTACTGGACCAAATTCTCTGTACAAGGCTCAGTCAAAATGATCATATTCTAGTTTTTATGAATGCACCAGTGAATTTTAATCTTGTCAAGCAAACAAAAAAACATGTATTTTTGAGGTATCAACTACATTTCTTTACTAAAAGCTCTGAAGTTAAATAAAGATAAGCAAGCCTTGATTTCCCACTGGGAAAGCCATTTGGAAATGTACCATTTACATACATGTAGCATCTGTTGGATAGAGAGATATAAACCCTGATCTACTTTCAGAAATCCTATCATACTATAAAAATGCTTAAAGACCACGGAGAACACTTCAGAAAGTGAAAGTGTAACAGTAGATTATGAGGCAGACTTTTAATAAGCGTATATTCAAGTAATCTATATGAGGGCAGGGCTTTTTGCCCATTGCCCCGCTTTATCCCTAAGTGGGTTTGGAACAATGTCTGGTACACAGAAGGGCTTCAATTAACAATTTTTGAGTAAGTGAACGAAGTTTGTGCTTATCTCTAAGGCAGTTACTTAAGATGCAAGAGAATCTTATTTCAGTAATGGTGTTATTGTTCAAACTATTTTTCAGGAGGAACTTTAGAAATTTCTTTTAATACTAGTCCCATTCCTTTACAGCCATACTTTGATTTTTACATCAAATCAATACACCCTGAGCGAGAGGGTTTATGCGTATTATTTTTCAGACATAGAGCCAAATAACTTTCTCAGTTCATTCTTAGAGGCTGAATTTACCACCCTGGAGGTTATAAAAGAATGCCATAGGCGCTAAAGGCAGGTCTTCAAGAGGCATGCCAAAATGTTTGCATTAATAAAAGCTTCATTGCAAAAAGTGTCTTAACTTCCTGAGATGAATACCTGGAAAGGAATAGAGCTCATCTGATTTTTTCTTGTGTGTTTGGTAAAAAATCAATTCCATTACTCATATTTACATTATACTCCTGGAAAGAGCTTAAGTGCTTTTGATTGAGTAAAGAAAGAGGGATAAGGATTGTTTATTCTTTACCACTACTCTTCCAAAGATTTTAAGCTGAGAATAGAAGCTATTTCTTCCTATTGATTAAATTTCCATTCTCTTATCATTTTATCCGTTCCTATGCACTTCCAGAAGTTTCAGAATCTTTTATTTCCCCATGCTTTAGAAGTATGTTATATATTTTAAATTTTTTATTTATTTCATATTTAAAAATATTTTGTAGTCTATTTAAAGATAGCAGATTCAACATGTAGCCACAATCCAAATTCTACTATAATGAAAATGAATGGATTTTTTTCCCCAGGCATTTCAGTTTCAAAATATGTATCACTTAAGAAAATATGCTTAAAACATACATGTAGAAACATAATGAATTGTCATAAAATAAGTGCTATGTAACCATGGTCTAAATCAAGAAAATGAACGTTATCAGTATCTTGGAAGTTCTCCTGGGTGCCCATTCCTAATGAAAGCTCACTCCTCCACTAAAGATAACCAGTATCTTCTTATTTTTGGTGGTGATTACTTTGTTGTACTTTTCCATCTAAGTAACACCATGGATGACTTTTGTTTATTTTTGAACTTTACAGAATTATGCATAAGGTATATCAGAGATTCCTTTTGATCAACATCATGCTTACATGATTTATCCATGTCATTTCTCTTCTTTGCTTAGAATTCCATTGTATAAAAGTTGACCACAGTTGATCTGTTCTACTACTGATAAACATTTGGATTGTTTACAGTTTTTGGTTATTGTGATATGTGCTGCTATGATAGGAACACTTTAGTAGATGTCTCCTTGTTCACATGTGCCTGTATTCCTGTATATAGCTAGGAGTGGAATTGCTGGCTCATAGGGTATGCAATTTAGACTCCTGACAACACCATAAGAGAATTTCTCTTACTCTGTACCCTTGACAACAGTGGGTATTTTTGATCTTTAAGATTTTTATATTCTTGTGGGTCCTCCACATTTGCTCTTCCTTTTCAAAGCTGTTTTGGCTCTTCAGGTCATTTGCATTTCTATATGAAATTTAGGATAGGCTTATCAATTTACACAAAAATATCCTGCTGCAATTTTGAATAGGAATGCAATTACTTTGTAAGTCAATTTGGGGAGAATTAACATCTATTATTGCCATGTATTTTTCTTTTACCTATGTTATAAACCGCATTATACATAGTTACTAGTTTTGTTTAATCAATTATTTAAAAATATTTATTATTTATTATCAAGATATAATGTACATACCATAAAATGCATCATTTTAAAATGTATATTTCAGTGGTTTATAGTATGTTCGTTAGGTTGTGCAATCATCACCACTGTCTAACTCTAGAACATTTTCATCACCCCAAAAAGGAACCCCATACCTATTAGGGTCACTAATTATCTTTTAAAGAGATATAAAAAAATTAAAATATTATATTTACTAATATAGGTAACTCAGTGTTGTTCTTTTGTGTAGATCCATATTTGCATCTGGTATTATTTACCTTCTGCCAGAAGCAAATCCATGAACATTTCTTGTAATGTGTTTCTGCTTGTGATAAATCTACTCAGCTATTTTACTTTAACTTGTGAAGGCTGTCTTCATTCGATATAGAATTCTAGGTTAATAATTTTTTCTTTTAGTACTTTTTAAAATATTGATCCACTGTCTTCTTTCCTTGCTCACATTCTTTCCAAAGAGAAATCTGCGGTCAGTCTTAGGTTTGTATGTAAAATAACTTTTAAAAAATCTGACTGCTTTATTTTATTATTTTTTTCTTTTGGAGAGGAAGCCTCACTCTTGTCCCCCAGGCTGGAGTGCCATGGCGCCATCTCGGCTCACTGCAACCTCCGCCTCCCAGGGTCAAGCAATTCTCCTGCCTCAACCTCCCCAGTAGCTGGGATTACAGGATCCTGCCACCACGCCCAGCTACTTTTTTTTTTTTTTTTTTGAGACAGGAGTCTGGCACTGTCGCCCAGGCTGTAGTGCAGTGGCAGGATCTCGGCTCACTGCGAGCTCCGCCTCCCAGGTTCCCGCCGTTCTCCTGCCTCAGCCTCCCGAGTAGCTGAGACTACAGGTGCATGCCACCGTGCCTGGCTAATTTTTTGTATTTTTAGTAGCGATGGGGTTTTGCCGTGTTAGCCAGGATGGTCTCCATCTCCTGATCTCGTGATCCGCCTGCCCCGGCCTCCCAAAGTGTTGGGATTACAGGCGTAAGCCACAGCGCCAGGCCATAATTTTTGTATTTTTTTTTTTTTTGAGGCGGAGTCTGGCTCTCTTGCCCAGGCTGGAGTGCAGTGGCCGGATCTCAGCTCCCTGCAAGCTCAGCCTCCTGGGTTCACGCCATTCTCCTGCCTCAGCTTCCCGAGTAGCTGGGACTACAGGCGCTCGCCACCTCGCCCGGCTAGTTTTTTGTGTTTTTCAGTAGAGATGGGGTTTCACCATGTTGGCCAGGCTGGTCTCGAACTCCTGACCTCCTGATCCGCCAGCCTCGGCCTCCCAAAGTGCTGGGATTACAGGTGTGAGCCACCGTGCCCGGCCTCTGACTGCTGTAAAAATGTTCTCTTCATTACTGGTTTTAAGCATTTGATTGTAATGTGCTTTGGCATAGTTTTCCTCATGTTAATTTGCACTCATGTTTCTTTGGGTTTCTTGGATCTGTGGGCTTTTAATTTTCATCAAATTTAGCATTCAACCATTATTTCTTTAAATAATTTTTTCTCTCCCAATCTTCTCTCTCATTTTTTTCTGGAATTTCAATTACATGGTTTTTAGGTTGCTTAGAGTTGCCCTATAGCACATAGATCCTTCCACCCTTCCTCCCTCCCTCCCTCCTCCTTCCTTTCCCTCCTTCCTTTCTTCCCTCCTTCCTTCCTTCCTTTCTTCCCTCCTTCCTTCCTTCCTTTCTTCCCTCCTTCCTTCCTTCCTTCCTTCCTTCCTCTGAGTCCTTCATTTTGGAACATTTCTATTATGATGCATTCAAATTAATTATATTTTTTACCTTATCTAATCTGCTGTTGATTCCATGCAGTGTATTTTCCTCTGAGACATGTAGTTTTTAATCTCTAAAATTCAATTCATGTTTTAAAAATATGTTCAATGTCTGTATTTAATTTTTTCTACATTTGGAAGAGTTATAATAACTTTTAATGTCCTAATTCTAATCTTTGTGTCACCTCTGAGTTGATTTTGATAGAACTTTCTCCTCATTTCAGGTTATATTTTCTTGTTTCTTTCCGTACTTGGTAATCTGATAGTCACAGATATTGTGACTTTTACCTTGTTGGGTGCCACATATTTTTGTATTCTTATAAATAGTATTATTATTATTATTTGAGACAGAATCTTGTTCTGTTGCCCAGGCTGGAGTGCAGTGGCATGATCTGGGCTCACTGCAACCTCTGCCTTCCAGGTTCAAACGATTTTCCTGCCTCAGCCTCCCGAGTGGCTGGGATTACAGGTGCCCACCACCACACCTGGCTAATTTTTGTATTGTTAGTAGAGACAGGGTTTCACCATGTTGGCTAGGCTGGTCTCCAACTTCTGACCTCAGGTGATCCACCCGCCTTGGCCTCCCGAAGTGCTGGGATTACAGGTGTGAGACACCGCGTCCAGCCCTTTTAAGTATTATTGAGCTTTGTTCTGGGATGCAATTAAGTTACTGGAAACAGTTGATCCTTTCAAACTTTGAGCGTTTTTTAGGCAGGGACAGATTGGCATTTAGTATAGGACAAGGTATTTTCCATTATTGAGGCAAAATCCTTTTGAGTTCTCTACCCAATGCTATGTCTACTAAGAGGTTTTCAGTTTGACTCATGGGCACAGGCACTATTCTGGCCTGTGTGTGAATACTGAATACTGTTTTCTCTAAGCCTTTTGGATGGTTCTTTCCATGGCCTTGGGTAGTGTCCTTTCACATGTGTGCTGATTGCTACTTTGCTGAATACTATGTAGAAAAGGACCTCTGCAGATCTCTGGGATTATCTTTGTTCAACTCTTTCTTTCCTGACCCTGCAAACCCTATTTGTCCTGTTCTGCCTGGGTTCTAAGCTCCATTTCCTCAAATAGAGAAGTCCTCTGGGCTCTGCCTGGCTTTCACCTCCCTGTTCTGTGGTCTACAGACTAAATTCAGGCAATGATAGGATGTATCATGTTTGATTTTTATTTCTCAGAGACTACTCTCCTTTGTCTGATGTCAACTTTTTTGCAAGCTCCTTTTTCATATACTTTGTCTTTTTATTGTTGTTATATTTGTCCCATTATTCTTTTAGATTTTCTATATATGCAGTCATATTGTTTGTAAAAAAATAAAAGCTTCTTTCTTTGCATTATATAGGTCATTTATCTCCTGTTTTGGCTCCACTGCAGTGGTTAGCACCTCCTGTACAATGTTTAGTAAAAATATCTGTAATCGGTATATTTGTCTCATTTGCATCTTAAAGGGATTGCTTTCAACATTTTACCATTTGATATGGTGGATATTGTTGTTTTTGATAAGTAGGTTTAAGATTAGGAGCGTTCCCTTCTGTTTCGAGTTTGCTAAGATGTTTATGTATCTCTGTGTGTGTTAAGTTGTAAATGGATGTTGACTATAATCAAATGCTTTTAATGCAGCTACTGAGATAATGAAATGATATTTCTCCTCTATTAACATGGTGAATTACATTGATTTTTTGGAATAGTAAACCAACCTTATATTCCCGGTATAAATTCAACTGGGCTATGGGGTATACTTTTCTTTATAAAAAGTTGCTGATTTTGTTAGCTAACAGTTTGCTTAAGCTTTTAACATATGTGTTAAATTGGCCTGTCATTTTCTTTTCATGTAATGTCCTTCCTTGTCAGTTTTTTATAGTAAAGAAAAGCTAGCTACATAAAATGTGTACATAATTGTTCTCTCTTTATTTTTTATTATTTTCTGAAGGAGTTTGTTTAAAATTGGCATTATTTCTTTCCTAAATATTTAGGAGAATTTGCTGTTTGGTCAGGCATTTTTGCTTTCTTGGGGGAGCAAGGGGAAGGTTTAAAATGCAGATTCTGTTTTTAAAATATAAGATTGCTTTGCTTTCTGTCTCTTCTTGTTTCAGTTACAATAAATAAGTTGTTTTTCTAAGATTCGTACATTTTATATAAACTTTCTAACTTATTGGCATAAAGTAGTGCATAATTTTCTTTTGTTATCTTTTTTATACCTATGTAGCATTTGTAGTGATGACTCCCTTTCTATTCTGATATTTGTTATTTATATATTTAAAAAAATTGATACGTCTCATTGGTTTTTGCTCAATCTTATTATATTAGTTCTTTTAGTACCAACTTTTTGCTTTGTGGATCTTCTCTATTGGATGTTTCTTTTCTACTTCATTAATTTCTGCTTTTAGATTTATGATTTCTTTTCTTCTGTTATCTTGGTTTTATTTTGCTCCTTTTAGGCTTACTGAGATGGATGCTTACTTGATTTTTAGTTTTTCTTCTTTTCTAAATATGTGTTTAAGATTATAAATTCCCCTCCGAACTCAGCTTTAGTTGCATCCCACAAATTTTGGCAAATGGTATTTTTTGTTACCATTCAGCTAAAAATCTAATCTAACTTCATTGTGATTTTTTTCCTTTTACTTATGAGTTATTTAGATAAATTTATTACTTAATTTCCATATATTAGGTAATTTTCTGTGTTTTTTAAAAATTGATTTCAAGCTTAATTGCCCTGTAATCAGAGAACAAACTCAGTATGATATCAGTGCTTTGAATTTTTTTAAGACTTGCTTTACAGCTCAGCATATAGACAAGTTTTGTGGATGATTTGTGTTTTTCAAAGGATTATTTGTTTCACAGTTATTGGGTGCAGTTTTCAATAAATGTGCATTTGGGCAAATTACAGTCTTCACATTTACTTCATCTTTCTTGATTTCGTGTGGTGTTTCAAAATCACTGTGAGTGTAGATTTGTATTTCTCCTTGTAGTTTTGTCAAGTTTTGCTTTAAAATTTTTGAGGTAATGTTACATGCATACAAATAGGGAACTGTTTTGGCGTTCTTGTGGGTTGATTCTTTTAGAATAAAGTATACCTTTTTATTTATATTTTTTCTTTAATAATCTAACATCAGCTTTCTTTGGATTAGTTTTTGCATTGTATTTTTTCACCTTCTTTACTTTCACTCTTTCTGTATTCTTGCAGTTTAGATGTATCTTATATAGTGCTTATAATTTGTTTTTTAAACAAATTCAAATCTGAAAATATTCATCTTTAATTATAGAACTTATTCATGAACATTTATGTAATTATGCATGTACTTGGGTTGAAAAACACTTTAGTTTGAACATTTTAGTGTGTGCTTTCTATTTGCCCCAACTCTTTTTTTGTTCCTTTCTCTCTTTTTTTGTCTTTCTTTAGGTTCATATTCTCCCTCCAGTCTGGAAGCTACATATTATTTTATTAGTCTTTTATTACATATTACAACATACAAGCTTAGATTATAAGAGTGTAATGCTAATTGTTGCTCTTACTCCTTTCTCAGATAATACAAGAAGTTTAGGTCACTTCAACTTTAGTTTTATCAACTTATCTGCTTTTGTTATCATGAATTAATGCTGTTTATATTTGAAACTGTAGAAGACATTATTATGTTTTACAATAATTTGTATAATCAGTGTTCACTTGGATATATAAATATGTTTACCATTTTTTTTCCAGTTTGCTATTTGTCTTTTAACATTTTAATAGTATTTTTAAATCTTAGAAATGTTTAATTTTGTTATTGGCTGAATCGGTCATTTTCTTTAGGCCTCTGAGTCTTACTTGGGAAGGCTTTCCCACACTGAGATTACAGAAATACTGCCCGTATTTTTATTTTTAATATTTAGACTTTTAATTCATCCAGATTTGTTTTCCTTTGTGGTGTGAAAGTAAGGATCTGACTTAACATTTTTCCAGGTGGTTAGCAGAATGGCTCACTCCTAGTAATTGACTATCCTCTTCCTTTGACCTGGAATACAACTTTATTATGTAATCATTTCCTTTTAAACACGGGTCTTCTATTTTCTTGCCCCAACTATTTTACTTACCATGATATACAATAATTAATATGGAACTGCTGTGTGACAAAAACATTGTCTTGTATTCTATAAGGATGGGTCATTATAGTTGAATAGGAATCTGATGGTTCTGGTGTTTTAATCACTAAACGTATATCCTGATAGAGATAAGCAGCAGAGCTCTCTGGACAAAACTGTGATTGTAGGTGAAAGAGATTGTCTTTTCTCCTTTCTTCTGAACAACTTTCTAGATCTCTGGGGTTCCAGGGTCTTCAAGTAATCTCAGGCTACACAGGGCTCTTCCCTAGACCTGTTCTCAAGGGCAATGTCTGTTTCTCTCAATCTATTTTTAAATCATTTCTACAAAATTCTACTCTCATAGAGTCTATGTTGGAAATCCTCTGAGAAAATAATTTATACTACGGCAGTGATGACTGATGGTTTAATGTAGTCATAGCAAATGTGTGGCATTATAACAATGGGCCTCCTCCTGCACCTAAAGTAAGTGGTCATGGTGTACTTTTCTGCTGATCTTGGACTTGACCTGAGAACTCGTTCCAAAGCAACACTCCAGGATTCCTTAAAACTTCATCAGAATTGTCATGTGGGTTGGAATTAGTGTTCCACCCCTAAAAGAATGTTTAATTTTCCCAGGAGAAACAGGCACTGAAGAAATGGGCTGTGATGGCGGCTCTGTTAGTTTCCCAGGGCTGCCACAACAAAGTCCCAAAGACTTCATGGTTTCAAACAACAGGTATGTGTTGACTCACAGTCTGGATGCCAGAATTCCGAGATCGAGGTGTCCGCAGGGCCATGCTGTCTCAGGGATAATCTTTCCTTGGCTCTTGTAGCTTTTGGTGTTTGCTGGGAATCCTTGGTATTTTTTGACTGGTACATGCATCCCTCTAGTCATATGGCTGTCTTTTCCCTGTGTGTCTTCACACTCTCTTCCCTCTGTGTGTGTTCAAATTTCCCCTTTTTATAAGGAAATCAGTCATATAGGATTTGGGCCCACTTTAATGACCTCATTTTAACTTGATTACCTTTATAAAGTTTCCAAATATGACGGTTTCCAAAATAGTTACATTCTAAGGGACTGCAACATGAATTTTTTGCGGGGGCGGTGGAGGGGGAGAGACACAGTTTAACCCATCATAGTGACCCTCAAAGTTGTAGGAGAAAACCTATTTATCTATGTTTAAGAGCAGTACTGTCAGAGTCAATCAGTCCTGTACTAAAACACAACATCACCGATAGTGGAAAAGCACTGAAGATAGTCATTATCATTTGTGTGGTTAAAGAGATTCTGAGCTGAGAGGCACAATGCAGAATTAAACTCTTTGAAGCTTCTTGAGGACTTAACAGGATTATTCATATTTGCTGTTATTTAGTTCTATTTTAAAGAGATATGGAGGCAATGTGTTTGCCTCACTAAATTATCCCTATGTCTTTCACTGCAGATACAGCAATGCAAACGAGAGCCAGGTCTGAACGCATTGTCTCATTTCCAGAATCTGTTTGTTTGTTTGTTTTTAATGAACCTGGCAAGTATTTGAAGTTATGAAGGAAGAATCTAGTTCTTTTGTATTGACTTTTTGGTATCACAAATTATAGGTCAACTGAAATTTATGAGCACAGGTTCAGCAAGCTTCAGGTGTGATTTGAGTTCATCTATGTGAAATGAACAAAGTCAGAAAGTAAATTATGAGGTAGGAAATAGTACTTATTAGGCATTGCGAGATCTATTTGGTCAGCAGCTTAGTTGATTCATGGTTAAAAAAATAACATATTAGACTGTGCTTTATGAGGGATTAGCTTCTTACTGCTTATATGAAGTAGGCATAATCTAATTTTATTATTAGTGCAGAACAAATGTGCTAAGCCTTGAAAGGTGTGCTCAGCCAGATATGGATGAAAACTGTTCTTGAGGTTGAAATCGTTTGATGTTATTTGGGAAAGGTTTCAAGTGATTAGTCAGACACCTGGTGATGCCACCCAGCTGTTTACCGTTTCTCTAGTAGTTAAAAATAAATTCAATATTGTTTCTTTATTAAGGAAATCGGGACAGAAAGGCTGCCCTGTGTTAGCCACACTAATATAGTTATAAATGATAGTAACAGAACACACTTATTGAACTCTCGTTAGATGCTAGGTTCTTTGTCAAGGGCTTTATGTGGATTATTTCATTTAATTCTCAAAACTGACAACTGAGGTATATTGTTACTCCAGTTTACAGAGAAAATAAGAATTTCACTAAGGCCACCATTGGTAAGTTGTGGACTCACGGACAGTCTCTTAACCACAACAGTACAGCGATGTCTCTCATTCTGCAGGTGATTTGCTATGGCA
Source organism: Macaca thibetana thibetana (assembly GCF_024542745.1). Classification (NCBI taxonomy): domain Eukaryota; kingdom Metazoa; phylum Chordata; class Mammalia; order Primates; family Cercopithecidae; genus Macaca; species Macaca thibetana. The sequence goes on along the minus strand of NC_065588.1, from coordinate 38,033,741 downwards.
ACTAACTAAAAACATGGTTTGGTTTGTAGCAGACTTGGAGACTATATGGCATGGGGGAGTGTGTGCACTTTGAAGTTACACAGTTCTAAGTTTAAATTTCAGTGCCATCTCTTGTGCAAAGTTCTTAATCTGCATGAACCTCAGATTTCTCAATTTTTTTTATTTTTAAAATTATTTTTCCGTGAACTCTGCAGAGCAGTAAGATTTCTTGTTTTAAAATGAGGGCAATGATACCTCTCTTCCAGAATTGCGAGGATTCAATCAGATTATAATTGTAAAGTGATTTTTAAAAGTTTGCAACAAAATCTTTCCTATTCTTTCTCTCAAATTCTTTTTTTTTTTTTTTTTTGCTGCATGATTATGTGATCTGATTTCCATCGTTTTAAATTAAAACCCATTTCCTGTTGAAAGAAAAGTCGGTGAGCTAAATCTCTTTTCTGTCCCATCACTCTGTTGAAGAGAGAACTGTCAAGATTATTCAGCATTTTAAATAAAACCACCTTTTTGTAGGAGAGAGATTAGCGTAAGATATGTTAAAAGAAAGGTCATAAATATTCTAAAAGCAAATAGGTGCAGAGCTCTTGTTCTGGAGAGCTACATTAGGTTTCTTACTTTTGTAGAAGAGGAGCCTTAATATTATTTCCTTCTCTTTTTTATCTTAATCTGAACATATTTCAGCAGGGTCATTCACTGGCCTTTTTTAGCCAGTCCTGCCTGGTTAGAGAGAAATTAAGTTTGACTTTGTTTGACAACCTCAGGACAGCCAGAAAGATAGGAAAAAGGAGCCCACAGGTTCTTGCTTTAAGTTTACAAAACTTTGTAGTTCTGCTTAAACATTTAGATTAACAATAGGGAAGGTTTAAAAATACCTTTAGATTTTCTAGTGTTCAAAGTATTTACTGAAGACATGTATTCTGAAAAAATTATCACCTTATAATTAAAAGTATCAAGTCTGGCTGCAACCTTTAAAAAACAAACTTTGCATGGGTTACAATTTTTGTTTTAGTAGCATAAAAATGAGTGGATTGCCTTGGATATGTCTATCACGTAGTATTCTGTAATTTTTCCCCCTGTAGAGTTATTATGTCTGCATGCTTACTAGTTCTGTTGTCTGACTTACAGATACCTCTGTTTGGTTTCAAAATGTGTGTGTAAGCATTGCTAGGTGGTGCTAACCATCTATAATTATCTCTATTTCTTAATAAAGAAATGGTATTGAATGGTCAACAATTAATTGCTTAGCAACATAGGATTTTCAAACAAGCTGCTGCTTTTTAGAATCAGGGAAAGGAAAACGTATCCATGTACTTGGTCTATCATTGGGGCAGAATTTTGCTACCCATAGCTCTTCTTAACAGCAATGGATGCCAGCAGGTTTATGACTTTATCTCTAGAGTTACTGTCCCAAGAAATAATATTTCAGTTGCAGCTATGTCTGTGAGATATCTCTATAAAGACTCTCTTTTACTTTGTGCTTTGAAATGTATATTATTAATGTACCAGCCCCTCTTATGACCAATGCTGTCAGTGACGTAGATAGCAGAGGTGTAAGGTATATCAGTTAAGATTTTAAAAAACTAAAATATTGAATGAAAACAGTGAAGTCTGCTGGAAACCATACCAACATCTGGTGCTCAAACATTTTTCAGTATCTATATATTGCCAGAAAATAAGAAATGTTTGAGATCATCTATAGTGTCTTTTGGTTTGGTAGAGGAATTTTTCACCCAAAGACAGTAATATAAATGCCAAACTTTCTCTGTGCTGTCTTAGGATCTATAAAAGTCTCAACTTAGACATGTTGTACAAACAAGCACTATTTTCTCTAACATTCATTGCTTGAGAAGTGCATTTTGAGAAAAAGCATGCTACAAACTGACATATTGGAGGAAACAGTGAAAATAATGCATGTAGCAGAGTTAACGTTTTATTCTGCTCGACACTTGACATATAATTTTCAGTAATCTTTATCGATTAACCTCTGATGTTTCTTAACAAGGTCTGCTAATCTGAATCTTATTTTGGGTGCCTTGGAGTTGTAGCTTATTGTTTTAGACACTTGGAATTACTGCTGTTCTTCTGAGGCCTATCTGAAGAGGGGCTGGCTTTGTTAATTTCTAATGCAGCAGCAGTAAGAACAATATTTAGCACTTATGAGGCTCCACTTCTCAGTTTCAAAGCACTTTACAAATATCAATTAATTGCGTTGAATGGGGAGCTCTGCAGCTGCTGAGAGAAAAAAGAGCACACAGTGATTGGTTCATTATCATTTACAGCTGTTGAAAAATGTTCTTCAAAGAAATAATTACAGATCTTCATATATATTTAAAGAAAAAAGGAGCAGGCAGGAGGCTACTAAGGGTCTTCTTTAACAAACGACTCTTGTCTTTCCATTCTGTTTCGAGAGCAGCAGCTTTATTGCGAACAATTATCCTCTCCTGGACAAAAAGAAAAAAAGCGCTGCAACAGCCCCTTCTCCAAGAATATGCAAGAGAGTAAATCCTCTTTTGGAAAATAATCTCAATTTCACCAATTTTGATTTGTTTAGAATTTTTGTTTCTTAGTGGTTGGACTGCTGCTGGACTTTGCCTAATGCAGCCTTATTTAATGTCTGATCCGATGTGGGCTTTGTCCAGCTTTAATTATGCATGAAAACAGAACAAGTAGACAATAATGGATAGTGCTTCTTGCTTTGTTTCCAACAGAGCTTTATCACCATACGGGCGCCAAAAGAAACTATCTGAACTGTCTCCCTGTCACCAGGAAGAGATACAGGCAGTCCTGACCATAGAAGCAGATTTCCGTTTCTTTTCTTTTTCATTCTTTTTTCTTTTCTTTTTTTCTTCCCTTCTTTTCTTTTTCATAATGTGAATCTCCTGGTCGAGCAGATAAGCTGCTAATTCTATTAATTTTCTTATCAAAATCAGCAAGGGAAGCGATGCTTCCAATTTAGTGATTTATTATCCTGAGCAAGCTGTGCGGAGTATGCCTTTCATATTCTGTAATTGGCACTAGAGGGGAAGAGACTTTCAAGGGAGATGCACTCAGCAAACCGTTTCCATTTCAATTGACTATTGAGCAAACAAATGGAGTGTCCTTTCATTGGCTTAAATCATTTAAAATGATAAAGCTAGCAATTCTGCATTTGAATGTATGCCAGTGAATATCTGTGTGTGAGATGCTGACCCTAAGACATTAAAATATGAGCATAATAACATCTCTCTATAGGATTTGCCATCAACAAAACATCCAAGTGCAATACGTTAATTGACATGCAAAAGGCCAAAATTGATCACACATGTAATCTGACCCTTATTATTATACTGCCCCCAAAGGCCTTTGAAATCAACATCTTTCCTTTGCATACTGAGTATTGAATGTTTTGGTATATGAAAGTTGGCTGCATAAGCAGTGGACTCTGATGTTTTAACACTGAAATAAAAACCAGTCTCAAAGGCAGGAACATTATCAGTTGGAAAGGAAAGAAAGTGGTGAGGAGTTGGATGCCAGGAATGAGTGGGACTGATTGAGATATAGAAGGAAGACTAGGTTTCAGGTGGGAAAAAAGTTACTTCTTGTTTAGTGTCATTTGGAAAGCTAGGGAAGGCTCCTCTGCCCCAAATATTATCCTCAGTAAAATAGGAACTTGAATTGTAGATTTCAATTTCTTTTTATTTATGACGACAACTTTTTTAAAAGTAAATTTTATATAATATTTGCCACCAACTAGTTTAATGGTTGCAAATCATGCTACCTACATTGCTCTACTTAAATCTAAGAGCAAGGCACTAGTGCCCCCATTATACAGATAGTGCTTACATAAACTTGAGAGTGTCATACATAATGCTTAGATGCTGGAGAGGTTATTTAACTTGTCTGATTACTTGGTTAGAGTGTTCAAGCTGGGAGTTGAATTCAGCACCACGAGATACGAAACTCTGTTGTTTTCTAATCACTGTATTAGTCTTCCTCTAGCCTTGTATTTCTGGGCGAAATAGTATCCTTAGCCCTTAAATCTTAAATATAAATCACGCCTTGAATTGCACCACACCCAAACCCTTGAATTAGTTTTTGGTACTAAAACTTCAAAGATAATTCATTTTAAAAATTGAATCATTTTTTTCTCATGATATATTTCATGAGAACGATGATATTTTGACAATTTGGATATTCCCTCCTAATTCTTTGGGATTTTTTTCCCTTGCATTTCCTGGGAGGAACAAGGCAGGGGATGATTTTCCCTTGCAGAGTGCTGTCCATAGTGCTGATGGCTGGGAAATGTACTACAGGAGTGTGCACAATGATTTAGACATTTGTTTGGGCTTTTAATCTTTTCTCATCTACACGTACCACCAAAATAAAAACCAGTGAAGTATGTACTCTATAAATCTGCTCGTTCTCTCACTCCTCAGAAATATTTCAGAAAGAACTTGACACTTGTAATCAGAACTGGGCTTAGATGCAGCCTCCTGTTGAGTCAGCGATGCTGCGTCTCTTCCTTTCCTATTTTAAATAGCACAAAAATAGTATAGGCCAGAGGTTATAGGCTGGGGAAGTGCTGCTGTTGGAAGAATGTAAAATCTACTTATGTGCCATGAACTTCCCCGACCTCAAGTGTGTGGATTATTGAGTTAAGAGAAGAACAAGTTGAGAAAACAGGTAGAAAGCGTCGTGCATTAGACAGGTGGGGAGAAGCTGCTGGGCTTTGCGTGGGGCACAGCAGAAAGACAGATGTCCTGTGGTGGTGATGCAGTGCAAATGCTTTGGAGAATATAGTTGCAAAAGACCTCAGGAGATTATTTGCAAACAGAAGAGGCTTGACAGTAATTAGTAAGATTTCAGTTAAAAAAAAAAAGACTATGTTGGAACTTATTAAGAGAAAAGAGGAAAAGCAGATAATAATTATCATGGGATAATTCTCTGGGATGCTGGGAGATGTGCAGTATGTGAGAATAAAACCAATGGCCCAACGTGGGGAAAGGGAAGAAGGAAAAGTGAACTAAAGAAATGAGGAAAAAAAAAACTACATTTGTGACAATTATTCTATTTATGAAATGCTCTATGTCATGTAACGGTGCTATGAGCTTTCCAAATATTACCCCCTAAGATTATTTCCATTGTTTTGCATAAAGAAATTGTCTAGCTCTCATTCTATGCTCTATATTGTTTTAATAATAATTAAGGATATAATAAATGTGATAAATCCTAGAATTTTTGATTTTTTTTTTAGTGGAATACAAGCTATAAAAGCATGAATACTGTGAATTAACAAGAAGTATGTATGGGACAAAAAAGTTTGAGAATACCTGATGCGGTGGTTTCAATAATGAACTAAGATGTTATAAACTCTGATTACTAACGATATAGTTTCAGTGAAGTCACAGTAATTTTCTGATCTTCAATATATGATGGAATAAAACATCTTCTATTTACAATATTTCAAAAGTAAATTAAAACAGGCATTATAAAGAGAAAGCCTAATTTTGAAAAAGGCATTTTCTGAGACAAGTTATTTGTATTTTAAAGTGACCGTATATATGTTTTTTAAGGTTGTGTGATGCTTTATAAAGCTATCTAAGATAAAACTAGAACTTTGTTCTTCATCTATTTCCAAGTTTTCACCTATATCTTCTGTGTACCAAGGTGACTTTGACTTCAAAGGGCAATGGGAATTGAATCTGGTATGAAAATGGGATGAGGAAATATATAGTCTTTCAGGAAAAGGTCATTACATACTGTACAGAAGCTCAACTTTTATTTTGATTAAATACTTTTTTCAGTGCGATTTACTAGCTAATTACTTCTTCAGCTTTGTGGCTTTGCAAGACTTACCTGATCTATAATGTCTACTGAAGGACTTAGAAGCCTCAAGGTTTGTGTGCTTTTATGTAAAATTATTAATATTAATAATAATTAACCATAAATGGTAACTAGGGTGGGCCAGATGGCCTTTTCTTCTTTCAAAAACATCTTTATGTTCTTAGTTATTCAGAAGGTAGAGGTGATCATGCAAAGACACAAGTGACATTTTAAATTATTGATTTTGGAACGAAGCTTAAATAATTTACTCAACAAGGGGACTGACTGACTTTCACCTGTACCAGATTGAAAGCTCTAAATGCCATCTGTTTATATCAAAGTAAAACTTTTTGTCTGTTTGTAGTCATGCTGAGTTTGGGGCTCCTGTTGGCCTCATTTTTAAGAATCTCACCCATTAATCATTAGTATTAGTTGGTACCACTGGTAATTAGTCTTTTAAGTTGCAACCAGATGGAATGTATAAATTACTAGAAGTTTCCTGCCAGGCATAAATGTAGATGATTCATGGGCCTATGGCATTTTCCTGTGCTCTGTTCCTGATAGGAAAATACAAAGATTATGCAGTTGGAAAGACTAACCTTCACACTTTGTCTTGATTTCAACAATTGCTGACTGTTACTTCTGGTGTATCTGGAGACACAACAGCCTAAGTTCTTTTTAAAAAATTTTTAGACTTATTTTTACATTTTAACATTATCTCCCACTTCTTTTGGTTCCCTATTCGATTCTTCTTTCTTTAATATCAGTAGCATGTCACTCCAGAAGCAGTCTTGTCTGCAGGATATGTACTATTGCCAGGAATCTCCCTGCTGTGGCCAGTGGTAGGGGAGTTGAGGGTGGAGAGAGTGGGAGGGGTGACCAGATTCAATTTTTCTCAATATGAAGTTAACCTCAAATATATGTGTCCTCTAACTGTAATCCTGAGCTCAGGCACATGTGCTCTGGCATATAGATTAAAGGAAAGAAAGTTGGCCATGAGGCTTACACTCATTGTCTTCTGCCTTTTTCTTGTTCACTTTCCTGGCAAAACCCTTCCCCTAAATACACCCCAGTAGTCACCTACATTTGTCCATGCCTATATTCAAGCAGTGAAGCATTTCTGGAGAAAGTGAGATAAAATATTGGTAGGAGTATAAATTTATGATTATGGTGTAATTTTTAATGTGTAAATTAGACAGAAACCCAACTTAAGCTAGCTTAAGCAAAAATAGAAATTTATTGGCTTATGTAAGTAGAAAGTTAAAGGAGTGGTCAAGCTTCAGACAGGGCTGGATCTAGACATTCAAACAGTATCACCAGGGCTCTGTTTTTCTCTCCAGCTTGATGACAAGGTGACATTGAGCAGCCTTAACTAACCTTACATTATCCTTTTTTTTTTTTTTTATTATTACACTTTAAGTTCTAGGGTACATGTGCATAACGTGCAGGTTTGTTACATATGTATACTTGTGCCATGTTGCTGTGCTGCACCCATCAACTCGTCAGCACCCATCAACTCGTCATTTACATCAGGTATAACTCCCAATGCAATCCCTCCCCCCTCCCCCCTCCCCATGACAGGCCCTGGTGTGTGATGTTCCCCTTCTCGAGTCCAAGTGATCTCATTGTTCAGTTCCCACCTATGAGTGAGAACATGCGGTGTTTGGTTTTCTGTTCTTGTGATAGTTTGCTAAGAATGATGGTTTCCAGCTGCATCCATGTCCCTACAAAGGACACAAACTCATCCTTTTTTATGACTGCATAGTATTCCATGGTGTATATGTGCCACATTTTCTTAATCCAATCTGTCACTGATGGACATTTGGGTTGATTCCAAGTCTTTGCTATTGTGAATAGTGCCGCAATAAACATACGTGTGCATGTGTCTTTATAGCAGCATGATTTATAATCCTTTGGGTATATCCCCAGTAATGGGATGGCTGGGTCATATGGTACATCTAGTTCTAGATCCTTGAGGAATCGCCATACTGTTTTCCATAATGGTTGAACTAGTTTACAATCCCACCAACAGTGTAAAAGTGTTCCTATTTCTCCACATCCTCTCCAGCACCTGTTGTTTCCTGACTTTTTAATGATCGCCATTCTAAGTGGTGTGAGATGGTATCTGATTGTGGTTTTGATTTGCATTTCTCTGATGGCCAGTGATGATGAGCATTTCTTCACGTGTCTGTTGGCTGTATGAATGTCTTCTTTTGAGAAATGTCTGTTCATATCCTTTGCCCACTTTTTGATGGGGTTGTTTGTTTTTTTCTTGTAAATTTGTTTGAGTTCTTTGTAGGTTCTGGATATTAGCCCTTTGTCAGATGAGTAGATTGCAAAAATTTTCTCCCATTCTGTAGGTTGCCTGTTCACTCTGATGGTTGTTTCTTTTGCTGTGCAGAAGCTCTTTAGTTTAATGAGATCCCATTTGTCAATTTTGGCTTTTGCTGCCGTTGCTTTTGGTGTTTTAGACATGAAGTCTTTGCCCATGCCTATGTCCTGAATGGTACTACCTAGGTTTTCCTCTAGGGTTTTTATGGTATTAGGTCTAACATTTAAGTCTCTAATCCATCTTGAATTAATTTTCGTATAAGGAGTAAGGAAAGGATCCAGTTTCAGCTTTCTACTTATGGCTAGCCAATTATCCCAGCACCATTTATTAAATAGGGAATCCTTTCCCCATTTCTTGTTTCTCTCAGGTTTGTCAAAGATCAGATGGCTGTAGATGTGTGGTATTATTTCTGAGGACTCTGTTCTGTTCCATTGGTCTATATCTCTGTTTTGGTACCAGTACCATGTTGTTTTGGTTACTGTAGCCTTGTAGTATAGTTTGAAGTCAGGTAGTGTGATGCCTCCAGCTTTGTTCTTTTGACTTAGGATTGTCTTGGAGATGCAGGCTCTTTTTTGGTTCCATATGAACTTTAAAGCAGTTTTTTCCAATTCTGTGAAGAAACTCATTGGTAGCTTGATGGGGATGGCATTGAATCTATAAATAACCTTGGGCAGTATGGCCATTTTCACGATATCGATTCTTCCTATCCATGAGCATGGTATGTTCTTCCATTTGTTTGTGTCCTCTTTTATTTCACTGAGCAGTGGTTTGTAGTTCTCCTTGAAGAGGTCCTTTACATCCCTTGTAAGTTGGATTCCTAGGTATTTTATTCTCTTTGAAGCAATTGTGAATGGAAGTTCATTCATTATTTGGGTCTCTGTTTGTCTGTTACTGGTGTATAAGAATGCTTGTGATTTTTGCACATTAATTTTGTATCCTGAGACTTTGCTGAAGTTTGAGATGGAGTTTCATTCCTGTTGCCTAGGCTGGAGTGCGGTGGTATGATCTCGGCTCTCTGCAACCTCCGCCTCCCAGGTTCAAGTGATTCTCCTGCCTCAGCCTCCTGAGTAGCTGGGATAACAAGTGCCTGCCACCATGCCCTGCTATTATTATTATTATTTTTTGTATTTTTGGTAGAGACAGGTTTTCATCATATTGGCCAGGCTGGTCTCGAACTCCTGACCTCAGGTGATCCCCCCACCTCAGCCTGCCAAAGTGCTGTGATTACAGGCGTGAGCCACCGCATTTGGCTTCTTTATACTTTTAATACCAGTGGGAGGGAAAGAACATCCTTTGTGATAATGGTAATGAAAATTTCAGGCCTGACTTGGAATGGCCTAGCTTGGGTCATGTGCTTATCCCTTGTATTAGTCCGTTCTTATGCTGCTAATAAAGACATTTCTAAGGCTCGATAATTTATAAAGGAAAGAGGGTTAATTGGCTCACAGTTCAGCATGGCTGGGGAGGCCTCAGGAAACTTACAGTCATGGTGGAAGGGGAAAGAAACATGTCCTTCTTTACGTGGTGGCAACAAGGAGAAGTGGAGAGCTAAGGTGGGGGTGGTGGGGAGCCCCTTATAAAACCATCAGGTTTTGTGAGAACTCACTATCACAAGAACAGCCTGGAGGTAACTGGCCCCATGATTCAATCACTTCCCACCAGGTCCCTCCCATGACACATGGGGATTATGGGAACTACAATTCAAGATGAGATTTGGGTGGGGATACAGCCAAACCATATCATCCCTGGACCAATAATTCAATTCTTTGTCCTATGTCTAAGTGTAGCATCACAGTCCAGGCTAGATCCACTTAAATCTCATGGGCTTAGCAGGCATAAAATAGAGTGGGGAAGGAGAACATTCATGTCAATATTGAAACTCAAAGGTGTTCTCAAAGCTGCATGACACTCCTACTACAACCTTCTGATCCAAGTTGCACTTCCATTTCTAACAGCAAACATTTCAAACTGTCTTCACTGCTATCTCTGGACTCTCCCCACCTCACCCCAACTTTTTCTCTGATGCTGGACATGAATAACTTTTCCTTCTGTCTTACAAAGAAAGTTGAAGTGAATCGACGGAAAGCCACCATCAATTTCCTGCTACCCAACAATTATGCAAATGCAAAGGCTTCTGTTTGCATCCATCTTCTTCTCTTTTACACCAGAACAGGGGCTTCTCTGTCTATTTATGGCCAGTGCCATCGTCTGTGCCTTTTCCTGCCTTCTAACTCTAACCCTCTCTATATTTATTTCACGCACATTCTACTGCATTCTCCTACCTGGAATTTACATTCCTTCCTACATTCCCATTCTCTTTCTCCTTTATCTTTTAATAAAACTCTCAATTGGTCATATATTCCTTATCCAATTTCTGTCTTAAAGCTTTCCTTCTTTCAAAACCAAACTTCTTATGAATGATAACAATTCTTGCTATTGCCATTTTCTCACTTCCCACTTACTTCTCAACCCACTCTAGTCTAGCTTTGGTCAAAACAGCAAACCTTCTTATGTCTCTTCTGCTTTAAACTCTTCAATGTTAGTGCATTGCTCTTAGGATAAACATCCACATTCTCAAAATGACTTAGAAGGCTCTAGACAGTCTGGTTCCTAGGGAGATTTGCAGCCACATCTTGTACCACACTTTCCATTTCACATAACCTTCTTCTTTTGGTTTCTTACATGTATTACAGTACACCCTTTGTATCTGTGGGTTCCATGCTACTGCATTCAGCCAATGTCAGACTGAAAATATTTGGGCAAAAAAAGCATCTGTTCTGAATATGTAGACTTTTTTTTCTTGTCGTTATTTCCTAAACAATATAGTATTACAACTATTTACATTGTATTATGTATTATAAGTAATCTAGAGATGATTTAAAGTATATAGGAGGATGTGCATAGGTTATGTGCAAATATCACACTATTTTACATTAGAGACTTGAGCATCCTTGGATTTTGGTATCTTTGAGGAGTCCTGGAACCAATCTTCCACAATACTGAGGGATAATCATATATCACATTTCCAGCAGGAACTAGCTGGTGCATTCAAATAGTGTAACCCAGGAGAGTTATGAGGGACTATTTACAAGGATATGGGAAAGGTTAAGGGAAGTCAATAGGAGATGATGAAGCATCTGAAAGCTTAGTTACCAACAACTTAGGTCCCTGTAGATACAAGAGGCAGGAATAATTACAGATCCCTGAGATGCTGCTAGCTGTAGCTATAGGATAAAGCTTTTTGAGTAACTTTACCCAATTGGAACTGTGCCTTAGAAAGAAGATCACAGCTATAGCCAACCCAAGGCCAATCAGGAAAATAAATACCCTAAACAATTGACTAAAAGTAAGAAGCCAGAGGGCCAAATATATGGTTGATAGCTAGAGATTAACCTTTTGGGGTGCAAGGCAGGGTAAAGAAGGGTAGAGAGTGGATTAGGAAAAGCAACAGATAATTTCCAGCTCCTTCTTACCACAGCAGTTTTGTACAGGCTGTTCCTCTGTTTGGATGCTGTTTTTGAAAGCTGATCATCTTCAACTAGTTCCTTCTTTTTCATCCTTCAAACCTCAGATTCATGTGTCTTGTTTTGTATAGAAGCTATCTTTAACCAACTAATAGGCCAAGATCCTTCATCATGGAGCTTGATTCTTTCCTTCTCAGCACTTACCTCAGTTTGTAATCATCCTGCTATTAGTGTGATAATTTAATCAATGTCTGTGTCCTCCCTGTGGCTCTATATTCCATGTGACTGGGGATTATGCCTGATTTAACTCCTAGTAGAATTCCTAGGCCCTAACACACAACACCTGGTATATAGTAGGAACTCACTAAATTGATGCTGAATAAGTAAATATACTGAAAATGTATGCTATAGTCTGAATGTGTCCCCCACCAAATTCATATGTTGAAGTCCTAACCCTTGAAGTGATAATATTAAGAGGTGGAGCCTTGGGAAGTGATTAGATGATGACAATGGAATCCTCATAAATGAGATTAGTACTCTTATAACAGAGACCCAAGGGAGCTTGTTTGCTTCTTCCACTAACTGAGGGTGCAGTGTGAAGATAACGTCTGTGAGGAAAGGGCCCTTACTAGTCATCAAATCTGGTGGTGTCTTGATCTTAGCCTTCCCAGTCTCCAAAACTGTCTAAGGTATTTTGTTATAGCAACCTGAACGGACTAAGACACAATGTAGCATGCTCAGTAGCTTGAGCTCTGGGGTCATCTTCTGTCCAGAGGCTGACTGGGCAGCACCCATCACCACAAGGGCCTAATTGGGCTGAGTGCAAGCTTCTTAGCTCTGTAGCTTTTTGTTCTTCATCCTTCCCTTGCTATCAAGGAGGCTGGCTCCTCTCTCCAGGGATTCCAGGAGTTGCTCTTGTTGCCAGGGCTCTGGCCAGGCAGGGTCCAGTGTTGCAGTTCAAGGGAAGTCCCCAGGATCTTCTCATTACTCATTCATGTTTCTGTAACATCACTCTGTTTTGATGAAGGTCAGAATCGCTGGAAGCTGTCCTGTCAACCTTCTCTGCTGGGACCTAGGCAGAGGCTTTCTGGAACACCTTAGGATTCTGACTGATATTGAAGTGAAGAGAAAAGTATGCATTCTCCAGAATATGCTAGGAACGGCCATGGTGCACATTCACCTTCACAGCCAATTTAGCCTATTGGTCGCTGTCCATAAACATGTTCATCTCCAGTGTTAGTCCACAGCTGGTGAAGCACTGTTGATAGGTTTTGCAGGGAGACATTATTCTTGCAGCTGCAATACCCCCTTTTCTCCAGTACTCCTCACCCAGCTGGTTTCAGGCTTCCACCAGCTCAGGCTCCAACTTCATAGCCTTTGGTAGAAACTCCTTAGCCTTAGAGACACAATCAGGAGTCATGTTCAGTGCCTTCCCAGTCAGCATCCTCACTGCACCTTGCCCTGAATTAAACCCACGACTTCCCCCATCTGCTGCAGGGTCTTCAACATCTCCTCCAGGGGCTTCTGCATCTCCTCCTGCACATCCTATTGCTCCCCCCCAGCATCCACAACACTATGTGTCTTGAAATTGCAGTCTTGAAATGAATAGTCTCTATTCATTCAAAATCCTGCAGTTTCTGCGAGATCTGCCTGCCTTCTTCCTTTTCATTAACCATCATTTCCCAGCTATCATCATTAATTAATTAATATGCAATCTGGTAAATGCAGTGATTAGAAATGGATTTTTCTGTGAAGTTAATGAAGCTTAAGCTTCAGAACTCTCACTCCCTGGGCCTATTCCAAGGCCCTGGCAAAGTGTTCACATGGTCATATGTTTTTGTAAAATATGCAAATGTTAGCTGTTTTAATCACACTCAGGTAAGAGCACGCTTTCTCTCTACTCTGACTTCCCATGAATCTCACTTCTGCTTATGTTAAATAACATAAGAGTAGCAGTAGGCGTTTTTGGGATTTCAGTAAGGGGAATTGAGTTGAGGATGCATTTTGTTTGGACTTAGTGGGATATGTTTATGTGTTTTTCAGTTGCTTCCATGTATATTGAAGCTATTGTTAATCATCTTGGGTTAGAAATGTCTTCTAGGAATTCTTGCATTGATCATTGTGCCAACTCACCTGGCATTGGGACATGACAGTGCAGGGCGAGTTTGTAACCTGACGTGAATATATTCCACACTCCTAGCTCAAAAAGAAAGTGGGTAGAGACAAAACAAGATTGAACATGTATGGAGCCAGAAGTTCATCCTTGGAAAATTCTTCCCATCATTCAATGTGTAAAACGGTAAGCAAAGGCTTTGATTCTCATTTATCTTCAGTTTTAATGGGAGATCTTTCATACATAATGACAACCATGTATTTTTGATAAGAATCATGTGAAGTAGAATTTATCAGAAATTCTGTGTGTGTAACAATACAGAGATTTTGTCTGTGTATAAAGTAGCATGTTTTACAAAGCCCAACTATCAATAATAAAAAAATTCTGATCAACTGTAGCATAGGAAAGACCGAATTCTATTTCTCCTCTCTCTATGGAAAGTAATATTACAAAATTATTGTTGAAGAGATGATAAAGAGTATGCAACCAACAAGTAGGAAAACAGGTAGGAAAGGTATTCTAGAGAAATCAGGTCATTAATTAATGAAATATGATGTGTTTTTTTTCTATATTTTGGATAGGTAGTATATTTTTCAGATTTTGAAAATTTGTATTAATTTTTCCCTTTATAAATAATATTATCTTGGCATTCTAATTTTATATTTGTAATTTTGTATTCTTTTGCTTAAAGAGGGTCTTGAAAATTGTACTAGGTTCAGGCCCCACAAACTCGAGGCTGCACCCTGTGGTAGCAGAAGTAGGCACTAGTTTTTGAGGGAATGGGTAGTTTTGGATGGGAATGTAAAGGATCAGATGCTTCCTTAAAGAGGGAACACTTAAGCTTGAGGTCTAGAGGCCGAGTAGTTTTCCAGAGAAACTCTCCAAATTGTGGAAGTGCTTGCCCAAATCATGGAATTTCTTTTTAGTTTTATACTCATAGTAGGCATGTTTGGTTTACAGCTTCCTTCAGGATGTTTGTTGCCATTGTTATGTGTGGCTGTCATTACTTTATAACAGGTTGTGGAGAGATGACATTTGGTATGGGGTCTACAGGATCCTGTGGATTGACTCTGAGCTGCCTATAAAGAGAGTTAGCCAGGAACTGGTGAGATCCCAAGGGTGTTTGGGACTGTAGGCACAAACAGATCTGTTTTAGAGCTTAGGTGACCATTTTTCTGCATCTGCATAAATCCAGCTTTATTCTATCACGTCCTTTGGCATGGACAATGGTGTAACCTCGATGCTGGGTGGCAGCTAGGATGTTTCTCTGAGTGGCTGAGCAGGCTGCAGAGGTGGAAAAGTGGGAAACAGCATGTGTTAGTCTGTTTTTGCATTGCTATAAAGAAACACCTGAGGCTGGGTAATTTATAAAGAAAAGAAGTTTAATTGACTTATGGTTCTGCAGGCTGTACAGGAAGCATGGCGCCCAGCATCTGCTCAGCTTCTCATGAAGCCTCAGGGAGCTTTCACTCATGATGGAAGGTGAAGCGAGAGCAGACATCTCACATGGTGAGAGAGGGAGCAAGACGCAGGGGCGGGGGGTGGTACCATACTCTTTTTAACAACCAGTGTGAACTCAGAGCAAGAACTCACTCATTACTGCAAGGACAGCACCAAAATGTTCATGAGGGATCCCCTCCCATGACCCAAACACTTCCCGCCAGGCCCCACCTCCAACACTGGGGATGACAATTCAACATGACATTTGGAGGGGATGAAACCCAAACCATATCACAGAGCCGAAGAGAAAGCACATCTAGCCTCACGGTGATGTCAGCTGGCAGATTGGTTGTGGCTTCATTTATGTACTCAATAAATATTTATTGAGTGCCTACTGTGTGCCAAATCTTATTCTAGACTCTGGGACTACCATAGAAAATGAAGTGTGTGAAACTCCTGGCTGCTATGGAACACATGGGAGACATCCCTTGGGAATGACAAGAAATCACAAATAGGACTTATTGGGGGAAGGAGGGGGAGGAGGGAGGGGTTGAGGTTATGCTGTCATAGGTATGGGCCATTAAGGCATTGGACTTTCAGTTTCCAAATGTTATAATTAAACTTAGTGCAAATTCTGCATTGTATTCTGTTATACAATGGTGGTTTTTGTTTGTTTGTTTGTTTGTTTTTTAATAAAAATGAAGTGTGCCCATCCAAGTCTTTGAGAAAAACTGATAGTTTAGGGAGTTATGTTGTGTGTAACCAGGAAGTTATGTTGTATATAACCATAAACCCCTGCTGTGAGCTTTACAGTTAATTGAAAAGGAGCTATTTGATGATTTTCAAACAAAGGACTGATAGAATCAGGTCTGTGTTTATGTAACTCACAAACTCACTCTTACTTCTCTGTGGGACTTGAAGGAAGAAGCCAGGAAGACTAGTTAGGGGTTAATGCAACACTCCAGACTAGAGAGGATGAGGACCAGAGGCAGAACTGGGGAAACTGGAAGGGAAGAGAAAGGACAGAGTCAAATAAGACTTAGCAAGTAAAACCAACAGAACTTGGAAACTGATTGCATGGGAGTGGAGGCAGGAGATAGAGAAGTTGAGGACTATTCCCAGGATTTTCAGGGTGGATGGTGAGGCCACCAACTGAGACAGAACATTAAGGTGGAAGAACACATCAGGGATCAAATAATGAATTCACCAGCCTGGGCAACACAGTGAGACCCTGTCTTTAAAACATAAAAAGAAATTAGCTGGGTGTGTTGGTGCATGCCTTTAACTCCAGCTACTGGGGAGGCTGAAGCAGGAGGATCACTTGAGCCTAGGAGTTCGAGGCTGAAGTGAGCTATGATTGCACCACTGCACTCCAGCCTGGGTGACAGAATGAGAACCTGACTCTAAAAAAAAAAAAGAATTCAGTGTTGGATATGCTAAGTTTGAGGTGCCTGTGGATATCTGATGGGAATGACCATTAGAAAGTTTGATTTCCAGGTCTGCTGGGGGAAGTGCTGTGAGCTAGAAATAGATATTGGCAATTATTGAAATGCAAATGGTGCTTTGAGCTGAGATAAGGGATGAGATTTCTGAGGAGGAGTGGGGAGATTGAGATTAGTCCCCCAAGGACAGGACACTAGGGTTACTATATAGAACTTTTCTAGTGTGGTCAGAGGAATGGAGCCCTCTAAAGGTACTTAGGAGGGGCCCAGAGAAGTACAAGAAGCTTCTCCATTATACTCTTCTGGTGTGAGCAAATGTGGAGTTGCTGAACCTCCTTAATTCATTCAAGAAATATTTATTAAATATCCCTGGCTATGTTGCAACATTTCCCACTAATTACTTGGTGACTGGTGTCAGATGCCCAGATGGTTGTATTGTTGAAAACACATATGATTAACTCCTTGGTGGGAAGAAATGGCTCTAAATAAGGTCCCATGGCCCACAGCAGGAAGGCCCAAGACATTGAGCATGAAGTCAGCGGAGCTGTTGTGAAGAGCGACCAGATGGGGACGGAGGATGAGGGGTGTGGGGGCAAGCAGGCCGGCCTGAGGGAATGCCACGTGTTGGACGCTGGAGGCGTGCTGTGTCGCTTCTGTCGCAGAGCCACCAGCAGCGTGCCTGGTGCTTTGCTGGCAATCATGGCCTCCTGCACGAGTGCCTGAATCCCTGCTTAAGCCACGAGGCTGGGACTTGCTGGTTTCCTTCCCCAAAGCAGGCTTCACAATCTGTTCAGAGCTGTCTCGGTGCTTGGGAGGAGGTGGAGGAACTGGGATTCACCATCTGTGAGGGTATGGCAGGGAAAGAAGGAAGAATTGTTCTGTTTTTGAGTAATAATAAGAAAGAAAATCTCATCATTTTACAAGTAGAGTTTAATTCATATACTAGATAAGAGGACATCTAACCTCTGACAAGAATCGTTAATTTACTCCATCAAACATGTTCATAGAAATCCTAAGGTTGATAAATTCTCAAACAGAAAATGTTAAAAGATCTAAGAAAAAATACAATGGCCTTAGCTATAAGGGCCTAAATAATTAAGAATAGTCTCAAAGGCATGTAGAACATCAGAGAAAAGTTATGGACATTTTTGTCTGTTAAAGGAGAAAATCTCAAGACGAAGATGACTTTTTAAACAGAAATGGCAAGTGAACACTTGTCGAGTCAATTGTAAACACCTGTCCAGTTTTGTTTCCTGCACCAGACTCCTTTTAAAAACGTCGTACGGCAAGTGGCCAAGCATCAGCCGTTTTCAAATGCAGTCACCTGATCCTCAAATGCTTGCGATATCCGCATTATTATCTCTATTCTCAGATGAGAAAACAGAAGCTCCGAGAAGTAGTATACTGTGCACTTTTGTCAAAGCTGCTCAGCAGCAGAACCGAGACCCTCAGGCCAGATCACAGGGCTCGTGCTCACTCTCCACACCCTTCTACCGCAGCTTCACTTCTTGATGCTCCCTACTTGCCATGGTAGAATCCACTGTATATTATTATTATTTTTTTTTTGGATTTTGAGGCCATGCCTACTGATCAGTTTTATATATGAATCAAGGACTGAGTTATGAGTGTGCCATGAGATTGGGTGGTCAGAATGCCCTGGTTGTCTCACATGCTGCCTCTACTGGGGTACAAAGTAGGAGGGAAAGAGAGGATATAGTTTATGGCTCATCTTCTTGTTTATCTTCACCATAAAGGTCCAACGTCAGAGGTGATGAGTAGGAGTGAGGTGGAGGGGAGCAGGGCCACCCTCTCAGCGGACTCAGGCAGTGAGTCCCCACCATTGGGTGGCACAGGAGCAGGATCAGGAAGACAAACCCAGGATCATGTTGTACTGTGCTCCTTCAGAGAAAATAGGCCAAGGCCTGTATTCAGCCTTCGAGTTGAATCAGAGAAGGCAAAATCAGAGTATATAAGAAAGTATGTAACTTCATTTCAGCATTCAATTTAAGTAGAGCTCATTCCCATTGGAAAATAGGTTTTACCCACAGCTTGTATTCTGTTACTAATTAAATTTCGTCACCTGCTTCCCCTGTTAGTGACAGCATTAGGTGTTGGGATGATGGCATTGGGAGATTTCTCTGGGTTGACTGACCGTTCTTTGATTTTTATGTTGTCTTGTCTTCCCCCAACCTTTTTTCTTTAATTTTTCAATATTATTACAGAAAGACAAATTGTGAATGGAGTTCAGGCCTGCCCTTGGTTCCTGATGAAGGTATACACATGAACTAAGTATAAAGTTGGCTGACTGTGAAATGTTCAGCTTGGAAAGTCATTATCCCATGAGCAACATCATCAAGATATGCAGGACTTGTTTTCAATGTTAAGCTTATGGCACAGATTTCCTAATGTGATATGGAAGTTACCTTACTAAAGATTGCTTGACCTGTTTGAGTCATGATGCATTTTGGGTGAATAATTGTCCTCATTTTACTTTTTACCGCCCTTGTAACCCCTTCAGGGTGTTGAAAAAATACGATCTGGTAATTTTTTTTCTTTCATTTCTACTGTAACACTGAATATGTAATGTAGTTTTGCAGATCCTGTGGCAAGAGATTGGCTGGCTTCCATACTCATTTAAAAATCACTATCGGTGCCTCTGCTGGAGGGGTTTTCAATTCACCATCTCTAATCTGCCCTTCTGAAAGATTTAGTGACCAGATGTCCAGGATCAGCGAGGAAGATCTTGTCTGCCAGAGTCAATATTTTTTTCCTATCATCCTGCTGGCCTAGGGACTTGAAAATCCCCACCAAGCATAGCTAGCTGCAAATGTCTCTGGTAGAAGTATTGTCAACCAAATTCAAGGTTACTAGACTAGCCCAGCTCTAATATTTATAAAACTCTTTTTATGTTTTCATCTTTAATTCTTTTTTTTTTTTTTTAAATCAGCTTTCTTTTTACTACCTTTTCTATTCTTCTTTTCCAGTCTGGTCATGTACCTCTTATCTTTGACTTTATTGCTTCTTATCTGCAGGGATATTTCTACCATGATTTCACTTTACTATCACTTTCTCTACTTGCTTGATGTAACCTTGCCAAGCAACTGGCCTTGTTACTTAGAGTGTGGTCCTCGGGCATCAGCATCAGTATCACCTGCAAGCCTGTTGGGAATGCAGGATCTCAGCCCTCACTTTGGACCTACTGATTCAGAATCTGTGTTTTCACAAGATCCCCAGATAATATGGATGCATGTTAAAGTTTGCAAAGCATTGCTCCAATGTATGGCCTTACAAACTCAGTTTTTTCTAGCAACCTGTGACACGGAGGGCATAGTTGCCAAATATTTTTCACTCTGTTGATGTGCTGGGGTAACCACTGACACTTGCAGTTGGGAGTGGAATGCCGGAGGAGAAAGTTGCTCAGCTGGGTTGGAACCATGTTCCCAAGGCAAGTGGTCCTGCCATGGCTCTGGACAGGTGAATTTTCTGCTTTTCATTATCTGCAGCAATCTGATGCCCTTCTCTCTCATACTTGCATAGCAAGGAAGTGAAGCCACTGCAGTATGAAGATGTATTTCAAATGACAAAAAAGTGTCACTTTAGAGCAAGAGTCCATAGAATGGTGGGGAGACAGATGTCTCAATTTCAGCTGCATGTACTAAGTGACACATTTCACGAGGCAACCAGATGTCTGTATTTCATCCGTCTAACAGTTGTTCCCCATGAGACGGGTAAGTGGGTGAACAGGCACCACAGCTCTGGGACTGGTGAGTGTCTTGATGTGACAGTCTCGTTACAGGAGGCACAAGGTTCATAATTGTTTTTTCAAGTTAACAGTTTCAACAGTTATATATCCACATTCTTTCACAAACTACAGAAGTTCAACAGACATTTACCATGGCGATGCACCTCTCACTATAATATGAAGTGTAAGGCACATGAATCTTCTGGGGATCTTGGTAAAAATGTAGATTCTGATTCCATAGGTCTAGGATAGGGCCTGAGGGTCTGTGTTTCTAACAGACTCTCAGGTGATTCTGATGCTGAAACCATGGTAAGCTCTTGCCTCTTCTCCAAACAGGAATTTCAAACTGAGGAGCAACTAGCTTTTCAAACATAATGCCACTTGGTCTACTTTTCCATTTGAGAATGAGATCAGAAAGTTTATTAAGATTTAGGAGCGTCTTTGCAGTGGTGCATTTTCTTTTTTAAAATCAAACTACATATCTCTTGCTACCCTATATTCATCCAGCACAGGAAAGACAAAATACATTAGCCTTCAGTCCCTTTTGCCTCCAATCCATCCAGCGGACTGTCACCAACATAATCTTCCTGAAACACTGCTGTCACCATGTCACTTCCCTGCTCAAGAATTTACAGGCATTCCCTACTTCCTATTGGACCAAGTCTAAATTCATCTGCCAGGCTTTCAAGGACTCTCATAACTTGGCTCACTCTATTTATTCAATCTTATTTTCTTCCCCTCCTCAGCCAGGACTCCCTGTCACTCAGACCCGCCTCTGTGTTGCTTTCCTTCCATTGCCGCACTGCGCTGTGCTGCAGCTCACCTGAATCTGCTGATTCCATAGCAGGATTCAAGGGCTAACGTTCTCATGACATTGTTTCTAACTTTTTTAGATTGCAATGATCACATCTTTCTCTGAATTTCTATGGTCAAACAATTCAGCACTTAATTTAAATTTCTTTCTTTATTTATCTATGATGGAGTCTTGCTCTGTTGTCTAGGCTGCCAGGTAGGAATGCAGTGGCACGATCTCGGCTCACTGCCACCTCTGGCTCCCAGGTTCAAGTGATTCTCTTGCCTCAGCCTCCTGAGTAGCTGGGATTACAGGCATGCGCCACGATGCCTGGCTAATTTTTGTATTTTTAGTAGAGACGGAGTTTCACCATGTTGGCCAGGCTGGTCTGGAACTCCTGACCTCAGGTGATCTGCCCGCCTTGGCCTCCCAAAGTGTTGGGATTACAGGCATGAGCCACTGGGCCCTACTTTATTTAGATTTAAAATTGCTTTGTGTAGGAGATTGAGTAGCATACCCCTCAAGATTCATGTCTACCCAGAACTTTAGAATGTGATTTTATTTGTAGATAGGGTCTTGGCAGATGTAACGAGTTTAGATGAGGTCATTTGGCATTAGGGTGAGCCCTAAATCCAATGACTGGTGTCCTGATGAGAAGAGGAAATAAGAGGACAAGACACAGAGAGGCATGTGTCTTGGGAAGAAGCCCATGTGAAGACAGAGGCAGGAATTGGAGTGATGCTGCTACAAGCCCAGGAATGCCAGGAGCCACCCTGGAGGAGGCAAGGAAGGATATTCTCCTAGAGCCTTTGAGAGGAGTGCAGACCTGTTAAGACCTTTATTTTGAACTTCTAGCCTACACAGCTGTGGAAGAAGAAATCTCTTATTTTAAGCTACCGAGTTTGTGGTAATTTACTAAGGCAATCCTAAAACACACTTTGTATTAATTTTTATCTAATGTATGTATGGTAGCTTTAGCTCTGTAACTACATCCGAAGTCTCTACAGAATAAGGACCCCTGTGCTCTTCTAATATTCCCTGGAATATTTTATGTAGGGCTAAAACAGTAATGTAAAAATATCTATATATTTTTTGCATTTTACTTTTGTTGTTGCGATACGTCATGCACAGTATAAAGTGCAAACATCTTAAGTGTAGAGCTTATGACTTAAAAAAACCCACCATAATGGAATCACTACCCAGATCAATGTGGAAGACACCCACAGCACCCCAGAATCCTCCCTTGTACCTTTTCCTAGTTAGAATCACTAGTTGAACTTCGATTGCCATATATTAGTTTTACTTGTTTGTGAACTTTATATGAATAGATTCATCCAGAGGCTTCTATCAACCCTGTGCTGTGAGGTTCATTCGTATTTTTACATCTAACAGTTTCCACTTCATTTAAAATTTTTTAAAAATGGTGTTGTAAATTGGCAATTTATAACTGTATGTATTTATGGAATACAGAGTGGCTGTGATGTATGAATACAAAATGTAATAATCACATTAAGGCAATTTGAACATTTATTGCCTCACATACTTATTTTTTTTTTTGTGGTGAGAACGTTTGAAATTTGCCCTCAGTGGTTTTGAAATGCACAATACTTTATTATTGACTATATTCACCATGCTGTGCAGTAAATCTCAAAAAAAACCCCAACACTTAGTTTTCCTGTCTGAAACTTTGTATCCTTTGACTATCATTTTCCCATTGTCCCCACCTCCAGCCTCTATAAGTGAGAATACGTGGTGTCTTTCTGTGCTGAGCTTATTTCACCTAGAATAATGTTCTTTAATTCCATCCATGTTATTGCAAATGCCAGAATTATTTCCTCCTGCTCCTCTTTCTCCTCTTCCTCCTCCTCCTTCTCCTCTTCCTCTTCCTCCTTCTCTTCCTCCTCCTCCTTCTTCTCTTCCTCCTCCTTCTATTTATTATTAAGAGACCAGTGCTTGCTCTGTCACCCAGGCTAGTCTAACTCCTGGCCTCAAGTAATCCTCCAGCTTTAGCCTCCCCAGTCGCTGGTAGTATAGGCACAAGCCTATAAATTTTGAACCATACCCGGTTCAAAATTTCCTTCTTTTTAAAGTCTGAATAGTGTTCTATTGTGTATCTATACCACATTTTTCCTTATCACTTCATCTGTTGATGGACACTTAGGCTCATTCCATAGCTTGACTATTGTGCATATTGCTGCAATGAACATGGGAGTGTACATCTCTTTGACAAGCTGATTTCCTTTCTTTTGGGTAAATACCCAGAAGTGGGATTGCTGGATCATATGATAGTTCTATTTTTAGTTTTTTGAGGAACCTCCATCCTGTTTTCCATAATGGTTATACTAATTTACATTCCTACCAACAGTGTACAGGGGTTCCTGTTTTTCCACATCCTCACCAACTTGTTACCTTTTGTCTTTTTTTTTTTTTTTAATAGTAGCCATTCTGACAGGTGTGAGGGAATATCGCATTGTGGTTTTGATTTGCATTTTTTTGGATGATTAGTGGTGTTGAGCATTCTTAAATATATCTGCTAGACATTTGTATGTCTCTTTTGAGAAATGTCTATTCAGATCTCTTGTTCAGTTTTTAAACTGGATTATTGATGTTTTTGGTATTGAGTCTTCCTTATATGTTTTGGATGTTAACCCCTTAACAGATGTATGGCTTGCAAATATCTTCTCCCAATCTGTAGGTTGTCTTGTCAGAGTTAATTGTTTGCTTTGCAGAAGCTTTTTGGTTCAATGTAATCCTATTTGTCTATTTTTAGTTTTGTTGCCTGTGCTATTGCAGTCAAATCCCAAAACATTGTTGCCCAGACCAATGTCAAAGTGTAGGTTTCCCCTATGTTTTCTTCTAGTAGTTTTAGTTTGAGGTCTTATGTTTAAATCTTTAATCCATTTTGCATTTATTTTTGTATATGGTGTGAGATAAAGGTCCAATTTCATTCTTCTGCATGTAGATATATCCAGTTTTTCCAGTACCATTTATTGAAGGGACTATCCCTTTCCCATTGTGTATGGCATTTTTGTTGAAAATCAATTGACAATATGTGCATGCGTTCATTTCTGGGCTCTCTATTCCCATCCATTGGTTGATGTGCCTATTTTTATGCCAGTATCTTGCTGTTTTCATTACTGTAGCTTTAAAGTATAATTTGACATCAGGTAGTATGAGGCCTCCAGATTTCTTCTTTTTGTCCATGATTGCCTTGGCTATTTGTAGTATTTTGTAGTTCCATGTGAATTTTAGGATTTTAAAAATGTTTTTGTGAAAAATGACATTGCAATTTTGATAAAGATTGTGTTGAATCTGTAGATCACTTTGGGTAGGATGAACATTGTAACAATATTAATTCTTTCAATTCATGAACACAGCTATCTTTCCATTGATCTGTGTCTTCAATTTTTTCATAAATGTTTTATAGTTTTCAGTGTGCGAGTCTTTTACCTCCTTGATTAAATTTATTCCTAAGTATTTTATTTTTTGGTGGCTATTGTAAATGGGATTGTTTTCTAGATTTCTTTTAATACATTTTTATTAAATGACTATACCATTGTTTATTCATTCTGTTGTTGAAGCTCATTTGGGTCCTTTCTGGGTTTTGGCTATTGATAATGTTGCTCTGAACATTCCTATATGGTATTTTGGTGCACATTTAAACACCAAGGTATATACTGTTGGTCTATAACTAGGAGTGGATTGCTGAGTCATGGTTCAACATGGTTCATCCATGTTCTTGTGTGGTTCAGTAGTTTGTTCTTTAAAAAAAAATTCTTCATTTTTGTAGGTGCATAGTAGGTGTATATATTTATGGATTATATAAGATACTTTGGTACAGGCATGTAGTACATAATAATATGGGTAAATAGGGTATCTGTCACCTCAAGCATTTATCCTTTGTGTTACAAACAACCCAGTTATACTCTTTTAGTTATTTTAAAATGTACAATTAAATTAGTTTTGACTATAATCAACCTGTTGTGCTAGCAAGTACTAAGTCTTATTAATTCTTTCTAACTAATTTTTTTGTACCCATTAACCATCCCCCCATTCCCCACTATCCTTCCTAGTCTTTGGTAACTATCCTTCTACTCTCTATCTTCATGAGTTCAATTATTTTAATTTTTAGCTCCTACAAATAAGTGAGAACATGCAAAGCTTGTCTTTCTATGCCTGGCTTACTTCACTTAACATAATATCCTCCAGTTCCATCCATGTTGTTGCAAATGACATGATCTCATTCTTTTTAATGGCTGACTAGAACTCCATTGTGTACATGTAGGTTTCTTTATCCACTCATTTTATTTATCCGCATTTTCTTTATCCACTCATCTGTTGAGGGACACTTGGGTTGCTTGGCTATTGTGAATAGTGTTGCAATAAACATGGAAGTGCAGATATCTCTCTGATACACAGATTTCCTTTCTTTGGGGTATGTGCCTAGGAGTGGGATTGCTGGATCATATGGTAACTGTATTTTTAGGTTTTTGAGGAACCTCCAAACTGTTCTCCATAGTGGTTGTACTAATTTATGTTCCCACCAACAGTGTACAAGGGTTTCCTTTTCTCCACACCCTCACCAACATTTATTATTGCCTGACTTTTAGATAAAAGCTATTTAAACTGGGATGAAGTGTATATTATTATGGCTTTGATTTGCATTTCTCTGATCATCAGTGATGTTGAGCACATTTTCATATCCCTGTTTGTCATTTGTATGTCTTCTTTTGAGCAACATCTATTCAAGTCTTTTGTTCATTTATTAATCAGATTATTAGACTTTTTTCCTATGAATTGTTTGAGCTCATTATATATTC
The DNA here is from genome assembly GCF_024542745.1 of Macaca thibetana thibetana. NCBI lineage: Eukaryota > Metazoa > Chordata > Mammalia > Primates > Cercopithecidae > Macaca > Macaca thibetana. Next base: position 38,007,796 of record NC_065588.1, on the reverse strand, counting down.
TGGTTATGAATCTGTTGTCAGATGGGTAGTTTGCAAATATTTTTCCCCATTCTGTGAGTTGTCTCTTCACTTTATTGATTGTTTCTTTTGCTGTGCAGAAGCTTTTTAACTTGATGTGATCCCATTTATCCATTTTTGCTTTGGCTGCCTGTGCATATGAGGTATTACTCAAGGAATTGCTGCACGTTCCAATGTCCTGGAAAGTTTCCCCAATATTTTCTTATGGTAGTTTCATAGGTTGAGATCTTAGATTTAATTCTTTAATCCATTTTAATTTGATTTTTGTATATGGTGAGAGAGAAAGTTCTAGTTTTATTATTTTGCATATAGATATCCAGTTTTCCCAGCACCATTTATTGAATAAACTGCCTTTTCCCCAGTGTATGTTCTTGACACCTTGGTCAAAAATGAGTTCACTGTGAATGTGTGAATTTATCTCTAGGCTTTTTTTTTTCATGGATCAATATGGCTGTTTTCATGCCAGTACCACGCCATTTTGATTATTATAGCTCTATAGTAAGTTTGTTCCTTTTTATTGCTGGATAGTATTTCATTGTTATGAATCTACTATAGTTTCTTTGTTCATCTGTTGATGGATATTTGGATCATTTCCAGTTTGGGATTATTGCAAATAAAGATGTGTGAAAATCCATCTTTTCATGAACATATGCTTTCATTTCTCTTGGATGTGGACTATATAGGAATGGAATTTCTGGATCACACAGTAAGCATACATTTAACTTTATAAGAAACTGTTCAAGTTTTCCAATGGTTGTACCATTTTATACTCCAGCCAGCAGAGTATGAGGGTTTTAGTAGCTGCACATCATTGTCAACACTTACTATTGTCAGTTTTTATAGTTTTAAGCATTTGAGTAAGTGTGAAATGATATTTCTTTGTGGTTTTATTTGCATTTCCCTAAATGACTATATTAAATACCTTTTCATTTGCTAATATATGTTCTTTTATGAAATGTCTGTTCAACACTTTGCCCAAGTTTTTTATTGAGATTTTTGTCCTTTTATTGTTGATTTATAGGAGTTCTTTTACATATTCAGGATTCACTCTTGGTCAGATATTTGACCTTTTCAGTTTTTCAGAAAGCAAAAGATTTTAATTTTGATAAAGACAAATTTACCATTTTTTATGACTTCTGTTTTTTTGCTTTCTGTCTTAGAAATCTATATCTATCCCAAGGTTGTAAAGATTTTTCTCCTGTGTTTTCTTCTAGAAGATTTATAGTATTATGTTTATATTTATGATTAGTTGTGAATTTATGTGTATGGAAGAAGGTAAGAATTGATATTCATTTTTCTATCTATCTATCTATCTATCTATCTATCTATCTATCTATCTATCATCTATCTATGTGTCTATCTATCTATCTATCCATCCATCCAGTTGTTTCAGCAACATTGGTTAAAAAGACTATTCTTTTTAAAATAAGTTACCTTGGCACCTTTGTTAAAAATCAACTAAGTACAGATTGTGGGCCTATTTCTGGAGTCTCTCTTTTGTTCCATTGATCTATTTGTCTATCACCATGCAAGTACCATGTTCTCTTTATTATTATAGCTTTATAATAAGTCTTGAAATCAGGTAGTATAAGTTCTTCTTTTCAAGATCATTTTGGCTATCCTATCTCATGCATTTCCATATAAATTTTAGAATAAGATTATTAATTTCTATAAAAATGCCTGCTGGAATTTTGATTGGGATTGCATTGAAGGTATAGATTAATTTGCATAGAAATGACATCTTTACAATGTGTCTTCTAGCCCCCAGAATATGATATATCTCTATACTTGCTTAGATTTAAGAAAATCTTCAGTGTTTTGTAGTTTTCAATGTATAATTATTGTACCTTTCTAAAAATTAAACTTATGTCTTAAGTATTTTTATGTTTTTTTGGTGCTACTATATTTCCTAAATTTTATTTTTTAAAATTATTTGCTGCTCTTAAAGAAAAAAACACAACTGATTTTTGGTATATTGATATTGTGTCTTGCAACCTTGCTAAACTCACTTGTTAGAGGTAAATAGATTCCTTAGGACTTTCAATACATGCAATCAAGTTGTCTGACAATACACACAGCTTTCTTTCTTTGCAATCTTTATGTTTTTTGTTTCATTTTCTTGTTTTATTTCACAATATAGGATCTCTTAATCTAGGATAGAAGTGGTGAGAGCAGACATCTTTGATATATTTTCTGTTTTAAAGGGAAAACATTCATTTGTCACTATTAAATATGACTGGGTATTGATTTCTGTCAAATGGTTTTTTTATATCTAGTGAGATGATCATATAATGTTTAAATTATAGTAATGTAGTAAATTGAATTCATTGATGAATTTAACCTTGCATTATTAGAATTAACTTCATTGGTTTTGCCATGTTCAATTTTAAATATATTGCTGGATTTGGTTTGCAACAATATTGTTGAGGAATTTTGTATTTATAATCTTGAGGTATATAAGTTTTCTTGTAATGCCTTTGTTACTTTTGACACTAGAATTATGCTGAGCTCATAAAATAAATTGGGAATATTTATTCCTTTTTGATTTTCTGAAAGAGTTAGTTTAACTCAGTATTATGAAATGTTTGACAGAGTTCACCAGTGAGCCATATGGACCTTGAGTTTCTCCGTGAGAAGATTTTAAATGACAGTTTCAATTTATGTAGTAAATATTAGGCTATTCATATTTTGTATTTCTTCTTGTTTGATTTTAGGAATTTGTGTTTCTCAAAGAATTTGTATATTTCATTTAATTTGTCCAATTTACTAACATACTATTACTTATAATATCCTTTTAGTGTCTGTAGGATGGTGTAGCAAAATCTCTGCTTTTATTCCTGATATTGGTAATTTGCAGTTTTTCTCTCTCTTTTATGAGTCTTGCTAGAGGTTAAGCATTTTCATTAAATCTATAATGGATAAAGTGGTACAAAGTTTTAGGAGTGATCTGGAAACCCTAAAAAAAGAACTAAATTAAAATGCTAGGACTAACAAATATAATCACTGAAAAAAAAATCACTGCATGGGATTAACAGCAGGTTGAACACAACAGAAGACAGGCTGAATCTGGAGACAGGTTAATAGAAATTATTCCAACTAAAGCACATAGAGAAAAAAATTGAAAAAAAAACCCCGCAGAACTTTAATAACCTTGGGGAAATTATCAAACAATCTATCGTACGTGCAATTGGAATATTAAAAAGAGAGGAAAGAGAGAATTGTTCACAAAAATATTTTTAAAGTATGGACCACCCTATTTTCCAAATTTGGTAAGAAACTCAGCCCACCTGTCAAGAAAGGTCAGCAAACCCAAAACAGGATTAAAAAAAAAAAAATCCTAACCTAGACACATAACAGTCAAACTGCAGAAAAATGAAAAATACAGAAAAAATCTGAAAAGCAGACAGAGAGAAAAATATGTTTTATGTACTAGAGAACATTGATGTGGGTTAATTCTGCCTTTACGTAGCTTAAATCCCAACAGGGGACAGAAACAATACACAGAAAACATCGTATGTAAGTAAATTGTCCAGTGCATGAAAGGGGAGAGTGCTATGGGAAAAGGGGGAAGAGGAGCAGGGTATGATGAATCAGAAATGCTAGAGGCCAGTGTGGTACAGTGTTGTACAATGTGGTCAAGGTAGGCCTCACTGGGAAGGCATTTGAGCACAGCCTTGCTGTAAGTGGGGAAGTTGGGGAAAAGTATTTGTGTAGAGGATATAGGTGATGCAGATGCCCTGAGATAGGAAGAGTGAGGTGTGGCGTCTGGAGTGAGGGAGAGCTCTGTGGTCTGAATGTATGCATCCCTTTGAAATTCATATGTGGAAATTCAGTCTTCATAGGAATAATATTAAGAGGTGGGGCATTTGGGGGGTGGTGGGGCATTTGGGAGGCAATTAGGGCAGGAAGGCTCTGCACTCATGAGTGGAATTAGTACCCTTATAAAAGAGGCCAGAGGGAGCTTTTTGCCTTCTATTGTGTCCTACATAGAAGTCATCATCTATGAGGAATAGGCCCTCATCATACACGAAATCTGCTGGTGCCTTGATCTTGGACTTCCTAGCCATCAGAACTGTGAGACATAAATTTCTATTTTTGATAAATTACCCAGTCTAAGGTATTTTTTTTCTATTATTATACTTTAAGTTCTAGGGTACATGTGCATAACGTGCAGGTTTGTTACATATGTATACTTGTGCCATGTTGGTGTGCTGCACCCATCAACTCGTCAGCACCCATCAACTCGTCATTTACATCAGGTATAACACCCAATGCAATCCCTCCCCCCTCCCCCCTTCCCATAATAGGCCCCGGTGTGTGATGTTCCCGAGTCCAAATGATCTCATTGTTCAGTTCCCACCTATGAGTGAGAACATACGGTGTTTGGTTTTCTGTTCTTGTGATAGTTTGCTGAGAATGATGGTTTCCAGCTGCATCCATGTCCCTACAAAGGACACAAACTCATCCTTTTTTATGGCTGCATAGTATTCCATGGTGTATATGTGCCACATTTTCTTAATCCAGTCTGTCACTGATGGACATTTGGGTTGATTCCAAGTCTTTGCTATTGTGAATAGTGCCACAATGAACATACGTGTGCATGTGTCTTTATAGCAGCATGATTTATAATCCTTTGGGTATATCTCCAGTAATGGGATGGCTGGGTCAAATGGTACTTCTAGTTCTAGATCCTTGAGGAATCACCATACTGTTTTCCATAATGATTGAACTAGTTTACAATCCCACCAACAGTGTAAAAGTGTTCCTGTTTCTCCACATCCTCTCTAGCACCTGTTGTTTCCTTACTTTTTAATGATTGCCATTCTAACTGGTATGAGATGGTATCTCATTGTGGTTTTGATTTGCATTTCTCTGATGGCCAGTGATGACGAGCATTTTTTCACGTGTCTGTTGGCTGTATGCATGTCCTCTTTTGAGAAATGTCTGTTCATATCCCTTGCCCACTTTTTGATGGGGTTGTTTGTAAATTTGTTTGAGTTCTTTGTAGGTTCTGGATATTAGCCCTTTGTCAGATGAGTAGATTGCAAAAATTTTCTCCCATTCCGTAGGTTGCCTGGTCACTGTGATGGTAATTTCTTTTGCTGTGCAGAAGCTCTTTAGTTTAATTAGATCCCATTTGTCAATTTTGGCTTTTGTTGCCGTTGCTTTTGGTGTTTTAGACATGAAGTCCTTGCCCATGCCTATGACCTGAATGATATTACCTAGGTTTTCTTCTAGGGTTTTTATGGTTTTAGGTCTAACATTTAAGTCTCTAATCCATCTTGAATTAATTTTCGTATAAGGAGTAAGGAAAGGATCCAGTTTCAGCTTTCTACTTATGGCTAGCCAGTTTTCCCAGCAACATTTTATAATAGGGAATCTTTCCCCCATTTCTTGTTTTTGTCAAGAATCAGATGGTTGTAGATGTGTGGTATTATTTCTGAGGGCTCTGTTCTGTTCCATTGGTCTATATCTCTGTTTTGGTACCAGTACCATGCTGTTTTGGTTACTGTAGCCTTGTAGTATAGTTTGAAGTCAGGTAGCATGATGCCTCCAGCATTGTTCTTTTGACTTAGGATTGTCTTGGCAATGCGGGCTCTTTTTTGGTTCCATATGAACTTTAAAGCAATTTTTTCCAATTCTGTGAAGAAACTCATTGGTAGCTTGATGGGGATGGCAGTGAATCTATAAATTACCTTGGGCAGCATGGCCATTTTCAGAATATTGATTCTTCCTATCCATGAGCATGGAATATTCTTCCATTTGTTTGTGTCCTCTTTTATTTCACCGAGCAGTGGTTTGTAGCTCTCCTTGAAGAGGTCCTTTACATCCCTTGTAAGTTGGATTCCTAGGTATTTTATTCTCTTTGAAGCAATTGTGAATGGAAGTTCATTCATGATTTGGCTCTCTGTTTGTCTGTTACTGGTGTATAAGAATGCCTGTGATTTTTGCACATTGATTTTGTATCCTGAGACTTTGCTGAAGTTGCTTATCAGCTTAAGGAGATTTTGGGCTGAGATGATGGGGTTTTCTAAATATACAATCATGTCATCTGCAAAGAGGGACAATTTGACTTCTTCTTTTCCTAACTGAATACCCTTGATTTCTTTCTCTTGCCTGATTGCCCTAGCCAGAACTTGCAACACTATGTTGAATAGGAGTGGTGAGAGAGGGCATCCCTGTCTTGTGCCAGTTTTCAAAGGGAATTTTTACAGTTTTTGCCCATTCAGTATGATATTGGCTGTGGGTTTGTCATAAATAGCTCTTATGATTTTGAGATACGTTCCATCAATACCGAATTTATTGAGCGCTTTTAGCATGAAGGGCTGTTGAATTTTGTCAAAGGCCTTTACTGCATCTATTGAGATAATCATGTGGTTTTTGTCTTTGGTTCTGTTTATATGCTGGATTACGTTTATTGATTTGTGAATGTTGAACCAGCCTTGCATCCCAGGGATGAAGCCCACTTGATCATGGTGGATAAGCTTTTTGATGTGCTGCTGGATTCGGTTTGCCAGTATTTTATTGAGGATTTTTGCATCGATGTTCATCAGGGATATTGGTCTAAAATTCTCTTTTTTTGTTGTGTCTCTGCCAGGCTTTGGTATCAGGATGATGTTGGCCTCATAAAATGAGTTAGGGAGGATTCCCTCTTTTTATATTGATTAGAATAGTTTCAGAAGGAATGGTACCAGCTCCTCCTTGTACTTCTGGTAGAATTCGGCTGTGAATCCATCTGGTCCTGGACGTTTTTTGGTGGGTAGGCTATTAGTTATTGCTTGAATTTCAGAGCCTGCTATTGCTGTATTCAGGGATTCAACTTCTTCCTGGTTTAGTCTTGGGAGAGTGTAAGTGTCCAGGAATTTATCCATTTCTTCTACATTTTCTAGTTTATTTGCGTAGAGGTGTTTATAGTATTCTCTGATGGTAGTTTGTATTTCTCTGGGGTCAGTGCTGACATCCCCTTTATAATTTTTTATTGCATCTATTTGATTCCTCTCTCTTTTCTTCTTTATTAGTCTTGCCAGCGGTCTATCAATTTTATTGATCTTTTCAAAAAATCAACTCCTGGATTCACTGTTTTTTTGGAGGGTTTTTTTGTGTCTCTATCTCCTTCAGTTCTGCTCTGATCTTAGTTATTTCTTGCCTTCTGCTAGCTTTTGAATGTGTTTGTTCTTGCTTCTCTAGTTCTTTTAATTGTGATGTTAGAGTGTCAATATTAGATCTTTCCAGCTTTCTCTTGTGTACATTTAGTGCTATACATTTCCCTCTACACACTGCTTTAAATGTGTCCCAGAGATTCTGGTATGTTGTATCTTTGTTCTCATTGGTTTCAAAGAACATCTTTATTTCTGCCTTCATTTCGTTATGTACCCAGTAGTCATTTAGGAGTAGGTTGTTCAGTTTCCATGTAGTTGAGTGGTTTTGATTGAGTGTCTTAGTCCTGAGTTCTAGTTTGATTGCACTGTGGTCTGAGAGACTGTTTGTTATAATTTCTGTTCTTTTCCATTTGCTGAGGAGTGCTTTACTTCCAATTATGTGTTCAATTTTGTAATAAGTGTGATGTGGTGCTGAGAAGAATGTATATTCTGTTGATTTCGGGTGGAGAGTTCTGTAGATGTCTATTAGTTCCGCTTGGTGCAGAGATGAGTTCAATTCCTGGATATCCTTGTTAACTTTCTGTCTCGTTGATCTGTCTAATGTTGACAGTGGGGTGTTGAAGTCTCCCATTATTATTGTATGGGAATCTAAGTCTCTTAGTAAGTCTCTGAGGACTTGCTTTATGAATCTGGGTGCTCCTGTATTGGGTGCATATATATTTAGGATAGTTTGCTCTTCCTGTTGAAATGATCCCTTTACCAGTATGTAATGGCCTTCTTTGTCTCTTTTGATCTTTGATGGTTAAAAGTCTGTTTTATCAGAGACTAGGATTGCAACCCCTGCTTTTTTTTGTTCTCCATTTGCTTGGTAGATCTTCCTCCATCCCTTTATTTTGAGCCTATGTGTGTCTCTGCGTGTGAGATGGGTCTTCTGAAGACAACAAACTGATGGTCTTGACTCTTTATCCAATTTGCCAGTCTGTGTCTTTTAATTGGACCATTTAGTCCATTTACATTTAAGGTTAATATTGTTATGTGTGAACTTGATCCTGTCATTATGATATTAACTGGTTATTTTGTTCGTTAGTTGATGCAATTTCTTCCTAGCCTCGATGGTCTTTACATTTTGGCATGTTTTTGCAATGGCTGGTACTGGTTGTTCCTTTCCATGTTCAGTGCTTCCTTCAGGGTCTCTTGTAAGGCAGGCCTGGTGGTGACAAAATGTCTAAGCATTTGCTTGTCTGTAAAGGATTTTATTTCTCCTTCAATTATGAAAGTTAGTTTGGCTGGAAATGAAATTCTGGGTTGAAAATTCTTTTCTTTAAGAGTGTTGAATATTGCCCCCCACTGTCTTCTGGCTTGCAGAGTTCCTGCCGAGAAATCTGCGTTAGTCTGATGAGCTTCCCTTTGTGGGTAACCCGACCTTTCTCTCTGGCTGTCCTTAACAGTTTTTCCTTCATTTCAACGTTGGTGAATCTGACAATCATGTGTCTTGGAGTTGCTCTTCTCGAGGAGTATCTTTGTGGCATTCTCTGCATTTCCTGAATTTGAATGTTGGTTCGCCTTACTAGGTTGGGGAAGTTCTCCTGGATGATATCCTAAAGAGTGTTTTCCAACTTGGTTCCATTTTCCCCCTCACTTTCAGGCACCCCAATCAGACGTAGATTTGGTCTTTTCACATAATCCCATACTTCTTGAAGGCTTTGTTCATTTCTGTTTCTTCTTTTTTCTTTAGGTTTCTCTTCTCGTTTCATTTCATTCATTTGATCCTCAATCGCTGATACTCTTTCTTCCAGTTGATCGAGTCAGTTACTGAAGCTTGTGTATTTGTCACGTATTTCTCGTGTCTTGGTTTTTATTTCTGTCAGTTCGTTTATGGCCTTCTCTGCATTGATTATTCTAGTTATCCATTCTTCCATTCTTTTTTCAAGATTTTTAGTTTCTTTGCGCTGGGTACGTAATTCCTCCGTTAGCTCTGAGAAGTTTGATGGACTGAAGCCTTCTTCTCTCAACTCGTCAAAGTCATTCTCCGTCCAGCTTTGATCTGTTGCTGGCGATGAGCTGCGTTCCTTTGGAGGGGGAGATGTGCTCTTATTTTTTGAATTTCCAGCTTTTCTGCCCTGCTTTTTCCCTATCTTTGTGGTTTTATCTGCTTTTGGTCTTTGATGATGGTGATGTACTGATGGGGTTTTGGTGTGGGTGTCCTTTCTGTTTGTTAGTTTTCCTTCTAACACTCAGGACTCTCAGCTGTTGATCTGTTGGAGATTGCTTGAGGTCCACTCCAGACCCTGTTTGCCTGGGTATCAGCAGCAGAGGCTGCAGAAGATAGAATACTGCTGAACAGTGAGTGTACCTGTCTGATTCTTGCTTTGGAAGCTTCGTCTCAGGGGTGTACCCCGCCGTGTGAGGTGTGGGGTGTCGGTCTGCCCCTAGTGGGGGATGTCTCCCAGTTAGGCTACTCAGGGGTCAGGGACCCACTTGAGCAGGCAGTCTGTCCATTCTCAGATCTCAACCTCTGTGTTGGGAGATCCACTGCTCTCTTCAAAGCTGTCAGACAGGGTCGTTTGCATCAGCAGAGGTTTCTGCTGCTCTGTTTTTTTTTTGTTTAGCTGTGCCCTGTTCCCCAGAGGTGGAGTCTACAGAGACAGGCAGGCCTCCTTGAGCTGCTGTGGGCTCCACCCAGTTCGAGCTTCCCAGAGGCTTTGTTTACCTACTTAAGCCTCAGCAATGGCAGGTGCCCCTCCCCCAGCCTTGCTGCCGCCTTGCTGTTAGATGGCAGACTGCTGTGCTAGCAATAAGAGAGGCTCTGTGGGCATGGGACCCTCCCGGTGAGGAGTGGGATATAATCTCCTAGTGTGCCGTTTGCTAAGACCCTTGGTAAAGGGCAGTATTGGGGTGGGGGTTACCCGAATTTCCAGGTGTTGTATGTCTCAGTTCCCCTGGCTATGAAAAGGGATTCCCTTCCCCCTTGCGCTTCCCAGGTGAGGCGATGCCTCACCCTGCTTCAGCTCTCCCTGGTCGGGCTGCAGCAGTTGACCAGCACCGATTGTCTGGCACTCCCTAGTGAGATGAACCTGGTGCTTCAGTTGAAAATGCAGAAATCACCTGTCTTCTGTGTCACTCGTGCTGGGAGTTGGAGACTGGAGCTGTTCCTATTTGGCCATCTTGCTCTGCCCCGGTATTTTCTTATAGCAGCCTAAACAGACTAAGAAAGAGAGAGTAGTAAGAAATTACATCATTGTTATTCCACTGCTCTCTACTGTGTCTCCAGACACTGCACTTATGCTGCCCTTTGGGGTTTTTTTCTCAGTCCATTGAATGAATATTTCTCTCCTTTACTACACTGGAAATCGTGGGACAATGACTGTATATTTTACTTCTTTTGCACCATTAGTGCTTAAATAAATACACACATAAGTGAATGAATAAATAATAATGAGTGAATGAATAAACAAACAAATTTACAAATGTCCTGCTTTAATTCTCCCATTCACATTTATCATGTAGACAAAACGGTAGCTACCTGTTCTGTCTGTCCACTTACTTGGCTGACCTAGACTGTAAGCTGTGACCTCAGAGACTACCGCAGTCTTATTCACTGACACTTTCCCAGAGTTTGTCATGGTTGCTACCATATGGAAGTGCCCAATAAATGTATGTGGGATGAATGACTAAGGCCACAATTTCGCAGCCAAAGAATCATGTATATATGTATTTATATAATATGTGTATATGTAATTTTAAAAAGTCAAATTCAAAAGTTAACTTGACCTCATCTTTTATGAATTGAGATTACATTAGCAGGAATACGTCCCCATTCTGTTCAGGCCTCCAGACACTTTACTACTCCCATGACTATACCGTCACTACCTTATCAACCGCCACCCCAGTGTGAAAACTTACGGATTAGCATCTATGAAGACCTATCCCCACCTTGTATATCTAGCAACCAGGGGATTAAAACATAAATGATATAAATAGTGTAATCACTATTTCATCATAGTACAACACTCCTTATAAGGACAGAGGTGCATTTATTGCCACATGAGATAGACCTTTGCCCTGAGAAATAGTATTAGTGCCCAGAGTCAATTGATTTTCTTACTTTCTACATTGCTTGTTGTAATTTCCAAGATGACATATTTACGAACACTGAATGTTACATTGGGAATTGTATTTTTTCATCTGTATTACATTGCTTGGGAACATTGACATAAATTTCAAATTTTTGCATCCAAAACATGTTACAAATAAGATGGATGCTATTCACATTCAACCTAATATATACTGCACTGTCAATGAATTAGGCAATAGCACACTGGAAAGTTTTTTGGGGATAATTCACCCATAAGATCAATAGTAGAAAAGGAGGCAACTCCTAGTCCAATTTAGCAGCATAGCAATGATTTTTACAGAAACCTTGACAGGGCTTCCAGAGTAAATAATTACCATTTCCATTACTGCTGAAGATAGCCTGTTTGGTACAAAATATGTGGGTACTTAGGCATCATGAATTACTTATTGTTGGAGACCTTCTTAGGGGGAGAGTATAATTTCTTATGCCAAAAGATGGAGAAGGCAGAAAGAGGTGTTCAATTCTGAAGATGTTGCTAATAATATAGGTGGTCCCTGACTTACGATGGTTGGACTCATGATTTTTCAACTTTCAGCATGAGTGAAAACAATATGCATTCAGTAGAAACTGTACTTCAAATTTTGAATTTTGATCTTTTCCTGAACTAGAGATGCGCAATACAATACCCTTTCCTGATGCTGGGCTGTAGCAGCTCCACTTAGCCACTGATCAGGAGAGTAAACAACTGATACTATGCAGTGTCCTGTTGCGAGATCATTTTGCCCAACTGCAGGCTGATGTGTTCTCAGCACATTTAAGGTAGGTGAGGCTAAGTAAGCTATGATGTTCAGTAGGTTAGGTGTATTAATTGCGTTCCCACTTATGATATTTCCAGTATAGGATGGGTTTGTGTGGACATAACTTACCGTCACGAGCTGAAGAGCATCTGTACACAGAAAACAAAGGGTTTCTGCTATAGACTGAGGGGAAGTAATGACCACAAAATAATTACATTTTTGTAACAAAGAAGAGTTAATGAAATGAGACCTTGTAAAACCAGTTGGAACATTGTCAGATAAGTGAGTCTTGAAAGCCAAGGCAAAGGATAATGAGATAATGAAAATATAACTGGCTGTGCCAAATGTACAGAAGTCTTGTGGGTCTCAAAAATGCATTAGAGGCTGAATTCATCTGGAAGACAAGGAAAAAGCTCAGAAGATCTCACTATTTCCACACTGGCAGGCACAAATGCTCCATTTGCTCCAGTTTTTCAGGAGCTATGAAATTCCTATATTCTCCCACTTCTATTTTAGTGATTTTTGACAACATTGAAAAAGTTTCCAGTTGATATAATTGATATCATTTCAGCAGTTACTGTTGCTTGACATACATTTCTGTACTTCTAAAAGACATTCTTATTTTCTTTCCTTCCTACCAGTCTCTTTCACTAGTTTCTCCTTTATCTGCACACTTACAATGTGTGGATGCTCCCCAAGTTTTGTCTTCTTCCTTTTTTTTCTTGATCATACTCTTCCCTTGGGCTGCCTCATTCAGTCCCATGACTTTGAATGACAGTGTATCTTGGTGATTTTTAAAACCACAGTTATAGTTCTGATTTCTTTTGTTAATAAAGCCAAATTTCCAGCTGCCTGCTAGATAGGCTGCATAGATGTCTGCCTACTTCTTACAACTTTGGTTTGTTGTATTCCTCCTCAAGCTGATTCTTCCTTTTGCATTTTCTTTTCTGCTTTTGGGCACTACCATTCTCCTAAGGCTTTTACCTTCACGAGTATCTCAAAATAATTTCCTTAAATTTCTTCTCTCTCATACCCCATTCAGTTGATCCTACTTACCATGTCTGGCTAGGCCACTTCATCCACCTAATTCCCACTGCTGCTTTCCTAATTCATATCTCATCATAGCCTGGTGAAACATTTAAAAGACTTCCTTGCTGCCCTCTGTTCATTCACTGATTCATTAATTCAGTAAATCTTCACTGAATGCCAGTTATGTACCAGGTATTATTTTAGGCACTTGAGATATTGCTGTGAGTAGAACAGACAAAAAAATCTCTCTCATTAAAAAGAGCTTATGCTGTAGTGAATGGGGGAAACAACAAAAAAGACAAGCAAATTCATAATATGTTAGAAAATGATGAGCAATATGGAGAAAGTAAAACAAGGTAAGGTGGAGAAGGAGTGTCTGGGGACAAAGGTTGTTGTATTGCTTATGTTCAGTGAAAACTATTGATGAGGTAGGTTTTGATTGAGAGACCGGAAAGGAAGTGAGAGATTAAATTGTGTATGTACTTGGGGCAATAGCAGAGGTAGGGGCAGGCTTGGCATGCTCATTATTCAGCTCTAATTTCCAAAGCAAGCTGGCCAAGATGGCTAGAATGAAGTAAAGGAGGCATAAGAGAAGAGAGAGGTTACCTGTTTATTCCAAGCAAGACAGCACACTATTTCATTTATCAAATAATCATGTAATTCCACACCCTGCTATATGTATTATATAAACTCATTTAAACCTTATAGCAAACCTAGGAAGTAGCTAGTTATTATCCCCATTTTACAGATGAGAAAACTGAAGCATCTGTAAAGGAGTGAGGGAGCTGGGATTTGACCCAAAGCTGTCAGGCCTATGCTCTTAGCAACTACACTATGCTATTGCAGGGAATTAAGCATAGAAATAGGGTGATTGAACTTAACAGATCACTCTGGATTCTCTGTGGACAATAGATTGTAAGGCACAAAGGTAGGGGGAAGTTAGAACACTATTCCAATAATTAAGATGAATAATGATGGTGGCCTGAACTAGGGTGATAGCGGTAGACATTGGAGAAAGGTTAATCTGGGATATATTTTGAAAAATAGAGCTGATTTTCTCTTTCTCTTATACTCTACACATAGAATCTGCCGTTCTTGGAGATAAGAGAAAAATCCAAAATGATTCCAAGGTTTGTGGTTTGAGCAACTGGAAAGGTAGAATTGACATTTATCGAGATGGGAAAGTGGGGTTGTAGAAGGGAAGCATATTTGGGCCAGGGTGTGGGCTATGAATTGTAAATTTGGCTTTAGCTTTTTTTTTTTTTTTTTTTTTTTTTGAGACAGGGTCTCACTGTGTCACCTGGGCTGGAGTGCAGTGGTTCAGTCTCAGCTCACTGCAACCTCCGCCTCCTGGGTTCAAGCGATTCTCCTGCCTCAGCCTCCCAAGTAGCTGAGATTACAGGTGCCCACCACTACACCCAGCTAATTTTTTGTATTTTTAGTAGAGATGGGGTTTCACCATGTTTGCCAGGATGGTCTCGAACTCCTGACTTCATTATTCTCCCACCTCGGCCTTCCAAAGTGCTAGGATTACAGGCATGAGCCACTGTGCCCAGCTAGACTTGTTGAATTTGAGATGTCTATAAAAGTCCAAATGCATATGTTGACTAGGCAATTGCTTATATAATGCTGGGATTGGGGAGAAGCCAGGGTTGCAGATATAAATCTAGGAGTGTCAGTTATGGCCCTGGATGATACCACCCAGGGAGTCAGTACAGATTAAGAAGCAGAAGAGGTTCAAGGATCAAGCCCTGAGGAAACTCCCAAATTTAGAGATCAGAGAGCTGAGGAGGAAGTGGTGAAAGAGATAAAGGAGGAGTGGGGAAGAACTAACAGAGTGTGGTGTCCTGGGAGCAAAGGAAGACAGTATCCTAAGGAGGGAATAATCAATTATGTCAACCCAGCTAATATATTGAATAAGATGAGTATTTTAGGGCTAGGCATGTGGAGGTCATTTGTGACCAAGAGCTATTTTGGTGGCGTGGTAGGCATGAACATTTTATTGGAGAAGGTTCAAGAGAGAACAAAAGTAGAGGAATCTGAGACAGCAAGTTTAGAGGACTATTTTGAGTTTTGCTGCAGCAGAGAAATAGTGTAGTAGTTAGAAGGAATGTTAGGTAGAATTTCTCAAAATCACAGCCTGAGATAGAGATTTGAGTGAATGCGATTTATAGAGGATGCCTTGGGATGAAGGAGTAGAGGAAGCAGGAGAGGGGAGGGGATGTTGCTAATCAGGGATGTGTTCTCAGCTGGAGTCTGCCTTAGCTTGATCATACAGGAGTTTGAATTATACCATGAAGTTGTTCCTTCCTTGAAGCAAAGGGCTGGACCTCGGCACTCTTATGCCAATCATTTATGGGTTGTGAGCCGTCCGCAGTTGGGAGCATGTAAATGATTGGCTCAGGCTGCTTCCATTTGGCCAAGGGAAATTCTCTGAAGACAGGAACATCTTGGGATGTCCACCAACCTGCTACAAAAAGGATATAGGAGAGAAACCAACACTATTCACTATGGCAGTGAATGGGGTTTATTTTGGGCGATATTATGGTGTGTTTCTCATGGAAGGGAAAGGCCTAGTTGAGAAGGAAAATTAATACTTCATAAGAAAGAAAATAACCAATTTCACTTTTGCAATTTACCCTTTAAATAGCAACTGTAAATATGTATTGAGCAATGTAAGATACTCTGAAAAATCATCATTATAATAAAACCTGAAATGTTAAAAATGCTAGACAGATGAAAACAAACTTTAAAAATACATTGCTAAACATGGACATTGCAGAGGCCAAGCAAGCATGCCGTTTACTAATTCTCCCTCCTTGAACAACTTAATTTACCTTTCTGTGCCTCAGGTTTTTCATCTGTAGTATGGAATATTAGGAATAGTACTTATATGATAGGATGTTTGCAATATTTCTATGAGATAATGTATGAAAAATACCCAAAGCACTTGACTGTTTTCCTTCTTCTCTTTTTCCTCCTTTTTCTTGTCTCAGTAGCTTAACTTCCATCATGTACCTCTTGCGCTCTATTCTTCACCATTATTGAAAGACTTGTCATTCTCTGTACACACTGCACTATTTAAAGCTTACCTGTCTTTTTGGATGTGCTTGCTTTACTGAAATATACATGCCCTACCTTGTACTTTTTTACCTGTATCCTCTTGCTTCTCATTCAAAATACTACTCCGATATCACTTTCTAATCCTTCCTTATTACTTCCAGAGTCACTTGCTTCTTGCACTGTACTTTCCTTCATTTCTTGTATTTAATATGCTTTCTGTAATGCATTCTACTCATTCAATAGTATTGTGCATTCTACTCATTCAATAGTATTGAGTATTCCAGGTTCTATTCTAGTTGCTGTATTATATATAGATATATTATAATGTATTGTAATGACTTGCTTAAATGTCCTACCATGTCATCGGTAATGTCAACTCCCAGACTTGCGGGAGCCATGTCTGTCATTGTGTCCTCAATGCCTGCTCAGTGCATGGGTCTGTATGAGGCCCATTTGGAACCATTTGACACCAGACACTTCGATGGACACTTTCACGTGTGCTTCTAAGCTATACCTAAGCAGATGCTTACTACATATCTTAAGGTAGTACTAGTCTCATTGCAGATTTTTCTTTGGAATAGAGTATTAGGAATAACTAATCTAAATTTTTATTAATTTGCAATTCAGAAAAGAATATATTCAGATTTAAGCAAAATGTCTGGTAGAGTGAGGGGACTTGATTAAGCATGATTGGGAAGTGTAAACTGGAAAAAAATGTGTCCAGAATTTATTCCTTCCTGTGGGTTCTTGATCTTGCTGACTTCAAGAATGAAGCCACGGACCTTCGTGGTGAATGTTACGGCTCTTTAAAGGTGGTGTGTCCGGAGTTTGTTCCTTCAGATGTGTCCGAAATTTCTTCCTTCCAGTGGATTTGTGGTCTCACTGACTTCAGGAATGAAGCTGCGGACCTTCACGGCTAGTGTTATAGCTCTTAAAGGTGGTGCGGACCAAAAGAGTGAGCAGCAGCAAGATTTATTGTGAAGGGCAAAAGAACAAAGCTTCCACAGAGTGGAAGGCAACTGAGTGGGTTGCCACTGCTGGCTCAGGTGGACAGCGTTTATTCCCTTATTTGTCCCTTCCCACATCCTGCTCATTGGTCCATTTTACAGAGTGCTGATTGGTCTGCTTTACAGAGTCCTGATTAGTGCATTTACAAACCTTTAGCTAGACACAGAGTGCTGATTGGTGCATTTACAATCCTTTAGAGAGACACAGAGTACTGATTAGTGCATTTTTACAGAGTGCTGATTGGTGCATTTACAATCCTTTAGCTAGACAGAGAGCACTGATTGGTGTGTTTTTACAGAGTGCTGATTGGTGCATTTACAATCTTTTAGCTAGACAGAGTGCTGATTGGTGTGTTTTTACAGGGTGCTAATTGGTGCATTTACACTCCTTTGGCTAGACACAGAGTGCTGATTGGTGCATTTACAATCCTCTAGCTAGACAGAAAAGTTCTCCAAGTCCCCACTTGATCCAGGAAGTCCAGCTGGCTTCACCTCTCAAAAATACAATACAAGGAATAGCTAGCTACAGAGACTTATGTCAATCTTTCTTATTACCAGTAATAGTGAATAAAATCAGGTTGTTTTTAAATGCAAGGTTTTTTTTCTCTCCTTTTCAATGATTTCGGCATAATTATTGAAGATGGCAGCTAAGAGAATTTGTTGATAGAGGGCCACTTGACTCATAAATACCTGGGTCCTCCCTGTATTTGCTTCTTGTCTCTGAATTGTTTTACAAGGATATAAGGAAAGAGAAATTAAATAAGGTAGAACATTTTTCAACCTCTGGTGGTTTTGGCTCTAAACCTTAGGTAGAACTTGTGGTAGAGCAGCTTGATAAGGCAAGGCTAGATCCTGTGGGGAATGCCTTCTGCCTTCACGGAGTTGGCCTCAGAGGCCTGAAACCAATATAAGCCTAGACTGCATAGGAGAAGAGAGAGAGGAGAGAGAGGAGAGAGAGAGGAGAGAGAGGAGAGAGAGAGGAGAGAGAGAGGAGAGAGGTTTACCGAGAAGAAAAGGAGTAGCAGTCAGTATTTATTAAGAACTTACCATGAGGTAAGCCTTGTTCTCGGTGTTTTATGTATTAATTCTTTTAATCCTTGATTGACTTACGTTTTTTCTTTTAAATTTTATTTGATTAATGTTTTACTTCTGTGAGGTAAGTACTATTATTAAACTTCTGCATCTGAGGAAACTGAGGTACAGAATAATTGACTTGTTCAAGGTCACTCAACAAATCAGTGTCAAAGAACTTAACCGATCATAAAAGAACTTCCTCTTTTTGGGGTGGGGGATGGGAAAGGGATGGACAGGAACGTTGACACTTGTTTTGAAATTACTATCTGCTAGAGATGAATTGGAAAGGAGAATGATCTATACAATTGATGATGCATCTTTATAGACTATAACTGGTAAGAAAATGAAGAGAAGAATACAGTTTGATTTAACAAATATATTTCAAGCATTTCCTGTGTGCAAGGGACTGTAGTAGGTGCTGGAAGTATAAAGAAGAATAAAACATTGTCTCTGTCACAGGAAAGCTGGCAGGAGAGACATACGTATGAAGAGGTTATCGCTGTCTAGTAGAAGTAGATGGTGTAATTGGAGCGCAGGGTAGAGAAGCCTACCTGGGGGTTCAGAAAAGGTTTCCAGCAAGTAATTTTGACTGAGCTGAGTTTTAAAGGATGAGGAAAGTCACTCAGCTAAAGAAAAAGGGCAAGACATTCTAGGAAGAGGAGACAAAAGGAACAAAGCTGTGTTCCGGAATTGTGTCTGTTTGGAATGATCTACGCTTGGTTTTACTAAAATCTCAAAGGCAAGGAACTAGATGATGTGGGAGGAGACCGGAGAAAGAAACGGGGCTCTTATTTTAGAGATTCTTATAGGCTGTGCTAAAGATTTAGGAGTTGGGCATGTCCTCTAGACATTAAAATGTACACTAGAGGCGTGATCAAAATAGTGTGGTAGACTGGAGTGGAAATCAATGCAATAGAGAGCCCAGGAGAGATCCATGCATCATCTGTAGAAATTTAGGTTATAATAAAGGTGGTATTTCAAATTCATGGAGGGAAGTATAACCTATGCAATTAATAGTGTTAGGAAAATTAGTTATGGATAGATAAAAAAGGGAAAGTAGACTATATTACTTTATGTCATCCATAAAAATAAACTTCAGATGAGTTAAGCAGCTGAACATAAAAGAAATTTTAAAGTATTTGGTGATTATATTGGAGCACATTTTTATAAGATTGGAGGTGAAAAAGGCCTTCTTAAACAAGACATAAGTACCAGAAGCCATAAAAGAAATGATCGACAAATAAAACCTCATAAAAATTAAAAATCATCTTTGCACAATAAAAAGCATGATAAAGTTAAAAGACGAGTAACGTGCTGAGAAAACTCTTTGTAGCATATTTAATGGATGACTTGATTATTGTGTAGGATGTATACAGAGCTTGTATAAATCACTGAAAAACAGAAATATGGATAGAGGTTATAAATAGGCAATTTACAGGAGAAATACCAGAGGTCAATAAAAAGATGGTCACAAAAAGATGCTCTTCAACACTAAATTAGGTAAATAGGAATAAAATATAAATAACAGAAAAATTTGATGGGTATATTGAGAAGCAGCCACTTTCATACATAGTTGGTGGTAGTGTAAATTAATGTGGCATTTTTGGAGGGCAATTTGGTGTTGATCTATTCAAATAAATAATGTGCTCTTGTGGACAACTAACTACACCAACTGTCTGTGATTTCTGTTTGGGAATCAAAGCACTTCTAGATAAGCTGGCCCCACCTACAGTTTCAGATGAGTGGCATATGACTTAAGCATGTCAGAATATTTCATCCCTCTGGCCACTGTGATTGATGGTGCAGGAGTGGACATTTGACCTAAGCTAATCAAATCAGAGAGAATATCAGGACTTTTCCTTCGAATTCAGGGTCAAAGCATTCCTCTCTTCTTGCTGGATATAGATGGGGAACCATGTTGCCTTGGAAGACGTTGGCAGCTAACTGGGATCAATGAAATGAACTATCCTTAGGAGGAAGTGAATATTAGGGAAGGTGGCGAAAAAGATGGGAAGAAATGGGGGCCCACTGTGTCAAATCTTTTCTAAAGCAAGTTCCTCCCCAGAGTTTGGATCAAACGAGTCTAATATTTTCCCCTTGCTTACACTGATCTGCGTTGAGTTTTCTATCATTTGAAGCCCAAAGGTTCCTAACTGATACATGCAAATGTGCTTTAACTGAGTAATGTAATTTCTATGAACCTATTGTAAGGAAATACTTGGACATGTGCACTAGGATGTTCATTGCAGCATTATTTACAATACGTAAAAAATTGGAAACAACCTAAATATTAATTGAAGAGTCATTAGATTATCATGGATCTATATGTGGAACATCATATAGCCATTAAACAGAATGAGGTAGACCTTCATTTACTTTTAATATATACATATTATAAGTGTATACAGATATACATGTATGATAAATAAACAGGAGACTGAATGGGTGCTCACCAAATAGTAATATTAGCTATCTCGAGGGAGAGGAATGAGAACTTGGGAAATGTGAAGGGGGGACTTTCATTACTCTGTGTATGTTATAAATATATATTTATAATTACTCAGTAATATTATATTATTAAAAATTGGAACACTATGCTGCATTTAAAAGATGTTATATCTTTATTCTATAGGCTAGTGATTCTAAAACTTTAGTCAGCATAATGAATGTCTGTGGCATTTTTAAGAATGAAGTTTCCTGGGCCCTCCACTCTGAATCTGAATCCATGGAGCATAACCTGAGCGTTATGGCTTGACGTTTTCAAAGCCCACCTTAGAGGGTATGCTGCAGAGAGTGTGGATTTAAGTTGGACAGAGCCAAGTTAAGAGATAAATTAGGAGGCTATTGTAATAGTTTAGGTGAAAGATGGCAGCTTGGACAAAGGTTGTGTTAATGGGATAGTGAGATAATCCAGTGAAAGAACACATTATCTGGCACATAGTAGGCACTTAATAAAAGTCAGCTTCCATCATCAGCAGCACCACTACTACTTCTATGGCCTCCACTATGAAGGATTCAAAAAACATTTGAAAATTAAAATCAGCAAATAAGAACATAAGAGACTTCAATAAAATATTAAGTGGGCCTAATTAGTATATACATATAACATCAATATTAACATTCTTGTGTTTTATATCTGTATGCACATTTGTGAAAAATTCTATAACATGAAAATAGAGAACAAATTTTCTTTTCTTTTTTTCTTTGTTTTTTGAGACAGGATCTCACTTTGTCACCCAGGCTGGAGTGCAGTGGTGTGATCACTGCTCACCACAACCTCGTCCTCCCTGGACTCAGGTGACTCCTAATTCAGCCTCCTAAGTAACTGGGAGTTACTTGGGAGTAACAGGTGTGCACCACCCAGTCTGGCTAATTTTTGAATTTTTTGTAGAGACAGGGTTTTGCTATGTTGCAAGGTTGAAACAGGCTGGTCTCAAACTCCTGGGCTCAAGTGATCTGCCCACTTCAGCTTCCCGAAGTGCTGGGATTACAGGCGTGAGCCACCATGACCAGCCCAATATTTTATTTTCTAATGCTCATTCACGATAAACAAACAAAGTAAAGATTATACAACAACATTCTTTGATCACAATATAGGAAAATTAACAATAACAAAAAACCCAAACAACCAAAGTCTTTACCTCTTAGAAACTAAGATATTCTTTTCTAAAAAACTCTTGGTTCAACTAAAAAATATAAATCAAAATTGAAGATCATTCAAAAATAATTATAATGGAAACTTTGTGTAATAGAAGCTATAAGCTAAGCAGTACTTAAAGGGGAGATACAGCCTTAAATACCTACATAAACAACAGAATGAAACAAAATCGAATTAAGTATTCAACTCAAGAAGTTTGAAAAAGACAACAAAATAAATGAAAAGAAAGTGCACAAAAATTCATGAAGATATCTGACTAAATTAGTGAGCTAGAACATAGAAACAGCAACTAATAAAATCAAAAGCTTGTCCTTTGATGTAAACAATAATTGAGATAAACTGAAAGCTAATAGAACAAAGGAAAAAGTGAGAAAGTGCACATATAAAAAGGAGAAACAAGGGGCAAATAAGCACAAAAACAAAGTAAATTAAAAGGCAAGAAAATACTTTGCTAAAGTCTCTGCAAACAAATTGGAAACTAATAAAAAAGACAAATTTATATGAAAATGTAATTTACTTATTATAACCCCAGAAAAGATTGAAACTATTAAATGACCAGTTTTTATGGAAAACAAAGTTATCAAAGAGCTCTCCCTTGGAAGAACATCCAGGGAAGTCTACCCTGCTCTTAAAATGCAGGTAATTCCACTGCTATTTAAACTGTTCCAGCTCATAGAGAAGCAACTATCACAAGTATCACAAATTCTGGCAAATAATGCACAAAAACAAAACTTTGGATCAACTTCACTCAGAGATGTTGAGGCAAAATCCTAAGTTAAATATCAGCTAGAAGAGTTCCACAGCACATTAAAATAATGAGATAACATGATCAAAGGGAATTTATTCCAGGCAGGCAAAGAGTGGTTCAATAGGCAGAGAAAAATCATATGACCGTCTTCATCTAAGCTGAAAAGGCATTTGACAAAATTCAACATCCATTCTTGATAAAAACACTCAAGAATGGAAAATAAAATTGAAAGTCCAGAAATCGATTCAAGTATACAGATGTCCATAGTGTATGCTAAAGGTGACATCTCCAGTCAGAGATGAATAATAAATGGTGCTGAGGCCACTGGAGCAGTGGCACCTGAGTCTTTACAACTATTCTTTACATTTTACATATATCTTTTATACATATGTATGACCCATTTAGAATAGAATAATATACAATGGTGACAATTCTCCTTTAACAGGCTAAAGAGTTTTTTTGACCATTACAAAGCTTCCTTTATCTATGAATAAATGAGCTTGTTACCCAATACAAAAGCAACTCCTACAATCAGTAAGAAAACCGTAGGAAATCCAATAGAAAAATAAGCAAGACTCACAAAAAAGCAATTCATAGAAGACTATTAAATTTATAAAGAAATGTTTGTCCTCACCATTAATCAGATAAATTAGAATCACACAGGAATACTGGCTTATCTGCTTGGCAAAACCTGGGAAGATGAAAAATACCAAGGGCTGATGGAGGATATGAGGAAACAAGCTTCATGAGGGCAGGGACATTGTCAGTATGTTCATCCTTGCATCCCCAGGATAACTGATTTTTGCACTTGTGGATGCCAGTTTGTCCACACGTCCCTGGGTCTGTCTGCTTGCGTGGTTGCCCTCTGAACTGATTCTGGGCTTGGGCGTGACTTGCTTTGGCTGCTGGGAAAACAACAAATAAAATTCAATTAGAGATTTGCAGTGTTTGTGCTTCAGGGCTTATCCTGTCTTGCTGCTCTTTGGACCCTGAGACTGCCATGTGAAGAAACCGAGGCAAGCCTCCTGGATGATGAGAGACCCCATGGAGCAGAGATGAGCTTTCTCAGCTGAGGTCTCAGTGACATGAAAGAGGCAGCTCCCCACTGACCTGGAGGCTGATGCGTGGCCGTGCGTAGGAGAGAGAGCCTAGCTGACATCACCTAAGATAAAAAGTGCTTAATCATATTTTGCTGAATGAACAAATCTGTGATTTAAAGCAAATGGAACAGAAAGATTGCCCGGCTGCAAAAAGAGATCTCCACTATTGAGGACAAAAGTTTGCAATCACTGGAAAAATTCAAAGACCATCCTATGGATTTGGAAGAGCCACCAGCTTCCACAAATGCAAGTTTGCTCATTCAGCACACATAGTTGTCACTGGGGCAGTGGTACATGTACCACAATTGTGTGTGTTGAATGAACAAATATCAACCTGTGATCACTGGGAAGGAGATTTAATAATCATTCAGATGCATAAATTCTGGTGTTTAAAGAAATGCAAATCTGGCTCATTACTTAAGTAGGAAAACCCATAAACTAGGTTTGAAGTGTTATTAGTTCTGTGATCTTAGGTTCACCAGCCTCTGAGTGTCTTACTCAGAATGGAGATAATAATACCTGCCTTGGCCGGGTGTGGTGGCTCATGTCTGTAATCCCAGCACTTTGGGAGGCCAAGGTGGGTGGATCACCTGGGGTCAGGAGTTCGAGACCAGCCTGGCCAATGTGGTGAAACCCTGTCTCTACTAAAAATACAAAATATTAGCTGGGCATGATGGTGCATATCTGTAATCCCAGCTACTCGGGAGGCTGAGGCAGGAGAACTGCTTGAACCTGGAGGCAGAAGTTACAGTGAGCTGAGATGGCGCCACTGCACTTCAGCCTGGGCGATAAGAGTGAAACCCCATCTCAAACAAAACAAAACAAAACAACAACAACAACAACAAAACCCTGCCTTGACAACTCATAGCTTTGTTCTGAGAATTTTATAAGACAGTAGAGTGAGTGTCATTTGTAAAATGAGAAGCTACCCAGAGTAATGGAGAGGCTAATGCACTGAAAGTTTTGCGATCCTTTTTATGTACCTTTTACCTAATGGCACATCATGCCTCATTCTACAACCCAGGGAATGTATGTCGGCTTTACTCTTTATTTAATTTTCCCTGAGGCCATGCTGAGCTCCTTGGGACATAGTAGGCCTTTGAAAAAGCTTCTGTTTTTATTCATTGTAACTGTCAGATGCAGCCATGTAGAAACTAACCCTGTTACAGAATGTCTTCTAATTTGGTAAGGAGCTTAAATGATGTGAAGGGGGGAATAATGAATAGAGCTACTGGTGAGCAAAATTAAATTTCTTGCTCAGACCTCTGGCTGGCTCTGGTGAACATGCTCATAACCGAAGTGTTAATGCTAAGAAGTTCTCTTGTGATTAAAGGAATATTGAAGAATATTTGTTTCATAAAAGAGACGACATTGTAATAAATGGTCCCAGGCCTGCCTGCACTCCCTTTGGATAGAAATGCTCTGTTAGGCAGAGCCCTTGGAGAGATTCACTGTTTGGTGATGATATATCAAAAGCCAGCTCTTTATTCATAACTGTGAAAAACTCCATACTGAGGTTGTTCTGTGTGCAAAATTAGTTGGTTTAACTCTTCAGTGTTTTTATCCCTGCTAGTGTTTTTATCACCGAAGCATAGATCATGCTATCTACCTTCTTGCCCAGAGGAGTCCCTTTGGCAACATCACTGCTGGGCTTCATCTAGCCTCAGCTTAATGATCCCAGTAATGGGAGGCTCATTGCTTTCAGAGGCAGTGCTTCCGAAGGCACTCCTTTGGTAATTGTTTAAACAAAGCACCCATGTTTGTTCTTGTTTGTCCTAATTCTATCCTCTGGGGCATGACAGAGTATGTCTCCTTTCTCTCCGTGGCTCAAATGTAGGGTTTATAGAAGAGCAAACATCCTTCGTGTTTCTATTCCTTTCTCTGACCACTGCTCTTCCCTCTTTTTTCTGCTCCCCTGATGATAATCGCAAATCCTAATGATCCAACCATACTTTCACTTCTCCAAGTTCTGCACCTTTGCCAACTCTCACTTCAGACTTCTCCCATGATTACTATTTGAAGTTGGAAAAAGGCAATGTCCCTAGCCTGACAGTTTAAATAATGTTTCCACTTACCGTTTCTACAAGTTTCTCTAGGGTCTTCAAACTTTGGCCAGTGTGTTTAGGATGTACGTTGAATAGGTTCTGATATTTTCTCAAGAAGTGATAAATGATAATTATTTGCATTTTTAAAAATTATTAAAGCTGACAATACATTAGTAGGATTCTAAGTAGACCAGCTAAAGGAGATCAAATTAGCCTTTAAAGTATCTTAGCCCTGGTGGGCAGAGTGTTTGCATCCTTCATGCTTTCTTCACCAGAGTGCCTGACACATAGTAGGTGCTCAATTAATGTTGAATGAATATGTGGAAAAAATCAGGCAAAGGAAAATTTTTACATATGTACTTGTATTCATGAGGACAAGAACAATATCTTAAATATCTTGAATGTAGTAAGCATTTGTTGGGATGATAAAAAAGCAGCAGGACCTGGTTAGCATCTGCAGGAAGGAAGTCTTGATGAGATGAGCTTAGTTCCATCACATGTAGCCACTTAGGTGCATTGGAGGTAGAGCTAAGAGGAATATGATATGGTTTGATTCTGGGTCCTCACCCAAATCTCATCTTGAATTGTAATTCCCACATGTTGAGGGTGGGAGGTGATTGGATCATGGGGGTGATTCCCCCATGCTGTTCTCGTGATAGTTAGGGAGTTCTCATGAGGGCTGATGGTTTTAAAAGTGTTTGGCAGTTTCTCCTTCATTTACTCACTTTCTCCTGCTGCCTTGTGGAGAAGGTACCGGCTTCCCCTTCTGCTGTGATTTTAAGTTTCCTGAGGCTTCCCCAGCAATGTGGAACTGTGAGTCAATTAAACCTCTTTCCTTTATAAATTACCCAGTCTTAGGTAGTATTCTTTATAGCAGTGTGAAAACAGACTAATACAGAACTTGAACTGGATGTTCTTCCTTGGGTGTCTCTGCCAGTAAAGAGAAATTTTTAAAAGTTGTTAGAAATGAAGATATGTGTTTTTTTTTTTTTTTTTTTAAAGAATCCCAATTACAGAGTATGCTACTTGGCAGAGACTGACTGTGCTCTGCAATAATTTCTCTGAAGAAGAACTAGAGTCCATTTTTGTTCATTGTTAACCCCTACCCCACTCCTTTTGAGATCTCTGATTCTCTGCGGCCAGCACCTCTAATTGTCATCTTTGCCTTATTCTAATAAAGTGGCTTTGTTTAATACAACTTTCCCTCCTTGACTGTGTTGGTCATTGGAGAAATCAGTGGTGTGTGAATAATGGCAGAAAATAGAGCAGCCGGAGTGGTGGAGTGCTCCCTAAATCAATGGCTCCAAGTCTTCTGGATTTCTTGAACTAATAAAAAACATAAACGTATGGTTTCCAACTTTGTACTTTGCTAAGTAATGATACTAAAATTTTGTTCAAATTATCATCTTCATTCATCATTATTTCATAAAGAATTGGAACATTTTTGGAGTTAAAAGTTAGTGTAAGATGTGAATATTTTAACAAAGGCCAATTCTTTAAACAGAATAAAGTCAGCTTTATATCACTTTTTTTGTTTTTTTAAATTGCACCGAGGCAACATTTTGGCATAGACCAGAGATGACAGGGCAACCACTCCACACTGAGCTGGATGGTTGGGAGGCACAGTAGTGGTGGGAGGCTCTCCCATCCCTGGGTCCTGGGGCTCATAGAACATCACTTGGCTGGATCTGGCTGGTCAGCTGGTGACCAGGCTAATAGGAATTTGTACACATTTGCAGATTTGATGAATTTTTCAACATTTCTCTTGGATTATGACTTTCTGATCAGAGTTGTCATCACAATGACCCTACTAAGGGCAGGTGAAAAACATAAAAATTTTTCAGCCTGGAGAAATATTTATGACCTGACAATTCAATTGGTGGAAGAATTCTATGGTCATCTCTGTAAGGCTGTAGTTTTGTGCCAAATTAAATTGCCCCTTTTCAAAATATTCCGTTATTGGTATCTTGCTTTTCTGTTTATGAGGAAGATCATGTTTTAAGTACAAGATGTGTGGTTGTAAACGATAGAAATCAACTCATGTTAACTTAAGTAGATAAGGGCATTGAAATAACACATTTTTTTGAGACAAGGTCTCACTCTGTCAGTCAGGCTGGGGTGCAGTGGTTTGATCTCAGCTCACTGCAGGCTCAACCTCCCAGACTCAACTGATCTTCTTGCCTCAGTCTCCCCAGTAGCTGGGACTACAGACTTGCTCCACGATGTTCAGCTAATTTTTGTATTTTGTAGAGATGGGGTTTCACCATGTTCCCAGGCTGGTGTTCCCTGGGCTCAAGTGATCTGCCCACCTTGGGCTCCCATAGTGCTGGGATTACAAGCATGAGCCACTGTGCCCAGCCAAAATAATTATTTTTAACTGATAAGAATTGTATGTATTTATGGTGTACAACATGATGTTTTGATACATGTATACATTGTGGAATGTCTAAATCCAGCTAAGTAACATATGCATTACCTCACATACCATTTTTTTTGTGTGTGTAGTGAGAACACTTAAAATCTATTCTCTTAGCAGTTTCAAATATATAGTACATTGCTATTAACTATAGTGACTGCATTGTACAATAATCTCTTGAACTTATTTCTCTTCCCTAACGGAAATTTTGTATCCTTTGATCAACATCTCTCTAGTACCCCACTCCCCAGGAGCCTTGTAATCACTATTTTACTCTCTCCTTCTAGGAGTTTGACCTTTTTTAGATTCTACATATAAGGGAGAACATTGTCTTTCTGCGCATAGCTTATTTCACTTAGTATAATATCCTCCAGGTTCATCCATTGTATTGCAAATGACAGGACTTCCTTATTTTTAAAGGCTGCGTAGTATTCCACTGTGTATATATACCACATTTTCTTTATCTTTTCATCCATTGATGGACAGTTTGATTCCATATTCTGGCTACTGTGAATAATGCTGCAATGAATGTGGGAGCACAGATCTTTCTTCAACATATTGGTTTCATTTCTTGTGACTATATACTTGGTAGTAGGATTGCTGGATGATATGGTAGATTTTTAACTTCTTGAAAACATTGCTACACTGTTTTTCTCAAGTGGCTGCATTTAGTGGCTGTATTAATTTACACTCTCACCAACAGTGTGTAAGAATTCTCTTTTCTCCACATCCTTGCCAACACTTATCTCTCATCTTTTTGATAACAACCATTCTACCAGGTGTGAGGTGGTATCTCACAATGTTTTTAATTTACGTAATTAGAGATGATGAGCATTTTTTCATATACTTCTTGGCCATCTGTCTATCTTCTTTTGAGAAATATCTATTCAGGTCCTTGGCCTATTTTTTTTTTTTCATTTCTTTAAGCAACACATATTTATTGAGAGCACACCAAGTGCAGATACCTTTCCAGGTGCTGGAGATTTAGGACTAAATGAGACAAATTTCCTGCTCTCATGGTGCCTGCCTTTTAGTATGTGCAGAAAGATACTAACCTAAATATACATAAAGTGTGTAATATATTAAATGGTGACAAGTGTTATGGAGAAAAAGAGAGGAGAAAAGAGGGGAGGGCCATGGTGGGCATGGACACAGAGCCTCCTGCTGTGGGAACATGGGTGGACAGGGTGAGAAGCCCACCCTCTTGGCCTCTCGGCCTCTCAGGCTGGTGTTCTGGATGCTGTGCGTGTCCTGCCCCGTCCTCTTGCTTGGCAGAAGTGGAATTCAAGGAGGTTCTCCTGTGGGTGGTCTTCCTTTGCCCATTTTTTTTTATTATTATACTTTATGTTCTGGGATACATGTACAGAATGTGCAGGTTTGTTACACAGGTATACATGTGCTATGGTGGTTTGCTGCACCCATCAACCTGTCATCTACATTAGGTATTTCTCCTAATGCTGTCCCTCCTCTTTCCTTCCACCCCCCGACAGGCCCCAGTGTGTGAAGTTCCCCTCTCTGTGCCCATATGTTCTCATTGTTCAACTCCCACTTATGAGTGAGAACATGCAGTGCTTGGTTTTCTGTCCCTGTGTTAGTTTGCTGAGAATGACGGTTTCCAGCTTCATACTGTCCCTGCAAAGGACATGAACTCATTGTTTTTTATGGCTGCATAGTATTTCATGGTGTATATGTGCCACATTTCTTTTATCCAGACTATCATTGATGGCAATTTGGGTTGGTTCCAAGTCTTTACTATTGTGAATAGTGCTGCAATAAACATACATGTGCATGTGTCTTTATAGTAGAATGATTTATATTTCTTTGGGTATATATCCAGTAATGGGATTGCTGAGTCAAAGGGTATTTCTGGTTCTAGATCCTCGAGGAATCGCCACACTATCTTCCACAATGGTTGAACTAATTTACGCTCCCACCAACAGTGTAAAAGCATTCCTATTTCCCCACATCCTCTCCACCATCTGTTGTTTCCTGACTTTTTAATGATCACCATTCTAATTGGTGTGAGATGATATCTCATTGTGATTTTGATTTGCATTTCTCTAATGACCAGTGATGATGAACTTTTTTTCATGTTTGTTGGCTGCATAAATGTCTTCTTTTGAAAAATGTCTGTTCATATCTTTTGCCCACTTTGTGATGGTTTTTTTTTTTTTGTGTGTGTGTGTAAATTTGTTAACTTCCTTGTAGGTTCTGGATATTAGCCCTTTGTCAGTTGGATAGATTGCAAAATTTTTCTCCCTTTCTATAGGTTGCCTGTTCATTCTGATGGTAGTTTCTTTTGCTGTGCAGAAGCTCTTTAGTTTAATTAGATCCCATTAGTCAATTTTGACTTTTGTTGCCATTGCTTTTGGTTTTAGTCATGAAGTCTTTGCCCATGCCTATGTCCTGAATGGTATTGCGTAGGTTTTTCTTCTAGAGTTTTTATGGTTTTAGGTCTTATGTTTAAGTCTTTATTCCATCTTTAGTTAATTTTTGTATAAGGTGTAAGGAAGGGGCCCACTTTCAGTTTTCTGCATATGGCTAGCCAATTTACTTAACACCATTTATTAAATAGCGACTGCTTTCCCCACTGCTTGTTTTTGTCAGGTTTGTCAAAGATCAGATGGTTTTAGATGTGTAGCATTATTACTGAGGCCTCTGTTCTGTTCCATCGGTCTATATATCTGTTTTGGTACCAGTACCATGCTGTTTTGGTTACTGTAGCCTTGTAGTATAGTTTGAAGTCAGGGAGTGTGATACCTCCAGCTTTGTTCTATTTGCTTAGGATTTTCTTGGCCATACGAGCTCTTTTTTTCATTCCCTATGAAATTTCAAGTAGTTTTTTCTGATTCTGTGAAGAAAGTCAGTGGTAGCTTGATGGGAATAGCACTGAATCTATAAATTACTTTGGGCAGTATAGCCATTTTCATGATATTGATTCTTCCTACCATGAGCATGGAATGATTTTCCATTTGTTTGTGTCCTCTTTTATTTTCTTGAGCAGTGGTTTGTAGTTCTCCTTGAAGAGGTCCTTCACATCCTTTGTAAGTTGTATTCCTAGGTATTTTGTTCTCTTTGTAGCAATTGTGAATGGGAGTTCACTCATGATTTGGCTCTCTGTTTGTTTATTATTGCTGTATAGGAATGTTTGTGATTTTTGCACATTGATTTTGTATCCTGAGACTTTGCTGAAGTTGCTTATCAGCTTAAGGAGTTTTTGGGCTGAGATGATGGGGTTTTCTAAATATACAATCATGTTATCTGCAAACAGAGACAATTTGGCTTCCTCTCTTCCTATTTGAATACACTGTATTTCTTCCTCTTGCCTGATTGTCCTGGCCAGATCTTCCAATACTGTGTTGAATAGGAGTGGTGAGAGAGGGCATCCTTGTCTTGTGCCAGTTTGCAATGGGAATGCTTCCAGTTTTTGCCTATTCAGTATGATATTGGCTGTGGGTCTGTCATAAATAACTCTTATTATTTTGAGATATGTTCCATCAATACCTAGTTTATTGAGTTTTTAGCATGAAGGACTGTTGAATTTTGTCGAAGGCCTTTTCTGCATCTATTGAGATAATCATGTGGGTTTTGTCATTGGTTCTGTTTATGTGATGGATTATGTTTATTGATCTGCATGTTTAAACCAGCCTTGCATCCCAGGGATGAAGCTGACTTGATCGTGGTGGATCTTTTTAATGTGCTCCTGGATTATGTTTGCCAGTATTTTATTGAGGATTTTTCCATAGATGTTTATCAGGGATATTGGCCTGAAATTTCTTTTATTTAAATTGTGTTTATGCCAGGTTTTGGTATCAGGATGATGCTGGTATCATAAAATGAGTTAGGGAGGAGTCCCTCTTTTTCTATTGTTTGGAATAGCTTCAGAAGGAAATTGTACCAACTCCTCTTTGTTAGAATTCTAACCTCTGTTAGAATTCAGTTGTGAATCCGTCTGGAATGGGCTTTTTTTGGATGGTAGGCTATTAATTAGTGCCTCAATTTCAGAACTTGTTATTGGCCTATTCAGGGATTTGACTTCTTCCTGGTTTAGTCTTGGAAGAGTATATGTGTCCAGGAATTTATCCATTTTTTCTAGATTTTCTAGTTTTTGTGCATAGAGATGTTTATAGTATTCTCTGATGGTAGTTTGTATTTCTGTGGGATCAGTGGTGATATCCCCTTTATCATTTTTTATTGTGTCCATTTGATTCTTCTCTCTTTTCTTATTAGTCTGGCTAATGGTCTATTTTGTTAATCTTTTCAAAAAAACAGCTCCTGGCTTCATTGATTTTCCAAAGGGTTATTTTTGTGTCTCTGTCACCTTCAGTTCTGCTCTGATCTTAGTTATTTCTTGTCTGGCTAGCTTTTGAATTTGTTTGCTCTTGCTTCTCTAGTTCTTTTAATTGTGATGTTAGGGTGTCGATTTTAGATCTTTCTCACTTTCTCTTGTGGGCATTTAGTGCTATAAATTTCCGTCTAAACACTGCTTTAGCTGTGTCCCAGAGATTCTGGTACATTGTGTCTTTGTTCTCATTGGTTTCAAAGAACTTATTTATTTCTTCCTTAATTTTATTATTTAACCAGTAGTCATTCAGGAGCAGATTGTTCAGTTTCCATGTAGTTGTGTGGTTTTGATTGAGTTTCTTAATCCTGAGTTCTAATTTGATTGCACTGTGGTCTGAGAGACTGTTTTGTATGATTTCCACTCTTTCGCATTTGCTGAGGATGTTTTACTTCCAGTTATGTGGTCGATTTTAGAATAAGTGATATGTGGTACTGAGAAGAATGTATATTCTGTTGATTTGGGGTGGAGAGTTCTGTAGATGTCTATTAGGTCTGCTTGGTCTAGAGCTGAGTTCAAGTCCTGAATATCCTTGCTAATTTTCTGTCTCATTGATCTGTCTAATATTGACAGTGGGGTGTTAAAGTCTCCCACAATTATTGTGTGGGAGTTTAAGACTCTTTGTTGGTCTCTAAGAACTTGCTTTATGAACCTGGGCACTCCTGTATTGGGTGCATATATATTTAGGATCGTTAGCTCTTTTTGTTGCATTGATCCCTTTACCATTATGTGATGCCCTTCTTTGTCTTTTTTGATCTTTGTTGGTTTAAAATCTGTTTTATCAGAGACTAGGATTGCAACCCTTGCCTTTTTTTGCTTTTGATTTGCTTGGTAAATATTCCTCCATCCCTTTATTTTGAGCCTATGTGTGTCTTTGCACGTGAGATGGGTCTCCTGAATACAGCACACCAATGGGTCTTGACTCTATCTGATGTGCCATTCTTTGTTTTTTAATTGGGGCATTTAGCTGATTTACATTTAAGGTTAATATTGTTATGTGTGAATTTGATCCTGTCATTAAGATGCTAGCTGGTTATTTTGCCCATTAGTTGATGTAGTTTCTTCATAGTGTTGATGGTCTTTACATTTTGGTATGTTTTTGCAATGGCTGGTACTGGTTTTTCCTTTCCATATTTAGTGTTTCCTTCAGGAGCTTTTGTAAGGCAGGCCTGGTCATGACAAAATCCCTCAGCATTTGCTTGTCTGTAAAGGATTTTTTTTTCCTCCTTCACTTTTGAAGCTTAGTTTGGGTGGATATGAAATTCTGGGTTGAAAATTATTTTCTTTAAGAATTTTGGCCCCCACTGTCTTCTGGCTTATAGGGTTTCTGAAGAGAGATCGGTTGTTAGTCTGATGGGCTTCCCTTTGTGGGTAACCTGACCTTTCTCTCTGGCTGCCCTTAACATTTTTTCTTTCATTTCAACCTTGGTCAATCTGATGATTATGTGTCTTGGGGTTGTTCTTACTGAGGAGTATCTTTGTTTTGTTCTTTGTGTTTCCTGAATTTGAATGTTGGCCTGTCTTGTTAGGTCGTGAAAGTTCTCCTGGATAATATCCTGAAGAGTGTTTTCCAACTTGGTTCCTTTCTTCCCGTCACTTTCAGATACACCAATCAAGCATAGGTTTAGTCTTTTCACATAGTGCTATATTTCTTGGAGGCCTTGTTTGTTCCTTTTCATTGTTTTTTATCTAATCTTGTCTTCATGCTTTATTTCATTAAGTTGATCTTCAATCTCTGATATCCTTTCTCCCACTTGATTGATTTGGCTATTGATAGTTGTGTTTGCTTTATGAAGTTCTTCTGCTGTGATTTTCAGCTCCATTAGGTCATTTATGTTCTTCTGTAAACTGGTTATTCTAGTTAGCAATTCCTCTAACCATTTTTCAAGGTTCTTAGCTTTCTTGCATTGGGTTAGAACATGCTCCTTTAGCTCAGAGGAGTTTGTTATTACCCACCTTCTGAAGCCTACTTCTGTTGTCAAGCTCATTATCCATCCAGTTTTGTTCCCTTGCTGGCGAGGAGTTGTGATCCTTTGGAGGAGAGGAGGCATTCTGGTTTTGGGAATTTTCAACTTGTTTTGTGTTGACTTTTCCTCATCTTTGTGGATTTATCTACCTTTGGTCTTTGATGTTGGTGACCTTTGGGTGGAGTTTTTGCATGGGGGTCCTTTTTGTTAATGTTGAAGCTATACCCACAGCCGCCCCTTCCCCCAGGTATTCTGTCCCAGAGAGATAGGAGTTTTATCTATAAGCCCCTGACTGGGGCTGCTGCCTTTCTTTCAGAGATGCCCTGCCTGGTGAGGAGGAATCTAGAAAGGCAGTCTGGCTACAGTGGCTTTGCCACGTTGTGGTGGGTTCCACACCCAGTTTGAACTTCCTGGTGGCTTGTTCACACTGTGAGGGGAAAACTGCCTACTCAAGCCTTGCTAATGGCAGACGCCCCTCCCTCGACCAACCTCTAGCATCCCAGGTGGACTTCAGACTGCTGTGCTGGCAGTGAGAATTTCAAGCCAGTGGATCTTAGCTTGCTGGTCTCTGTGGGGGTGGAATCCACTGAGCAGGACCACTTGGCTACCTGGCTTCAGCCCCCTTTTTAGGGGAATGAATGGTTCTATTTCACTGGCGTTTCAGGTGCCACTGGGGTATGAAAAAAAGAACAACAACAACAAAAAAAACCAAAAAAAAAAAAAAAAAACAACTCCTGCAGCTAGCTCGGTGTCTGTCCAAACGGCTGCCCAGTTTTTTGCTGGAAACCCAGGGTCTGGTGGTGTAGGCACCCAAGGGAATCTCCCTGTCTGTGAGTTGCAGAGACTGTGGGAAAAGCATAATGTGTGGGCTGGAGTGCACCTTTCCTCACGGCACAGTCTTTCACAGCTTCACTTGGCTAGGGGAGGGAGTTCCCCAACCCTTTGCACTTCTCGGGTAAGGCAGCGGCCCACCCTGCTTTGGCTTGGCTTCTGTGGGCTGTACCCACTGTCCAACCAGTCCCAATGAGATGAGCTGGGTACCTCAGTTGGAAAGGCAGAAATCACCCACCTTCTGTGTTGGTCTCACTGGGAGCTGCAGACTGGAGCTGTTCCTATTCGGCCATCTTGCTAGCCTCCTCCCTTTGCTCATTTTAATTTATTTTTATTTTTAATTAATTATTATTATTTTTTTTGAGACAAGATCTCACTCTGTCACTCAGGCTGGAGTGCAGTGGCCTGATCACTGCTCACTGCAGTCACAACCTCCTGGGTGTAGATGATCCTCCCACTTCAACCTCCCCAGTAGCTGGGACTACATGCACGTGTCACCAGGCCCAGCTAATTTTTTTTTTGTAGAGATGAGGTTTCACCATGTTGCCTAAGCTGGTCTTGAATTGTGGCTCAAGCGACCTGCCCACCTTGGCCTCCCAAAGGGCTGGGATTATAGATGTGAGCCACTGCACCCAGCCCTTTTGTCCATTTTTAAAATTGGGTTGTTTTTGTGCTCTTAAGTTTTTCAAGTTCCATATATGTTTTGTATATTAGCCCCTTGTCAGATGTACCATTTGCAAATATTTTCTCCCACTGCCAAGAAGATTTTTTTTGAAGGACACTGGGTAGGGTGCAAAAAGGACAGGGAGCCTAAAGAGCCAGGCTGGGGAAAAGGCAGGAATGCAAAGGGGCTGGGCACACAGGACCACAGCCAAAATCAAACCCTGGAACAGGTTGCTGAAGACTCTGTTGCCAACAGCACCACAGCCCGGGCTCCCAGGGTACAGTATGTGGCTGCTGCCTCTCCCAGAATGAATCTTTCCTGTCCTGCTGCTTTGTGTTATCAGATTAAGAGTTAAAAATAACTCCCAATGCAAATACCTGATGTAAATGATGAGTTGATGGGTGCTGACGAGTTGATGGGTGCAGCACACCAACATGGCACAAGTATACATATGTAACAAACCTGCACGTTATGCACATGTACCCTAGAACTTAAAGTATAATAATAATAAATAAATTAAAAAAAAAAAAGAGTTAAAAATAGGGGCGGTTAAACTGGCCACAGTCACACCCAGTTTGGCATTAGAGTTCAGGGGTAGAGAGCTCACTAACTTTTAGGAATAGGGAAGGCAAGTATTTGGGCTTGAGGCTCATACAAATTTCTCAAACATCAGAAATGGGAACAGGCAGCCCCAAAGGTAAATATCTACACATGACCACAGAATAAGACTATGTTTTCACGTTATGCCCAAATCCACAGGGTGCAAGTCCCCATGCTGATTATTTGCAAGAAATCAAGCCTTTTACTACAATCTTTAATCCACGGTTCCCTGGAAATCTCTGGGGCATCTGTCCCTACTCCTCAGATCTTTCTGATTGTTCCTTACCCACTCTGCCCATGGTCTGACTCTGGGGCTTTCCTTCCTTCTTCAGAAGATCTTACCTCTCACAAGGATGGGTGAGATGAGGCTGTAAAATTAAAAAGATGTTGCTGAATATTTGAGATTAATTGGTGATTATAATTGAGAAATTCTAAACGCATCTCAAACATGGTAGCTGTTTGAATGAAGCCTCATCCATAGGCTATTACCTATGACTCTGTCCTTAAGCCTGAACTGCTGACTGTTGCCACTGTGTCTTCATTTACAGAAACAAGCTCACTTTGAGATAAGGAAATAATCTGTGAGATGAAACTTGGCCAATAGAGAATAACAATCTAGTGCATATATAGAAATCACTACTTTGTAGATTTGCTTTCACGTTTCTTATATATCAACTCATATAGTCCTCAGGTAGTCCTATGAAAAAGGCTATTCTCCAGTTTCACAGATGAGAAAACCAATGCACAAAGGGATTAGTAAATTGTAACAAAGTCACAAAGCTAGTCAATGGAAGAAGCTGAGATTTGAACTTGGGCAGTATATCCCTACTGTCTGAGGGTATAACCATTAAACTATGCTCCCTCTTCCAAAGATACTCATCACAACGACCAGCCAGCAGGTCTGCAACAACCTCTATTCTAGAACAAGATCTCTGCTTGATCCAAGATTTTTCACACAACCAAAAAGTTTATTCAAAGGATTTTTTTTTTTCAAATGATAGGAGCCGTTTGTTTCCAAAGTATAATTTAAGTCTTCTTCATCAAAGAAGCAGAAAACCACTTGCAGATTTAAAAATAACAGCTTCCTTGGGCGGGCATGGTGGCTCACACCTGTAATCCCAGCACTTTGGGAGGTCGAGACAGGCAGATTGTCTGAGGTCAGGAGTTCGGGACCAGCCTGGCCAACATGGTGAAATTCCATCTCTACTAAAAATACAAAAATTAGCTGAGCATGGTGGCGGGTGCATGTAATCCCAGCTACTTAGGGGGCTGAGACAGGACAATCATATGAAACTGGGAGATAGAGGTTGTAGTGAGCTGAGACAGCACCACTGCACTCCAGCCTGGGCAACAGAGTGAGATTCTGTCTCAAAATAATAAATAAATAAATAAATAAATAAATAAATAAATAAAAAATACAGCTTCCCCCACCTTCAAACCAACAATGCTTCACCCCACCCCACGCCAAAAAAAAAAAAAAAAAAAAAAAAAAAAAAAAAAAAAGTTGTGGTCTCCAGTCAGAGTCTAATCACCCTGAAATATAAAGTGGGCTTTTCTCAAAATGTTAAGTGCAAAAACCTAGAAGACGGACAGCGGCTATCAAGTGGCAGTAAGTCAAGAAATAAATAAGACATGGCCTATTTCATAAATTTGTTTTATTTCTTTGAAGGACAAAAGTTTATGTGCCTGATATTTTTGTTTTGCAGGTAGTACTGATTGCTGAAAGTTTTACACTAAAGACCGTTCATGAACTTTCATGAAAATAGTGCCTGCTTTAGTGATTTTATGCATTTGGATACCAATACATGCATGCAATTTATCAATTTGAAATCACCGTGCTGCCTTTTGAGTGTGACATGTAGCTCCATCGTCAAAGTACTGCTAGCAAAACAGTTGTTGAGCTGTATGAAAAAAAATAGGGAACCTGGATGGGAAAATTTCTCTTTTAATCCTTTTATCTTTATTCTTTGGTTAACAAACACTGAGTTTCATATGAGGCTGTTTAAGATTCACCATTCTGTTTAAATTTTGAGAACAGTCGCTTACATTTGTTTTTAAAAGCTCTTCTTTCTTAGATGGGCTCCTTGGATTGACTCTTGCTTTAGTGATCCTGGCCTCTTTGAAATCTTTTGATCATATTAGTGTTCAAGTGGGCCCACAAATGAAAGGATTTCAGAGGGGACGGTGGCTGCTTATTAATCCCAAACAGCATCCATCCCATCTCAACCGTCAGAGACAATCACGAGGGAGCCTGGCGTTAAGAGGGGAAATGAACACACCACTCACACTCGATAAAGATCTGTATAGACTGTATAAAAAATGTGCTAGGCACCATGGTGACAACACTGACAATATAGTGGCAATAAAACAGATGATGGGAAGTGAAGGAGACTGGCACCCTTTAGTAATTGGGAGCAGAACCCTTAACCTTTGTGGTCATGTACATATTTGTCTCATGATATTAGTGTTGAAAATTACTATTATGGCATTTTCATAGCTCTTGGGATTTGCTTTATGGAGAGGTACTGAGTCTAATTCTGTGTTTGGAGTTGGGCTTAATATGCCATTAGTGTTCAATAAATGTTTGCAATTACTGCAGTGTTTGGAGGACTGTGAGCCTGGTGGAGGCTGGCAGGACACCCAGCTAGTCCTCTGGTTCTATGTTGCTAGGTTATGCCCAGGGATGAGCAGAAATAGAAGTGGCGCTCTGAAATAGCCCTGTTCATGAGCCCTGAGGATCTGTTTGGTAACGGTCCAATAGAACGTCAGGGCTCCTGGTTATCCTGCTTATCATATCACTTTGTTTGAGCCAAGTCCTCTCCTTCCTTCTCAGCACCTCTTAGATTTTTTTTTTTTTTGTTATTTATTCATTGTGTTTGTATTCATTCCACAAATATTTAGTGGGTGTATTTTCTAAACCAGGCCACTGTTACTGGGAGTTGACCATGCAGTGAAACAGACATACTTCCTATTTTCATGGAGCTCACATTTTCTCCTGTAGATGAGTCAGAACGAAAGAGGATTGTTCAACTACCCATGCCTTGGAATCGAGTCATGTTGAATAGTATTTGAGCCTGGATAAATGTCTCATATTTAGATATGTTAATAAAGATTATTTAGAACAGAACAGGATTACCTATAGATATTTAATTTTTAGATAGATAGTAGACTATGTAAATCAAGAACCCAAGATGTCAAAGTTCAGGAGGTGAAAAAGATCCATTTTTGCTTGTCTTCACCTCACTTTTAAGTTCATCAAAGATGAGACAGAGGATAATTACAGATAATTTCCCAGGCTGATACATCTATACACAATAATGCTATCTCCAACGGTTTTCAAGCCTTGAGGATGGAGTGGGGGTGGAGCAGAAACTCAAGAAAATTCAGAAGTTAAGACTTCCTTACCAGAATTTTGCCAGCTTGAGAAAATAGTTTATAGAATCATAGAAAACCCCCAGGCACAACACTATATATATTTCATTTCTTTAACTTTTATTTTAAGTTCAGGGGTACGTGTGCAGGATGTGTAGGTTTGTAACATAGGTAAACGTGTGTCATAGTGGTTTGCTGCATAGATCATCCCATCACCTAGGTATTAAGCTCAGCGTCCATTAGCTATTCTTTCTGATGCTCTCCCTCCCCACTCCCAACAGGCCCCAGTGTGTGTTGCTCACCCTGCTTTGTGTCTGTGTGTTCTCATGATTCAGCTCCCACTTACAAGGAGAACATGTGATGTTTGGTTTTCTGTTCCTGTGTTAGTTTGCTGGGGATAATAGTTTCCAACTCCATTCATGCCCCTGCAGAGGACATAATCTCTTTCTTTTTTATGACTGCATAGTATTCCATGGAGTATATGTACCACATTTTCTTTATCCAGTCTATTATTGATGGGCATTTGGGTTGATTCCATGTCTTTGCTACTGAGTAGGTTGCAATGGACATATATGTGCATATATCTTTACAGTAGAATGATTTATATTCCTTTGCATATATACCTGGTAATGGAATTTCTGGGTCAAATGGTATTTCTGGCTCTAGGTCTTTGAGGAATTGCTGCACTGTCTTCCACAAAGGTTGAACTAATTCACACTCCCACCAACAGTGTAAAAGCATTCCTTTTTCTCTGCAACCTCATCAACATCTGTTGTTCTTTGACTTTTTCATAACTGCCATTCTGACTGGTGTGAGATATTATTCATTGTGGTTTTATTTGCATTTCTCAGTGATCACTGATGTTGGGCATTTTCTCATCTGTTTCTTAGCCACACGTATTCTTCTTTTGAGAAGTGTCTGTTCATGTCCTTTGTCCACTTTTTAATGTGTTTTTTTTTTTCTTGTAAATTTGTTTCAGTTCCTTGTAGATGCTGGATGTTAGACCTTTTTCAGATGGATAGATTACAAAAATTTTTCCCATTTTGTAGGTTGTCTGTTCACCCTGATGATAATTTCTTTTGCTGTGCAGAAGCTCTTTAGTTTAATTAGATCCCATTTGTCAATTTTTGCTTTTGTTGTAATTGCTTTTGGCGTTTTCCTCCTGAAATCTTTGCCTGTGCCTATGTCTTGGATAGTATTGCCTAAATTTTCTTCTAGGGCCTTTATATTTTGGGTTTTACATTTAAGTCTTTAATCTATCTTGAGTTAATTTTTGTGTATGCTGTAAGGAAGGGGTCCAGTTTCAATTTTCTGCATATGGCTAGCCAGCTCTCCCAGCACCATTTATTAAATAGAGAGTCCTTTCTTCATTGTTTGTTTCTGTCAGATTTGTTGAAGATCAGATGATTGTAGGTGTGTGGTCTTATTTCTGAGTTCTCCATTCTGTCCCATTGGTCTATGTGTCTGTTCTTGTACCAGTACCATGCTGTTTTGGCTACTGTAGCCTGGTAGTATAGTTTGAAATCAGGTAGAATGATGCTTCCAGCTTTGTTATTTTTGCTTAGGATTGTCTTGGCTATTTGGGCCCAATTTTTTTTTTTGGTTCCAAGTGAATTTTAAAATCATTTTTTTTTTTTTTTGTAATTCTGTGAAGAATGTCAATGGTAGTTTAATGGGAATAGCATCGAATCTATAAATTACTTTGGGCCTTCTGGCCATTTTCATGATATTGATTTCTTCCTATCCATAAGCATGGAATGTTTCTCTATTTCTTTATGTCCCCTCTGATTTCTTTGAGCAGTGATTTGTAGTTCTCCTTGAAGAGGTCCTTCACTTCCCTTGCTAGCTGTATTCCTAAATATTTTATTCTTTTTGTAGCAATGGCACAACACTATATTAAGAAATAATACCTACTGTGGCCCGTCTGATGGACAAAGCTCAAGTGGGCTGAAAGAACCACTTTGCTGGCTTCCATTGAAAAGTCTGCATTTTGCCATTCCAATGGAATGATACACATGGAAGAACCACCCAAAATATCTCCTAGCAGATAGAAAAGCAGAGAGGGACATTGGGGGGAAAGTTTTCCAAAGGCCTGGGGAAGGAAGTGTTCCACTACCTGTCTTAGACCTTCCCAGGGGGAAGCTCTTCTTTTAGATAACCCTGTGTTCAACCTCTTCATCTCTTAGGACACTCTACACACTAGAGTGAGTCCTAATGCCATGTCTTGGAATGAGATCAATCAGGAGATGGATTCTCC
This sequence comes from Macaca thibetana thibetana, assembly GCF_024542745.1. Classification (NCBI taxonomy): domain Eukaryota; kingdom Metazoa; phylum Chordata; class Mammalia; order Primates; family Cercopithecidae; genus Macaca; species Macaca thibetana. The sequence goes on along the minus strand of NC_065588.1, from coordinate 37,965,633 downwards.
TTCGGGGAGTAGGGGGGGTAAGAATAAGAAGGCAGGAGCCTCAAGCTTTCCCTAGAAACCAGTCAATGAAGTAATCTAAACTAACAAGGGGCAAGGATAATTGCTGAATTTTAATGCAATTTCTGTAAAGTCCTCACATAGTTTAGTCCAGTGATTTCAAAACCGTAGGATGTGAACTATTTGTGGGGTCATAAAATCAATTTAGTGGGTCACTGCTGCAATAAAAAGTAAAGTGGAAAATATAAAATACTGGGTCAAGATAAAAAAATAAATCTTTCATCATTGGTTGTGAAAGATATTTGAACAGCACAGCTGTGATATATGTGGGTAACTGCTAAGAGGGATACACATCATGCAAGAATTAGGGTGGATGAAATAAGTCTGGTTGGTGCTTCCTTCTTTTCTCTTTCTTCTTAGTATAAATGCTATTTGGTCATCTGTAGAGCTACTTAATTTGTTATCGACAAAGGGGAAGTGGAATCTTTCTGATGCTGTTTGACTGGAACCAATATTTCCAGGGTGGCCATTATCTAGAATCATTTCCACTTGACTTGCTTTCATTATACTGATAGCCTTGAAGAAAACTCCCACCAGCCATAGTCAAGTACCCTACTGAATGTCCCAAAAAACTACTGGCACGACACATTGACAATGGCATGGACTTTGTCATGGACTAAAAACAAAACCCAAAACGAACCTCACTGCTTGTACTAGCTTGGTACTAGCTGATTTAGGTCTTAGGTTCATAAAAACTGCATCATAAAATACGTGGTCCCTGCCTTCAAAGCTTTCTCCAGCTTACTCCCTGCCTTTGACACTTTTTAAAAGTGTCCAATTAGAGTTTAGAAACATTGAAATAATTGTAGAATCACAGTGTATTAAAACTGTTAAGTCAAGTTTCGCTTAAAACTGCCTCCTTAGATATTTTAAGTTCAGCCTAAAGGTTTCTCTGTACATCATAAACTATAACAAGTGGGAGTGTAAACAGACCATAGCCTACACTTGTGCCAATCACCAAGTTTTGGCCAATCAGATGTAGCCAACTGTTCAAAGGGTGTTCAAATAGGACAAATGCCAAGCTGTAACCAATCCGGCTGTTTCTGTACCTCACTTCTGTTTTCTGTATATCACTTTCCTTTTCTGTCCATAAATCTTTTTTTTGTTTGTTTCCGAGGTGGAGTCCTGCTCTGTCCCAGGCTAGAGTGCAGTGGCACGATCTTGGCTCACTGCAACCTCCGCCTCCCGAGTTCAAGCGATTCTCCTGCCTCAGTCTTCCAAGTAGCTAGGATTACAGGCACGTGCCACATGCCCAGCTAATTTTTGTATTTTTAGTAGAGAGGGGGTTTCACCATGTTGGCTAGTCTGGTCTTGAACTCCTGACCTCATGATCCACCGGCCTCGGCCTCCCAAAGTGCTGAGATTACAGGCGTGAGCCACTGTGCCCAGCCTCTGTCCATAAATCTTCTTCCACCACATGGCTGCGCTGGAGTCTTCAAGCCTACTCTGGCTCAGAAGGCTGCTGGATTCACCAATCACTCATTGCTCAATTAAACCCCTTTAAATTTAATTTGGCTGAAGTTTTTCTTTTATTAAAACAATTGCTGGAATAATTTCTTTCTAGTTCTGCTTTTCTTTATCATTCTTGCTGTCCTCATTGTACAGATAAGGAAACTGGGATCCAGGTGGAATGAGCAAAGCAGGGGAGGGAGACATGGTGGGTTAGCCTTGGCCCCGAGGAAGGACCTGGGACCTGTCATAGCACTGGTTTTGGCTGAGATGAAAATGGAGAAGGTGACAGAAAGCCTCACCCTGAGGCTAGAGACCGGGGCACTGGGGTCTAGGTAATGGGCTGCTTGGCAGAAAACTCAGACCACATGGACTGAATATAGATACAACCAGTGTTCTTATGTTTCTGATATTTCATTGTTTTCTAGTAAAAATACTTTCCTAAATAGGTAGAATACTTCCTCAAAACATTTTTACATTGTTCCTCTGTAGTGGTTGATATCAGTTTAAGTTGCCAGTTGGACTCACAAGACACAATAAGCTTTAATCTAATAGTATATTTTTTGGTAACTTTATAGAGGGGTGCAAGGAAGGAGATACAGCCATAGGGCATCTTCAGTTCATTGGAAGGCCCAGCAGCTATCGGGCCCACACGATCTCTTTAGCCCCCTCACCTGCATGACGTGTGGGTATGTTGCAGGTGACTTCCCACCATTATTTTATACCACTGTGCACACGTAAGCCTAAGGCCTGGTGCCAGCTCACAGATCCATTCCCCTGGATCAGGGCTCGCACAGCAAACACAACAATCATAGAATAAATTCCACATTGATCCTAACTCTGCAGCCTCCAAAAATCAATACTCTGGGAAGAGAGATTCAGAGGTCATTTTCCCAGGCAGGTTTGGCCAGCCCTGGTGTTAACTCTTTCCTCACTTGCTGGAAACCAGGGGCTGCAGTGTAAAAGAGCTGGGTCATTTGGTGAAAAATATCATCAATTGCCTGAGAATCCCTGCTTTTCTAGATTGTCAGGTGAGTTTACCTAGGGCCTCATGATTTATTTTTAGAATCTGCAGAATGGAAGGAGATATTTGATATTTGTGCTGGTACATAACCTGCTGTAGCTTGGCATTCAGAATTACCTGCTGGAGTAAGAGTAATGCCTGTGAGGAATGGGTGAAGGCTGGAGTCAGGGAGTGCCTGGGCCAAGGCAGACATTTGCCCAGTTCCCTCATCAGCAGTGAAACGGAGCATCCCTGCAGACATGGGGACCTGTTAAGGGCACAGCAGCCCTGGACTAGCTAGGACAGAATCAGAGATGAGCAGCACCAAACGGTATCCTACCATGCTTGGGGAATGCCTTTTACGTGGTCTCAGAAGTGACCCTCCCACTGGAAGGAAAGGAGGGTAGATAAGGGCAATGATGAGTTTATTCTTGCACTGCCAAAAAAAAAAAAAAAAAAAAATCTGGACTATGTACAAGAAAGCAAATGACCAGGGAAAAAGGAATTCTTGGAATAAGGAAGAAAAGAAAAGGAATAATCAGGTAGAATTATTTAGGTGGTTGCAAAGACATGCGATGAAGCGGGAGGAAATTGACAGGACTCCTATGAAAGACTTACTGACAAGTTATCAGAGGTTGGGAGAAATCTAATCTAGCACCGGCAGCGGCCACCACTAAGAAATTCTGTTAGATCTGTTGCTTTATCTAAATCTGTAGAAATGTAAGCCCAGTGATGCCAAAAGGGAATGAGGATACAAAGTGCCGGCCCAGGGGTTAAATTTACTCCTCTGCTAAAGGAGTGAAACCCAAAGCAGGTTGACTAGAAGGCCAAGATCTCCCTGCCCAACCTACAGCAGGAGATCTGAAGTCATATGCTCTGGGTAGAATTGAATAGCCTGGGGCTGGAGAATGAAGCTTTTTAAGTTTCCTGGATATTGATGCACTGCTCTGTAATGCATGTTGGAGAGAAAGAGGCAATATTAAGGAACCGAGAGTGAAGCTTGAGGGGCATTCCAATGTCATCGTAGAAGGTGCCAAAGTCACAGTAAGAGTTCATATACAAAAAGAAAAACGGACAAAACTTGCTGTAGTGGCATCACCTTTATGTGGATGTGTAAGTGGAATGGTTGTGCTGGATGAATGAAGTCTTGTCATTTCCAGCATGTAGCCAAATATAGGGCACAGCATGCATCAACTCTATATGTCGTAAGTGAACAGTGTCTGTTATGTGATATCGAGATAGCAGAAGTGTTCCTTTGTCTTTCCCAAATATCTCTCCCATTGATCTACTGAGTCCAGAAATTTCAATTCCAGATATTCATTCCTTCGGTTTCTCGCCCTTAAAAAGGGCTCAATAAATACTCACTAACTTCTGTTAAAGAATGGTATGTTATAAGCTTGCACAATAATGCTGGAAGCTACTACCAATCATTTACATTTTTTTAAAAAAATTATACTTTAAGTTCTAGGGTACATGTGCACAATGTGCAGGTTTGTTACATATATATACTTGCGCCATGTTGGTGTGCTGCACCCATCAACTCGTCAGCACCCATCAACTCATCATTTACATCAGGTATAACTCCCAATGCAATCCCTCGCCCTCCCCACTCCCCATAATAGGCCCCAGTGTGTGATGTTCCCCTTCCCGAGTCCAAATGATCTCATTGTTCAGTTCCCACCTATGAGTGAGAACATGCGGTGTTTGGTTTTCTGTTCTTGCGATAGTTTGCTGAGAATGATGGTTTCCAGCTGCATCCATGTCCCTACAAAGGACATAAACTCATCCTTTTTTATGGCTGCATAGTATTCCATGGTGTATATGTGCCACATTTTCTTAATCCAGTCTGTTACTGATGGACATTTGGGTTGATTCCAAGTCTTTGCTATTGTGAATAGTGCTGCAATGAACATACGTGTGCATGTGTCTTTATAGCAGCATGATTTATAATCCTTTGGGTATATACCCAGTAATGGGATGGCTGGGTCATATGGTACTTCTAGTTCTAGATCCTTGAGGAATTGCCACACTGTTTTCCATAATGGTTGAACTAGTTTACAATCCCACCAACAGTGTAAAAGTGTTCCTATTTCTCTGCATCCTCTCCAGCACCTGTTGTTTCCTGTCATTTACATTTTAAAGTAAATGTCTATGTTAGAAATAGTTTATGTCTATAAGCAGCAAAATACCCAACTAGTACTAGTAATAACTAATATTTATTGATCACTTAACTGTGGTTTAAGAAATAGACTGTGTTTACATGTATTAACTTATTTGTCACAACAACCCTGTATTATTATTATGAGCATTTTTAAACATGAAGAAATAGGTACCAAGAGGTTGAATAATTTGCTTAAGCTCACACAGTGGGTAAATTGCAGAGCCAGCATTCAAGTAACTTATATAGTAGAGACTGTTATTTCACATGGGCAATCTAGAAAGTGGTGAATCTATGGTTGGTTCACTCAGGAGCTTTACCATGTCAGGATATTGGGTTGGTGTCTCTAATATTCTCTTGACTCTTTTCTTGGCTCACCATATAGCTGCTGTAATTCCGAGCATCACATCCCCACACAATTGTGTCTCAAGCAGGTATGTGTGGGGGGGAAGGAGTTGGGAGGAAGGTGTCAATAAAGAGAAAAAAGACCTAGATGGGTAGACAGTTCATGTAAGAAATGTTCCCGCTTTATGCCTGTTAAAAATAGGGCTGACTGTGACTATAGTTAGCAGCCTGCCTGTGCACAGACACTAAACCTCAATATGCAATACAAAGGTAGAAGACAGTCCAGGCAGGAATGCAGAGGCTCTTGACGTATCACTTTATAGAGTGTCACAGCAGCTATTTCCTGTAGTCATTTATGTGTCTGGTCTCTCTTGCCAGGCTGTGCACTTCTTATGGATGGCGACTGAGACTCTGTCACCTTTTATAGCCCTGACACATGGTGGGCTCTGTTCTGTTCCTTTGAAGAGGCTCGTTTGGAGACAATGGGCTTCATCTGCTCAACCACGAAGTTCTAGATTTTGCCTTATTCTGATGTCTGTACTGAGTGCATTGATGACTCCCTTCTATTGTGGAAAATAAAAGCCACAAACCAACTGCTTTGTCTTTGAAAGAAAAGGATTTCATTCTCTTCAGTATTTGATGGAATGGATAACATATTAATCTTAGCACATTCTGAATAGTCTCAACACAGTGTTGCATTAAAAAAGTATTAGGCTAATATAAAAAAAAATCCCTAGAAAAGCCGTTTAGCTTTCACTGATGTCTTTCAACAAGGCTCCTGATGGAAATGCCTTTATATGTAGCAAAATTGTCTAAAATCCTCTTTCTCTGTTCTCTCCCAGCACCTTGCATATCACACTGTGGCAGCTACCCTTTATATCTTTTCTTCTCTCTCTCAAAATTCTTTAAAGGCTCAACTCATGCTAGCTCCTATCTTTCTCTTTCCTCCAGGCTCCATTCCACTCCTCCCCACCCCCAGACCCATTCTTTTGTTCTTTGCCTCTTTTCCTATGAATACAGTCTCTCCTCTTTCAATTTTCCTGATGAGCACAATCCAGGAAGCAAGTGACTCTTCCTCTCTTGAATCTGGGGAAAAAGTACTCTTGCATCAATATTTTCAATCTTTATCACAATGGAAAGGGAAACCAGACTACAGAAACATGACTTGGCAAGCAAGGAAATGGCCTAAATCAACTGCTTTGTTGTGCAGGCTTTTCAACAATTTCTTTTCTTGGTCAAATTCCATAACATCTTTTAGTTTCAATATTCTCATCTGTTAAATGGGTTCATAATTGAAGGTTTTTGTGAGGTTATTGTGAGGGTTAAAAAAATTGTTATATGTAAAGAACAGCTCCAAGTAGACACTTAAACTTTATCACAAATGTAGCCAGAAAAGGAACTAGAGGTGGGCTCTTAGTTGGTTAGAAAACATTTGGAGCTTAGGCCTCTGACTGGGCAACTTCAAGGAGGGTTTTGCATGAATTCAAGGTTTATAGTTCCTGCTGTGTTTACTTACAGCTTCCAGACAGGGTGATTTCTATACTCAGTGGTATGCTGGAATAGGCTTGCACTGACTTGAGAGCCCAACCATGCACATCTCTCCCCAACTCCACAGTCACTGACCTCATACTGGTGGCTTGAAATTGGCCGTGGTGGAAGAGTTTACACTAAGGAAATGGGCATGCCACAAAACAGTACTCCCCTCAACCCCCAGTTTAACATTTCTAGATTTCTAGCACACCAATGTCTATTCCTCATATTTTGGTTGGACTGGACTAGGCATTGTCAAACTTTTTCTGTAAAGGGCTAGATGATAAATATTTTAGTCTTTAGGGACCATACTGTCTGTTGCAGTTTCTCAACTCTGATGTTGCAGTATGAAAGTAATCATAGACAATAGGTAAATGGGCATGGCTTTATTCTAATACTTTTAATTTATACAAAATAAACAGGGGAATGATTTGGCCAATGGGGCACAGTTTGCCAATGTCTGATCTGGGTAGTTGCTGCAATTCCTTTTTCAATTGGTAGCAGTTAGAGAATAAACAAGAGAGTCAGCTGTGCAGTACAGGAGGTGGAGGCAACAAAACCAGAAGTATGAGAAGTAGAAATTTTCTTTTATTTATTTACTTATTTATTTATTGAGACGGAGTCTTGCTCTGTCACCCAGGCTGGAGAGCAGTGGCACGATCTTGGCTCACTGCAAACCCCGCCTCCCAGGTTAAAGTGATTCTCCTGTTTCAGCCTCCTGAGTAGCTGGGATTACAGGCGTGCACCACCATGCCTGGCTAGTTTTTGTATTTTTAGTAGAGACTTGGTTTCACCATGTTGGTCAGTCTGGTCTTGAACTCCTGATCTCCTGATCTGCCAGCCTCAGCCTCCCAAAGTGCTGGGATTACAGGCGCAAGCCACTGTGCCCAGCCTTCTTTTTTTTTTTTTTTTTTAAACCTGCTTTAAGGCATTTATGTAAAGCCCGTAACTAACATTATACTTGATGGTGAGACCGGATACTTTCTCCCTCAGATTAGACACAAGACGTTATCCTGTCACAGATCTCTCTTTAATTCAGAGTGAAATATCCAAATAACAGCCAAAAATAGTGACAAAGAGTAAAGGGCAACATATAGAAATAACCCACATGAGACTATACTCCATGATCAACTTTACATGCTGACAAATTGACACCAACTCTTTATTAGCAGATAAAATAAAGTTTTTTTATACCAAGAAAGAGAAGTTTTTCCCATAAGAATAAAAGATGGAATATATACAATTGGTGAGGATATCTAGAACCCACCACATAACATGTGATGGTGAAGCAGAATTGTTGTCTGGGGTAAATACCCAAAGTCTCATGCCAAGAAGATTGAGAACACAGATACACACAAGGAGTGAGTTTAGGAGCAGAGGTTTAATCAGCAAAAGAAAGGAAGGAGAACAGGTCTCTCTTGTGAGACAGAGGGGCGCCCGAAAGGGAAATCTGACCCACAGCATAGTGCATTGAATTTTATAGGCAGGCTTGAGGAAGCAGTGTCTGATTAATGTAGAGTCCACAGATTGGTTCGACCAGGTGTGATGTTTACATAGCGTGCAGGGAAGGATGGCCATCCCACCCTAATCTTATTATGCAAATGGGCTTTCCACTTGGCTGGTGCTGTGTTGTCTGCTCCTTACTGTACATGTGGCTGGCAAAGGGAAGGGAACATGGAGCCACCATTTTGAACATGCCTAGTCCCAGGTAGCCTTTTCTTGTTGGCACAACTGCTGGCATTCACCCCTGCAAACTTCTAGCTTGCTTGTCTATGTCTGCAGCTTGATTTTGCAGGCTGTTCTTTCTTAGAAAAGGAAATGATTTTGGGGCTGCTTTTCATTAAAAGGAAAATATTACTGAGGACTCCTGTACCCTCATTATCTGCCTAAATAATTTCTTCTTAACTCCTATATCAATGGTTAATGTTAAGTGTCAATTTGATTGGATTGAAGGATGCAAAGTATTGTTCCTGGTGTGTCTCTGAGGGTGTTGCCAAAGGAGATTAACATTTGAGTCAGTGGACTGGGAGAGGCAGATCTACCCCCAATCTCGGTGGGCACCATCTAATCAGCTGCCAGTGTGGTCAGAATAAAATCAGGCAGAAGAACGTGGACAGACTAGAGTGGCTGAGTCTTCTGGCCTTTATTTTTCTCCTGTGCTGGATCCTTCCTGCCCTCAAACATCAGACTCCAAGTTCTTCAGCTTTGGGAATCTTGGACCTTCAACCACAGACTGAAGGCTACACTGTCGGCTTCCCTACTTTTGAGGTTTTGGGACTCGAAACCTTGTTCGAGTCCTTGTTCCTTGTTCCTCAGCTTGCAGACAGCCTATTATGGGACCTCACCTTGTGATCGTGTGAGTCGATACTCCTTAATAAACTCCCCTTTATATATACATCTATCCTATTAATTCTATCTCTCTAGAGAGCCCCAATATATGAGTAAAAAAAAGTCCCCACAATAAAGACTCAATTATCAGTGACCTATTAATCACAGAAGAATTAAACAACTATATAAAAATTAACCCTATATATTGGAAATACATTTCAATTTCACCCAACAGATTTGAAATACTTTATTTATTGATTGATTATTATACTTTAAGTTCTGGGATACATATGCAGAACGTGTAGGTTTGTTACACAGGTATACATGTGCCATGGTGGTTTGCCGAAGCCATCAACCTGTCATCTACATTAGGTATTTCTCCTAATGCTATCCCTCCCCTAGCCCCCTACCCTGACAGGTCCCAGTTTGTGATGTTCCCCTCCCTGTGCTCATATGTTCTCATTGTTCAACTCTCACTTATGAGTGAGAACATGCAGTGTTTATTTTTCTGTTTCTGTGTTAGTTTGATGAGAATGATGATTTCCAGCTTCATTCGTGTCCCTGCAAAGGACATGAACTCATTCTCATTTTTATGGCTGTATTCCATGGTGTGTATGTGCCACATTTTCTTTATCCAGTCTAACATTGATGGGCATTTGAGTTGGTTCTAAGTCTTTGGTATTGTGAACAGTGCTGCAATAAACATACATGTGCATGTGTCTTTATAGTAGAATGATTTATAATCCTTTGGGTATATACCCAGTAATGGGATTGCTGGGACAAATGGCATTTCTAGTTTTAGATCCTTGAAGAATTGCCACACTGTCTTCCACAATGGTTGAACTAATTTACACTCCCACCAACAATGTAAAAGCATTTCTATTTCTCCACATCCTCTCCACCATCTGTTGTTTCCTGACTTTTTAATGATCACCATTCTAACTGGTGTGAGATGGTATCTCATTGTGGTTTTGATTTGCATTTCTCTAATTACCAGTGATGATGAGCTTTTTTTCATATGTTTGTTGGCCGCATAAATGTCTTCTTTTGAAAAGTGTCTATTCATATCCTTTGCCCACTTTTTAATGGGGTTGCTTGTTTTTTTCTTGTAAGTGTGTTAACATTTCTTGTAGATTCTGGATATTAGCCCTTTGTCAGATGGATAGATTGCAAAAATTTTCTCCCATTCTGTAGGTTGTCTGTTAACTCTGATGATAATTTCTTTTGCTATGCAGAAGCTCTTTAGTTTAATTAGATCCCATTTGTCAATTTTGGCTTTTGTTAAAATTGCTTTTGGTGTTTTCGTCATGAAGTCTTTGCCCATGACTATGTCCTGAATGGTATTGCCTAGGTTTTCTTCTAGGGTTTTTATGGTTTTAGGTCTTCCATTTAAATCTTTAACCCATCTTGAGTTAATTTTTGTATAAGGTGTAAGGAAAGGGGTCCAGTTTCTGTTTTCTGCATATGGCTAGCCAGTTTTCCCAATACCATTTATTAAATAGGCAATCCTTTCCCCATTGGTTGTTCAAAATATTTTAATATGGATAGAAAAAATTTTATCTTGCTTTAACAAACAAAACAAAACAAAACAAAAAATCCCCCAAACCACTACCTTTTAAACTCAGGTACTGTTGCTTAAAAAAACCTACAGAATTCTACTACTCAGCCATAAAAAGGAATGAAATAATGACATTTACAGCAACTTAGACGGGGTTGGAGACCATTATTCTAAGTGAAGTAACTCAGGAATAGAAAACTAATTATTGTATGTTTCCACTTACAAGTGGAGCTAAGCTATGAGGACACAAAGGCATAAGCATGATACGATGGAGTTTGGGGACCCCGTGGGGGGAAGGTTGGGAGAAAGTGAGGAATAAAAGACTACGTATTGGGTAGAGCACACATTGCTTGGGAGACAGGTGCACCAAAATCTCAGAAATCACTACTAAAAAACTTAAATTCATGTAACCAAAACCACCTGTTACTCCAAGACTATTGAAATACAACAGAAAATAAAATTTCACAGTAATCTTCAGAGCCTTTTTATTATGGTAAACAGTACGGGGGCTTCTGAAAAAATAAAAAATAGGACAGAGAGAGGTTGGTTACCAGATACAAAACTACACTAGAGAGAAACACGCTCTGGCTTTCTTCAGCACTGTAGGGTGAATATGGTTAGCTATAATTTATTGTATATTTTCAAAAGTCTAGAAAAGTTGAATCTTCCCAACACAAAGAAATGATAAATATTGGAGGTGATGGGTATGCTTATTATATGTTGTATACACATATTAAAATATTACTCTGTATCCCATAAATATGTAGAATCATTATGTGTTAACTAAAAATAGAAGGGGAAAAAATAAAAACAACTCCTACAGAATCCTCACCTAGAAATTTTCTTGACTAATGCCACTTATCCAGCTCGCCTGTCTAATTTCTTTACCAATGGATGCCTCCGGCATGCTGCATGGGGGAGCCTAGTAGGCTTCACTCTCACAGATGGTTTCTTACAACAAGAGTTAATTTTGTTTGTTTTTAAACTTGTCTGTGTCCATTGTGCTTATTATTAGAAATATGGTATTGAAATATTACAAAAATGTCATGATACCAAAATATCATAAAAATATTATGAAAGTGAAGCAAACAGTGTTTTTGTTAAATAACTTAATGCAGATGAAAAACTTAAAGATGAGTCAATACAAAAAAACATCTATTGGATAAGATGTAGGCAAAACCCTGTGAAAGGTTGCATTGTACTCAGGAGCTTTGCAAGTGTCTTGATATTCTTCCTACACTTTCAGTAAAGCTAAACTATCAGTTATTAATACACATTCTGGGTGTGGTTTGTTTAGGAGTGACACAGAGCTATAATTAGAAGGACCACCTAATATCAGTCTCATTTTATCAGATAAGATAGCTTCTATTATATTCAGCTGAGCACATGTAGCCTAGGGGACAAGGTAACACAAAATATACCTCTTTTCTTATCTCACACAATGAGCCTTCGTTCTCTTTCTGGTGGAAATAATCAAAATAGGTTTCCCTCCCCCCACTGGATGGCCATTTACATAGTGCAGTGAACAATGAATTTATGCCATGCAGGAGAGAGAAGTTAATTTTCTTCAACCACCACGAATTCCAAATAAATGTTGGTTGAATGAATTAAGACTATACAAAGAGGGAAATTTGTTCACAGTAAGGCCAAATTCCTATAATGGATGACAGTTATTTCAGGGAGATTACATTCTATTGGAATTAAGAAAATGAAAGTTGAAGATGATTGAGTTGGCCAACTTCATCAGCAGATCCCTGGGAGGAGGGTTGCAGAATGGGATGGGGGGCAACACAGGTTATGGTATGATTTACTTTTGTACTGTAAAAGTAGCAGAAAAACACTTCCTAGTCAAGTGGATATTATGCAGTGTTACCATTGGTAGCAATCATCGCCAAGTCCTAGGTCATCCTATGTGTTAAGTGATTATAGAGTTTCAGAATTGGCTTATTTGGTGCTACATAGTTGCCAAATAAAATGTTCTCATTGGAGGACATTCAGAAAAATAAAGAGCATCATATAAAAATGACGTCTGACCTCACTACCTGGAATGAAAACTATTAAAGTGTTGTTATTAGTCCTTACAGTCTTTTTTTCCCATGTTTAACCCATTTACTGATCATTCTACAATGATATCCTAATTGATGAAAGCAAAGTTTTATTTACTCTAGCTATTCCCAATGCAAGGAAATACCGCTAGTTTCCTACCTCTAACTGTTATACCTACCCACTTTTTGCCATCCCTGAAACCCAATCACTTTCTCTTCATGGCCCCTACACTCCTGCACACAGCCCAGTTGTCTGTTCCTTGGCTTACTCTCCCAGTCTGTGTTCCCAGATGTCTTTTTTCATTCAGCATATTTTGCCTCACTAGATTGACTTATTCTTCCTGGTATGCAGGTTGTATTCCATCCATCCTATAATTCTTTTTAGGATCTGTAGAGTTGAGATCATGACCACTATTTTCTCATCTTTTTCTCTGTCCAAAGCAGCTGACTTCAGACGCTTAGGGTCTCATTGCACTCCTTAGCCAAGAAGCTAGGAAGTCAGGGGAGGTGGATGCTAACATTGAGGGAGGGGGCATTCTGTGGTCACCATTGGAAAGAATATGATGTTGAAGACATAACAGGACAGGCACAACTTGAACTTCATCTCACACAGTTTTGAGTGTTGAATCAAGTTCATTTTTCTACCTTATGGCACTCATGTTTTATGTTGTCCTCCATAAGGGAATATTTAAGAGGAATGTTCATAGGAATGGGAGATCATGGTTGTATTAATTATTTGGTTGCAAGTTACAGAAAATGATGCTGGCTATTTTAAGCAAAAATGAAATTCCTTAGAAACAGATATCACAAGATTGACAGGAAGAATGAAGAACCAGGCCTGGGAGTTGCAGGGTAAGAGGAACTGTACTGGGTCTCCTTTGTAGAAGCTATTCAGCAATTTCCCCACCTGGAGTCTGGGATAATTGAACTCCAGTGGTTCCTCTGGTGTCTGAGGCCCTTTGGTAACTCAGAGTCCTGGGAGACAGAGGTTGACTGAGTTGAGCTTTGCTCATGGCTACCCCCTGACTATCCTGGGAGGAAAGACTGAAGTGCAAGAGCATCCAGGGACTCTGTGTTTCAGTAAGGGAGAAGCCAACCTGCTGTTAGAAGGAGGACATGAAGCCTGGGCATCCAAAACTTGCAACAGTAGTTTTCTTAATTGAGCAATGGATACGATAGAAAACATTAGCTTGAATTTGGCCCCATATGTGAGGCAGCCTCTTGTGGTGGAAACAGCTGCCAACATACTGTCATAAAAGCAGCTAAAAGCAAAGGTGTTGGAGTCAGAAAAATCTGGTGAAAATCTGGCTCTGTGACCTATAAGTTGTGTGACCTGAAGCCAGTTATTTTACCCATCTAAGCCTCAGCTTCTTAGTTTGCAAGAATGGGGATTAATGCCTATTTCATAGATTTGTGGTCAAGATTCAATGAAATAATAACATGTATAAAGTACTTAGCCAAGAGTCTGATGCACTCTCCATGGGTGCCAGCCATTATTATTAAAACATTTTTAGACTATCAGCTCTGAAATCTGTCATCTCGTATTGTTTATTTCCTCATCTGTAAAATGAACAGATGAACAACAAGCTTTCAGAGCTGTTGCCCAGTTGACATTATACGCATGGACACAATTATTTCTAGAAAAGCTTCATTAATGACCCCTCTATGAATAACTGCACAATTCATCTAATACATAGCTTCCATGTCATTTTAGGAAACACTTATTAGCACACAGCAGCCCCTGAATGAATGCCTTAAGGCCTTTCCTAGAAGCTTGCAGTCTGTTGCCACGGAATAGCTTTTGAAGTTTGGGAAACTATAAATGACACATATCCCATGGTAGAAATGAAGATAGAGCTTAGGGGCACACCAGAATAACGTGTGAAAAGAAGCTGTAATAAACATAATTATAATCAGCTTCCTGCCTAAGGATGTTAGAACCATTTTAGCTTAGCTTAGTATTATGCAAGTTAAGACATACCACCGTTTAAATCATCTCTCTCAATATACAGCAACAACACATAGCAAAACCTTGTTAGAACATTGTAGTACCTTTCCTAACTGGGTTCCCTGCCTCTGATCTCCATTTTAAGCAATTTCAGGCACAGATACCAGATTTTCTTCAACAACCTTTATCACATTCAATGGCTCTCAATTTTTAGAGAATAAGTTCTATAAAATTATAGAAATAAAATAGTACAGATACAGTGAACTATACATTATGTAATTTAGAATTTATTCCTTTTGTAATTATAGTTATATAAATAAGTTTTTAATAGAATAAGTTCATTCCTCCAATCAGCATTTTTAAAACTCCTACCCTAATGTTTCAAGGCATTAGGTTCTTGGGATATAAGGATGTCTAGAGTACAGTCCCTTCTTTCCAGAGTATATAGGTTAGCGGAAGAACATATCTGAAAAAAAAATAGGACATTGTGTAAGCATTTTAATTTATGCACAATGTCTTATGGGATCAGAGAAGAGAAAGCATTTATTTTTGCTTGAAGAGGACAGAAGAGGCTTCCAGTCTAGGCAAAGAAGGAGGTGGGAAAGGATGGGGAAAGGGGAAAGATAAAGGAGAAAGCAAGGAGTGGGAAGATGAGCATGAGGAGGAGGGGGAAAGGAGGATGATGATTATGAGGAGGAAGATAAATTTCTAGAAAATAGAAAGCATGGTCATAGAACTCAAAGGCATAGAAATGAACAAAAGCAACTGGGCGCGGTGGTTTACGCCCGTAATCCCAGCACTTTGGGAGGCTGAGGTGGGCAGATCACTTGAGGCCGGGAGTTTGGGACCCGCTTGAGGACAACATGGAGAAACTCCATCTCTACTAAAAATATTTAAAAAATTTGGCAGGTGTGCTGGCGAGTTCCTGTAATCCCAGCTAGCCAGGAGGCTGAGGTGGGAGAAGCACTTGAACCCAGGAGACCAGGAGACAGAGGTGGCACTGAGCTGAGATCACACCACTGCACTCCAGCCTAGGTAACGGCATGAGACTCTGGAAAAGAAAAAAAAGGGATTAAAAGCATTCAGCACGGTGTCTTCAGGGATCTGCAGGTGTGTGCAGTAGCTGACCTGTGGGAGCGTAGGAGGAGAGTGGAAGAGTGGCAGGAAATGAGATTGGGCATAGGTCAGATCCTGAAGGGATTTTATATGCCAAGCTAAGGCTTGGAGTTTTAGAGATGATAAGGTGTTTAAGGAATAGTTGGACATGATTTCTGTACAGAAAAACCATTCTGAGAGCATTGGGAAGAATGGCTTGGAAGTACGATAGACCGACCGAGAGGTCTGTTATGGCAAACTTGATGCAAGTGTTCATAATGACAACTACCAGCAGAAATTATACTGGAAAAACAGATATAGGCAAAACATTATACTCAGGAGCCTTGTAGTCAAAGCAAAAACAGATTATACTGGAAAAACATAAATGTCCATTAATAGGCAATGAATATCTACATTGTAGTATATTCATATGACAGAATATTATACAGCAGGCAAAAATGATTGAACTACATGTATTTTTGTAGATACAGTTCTACAAACTACAGAACATGGGTAAACTTCAAAACCAAGAAAAGGTCAAGTTGAAAATGAATCTGTAGAGTTGAACAGCATTTATGTAATTTAGAAACATACGTAAAATGCTATTAATATGTATCATACATGTGTCCATACATAGTAAAAACATAAAAGTGACAATATAAAAGATAACATAATACTCCTGATGATGGTTACCGCTGAGAGAGAAGGTGTGTCCTGAGGTCGGTTAGTATAGTTCACTGTATCTGTACTATTCTATTTCTTTAAAAAATACCCAATGACTTGAAACAAATGTGGTAAAATAAAATATATTAAAATTAAACATTGAGTACATAGTTGCCACTGTGTTTATACTTTTTATGGTTGTAGATGGTCACTTCCTAAAAAGAATTTAAACTTTACAAAAGTTATGTGAAGTAGATTCCCTGTTATTGTACCCATTTTTTCAATGGGGCATAGTGTAGTTAACTACGTTTGTCACAGTCCACAGCTAGGAAGTGGCAGAGCTGAGATTTGAACCTGTGTTTTGGCTCTGGAGCCTACGGTTTTAGCCAATGCTGTATATATATCTTCTCTTATGATTAAAAGCAACACCAGGTACATTGTGAGAGAAATCAATTAGAAATTTACAGAAGCATAAAAAATGATAAACCAAATTCTCCCCTATCCATGACATTAATCATAATGTTGACTTCTCATAATGGAGACTTCTTACAACCATTTTTGATTTTTGTTTATTTTGTAATTGCTAAATTTTGAAAATCATCAAACTTCACTGAAAAAAAGATGATATGAAAATGATCACACCCCAACTTTCTTCTCTTTCCTTTCCTTTACAGCTCTTCATAATCTGTGACCTTTCAGATACATTGATACGTTAATTATTTTATACTATCAAGAGCTGCAACATTTACATTGTCTTGTAATCATATATTTTTAATGCTTTAATAAGTTACTCTAAAGCTAGGAAGTGAATTAAGAGCATTACGTTAGTATATGTAAATATTATTCAACATAAAACAAAAAATGATTTGAATCGTGGAGCAGGAAACATATGCGATTTTACTAAACCTGTATGGCTAGCTAGAAGAAAAATCTTGAGACAATTGAGAGCAATAAATTCTCTTCTATTCCATCAGTGGCTCTGCCTACATTTTATTAAACCGGATCCTTGGAGGGTGGGGCTCTTGTTTACTATTGTTAGAACTCAGCTTAGGTCATCTGCTGCTAAGAATGAGAGGAAAAATTTCTCTCTTCAGGAATATGATAGGATTTTAATAAAATCACCAGCAAACACAAGCCACCAATATGGTTAAAACATATAAAAAGTGATGTTTAGTGATTTACTTATTCTTTATATTTCCCCCCTGCCAAGTGAGGGAGAGCCTAGAAAAAAATCTGGATCATTATCTTAATTGTAAAACTATACAGTCAATGTAATCAATAATCACATCTGACCATATCACAACAGAAATTATTTTGAATGTTAAATCATGAATTTTTATTAAACTATCCCCATTAAGTTTATATGCTTACACAGCACCATAAATTCAGCTCATTATAGTCGTGCACATGAAATCCATCCTCTCTTTGTCTCTTATCCATGAAGCCAATTATATTTATGAGTTTGCCTTGTAGTTTTATATGCAGTCTTATCCTTTCCTAACTGAAGATATTATTTCCCACCTTTACTCTTGTTCCTGCTGTACAGTGTGTTAAACTTTTCCTTTCATGTGAGTCCTGCTCTAATTCCTTTCTCCCCAGAAGCCTTGATGGTCTAGATATGTTCAGCCTTTTGTAACGGTATCTTTCGATGACTTCATAATCCAAGCCTTTTATCCAACTGACCTTCTCTGCTTGTCATTGACAACCAGACCTATAACGCATCCCACCATTCTAGTGAATACATCTGTCCCTTGTGAATTTAGAGAGCCTTAATTCATTCATTAAATCATAGGCTCATTCAGTTAATCATTGTTTATTAAGAAAATTCTCTGCTCTGTGTTACATTAAGGTTTGGGGATAAAAAAAAAATAAAGACTAAGACATAGTTTCTACCTATAATGGGCTGAATGGAGACCCAAAAGATAGGTCTCCCTGCAACCTCAGAATGTGGTTTTATTTTGAACAAAGGTCTTTTCAGATGTAATTAAGGTAAGATTCTCGAGAGGAGATAATCCTGGATTAGGGAAGGCTCTAAATCCAATGACAAGTGTCCTTTTAAGAGACAGAAAAGGAGAAGACATGGGGTCACAGAAGAGGACACCATGTGAAGACAAAAGCAGAGATTGGAGGGATGTTGCCACAAGCCAAGGAATGCCAGGAGCACCAGCAGCTGGAAGAGACAGGAGGGATTTTCCACTAGAGCCTTTAGAGGGAGTGTGGACTGATGACACTTTGATTTTAGACTTATGGCCTCCAGAGCTGAGAGAATAAATTTCTATGGATTTAAGTTGTCAAGTTTATGCTTATTTGTTATGGCAAAGCTGGTAAATTAATACAGTAGCTATGCCTTATGTAGTCTATGAGAGAAGACAGATATGCCCATAACTAACAAATATAGTAAAGATGAAAGAGCTATATTCATTCTGTTCATTGAGCAGCTTCTATGTGCCAAGCATTAGGGACACATCAGTGAACAATACACACTAATATCTGTACTCTCAGGGAGCTTACATTCTAGTGTGGAGGAGACAGGTACAAAACCAAACCAACCAACCAACCAACCAAACAAACTGTAGGGCAAATTCTATGAGGAAAGTTCTATGGGGAAAAAGAAAGCAGAAAAAGAGAAGTTTTGGGAGGGGAGGGTTGTCATTTTAAAAGAGGTGGTCAGAAAAATTTTCACTCAAAATATAACATTTGCACAAAGACCTAAAGGGCAGGTGGGAGCAAGCCATTTGAATATATTTTTGAGGGGTATAATATTGAGAACAGAAAATACAGTGGCCCTGAGGCAGCAACCACAATGGGACATATATGGTTAGCATGAAGTAAGCAAGGGAGAAAGTAGTGGGTGGTAAGATGAGACATGGGTGATGGTGATCATGGAAGGCCTTAAAGCCATGGCAGGGACTTTGGCTTTTACTCTTGAATTTGATGGGATGTTATAAGAAGGTTTTGAACAGAGAAGTTACATCGATATGACTTATATATATATTTTTGAACATTTTCCCTTGAATACCACATACATGATATATCTGTCATATAAAATATGTACATATAAACATATTAAATATAAGTATAGTATACATATTTGTATGCTCAGAAGTATATACCATACTCCTTTCCCCTTCTCTCCTCCTTTTTCTCTCTCCCTGTGCTATTAATTAAAATAGCAACAATTTTACAGTTAATCACAGTCTGTTTCATAACTCCCGCACTGTTGTTTTACATCACAGGAACTTAATTTATACTGCTGGGTAGAAAATATGTAGCACCTACTATTTGCCAGAAAATATTTTGGAGATTTACAAGTGATTAAGATACAGTGCTCAAGGTTATTTAATTTTGGACTTGTTTTGCTTTCCTACTGTTTAAAAAAGTTCCTCAAGGACAGTGTGCAGGTTGAGTATCCCTCGTCTGAAAGCTTGGGACCAGAAGTGTTTTAGATTTCAGATTTTTCCAGATTTTGGAGTATTTGCATAGACATAATGAGATATCTTGGGGATGGGACCCAGGTCTAAACATTTATGTTTTATATATAGGCCTTATGCACATAGCCTGATGGTACTTTTTATAATATTTTAAATGACTTGTGCATGAAACAAAGTTTTGATGGTGTTTTGACTGTGACCTGTGATATGAGGTCAGGTGTGGAATTTTCCACTTGCGTCATCATGTGAGTGTTGAAAAAGTTCTAGGTTTTGGAGAATTTCTCATTAGTGATGCTCAAACTGTACCTTATTCCACTGTCTCTCCCAGTACAATACCTTTCCCATACTAGGTATTCAGTAAATACTTTTTGGCCAATAACTCATGTAACTGTGAGATGAGTTGCTAACATTTTTATCCTGAGTGTCAGTGTTATTTATAAGCTTCCCAAATAAATAGATCACTAGAGGTTAAAGATGTTCTCTAATTTTGAGGGTATTTGCATGCTTATGCTTATGGGATAATAAAACATTCAAACCTGTCATATTCATTTCCTTTCACTGGTGTAACAAATTACCACTTTTTTTTGGTAATTTTTTTTTTAATTGTGAAAGTAGCAATTTTCTTATTCATTCTAACACATTTCTTTTTTGGTTCTATTTTATTTATTTCTTTATTTTTAATTTAATTCAATCTGTAAGTTTTGGGATACATGTGCAGGACGTGCTGATTTTTTACATAGGTAAACGTGTACCATGGTGGTTTGCTGCACCTGTCAACCCATCACCTAGGTATTGAGCCCAGCATCCATTAGCTGTGCTTCTTGATGCTCTCCCTCCCCCTGCACTGCCCGACAGGGCCCAGTGTGTGTGTTTCCCCTTTCTGTGTCCATGTGTTCTCATTGTTCAGCTTCCACTTATAAGGGAGAACATGCAGTGTTTGGTTTTCTGTTCCTGTGTTAGTTTGCTGAAGATAATGGCTTCCAGCTCCATCCATGTTCCTGCAAAGAACATGATCTCATTCCTTTTTATGGCTGCATCGTATTCCATGGTGTATATGTACCACATTTTCTTTATCCAGTCTATCATTGATGGGCATTTGCTTTCATTCCATGTCTTTGCTATTGTGAATCACACTTCAGCGAACATATACATGCATGTATCTTTATAATAGAATGATTCATATTCCTGTGGGTATATACCCAGGAATGGGATTGCTGAGTCAAATGGTATTTCTGGTTCCAGGTCTTTCAGGAATCGCCACACTGTCTTCCACAATAAATTGCTGCAAATTTAGTGGCTTAAAACAATACCAATTTGTTCCTGGACAGTTCTGGAGTTCAAAGGTCTCAAGTCAGTTTCACTGGGCTAAAGTCAAGGTTTTGGCAGGACTGATTTCTTCTGGAAGCTCTGAGAGGATAATCTATTCCCCTGCCCTTTTCAGCTTCTAGTGGCCCCCTGTATTCCTTGTCTCATGGCCCCTTCGTCTATCTTCAAAGTGCATCCCTCTGCTGCTGTTATCACATCACCGTCTCCTCTTCGGCATCTCCCTCTGCCTTTTGCATGTAAGGATCCTGTGGGCCCACCTGGATAATCGAAGACAATTGCTCCATGTCAAGATCCTTAACTTAAACACATCTGCAAAATCATTTTGCCATATGAGAGAACGTAGTCACCGGGTCTGGGGATTAGGATGTGAACATCTTGTTGGGAGGGGTGGCATTTTTCAGCCTACCACATTTGGCTAATGTAAATTCAAACAAAAAGGCAAAATTGAAGGAAACGTAACTTGACATACTGACTCACTCTACCATACCGTACTCTGAAGGATAAATGAATCTGCAGATAAGCAAATGTGGGAAAATCATGAGGGTTGCAGAGGGCTCATCTGCTAGGTAGTCAGTGGCGTTTGGTGATGTATGATGATTAATTACAATCTGCAAAGGCTGTCCCAGATGTGAAGACCTCATAAAGCCAGAGATGGCATCAATGGTTTATTAGTTTTCTTGATGGAAACACCTTAAACAGATGTGGCCTAAATGTCCATTTTTCAACTATTTCTGTTTAACGACTGGGGGCTTGCATGCATGTTTGTCAAACCTCTCTATATATGCGAGGGTTTTTTCTTAGAAAGTTGTGTGTACACTAATTTTTCAAAAATTAAATCCTCATTTGAATGAACCCTGTTAACTCTTACTCAAGAATTGTAAAGCAAATCTTTCTAATAAGTGAATTATGAAGGTTACTTAAGGAGGGCTCATATGTATGTTCTGAATAAAGGGGATTTTAGGAAAAATCTATTTCTTTTTGATTAAAAATTCACATTAAAATCTAGCATTTTCTAAACAGTACACTGTATGGCAGGTTTGTTGATACAGTATCCTATGTGGTAGAACTTGTCAGATATTAGACAGAAACCACGCAGAAGAATCCATTACTATGTCAATTTTGATAATTAAACACAATCTTCTCCCACTGAGAGCACACATGCTTCAGAGGTAACACATTCAGGTACCACTGCCTTAAAGCAAGGGTGACTTACTTCTTGACTGGAGGTGCTGGGCATTGAGAAATTCTTGAACTCTAAGGAGGAAAAAAATGCTACAGAAGAAGATGGGTGTGAGTTGATGAGGTGCAGGAGGACTGAGCACTAACTTCACTGTCTAGGCCTGGTGCAGGTAGCAGCTGACACCCTAGCTGCGGAAGGGAGAAGGAATCAAGGAACTTTGCTAAGTCCCCTAATATCTTGTGGGTAGGCATAGCCTTAAATTTAGGATCTTAGTGGAAGAATCCCTCAGAGTCATATGCTTATTTATTCCCAGCTGGCAAATATGACTGAAAAAAAAATCTCTCCACACAGCTCAAGCTCGTTTCTTGCTGAGTCTCCTAAGGATGAATAATTCCTGCAGTTCTTTCTTCCCTTCTCCCCTTCATTGCTCTGTCAGAAAGCTTATTAACGTATGTATATTCCTGGCTTTTCCACTATACGAATGATTCAGAAACAAATTAAAATGTCAAGTTCTCCATGGCTTACTGGTAATATTAAAATCTACCAGTTTCTATTAAATTTCCATCAAATAGTATTATTCAGAGACAAAAGATCAATTAATCCCTGTTCTTCTGCTCCCAAAAAACACTGATCACAGGAGACCCAGTGATGTGAGCTCTTATTTAATCAACAGAGTCAATGGTGCCCTGGAACATAGGAGAAAATGAGACCCAGACATAAAGCCTTGAGCCATGCCCTCTTTATCAACTCCACACATTATATGAGAAAGGCCAGTTCAGAAGGTTTGATAGATACTCACTCAAGTATGCCATTTCATAAGGAAGAAGTTACTTCCAGATTTGAGTGAACAGCTTTCAAAGAAATGTATGACTTTATTTTATGCGACATAGGCTACCTTTATAGAAGGAGTAACCACCCCTTTTATAGCAGGACTAATGCGAAAGAAAAAGACTTTTTCATCATTACTTCCAACTACTCCCTTGGCACTTTTACAAGGAGAGCTGGGCAGTTATTGTTTCCGTCTCAAGATAAACGTAAGGAGAAGTATCAATAAAAAAGTAATTATCATAATAATAATTATAATAACCCAAACCAAAATAATAACAATGAAAGTAATAATCATAAAAAACATTATTACATCTTTTTTCTTTAGGTCTTTCACCCACTGAATCTTTTTAATGCGTAGGAGCTGTGAGTTTTCATCCATTCCGCCTTAAGCAGTAATTGCATTTGATTTGGCCTGCACAATTTTACCCATAATATTAGAAATAGAAGAGAGTCATGCAGTGTGCTTATTATTGGTTATTATTAAAGATGGGGATCACTGCCTTATCATGGGGAGCCATCAGACTGTCACAAACAACTTCCTTTCACTCACTTTCAGACTGCTGTGATACTCAATCCAACTCTGATTTAAACCTAACGTCTGGCTATTTTTAACTGAGAAAACCACTTATTGGTCTCTCCTCCTTGGGCTCTGATTTTGGCTTCTTATGTGGCTTATTCTGTCACTTTCACCTCCTGCATTCAGTAGCTACCCTAATCAGAATAGAACCTATGCCACATTCAGAAGGAAATGTATCTTTGTAATAGATATATCAACGATTTCCCCTTCTCTGGATGGGCCCTGGTTTGCAAGGGTGTCTGTCCCTGGAACCCGGGCCCTGTGGCCCTTGCTGATTGGTTTTGGGTATAGGCATCTGAAAGAAACGCTGCCAATCATTGCACTTCTGTGGATTTTCATGTGGTGGTCACCAAGGGGAGTCGCTCCCTGGCTGTGAGAGCCATAGGAGCTCAGGTGACCGTACTTTCTACAATGTGGAGGAAGCTAGGCTCCAGGAGAGATGGAAGCAGGCCTGAAAAACAAAGACAGCGAGAGCCCAGGCAGCTTTCAAGTTGTCTCTGAGGCTCAGTTTTACCCTACCCTTCCTGCGTCCTACAAGATTTTCTCATATACTTTGGACAAATTCCCTTTGCTTTCCAAGTTAATTTGATTTGGACATCTTTCTTTGTAAGTTGATGAATCTGAATGAATTAAGTCTTGTTCAGGTAGTGGTTCATAGGATCATAGGACCAAAGGTCTGGTGGTGTGGTGGGTAGAAACTAGCACTTGTGAATGTTTGACTGCTTTTGTAGGTTAGAAGACAGTCAAGGTTATATGTATAATTGAACATTATTTATACTTTCACACATTCTAACATGTTTTCTGGAGGATGCGAGAGGGAGTGGTGTTATGGTAGGTGCCTGGGAGTTGTGTGGATTCTGTGAAAATGTGTCATGCATCTGGAAGATGTGGCCTTCTTGATGTCCATTGCCGTAAGTTTGCTGAGTGCTGCAGCCTATTCTGGGATCCAGAATCTTCATCCAATTTGTCCATTGGATCCACCTGGTTAGGACATCCATTTTTAGAGATGTATGAAATATTATTTAAGCTCTCACTTTTATAAAGCCAATAGTGTATAATAAAATGTTTTGGGGGGAGTTCCTCTTTGAGCACATTGTTGGGAATCAGGCATATCTTGGTTTATCTAATGGGCTAGAGTGGTAAGCTTGCCCGGAGTGTTTGCAGTGGGAACTGAGATCATTGTAAGGAAAGGAACCATCAGGATGAGCCCAATAGCAAGGTGTCAGTGGTCTGAGAGGAGGGGCTGAGAGCCATACAGTATGGTAGTACAGTCCTCATGGCCTCTTGTATGACAGTGATTCTATTATACATACAAAGGAAGAAAATATCATAAAACAAAAAGTTCCCCAAATAACCCAAGATTTTAGAGGATCCCTTCCCCGACAAGAAGCTCTGTAAGGCATTGTTTTTCAGGCCAGGATTCCTGTGGTTCCCTTTTAAAATCCGGAAGAGGAAGAGAGCCATTCTCCTTTCTTTTGTATGGAAGACAGCCTGGCTGTGGTATTTTGAGGACTCTGGAAGACAGGGATGATCCTGTGTTTCAGTGGGTGATGAGAGCCAGCACATGGCAGCAAATCCTGCATATCTTCTGGGAACTACAGGAAATAGCTGGAAAACCTTGAGGAGGGTTGGAGGTCTTGTAAGGTGGGTGAATCAACAGATAGGGGAAAATGGCTACTGCTTTATTGAGTGCTTGTCATTCACCCAAGTGACCTATGTGTTTTATAACTTCCCATCTGCCAAAATGCAAACTAAAATATTAGGGGTTGATATTTCTCTTCTGTTTTCTGGCCAGCATGTGTTCTCAAATAAGGATAGGCTAAAGTTCTTTTCCTCTTCAGGGAAAGAGGGAAAGTGGAGGAGAGGCTAATGCTAGGTTAGAAAATGGAAGACAACCTTGGCTCAGGAAGCAGGAAGGCAGAGACCCAAGTACTCTTCCAGCCTAGTTTCCCCACAAATGACAAAATGGGTACTAGTTAATTCTTTGTCTTGGAAATCTTGGTTATACATAGAACTCAGAATTATCTCTGTTAATATAGAAACCAGAGAAGACATTTGCCATCAAGTGCTAACAAGCTGTAGCTAGGATAGAGGTGGATTTGAGTTTCATAGCTGGACTCCTAGTACTTGCAGCCAGCTAGTTGTACAGACTGGCCCTATCATTTGAGTACCCTTTCAACATGACTTATATTTATATGCCCAGTTGAACTTTGGGGACCCTATTTATTACATTACAGTGGAGTTTTAATCTTCTCTACAGTTCTGTGAATTAGGCACTACTTTTATTCCCATTTTACCAGCATGAAGTTCTAAGATTAAGTAATTTGCTCAAAAGCACACAGCTAGCAAGTGTGAACTCAGGCAATCTAAGACCATAATGTGTTCTTTTAAATAAATTCTTTATTAGTGAGTAACATACATATAGAAAAGTATACATGTCCTAAGTATACAGGTTGATAAACTTTCATAAACTGAATACCATTTGTAATCAGCACCTAGATGAAGAAATAGATCATTACCAGCATCCTGGGAGCCCTCTCATGCCCCTTTCTAGTCACCATGCCTGACAAGGGCAACTGCTCTCTTGACTTGTAATTGCATAAAGTAGTTTGACAGTTTTTGTACTTCATATAAATGGAATTTTACAATATTCTTTTCTATGTCTGGCTTCTTTTATTCAACACTGAAAATCACTCATGCTCCAGCATGTTGCAGTGATATCCATGCTGTTTTAGTTGGTCACTCCTGTTGCTGTAGTGTTTACTTGTTTGAATATACTCTGTTCATTATACCATTGGTGGGCATTTGGGTAGTTTTCTGGTTTGGACATTGATGATAGTACTGCTACAAATATCCTAATGTATACCTTTTGGTAAATGTATTTATACATTTCTGTTTGGCATTTACCTACGAGTGGAATTGCTGTGTTGTACACAGCACATGTATGTTTATGTTCATCTTCGGTAGGTGCTGGCAACCAGTTTTCCAAAGTGGTTGAACCAATTTATTCTCCCACCTGCAGTGTGTGGAAGCAGTGTTTGTTTTATATTCTTGTCAGCACTTGGTATTTTCTTTCTTTTTCATTATAGACATTTTGGTGGATGTGGAACAGTAGCTATCATGTTGTAGTTGGTTTTAATTTTCTTTTCCCTGTACATTTTCATGTGTTTTTTGGTGATTCTATAGTCTCTTTTGTGAAGATTCTGATCTAGTCTTTTGTTCTTTTTCCTATTGTGTTATCTCTTCTTATTACCACTGTGCAAAAGTTACCTATAAATTGTGGATGTGAATCCTTTGTTGGATACGTATTGTGAATATATTCTCCCCTTCTTTGGATTGTCTTTCATTTTCTTATGGTGCCCTATGAAGACTCTATGAAGAATGGAAATGTACCGAAACTTTAACACAGTATAGTTTATGTATTTTTTTTTTTTTTATTGCTAGCACTTTTTACAATCTCTTTCAGAAGTCTCTGACTACCCCAAGGTCATGAAGGTATTTTCTTCTGTTTACTTTTTACATTTTTATCTGTAATCTATCTGGACTTGATTGGGATGCATAAAGTTGGGAGTAAAGGTACATTTTTTTTTCCATATGAATATTCAGTTGGTCCAGTACTATTTATTGAAAAGCCCATCTTTTCCCCATAGCACTCCAGTGTCACTTTTGTCATAAATCAGATAACCTTAGAGGTGTAAGTTTGTTTTGGACTCTGTTCTGTTTTGTTGGTCAGATAGCCTCTTGTCCACAGACTGTTCTTTTCACCACTGTGCTGTTTATATGAACCAATTTATACTTGCCAGGTTTGTGTGACTTGGAGAAATATGGGTTACATACAATATTTTAAATATTGTCTCACAAACTCATTTGCACACAATAAAGTAAAAATAATATATAGGGTGATATAATATTATTTTTAAATTAATTTTCATCTTTTCCTACTAAATAAATCATACTTTATTTCATTTGTTTAGGAGATGTGTCTGCATTCTAATTCTTCCTGAGTTTTCTCTTATTTTTAATGGATTTCCAATCATCTGCTAGTTACCTTCTTTCTTTTCATGCTGGTCCAAATTTAACTCACTTCTGGGTTGAAATGGGCATAAATTCTCAGAAGCTCCATATTTATTTGTTGAAAACATACATTTTAACTATAGAAAGTTTATTAACTTTATTTCTGAATTTCCCAATTTGCTACTGTGCAGATCTACGCAACACTGAAATGGTGAACACTGCATCAGTGAGCTTCTTTAAAAATGCCTGATGTAGATAACTCAGGCCTGAAAAGAATTTCTCACCTTATTTTCTGTGATTTATCAGTAGGAGGGGTTATATAGATAGTTTTTGCTTTTGATGGGAAGTAGAAAACTTCCAGTTTGATGATTAACTGAAAATATCTCCCATTTTGCAAAGTCATTGACTCATTATTGCATTGTTAAAACTTCTCTTTTCTCCCACTCCCATCCATAGCAGTCTGCAATCTTCCTGATAACTGTTTACTTATTTGGGTGTTACTTGGCAGTGCGTTCCATATAATACGGAAAAAAAAGCTGCTGCTCTTTCTACATGTGCAGTTTAAGGATAAGCAAAATTAAGAGGTGGCAAGATGTGAGCAAACCTTAAACGAAGTTCTCCACCCCAGCCTTCTCCCTGAAGATATTCTTTGCAAAAGAACATAATGAATCCTTATTTTATTTTATTTTACTTTTTTTGAGAGGGAATTTCTCTCTGTCATCCAGGCTGGAGTGCAGTGGCACGATCTCAGCTCACTGCAACCTCCGCCTCCTTGGTTCAAGTGATTCTCCTGCCTCAGGCTCCCAAGTAGCTGGGATTACAGGCTCCCACCACCATGTCCAGCTAATTTTTGTATTTTTAGTAGAGACCGGGTTTCACCATGTTGGCCAGGCTGGTCTTGAACTCCTGACCTCCGCCTGCGTTGGCCTCCCAAACCACTGGGGTTATAGGTGTGAGCCACCGTGCCCAGCCCATAATGAATCTTTATGTTGTCTCCTTTCAGATTATAAATGTCAATGAGATAAAAGTGACTAACATTAGAATTTAACTTGGATCAAAATTCAAAAAAATTTAATGCTTCTGTGAGCCTTAGTTATAACTTAAAGTAGCCATCAGGTACTACTCTCCTGTGTTCAGCGAAGTATTGTTCTATTTTTATGAAGGGGCCTCAAGTACTGATATAATAATTCATATTATTATGTAAAACATTTATTTTATGGGTAGGGAGGTCCATGAAAATCTTGGCCAGTGTCATATAAGTGGAAGTATAATGTGAAATTTCTCAGATATCTCTTTGCTAAGGGAAGGCCTTTATCCTATGACTAGGATCTTGGATGTGATGGCTGAAGCATAAACAGCTATCTTGTTACTATGAAGATGAAAAGCACATCTTGGGGAGTTGGAAGGGAGGGTTAGAAAGAGCCTGGGTCCTAACCATGTCAGTTCAGGACAGCTGCCTCCAGAAATCCATCTCTATTTTGTTCAAGACACTTCTTCGGGTTTTCAGTTATATGCAGCTGATCCTTACCTTATAGAAATACTATTTTAATATGGATTTAGGCTGGACTGTTTCTGACAATAGTGGTTTTTTTTTTTTTTCCTTTAGGAGGTATGGGTCCCGTGTGTGTGTGTGTGTGTTCTTGCACATACTTTGTTCAATACTTACCTACCACAAGACTATAAGAAGAATTAAGGCAAATATAAACATCTCTGGCAGAGAGATCTTGAATGGTGCTAGACTTGGGGTAACAAAGCCTACTTGGACTGTTTAGCTGAAGCTTTTCATGATATTGTTCTCAATTAATTAACTTAGGCTTAGGGAAAGGTAGGGTTGAAGGCTATTTTTGCTTTAGAATGCCCCCTGGGGAGGGAGAACACATGCTAAATCATGGCTATCTCCTCTGAGTAGAAGACTGAATTTTCATGGATGGAGATGTGCAATGGAAAAAAATGAAGAGTGGATATGTTTCAGAGAGGAGGAGAGGAGGTTGATTCTTGAGACAGTGTGTCTACTACGGCAGCTGAGGAAAGTTCTGGCTTTATGCCTTTTTAAATTTGCATTTTCTTAGCATGGTGGTAGCACTGAAGTTTTAAGTTTTTAATCTTCTGCTTCGCAATTTGTCTGGTTGCTTATACGTTCTCAGTACCTAAAACTTGTTTTGCGAAACCTCATGTTGTGGTGGAAGGGAATTAAGAAATTAGACCATAAGAGAAAGGATGAGCTTTCCTGTATCAGCCCTCGAGTGAGGCCAGCACTATCAAAGATAAGGGTAGTTTAAAGATTTAAGGTCTGACCATCATGGAGCTAGCAGATGCCCAAGGAGGGGCTGAGGGGGATGGGAAGAAACAGCTGCTTAGCTAATGATGGGTGGATATGAGAAAAGTCTCATTTTTTCCCCAGATTCCTTTTTTCTAATTTACAAAAGAAAGTTAAACCTCTTAAACATTCAGATCTTACCATGATGTATTGCTTGGTGCATTGCCCTTGGATTTATAAACTTTTAGGTCAGGCAAAGGAATAATTTGAAATACTGGTGTAGGCGTTGGGAGAGTGGATATTCCAACGGCTGATAACACAGTGTAAAAAAGTTGGCAACTAATTCTTTGCTTTCAAAAGCATTGAATGAAAGCTTATTTGAAATGTCCACCAATAATTGTTGAAACTGAGTTTAGACGGTGTATTACTGTGTTATTTTGTTCAATATCTAGTAAGTCGTTTAAAATATTGAGTGAAATTGCTATAAGAGAACTCCTTTCATTCTCTTCTACTTATTTTTAGGAATATCTTAGCCTGAGTTCTCAAAAATACAAAGCCAAAACAAAGCTCAGCTGCTAATATTTTATTTGGGTGGGTGAATGGATGAATTCCAGATAATTGACAGTGAGGAACAAAGTGAAGTGAGGTGGTGAAGGATGGGAGCAAATACAAGATGATGCATTATTATACTGGCCACAGTCTAAACCTGGTTGGTTATTCAGTTTCATGGGATATTTCTGTATTTCTGGAGAGACTGTTTGGGATCACTGTGTCTCAGAAGAGTTTGTTCGGAAGAGGAGGGGCAAGGAATTAATTTATGAGCTCCTGACCATATCCTGCCTTTCCAGTGAAAGTGAACAGTAATTATTCACTGTTAATTGATATGGTAAGTGTCATTGTATGAATTTTAAGGCCGAATAAATACAATCACATTGCAAAATCGTGCATTTGCATTAAAATCATTCAGGCTTAAAAAGGGAGGAAAATCTGACACATGCTATAACATAGATGAACCTGGAAGACATTATCTTAAGTGAAGTAAGCCAGCCACGGAAAAACAAATATTGTATGATTCCACTTATATGAGATGTCTGGAACTGCCAAATTCATAAAGACAGGAAGCGGAATGGTGATTACCAATGGCTGGAAGGAGGTGGAATGGGGAGTTATTGTTTAATGGGTACAAAGTTTCAGATTGAGATGATGAAAACATTTTGGAGACAGATGGTGGTGATGATTGCACAACAGTGTGAATGTACTTGATGCAATTTAACTTTAAACTTAAAAATTGCAAAAATAATAAATTTTATGTTATGTATTTTACCACCATAAAAAGAATTTATTCATGTAATAAAATGGATATCAGTGAGTATTAAATAATCATAATCTCCTATTTTATTAAATCTAAGTTACCACTATTACTTTTTGTTTCACTAAGAGAAAATTCTGTAACTGAAACTGACATGACTTTTTTTAATCACTTACTTAGAAATTTTATTCTATATGTATTGAAAGAAATCTTTTAGACTTATTTGAATCTTTACCATCAATTATGCTTTTCCTCTGAGCCATCACAGTTTGGTGCTACAGCCTGCCTACCTCCCCTCCCCTCCCCTCCCCTGCCCTCCCCTCGCCTGCCCTTCCTTCCTTCCTTCCTTCCTTCCTTCCTTCCTTCCTTCCTTCCTTCCTTCCTTCCTTCCTTCCTTCCTTCCTTCCTTCCTTCCTTCCTTCCTTCCATATTGCTTTGTCACCCAGGGTGGAGTGCAGGGGCACAATCATAGCTCATTGCAACCTCAAACTCCTGGACTCAAGGTATCCTCCTGTCTCAGCCTCCCAAGAGGCTGGGAACTGTAGTTTGGGACTACAGATGCATGACACTGCACCTGGCTAATTAATTTTTTTTTGGTAGAGATGGGGGTCTCACTTGGTTGCCCAAGCTGGTCTCAAACTCCTAAGCTCAAGTGAGTCTCTCACCTTGGCTTCTCAAAGTGCTGGGTTTAAGCCTATAGGTGTAAGCCTATAGCATTTCTTAAATACAATTTTCTCTGGAATTTTCTTCTAAGTCACTGACATGCATAAGCATGCCTGACACTTGACTAGAGCAATAATGATAGTCATCCCAATTTCAGAGATCTTAAAATTTTAAATAAGAAAGCACAATACTTGGAATCCATTGAATATATTTAAATGAATGAGGTAATAGTTTTATCAAAAATGTTAATATTTCTGACATGCTAAAAATTAGATCCTTTGCAACCATGAAAGTTATGATGAAAATGTTAATTTTCAACCAAATACATTGGTGAAGGGGTACATCATTTTTTTCAGAATTCCTTTAACAGAAAATTAAGAACACTTTCATGAAGAAGGTGACCATGAAGTGATGAAAGACTGAAAATTGAGTTACATGGCATTTTATTTAAATGCTATTTACATATTTTGGTTATTTTTTTGGCTGGAGATTATAGCTCATGTGAATGATCCATTTGTAGGTTAATGAAATGAATCCAGACAAATTCAGATAAAGGAAATGTATATGTTTAACCAAATATTTCCCTTCCTTTCTGTGTTCTCTCAAACATCTTATTGTCTATGAGCTTTTTTTTTAACTTTTTTCAACTTTTGTGTTTCCATAGCTATTCTGACACCAGCTTTTACCTTGCCAATTTACATGGTCACACTCTCACCCAGCCTGGAATGCAGTGGGCAATCTCTGGCCACTGCAGCCTCGGCCTCCCTAGCTCAAACCATCCTCCTACCTCAACCTTGTGAGTAGCTGGGATTACAGGCATGTGCCACTGTGCCCTGCTGATTTTTGTAGTTTTTTTTGTAGAGATGGGGTTTCACCAAGTTGCCCAGGCTGGTCTTGAATTCCTGGACTCAAGCAATTCTCCTGCCTTGGGCTTCCCAAAGTGCTGGGATTATAGGCATGAGCCACTACATCCAATGTCTTGCCAGTTTTGAATGTCTTCAACAATTCTTCTATGTTGATGGTTCTAACTTTTCTCAAGATTCAGTCATTCAATTGAAGCCAGCAATTGGGCAACTACTTTAAAACTCACTTGCAAAGTGACAAATGCAGCATCCTAGCTATAAATAATAAATACTTTGCACTAGCAACTCAGATTGCGAAGATTGCTAAGTGTACATTTGAAGATATTTTCTGGTGATTTTGACAGACTGAGATTTTAATATCCTTGGAGTATAATCATCAGGGACTAATATAGATGAGAAGATGTACAAAGATCTTCATTAAAGGGAATTTATGTAAGTGAAACATTCCAATTTAATATCGGGTGACTTTTAAGTAAAGCTAAATGTCTGAAAGCTTTGATTTTTAATATGATAATGTCTTTTAACTTCTAAGTGATCTTGTATTGAACTATGGCTTTGATTGATTTCAAAATTTGTGTAGCTCAGAAAACAAGATTTCATTATTTTTGCTTTTAAATAGATGGTAATGTTACAATTGATTTTTAAAGATAATGTACTCAGGTATTCAGGTAATAAAGTTATTTTTATTGCTGAATTCAAATGGGGAAACAATTTTAATTTAAAGATCTATTCAGTTTCTCTCCTTAAAACTTGCAAGAAACATAAAAGGGTTTCTTTCCTTTAGTAACGAAATCCTGTTTAGAAACCAGATTCTGAATATTTGAACATCTTCGTAAAGAAAAGGAAAATGTGTTCTAATTTTTATGTGTGAGCTTACTGGTACATAGATGTTTGTGTAAGTCATATTGGGCTGCTATAATTTGAGAGGATAGAAACTTCACCATTGGAATTAGAACTGATGAAATGTGGAAGTGTACAGTGGCAAGTGACAAGCGATTTTGTCCCTCTTTTTTTGTCCATCCAGTCTGGCCATCTAGACTTCCTGGAACTTGATGCTTCAGAGAGGAAACTTCTACTGAGTTTAAGGGGCTCACTCTTCCAGAACCTAGGTGGTCTGGTTTTTCCTTTTTGCGCACAAGCTCTTTGTGTTCCTGACTGTCCGTATAAAGTTGGTGACTGAGAATGTCCCTTTGGTCTTTGCCTTGGATCAAAACATTTGATAAGTTTCTTTGGGAAGTTTATAAACCTCTGATATTTACTACCAGTAACCACACTTCTAAATGTTACTCAGAAAGTACTAAGAGGTGCCCCCAAAGAGTCTCAGGTTCTAGTCTAGACATAGTCTATCCTAAGCAGCAACCAGTTTCCCTTTCTTGATCAAGATTAATGACCCCAGCCAGTACAGTAGCACCCCTTTTGCCTGTTGGTTCATTGGTATGGAGAAGCCAGAATGGCTGAGTGGTAATGTTAACTTCCAGTTCTACAGAACCATTGTTGTATTCCTTGCTGGAAGCATTCCTTTTGCCAGGATGAAGACTTCTAAACCCACACTGTTTAAACTTGTGTGGGGTTGGGAATAAAAACATTTTGCTCATGAATCTCCAATCTGGGGAGGCCTTGGTGGAGAGAGCTCACCTCCTCTCACTTGGCATCAACAGATATCTGGCAGTTGATGCTGGTAGTTGACTGGGGAGACTAGAATGGCTGAGAATGCAGTGGGACGTGGCTTTTTCATGTGGCTGCTTGGCTTCCTCACACTATGGCGGCTGGGTTCCCAGGGGCAGCATCGCACCAGAAGACAGCACCAGGTGGAAGTTGTATTCTTTCTATGATTTAACTTTGGAAGGCACATTGCATGCATCTTCCACGCTTTCTTGGTCAGAGTAGTCTCAAACTCCTACCCAGATTCCAGAGTAGGGAACATAGACTCCATCTCTCACAGGAAACAGGATCAGTTGCACGGTATTACCTATGGAGGGATTTTAGATTCTCAGATCTCAAAATGTATTGTTATCTTCCCAAATTGCCAAATTGCTTTTAGAGCAAAGGTGAGGTGGGATGGTTTCTTTCATGTCTTCCAGCAGGGCACAAAAGTTCCTCACTCCCGATATTATAGGCTTTTAGATTTTTATAATTTGATAGTGAAAATAATATTTGTTTTAATTTATGTCCTTGCTTACTAAATAGGGTAAATATTGCTACACATGTCTGTTTACTGAATTGTTTGTTGTTCACTGACCTAAATGAGTCAGTATTTTTAATTGTTTTCTGTGAGTTCCTAAAAATTAAGGCTATTAACCTTTTGTGAAATTTTTTTTGGCAAATATTTTTCCTGTTTTTAAAAAATTCAGCTTGTGAAATTTGGTTATACATGAAAGTTTCCTGTTTTTATGCAGTCTTATCTGTTAGTCTTATTTTTATCCTTTTATCTAAGAAACTTTTCAAATGTATCTACTAATTCATTTGTTCATCTTCTCTAGTGTTGAATTTACTTTCCACTTTTGTTATATTGTGGCTTTAAATTGGTAGTCTTTATCTTGGATTGCTGTCTTCCATTTTTATAAATTTCACAGAGGCAGCATCTTCTTGACAATTGTAGACAACATTAATCATATGTTTAATAAAATATTCTTATACCTATAAACTGTTTCTGAGCAAAGAAGAGTGTGTGATTCTTTTGAAGATCAGCGGTTCTCTCCACAACTCAGGTTTTTTCTTCCTTCCCAAGATCTTTTCACATATCCCATGACTTTCTTCATTTAGCTCATCCTTTTAGAGGGGGCCTAAGTTTACCCAGTATTGCTTTATATTTTGTAAATTTATCTAAATATCAAGCTGTGATGTTAACCAAATATCTCAGAGAAGTCCCTCCACAACTTCCCTATAGATCTAGAGTGAAGTAAAAATAAGTTATTATAACCAGAATGGTAAAAGGTACCAGGAAAAGCCATGCTGGTGCT
The DNA here is from genome assembly GCF_024542745.1 of Macaca thibetana thibetana. Lineage (NCBI taxonomy): Eukaryota > Metazoa > Chordata > Mammalia > Primates > Cercopithecidae > Macaca > Macaca thibetana. The sequence continues at coordinate 37,930,046 of NC_065588.1, read as the reverse complement.
TCTGTGTCCTGGGGCAATGAGGGGGCTAAGGTGTTCACCTCTGGGCTACCACTATGGATTAAATATTAAGTAATCTTTTCTGCTGCCCCGCTCCCCTAAATTGGGTTGTTTCTATGTTGAGTGTGGTCTTTTGCACCTAGAGGAAGCTGCGGAGTTTCAACACATCACTACATTACAGAAGTCACTCAGTATTTCTGGCATGAAAAAAAAAAAAAAAAAAAAAAAAAAGCAAATTGATGCAGATGACATTGGACAAAAAATGACTTCCAGTGGGCTTGGACTTTAAAAGATGAAAAGAATGGTAATGCTTGGCTCTAAATGACAAAAATCATTTGCAAACCACTACACAGTCTTTAGGGATATTACATAAAAAGAGAATAGCAAAACTGTCTACATTTTGGTGGTACCAGAAGCACTATCCTCAAATGTTAAAAGACATTATAGGCAAATGTATAGGAATGGACAGAAGGAGAGAGATAAATATATATGTTTTAAAAAATGAGCCAGTAATAATCTTGGCTAATTCTGTCCACACTCACTTATTATTCAAAGGTTAACATAAAAGTGTGAAAATTTTTACAAAGCTTAAAAATTATAATATATAGTTTATTCGAGCAATAATTCCCTCAGAATTGGTTATTACCACTGTTAATGACTTGCTAGTTAGAGTGTTAATGGCCCATAGCAAAAAACTGCTGGTAATGACTGATTTCAAAGGGATTATTGCTTCCTTAATGGAACTGCACCTATCCTTAGTAATTTTGGTAAGTATCATTTTTACTACCTATTTCAAGACCCTGAAGCTTAGTTTATTACATTTAAAAGAATGGCACCAAGGCAGATAAAATAGATAATAATCTTTCAACTGAGGTTAGCTTTGCAATGTGTGGGCATTTCACTAAATTATTTCAATATTTCTTTGTCCCTTATTAATAAGATGTCACCTGTGACTTATGGGTGGGTTACAAAAATATGACTTAACAATTGATGTGTTTATTTTTGGATAAAAAGGTCTAAATTATTGTTGAATCAATGGAAAAATTTTTGCACATATCCCATTTGGATTGGGTCATAAATGGGAAATACAAATAAGTTGAGGTATTTTCTTTTGGAAACATTCTTAGTCTGTGCAAAGAATGCTAAACAACATGCCATGTGAGCTGGAGTTTGGTTTCAGCTCAGTTTCAGAGTGGTTATTCAGTTTGCTTTTCTGATTTTTACTTTTACCACTTGTAAAATGAGGTTATTGGACTAGATCACATCTTAGTTCTTCATAGCTATTAAATTCTACAATCATAATTACAGTTTAAAAAGGGTGAACAGGTAGGAACATTTGCATTAGAGCTACCAAAAATTCTTTTGCAATAAACCTTATAGAATAACCAAATTATTTCTTATACTAAACATGAACCTTTTGAGTATTGTTTGAAGTAAGTGGGCCACTATCTACAGTTTGAAAAATAAAAATATTTTTGTTGTGACAATATTAAGTTTTGTGGACTTTGACACAGCTCAGTTTCTAACTGGCTGAGTGATTTGGGGCAACCCTGACACCTAAGGTGGGCCAACTTCATGAACTGTCTTGTATCATATAACAGGATGGAACTTGACATTAATAAAAATAACTGACAACAGAAAACATTCATTGAAATTCATAGTCCCACAAAATGGTTTCAGTTTCTGAAATTATTAAGTTCTAAAGTATTTGTCTTATTAGACTGGACTCTGAAAGATTTTTAACTCATCCTTTAAATCAGTGGTTCTTAAGGTGTGCTCTGAGTATCCTGGGTTCTTTCAGGAGGTTCACGAAGCCAAACTTATATATTATAATAACACAAAGAAATTATTTGTGTTTTTCATCCTTACTTTCTCATGAGAGTACAGTAGAGTTTTCCAAAGATTTCATGACACATGATAATATTGTGTAATGAAATGTGTCAATATTTGAAAGATCTGCACAACTCAGCAAACCAATATTTTCCAAATAATCAATGTATGATGTTATAAAATTGTGCATGGATAAATGATTCTTTCAAAGTGCAAGATAAACTAGTGGATTTTAATGTAACAGTGTGTGAAAAGTTTATTGATGTAGTTTCAGATTTCACTTTGCATCTAACCATTGAGTACCACTTGTTGATTTTGGCATAATATCAAAAAAGGTTATCATAATTACCTGCAAAGACTGTTGAAACCACTCTTCAAGTACATATGTGTGAGAATCTGAATTTTCTTTATATACTTCAATTAAAAATAATATTATAACAGATTGAAGGCAGAAACACATAAAAATCTATGTTCTACTGAGCAAGATATTAATATAATTTACAAAAAATATAAAATAATGCTACTTATCTCAAATTTTTTTTGTTTGAGAAAACAGTGTTTTTTTAATAAAAATGTTTTTCTGTTAACATATAATGGATTTACATTGCTATTTTAAAATGGATTAATCAATAAACATTTTAAAAATTTCTGTTTTAATTTTTAATATGGCAAGTATTGATAGTATAATTCACGTGAACAAAAACTCTTTGGGATACTCCATAATTTTTACCTGTGTAAGATGATCCTGAGACCCCAAATTTTGAGAATAGCTGTTCTAAGTCAATTATATTTCTGAAGAACTACTTTCTATTACTGTGAAGTTTAAAAAAACGTACTATAGTTTCTGAAGGCAATTTCCAAGGGCGACTTCTGACAATGTTCTGAGAAATGACACATCAGTGAAATGAATGCTTTGTTTCCCAAGGTAAGTATTTACATGGGTCAACCTTATTTGGATGTAGAATTCTGATAGGTTTAATTTTCTAAAAAATAGCGTTGTAGTGTTTAGATTCACATCTTGTATGTACTGGAGAGTATGTAGAAGAAAAGCAAACTGTCTTATCTGAAAATGAATGAAACAGCTAATTAATGTGATGTGACCTTGTTACTTTCAGAAGCCTGCATGGTAAGTCCTGAGACCTGACCTTGTGCTTCCAGAGCCTTGGGTCACTCTAAGTCCTTAACTCTGGATCAGTATTGTTCGGGGCAGAAGAGAGTCCCCACTTTCCATGTAGAAGGGAAGTGATTTTGAAAATGTCCATGGCAGTCTCCATATATGCCCATGGCAGTCTTTTCAGTATATTTGAGCCTTCTTCTCTTTCAGGGCAGAGCAGATACAAGAGGACACGAGCAGGGACAAGCCATTGGCACTCACTTATTTCCTCTTCCCTTTAAAATGCTGAATTATCAGTAAACTTGAATATCTGAGACTGCTCCAAATTGAGTTCTTATACATATGCAGCAAACTCTGCAAAAAGCCTTACTACTTGGTATTAAAATCAGTTTCTGAAAAGAGAAGAAAGGATGGAGCTGTAAGTTCTATATTTGCTTTCAATTGTGTGTAATGGCAAATGATTAAAGAGGTCAAACCCATGTCCTTCATCGCACAAAACATCTGTAATGCGGATCCTGTAGAGAGGTATATCCCCTTCTTATTCTGTGCTTTGGCATTTATACAGGGTGAGAAGGTGATTAAACAATGATAGAAGTTTATACTAGGATATTAATTACATAATGTGTATTAACCCCCCATGGAGTGTTTATATTTTCACTAGAATAATCAATCTGGGAAAGATTTTTGAATAAAAGAATGGATAATTGTGAAATTATCTAGGCAAAGATTGGGTACTCTCTTTCCAAGCTACTCACATCACATGACACAGGGGAAAGCCTAGTAATAAAATACTAATAAAATAAAAAATGGAATACTAAAAAGCCTGCCAATAAAATCAGCAGCCCTCCCCCATAGCTAATTTTAAATTTTCCTCTGACTTTGTAAGTATTTTCATTGAGTCCAGTGCTCAATTCTGGCTATTCATCAGAACTATTAGGGGAACATTTAAATTTTTTATTGGAAAATAATATATATTTATGGTAAAAAATGTTCAAATGGTTCAAATAGCATTACATAAAATGTAAATTTCTGCCATCCTTTTTATATTCCTCAGAGCTTTGTACCTTATGCCTGTCTTTTTCCCTCCCTCCCTCCATTCCTTCCTTTCCTTCCTTCCTTCCTTTCCTTCCTTCCTTCCTTCCTTCTCTTCCTTCCTTTCCTTCCTTCCTTCCTTCCTTCCTTTCCTTCCTTTTCCTTCCTTTCCTTCCTTCCTTTCCTTCCTTCCTTTCCTTCCTTCCTTTCCTTTCCTTCCTTCCTTTCCTTCCTTCCTTTCCTTCCTTCCTTTCCTTCCTTCCTTTCCTTCCTTCCTTTCCTTCCTTCCTTTCCTTCCTTCCTTTTTCTTCCTTCCTTTCCTTCCTTCCTTTCCTTCCTTCCTTTCCTTCCTTCCTTTCCTTCCTTCCTTTCCTTCCTTTCCTTCCTTTCCTTCCTTTCCTTCCTTCCTTTCCTTCCTTCCTTTCCTTCCTTCCTTCCTTCCTTCTTTCCTTCCTTCCTTTCCTTCCTTCCTTCCTTTTCCTTCCTTCCTTCCTTCCTTCCTTCCTTTCCTTCCTTCCTTTCCTTCCTTTCCTTTCCTTCCTTCCTTCCTTCCTTCCTTCCTTCCTTCCTTCCTTCCTTTCCTTCCTTCCTTCCTTCCTTCCTTCCTTCCTTCCTTCCTTCCTTCCTTCCCTCTGCCTTCATCAAAGATTTATTAAGCACCTACTATATATCAGGCACTGTTCAAATTGGGGGGACACAGTGAACAGGACAGATGAAATTCTTGTCTAGTGGGGTTTACTGTAACTTTTGAAATAAAAAAATAAAAGGATTATAGATGGAATGTATGAAGAGGTACGGGATAAAGAGAGCATAATGTACAGGAAGTGACTATGGGGTGGAGTGAGATAAGCCAGAAACTAAAAAGTTTCAGTTGTAGTTTTTCCTAATCGTTGCTGCCATAATTCTGAGTAATACGCTTCTAAGTCTGTTTCTTGATTTATCATCTTTAGTCACTATTGACTCCTCATCATGAAAATTAAGGTATTTAGCTTTCATATAATGGTTCCTCCTCTATCCCACCTTTCCCCAATTTTGTTATTTATATTTTAGTCCTCTAATTGTTTTCCTTCACGACTTGAATCTTTATTCCTATTTGGTCAATTTGGACAGTATCATATGATTCTAGGGAGAGTTATGTAAATTCATATTCCTGAACTATACTCTAGGTGTACAAGTGTCTCTGGGGGCAGAACTTGGCATCTTTATTTGAAAACAAAAGCTTTCGGAAGATTCTAGTGATCACCTGATTGGTTGCCATTGCCCTAGCCTGTATCTACTCTTCCTCCAGAAACTGAGTGATCCATCCGTGCTGTGACCCACTGTTTCTTCAGATTTCTGCATGTCACACAGTTCGTAGATATGCAACTGACATCAATATTTAAAATATATCTTTGCTTTAAATGAAGATATATATTGTCATGATAGAGCAACTCAGAGCCAAGTGACTCATGTGGTCTTGTGCAGGATGAGACACATTTTGTGGCAAGGAAAATACACAAAACAATATTTCGGACAGTTGGGACAGTAAAGAGCTCACTTAAGGGGGAATGTCAGGGTTTTCTATTCACATGCAGCAGGACTAATTGTGAGCAGAAAACAAATTTGTTAGATAGATGTGGGGCAGTTTGGTCCAAGGCTGGACAGGGATCAGTAATGTTGTCTGGAATCATGCAGCAGACAGGCCCTGTCAGGACACAGCCCAGATATTATTGCAGCTTGTACCGTGGACCCAGCTAACACCTAGCACTTCCCAGTGCTGCCATTTTCTACTCCAGAAACCCTCTCTCACTGCTGGCGATGTTGCCACTTCCAGAGAGTCCCTCCAGTTCTGTCTTGTTTGTAGATTTAGTCCAGGCAGGTGTGTCTAGTTAGCAGAACTTAGGTTTCTTCCTGTTCCCAGCTGCAAGGAAGGCAGGGAAGGCAGGTAGCTGTCACTATCATCTTCTCTAATGGTATCTATAAGGTGGACAATTCTTCACGAATAAGAAGTTTCAAATGCAGGGTGGTCAAATGTTTACTATGAGAAACATTTTGAGAAAACATACCCAGCGTGCCTTGAATCCAGTGACCCAGTTGAGAACCACTCCTTTAGCCTGTGTATATAGCCTCATCTGCTCCTTAATTTCAGGATTTAACTAGAAGCACCTGAAAATAGGGACCATGCCTTCTCTTTCTTGGCCTGCTGCATCATTCCCATGACATTTGTCAAAATAACTACCTTGTAGCTGCGTATTTAGAATGTGTGTGCGTGTGTTGTATGTGTATGTGGTGGAGATAAAGAAAGGTTAGGGCTGCACATGTATTTTCTCTAAAACTAGAGCAAAGATCTGGTAGGAAAAATTCATGTCTTTTTCAGAGGATGTATTAATCCACTGTGCCTCCCATAGCACAATGACCATAGACTGGGTGGCTTAAACAACAGAAATTTATTTTCTCACAGTTCCAGAGGGTAGAGGTCCAACACTATGGTATTGGCAGATTTTGGCCTGAGGGTGGCTACTGTCTCAGTCCATTCTCAAATTGCTATAGAAATATACTGGAGACTGGGTAATTTATAAAGAAAAGAGGTTTCATTGGCTCACAGTTACACAGGCTGTACAGGAAGCATAGCAGCTTCTGCGTCTGGGGAGGCCTCAGGAAATTTCCAATCATGGTGGAAGGTGAAGTGGGAGCAAGCTTACCTTCCATGGCAGGAGCAAGGGGACAGGTAAGTGCTACACACTTTAAAATGACCAGATCTCTTGAGAACTCACTATCACGAAAGCAGCACAAAGGGGAAATCTGCCCCATGATCCAGCCACCCCCCCACCAGGCGTCACCTCCCACCAAGCCTCACCTCCAACATTGGGGGTTACAATTCAACATGAGATTTGGGCAGGGATGCAGATCCAAAACATATCAGCTGCCTTCTCACTGTGTTCTCATGCAGTCTTTTCTCTGTGCACACGTATCCCTGGTGTCTCTCAATGTGTCCTCATGTCCTTTGCTTACAAGGATGCCAGTCAGATTGGATTAAGGCTCACCCATATGACCTCATTCAATGTCAATCACTTCTTTAAAGGGTCTATCTCCCAATATGGTCACATTCTGAGATACTGGGGATTAGGGCTTCAGTATATGAATTTTGGGGAGACATAATTCAGCTCATCACAGAAGAGTAGCACCAGAAGGAATCATTGAGATGATCTTGCCTGAAAGTTTCATTTTGGCAAGCCAGCATTTCTTCACTCTTCTTTCTACAACAGCAGCCTGGTTTCTCTCTGCATAACTCTGCTCCTTTCTCTTCAGGGCAGTTGTTGTCCCCCTGGGCTTTACATGTGTGCATCACATTCTCCCAGCTACGGGCAGCAAGTAGCACATCATGTGGTCAGAGCAATGAGATGCAAAGACATACTTGGATATTAGGAAAGAGGCAGGTGCTATTTCTACTGGGTTGGCAAGTGGGGGAGGGGGGGACTGTGTGAGCCAGACCAAGGATAACCATGGAGTGCGTGAGAATGGAGCTAACAGCGCAAGGCAAAGCAGAGAAGTGGGAGAATTTTGGTGTCATGGTTCAAGTTCTTGCATAAAACTGAACTCAATGTCAGAATGATGTCTGGGCTTCTTAATGAGCCTCCCTTCCTGTCTTAGTCTGCCTAAATTAGTTTTTTATTATATGCAAGACTTCTAAAGCATGTGCATCCTATTAATACAAAAACACTTTCATTTTTTAGAGAAGAATAAAGAGAACTGTGAAGGGATTTGAGTATTTAAGGACTCACAGTGGAGAAACACAGACTTGAAATCATTTGCTCATTCCACATCTTTGAATACCTCATAGCACCGTTTCTTGCTCATTAATACTCAACCGACATTTGTTCAATGGATGAAAGAATGTATTTGAATCTTAATTTAAATATTTTATTTTAGCTCTTTTTTTTTAAAAAAAGCAGATACTGTTGCACAGTTGATATTTTTATACAGCAGGTTCTCAAATAACATAATTTCACTCAATGTTGCTTTGTTATAACATAAATGAGAAAAGAAAATTGATTCTTGGCAGGGACCGCTGTCGGTGTGGAGTCTGCATGCCCTCCGAAATCTGTGTGGGCTTTTTCTGACTACTCCAGTTTGCTCCCACAACCCAAAGCTGTGCACATTGGGTTCACTGGTGTGACTACATTGTCTCGGCCTGAGTGTGTGTGTGTGTGTTTGTATTTGTATGTATGTGTACCCTGCAGTGGAATGGTTTCCTGTCCAGGGATGGTTCCTGCCTTGGGCCCTGTCTGCTACCCTTGGCCATGAACTGGAATAATTGGGTAAATAATGATATTAATTGTTTTTATTTTCTTTCTTAAATGTATGTATAGCTCACATTTACTTCAGTGCTTAATATTACAAGTGTTTTGGTCTTTATTTAAAAGTTTAGTGATGTTTTTTGACCAGAAATATGTTATAGAAACTTAATTCTTATTTATTTCAATTAACCTAGAGTAAAATTTGTTTTATGATACCATCTTGCTGAAAGTTGCAGTTTCCAATAATCTATTGATGATGTTAAATGAGGATTTACTGTATTTCTAACATTGCAAAAATGATCTCAGCGTAACCCTTCCAGTGGTAAGGCTAAGTTAATTTTAATGCCTTCAGGTAGGCCCATCCTGCTTACCCTGTGTACTCAGTGCAAATTAATGATGCTCAGCCTGTACTTTCTTTTAGTATTTCCAGACTCCTGAAGCATATGCATCCTATTTCCCACCTCACGTTGCACTTACACAAATGATTAACAACATAGAAAGGGCTCATTTCTCCTAAGTGGAGCCGCAATATTATTTTTTAGAAGAAAAATATGTGGATGAGCCAGCACTTACTCAACCTAACTATATCTAAAATTCGAATATCTGCTATATATATATTATTTATTCATTAATGAAAAAAATGGAGAAGATGCTGACTTCAAAAAACATTAAAAAAAACAAAAAAACAAAAAAACTCAACCATTACAAGTGAGGGAGAATTGGGAGGTGGTGTTATGTTTGTGTAAAACGTTTTTCCCCCAAAAAGGAGGACATAGAGAGATTAAAGAATATTCACAAATCATCAATGTGTCTGCTGTTTTAATTTAGCCTTCCGAATAAGTTTAAAAATTTACCATCTTGCACAGGGTTTTATCAGTCCACCTTCCCTCCAAGGAGATAAAATAAATGAAATCAGCATTCCTTCTAACCCTCTTGGCATAAATTATTTCTTACCCTAAGCAAGATGACTGATGATTTTGAAAGCTCTTTAATTATATGCTAAACGGATTAGTGGCTGAAGGGAAGTCCTTTTAGAGCAGTGAACCAGGATTATTCCACAAATATCTGTATGTTGAGGTGGGTACTGTGCCTCCAAAACTGTTAATGTGTGAGAGGTCTATGCTCTATATCAGTAGGGGCCACCAACACCTCAATAAATAATAGAAACTTGGCAAAAATTTTGTCAGAGTGATTTTTTTTCACCATTATCTGGGGTGACTTTAGAAGTAAAGAAAGGACCAAAAAAGATTATTCAATATTAAGTGCTTTGAACACAGAAATTCTTCTTGCTTCCTATATGGAAAATAAACTAATAGATTTAGAATGAGGGATTTTAAAAACAGCAAGCATTTTCCCCACATGGGCTTTTATTAGAACATAAAGAATTGAAGGACTTATTTAGGTAATTAAGACCTCCAACTTTAAAAAAATTTCTGAGTGGCTGGGGCACACTAAAAGCCTCTCATCTACCATCTTGGAATACAGACAGAGTTGGAGGTCTTAGACCCTGGGGAAGAGAATGCAGACAAACAGCATTCTCTCAAACATGCTGATAGAAGTGCATGAAGCCTCAGTACATGAGAGAGGCAGAAAGCCTCCCTCTGTGACGTACCTTTCCACCGGGGATGTGAGCAACCCAGGCCATAGGAGAGCATTTTGTTCCTTCCAAGCCCTGGAGCTAACTTGGGGAGAGGCTTGGAGATGCTGAGAGGGAAGGACACTGGAAAAGTTGCAGGCATTTTCCCAGACCTGGGAGGGAGAGCAGGATGCAATTTTTAAACCAGACGCACACAAAGTCAGTCATTCTTTGGTGACCTGGCAATGTGGCCATGCAGGCATTTTTCTCAGGCCCAGATTGGAGCACTCACCCTGGAGTGAGACCTCCACAGCCAGAATTGTGGAAAACACCTCAGCAGTAGGTGCTGGAATTGTACTCTCCCTGTTGCAGGTCTTGGGTGGTAGGAGAGCTGCTACAGTTGTGGTTTCTCCTGGGCAATGAGACTTGCAATCGGGGTCAGCTTGGAGACCTGGAACTGATCTGTGTGTGTCATTGCTGGCTGCCCCAGCCTGCTCCTCTGAGATTGTGGTGCAGTGGGGCCCTCTCTGCTCCACACCCAGGCAGATCGCTAGGCATTCAGAACCCCTGCTTGCCTGGTTCAGCAGCCTGAGCCACCCCCGTCTTCTTGGACATAGATTGTGGTTCAGTGAGACCCCCTTCATTCTACCCCCAGGCATAATTCCAGGTATTTGGAGCACCTGCTTGCCTAAACCAGCACCCTGAGCTGCTCCACCCTTCCTGGGCAAAGATTGAGATACAGCAGGCCCTCTCCACTCTATGTGCAGGTAGATCTCCAGGCATTCAAAGCACCTGCTTGCCCAGATTGGTAGCCTGAGCTGTCCCACCCTTCCTTTGCAGAGATCATGGTGAAGCAGGGTCCTCTACACTCCATTTCCAGGCCAATCTCCAGGCATTTGGAGCATACACTCATCTGACTCAGCAGCCTGAATTGTCCACTCCTCCTGTGCAGAGGGCAGATATCCCTGTTTTACACCCAGGGATATCTCCAGGCAATCAGAGCAACTGCTGGCCTGAATCAACAGCCTGAGCTGGCCCACCCTTTCTGTGCAGAGGCCACAGTGAAGCAGGAAGGACTCTGTCCACTCTATGCCCAGGCAGATCACCAAGCATCTGAAACACCCATTCTCCTGCATTGGGAGTTTAGACTACCTCTCCTCCCTGTACAGAACTTGGGGCCAAGAGAACTTGGTGACTGCCCACTGAATTCTCCCTTTGTGCTGTTTCCTGTGCCTGTCATTGGGGAACCTGTAGGTGGGCCTACCTGTTCTGGCCCTGCCCATCTTGCCTCCCACTCTCCTGAATAGGGAGCTCAGACCACTGTGCACTCCATAGATCAGCCCATTGCCTGAGGTAATGGAGAACTTCCCCCAGTAAGTAACGACCAAGTATATACACAGTCATATTGGCCACAGCAGGCTCTTACCCATAGGTGCCTTCTACTAGCTTATAGGTCAAACTGTACAGCCCAACAGAAACAATCTTCCAACAGAAGTGCATAGGGCTACAAGAGCAAAGCCAAAAGACCCTACCCAACATTCTCTACAGTCACACTCCCTTGGCAGGTGGAGGAAAGGGAAAACAAAAATCCAATAATATTATAGAGAAAGAAAGAAAAAGTAATCCTACCCACAAGATAATTACAAAAATCAGAAGTGCCATAAATTTCAGATTAAAAGGAACCAGCATAAGAATTATGGCACCATGAGAAATTTGAGTGTAGCGACACCACGAAAGGATTAACTAGCTCTCCAGCAATGGTTGCTAACCAAAATGGAAACTCAGAAATGACAAAAAAGATTTCAAAGCATGGATTGCAAGAAAGTTTAACAATATACAAGACATGGTTGAAAATTAACACAAAGAAACTTCTAAAGCAATCCAAGAAATGTAGGAAGAGATAAACATCTTAAAAAGAAATCTGTCAAATTTTCTGGAATTGAAAAACTCACTTAAGGAACTTCAAAATGCAATGGAAAGCTTTATCAATAGACTAGACCAAGCAGAAGAAAGAATTTCAGAGCTTGAAGACCAATCTTTTGAACTAACCCAGTCAGACAAAAATAAATAAAAACATTTTTTAAATGAACAAAGTCTTTGAGAAATGTAGGATTATGCAAAGCAACCAAGCCTATGAATTATTGGCATTCCTGAGAGAGAGGGAGAAAAAGCAAACAACCTGAAAAACACATTTGAGGGAATAATTCAAGACAATGTTTTTAATCTTGCTAAACAGGTATACATCCAGATACAAGAAATCCAGAGAATGCCTGTGAGGTGCTATACAAAACTAGCATCACCAAGGCATATTGTTACCAGATTGTCCAAGGTCGGTGCTAAAGAAATAATCTTAGTGGCATCTACAGAAAAAGGGCAGATCATGCACAAAGGGAATCCCATCAAGCCAACAGTGGACTTCTTAGCAGAAACCTTATAAGTCAGGAGAGATTGAGGGCCTATTTTTAGTATTCTTAAAGAAAAGAAATTCCGACCAAGAATTTCATATCCTATCAAACTAAGCTTCTTAAACAAAAGAGAAATAAAATATTTTCCAGACAAGCAAGTGCTAAGGGAATTTTTTACCACTAGACTAGCCTTAAAATAAATCCTCAAGGGGGTTCCAATGTGGAAAAGAAAGAACAATACCTACTACCACAAAAACACACTTAAGTACAGTGTAGAAAAGCAGTTCCCTATGGAAAGCACTTTGGAGATTTCTCAAGGAATTTAAAACAGAACTATCATTCAACTCAGAAAACCTATTACTGGGTATATATCCAAAGGAAAATAGATCATTATACCAAAAAGACATGTGCAGTCATATGTTTGTCACTGCTCTATTTACAATAGCAGACATTGAATCAACCTAGGTGCCTATGAGTTGTGGATTGGATAAAGAAAATGTGGTACAAATACACCATGGAATGTTACACAGACCATAGACCCTATAAAACAAGCACACAATGGAAACTACAAAGCAACCAGCTAAGAACTTCACCGTAAGATCTAAACCTCATATATCAATATTGACCTTGAATGTAAATGTCTCACCTAAAAGGCATAGAATTGCCAATTGGATGAAAAATTAAGACCCATCCACCTGCTATCTTCAAGAGTCTGATTTCACATGTAATGATACACATAAGCTCTAAGTAAGGGGTTGGAGAAAAATCACACAAACAAGAAATCAAAAAAGAGCAGTGGTTACTATTCATACAGCAGATAAATCAGACTTTAAACCAATAACAGTACAAAGGAACAAAGACAGGCATTATATAATGATAAGGGGTTCAATTCAACAAGAAGACTTAACTATCTTAAATATATATACACCTAATATTGGAGCACTCAGATTCATAAAACAAGTACTTCTAGACCTACGAAAGGACTCAGACAGCCACACAATAATAGTGAGGAATGTCAATACCCACTGACTATGTGAGGCAGAAAACTGACAAAGAAATTCTGTACTTAAAATTGACACTTGACCAATTGGATTTAATAGAGACATCTACAGCTATTCCATCCAACAACCACAGAATATACATTCTTCTCATCTGCACATGAGATATGCTCTAAGACTGATCACATGCTAGGCCATAAAGCAAGTTTCAAAACATTAGAAACATTGAAATCACAGCAACCATAATCTTGGACCATAGTGGAATAAAAACAGAAATCAATTCTGAGGTCTCTCAAAACTACATAGTTACATGGAAATTAAACAACTTGCTCCTAAATGGCTTTTGGGTAAACAGTGAAATTAAGGCAGAAATCAAAAAATTGTTTGAAATAAATGAAAACGGAGACAAAACATAACAAAATATCTGGGATGCAGCAAAAGTGGTGGTAAGAGGAAAGTTTATAGGACCAAATGCCTATTTCAAATAGCAAGATCTTAAATAAACAATCTAACATCACACCTGCGGGTATTAAAAAAAAACAAGAACAAACCCCAAAATTGGCAGAAGAAAATAAATAACTGAAATCAGAGAATAACTGAATTAAATTGAGACACAAAAATCTATAAAGAATCAATGAAACAAAAAGTTGGTTATTTGAAAGGATAAACAGGATGATAGACCACTACCTAGAATAGAAACAACAAAAAAGACATTACAATCAATCCTACAGAAATACAAAAAATAACACAGACTTATGAACACCTCTCTGCATACAAACTAGAAAATCCAGAGGAAATGGATAAATTTCTGGAAACAGACCACCTCTCAAGACTGAAACAGGAAGAAATTAAAACCTTAAATAGACCAATATTGAGTCCCAAAATTTAATCAGTAATAAAAAACCTACCAACCAAAAAAAAGCCCCAGATCAGAAGAATTCACAGCCAAATTCTATCAGATATATAAAGAAGAGCTGGTACCAATTCTACTGAAAATATTCCAAAAAATGGAGGAGGAGGACATCCTCTGAAGCCAGCATCACCATGATACCAAACCCTGGCAAAGACACAATGAAAAAAAGAAAACTATAGGACAATATCCCTGATGAAAATAGACACAAAAGTCCTCAACAAAATACCGGCCAATCGAATCCAGCAGTATATTAAAAAGTTAATTTACTACAATCAAGTGGGCTTCATTCCTGTGATGCAAGGTTGGTTCCACATAAGCAAATCAATAGATGTGATTCACCACATGAACAGAATTAAATTGAAAACAAAAACCATGTTCTCATCTCAATAGACATGGAAAAAGCATTCAATAAAATGCAACATCACTTCATGATAAAGACTCTCAACGAAGTGGACAGTGAAGGAACATACCTCGAAATAATAAGAGTCATTTATGACAAACCGACGGCCAACATCATACTGAATGGGCAAAAGCTGGAAGCACTGCCCTTGAAAGTTGCGATGAGACAAGGATGCCCACTTTCACCACTCATATTCAGCATAGTACTGGAAATCCTAGCCAGAGCAATCAATCAAGAGAAAGAAATAAAAAGCATCCAAATAGGAAATGGAGAAGTCAGACTATTTCTCTGCACTGATGATATAATTCTACACCTGGAAAACCCTGAAGTCTCCTCTGAAAGGCTCCTGGAGCTGACAAATGACTTCAGTAAACTTTCAGGATACAAAATCAATGTACAAAAAGCAGAAGTATTTTATTTTTATTTTTATTTTACTTTAAGTTCTGGGATACATGTGCAGAATGTGTAGGTCTGTTACATAGGTATACGTGTGCCATAGTGGTTTGCTGTACCTATCAACCGGTCATCTAGGTTTTAAGCCCTGCATGCATTAGATGTCTGTCCTAATGCTCTCCCTCTCTTTGCCCTCCACACCCCAACAGTCCCCAGTGTGTGATGGTTGCCTCCCTGTGTCCATGTGTTCTCATTGTTCAACTCCCACTTATCAGTGAGAACATGCAGTGTTTGTTTTTTTTGTTCCTGTCTTAGTTTTCTGAGAATGATGGTTTCCAACTTCATCCATGTCCCTGCAAAGGACATGAACTCATTGCTTTTTATGGCTGTATAGTATTCCATGGTGTATATGTGCCACATTTTCTTTATCCAGTCTATCATTGATGGGCATTTGGGTTGGTTCCAAGTCTTTGCTATTGTGAATAGTGCTGCAATAAACATGCATGTGCATGTGTCTTAATAGTCAAATGATTTATATTCCTTTGGGTGTATACCCAGTAATGAGATTGTTAGGTCAAATGGTATTTCTGGTTCTAGATCCTTGAGGAATCACCACACTGTCTTCCACAATGGTTGAACTAATTTACGCTCCCACTAACAGTGTAAAGGCATTCCTATTTCTCCACAGCTTTGCCAGCATCTGTTATTTCCTGACTTTTTAATGATCACCATTCTAACTGGTGTGAGATGGTATCTCATTGTGGTGTTGATTTGCATTTCTCTAATGACCAGTGATGATGAGCTTTTTTTCACATGTTTGTTGGCTGCATAAATGTCTTCTTTTGAGAAGTGTCTGTTCATATCCTTTGCCTACTTTTTGATGGGGTTGTTTGATTTTTCTTGTAATTTTGTTTAAGTTTCTTGTAGATTCTGGATATTAGCCCTTTGTCAGATGGATAAATTGCAAAAATTTTCTCCCATTCTGTAGGTTGCCTCTTCACTCTGATTATAGTTTCTTTTCCTGTGCAGAAGCTCTTTAGTTTAATTAGATCCCATTTGTCAATTTTGGCTTTTGTTGCAATTGCTTTTGGTATTTTAGTCATGGTATCTTTGCCCATACCTATGTCTTGAATGGTACTGCCGAGGTTTTCTTCTAGGATTTTTATGGTTTTAGGTTTTGTGTTTTAATCCATCTTGAGTTAATTTTTGTATGAGATGTAAAGAAGCATTCCAGTTTCTGTTTTCTGCATATGGCTAGCCAATTTTCTTAACACCATTTATTAAATAGGGAATCCTTTCCCCACCGCATGTTTTTGTCAGGTTTGTCAAAGATCAGATGGTTGTAAATGTGGGGTGTTATTTCTGAGGCCTCTGTTCTGTTCCATGGGTCTATATATCTGTTTTGGTACCAGTACCATGCTGTTTTGGTTACTGTAGCCTTGTAATATAGTTTGAAGTTGGGTAGCATGATGCCTCCAGCTTTGTTCTATTTGCTTAGGATTGTATTGGCTATACGGGCTCTTTTTGGTTCCATATGAAATTTAATGCAGTTTTTTTCTAGTTCTGTGAAGAAAGTCAGTGGTAACTTGATGGGAATAGCATTGAATCTATAAATTACTTTAGGCAGTATGACCATTTTCACAATATTGATTCTCCCTATCCATGAGTGTGGAATTTTTTTCCATTTGTTTGTGTCCTCTCTTATTTCCTTGAGTGGTGGTTTGTAGTTCTCCTTGAAGAGGTCCTTCATGTCCTTTGTAAGTTGTATTCCTAAGTATTTTATTCTCTTTGTAGCAATTGTGAATGGGAGTTCACACATGATTTGGCTCTCTGCTTCTCTGTTATTGGTGTATAGTAATGCTTGTGATTTTTGCACATCGATTTTGTATTGTGAGACTTTCTTGAGGTTGCTTATCAGCTTAAGGAGTTTTGGGGCTGAGACACTGGGGTTCTCTAAATATGCAGTCATATCATCTGCAAACAGAGATAATTTGATTTCCTCTCTTTCTGTTTGAATACACTCTATCTCGTTCTCTTGCCTGATTGCCCTAGCCAGAACTTCCAGTACTATGTTGAATAGGAGTGGTGAGAGAGGGCATCTGGTCTTATGCCAGTTTTCTAAGGGAATTCTTCCAGCTTTTACCCATTCAGTATGATATTTGCTATGGGTTTGTCATAAATAGCTCTTCTTATTTTGAGATATGTTCCATCAATATCTAGTTTATTGAGTGTTTTTAGCATGAAGGGGTGTTGAATTTTAATGAAGGCTTTTTCTGCATCTACTGAGATAATCATGTGGTTTTGTCATTGGTTCTGTTTATGTGATTGATTATGTTTATTGATTTGTATATGTTGAACCAGCCTTGCATCCCAGGGATGAAGCTGACTTGATCATAGTAGATAAGCTTTTTGATGTGCTACTGGATTCTGTTTGCCAGTATTTTATTGAGGATTTTTGCATCGATGTTCATCAGGGATATTGGCCTGAAGTTTTCTTATTTTGTTGTGTCTCTGCCAGGTTTTGGAATCAGGATGATGCTGGCCTCATAAAATGAGTTAGGGAGGAGTCTCTCTTTTCTATTATTTGGAATAGTTTCAGAAGGAATGGTACCATCTCCTCTTTGAACCTCTGGTAGAATTCAGCTGTGAATCCATCTTGTCCTGGGCTGTTTTTGTTTGCTAGGCTATTAATTACTGCCTCAATTTCAGAACTTGTTATTGGTCTATTCAGGGATTCGACTTCTTCCTGGTTTAGTCTTGGGAGGGTGTATGCATCTAGGAGTTTATAAATTTCTTCTTGATTTTCTAGTTTATTTGCGTAGAGGTGAAAAAGCAGCAGCATTTCTATATACCAATAACATTCAAACTGAGCCAAATCAAGAAACAATTCCACTTACAATAGCCATAAAAAATAAAACCTAAGAATACATCTAATTAAGGATGTGAAATATCTTTACATGGAGATTTATAAAACACTGCTTAAAGAAATCATAGATGGCACAAACAAATGGAAAAACATTCCATGCCCATGGATTGGAAGAATCAATATCATTAAAACAGCCATACTGCCCAAAGCAATCTACAGGTTCACCGCTATTCCTATCAAACTAAGCATCTTTTTTTTTTTTCCCACAGAATTAGAAAAAAAACTTTTTAAATTCATATAAATCAAGTAGAACAGCCTGAATAGCCAAAGCAAATTTAAGCAACAAGAACAAAGCCAGAGGTATCTATTACCCAACTTCAAACTATTTGATAAGGCTACAGTAAGCAAACCAGCATGGTACTGGTACAAATACAGACACAGAGACCTATGAAACAGAGTAGAGGGCCCAGAAGTGAAGCTTCACACCTACAGCAATTTGATCTTCAAAGAAATCAACAGAAATAAGCAACAGGAAAATGACTTCCTATTCAATAAATGGTGCTGGGATAACTGATGAGCCATATGCAGAAGAATGAAACTGCATCACATACGAACATTAACATAAGATGAACTAAAGACTTAAATATGAGACCTCAAACTATAAGAATCCTAGAAGAAAACCTAGGAAACACCATGTAGGACATCCGCCTTCGGAAATAATTTATGTCTATGTCCTCAAAAGCAGTTGCAACAAAAACAAAAATAATTATTGCAACAAAAATGAATGTTGTCCCACTTTGACAAGTGGGACCTAATTAAAGTAAAGAGCTTCTGCACAGTAAAAGAAACTATTAACAGAGTATACAGACAACCTACAGAATGGGAGAAAATATTCACAAACTATTCATTCAACAAAGGTCTAATATCGACAACCTATAAGGAACTTAAATAATTAAACAAGCAAAAAATGAACAATCCAATTAACAAGTGGGCAAAAGATCTAAACAGATACTTCTCAAAAGAACATACAAGTGGCCAACAAACATAAAAAAATGATCAACATATTAATAGAGATATGCAAATCAAAATCACAATGAGACACCATCACACCAGTCAGAATGGCTTTATTAAAAAGTCAAAAAAACAACAGATGCTGGTGAGACTGTGGAGGAAAAAAAACCACACACACTTTTATACTGTTGGTGAGAATGCAAATTAGTTCAGCCCCTGTGGAAAGCAGTTTGGAGATTTCTCAAATAATTGAAAACAGAACTACCATTTGACCCAGTATTCCCATTGCTGGGTATACACCCAAAGGAAAATAGAACATTATACCAAAAAAAGCCACATACACTTATATGTTTGTTGCCACTCTATTCATAATAGCAAAGACATGGAATTAACCTAGGTGCCCATCAGTCACGGATCGATAAGGAAAGTGTGGTACAAATACACCATAAAATACTATGTGGCCACAGAGAAGAATGAAATCACGTCCTTTGCAGTAATATGGTGGAGCTGGAAGCCATTATCCTAAGCAAATTAACACAGGAACAAAACACTAAATACCATATGTCCTTACTTATAAGTAGGAGCTAAACATGAATATGGGTAGACATGAACATGAAGATGGCAGTAATAGACATGAGGAGTACTAGAGGAGGTAGGGGGGCAAGGTTTGAAAACCTATTGAGTACTGTGCTCACTACCTGGGTGATGGGATCAACTGTATCCCAAATCTCAACATCAGACAGTATACCCATGTAACAAACGTGCACATATACCCCCTAAAGCTAAAAGACAAGTTGAAATTATTAAAAATAAGGACCTCCAAAAAGAAATATCCTGAAAATTAGTGTAGAAGCTGGGTTTTATGGTTGTATTTTTTCTAAATTACCTGCTTGAAAAAATTACTTGATCGTAACTGTTTTTGAGCATTTCCCATCTTCTCAAAACTCATGCTCTATATTTATAGAAGGGACTTTAATCTTCCTGAGGCCAGGACCGTGGGACTGTGTAGAAGGGAGAAATGGAAACCACACTGCGGCACTGAGTACATTTAATTTGTTGTTATTAATAAAACAAAATATTTCCTATAAGCAAATAAATGCTGTGGTAGAATTCTAAAGCAGCATCCCCAAGATTCCTACCCCCAGTTATTCAATCAAACACTAACCTACATACTGCAGTAAAGGGACTTTGCAGATGGAATTAGGGTGACTTATCAGCTGACCTAGACCTTGTGATACTTTGAACAGAATGCAACTTAGCCAACCTGGACTTCTGACCTACAGATACTGTGAGATAATACAGTTGTATTGTCTTAAGCCATTAAGTTTCTGGTAGTCTGTTATAGCAGCAATAGAAATGAACACAAATGCAAAGGAACTTAATACTACAAAATTAACCTTCACCTCGTAGCATATTGGAGATGCACAAAGAATGTCCTTTAAACACTTACACAACAAATGGAGCAAATGCAGCAAGCTCGATGCTAAAACTGGACTTTCTTACTTTATGTCCTCAGGAAGGAAAAGTTTTGTCTATTTAGCAAGAAAAACATATATGTAAGAAACGATTCTTTTCCAGACATCCTTCTTCTTGAATGAAGATTGTGACTGTTATGCCATAAGAAAAAAAAAGACAAAACCTAATCTCCTTTTTCTATTTCTTTCTAGTCTACACTACATTATACTACACGACCCTACACTCAGATTTGTTTATCAGAAATAACTACCTACCATGATTTTCCATTTTGACAAACATCAATAAGATAAAACACCTGGAGAGAATATTGATCGAGAGTTTTTTTGTGTGTGTGTGAGTCTAGCTTTAAATTCTGATTCTGCTGTTTATCGGTGAAGTGAGTTTGGGAAATTGAACTTTTCCATATCTTGACTCTTCTCATGGGTAAGATGAGGATAAAGATTCTTACCTATACTGTGTTGTTGAAATAATTCAATGAAATAATGTGTATTTTCAAACACTGCCTAGCATACTGTAGGCATTCATCAAATAACAGTTATTCTTTTTACCATAAGTCGGTCTTTACCTGGACTACCAAATCTTACTCTAATTATGGTCCAGTTTAAGTTGCACATTGCTATTCTTAGATGCGCTCTATACTTCTCAGATGAGCTGTATTGATTATTCCATTTTTTTGACTACTTGTAATTGAGGAGTTTCTTCTGATATTTGTAAATATTATAAATGTTATAATAATTTATAAATGACTTTGTTTCCTTAACTTTATTCTAAACTGTTTTTGAGCAGCAACCATAAGGCACACAGTAGGCTCTCAGGAAGCACATGTAGGTAGTTTAAACATCTTAGTAATGTAGTTTTCACTTTGCTTGATTATGTATGTCAATGTGCACACATGCTTTATTTTTCCTGCACCAGGAATGCCAAAAAATGTGAAGAAAAAAATCCATCCTCACTGGACATAGAGCCAAGTCCCCAATCTACAGTGCCAGCCATCTCACAAGAGAGACTAATCTTGAAAGAATGCCAGCATAATTTTGTAGAGCCCTGAGATTTGGCTTGTCAGATAAGTTTCAGATAAGCATCTGCACTTTTAGTGGCCCATCCAAATCCAATCCACATAGCCAGCCCAGAGAGCACCATCCATCACCATGGCTGGAACCAGTGAGAATTCGTCCTGATGGGGATTTATTGCAGGAAATAACCCTTCTTTTCTCTAAAATGATTTGTTTCAAATCTAGGCATCTTTACTTCTACTGAAAACTCCAGTGGCAAGCTGCACAGCTTTTTTGATTTTTCCCAGTGCATTTTAATTAGCTACCTCTCAATCACTGACTTACACATTTCGGTTCATTGTGGAGAAGATAAAAAGGAAAATCTGATTCACCCTTAGGGAGGATTTCATAAGGAAACTGGAAATTTCTTTAGAATTATTGATCAGTACCTATCCTGAGTGTAATTATACTCATGTTTTTTCTTCCTATGTCTTCCATTCATCGAACATTTCTTTCTACATTTTTTTTATCCTTTCTTAAAGTTTCATTATTTCATAACTTTTTGGTGGTATTTTATCTTTCCTGACTCATAAAGAGACTTTGAAAATATATTCTGTGTCATCTCAGTATTTACATATTCAGTTCACCTTGATCATTTTTCACTGCGGGTGGGCTTCCTGTACTAACTCTTTTCTCAGGGTGAATTGCGATTCCTTTGGGTCTTGCAATGGGTGCATATGGAACTTGTGAGATCCATGGCTCAAGGCTCTAGAGAGAACCTCTTTGCTGAGGAATACTTGGCAGCTTGGAATTATTTTCGAAGCTACTGGGTGCTTCCTATTGTTGTTTAAATATGGGTGTATTAGTTTCCTATTACTGCTGTAAGAAATTACCACAAATTTGGTGGCCTAAAACACCACACATGTATTCTCTTACAGTTCTAGAGGTCAGAAGACAAAAATCGTTTCACTGGACTGAAATCAAGGTGTCAGCAAGGCCATGCTACCTCCGGAGGCTCTAGGGGAGAATCTGTTCCTTGCTTCTTCCAGCCTCTGGTGACTGCGGCATTCCTTCACCTGCAGTCACATCACTCTGATCTCTGCCTCCTGGTCACATGCTCTTCTCACCTTCTGTCCGTAGTCTAATAATCTCACTCTACTTCCCTCTTGTGAGAACACATGTGATTGTATTTAGGGCCTACCTGGCTAATCCAGGATAACCTCATCTCTGGATCTGTAATTTAATCACATCCACAAAGGTATTTTTCATATAAGGTAACATTCACAGTTCCCAGGGATTAGAACCTAGATGCCTTTGGGGGTTGGGGGACCATTATTTAGCCTGACACATAGGGATGGAAATTTCTAACACATAACTTTTCAGTTATCTAAGGGCAACACAATAGCTCTCATATTCTTTTGTATCCATTCATATTCTAACATTACCTGCTCATACATAGAAAAAGGTTCATAGAAAAGCTCATCAATTAAATGAACACGCACATAGAAAAAAACTAATACAGGTTTTGCTGTACTTACCATGCATGTGTCAGATCTATGACAAATGCTTTTCTCTGAACATTGCTTGTAGGCTCTGTTTCTCTCCTGCTTCCATCATTCTTCTCTTTCATCTGACTCTGTTCCTGCAGAATTCATAAATTCCCTCCCTCCTCCCCTCCTCTCCCTTCCCCTCCCCTCCCTCCCTCCCTCCCTCCCTCCTTTCCTTCCTTCCTTCCTTCCTTCCTTCCTTCCTTCCTTCCTTCCTTCCTTCCTTCCTTCCTTCCTTCCTTCCTTCCTTCCTCCTTTCCTTCTGTATTTCCACCTAGCAGGTAAAATAAATGATGAAAGTAAAGTATACCTGGTTGCTATTGGTCATTTTTACAGCAAACTAAAATTATTAGTGGGAAAATACAAATAAATGTTGAGATCAAACAACAAAATTAAATAGAAAAATGCTATTCAGAAATGCCCACCCTTTGGTAGTCTTAACTGGGTATAGAAACCCCATGCAGACGATTGTTGAAAATTTTTGATTTCATCAGGGTGTTGAGCATATAGCTTTTAGTTTGCCCTTGTGGATTCTCCCTTGATGATGATGAATAGAACCATTTCTGGAACTCAAATTAAAAGTAAACAAAGTAGGGCCTCTCATGTGTAACCAATAAGTTGTGGCCAATTATGATATTAAGGACATTAGTGTCCTTCAAAGTGACCAGGTGCAGTCAGATGGTGTGTGAGGTTAGGAGGTAGCAATAGGATCGAGCTATTAGTGTTAAATATTACTGATTTAAATGCCAGCTCTCAATTATCCATGCTAATGGGGGAGACAGGAGGCATGGAGGAATGAAAACTGGAATGATAATGGTAATAATAAAAAATGCTTCCTAGCTATTGCTTTGAATAGCCTCTAATGTTTAATCAGGGCAAAAAGAGAAGAATAGATTGAATTGTCTACTCTTCCCTTTGCAAATTTTGGGGACAATTTTAGCAAGCACAGTACTGGGTTCTACAGGGATAGGTGGGCAATGGGGGAAGTTGTTCTGTGACTTTTTCTGTCTGAGCCTGTTTCGCATTTGACTCTCAGGGCTGCTTTAACTTATTTTTAATTTAATTTAATTTAATTTAATTTATTTTTTGAGATGAAGTCTTGCTCTGTCACCCAGGCTGGAGTGCAGTGGTGTGCTCATGGCTCACTGCAACCTCTGCCTCCCGGGCTCAAGTAATTCTTCTACCTCAGCCTCCTGAGTAACTGGGATTACAGGAGCCCACCACCACGCCCTGCTCAGTTTTGTATTTTTTCTTAGAAGAGATGGTTTTACCACGTTGGCCAGGCTAGCCTTGAACTCCTGACCTCAAGTGATCCACCCACCTCGGCCTCTCAAAGTGCTGAGATTACAGGCATGAGCCACTGCGCCCAGCTGCTTTTGCTTATTAATAGTAATGACACGTTAGTTATGATACCATCTTAATATATAAGAGGGTCACTTCTTTAAGCTTTGTTAAACCTCCTGTTCCTTGCAGTACAGATTCTCCTAGTTAAGCTGGTACCACTGTCTTCTGAGTGTTCTTTTCCCATCCTGAGCCACTGTTAACATGAGCAGTCTCTGTTTCTACTCCCACCTAGATTCTACTAGGTGAGAGGAGGCAGATTCTTTGATCTCTGGAAGACATTCGAAAGGTCAGTCAATGCCACCCTAAACATAAATCCTCTAATATGCCATCTGATTTCATTGTAAAACTTGGAATCTATGATTAGATGCCACAAGTTTGCTTCTGAACTGTGAGTTTGCTTTCAATGTTTCTAAGCGGCTGATGGGGGCTCATGGTCAAATTTGACTTTCCCAGATCTCATTTACTTTTTATGTTTCTGTGAACATTCTGAAGGAGTTTCCTATCCAAATTCTACTCTCTTATCAAGACTTAACTCAAATATTTCTTGAAGCCTTATCAAGTCTCTCACAATGGAAATTAGCTTTCTCTGGTCTATCATTAATAAACTTTTTTGGAATATCTCATTTTATTGTAATAAGCTATTGTTTTCTTGTTATTTTTAACACTCTTTTTTTAAAATTTGGAGACAGAGTCTCACTCTGTCACCCAGGCTGGAGTGCAGTGGCATAATCTCAGCTCACTGCAACCCCCACCTTTTGGGTTCAAGTGATTCTCGTGCCTCCGTCTCTTGAGTAGCTGGAGTTATAGGCATGCACCACCACGCCCAGCTAATTTTTGTATTTTTAGTAGAGATGGGGTTTTGCCATGTTGGCCAGGCTGGTCTTGAACTCCTGGCCTCAAGTGATCCACCCTCCTCGGCCTCCCAAAGTGCTAGGATTACAGGTGTGAGCCACTGCGCCCGGACTATTTTTAGCATTCTATATTTGTACAGCAGGCTGCATCAAGTAAAGTTCGATGTCCTGAACAAACACCCAAATCCTCTCATCCAGTGTTTGTCTGAGGTGCTCCTGGTCAAATCATTCCTAGAGTATTGGGTTTAGTTTGGGTCCTCTTTCTGAGGGACGTTGACAAACCAGAGTAGGGAAACGGCAATGACCAGAAAGGCAGAGCCTGGAAACCATGCTGTCCAAAGAACCAAGGGAAAATCTGAGGCTGTTCAGCCCACAGCAGCAGTGCCCAAAGTGTGTTCCCGTAAAATTGCACCTCCCCAACAATTTCTGTGTTAACTTTTTATTTAATTGTTCATTTTTCATACTAGACTTTATGCTCTGGGAAGTCAGCAATCATTTTTATCTGCTGTAGTGATCCCAGCACATATCACAAAGCCTGGTGCAATTTGGGTGCTTCATCAGTATTTGTTGAATGAATGAATGAAGTGATAAATTTTCTATTGCACTATAATTATGTGTGGTGTTAAGGTGAAATTGGGAGAAATAAGATTTTTGTAGTCAAATGGGTTTGGAAAGTGCTTGCTGTAGTGCAGGTAGATGGGTTTTCTTACTGCTAGAATGCTCACAGTTTCAAGAGAACAAAAAGTGTATTTTCAAGACAGGATTAGAATATACTCTATTTTTCTAAGTGTATTTCACCATGGAATACTCTTTTTTTTTTCCATCACAAAGCATCCTGTGGCAATGCTGTCCATAAAAAAAGGACAGGGGATATGATAGTGGACTTTAAATACTTGAAGGGCTATTGTTTATAAAGAAAGAAAAAGGACCAGTGAGTAGAAATTGTAATGGTGCATTTTTTGATTTTGCACAAAGATCTGGCTAAAAATAAAAGCAGTACAAAAATGGAATAGACAGGCTCCTAAGGCAGTGAATTCTGTGTCCCTGTTTAAGCAGCTTTAACCAGAAGCTGAACACTCCTGGGGAGAGTTGCAGGAGCTGAATTATCCATAGACTAGAAGATTGTATTAGGTGACCTCCAAAGTCCCTTCCAAAGCCCAAGTTGTAGTAGTCTGTATTTTCTCTTTCTCTTTTTTGCAAGTTTCTTGCCAAGAAGACATTGTTGTCTCCTCAATGCCCATATCCCCTGCTCTAGTGCTTTGTTTCATAGTAGACATTTAATAAGAATTTGCATATTACTTGATTGGTCTTTATGTTGTTACAGAAATTAAAGAAATGTAATGGAGACATATTGGCTGTAACATAGAAAACTTCTGTGTAAAACTAGTTTTCTTATAATTAGAAAAGAGACAACCTTAATAGGAAGCCTGTCTTGTGGAAATATGTAGAAACATACGATTTAAGGGTATGGTATAATTGCTGATGCTATCTTTCTATATTTCTTTCCTCACAACCTCAAATCCAGAATCCTCACTTCCATTTTACTGGCGAACCTTGACTTATAACAAATTAGTTGTAATCATGTGGATGGCTTTGTTGTGAAATCTGAGAGCATATTGAATGATTCAGACATCATAAGCTAATTATCTGCTACTGTTAGACTGAATATAGAGGGATGGTCTTTTATCTGGATTCTGCTATTTATGTGTTTCTGTTATTTGGCTTGCCATCTGGCCAAACAATAACATGTTGGGAAGTTAGAAAGTATGCAGAGGTTGAGTCCTTTGGTACCAAACCCAGGCTAGTGCTGTGTGCTTCAGGCTTTCTTATAGGATTGTTCTTAATTCAAGTTTCAACTCTGCTTGCTGTTGTTGTCTGTGTATCTTGCAATTTGTTTTTATTAAGTTATCTAGAGTTGGCTTTTGTTATATGCTACTAAATGAACAGTAACAAATGTAATGTGTTTAGATGAAAAACATGGACATTGCAGGTATGAGAAATAAGAGCCTAGAGCTGTGCTTTCCAATAGAAGTATGATGCAAATCACAGATGTAACTTTAAAATTTCTAGTAACCACTTTCAAAAAGTTAAAAAAGGTGAAATTAACTTCAGCAATACCTTTAATTCAACATGCTGTATTCAAAATTGTATCATTTCAACATAAAATTATTGTAAAATTTGAGGTGTTTACATACATTCTTTTTTATTCATAGCATATCGATTTGTATGGTAACATTTCATCAGAGGTAATTGCTATCTACGTAGATTTCATAAAACTTACAGTGAAAAAAGTAGATTCACTTACTTAAGTTGTTCCAAACACACTAAAAACATTTTCAATAGCCCAAATGATTATTGACAAATAATTTACATTCAGTCTCTTGCTCACACTAGCCACGTTTTAAAGGCTGCCCAATTGGACACTGCAGGTCTAATCCTCACCTCTAATTGATTATCAAATGGAAGACTTGGACCTCTCTACAGACCCAGGTTTCCATTACTTCCCCAACCCCCCACCGTTCCCTCTTCTAAACTTTCACCTTCCACCATGCTTTACTGTCAGGATCCAGCATGGAAAGTGGAGCACCTTATGTGGTACAAAGAATTGCCGACAGTCACGATTTCATATAGAGGATACATTACACAGCTGTTAGTGGGCCAAAAGAGCATAAAGGCAAAACTGAGATAATAATAAAAAATAGCTACCACCCTTGGAACTGAGGAAAACTGAAGGAATGGCCCCAAATTAGGAGCTGGGAATGCAAGCCCCATCCAGTGGGTGTTCAGGTTTCTGTTGAGTCACCGTACCCATGCTGCCGAGGCTGGTCTGAAAGTGAGTCAGAAGCTGGCTGTAGTCACATGCTGATGCTAGACCCACAGACCCTGCTGGAGTGACTCTGACAGGAACATGTTGGAATAATAGGAAAGAAGTCATTTTTGCCTCCTCCCACCTTCTGGTTTTATTTTTGCTCCTTACATCATCCGGGTTTAACAGGAAGCCAGTATGCAGAGCTCCGGCCTGGGCTTCATAGAGCAAAGGATAGAAGCATGAAGTTAGAGCTGAGAAAAAAACCAGGTAAATAGCTGGCATAGCTGTCCCTGGTAACTCTCACCCCTCCACTGCAGGAGCAGCCCTTAACTTGCACGGCTAACTCAGTTCCAGCAGAGGGCTCTGACTGCTGTCTTCCTACTACTTTGACGATACCCAGTTAGAGCCCTTTGGGAAGAAGGCCTTCCTGGGTGTATTGGAGTTTTGAGAGTAGATCTCATTGTCTAGGTCAAGACTAACATAAGTCAAGAGTTCAACTCAAACGAACCGGGCTGGTATTGTAAGTGTTTGGGCCCCGGCGAGGGAATATTTTTGTTATGCTGATTTACCTATGACCAATTCCATTTTTAGGAACAGCTTTATTTTCGCAAATGGTTAGTACCTGGAGCGTAACTATGTTTCATAGCCTATCTGGATTTTGCTGTACAGTCCCACAAATGGGCACAAAGGGGACTTTTAGTCTTCATAGTATCCCTTCTACGGGAGGAGGGAATTACCTTTCTCTTTAAAAATGACTTTGAAAACACTCGTTTTATGACAGCGCAGAGCACTCTAAAGAAATTTGCAATGTATCTCTCATTCTTGAAGGTAAGACTCTAGAGTAGCTGTGCTTCTTTTCTGAGAGGGAGATAGATGGAGCGAGGAGGTGCTCTGATGAGGCTACAGCAACTAGGTGCAGTCCAATGGATGAGCAAATTACGATGAAGCCCTGGATTTCCAGGCCTTGACTCCAGTGCTCCATTTCCCCATTCACATTCAGAGGCAAGTGGGATTGTTTTTGTAAGAAAGATATATTTGTAGACTTAATGCTGCATATGTTTGAACTCTTTCCAACATGATGTATTCATCAACGCTTAAAACATTTTGAAAGCTCTGTGTAATGGGAGGCCGCATTAGCCATTTCCTGGCAATGCAATGTGTTTGTGTTTGGGTTACAGTTCAGTTCTTGGCTTCCTCATCACACAGCAGTTGGAACGAGTGTTTGAATTAGCATGAAATGACACGGTTTATTTTGTTTAGTCGATTTGGTCTTTACAGAGCTGGTGCTCATTGCTCCTGAGCCTGTTGTGAGCATTCGACTCTGATAGGCTGGAGGGGAAGAAAGGAGAAATCCCGACGATAGTTTTGACTCTGAGTTTCTCATTAAAAAGGAAAACAGCCAATTCCCCTGCCACCCTCTGTTCCTGCCACAAAACAAAAATCAAGCCATGGCAAGAATCTATACAGAAGAATAAAACTCTCATGAAAGAGAATACTTTGTGTTTGATTGTAGTATGCCCTCTCTCCTGCCCGAGCCTATGAAGGTAGAAAAACAAAATTAAGCTCTACATTTTCTGGCTTTGCCTACAATTTTACCAAAAAAAGCCAACATAGGTGAATTAGAATTTCCCCCTTTGGGATGTGGAAATAATCAAGACATAAATTACAGGGAAGTTAATGAACTCACATCCTGTAGTATTCGACACCCAAGGTTTTGCTCTTTTATATGGAATCCTCTTAACACTTAGAATCCCTTCCTTCAAGCAAGTTCCTGGCAGATGTTTTATTGTTCCTGTTGTTTTTCTTCTGAGGCTGTACATTAGGTTAAAATATCACAAATAGCTGCTGTTATAGTGAGAGTCACAGAAGCTATAATTCTTCGTGACAGGCAGAGGAAATGTGACATGTCTAGGAAACCCTGTCACTGATGTTAACACTCAGATCTTCAGGCAAATGTTTAATGACAGACTCAGCATGCTGCACAAAGTTTGTTATCTACCAAGCAAAAGGTTACACTCGCAGGAAACTATAAATACTATTTGGAAAATGTCTCTAGACAATGATGGGTTCTTTCTCCTCCTCTTCACCTCTTAATCTGTAATTGTAGGATAAATATCACATCTAAGACAAATCAGACAGATCTTCTTTCTTACCGTTTGTGTTTGTATATCCAATTATCTTATTTCCAGGTAGCATCCAGGGCACTGAGTGAAGCAATCTTTCCGGGTTTTAATCTGATGTTGGTATAGACATTTGAGTCCTTCAAAATCTTGTAAAGTGTGGTCATTGGGAGTAGTATATAAATGTTGGCAGGATTACCCAATTACCTGCTAGTGACCTCACAGCAAAGTCACTAATATTATATATCCAACAATAAAAAATCCCCCAAAACAAATATTTCATGATATAATTACATAGAACTTTAGTGTTGTCTAACTTGGAATTTCTGAAACACAACACTGTAGACACGTTGGGCTGGATAATACCTTGCAGGGAGCTGTCATGTGTATGGCAGGAGGCTTAGCAGCATCACTGGATCTATCCTGTAGATACTTGTTGTACCCCATCTACTACAGTTGTGACAACCAAATATGTCTTCAGATATTGCCAGATGTCCCCTGAAGGGCAAAATCATTCCTTGTTGAAAACCATGATGAAACTCTATGTCCCTTTCTATTTATCTTTCCAGTCTCCAAACTAATGATTTCAAATGGATATATAGAATTTGTCATGCCATCTTGTAGGCCAACTATACAGTTCTCAATACTCTCCAAAAAGGTCTTGCATACATATGTATGTTTTTCTGCTCAAGACATTCACAGGGTATTATCTGTGGTGATAAAAGGAAAACTTCAGCCGAATTAAATTTAAAAGATTTAATTGAGCAATGAATGATTGGTGGATCGGGAAGCCTCCAGAATCACAGTAGATTCACAGAGACTCCAGTCCAGCCATGTGTTAGAAGAAGATTTATAGACAAAAAAAGGGAAACGACTTACAGAAATTGGACGTGAGCTACAGAATGGCTAGATTGGTTACAGGTTGGCATTTGCCTTATTTGAACACAGTTTGAACGCTCAGCAGTGGATGAATGGTGGAAGTATGGTTGCTGGGATTGGCCAAGACTCAACTACTGTTATAGGCATATACTCCTAAGTTAGGTTTTAGTCTTGTCTGTCTATTAAGCTAGGTTGCAGTTTGTCCACAAGGACTCAAATATAGAAGTAGGAAGTCCTTCTCAGGCCATCTTTAGTTTGCTTTAACAGTGGTTCTTAATGTGGCACATATATACCATGGAATACTATGCAGCCATAAAAAGGGATGAGTTAGTGTCCTTTGTAGGGACATGGATGCAGATGGAAACCATCATTCTCAACAAACTATCACAAGAACAGAAAACCAAACACCGCATGTTCTCACTCATAGGTGGGAATTGAACAAGAGATCACTTGGACACAGGAAGGGGAACATCACACACCGGGGCCTGTTGTGGGGTGAGGGGAGGGGGGGAGGGATAGCATTAGGAGATACACCTAATGTAAATGATGAGTTAATGGTTGCAGCACACCAACATGGCACATGTATACATATGTAACAAACCTGCACATTGTGCACATGTACCCTAGAGCATAAAGTATAATTAAAAAAAAAAAAAAAAAGGAGAAAAAAGGATTGGAAAAAAAAAAGTGGTTCTTACTGCATTCCACCAATTACTATAGGTACAAACGTATGTTTGTAGTCACCATTCCTATATACACAGCTGGTATTCAATATGATAAAATAGAGAAATAATAGATTTTTTTTTTCTAGATCACTCCTCGTTTAGAACTCTCATTATTTTGTTCGCTTTTTCTTCATTTTTTAAAAAATAATGAAAGAAAAAAATGACTAGGAAAGTATAAAGATAGAAAATTAAAATAGCCCTAATTTCATCCCCCAGAAGTAATAATTCTTAACCATGTGGTTCATTTTCTCCCAGTATTTTTCTGTGCATTTTTATTTAGTGCTAAAAATCTAATGTTATGTTCTAGGCATTTTTCCTATGAAAGATTTTTAGAAGCATTATCTCAATGACTCCTCTTGCAGAAAATAAGACCACCATTTAAGAATGTAAGATGCTATATACAGGAAGAGCATTGCAGGAGGAAGACAGTAAAGAGGAAAATTGCCTTGTGCCAAGCAGGGGAGTTGAGATCTGGTGAGAAGGATCTTTTACACTCATATGAGGGAGGTGAGACCTCTTATACGTAACAGGAGAAAGGAAGGTGAATCTCTTACTCATAAATTAGCTAACTTCAAAAAACCTACATATAAAGGGGTCTGGTCACACAGGCTTGAAAGGTGTTCCAGAGATTTGTCTGTAAAACATTAAAGACCTGGCTTTTGTTTTCTTTCTCTAAATACTTACAAGTAGCACTCACTTGTTATGGAGGAGCTGATTTCTTCCTCATTCTGTATTATTCCATTTTGTAAAGTAACTAATTTTACTATTTATAGTTTTAAATAGTACATTCCTTAATTCAACTGATATTATGAAGCCCCTGCCAAAAGCAAGGCTCTGTGCTAGGTACTGAGGGCTGAATGGTGACCACAGAGAACAAGGTCTCTGGTCTCAAGGTGCTTATAGGTCACTGGCGGAATCAGGCAACCACCAAGTAAACAATGAATGAACAACATGTGCTCACCTGGGGAAAGATGTCTATGTTGCAGATTTTAATGTCGATATGATAGTGTTTTTTAACATCTCAGTCTAGTTCTTCCTTGACTTAGACCCTCCATTTTTGAATGGTTTCTCTAGGTTTCATAGGTGCAGTGTCTTTAGGTGGAAATAAAAAGCAGATGTTATTGTTACGTTTTTTCAGTCCATTTAGAAAATTTATTGCAGAGGAGGTCAGTTTCTGAATTCTCTTCTTTTGCACTTCTCTTTTACATTGTACATTTTTTTTTCACAGGCCTCATGAGTCCTTTCATTCTTACTAGAAAGTCCTCTTAGACTGTCCTCTAATTGGCTATTAAAAATCACCTTTTATTCTATTTTATTTGATGCATATGTTTAATCTATATATTTTATTTTCTATATTTGTTTTATTCATTTATCCATCTTATTTTATTTATATGCAGCTGAGCCTCTGAATTTTAAAGGTGTGGCTTGATGAGCTTTTTTTTTTTTTTTTTTTTTTTTTTTTGAGACAGAGTCTCGCTCTGTCGCCCAGGCTGGAGTGCCGTGACGCGATCTCTGCTCACTGCAAGCTCCGCACCCCGGGTTCACGCCATTCTCCTGCCTCAGCCCGCTACCACGCCCGGCTAATTTTTTGTATTATTAGTAGAGACGGGATTTTACCGTGTTAGCCAGGATGGTCTCCATCTCCTGACCCTGTGATCCACCCGCCTTGGCCTCCCAAAGTGGGATTGCAGGCGTGAGCCACCGCGCCTGGCCGGCTTGATGAGTTTTTACAAACATAAGCAATTGTGTTAATCACCACCACACTTGTGATACAGAACATCCTCATCATTCCATAAAGTTCTCTTCATCCTTCTGCAGTAAGTTCCCTCTCTCTCCCCTAACAGCTTATGATCTGCTCCTTGTCACTACGGTTTTGCTTTCCCTATAAATTTATGTGAATGTAATAATAGTTTATAGCTATTTGTGTCTATTTTCCTTCACTCAGCATAATTCATTTGAGATGTATTCATGTGGTTGTGTGTATGAGTAGTTTATTCCTTTTCATTGCTGAGTAGTATTCTATTGTATGAGTATACCACAATTTGTTTATTCATTCACCAGTTGGTAGACATTTAGATTGGTTCCAGTTATTGGCTACTATGAATAAAGCTGCTATGAACATTTGAATATGACTATTTGTGTGGACATTTATTTTCATTTCTCTTAGGTTGGGGCAGCAGAACATTGGATCCCCCAAAGATACCCATTCCTTAATCTGGGAAACTGTGAATATGTTACAAAGTATGACAAAATGGAATTAAGACTATGGATGTAATCAAGGTTGCTAATGAACTGACCTTAAAGTGAGGAGTCTGTCCTGTATTCCAGCTGGGTCAATCTAATCACATAAATTATTAAAAGTGGAGGGCCTGTTATCTTTAGCAAACTAACACAGAAACAGAAACCAAATACTGCATGTTTTCACTTCTAAGTGGGAGCTAAATGATGAGAACACGTGGGCACAAAGAAGGGAACAACAGACACTAGGGCCTATAGGAGGGTGGTGGGTGCAAGGAGGGAGAGGATTAGGAAAAATAATGAATGGACACTAAGCTTAATATCTGAGTGATGAAATAATCTGTACAACAAACCCCCATGACACATGTTAACCTATGTTACAAACCTGCACATTCTGTACATGTATTACTGAACTTAAAAGTTTAATTTTTTTTTTAAGTAGAGGGCCTTCCCTGCTACTGTAGAGAGAGAGAGAGATGGCTCCTTAAGAAGGACATTGCTAGCTTTGAAATGAAGATAGAAGGGACAAGGAATACAGGCATTCTCTGGAAGCTAAAAAAGTCAAGAAAATGGGTTTTCCCCTAGAAACCCCAAAAAGAAATTCAGCCCACTAACACCTTGATTTTAGCCCAGTGGGAGCTGTGCTTGAACTTGTGATTTACAGAACTGTATGATAATACAGTTGGGTTGTTTTAAGCTACTGAATTTGTAGCAATTTGTAACAGTAGTCATAGAGACGAATATATGGGTCTAGTGGGATGGCTGGGTCATGTGAAAAGTGTATGTTTAACTTTATACAAACCTACCAAACTGTTTTCCAAAGTGGCTGTACTTTTACTGACTTTTTAAGAAGTAGGATTAGGCTGGGTTCTAAACATAGATATGTTTCTCTACCAGTGTTTATTTATAGAAAGACTTCCAGATCCAGAATCTAGAGAAAGGAAAAAAGCAGGAGATGCCCATCTGTTTGTCTATCAGTTTGGGGGATTTGGGAGAGTGCTGAATAAGAACCATAGCCGGGAGGCTTTCACAAGGCCATTTCCACAGGTAGTATTTTCAGAGAAAGGTTCTGTCATGCCTGTTCCTCTGATTGGTGGGCTCATATTGCCATAGAGGCCAGAGGAAGCAAAAGGTCTAGACTTCTCCATTACCCTTTTCATTCTCTTTGAGCTCACCCTCGCTCCAACACTTACTATTGCAAGTATTGGCATTGGTGGTATACAACAGTGCCTACTTCTACTAATGGGCGTCATTCTCTTTTGCCAGTTTACACCACAGGAACTGCATCTAATTGAAATTCATCCAAATTTCTAGTTTATATGTGAAGCTACTCCTGATTTGCAACAAGGGTGAAAATTTTTCTCTCTAAGTATTTTTCTGGCCATTTCAGCATGAATTTTGAAGAGTCCTAGTATTAAAGAAAAAAAAATATTCATGCCTCTTGTTAAAGGGAGTAGGGAAGACTTTATTCAAAGGAGACTACTATAGTGGAAGTTTTGCAGTAGGGGAGACAGATGAGGCCCATTCCAAATGCAACAAGAACAAGTAAGGAATTATAGTCAAGGAATAGGGTTGGGGTCAGTGGATGGAAAACTACTAAGAGGAGATTTCAGGGGTGAGGGAGGATTCTAGCTAACCCAGCTTGACAGGATGCTCGATGAAGACAGGCCAGGGGGCCAGGGTGATCAGATATCCAGGATGGGGCATAAGAAATTTGATCATGTATGAAGAGTGGAGAATTTTTGCTAAAATGACCTGGCCTGATTCTTGCTAAAACTGGACTAAGGGAACCAAGGACAGAGCCGTGGTTGGAGCACGGTTGAAAACAGAATTTAGGGCTGGACACTTGTGGCTCATGCCTATAATCCCAGCGCTTTGAGAGGCCAAGGCAGGTGGATCTCTTGAAGTCAAAAGTCAAAAGTTTGAGACCAGCCTGGCCAACATGGTGAAACCCCATCTCTACTAAAAATACAAAAATTAGCCAGGTGTGGTGGTATGCACCTGTAATCCCAGGTACTTGGGAGGCTGAGGCACGAGAATCACTTAAATCCAGGAAGTGGAGCTTGCAGTGAGCTGAGATTGCACCACTGCACTCCAGCCTGGGTGACAGAGCAAGACTCTCTCTCAAAAAGAGACTTTGTCACTACTGGGCAACTGTGCTCAAGCTGGTACCTTGGTCTTTGATAATTATTTTTTAAGATACAGTGTCACATATTTAAGAGATTTTTGGAAAAGACAATTGTCCTTGCTATTAATTTTTAAAGCCGTGAAAGACATGAATTTTACATAGTCAATAGAAGGGAAAATATGATCAGGAAAATATATATTAGCCAAGCTAATATAAAAACAGTACCTATTGTCTGTAATCCAAACAATCCTTATGAACTGTGAAAGAAAATCATGACAGGTAGAAAAGCAACTTTGTTACAGGATTGCTGTTACATAGCTTGAATTTGAAAGATGAAGCCCTATGATTTAAGAATTTTACTCTTCTGGTTCTTCCATTTTCCAGAAAAGCAGTTCTCAATTTTTTACGAAAAGCCCCATTTCCAGATCATGGGCCAATGGTGGAGTGAATTTGAAGAGGGGCTGGGAAGATCCTGTACATGTTGTATTGTGTCACCAAAAAGGTGTCAGGGTGGCGGAGTGCTCAAAGTGAGGCCAGCATTGTCCCTGTGGGAGTCCCACCTGCTCTGCAATCTTGCCTGTCATGTGTTCTTGATGTGGACAGGATTCTGAAGTGCTTTGGTGGCCATTATCATGGCTGTGTCTGATTTTCTGAATCATGCATGGCAATGACACCCAGATGGGCTCTGTTCCTCAGGTTCCATTTCTGAAGCACAGATGTATCTATTGCGGGCGTGTTATCTTCCACAAACAGCACATGTTACATTGCCTAAAGGGATGGCAGCCTGGGCTTCTCGGCCCTCCATGAAGCATGGCAGAATTCCAATGGCACATCTGCAGGCAGACTTACATGTGTTAAAGTACCTATTTTCATACCCAATAAATCGTCAGCGAGATGGAGTCCATCACATAAACCTTTCAGTGGCTACCGGTGCTTTTAGGACAATCAAAATCTTCAGCACAGCCGACAAGTCTCTCTGATATGATAGAGTGTGACACTAACACCATTTTTGCTCAATAGAAGGTTTTAGGTACACTTTATCTATCCTTGTGCACGCAAACCCCAACACTCTCTCCATTGGCTCTTGCCATCCAACCAGTGATTTCTATAACAGGGTTACAACAGAGGTTATGAGGGCCTTCAGGATGGCTCTTAAACAAGCTGCAGGGAAATCATAGTGGCTTATGTTAGTGGAGAATTTTTTGAGGTAGTCATACCTGTCTTCCAAATCTTTACCTCTCAAAGTTAACAAAAAAAAAAAAACAAAACAAAAAACCCATCCACTGTGAATTCCCCCACGTTTTCCCAGCCCTTGCTGGAGAATTCATCCCTGTTTGGTAGGTATCAATGCTACATTTCAGCCGTACCATACAGAAATGAAAATGCAGGCTGGGGCTCTGCTCTCCCTAACCTGGTGCTTTGTGTTCACACTCAGTAAACACTGAAGTTCAATCACATTCCTCTCTGCAGAACATAGTCAATTAGGCTTCTGCTAGTGATTGTGTATTCTGATTGTACACAACAGATTGTCCTTTTTCTCGAAGGTTTAAGAGAAAAATTAAACAGTTTCCAAAGTTTCTAAAATTTAAACTCAACTAATGGGCTTACTAGCCATAATTGAGTTGGTGGGTCCTAAGCCAGATAAGGACCACTAATTGTTTAGTGCTTTTATGTTAATTAAATTATTTTCGCATTGGGAAAGCTTGCTATTTACCAAGTATTATTAATGTACCATGCCCTTTGTCCTCACTCCTGCTTTTAGATGCCTATAACTTGAACCTCTTAATAAAACAACTCTAAGCCCTGAAATATACTATCGTTTGTTATTGTTATTTTAAAATACTAAGCTTTCCTGAAATAAACTGGCAAATAATTCTATTTGATTTTATCTTTTATTTTTGAGCTGAACATGTTATTTGGAAATAAAAAAACAAAGCAGATTAAAAAGAAAACAGTTGAAAATCTGTCCCTTATCACTAGTTTCTTGGGGAAATTTATCTGACATTATTTTTCCTTTTTAGTATGCTTGTTGTAATCCATTTATTTTCGTTTCACTGCTTGTCAAGACTTCATTCTGAAACAGCACTCTTCCCATGATTATATTTCTGAATCCTCTGAGATCTCTGACTAAATTGTGCGGAACATGTGCTGCTGTAAGATTTCATTGAAAGGTATAAAGAATAAGGGATTTTGTTTTCTTAAATTCCCTTTAGTATATAAAATATTTGGCGAGTTGCTGATATCTTTATTTAAACTTCTTAAAAAATAGACTATGATTTACTTTTTATTTTTATGCTTGACATCTCTAACTATGATTTTTAATTGGCGTTATTACATAAAGGAGAATGTACCATAACATTGTGACCTTCTGTTCTGCCTGGTTATTTACGGTATTCCTTGGTGAGTATTCCATTTTAGATCCAGCAGGCAATAACTGGTGATTGTTCTAAATACGTGCTTTGATGGTTTGAAATAACATTAGGATCATGACTAGTATATTCTATCATGCTACCCTGCCCCCAACACACATACGTTCACCCTAGGAGAGGAGAGCAAGCCAACTGGGAAAGGAGAACGAAGGCAGAAATCTGAGTAGCTAGAGCCAAATGTTTTTAATCTGCACATGGCTATGGTAGGACAAAATCTACACTGCCTACTTAATCCATTCTGGGCTCACAATCCCCCAAATTCTTATAAGAATGGGACTTGCTTTGATGTTACACTTGCAAGTGGTGTTATCAGAAAACTGTATTGGAAACAGGATGATTGTCTAAGGTGAACATTAATGCTATTATGTTTGCCTTGGCACTAACCTGAGAAACTTGTATAATGTGGCTTATAAACCATCTCTCTTGACTATGAGGAAGACCTCTTGAGGACAAGCCAGGTAAAGAGGTACCAGCTAGGGATTGGAGCAGCTGTGCCAGGGGGAATCAGGAAATGCACCACAAGGGCCACTGGCAATGAAAACATAAAATAGGTTTTGTTGAGGAAAAATTTATAAGCAGAGAAGTAGCAGGGTGCACACAACTCCTCAAAAACTCAGTATACCATGGCTTGTGCTGGACTGGGGAGGACTGCATGTATCATGGCTGATGTGTCATGGAGAGGAATCCTGGACCTGTGATACTGCATATACATAGGGACTGCAGGAGCAGGTTACATCTATGCCATTGTGTAATCCCAGATGCTCCTAGATCAGAGAAATGGGTTTATTT
Organism: Macaca thibetana thibetana; assembly: GCF_024542745.1. Classification (NCBI taxonomy): domain Eukaryota; kingdom Metazoa; phylum Chordata; class Mammalia; order Primates; family Cercopithecidae; genus Macaca; species Macaca thibetana. Next base: position 37,890,907 of record NC_065588.1, on the reverse strand, counting down.
GAAAGAGGAACCTTCTGGAATCCAGTGATTTCTATTAGACTGTTCTCTGTTAAGCCAGCTCTCTCCTAAACTACCAAACCAGAGGAGGAAATGAACCTCTAGGGTTATCAGATTCTCTCTCCTCTGAGTGATGTGCAATGAAACATCAGGACATTATTTCTTAGGACAAGAAAGTGGAGACGAAGTCAGTAAAAGAACAGAATACTACAGAGACAATGAACCTAGGGACATTGATGAAACTGCAAAGAATCAAAACCAGAGTGAGAGAGAATGCATGTGTTGGTGTGATATGATTGTGTATATGTGTGTGTGCACCCAGCACTATACCCCTAGAAACACCACATGGAAATTCTAAACAAAGTATTAGAGGGCCGGGCGTGGTGGCTCATGCCTATAATCCCAGCACTTTGGGAGACCGAGATGGGCGGATCACGAAGTCGGGAGATCGAGACCATCCTGGCTAACACAGTGAAACCCCGTCTCTACTAAAAAAAAAAAAAAAAAAAAAGGAAACTAACTGGGCGTGGTGGCAGGCAGTAGTCCCAGCTACTCGGAAGGCTGAAGTAGGAGAATGGCATGAACCCGGGAGGCGGAGCTTGCAGTGAGCCCAGAGCGCACCACTGCACTCCAGCCTGGGCGACAGAGCTACATTCCGTCTCAAAACAAACAAACAAACAAACAAGAAAACATAGCAAAGTATTAGATTGGTGCAAAATTAATTGCAAGCAAAAACCACAATTAATGTTGCACCAAACTAATATATAACATTACTTTTATCAACCAACTTTCAAAAAATTAGGCTCATAACTCAAAAAGTTATGTTAAAAATTAAAAAAATAAGCAGGGTGGGGAGAGGAGTGCTATTTTAATTATAAGTGGAAATAATTGAAGGTACGACCACATTCAGCTACCTCTTGCATCCAGAGAAATTCAGAATCCTACTAGAAAATTTACAGTGCTCAACTTAGATTCTACCATAGGCACAAAAGTACAGTAAAACCAGCTCAGAGAAGCATGTTTTGATTACTTATACAACACAAGAAGACTCCTGTCTATTTACTTCATTATTTCTGGGGAAAAAATGGAGTTTTGCATGATAATCTGCAGAACGTGAAAGGAGACAAATGCCCTGGTTTCATTTTTGACATGCCAGGAAATGCTCTAAGAGCAACAGAGTTAATGCTGCCATAGAATGAAGAGCTGATATAGCCCCTGGAGAAATGTTGGAAGTGGAGCTGATGCCTCCATTTCTCAGCTCCAGATTCCTGCAGGGCAGTTGGAGGCTGTGGTGGAAACTCTGGCCGCTCCTTAGCCTCCCTGTCACAGTCATAACTCTTGCTGGTTACATTAAAAAACATTTCCGATAACACCCTTCCCAGAAGAAGAGATAAATGTCCAAAGGCAAAAAGAAAGTAAAATAAAATATCAAAAAGTGGGGGTGGATTGAGGAAAAGGATTAAAAGAGGGAAGAGGGAGTGCCACATTCTTCAGGTCTACCCAGGACATCTTTCCTGGTTTATGATTCTTTCTCTGTTGAACCACAAAGAAAAAAATGTATTAGGACTCTGAATTCCAGGCTATATTGTCTGTCAAAGGATTTACCAGTTAGAGAACCAATTAATTTTCTGCTCCCACCGCTCATGAGGCTATAAAAATAGGATCTTATATGGCCTTTGAAATGTTGGGAAATATACTGTCTTCTTAAGAAGAGAATTGAAACCTGCTTTTATCTTTTCAAAAAGAAAAAAAAAGAGCAACATTCTGTGGCTTTCATGGTTTTCTTTCAGACTGTGTTCCAAGATCTGTGGCTTTAGTGTGTATGCGTAAGTGCACACACACACTCACACACACCACGTGCATATTTGCACACAGCAATGCAGAAGTGGTTTGCTGTAGAGTTAATGTAGATATTTTCTCCTTCCAAGCAAGTGATTATGTCCTTTCTTCCACGGTCAGATGGATGATTTGAACAGCTTGGAAGGGCAAGGGCAAGAAAAGCTTTGATTTATCTGCTGCTGAACTGATTTAGACAAATGCAAGAAGATGATACATCACTGAATTAGGGCAAGCAGGACAATAATGAGAACCTAAATTGAGTGACAAGTGCACACTAAAATCTATATTACCACTAAATAAGCAGGCATACATGTATACACTGCACCTTATTTTATGTTATAGAATGGTACTCATCATGTTTCAGAATAGTTTAATGAATGCTTTAAATCTGTAATTAGTAGGGCTTTTGCATTCTCACGAGATACTGGCATTGTGGTGAACTATCCAATAAATATGATACAGAAATTCAGATCCACTACATGGAACTATTGTCAGAGGAAAGAGTCAGAGAAACTGAGCAAGTATTCAATCTAGCAGCAGCAAATTTCAAAACTATACTCTCCTTGCAGTACAGAAAAAAAAATGTCCCATATACCCTCAACATGAAACGAAAGGAAATAGGAACAACAGAGGAAAAAAGTTGCTGTCTCCTTGCATTTTGTCGTATTGATTGTGTCTGCCAATCAGATATTCTATTCTATTTGTTTTTCAAGAATTCCTGCAGGTGATCTGGGTTGGAGGTGAGTTCCCAGAGTAAGTAACTGAAAAAAGAAAGCAGGGTTCCAATGAAACCTAGAGGCAACTGTGAAGTGGTGGAAGAATGTTATTACAGGTTCACATGAGGCCTGAGGAGTTGGATGCAGGCTGAGAGGTTTGTAGCAATCAGCCCTGGCCAGTCCTACCTGGACTGTCACGTTATTGATGGCTCAGGGAATGTCTCATTTTTGTTTGCATCTTGCATCAAAGCAAGATGGCTTTAGATTTCTTCCCTTGCCCATTAAGTCAAGGTGCAGTTTTTGCTTTAGAAATTTCAGAATCAAGTTTTTCCAACACTTCTTTTTCTGATGCATTGGGTTAAATATGGATGATAAAAATAAAAAAAAATCTTTCATTTAAATGACGCCATGTTATTTGTATTCACGCCCTTGTTTTGTATTTGTCACCTGTTTTCTTGTTGTGCTGAATGTTACCCTTAGGTTGACCTAGCTGTTTGTGTACACCCAGGTACTGCTAGATACATAGCTGAAATGAATTTTAAAAGAAGAAAAAAGACATTGGAGGCTACAAACTAAAAAGAATTCTATGCAAATGACCTTACACAATTATATCTAAAATCAACATACTAGAAGGTCAGTAAATATTATTATTCCTCAAGACATTTCGAGCAATTACCTAATATTGGGTGAATAGTAATTCAATACCTCATGTGGTGTACTTGATAGTCTTTATTCTCACAAAAGATTCATTGTTAAATGTGTTTTTGGGTCAGCTTTGATATCTATCAAACATACTGGCCAATGGTCTTTACGGATCCTGCTGTGCCTGGCTAGACTGGTTACTTTTGCCCTGGTTCCTGAGAATAGCTGGATAAAACTTCATAGTAGAGGACTGGGTATAGTCTATGACACCTTTAGTGGAGTGATCTAAACCTTGACGTTCAAACCTTGGATAAGATGGTAGCTTCATCAATAGTCAGGGCCCACCCAAAGCACTGTTGTGAAAATAGGTAACTTCTTTCATTCTTTTTTTCCTCTTTACATGCCAAATGACTCTATGGCATCCTGTTGGTATTCTCTCTGGACTGGCTTCCCCCTTTTACTGTTTTACTTGTCTCCAAATGAAAACTCGAATTCATTTTGTCCTTGTGACTCATTAGCTGATCTGATTGATCAATGTATGTACATTTTTTCTTTCTTCTTTTGTGAGATGGAGTTTCGCTCTTGTTGCCCAGGCTGGAGTGCAATGGCGCAATCTCGGCTCACTGCAATCTCCGCCTCCCAGGCTCAAGTGACTCTCTCGCCTACGCCTCCCAAGTAGCTGGGATTACAGGCACCTTCCACCACATCCAGCTAATTTTTATATTTTTAGTAGAGACGGGGTTTCACCATGATGGCCAGGTTGGTCTCAAACTCCTCACCTCAAATGATCCACCCACCTCAGCCTCCCTAAGTGCTGGGATTGCAAATGTGAGCCACTGCGCCTGGCCTGTATGTGAAGTTTTTAACCCTTTGACAAAGGGTTACATATTAATTTTAACCTGCTCTTCCAGATCACTTCATATTTCAGCCAATGCCTTCCATGTCTAAATCTGAAGCAACAAATAACAGTGGAGATACTAAATAACCAGGTGTAACAGACCCAGAGCTACTTGGACCCCTGCTGGAAAGATTCCAAAACTTTATCCTGAAAACTTAGAATTTGTAAAAAAAAATTAAAAAGACAGTGATATCTATTTCATTTTTCAGTTTACATGGTGAAAATATATGCCCTCAGGATCTAGAATATGCTTTTCATGTATAATGTTTCCTTTTTGACATTTTTTTTAGTAAATACTAGAACTAATGAATCCAAATGGTAAATAGTTTTAACAGTGCAGGAGAGTATCAAATAGAAAAGTAATCTCTTTGTCTTTCCACTCCCTGTCCCTAGACTTACTTCCCAGAGGCAACTGTGTTGGGCAGTATTTGTTTTTAGAGTTTCTGGAGGTTCCCTCTTAAGTTGATAATATTTTTATGCCTCTATTTCTTGATTCATCAATGATCAACATTATATTTTGACTTTCCTATGAAAATGGGGAATTTAGTGCACTTATGTTACCTTTCATCTGGCGTTTCCCATCTATTTCCTGACTTTTATTTTTGTACATTATTTCTAATTTTTTTTTTTTTTTTTGGTGAGATGGAGATTTACTCTTATTGCCCAGGCTGGAGTGCAATGGCGCGATCTCGGCTCACCACATCCTCTGCCTCCCAGGTTCAAGCGATTTTCCTGCCTCAGCCTCCCAAGTAGCTGGGATTACAGGCATGTGTCACCACGCTCGGCTAATTTTGTATTTTTAGTAGAGACGGGATTTCACTGTATTGCCCAGGCTGATCTTGAACTCCTGACCTCAGGTGATCCGCCCGCCTCAACCTCCCAAAATGCTGGGATTACAGGCTTGAGCCGCTGCCCCCGTCATTATTTACAACATTTACATTCTGTTCTGCAGTTCTGTACTTACAAATAAATTTTTTATATTCTGTCTAATTCTATGGTTCTCAAATAAACAAAATAATTAACATGCTTAATATTATAATTATGTAACTCATTTACTACAGAACTAAGTAGAACATTGGATGCAGGTGGACAGTAAAATAATTAAGCAAATTAGATTTTTGCTATTGGAAGTGAAATTTTCAAAGTTTGACAAGTGAATTTGTCTCATTTTCTGCTTCACTTTCTTCACTATTTTTGTGTCAAGATTTCTCTGGTTCCTCATATACTATGTCATTTCTTTGTGAGATGCTATTTATTTTTTAAACTTTTGCTGGTATACATTTCTTTTTTTTTTCAAATGTCGAACATGAATTGTAAGCTTTGGGATATTCTGCATCCAAAAAACATTTTAAAACAATCTTCACACTTTGTTCATAATTTGGCTGTTGTGTGAAAAATTCAAGAGAACTTTCATCTCTGGACTTTGCTTCTTATTTTTTAGTTTTGACTATGGCTTCTTCCTTTGCAGTTAGCCTTTTTTTTTTTTTTTTCCTTTTTGGAAATTTCTTACATCTATAGTTTATTCTGCCTTGAAATTTTAATAGGAGTTGGCCGGTTGTGTGAATCTTAAGACCTTTGCCTTTTCAACTAAGGCGAATCTGCTTTTATTATTTCTTTTATGTGTTCATAGTTTTCCCAATACCATTATCTGTTTTGTGTTTATGGAGCTTATCAAATGGATAGTAAACATTTAAAATGTATCACCCTTTACCTTTTTCTCTTACATTTTCTACTATCTTGTCTTTTTTCTCCATTCTAGAGGATTTCTTCAACTTTATTTCATGTATCTCCAACTCTGTGACTACTTTCATATTGTCAGTTATCACATTCATTACTTTAAGTTGGCCATCAAATTTCTAATTTTTTAAGCTCTTGGATTATTCCTTTTTTGTGGCAGCTTATTCTTATATTAAGGATAAAATATCTTCTTGAATACTGTTTAGGATATCAATTAAATCTTTTAAAAGTCTGTTTTTTCCGTAGGACAAATGACTCCACTAGGAGTCAGTGTTTTTTGTTTTTGTTGTACATCCTGGTCTTTGTCCTCCTATTCTTTTGGATCTCCCTGGGTGTTAGACGCTCTTTTGTTTATTTATTTTTGAGAGTGGAGAACTGTATGATTAGTGCGGGTGGATGTGGGCGGCTGCTCGCCAGCAGGTCTTGCTTCTGAAGAGACCTGGCTGTGGAGTCTGTGTAGTTGGGGGCACACGTTAGTACAGTAGTTTTCTTTGTGGGGCCCCTGAATGGGGGAACTTGACTCTGGGAATGGAGTGCTTTAGTCGGCTTCACTCCCAAGCTGCCTTTCCTTTCCCATTTTGTGTCATTAGGTTTCATTATTATCTCTCCTGGAGGTCCAGAGTCACCTCAGACTTGGCATCTTTCCTAGGACCCAGCTCCCTCGCCAAGCACCCTGACTTCCTCTTCAGGCAGATGACATACTTTTTTTTTGTTAGAGCTCACTTCTTGGGCTTCGAGAGTTCACTTCTGAGGGCAAAATCCCAATTTGGTTTCATTTTGTCACTAATCAGTTAATTCTTTTATACTTTTTTTTTCCTCTGCCATTTCAAGGGAACGTGGAGGAAGAGAGTCAAAAGATGAGTACACAAGTCTGTCGTTTCCTGACCTGCGCCTCCCCTCTCCTTACTGTGATACTGGTTCCAATTAAACCAAGACTAACCAACAAAATGGGCAATTATTTCACCTGAAATGAAATTACCACTAAAATTAACAAAATCCAAATTATTAATTAGTTTTTGTACACTTTATTAAAACTCACTTTAGCTCCAGAGAACACAGACATCTGAATGTCAGACTTAAGCTCTTTGATGGCCGGGCCCATATTTAGGACATGGAAATGTCCCGAAGTCTCCATATTTAGGGACAGAGAAAGGAGGCTATCAGGGAAAATCGGCAGAGCCTCTCACCTTTCATAGAAGCATGCATGTCTCTCTTATATACCCTTTAACATGAACTTCCAACTCTTCTTTCGTCATGTCTTAAATTTTACCACTCTAATGTCACAGAATGGTGAGGTGTAGACAGGACAACGGTAAGTCAGTATTCTTACATTTTTACTTTATTATTGTGAGACCAACCACTGACCTGTAGAGTTCAGAGAAATACATTTTATATTGCTGGAGAAACTTTGAATGTACCCTTGAACCTAAAATAAAGGTTTAAAAGAAAACTGTGAGAGATTTTGCACTGAGAGATGATATACTTTTTAAAGATGTAGATCACGGTGTCCGACCTTTTGGCCCATTGGAAGAAGAATTGTCTCGGGCCACACATAAAATACACTAATGATGGCTGATTGAGCTAAAAAAAAAAAAGGTCAGTGCATAATTTTTGTGTATTCCATCACCACAGATTAGCAAAAAGTTCCCCTCATTCAAAGCGTTGGACATCGCTGAAGCTGAAGAGAGTCAGGAACTATGTACCTGAAAGGCACATGGAAGAGACCTATTACCTGTACAGTAGTTTATGTATTGTGATGTGGAGACCCCACGTGTCCATTTATATCACTTATTCACTCATTCGGCAAGCATTTTGAGTGCCTGTTCTGTGCCAGGCACTGTGTCACGGAGTGAGGGTACAGTGATGGCGAGGAAGACAACGTGTGTGCTTGTATAGAACTTACATCATAGTAGAGAAGTAGATATAAGCAAATTTATAATGTAATATAAGGTGGTGCTAAGTGCTCAGTTGGTATAAAGCAGAGTGAACTAGTAGAGAAAATGGTGTAATGGTGGTAGGGAGGGTGGCCGGGAGCAGTAGTCTTCCTGAGGAATGACATTTGAACAAAAACCTTAAACCTAGTTTCCGAACTGTCTTCCGAGGAACTCACAGGGTTGCTATCAGATATTTCAGAGTTTTGAGGGAAACGCAATATTATTCAACATCTGTTAGATACTGCACAAACTAGTAGCTTAGGGTGATTCTGACAGTTTCACATGAGATTATGCTGCTTTCCTTTCAAGGATGATTTATCTTTGCAAAGCTGAGTTTTTGTTGTTGCTGTGGTAATGAGTGAGTACACAGTGAAAGCCAAGAGGGAGAGATGAAGGTGGCAGGGTCCAACGTGATTCCAAAGTTTGAGGAATTGTGCAGTGCCTAACAGGTGCATACAGCCCACTAGTACATGTAGAGATAGAAAAAATGTGGAGATTAGTGTGTGTAAAGACAAATATATTTACTTCCTAATTCCCAGAACCTGTGAATGTTACCTCATATGGTGAAAAAGTGAGTATTACTTTATATGGCAAAAGATGTAATGAAGTTAAGGCTCTTGAGAGAATGCATTTATCCTGGCTTATCTGAATGGGTCCTAAATGGAATCACATGTTTCCTTATAAAAGAGAGACAGAGAGAGATTAGACTCAGACACACACAATGGACAAAGTGGTATGAAGGCAGAGATTGGAGTGATCTGGCTACAAGCTAAGGAATGCCAATAATTGCTGCAACCATCCGAAGCTGCAGAGGTATGAAATGGATTTACCCTCTAGAGCCTCTGAAGTGAGCGGGCCCCTGACACCTCAATTTCAGACTTCTGGTCTCTAGGACTATGAGAGAATACATTTCTGTTATTTAAAACCACCAAGTTTATGGCAATTTGTTACCATAGGAATAGGCTAGGAAGTAGTCCTAGGAAACTAATGCAGTAAGTGATTATGTTATTTACAAAGAAAATTAAAATATTATTTATTTATTTATTTTTGAGACAGAGTCTCACTCTGTCCCCCAGGGTGGAGTGCATTATCATGATCTTGGCTCACTGCAACCTCTGCCTCCTGGGTTCAAGAGATTCTCCTGCCTCAGCCTCCCGAGTAGCTGGGTCTAAGGGCACACACCACCATGCCCGGCTAATTTTTTGTATATTTGTAGAGACAGGGTCTCGCCATGTTGGCCAGGTTGTTCTTGAACTCCTTACCTCAGCTGATCTGCCCGCCTTGGCCTCCCAAAGTGCTGGGATTACAACTGTGAGCCACTGTGCCCAGGCTAAAATATTATTTTAAATTTCAATTTATGCATATCATTTCTTAAATGACCATAAATGCTTACTATGTTGTGTGGACTGAACTCCTTATACACAGAACTGTTCAGTATTTCTTTTGCCTAACAGTAGACATGAAAATACTCCTGAACTTTCATTGCATGAACCAAAGAAGTTTTGGAAATTCTTCCTTACTTTGAGAGAGTAAGCAGTGAGTTGTTTTGAGGGCAGTGTGTTCCAGGAAGAGGCAAAATCAAGGGCAGAGGCCCCGAGGCAGGAAAACACATGGAGAATCCCAGAGCAGCAAAAGGCCGGCATGGCGAGGTATACTGAGTAGAAGATGAGGTCAGGGAGAGAAGCAGATTTGGATGACGTACGACCTCACAGGCCAGCGTAAGGAACTTAATTGTGTTGTGAGTTTGACGAGAAACCTTGGACAGTGTTGAGGAGAGGAGTGATATGTGACAGGATTTGCACTTTCAAATGAACGTCTGGCTGTGGGTTGGAGAACTGTCTATGGGAAGCTGATTTACGAAAGTAGAACACATTGGCTCCAGGCTTGCTCAGAGGCCTGGATAAATCTTCGCTCCATCTTTGCCACCCTCTTCTCTTGGTTTCTCTGTTTACTATCGGTACATAAGACTCTAGATGTAGTAGAAATGATGAAATGTGCACACAGGGCAGAGAAATTCGGTATGTTTGCCACTTGGTGTATCGCTTTCTGGAGGTGAAGCCCTCTTCCAGAAGTGTATGAATTGACTACAGAGAAGAAAGAGCAGGAGCATTTTATCACATTGCGTAGGAATGGAGAGGGCCAGGCACTAGAAGGTGCTCTGTGGGGGCAGCGCAGGCTGTTAGGATGACTTCAGCAGTGTGAGTCAGCTTTCCTAATGACAGGAGCAGGACCTCCTCGGCCAAGGTGTCCAGTGTGGTGAGGCTTGGGGCCCAGCCATCTGTCGAGGAAGATGGTGCTATTTATTTCCTGTGCTTGGCAGTTGCAGGGAACTCCTTCGAGCAAAATATCTTAGAGGCATAAGGTAATAAGATAAGTAAAAGCAATAGAGACATTACTAGGGCCACAGCTGGGGCAGAGGCAGACCCTCCCAGAGATGAAAAGAGCAGATGGGACTCTCCCAATAGCATCCTTGGTGCAGAAACTGCCGGTGTGTGACCCTAGGGAACCAAGGATGGATCCCATCTCCTCTTTTCCAACAGCCTTTTAACTCAGTTTCATGATTCAAACCCATGATAAGGCTAATAAAAAAGGAATTTCCTTTGTAGAGGTTGACTCATTCCCAGTTCTAGTCCCACTGAACTCTTTGCTGGTCAGACCTACATGTTTAGTTCTGGATGTCACATGGAACCTTGATGAAATTTTTAAAAATGGTAAACCAAAGTTATCTTGATTTTCAACAGTCCCAGGTTCCCTCTTGAACCACAGCTTCTCTGCTCCAAATCACTGATAATCATTGATTCAGCTGAAGAGAAAATAACAGCCTACAACAGTGAGAAAAATATTTTTCGATTTCGAGACTCAAATTTGATTTTTCTTGAAATTATAAAGAAATAATAATCTTGAAAGCCAGGCTGTGTTGAGACACAGAGGGATTTTCTAAAGTTTCCCTTATATATCAAGTGTCAGGCATGGCAGTCTGCACATAGAACTATAGGAGAAGCCAAACCTTGGGAGGTGGAGGATAAGACAGAGCAAAAGTTCCTGCCATGCTTTCATTTATACAGTGCAGAGCAGAAGAACAGCATTGGTGGGGAGGTGGCTAGATTGATGGGCCTAAAATAGTGCTCTCCCTTGCCTTCTTCCTGCTGCAGTCTGAATCATGTACACGGAGAGCCCTGCCTTTTCCCCTGGGGGAGTGGAGAAGGGCTGGGAAGCCCATGCATTAGGCAGGTTCAGAGTTCAGGTGGAAGAGAGAACACAGCCAGGACTTTGCAACTGTAAGCTGTAGGGAAAAATTTTTCTTTCTTTCTTTTTTTTTTTTAGCAGTAGGTCATTGCACAATGTCTAGGGATGTCAGGGAGGATGGGGGCACCCCAGTACCAGCCCAGAGGACCTGAGATTAGATGGATGGGGACATCTCAAGAGAGGACAGGGGTGACCCAGAGGCCCTTTTGCATTCCCACTGCCATTCAGAGGCCCTTTTGCATTCCCACTGCCATTTTTGCATTCCCACTGCCATTAGGATACATAAGCTGCCTCTGAATTTACAAACCGTTTTGGGAAGTGTGGGGAAAGGGGGTTGAGAGTGGAGAAACACTCTTAGGAAGAGTTTGAATTTCGAACTGATTGAATATTGGCCTGAAGGAAACTATAGGCCTTTCTGTTATAACTCCATGCAAAAAACTTTGCAATCTGTAAAACTGCTCAGGAAGAGTAGCAAGCTTTGTAGCAAAATAAGTTTAGGGGCAAACTATTCAAAAATAGATGTGACTGGGCAATGAGAGCACTAACCAATCAATCATGTGGATCTCAGGGATAACACGGACTGGCGGGCGGGCAGGCAAATCAGTGGCTTTGGGTTGCTTTAGGGCATCACACGTCTGAGAAACAGGAGTGCAAACACATGGGGTTGCTGTTCTGAGAGAAGACAGGTGGAAGGGGAGTTCTGAGCTTGGGGAAGATGCTGGTTTATTTATTTATTTATGTATTTATTTAGAGACAGAGTCGTGCTCTGTCGCCCAGGCTGGGGTGCAGTGGTGCCATCGTGGCTCACTGCAGCCTCTGCCTCCCAGGTTCAAGCAATTCTCATGCCTCAGCCTCTTGAGTAGCTGGGATTACAGGCCCATGCCACCATGCCTGGCTAATTTTTTGTATTTTTAAGAGAGATGGAGTTTCATCATGTTGACCAGGCTGGTCTTGAGCTCCTGACCTCAAGTGATCTGCCCACCTTGGCCTCCCAAAGTGCTGTGATCACAGGCATGAGCCACTGTTCCCCACCAGGAAGATGCTTATTTTAAAAAACCCACAATTCTTTAATAGGTGCCCCTTTTTGATTTTCTTAAAATGCAGATTAAAAGGCTTCTGTCTGTACAAGTGTCAAACTGAGGCATTGTCCTTTCCTGCTGATGGATATGATGCTCTTCCTGCTAATTCCTCTTCCCTTGCCAGGTGAAAACCACATATAAACCAAAGCAACTTCTGCATTATACTGACATCATCTTTCTGTTGATCAATTGTGTGTGAGTGATTTTGGTGTTATAGAAACAGGTGTTGTAGCAGAACAATGTGTACTTTAAATTGGAAGTTTAATTTATCTGGAAAGTTTAATTTTTCTCACATGATCATGATAATAATGATTTTAAAAAAAGCATATCTGGGTCAAAATCCATGAATTTCTATCCAGCCACACACATATTCAAAAGGACAGGGACTAAGCAGAGGGCAGTGTGAGAAAGCAGCCGGGAGGATGAAGGACCTGGAGTGCCTTAGCTGAGGAACAGGTGTCTGACGTGTTTAGCCTCAGGAGAAACGAATAAGCAGAGATGTGACAGCTGTCTCCAAATATTTGAAGGGTTATTGTTTTGAAGGATGAGTTGTCTTATATGATATTGCCGTAGAGCAGTGACTTTGTTTTAAGTTGAGAAAGCCTTTTTGTCCCCCAAGCACAATCACTGATGGAACCACACCAGAGCCCCTCCCCCAAATCCCCACTTTGTCTCTGAGGCGCCTCAGATTGAATCCCAGGAATCCATAAAATATAGTTCAATAAGTCACTGCTATAGAGTGACAAGTGAGTCACTTGCTATAGAGGACAGAGCAAGGACCAGCAGAAAGAAATTTACTCAAGACACATCATAACGCTATGGAGAGAATACCTTTATAACTGAGTCATTCTATTCTATTCTTCTATTCTATTCTACTCCTATTCTATTCTATTCTATTCTATTCTATTCTATTCTATTCTATTCTATTTTGTTCTGTTCTGTTCTACTACCCCTCTCCTGGCATTTAAACCCGCCCTTCTAAACCGAAAAGCTTGATTAACTACCCTGTGTGAGACACCCTGAGATGTATTTTTCTCACCTCTAACTCTTGCTCCAGCTTCAAAATTCTTTTGGTTTTATTCTGGGCATCCCCACAGTGTCTCACATATTGCCAGGTGGCTTGGGGGTTTTATTCATCTTCCTCTGTCACTGTCTTCCTCCCTCAGGTTTACCATGTCTGCCAGGCTTAGCCTTGTGCCTGACCTTCTTTTTTTGGATGCCACTTCTGGGTCCAACTGGCACCTCTTTCTGCCCAGTGGGCACTCTTGCCTCTTCTGCAAGAACCATGATGCAATACTGCTGCTTCTGCAGAGAATCATTTCTCTTTGCAGGTAAGCATTTTTGGGACTTTTAGAAACAGCATCCCTTTGCTGGGCACCACCGTCTCCCACCAGATTCTTCCAGGTGCCAAAGAAGTTCTGTCGTGAATAGGAGAAGAATGTTTGTTTTGTGTTATACCTGAGCCCTGATGTTATAAAGAATGTTTAGTCATACAGAAATGTTAGTTTTTACCTTACCTCTCTTTTTCCAGAGAATGTAGATATGAAACCAAAATTGCAGACATACCCAAGAGACCCACTTCAGAATGTGATCAGGACCATACCTGCTTTCTGATAACCAAGGCTTGTGTACTGGGTCAAAACTATCATTCTTGGCTCTAAGAAGTCTTCTCAATTTTTTGTGCAAATACACATCAGAAAGGCTGACTCCATTGGTTTGCCAGATATTCCCAGGAATCTGAATAACTCATGTAAAAGCTCTAACACATAACTATAAAAAGCATACAGTTGCATTGTAGAAAATTTGGAAAATTCAAAAATACACTCATTATCCCATTACATGATAATATAGAGTGTGTGGAGAGAGGGAAACTAAATGTGAGATCATGTGAGATGAATATATGTTTTTTTGTACACACATAATTTTGCATTTTACTTTGGTGATTCTCTTTATAATATTGACAGGATAGTTGTGTAGTTCTGCATGTATTCTGGATTTGAGGTGATAGAATGATGGCTACACATTTTGACGCTATGACAGTGCTCAGATACTGGTGCCAGAGTGTAGTTTGTGTGGGAATATTCAGGGAGCACAAACATGGCAATCAGTGGGAGATAAAATTCCATTAAAATTTTTAATTACACATGGGTTACATTGTTCACATAAGTCGAAGAATCTTATAACTTCAAAAGCTGCATCTGATATGAATTTAAAATTATTCAAGGTACTTAGGCTATATTTTATTTACAAAAATATTTTTACTAAATAATGATTGGATGGGTACACACTCCTCGTGGCACTGAGAATACAGGCCAGGTCATCAAGAGCATCTCCTCCCACCTCCAACCTCACTGTGGCCCTAGAAAGCAGGGGCAGCTCTTTCACTCACACTTCTGACACCTACTCATGTTATTCACTGTATTCATCCCATGACAAGAAAAGATTCTGCTGCATGTAATCTGGTGCCCACTAAGGAGGGTGGGCCCTGGTAACTGCAGGGGTAAATTTGATGGGGGTAATGAGATGGGTTTGAAAAAGCTTAGAGGACAAAATTGCTGTTCATTAATAAGGTGGGGAGACTGAGATGAAAAGAGCCCAGATCAGACAAAGGAGAGAAAGATCTAGAAGGAAATTGGAGTGCAGAGCCAAATTTGCAAGAAAGCATGCAACTTGGAGGTAAGCTGATTGACTGGGAAACAGTTGGTATTGGGGCTTTTGGATTGAGGCTACGGAGTTGACACTCTCCATACTCCATTCCTTTCCACAGGTCAGAGGAGCAATGTGTGCCCAACACTGATCACTGAATGGAACAAGAGAGGAGATAGGAAAGAGAAAGGCGCTGTGGCTTACAGGAGCCACCAGGCTCTCATTCGGCTGTCCTCCCCGCTTCCACTTTCTCACCTGCCTTCTTCTCCTTATCATATGCTCTGCAGTCTGAGCTTCCATCCCAATTGGAGGAGTAAACCTGCCACCTTGGCTCAAACATATTTTTCTTTAACCGTGTTCTCTCTGCCTGGAGCCATCTGCTCCCTTCATGCATTGTGTGTGCAGATGCCACTGCTTCTGGAATTGTTTCTGAGCCTGACTCAACCCTGACTGAGGTCAGTGCTCCTCTGCCACCGTGACACTCTGTGGCTACTGCTGGTTGGATGACCTGCTTCCTCCCCTAGGCCCTAAATGAAATTCTTTGCTGGCTGGGACAAACCATGCCTGTTCACCTTTTTATCTCAAAGTCTAGTGGAGTGCCCAACAAGAATTCAAGAAATATTTAATGGGTGGAAGAGTGAATGGATGAATGAACTGGTGAATACAGACCATGGAGGGGCCTGGTTCTGTGGGCAAGGAAGGATGGCATGGCTAGCACTGAACTACCAAAAGTGCTGGGCCTCATGCATGCAGGTGCCTCTGCAGGGGCATGGAAAAACTGGCAGTAGGAGTACCGAAGAAGCCGGAGGCTGAATCAAGCATCTGTGGCTGCTGGAGCATTGCCAGAAGGGACTAGAAACAGAAGGGATGTCCCTTCTCTCCTCTTCCCACCTTCCAACCCCTCTGGTGCCTCTCATTAGCAGAACCTAATAGAGGGCCAGCTGGCAAGCTAGTCTAGGCCCAACATTGCAGAGTATAGCAGGACTTGGAGTTCAGAGAAAGTAGGCAAATAACTGGTCTTGTCTATCTGCTTGGTTAGTCAGCATCAGTCCCCATCGTTCTAACCAATTGTAAGAGCTCTGTGCTCTGCCTAATAAGATGCAATTATCCTTCATACAAATGAAGACTGTATTGCCTTCTACCCAAAGAGATTTCCTGTAACAATCATATGCATATCTGCATATCTATCTGAATACTCTGTAAACTAAAGATGAAGTTATAAACTTAATCACTAACAGTAGCTTAAGTAAAATAATAGGAGAAAGAAGGAAGGGGAAGAAACAGGAATTAACATAAGCCATATATATATATATATAGATAGATAGATATATATATAGATAGATAGATAGATACGCAAACACAAATTAAGCAAAGGTAGACATTCATAACAGTCACATTTCTGTAACTATTCATGAGGTCATCACTGATATCAATTCCTCTTCCACTGTCTATTTGTCTATTTGATGTTGCATTCATTGTAAGCTAGCAATTCAGCTTGTAGAGTCTCTCTCTCTCTTGTTTTTTAAGATACAGGCTTTTGCTCTATTGCCCAGGTGCACACACCACATCCAGCTGATAGCTTCTTTTAAATTCTGTTTTTTAGAGATGAGGTCTCCCTGTGTTTCCCAGGCTGATCTCAAACTCCAGGGCTCAAGCTGTCCTCTACCTCAGCTTTCCAAAGTGCTAGGATTACAGGTGTGAGCCACTGCACCCGGCCGAGACTTCTTATCTGAAAGCCCTCATTTTTGAAGGGGCCTGAATTCCCAGAGGTCTTGCATTTATCGAGTTGATATGGTTTTCCAAAATGTTGCACTGAGGAGTACTAAGAGACACCCTTAGAAGACCACAGGCTCTGTAACTAGTCTTCTCTGTCTTCTTGAGTGGCAGAACTCATTTTTAAAAATTTCTTTTTGGCCTTTTGGTTTAGTAGCATTAGAAGCTTCAAATGGTCATCTAAGCCTAAGTGGAATACTTTCTCTTTGTGGACGAAGATTCCTAAATCAACAGAGCCCAAAGGTGTAGAGACAGGTAACAAACATTATCTCAGTGGATTGCTAGTGTAGCTGTAGGAGAATCCATCCCCAAGTTCTACCCCTTGATTCTGACTGTGGGATAAATTGCACCATGCATTGATCACTGGTTCAAAGCATGTATTTCACCCTATTGGATGTAACCCCAACCTTTCAGGGTTTTCTCTTCCAACTGACCTTTAACTGGCCATTCTACCATTTGATCACAGTAGCTGCTTCTGGGAGATGTGGCAAATGGGCCCATTGCTATACTTCTTTTGCCATGGAATAAATTCCTTGTTTAGAAGCAAATATTGTCTGGGATGCCATGATGATGAATAAGATGTAACATAAGTCCAAGGATAATGAGATAGAAACATAACAGGAAAGAGATATATGTACTCTAATACATATACTTTATAATGAGCACACGTGGCTGCCCCTTATGATGAAGAGTTTCAATATGAGTAATCAGCTACCAGGTGGTTCTCTGGTTTCCTGGAAAAATGATAATATATGAATGCTCCCTTTTTGGTCTCTGCTCTTGGCAAGTTAGACACTCAGCAGTAGCAATTGCTAGTTCAGTCTTGGAAAGTGTTACTCCCTGCTGCTAAGTTCCTCCACACACTCTGTGCCTGCCACTCTGGACCATGAGATGGCTGGGGAAGGTGACTTCCTGCCACAGAACATGTCACTGGGGTATCTGAATATTGAGAGTCTCTTCTGTAGCAGATATCCCCTGATGACCCCATGAGACCCCCATTTCATGAAATCATAAATAAAGTAGCAATTGGAGCACCAGCATACTATAAAAACTCAGCAGTGGCTGCCTCTCTAGGCTGGGGTGATAGTGGGAGATGTTGCCGTTGTGATGAGGATGAAGGGATCCTGCGGTGGCAGAGCACAAGCACTAGCATTTAATTGCCAGAAAAAAGGTATCATCAAGGTAAAAGTAGTTAATAGCAACAGAGATATATTGATACTCAGGATACTTAGATCTACAAGGTCTTTGGTGGTGGCTAGTCAATCACCTGTCCATATAAATGAAAGAGATTGGCAACCTGCCAGAGTATTACTTGATCTTTATAACTGGAAAAATTCCTAGTCTAGTGGATAGAAATCTGACTCGAGTTGTCACAATAGGGAGTCATAGCCTCTCACCTGGTTCTGTGCTCTAAGCCCATCCAAAGATACTGAACTTTTTTTCCATTCTGTTCTTTGTTGCATCCTCAGTCAATAGCAGAGGCTCATAAGTGTGTTTTGAATGAATGGATACATGAATGAATGAATGGATATAAAAGGATAGATGTAAGAAAAAAATGAGAATGAAAAACTAAGAGGATTTTTTTGATTCAATTTGAAGAATGGATTGAAGCCTTGAACTGAAGCTTTGCGTGCTGAGGAAGATGGTGACAGTATTAACAGAAATGGGAAATTCAGCAAAAGGAATTTACTAGAGATGACAGAGAATAAAAATATGATAAATTCAACTTTTAAAGGTGAATCTGAGAATCAATGTAGTCTTTAGTAAAGACTTCAGAGGTCAGACACAGAGTCAGCTTTTAACTTATTATTTGGTCAAAGCCACCCATTTGGGTGGGGATCGTGGCCCCATCATGACATGTGCTAGAGACCGTCCGTACGATAGGCTCACCCCACCCCAGATTCCCACCCTGCTCCATGCTCATTACCTTCTGAACCTGCGCAGGTGTCTGAGTGGAGCAGTCAGACAGAAATGTTCACACAGGGAACTCTTTATTACCTCTGACAGATGCATTTTAGCCCCATCACTTCCAAACACAACTCCTGGAAGGCTGCCCAGAATTGTTGCCAGGTATCATTGCCATGGAAACCACAGGCCACCCCGCGAGAGTTAGAGACACAAAAGCAAAAGCAGTGTAAGAACAGATTTTTTGAGGCTCTGGTCCCTCTGATTTCACACTTGACGGGACTGTACGTGTGTTCCCCTGGGAGACACAGGAGTAAAGCATATAGGGAGAATTGGGTTATTAGTGGTTTTCAGGAACAGACTATCCAAGGAAAATACCTTTCAGAGAAGCAAGGGCACAAGTTACTCTCCAAAGCATAATAATGTTTTTCTTATTTTCCTCTAAATATAGAGCTATCACAGCTGGCACTTCTTCTGGCAAAGAATGAAGCAATATATATCCCTTGGGTTTTTGACATTGTAAACATAACTTTAGTAGAAATGGCTTTTCTATTCTAGCCATTAACTCAACCATACCAAAATTACCTTGGCTCCCTTAAACTGAGGGTGGAGGGTGGCACTGATAATGGGCATTATCTAGCACAAGGATTTTTTGTTTCTCAGCTTGAAGCCAATGGAGGTATTATTATTGCTTTGTCCTCTTGAGTTGGGCAGTGTATTCATATGTTAGCATTCATGGAGCTGTACACCAAGGATGTGCATATGACTGTATGTAAGTTGTAGCTTGATGAAATATTGTCAGCACAAAAAAATGGAAAACAAAGTATTTAATCATTCAAAGCAAAAATTTTAGTTGCTGATTTTTTAAAAATTATTATTATACTTTAAGTTCTAGGGTACATGTGCATAATGTGCAGGTTTGTTACATATGTATACTTGTGCCATGTTGCTGTGCTGCAGCCATCAACTCGTCAGCACCCATCAACTCGTCATTTACATCAGGTATAACTCCCAATGCAATCCCTCCCCCTCCCCCCTCCCCATGATAGGCCCCGGTGTGTGATGTTCCCCTTCCCGAGTCCAAGTGATCTCATTGTTCAGTTCCCATCAATGATTGAGGACATGCGGTGTTTGGTTTTCTGTTCTTGTGATAGTTTGCTAAGAATGATGGTTTCCAGCTGCATCCATGTCCCTACAAAGGACACAAACTCATCCTTTTTAATGGCTGCATAGTATTCCATGGTGTATATGTGCCACATTTTCTTAATCCAATCTGTTACTGATGGACATTTGGGTTGATTCCAAGTCTTTGCTATTGTGAATAGTGCCGCAATAAACATGCGTGTGCACGTGTCTTTATAGCAGCATGATTTATAATCCTTTGGGTATATCCCCAGTAATGGGATGGCTGGGTCATATGGTACATCTAGTTCTAGATCCTTGAGGAATCGCCATACTGTTTTCCATAATGGTTGAACTAGTTTACAATCCCACCAACAGTGTAAAAGTGTTCCTGTTTCTCCACATCCTCTCTAGCACCTGTTGTTTCCTGACTTTTTAATGATTGCCATTCTAACTGGTGTGAGATGGTATCTCATTGTGGTTTTGATTTGCATTTCTCTGATGGCCAGTGATGATGAGCATTTTTTCATGTGTCTGTTGGCTGTATGAATGTCTTCTTTTGAGAAATGTCTGCTCATATCCTTTGCCCACTTTTTGATGGGGTTGTTTGCTTTTTTCTTGTAAATTTGTTTGAGTTCTTTGTAGGTTCTGGATATTAGCCCTTTGTCAGATGAGTAGATTGCAAAAATTTTCTCCCATTCTGTAGGTTGCCTGTTCACTCTGATGGTAGTTTCTTTTGCTGTGCAGAAGCTTTTTAGTTTAATTAGATCCCATTTGTCAATTTTGGCTTTTGCTGCTGTTCCTTTTGGTGTTTTAGACATGAAGTCTTTGCCCATGCCTATGTCCTGAATGGTACTACCTAGGTTTTCCTCTAGGGTTTTTATGGTATTAGGCCTAACATTTAAGTCTCTAATCCATCTTGAATTAATTTTCGTATAAGGAGTAAGGAAAGGATCCAGTTTCAGCTTTCTGCTTATGGCTAGCCAATTTTCCCAGCACCATTTATTAAATAGGGAATCCTTTCCCCATTTCTTGTTTCTCTCAGGTTTGTCAAAGATCAGATGGCTGTAGATGTGTGGTATTATTTCTGAGGACTCGGTTCTGTTCCATTGGTCTATATCTCTGTTTTGGTACCAGTACCATGCTGTTTTGGTTAAGGTAGCCTTGTAGTATAGTTTGAAGTCAGGTAGTGTGAGGCCTCCGGCTTTGTTCTTTTGACTTAGGATTGTCTTGGAGATGCGGGCTCTTTTTTGGTTCCATATGAACTTTAAAGCAGTTTTTTTCCAATTCTGTGAAGAAGCTCATTGGTAGCTTGATGGGGATGGCATTGAATCTATAAATAACCTTGGGCAGTATGGCCATTTTCACAATATTGATTCTTTCTATCCATGAGCATGGTATGTTCTTCCATTTGTTTGTGTCCTCTTTGATTTCACTGAGCAGTGGTTTGTAGTTCTCCTTGAAGAGGTCCTTTACATCCCTAGTAAGTTGGATTCCTAGGTATTTTATTCTCTTTGAAGCAATTGTGAATGGAAGTTCTTTCATGATTTGGCTCTCTGTTTGTCTGTTACTGGTGTATAAGAATGCTTGTGATTTTTGCACATTAATTTTGTATCCTGAGACTTTGCCGAAGTTGCTTATCAGCTTAAGGAGATTTTGGGCTGAGACAAAGGGGTTTTCTAAATATACAATCATGTCATCTGCAAACAGGGACAATTTGACTTCTTCTTTTCCTAACTGAATACCCTTGATTTCTTTCTCTTGCCTGATTGCCCTAGCCAGAACTTCCAACACTATGTTGAATAGGACTGGTGAGAGAGGGCATCCCTGTCTTGTGCCAGTTTTCAGAGGGAATTTTTCCAGTTTTTGCCCATTCAGTATGATATTGGCTGTGGGTTTGTCATAAATAGCTCTTATTATTTTGAGGTACGTTCCATCAATACCGAATTTATTGAGCGTTTTTAGCATGAAGGGCTGTTGAATTTTGTCAAAAGCCTTTTCTGCATCTATTGAGATAATCATGTGGTTCTTGTCTGTGGTTCTGTTTATATGCTGGATTATGTTTATTGATTTGCGAATGTTGAACCAGCCTTGCATCCCAGGGATGAAGCCCACTTGATCATGGTGGATAAGCTTTTTGATGTGCTGCTGAATCTGGTTTGCCAGTATTTTATTGAGGATTTTTGCATCGATGTTCATCAGGGATATTGGTCTAAAATTCTCTTTTTTTGTTGTGTCTCTGCCAGGCTTTGGTATCAGGATGATGTTGGCCTCATAAAATGAGTTAGGGAGGATTCCCTCTTTTTCTATTGATTGGAATAGTTTCAGAAGGAATGGTACCAGCTCCTCCTTGTACCTCTGGTAGAATTCAGCTGTGAATCCATCTGGTCCTGGATTTTTTTCATTGGTAGGCTATTAATTATTGCCTCAATTTCAGCGCCTGCTATTGTTCTATTCAGGGATTCAACTTCTTCCTGGTTTATTCTTGGAAGAGTGTAAGTGTCCAGGAAATTATCCATTTCTTCTAGATTTTCTAGTTTATTTGCCTAGAGGTGTTTATAGTATTCTCTGATGGTAGTTTGTATTTCTGTGGGGTCGGTGGTGATATCCCCTTTATCATTTTTTATTGCGTCTATTTGATTCTTCTCTCTTTTCTTCTTTATTAGTCTTGCTAGCGGTCTGTCAATTTTGTTGATCTTTTCAAAAAACCAACTCCTGGATTCATTGATTTTTTGAAGGCTTTTTTGTGTCTCTATCTCTTTCAGTTCTGCTCTGATCTTAGTTATTTCTTGCGTTCTGCTAGCTTTTGAATGTGTTTGCTCTTGCTTCTCTAGTTCTTTTAATTGTGATGTTAGAGTGTCAATTTTAGATCGTTCCTGCTTTCTCTTGTGGGCATTTAGTGCTATAAATTTCCCTCTACACACTGCTTTAAATGTGTCCCAGAGATTCTGGTATGTTGTATCTTTGTTCTCATTGGTTTCAAAGAACATCTTTATTTCTGCCTTCATTTCATTATGTACCCAGTAGTCATTCAGGAGCAGGTTGTTCAGTTTCCATGTAGTTGAGCGGTTTTGATTGAGTTTCTTAGTCCTGAGTTCTAGCTTGATTGCACTGTGGTCTGAGAGACAGTTTGTTATAATTTCTGTTCTTGTACATTTGCTGAGGAGTGCTTTACTTCCAATTACGTGGTCGATTTTGGAGTAAGTGCGATGTGGTGCTGAGAAGAATGTATATTCTGTTGATTTGGGGTGGAGAGTTCTATAGATGTCTATTAGGGCTGCTTACTGCAGAGATGAGTTCAATTCCTGGATATCCTTGTTAACTTTCTGTCTCGTTGATCTGTCTAATGTTGACAGTGGAGTGTTGAAGTCTCCCATTATTATTGTAAGGGAGTCTAAGTCTCTGTAAGTCTCTAAGGACTTGCTGTATGAATCTGGGTGCTCCTGTATTGGGTGCATATATATTTAGGATAGTTAGTTCTTCCTGTTGAATTGATCCCTTTACCATTATGTAATGGCCTTCTTTGTCTCTTTTGATCTTTGATGGTTTAAAGACTGTTTTATCAGAGTCTAGTATTGCAACCCCTGCTTTTTTTTGTTCTCCATTTGCTTGGTAAATCTTCCTCCATCCCTTTATTTTGAGCCTATGTATGTCTCTGCGTGTGAGATAGGTCTCCTGAATACAGCAGACTGATGGGTCTTGACTCTATCCAGTTTGCCAGTCTGTGTCTTTTAATTGGAGCATTTAGTCCATTTACATGTAAGGTTAATATTGTTATGTGTGAACTTCATACTGCCATTATGATATTAACTGGTTATTTTGCTTGTTAGTTGATGCAGTTTCTTCCTAGCCTCGATGGTCTTTACATTTTGGCATGTTTTTGCAATGGCTGGTACCAGTTGTTCCTTTCCATGTTTAGTGCTTCCTTCAGGGTCTCTTGTAAGGCAGGCCTAGTGGTGACAAAATCTCTAAGCATTTGCTTATCTGTAAAGGATTTTATTTCTCCTTCACTTATGAAACTTAGTTTGGCTGGATATGAAATTCTGGGTTGAAAATTCTTTTCTTTAAGAATGTTGAATATTGGCCCCCACTCTCTTCTGGCTTGCAGAGTTTCTGCCGAGAGATCTGCTGTCAGTCTGATGGGCTTCCCTTTGTGGGTAACCCGACCTTTCTCTCTGGCTGCCCTTAAGATTTTTTCCTTCATTTCAACTTTGGTGAATCTGGCAATTATGTGTCTTGGAGTTGCTCTTCTCGAGGAGTATCTTTGTGGCGTTCTCTGTATTTCCTGGATTTGAATGTTGGCCCGCCCTACTAGGTTGAGGAAGTTCTCCTGGATGATATCCTGAAGAGTGTTTTCCAACTTGGTTCCATTTTCCCCCTCACTTTCAGGCACCCCAATCAGATGTAGATTTGGTCTTTTTACATAACATAATCCCATACTTCTTGCAGGCTTTGTTCATTTCTTTTTCTTCTTTTTTCTTTTGGTTTCTCTTCTCACTTCATTTCATTCATTTGATCCTCAATCGCTGATACTCTTTCTTCCAGTTGATCAAGTCGGTTACTGAAGCTTGTGCATTTGTCACTTATTTCTCGTGTCATGGTTTTCATTTCTTTCATTTCGTTTATGACCTTCTCTGCATTAATTACTCTAGCCATCAATTCTTCCACTTTTTTGTCAAGATTTTTAGTTTCTTTGCGCTGGGTACGTAATTCTTCCTTTAGCTCTGAGAAGTTTGATGGACTGAAGCCTTCTTCTCTCATCTCATCAAAGTTATTCTCCGTCAAGCTTTGATCCGTTGCTGGCAATGAGCTGCCTTCCTTTGCCGGCGGAGATGCGCTCTTATTTTTTGAATTTCCAGCTTTTCTGCCCTGCTTTTTCCCCATCTTTGTGGTTTTATCTGCCCCTGGTCTTTGATGATGATGGTGACGTACTGATGGGGTTTTGGTGTAGGTGTCCTTCCTGTTTGATAGTTTTCCTTCTAACAGTCAGGACCCTCAGCTGTAGGTCTGTTGGAGATTGCTTGAGGTCCACTCCAGACCCTGTTTGCCTGGGTGTCAGCAGCAGAGGATGCAGAAGATAGAATATTGCTGAACAGCGAGTGTACCTGTCTGATTCTTGCTTTGGAGGCTTCCTCTCAGGGGTGTACTCCACCCTGTGAGGTGTGGGGTGTCAGACTGCCCCTAGTAGGGGATGTCTCCCAGTTAGGCTACTCAGGGGTCAGGGACCCACTTGAGCAGGCAGTCTGTCCCTTCTCAGATCTCAACCTCCATGTTGGGAGATCCACTGCTGTCTTCAAAGCTGTCAGACAGAGTCGTTTGTGTCTGCAGAGGTTTCTGCTGCTTTTGTTGTTGTTTATCTGTGCCCTGTCCCCAGAGGTGGAGTCTACAGAGACAGGCAGGTTTCCTTGAGCTGCTGTGAGCTCCACCCAGTTCAAGCTTCCCAGAGGCTTTGTTTACCTAATTAAGCATCAGCAATGGCGGGCGCCCCTCCCCCAGCCTCGCTGCTGCCTTGAGGTTAGATCGCAGACTGCTGTGCTAGCAATGAGGGAGGCTCCGTGGGCGTGGGACCCTCCCGGCCAGGTGTGGGGTATAATCTCCTGGTGTGCCTGTATGCTTAAAGCGCAGTATTGGGGTGGGAGTTACCTGATTTTCCAGGTGTTGTGTGTCTCAGTTCCCCTGGCTAGGAAAAGGGATTCCCTTTCCCCTTGCACTTCCCAGGTGAGGCGATGCCTCGCCCTCCTTCAGCTCTGGCTGGTCGGGCTGCAGCAGCTGACCAGCACCGATTGTCTGGCACTCCCTAGTGAGATGAACCCAGTACCTCAGTTGAAAATGCAGAAATCACCGGTCTTCTGTGTCACTGGCGCTAGGAGTTGGAGACTGGAGCTGTTCCTATTTGGCCATCTTGCTCCGCCCCAATCTAGTTGCTGATTTTTTAAAAGATGAGTTTATGTGGCTTCCTAGAATCATGCAACTTTAATTTTGAAATGTCAATTGCAGTATTAGAAATATTTTGTCAAAATTACTAAGGACATTCCTTGTGCTAAGGGCTACACAAATATTTATTGAGTAGTTACTTTGGGCTGGGGTTTAAATGTCTTTGCTTTTGGTCTATCCATTCCTCCTGCTTTTTGTGTGCCTAGCCAGGTATGCCTCTCCCACCCCAACCAAGTGTATCTGAATGTAGTCTGTACACACGACTGCTCATCCAGCCACTGTTCCTTCCCTGATGACTGGAGGGAAACTCTCATGATTCAATGGTAAACTTCCAGATGAAATTCTGAGGCTGCTCAGTCATGTCAGTCAATCTCTTGCTCATTCATCAGTTTTCCTCCTTCCCTGGCAACTATCCCTGTGATTAGCATGACAATTCAAGCTACAAACTCCTGTTCATTTCTTCCCTTTCCCTGACCCCATTCTAAATCTCATTTTGCTGTCATCTGCATCTCTACTATCTGGTGAAGAGATAGCACCCAATATGTAGTAAGGGGTCATTAATTTTTGTGTATTATCTTCACTTGCTTCTATTGTTCTTCCTCTTCTCTTTACATCCTTGTCTTAACTGAAAGTTGGCTGTATATGTTTCTCAATATCATAAAATTGAAGATTAATATCATTCAAAAAATGTTAAGAAACTGTAATATGTTATCCACTATGCTACAGATACAACTCTAACAGCTCCTTCCCAGGCAGCTTATGTATGTTCTAATGAGTGAAATTCAGATAAAAAAGCAAATACAATAACTTAAAGTCATAATAAAAGTATGTAAGGAAACAAACAAGAAGCTAAGACAAACAAATTTTAGGGTGATCGCAGAAGTACTTTTAAAAATAAAATTTCAACTGAGACATGAGGCATGAGAAAGAGTTTGTCCATTTAAAGAGGGAGGAAAGAGCATTCCAGAAAGAAATAACATATGTAAGAGTCAGGAGGTGAGAGGTAGTGTGGGTCTCTTCTAGAAACTGCATGACTACTGTTGTGACTGGAGCTTGGCGAGTGTGGAGAAAGTGGTTTTGAGATGTAAGTCAGAGAGAAGAGGAGAGACAGAATCGTGCATTTGGAATAGGAATCCATGGAAGAATTCAGGGAGAGACTTACATGATCCAATTTCTATTATAATAAGTTCATCCTGGTAGGCAAGTGAAGAATGAGACAGGTAAGAGAGGAAGCAAAGGATACAAGTGAGGAAAATGCTGTTGTTGCCTTGGAGGGAGATGACAGGCTGTAGTAAGGGAGTTGCAGTAGAGGTGAGCAGAGAACACAGACTTTAGATACATTCATATTATAAATTGAGGAGACTGGATGGCAGGAGTGAAGCAAATGAAAAACAGAATGTTCCCTATGTTTCCAACTTGAATTGAGTCGGAAATAGTACTAGTTACTGAGGAGAGGAAGATAGAGGAAGGGGAAGGGCAGTTTGGGGGACTTTTTTAGAAGTCTGTGAGACATCTGGGAGGCAAGGTATCAATGAGGCAATAAAATGGAAATTCTAGAGTTCAAAGAAATGATCTAAGCTGGGGATATAAATACAGGACTCACCAGTATACAGATGGCTTATGTGTTGATGGGAAATGATGAAGTCATATAACATTTCAGCCTAGAAAGAATTTTCCATTGGCTTCACGACATGAAGATCTCTGATGACCTTGACAAAGGGGGTTTCAGTGGGACTGGGACAGGGGTTGGTGCCTGATGGCTTGGAGAGCGCATGGGAGCTGAAGTAGAGAAAGCATCAGGAGACAGTTTTTTTCTCCCCAAAATTTGACTATGAAGTGGAGAAATGTGTCACTGGATGGCAATGGATAGAGGAATGTGTGTGTGTGTGTGTTTATGTGTGGGTGTGTGTGCTACATATTCTTTTTAAAAATGAGTGATACATGTACCAATACAGATTAGGGAAAGTTAATGATGGGGGAAATGGAAGAAGCCAAGTTTTTGAGGGATTTGTGCAATTGCCCTTTAACAGAAGTGGGGATACATCCCCCATTGCAATGGGAGAAAGAGGATGAGGACACGTGTTATTAAGTTAGTAGTTTCGGGGTTGGCAGATGTGAGTGTTCAGATGTGATGTCTTCTTTTTCCTTAGAGTATAAGCAAGGTCATGAGCTGTGAGTGACTGTCAAATTGGGCTATGACAAATTTGAAGAGAGTGAGTGAGATATAAAATATTGTGTAGTGAAGGGCAATGTGAGTCTACTAAAGATACGTGGTTGGTTTTTGTTTGCCTGGTTTTTTGTTTGTTTTTGGCAGTACTGACTAGTTAACTACCTTTGTAGTTTTCTCCATTAACATTTGGCTTCTTGGGTACAGGCACGGAAAGGTGGAATGTAGGCTTTATTCAGAAGTAGGATGTGGCAGATGACTACAAAGTTATCAGAGGACATGGTGAGATGTTTGGAAGAATCCTAGAGGTAGAGGCTCCTGGAGTCTTGGTTTTCCCAGGCCTGAAGTTGGCAACAGAGTCCTAGCCTTGGCACCAGAGATTTTCTAGGGTCAGGAGGAAGGACTTGCATTTTCCTAGCTTCTCTTATGTTTTCAGACCTTTGTTTTGCAGCTTTCCTGGCAGTTCTGAAACTGTTTAAATTAGAATTCCTTTACTCATACAGAACTTCATCTGTATGCCTCCCAACCTTGCCATCCATTCTCTGAGGATTGCAGCGCTTTTCCTGCAGTCTGCCACTTCTCTCCAGCCCATGTCATTACCCTGGTTGACTTCAGTGTCCTTTTTGATGACCTATTTAACAACTGAATCTCTCAGTTCCTTAAAATTATTTCATCTAAGAACTTTCTGGGTTTTTTTTTTACATTAATGGATTAATTTAATTTAATACCTGGAGACTTGTCACATATAAAATGACTCAATCTTTGAAATCATGAATTTTGAAATCCTTTTTCTGCTTTCTTTTTCTTTTTGCAACCCATTCTTTAGCCTCATTGGACATCTGTTCTTGTGAGTCCTTGCTATTCCTTTAGATTCTTTCTTTCTTCCCATCTGGAGTTTTGAAAAATCACCCACCAACACACTCACCAGTGTTCTTAGTTCCGATAACCTGGTGATTTCCAGTGGCACCTTTCTCATCCTGCACTCAGGAAAAACCTGCCATTCGTTGGCTGGTTTGTTATGCTTTCTTGCTCAGGGCTACAGAACGTGTTAGGGGAAAATCATGTAACAGTGGTAATTGCTTGAATTTCAGACATGGTTTCCACACTCAGCTGGCTCCATGATGCTGCCCTCCTCTCCATTCTCTCTGTCCCTCTGCTTGTTCCTCTCTTGTTATCTCTTGGCTAGACCATTACAACAGTCTCTTCACTATTCTCCTTTAGAGTCTCTATTTCTGATGTTATGTTATTTTCTTTTTCTGGGGATTCTTTTCCAAATTGCAGATTAGATCACTCATTTCCCTGCTTAAAAACTCCTGAGAGCCGACTAAGATTTAGACCATTAGGTAGAAGCTCTTTAGGGTTTCATTCAGGAATCGGGGGCCTTCATGATTTGCATCTAATCTACTTGTCTAGTCCGATCTCTCCTCATTTCTAACCACCCCCATTCCCCACTCCCATACACTACACCAGACCATTCTGTATTCACCCTCACACTGTTTCTCCTGCCTGGAGCGAAAGCTTCTTTCTTCTCATCTGTGGAACTCTTGTTTTAAGCTCTCAATCAAATGCCGTCTCACCTGGGGAGTCATCTGCACTTCTCAGTGTGAGACAAAGTAGCATAGGTAAGAAGGCATATTTGCTCATTTATGCTTGCTGGCGTGATTTCACAAAGGCTCTAACTCTGTGACCACATGCAGTTCTCTGGAGTGATACTTTGTAGAGCAAACAGGATAGAGGACACAGTGCTCCACATCTCTTGCCTGAGTTACTATATTTCTTAAAAGATAAATGGCCCTAGTTCTTGCCTTTTCCTACACATAAGATAATGTCTGACAAGGTTAGTGATTATGCCTCTATAATCTATAACGATATACTCTTACACCCAAATGTATATATCTATAACCAGATATAATCTTATACCCTTTATGTGATTCCTCTTTACTATAACTTCTGAACAAGTTTGATGTGATTTTACACATACTACACCTTCATTATCTGTATAGCCCACCGCTAAAATACTGGGCTGGTGCAATCTGATAGAACCTCTGATAGAACCTCTCTAAAGGGCTGCTTCTGGGCTATAGGCCTCAGTCTATAGTCCTTTGCAGGGCTTTTAAATAAAATTAACTTTAAATCTTTAAAAGCTTGATTTTTTAGCCATGCATGGTGGCCCATACCTGTAAGTGCAGCACTTTGGGAGACTGAGGTGAGGGAGTCACTTGAGGCCAGGAGTTTGAGACCAGCCTGGACAATATTGCAAGACCCCACCTCTACCAAAAAAAAAAAAAAAAAAAAAAAGAGGAAAAATAGTCTCATTTTTTCCCTTTAGTTGATACCAGGTAAAAGAGTCACTCCTTCCTTTGTGTGCCCATGCATTTCACTTGCCACTAGAATTGTGCTTATTGCATTTGTTAGGTTTGTTTATGTATGTACCTGTTTTGTCTGCTCTGCTGCTTAACTCTGAGCTTAAAAACTTCTTGTCATCTCTCTATTCCTCAGAGTTTATCAACATGGTTGGTATATGGTAGTTACTCAATACATAGTTTTAGACTGAGTGATGAATGTATGTATAATACTTTGGGGGCCAATACAGAAAGTAGTAGAACTTAAGGACATAGTTCTGATTTCAAAACACTAACATAGCAGAGACTCGATATCTACCCCTAAAACACATAAGACTGTAAGACAGACTAGGATGCAGTGAAAGTAATGGTACAGATAGTGGGTCCGGGAGGAACTCAGAGGGAGGGAAATTGTCTCTGCCTACTTGGGCTGCCATAACAAAACACCATAGACTGAGGTAGCTTAAACAACAGACATTTATTTCCCACAGCTCTGGAGTCTGGAAGTCTGGGATAAGGGTGCCAGCATTGTTGATTTCTGGTAGTGGCTCTCTTCCAGGCTTAAAGACTTCTGCCTTCTATCTGTGTCTTTAGTGGCAGAGAGGGGGTAAGCTCTTTGGTTTCTCTTCTTAGAAGGGCATAATTCCATCAGGAGGGCGCCACCCTGGTGACCTCATCTAAATCTAATTGTCTCTCAAGGGCCTCATCTCCATATTCCATGACATTGGGGGTTAGAGTTTTAACAAATAAATTTGGGGGAGTGGGACCAGAAGACACAATTCAGTCCATAACAGAAGGTGAGTTTTGGGCACTGCTGATTTAGATTTGGAAACAAAGACTTGTTCATTCGGTGCCCTTCATTCCTGGACAGATCCCTTGAAAGACATCTCCCATGCTATCTCATTTCCTGGGATTATGTGAAACAAGATGATAGCTTCTGTGGACATTCCCAGAGGAGTAATTTCACAAAGGGGAGATTGTATCTCACTTCGCAAAGAAATGCTCATTCTCTTGTTATTTTTAGGTTGGAATTTGAGCTGTGACATCCAAATATGTAGAAAGAATAAACATACAACCTGTATCTTAATGCATCTTGGATTTTGGATTTTCTTCTTTTTGCAATTTAGCAGTTTCCCTCTCTCTGCTTGGGGAGAGAGAAAGTAGGGCTGCTGCCAATAGCTGAGCAAAATGTAGAGAAATGTCACCCATACACACAGCTGTATCTATTGCTTACTCTCAAATACAGAACTGGGGCTTACCTTACAAGAGAAAGGAGTTTGTATTCTGTGGCTCGAAGGTTACTGAGTAAACTCCTCCTTCTTTTTCTTGTCCATCTGTATCCGCTGTTCACTTAATTTTTTTCAAACACTTCCTTGGGCCATTCCCATGTTAAATCTTTCCTTTCTGATGATAACAATGCTTATTCTTTCACTTTGTTTTCTGTTTATAAAAGTAACAATGATAATTTATAGAAAATTTGGAAACTGTAGAAAAGCATGAAGAGGCCAGGCGTGGTGACTCATGCCTGTAATCCCAGCACTTTGGGAGGCCGAGGCAGGAGGATCATGAGGTCAGGAGATTGAGACCATCCTGGCCAACATGGGGAAACCCCATCTCTACTAAAAATACAAATACTAGCTGGGAGTGGTGGCACGTGCCTGTAGTCCCAGCTACTCGTAAGTCTGAGGCAGGAGAATCACTTGAACCTGGGAGGCAGAAGTTGCAGTGAGCCAAGGTCGCGCCACTGCACTCCAGCCTGTCAACAGAGTGAGACTCTGTCTCAACAATAACAACAACAACAACAACAACAAGCATAAAGAAAAATAAAAAGAACTCACCATTTCATCATCCAGAAATAATGGGTGTTACCATTGGATGTATTCCTTGTGGCCTTCCATATCTGTGTGAATATATGTATGATTTTCTTCTGAAAATAAAAGGGTGTGGGCTCAAACTATATATACTTCTGTGTATTCTGCTTTTAGTCTCCTTTAATGCTTTCCCCAATGCCTTTGGAGAAAGGACTACTGTGGTCCAGCACTCAAAACCCTCATAACCATCTCCAGCTGCTTTACTGTCCTTATCCAAACTCTTTCACAGATGGATGGGTTGACTTATTGACCCTCCCTGCCCCTGCTCTATTACTGCTCATCTAAAATTTCCTTCCTGTTCTCTTCATGTCCCAGAGTCCTGCCATATTTCTAAGCCTAGCCAAACCCCACCTTCTGTGTGAAGTTTCCTTGGAAACAAATCTGTAAGTGATTTTCTTTTCTTCCAAATTCTTCCAGACTGCTCCCTCTGCCTGGTGCTTTCACCCAGATGGCTCAGTCTTTACATTTTTCAGGTGTTTGCTTTTCCAAAAGAACTTCCTGAGACTTTGCAACTGTATTTTTATCCAAACAACTCTATCCCTCTGTCCTGCTCATTTTCCTTCAAAGCAGTTATCTTTATCTGATAGTTTTGACTTTTAATTTTTTGATTGATTGATGGTCTTTCTCTTGCCACAAAACTGTAAGCTCCTTGAAAACAGAGTTTTTTCTTCTTTGATGCTGTATCCCTAGACACTGGAATAGTGCCACATAGTAGGTGCTCCACAAGTGTTTAAGAGAAAGAAGACTGGGGTGAGATGGTATCTCATTGTGGCTTTGATTTGCATTTCTCTAATGATCAGTGGTGCTGGGCTTTTTCTGATATGTTTGTTGGTCATATGTATGTCTTCTTTTGAGAAGTGTCTGTTCATGTCCTTTGCCTACTTTTTAATGGGGTTGTTTCTTTTCTTCTTGTAAATTTAAGTTCTTTGTAGATGCTAGATGACCTTTGTCAGATGGATATATTTCAAAATTTTTCTCCCATTGTGTAGATTTTCTGTTCACTCTGATGATAGTTTCTTTTGCTATGCAGAAGTTCTTTAGTTTAATTAGATCCCATTTGTCAAATTTTGCTATTGCTTTTGGCATCTTCATCGTGAAATCTTTGCCCATGCTTATGTCCTGAATGGTGTTGTCTAGATTTTCTTCTAGGGTTTTTATAGTTTTGGGTTTTACATTTAAGTCTTTATCCCATCTTGAGATGATTTTTGTATATAGTGTAAGGAAGGGATCTGCTTTCATTTTTCTGCATATGGCTAGCCAGTTCTCTCAGTGCCATTTATTAAATAGCGAATTTTTCCTCATTACTTGTTTCTGTCAGGTTTATTGAAGATCAGATAATTGTAGGTGTGTGGTCTTGTTTCTGGGTTCTTTATTCTGCTCCATTGGTCTATGTGTCTATTCTTGTACCAGTACCAAACTGTTTTGGTTACTGTAGCCTTGTAGTATAGTTTGAAGTCAGATAACGTGATGCCTCCAGCTTTGTTTTTTTTTTTTTTTTTTTTTTTTTTTTTTTTTTTTGCTGCATATTGTCTTGGCTATTTGGGCTCTTTTTTGGTTCCATATGAATTTTAAAATAGCTTTTTCTAATTATGTGAAGAATGTCAGTGGTAGTTTAATGAAAATAGCATTGAATGTATAAATTGCTTTGGGGAGTACAACCATTTTCATTGTGTTGATTCTTCTTATCCATGAGCATGCTGGCGAGGTTGTGGAGAAAAAGGAATGCTTTTACACTGTTGCTGGGAGTGTAAATTAGCTCAACTGTTGTGGAAGACAATGTGGTCCTTGAAGACCTAGAGGCAGAAATACAATTTGATCCAGAAATCCCATTACTGGGTGTATACCAAAAGGAATATACATCATTCTATTATAAAGACACATGTACACATACAGCACTATTCACAGTAGTAGGTTGGAACCAACCTAAATGTCCATCAATGATAGACTGGATAAAGAAAATGTGGTACATATATATACATCATGGAATACCGTGCAGCCATAAAAATGAATGAGATCATGTCCTTTGCAGGGATGGAGCTGGAAGCCATTATCCTCAGCAAACTAACACAGGAAGAGAAAACCAAATACTGCATTTTCTGACTTATAAGCGGAGCTGAATGATGAGAACATATGGGCACTTGGTGGGGGGGAACCACATACTGGGGCATGTCAGAGGGTAGGGGTTTGGAAAAGGAAGAACATCAAGAAGGATAGCCCATGGGTGATGGGCTTAATACCTAGGTGATGGGATGATCTGTGCAGCAAACCACCATGACACATGTAAAACTATAATAAACCTGTAAATCCTGCACATGTATCCTTGAACTTAAAATATAAGTTGGGGGGGCAGAGCAAGATGGCCAAATAGGAACAGCTCCAGTCTCCAACTCCCAGCGCCAGCGACACAGAAGACCGGTGATTTCTGCATTTTCAACTGAGGTACTGGGTTCATCTCACTAGGGAGTGCCAGACAATCGGTGCTGGTCAGCTGCTGCAGCCCGACCAGCGAGAGCTGAAGCAGGGCGAGGCATCGCCTCACCTGGCAAGCGCAAGGGGGAAGGGAATCCCTTTTCCTAGCCAGGGGAACTGAGACACACAACACCTGGAAAATCGGGTAACTCCCACCCCAATACTGCACTTTAAGGAAACGGGCACACCAGGAGATCATATCCCACACCTGGCTGGGAGGGTCCCACGCCCACGGAGCCTCCCTCATTGCTAGCACAGCAGTCTGTGATCTACCGGCAAGGCAGCAGCGAGGCTGGGGGAGAGGCGCCCGACATTGCTGAGGCTTAAGTAGGTAAACAAAGACGCTGGGAAGCTCGAACTGGGTGGAGCTCACAGCAGCTCAAGGAAACCTGCCTGTCTCTGTAGACTCCACCTCTGGGGACAGGGCACAGTAAACAATAACAAACGCAGCAGAAACCTCTGCAGATGCAAATGACTCTGTCTGACAGCTTTGAAGAGAGCAGTGGATCTCCCAACACGGAGGTTGAGATCTGAGAAGGGACAGACTGCCTGCTCAAGTGGGTCCCTGACCCCTGAGTAGCCTAACTGGGAGACATCCCCCACTAGGGGCAGTATGACACCCCACACCTTACAGGGTGGAGTACCCCCCTGAGAGGGAGCTTCCAAAGCAAGAATCAGACGGGTACACACATTGTTCAGCAATATTCTATCTTCTGCAGCCTCTGCTGCTGATACCCAGGCAAACAGGGTCTGGAGTGGACCTCAAGCAATCTCCAACAGACCTACAGCTGAGGGTCCTGACTGTTAGAAGGAAAACTATCAAACAGGAAGGACACCTACACCAAAACCCCATCAGTACGTCACCATCATCAAAGACCAGAGGCAGATAAAACCACAAAGATGGGGAAAAAGCAGGGCAGAAAAGCTGGAAATTCAAAAAATAAGAGCACATCTCCCTCGGCAAAGGAAGGCAGCTCATCGCCAGCAATGGATCAAAGCTGGATGGAGAATGACTTTGACGAGATGAGAGAAGAAGGCTTCAGTCCATCAAACTTCTCAGAGCTAAAGGAAGATTTACGTACCCAGCGCAAAGAAACTAAAAATCTTGAAAAAAAAGTGGAAGAATTGATGGCTAGAGTAATTAATGCAGAGAAGGTCATAAACGAAATGAAAGAAATGAAAACCATGACACGAGAAATACATGACAAATGCACAAGCTTCAGTAACCGACTCGATCAACTGTAAGAAAGAGTATCAGCGATTGAGGATCAAATGAATGAAATGAAGTGAGAAGAGAAACCAAAAGAAAAAAGAAGAAAAAGAAATGAACAAGGCCTGCAAGAAGTATGGGATTATGTAAAAAGACCAAATCTACATCTGATTGGGGTGCCTGAAAGTGAGGGGGAAAATGGAACCAAGTTGGAAAACACTCTTCAGGATATCATCCAGGAGAACTTCCCCAACCTAGTAGGGCAGGCCAACATTCAAATCCAGGAAATACAGAGAACGCCACAAAGATACTCCTCGAGAAGAGCAACTCCAAGACACATAATTGCCAGATTCACCAAAGTTGAAATGAAGGAAAAAATCTTAAGGGCAGCCAGAGAGAAAGGTCGGGTTACCCACAAAGGGAAGCCCATCAGACTAACAGCAGATCTCTCAGCAGAAACTCTACAAGCCAGAAGAGAGTGGGGGCCAATATTCAACATTCTTAAAGAAAAGAATTTTCAACCGAGAATTTCATATCCAGCCAAACTAAGTTTCATAAGTGAAGGAGAAATAAAATCCTTTACAGATAAGCAAATGCTTAGAGATTTTGTCACCACTAGGCCTGTCTTACAAGAGACCCTGAAGGAAGCACTAAACATGGAAAGGAACAACCGGTACCAGCCGTTGCAAAAACATGCCAAAATGTAAAGACCATCAAGGCTAGGAAGAAACTGCATCAACTAATGAGCAAAATAACCAGTTAATATCATAATGGCAGGATCAAGTTCACACATAACAATATTAACCTTACATGTAAATGGACTAAATGTTCCAATTAAAAGACACAGACTGGCAAACTGGATAAAGAGTCAAGACCCATCAGTCTGCTGTATTCAGGAGATCCATCTCACATGCAGAGGCATACATAGGCTCAAAATAAAGGGATGGAGGAAGATTTACCAAGCAAATGGAGAACAAAAAAAAGCAGGGGTTGCAATACTAGTCTCTGATAAAACAGACTTTAAACCATCAAAGATCAAAAGAGACAAAGAAGGCCATTACATAATGGTAAAGGGATCAATTCAACAGGAAGAGCTAACTATGCTAAGTATATATGCACCCAATACAGGAGCACCCAGATTCATAAAGCAAGTCCTTAGAGACTGACAGAGACTTAGACTCCCATACAATAATAATGGGAGACTTCAACATTCCACTGTCAACGTTAGACAGATCAACGAGACAGAAAGTTAAGAAGGATATCCAGGAATTGAACTCATCTCTGCAGCAAGCAGACCTAATAGACATCTATAGAACTCTCCACCCCAAATCATCAGAATATACATAATCAACAGAATATACATTCTTCTCAGCACCACATCACACTTACTCCAAAATTGACCACGTAATTGGAAGTAAAGCACTCCTCAGCAAATGTACAAGAACAGAAATTATAACAAACTGTCTCTCAGGCCACAGTGCAATCAAACTAGAACTCAGGACTAAGAAACTCAATCAAAACCGCTCAACTACATGGAAACTGAACAACCTGCTCCTGAATGACTACTGGGTCCATAACGAAATGAAGGCAGAAATAAAGATGTTCTTTGAAACCAATGAGAACAAAGATACAACATACCAGAATCTCTGGGACACATTTAAAGCAGTGTGTAGAGGGAAATTTATAGCACTAAATGCCTACAAGAGAAAGCAGGAAAGATCTAAAATTGACACTCTAACATCGCAATTAAAAGAACTAGAGAAGCAAGAGCAAACACATTCGAAAGCTAGAAGAAGGCAAGAAATAACTAAGATCAGAGCAGAACTGAAGGAGATAGAAACACAAAAAACCCTCCAAAAAATCAATGAATCCAGGAGTTTGTTTTTTGAAAAGATCAACAAAATTGACAGACCGCTAGCAAGACTAATAAAGAAGAAAAGAGAGAAGAATCAAATAGATGCAATAAAAAATGATAAAGGGGATATCACCACTGACCCCACAGAAATACAAACTACCATCAGAGAATACTATAAACACCTCTAGGCAAATAAACTAGAAAATCTAGAAGAAATGGATAATTTCCTGGACACTTACACTCTTCCAAGACTAAACCAGGAAGAAGTTGAATCCCTGAATAGACCAGGAGCAGGCTCTGATATGGAGGCAATAATTAATAGCCTACTAACCAAAAAAAGTCCAGGACCAGATGGATTCACAGCTGAATTCTACCAGAGGTACAAGGAGGAGCTGGTACAATTCCTTCTGAAACTATTCCAATCAATAGAAAAAGAGGGAATCCTCCCTAACTCATTTTATGAGGCCAACATCATCCTGATACCAAAGCCTGGCAGAGACACAACAAAAAAAGAGAATTTTAGACCAATATCCCTGATGAACATCGATGCAAAAATCCTCAATAAAATACTGGCAAACCAGATTCAGCAGCACATCAAAAAGCTTATCCACCATGATCAAGTGGGCTTCATCCCTGGGATGCAAGGCTGGTTCAACATTCACAAATCAATAAACATAATCCAGCATATAAACAGAACCAAAGACAAGAACCACATGATTATCTCAATAGATGCAGAAAAGGCTTTTGACAAAATTCAACAGCCCTTCATGCTAAAAACGCTCAATAAATTCGGTATTGATGGAACGTACCTCAAAATAATAAGAGCTATTTATGACAAACCCACAGCCAATATCGTACTGAATGGGCAAAAACTGGAAAAATTCCCTTTGAAAACTGGCATAAGACAGGGATGCCCTCTCTCACCACTCCTATTCAACATAGTGTTGGAAGTTCTGGCTAGGGCAATCAGGCAAGAGAAAGAAATCAAGGGTATTCAGTTAGGAAAAGAAGAAGTCAAATTGTCCCTGTTTGCAGATGACATGATTGTATATTTAGAAAACCCCATTGTCTCAGCCCAAAATCTCCTTAAGCTGATAAGCAACTTTGGCAAAGTCTCAGGATACAAAATTAATGTGCAAAAATCACAAGCGTTCTTATACATCAGTAACAGACAAAGAGAGAGCCAAATCATGAATGAACTTCCATTTACAATTGCTTCAAAGAGAATAAAATACCCAGTAATCCAACTTACAAGGGATGTAAAGGATCTCTTCAAGGAGAACTACAAACCACTGCTCAGTGAAATAAAAGAGGACACAAACAAATGGAAGAACATACCATGCCCATGGATAGGAAGAATCAATATCATGAAAATGGCCATACTGCCCAAGGTTATTTATAGATTCAATGCCATCCCCATCAAGCTACCAATGAGTTTCTTCACAGAATTGGAAAAAACTGCTTTAAAGTTCATATGGAACCAAAAAAGAGCCCGCATCTCCAAGACAATCCT
Organism: Macaca thibetana thibetana; assembly: GCF_024542745.1. NCBI lineage: Eukaryota > Metazoa > Chordata > Mammalia > Primates > Cercopithecidae > Macaca > Macaca thibetana. Next base: position 37,852,012 of record NC_065588.1, on the reverse strand, counting down.
AAGTCAAAAGAACAAAGCTGGAGACATCAGCTACCTGACTTCAAACTATACTACAAGGGTACAGTAACCAAAACAGCATGGTACTGGTACCAAAACAGAGATATAGACCAATGGAACAGAACAGAGTCCTCAGAAATAATACCACACATCTACAGCCATCTGATCTTTGACAAACCTGAGAGAAACAAGAAATGGGGAAAGGATTCCCTATTTAATAAATGGTGCTGGGAAAATTGGCTAGCCATAAGTAGAAAGCTGAAACTGGATCCTTTCCTTACTCCTTATACGAAAATTAATTCAAGATGGATTAGAGACTTAAATGTTAGACCTAATACTATAAAAACCCTAGAGGAAAACCTAGGTAGTACCATTCAGGACATAGGCATGGGCAAGGACTTCATGTCTAAAACACCAAAAACAACAGCAACAAAAGCCAAAATTGACAAATGGGATCTAATTAAACTAAAGAGCTTCTGCACAGCAAAAGAAACTACTATCAGAGTGAACAGGCAACCTACAGAATGGGAGAAAATTTTTGCAATCTACTCATCTGACAAAGGGCTAATATCCAGAACCTACAAAGAACTCAAACAAATTTACAAGAAAAAAACAAACAACCCCATCAAAAAGTGGGCAAAGGATATGAGCAGACATTTCTCAAAAGAAGACATTCATACAGCCAACAGACACATGAAAAAATGCTCATCATCACTGGCCATCAGAGAAATGCAAATCAAAACCACAATGAGATACCATCTCACACCAGTTAGAATGGCGATCATTAAAAAGTCAGGAAACAACAGGTGCTGGAGAGGATGTGGAGAAACAGGAACACTTTTACACTGTTGGTGGGATTGTAAACTAGTTCAACCATTATGGAAAACAGTATGGCGATTCCTCAAGGATCTAGAACTAGATGTGCCATATGACCCAGCCATCCCATTACTGGGTATATACCCAAAGGATTATAAATCATGCTGCTATAAAGACACGTGCACATGCATGTTTATTGCGGCACTATTCACAATAGCAAAGACTTGGAATCAACCCAAATGTCCATCAGTGACAGATTGGATTAAGAAAATGTGGCACATATACACCATGGAATACTATGCAGCCATAAAAAAGGATTAGTTTGTGTCCTTTGTAGGGACATGGATGCAGCTGGAAACCATCATTCTTAGCAAACTATCACAAGAACAGAAAACCAAACACCGCATGTTCTCACTCATAGGTGGGAACTGAACAATGAGATCACTTGGACTCGGGAAGAGGAACATCACACACCGGGACCTATCATGGGGAGGCGGGAGGGGGGAGGGATTGCATTGGGAGTTATACCTGATGTAAATGACGAGTTGATGGGTGCTGACGAGTTGATGGCTGCAGCACACCAACATGGCACAAGTATACATATGTAACAAACCTGCACATTATGCACATGTACCCTAGAACTCAAAGTATAATAATTAAAAAAAAAAAAGAAAGAAAAAATAAAATAAAATAAAATATAAGTTGGAAAAAAAGAGAAAGAAGAAAGAAATTAGTGCTTGTCATTTGGAACTTAGTATAAATCACGTTGTATTTTTCATGAATGTACACATTACCTCCCATCAAGAACATGTGTACATATTATTTATTATCAAGAATGTAAACCTCTAAGGTATGGCCTATTTATATCTTCTATGTATCTCTTGTCCTTTAAGTTCTTTGTATAGTGTCTTGCATGTAGAGGGAATTACAGAATGTAAGCTCCATGAGGAGCTTTGATTTTGTCAGGAAATTTTGTTTTAATAAGTATCTTTATTTTTATAATTTGCTTATATGTGCCAAAGGGCATTCAGGAAAGAGAAACTAGAATGGAAAAGACTGGTTCTCTATAGGGGTGGGATAGAAAGAGGTGCAGAGCAGGGGAAGAGCAGTTTGGTTGACGAGGGAACGAAACCTCTGTGATTATGTATTTTTGGATAGCTTTGACTTAGAGCCATAGTAATATTTCATATACCTAAAAATAAACAACAATGAAAACCAACCAGGATGTGAGGGGAGCCCAAACTGGAATGCAAATACTAGCAATACTATTGAAAATGAACAACATAACCACAATGAGGCAGGTGCAAAGGAAAAAAAACCTAAACCCTAGTAACTGTGGAAGACATAATGTTGATTGGATACTCGGACTAAAGCAAAAAACAAAAAACCAAACAAACAAACAATGTGAATGCTGTAATCTTGTTAGCAAAAGTAGGTAGGTTCCTTTTCAAAAAGTTATGAACCAGCAATCCTGAAACTTCTTTATACCTATATTAGAATTGACTAAGTAAACAGATTATATATGATGAAAATTAGGTTTTACTCTGTTAGAAAATAAGAAGTTATCAATAAGAAAAAGAGAAGTCTAAAATAAATTCTGTGGTGTTTGATTAAAATTAGTTATTAGTACAAACTAATGATATTTACTATACACACACAGATGAAAATATAAATATAAATATAAATATATGTGGATGGGTGGGTAATATATTTTGGCTCTGTGTCCCCACCCAAATCTCATCTCTAATTATAATCCCCATGTGTTGAGGGAGGGACCTGGTGGGAGGAGATTGAACCATGGGAGTGGTTCCCCCATGTTGTTCTCATGATGGTGAGGGAGTTCTCACAAGATCTGATGGTTTCAAAAGGGCAGTTTCCCCTGCATGCTTTCTCCTGTCACCATGTAATACGTGCCGTCCTTCCCCTTTACCTTCCACCACGATTGTAAGTTTCCTGAGGCCTCTCCAGCAATGCAGAAATGTGAGTCAATTAAACCTCTTTCGTTTATGAATTACCCAGTCCCAGGTAATTTATAGCAGTGTGAGAATGGACTAATACAGAGAATTGGTACCTGCAGAGTGGAGTGTTGCTATAAAGTTACTACCTGAAAATATGGAAGTGACTTTGGAACTGGGTAACAGGCAGAGGTTGGAACAGTGTGGAGGACTCAGAAGATAGAAAGAGGTGGGCAAGTTTGGAACTTCCTGGAGACTTGTTGAATGGTTTTAACCAAAATGCTGATAGTGATATGGACAATGAAGTCCAGGCTGAGGTGGTCTGAGATGGAGATGAGGAAATTATTGGGAACTGGACTAAAGATCATTCATGCTATACTTTAGCAACTGGTGGCACTTTGTCCCTACCCTAGAGATCTGTGGAACTTTGAACTTGAGAGAGATAATTTAGGGTATCTGGCAGAAGAAGTTTCTAAGCAGCAAAGCATTCAAGATGTGACCTGGCTTATTCTGAAAGTGTTCAGTTAAATATGTTCACAAAGACAGTATTTGAAATTGGAACTTACGTTTGAAAGGGAAGCAGAGCATAAAGTTTCAGAAAATTTGCAGCCCGAGCATGTGATAGAAAAAAAAAATTTTGGGAGGAGAAATTTGCATAAGTAATGAGGAGCTGAATGTTAATAGTCAAGACAATGGAGAAAAATGGAGGACATATCAGAGACCTGTCTTCACAGGCTCAGAGGCTTAGGAGGGAAAAATGGCTTTGTAGGCAGGGCCCAGGGCCCAGGGCCCTGCTGCTCTGTGAAGCCTCAGGACTTGGTGCCCTGCATCCCAGTCACTCCAGCTCAAGCTGTGGCTAAAAAAGGGCCAGTGTACAGCTCAAGTTGTTGCTTCAGAGGGTGCAAGCCACAGACCTTGGCAGTTTCCATGTGGTGTTGGGCCTGGGGTGTAGAGAACATGAGTTGAGCTTTGGGAGACTCAGCCTAAATTTCAGAGGATGTATGGAAATGCCCAGATATCCAAGAAGATCTCTGTTGCAGGGGTGGAGCTCTCATGGAGAACCTCTATCAGCGCAATGTGGAGGGGAAATGTGGAGTTGGGGACCCCATGCAGAGTCCCACTGGGGCTCTGCCTAGTAAAGCTGTGAGAAAAGGCCACTGTCCTACAGACCCCAGAATAGTAGATCCACTGACAGCTTGCCCTCCTCGCCTGGAAAAGCCACAGCCACTCAATGCCATACCATGAAAGCAGCTGCATGGGGTGTACACTACAGAGCCACAGGGGTGGAGTTGCCCAAGGCCATGGGAGCCCACCCTTGCATCAGCATGCCTTGGATGTGAGACATAAAATCAAAGGAGATTTTGGAAGTTTAAGATTTAATGACTGCCAGGCTGGGTTTTGAGCTTGCATACGGCCTATGGCCTCTTTGTTTTGGCTATTTTTTTTCCCATTTGAAATGGGAACATTTATTCAATGCCTGTACCCACTTTGTATCTTGGAAGAAACTAACTTGGTTTTGATTTTATGGGTTCGTAGGCAGAAGGGACTTTCTTTGTCTCAGATGAGACTTTGGAGTTGGACTGTTCAGTTAATGTTGGAATGAGTTGAGACTTTGGTAGACTGTTGGGAAGGCATGATTGGTTTTGAAATGTAAAAAGGACATAATATTTAGGAGAGGCCAGGGGCAAAATAATATGGTTTGGCTCTGTATGTCCACCCAAATCTCATCTCCCATTATAATCCCCATGTGTTGAGAGAGGGACCTGGCGGGAGGAGATTGAATTATGTGAGCAGTTCCCCCATGATGTTCTCATGATAATGAGGAAGTTCTCACAATATCTGATGGTTTTAAAAGTGGCATTTTCCCCTGTGCACTTTCTCTCTCTTTCCTGCTGCCATGTAAGATGTGCCTTGCTTCTCCTTCACCTTCCGCCATGATTGTAAGTTTCCTGAGGCCTCTCCAGTCATGTAGAACTGTGAGTCAATTAAACCCCTTTTATTTATGAATTACCCAGTCTCAGATGGTATCTTTATAGCAGTATGAGAACAGGCTAATACAGTGGGCTAGAATATATATATTCATATCCTAGCTCTATTGACCGAGACAACCAAGAAACTCTAATGTTTAGCTGCTAAATATTGGTTTCTAAACACACATCTTTAATAAAAGGAGCCATGGTGATAGGATTCTGGGAAGACAGTGGTGTAGGAAGCACCAGGAATCTGTCTCCCCGGCTAGACAGCAGTTTCATTGACAGAATCTGGCTGATGTAACTATTTTGGAACTCTGAAACCTATTGAAGGCTTGCAACTTCCTGGGGAAAGCTTGAATAGTAGGGAAATGGCAGTTAATTTCAGACCTTAGCATAATGGCAGCTACCCATCCCCACATATTCCTGAAGCAGCTTGCACACTGTTCGCAGAAGTCAGAGTGGGCAAAAAAGACCCTGTCCTCTCAGAAGGAGAAGAGAGAGAATAGGGAAAAGAGAATATTTGAAGAAATAATGACTGAAAACTTCTCAAGTTTGATGAAAAACACAAATATAAACATCCAAGAATTTCAATAAATACCAAGAAAGATTAACTTAAAGAGACCTACACTGAGACACATTATAATCAAACTATCGAAAGACAAAGACAAAAAGAGAGTCTTGCAAACAGCAAGAGAGAACTGACTTGTTACATAAAAGAGATTCACAATATTATTAGCAGACTTCTCATCAGAAACTTTGGAGGCCAGAAGCCAATATGCAGATATACTTAAAGTGCTAGAAGAATATAACTGCCAATCTAGAATCCTATATCCAGCAAAATTGTTTTTCCAAAGTGAGGGAGAAGGTAAGACATTCCCAGATAAATCAAAGCTGAGAGATTTTGTTACCACTAGATCTGCCCTGCAAGAAATGATTAAGAGACTTATGCAGGGTGAAATGAAAGGACACTAGAAAGTAAGTTGAAGATGGATGAAGAAATAAATATATCAATAAATAAAGCTAAATACATGTACAATTATAAAAGCTAGTATTATTGTAATAATAGTTTTTAACTCCACTCTTTACTTTGTATGTGATTTAAGAAACTAATCTGTTTAAAAATTATCCTAAAAGATGTTATTATTGTAACTCTGATTTGTAACTCCACATCATTTTGTTTTCCACATAATTTAAGAAACTAACACATTTAGAAAATTAGTTTTTATTTTGGAGCACAGAAGGTATAAAGATGTAATTTTGTGACATCAGCAACTGAAAGAGGTGGGACTGGAGCTGTAAAGGAGTGGTGTTTTCACACATTATTAAAAATAAGCTGGTATACATTCAAATTAGAGTGTTATAACTTTAAGAAGTTAAATGTAATCCCCATGGTAACCACAAAGAAAATAGCTATAAAATATACATAAAAGGAAATGAGAAAGGAATGTAAACAGTTTACTACAAAAAAATCAGCTAAACACAAAAGAAGACAGTAATGCTGGAAATGAGGTATAAAAAAAGCTATAAGCCATATAAAAAGCAAATAGCAAAATGACAGAAGTCTCTCCTTATCCATAATTACTTTAAATGTAAATGGATGAAACTGTCTTAGTCCATTCCTGCTGCTATAACAAAATGTCAAGTACTGGTGACACTTTTAGTTTATAAATAATAGAAATTTATTTTTCAATATTCTAGAGACTGGGAAGTCCAAGATCAAGGCACCAGAAGATTCAGTGCCTGGTGAGGAGTTGCACCTTCTTGCTCCATCCTCATATGGCAGAAGGGGCAAAAAGAATGAACTCTCTTTCTCAAGCCCTTTTATAAAGGTACTAATTCCATCCATGAGGGTGGAGCCCTTATGACCTAATCACACCCTAAAGGATCTACCTGTTAATATGATTGCACTGAGGACTAAGTTTCAACATGAATCTTGGAGGGATACAAATTTCCAAACCATAGCACTCTTCAATTAAAAGACAGAAATGAGAAGAATGGATAAAAATACACGATCCAACTATATGCTTTCTACATGAGACTCACTTTAGATGCAAAGATACAAATAATTGAGAGTGAAAGATTAAAAAAAAGACATTCCATGCAAACAGTAACCAAAAAAAAATTAGTTCTGGCACTCTGAGAGGCTGAGGCAGACAGATTGCTTAACCTGAGGAGTTTGAGACCAGCCAAGGCAACATGGTGAAACCCTGTCTCTACCAAAAAACAAAACAAAACAAAAATTAGCTAGGCATAGTGGCATGTGCCTGTAGTCCCAGCTACTTAGGAGGCTGAGATGAGAGGATGACTTGATCCTAGAGGCAGACGTTGCAGTAAGCTGAGATTGTACCACCACACTACAGTCTGGGTGACAGAGCCACACACTGTCTGAAAAACATTTTTTTACAAGAGGCAAAGAAAGACATTATGTCTTAATAACAGGCTCTATACATCAAGAAGATGCAACAATTATAAACATTTATGTACTTCATGATAGATCAGTCAAGAGTATGAAGCAAAAACTGAAAAAATTGAAGGGAGAAATAGACAGTTCTACAATAATAGTTGGAGATTTCAATACCCCACTCTCAATGATGGATAGAACAATGAGACAGAAGATCATTAAGGAAATAGATGATTTAAACAACGTGATAAAATCAACTAGATTTAACAGACATATATGTAGGACACTCTACCCAACAGCAACAGCATACACATTCTTCTCAAGTGCACATGGGACATTTTCCAGGATAAACCACACATTAGGCCACACATTAAGGTGTGGATATCATAAAAATTATCTGCTCTGACCATAATGGGATGAAGTTAGAAATCAATAATAGAAGTATAAGTGGAAAATTCATAAATTTATGAAAATTAATCAACACACTCTTAGATAATAAATGGATCAAAGAAGAAATTAGAAGATAAATTAGAAAATACTTAAAGATGAATGAAAATGAAATCACAATATACCAAAACTTACAAGATGCAGTGAAAACAGTGCTGATGGGAAAATTTATAGCTGTAAATACTTACATCATAAAAACAAGACAGACATCAAATCAACAACCTATCTTTACGACCTAAGGAACTAGAATAAAAGAACAAACTACCCAAAGCTAGCAGAAGAAAGGAAATAATGGAAATTAAAGCAGAGATTAAAAAAAAAAAACAGGAAAAACAATAGAGAAGATTCATAAGCCTAAAAGTTGATTCTTTGAAAAGATCAGCAAAATTGACAAACCTTTAACTGGATGGAATAAGAAAACAAAAGAGAAGACTCCAATTACAAAAATCAGAGATGAAAGCGGACACATTACTACCTATTCTACAGAAATGAAAAGGATTATAAGAGGGCACTATGTACAAATGTATGCCAACAAGTTGGATAACATAGATGAAATGGACAAATTGTTAGAAATACAAAACCTATGAAGATGAAATTATGAAGAAACAGAAAATATAAATATAAATATAAATATAAGGGGATTGAATCAGTAATCAAATAGTTGCCAACAAAGAAAAGCCCTGTATCTGATAGCTTCACTAGTGAATTCTACAAAACGTTTAAAGAATGTCAATCCTTCTCAAACTTCTCCAAAAATTTGAAGAGGAGGGAGACTTTCCAACTCATTCTATGAGGCCAGCATTACCCTGATACCAAAGCCAGCCAAAAACACTACAAAACAAAACTATAAACCAATATGTTTTATGAGCATTGATGTAAAAATCCTCAATAAAATAGTAGCAAAGTGAATTCAGCAACATATTAAAAAGATTATATACCACGACCAAATAGGATTAATTTGTAGAATGCAAGGATAGTTCTATAGACAAACATTGATCAATATAGTACATCATATTAACAGATTAGAAGTGAAAAAAGCCATGACTATCTTAACTGATGCAGAAAAATCATTTGACAAAATTCAAGACCCGTTTAAGATAAAAACACTCAATAAACTAGAAGTAGAAAGAAACTAAGTCAATATGATAAAAACCATATATGAAAGACTCATAGCAAACATCAACTTCTATGGTGACAGACTGAAAGCTTTTCTTCTACGATCAGGAACAAGTATGCCCACTTTTATGACTTCTAGAATAGTACTGGAAGTTCTATTTAGAGCAAATAGGCAAGAAAAAGAAATAAAAATATCCAACTAGGGAAGGAAAAAGTACAATTATCTCTGTTTGCAGGTGATAAAGAGTTCACAGAAATATTAGAGATAATAAATGAATTTGGAAAAGTAGCAGGATTTAAAGTCAACATATAAAACTCACTTGCATTTTTATAGAGTAACAGTGAACAATCTGAAATGAAAATTATGAAAACAGCTCAACTTACAAAAGCATCAAAAAACAAGATACTTAGTAATTAACCAAGGAGGGAAAGGATAGTATAATGAAAACTATAAAATATTGCTGAACAAATTTAAAGAAAACATAAATAAATGGAAAAACACTCTCACATTCACAGATTGGAAGATTTAATTATGTTAAGATTTCAATACTATTCAAAGCAATCCATCTACCGATTTAATGCAATTCCTATCAAAATGCAAAAGACTTTTTTTTGAGAAAAGAAAAACCCATTCTAAAGTTTATATGGAATCCCAAGGGACCCTGAATAGCAAAACTGATCTTAAAAAAGAAGAACAAAGTTGAAGAAATCACACTTTCTGATTTCAAAACTTACTATAAAGCTACAATGATCAAAACAGTGTGGTACTAACATAAAGCCAAATATATAGACATGAAACAGAATAGAAAGCCCAGAAATAAACCCTTGTGTATTTGACCATATGATTTTTGACAAGGATGCCTGCATCATTCAATGGGAAAGGGATCGTCTTTTCAACAAATGGTGCTGGAAAAACTGGATATCCACATGCAAAAGAATGAACTTGGCCCCTAACACCATATAAAAAGAGCAATTAAAAATGGATCAAACACCTAAATATAAGACATAAAATTATAACACTCTTAGAAAAAATATAGGGCAAAATCTTCATGACATTGAATTTAGCAATTTTTTTTTGAATACGATACCAAAGGCACAGGCTACAACAACAACAAAATAGACAAATTGAATATCATGAAAATTAAAAAATTTTGTGCACTGAAAGTCAGTATCAACAGACTAGAAAGGCAGCCCACAGATTAGGAGAAAATATTTTCAAATTATATTTCTTTTTTTTTTCTCAGATGGAGTTTCACCCTTATTGCCCAGGCTAGAGTGCAATAGTGTGATCTCAACTCACCCCAACCTCTGCCTCCTGGGTTCAAGTGATTCTCCCGCCTCAGCCTCCCAAGTAGTTGTGATTACAGGCATGTGCCACCATGCCTGGCTGTTTTTTTCTATTTTTAGTAGAGATGGGGTTTTTCCATGTTGGTCAGGCTGGTCTTGAACTCTGACCTCAGATGATCTTCCCACCTCGGCCTTCCAAAGTGCTGGGATTACAGGCATATGCAACCACACCCAGACTCAAATTATATTTCTGATAAGGGATTGATATTGTTTGGCTGTGTCCCCACCCACATATCATCTTGAATTGTAAGTTTCACAATTCCCGTGTGTCGTGGGAGGGACCCGGGGGGGGAGATGATTGAATTATGGGGGTGGATCTTTCCTGTGCTGTTCTTGTGATAGTTAATGGGTCTCAAGAGATCCAATGGTTTTAAAAATGGGAGTTGCCCTGCACAAGCTCTCTTTCTGCCTGCTGCCACCCATGTAAGATGTGACTTGCTCCTCCTCGTTGTTTCCTGCCACGATTGTGAGGCCATGTGGAGCTGTAAGTCCACTAAAGCTCTTTCTTTTGTAAATTGCCCAGTCTTGGGTATATCTTTATTAGCAGCATGAAAATGGACTAATACAAGGATTAATCACCAAAATATATAGAGAACTCCTAAAACTCAACTACAATGACAAAAGCAACGTGATTTAAAAGTGAGCGAAGTACTTAAATAGACATTTTTCTGAAGAAGGTAAAAAAAAAAGTCCAATAAGCCCATGAAAAGATACTCAACTTTTTGAGTAACTCAAAAAATACTCAAGATACTAACTAATCATTAAGGAAATGCAAATCAAAACTACAATGAGATACCACCTCACAGTCATTAGGTTGGTTACTATCAATAAAACAGAAAAAATAAGTGTTGGTGAGGATGTGGAGAAATTGGAATCCTTCTGTACTATTGGTGTGAATATAAAATGGTACAAGCATTGTGGAAAACAGTATGAAGCTTCCTCAAAAAAGTAAAAATAGAATTATTGTGTGATCTAGCAATTCCACTACTGGGTATATACCCAAAGGAATTGAAATCAATATGCCAAAGAGATATCTGCATGCCCAAGTTTATTGCAGTATTATTCACAATAGCGAAGACACAAAAATAACCTAAGTGTCCATCAATGGACGAATGGATTTAAAAAATGTGGCATTAGTACACAATGGAACACTATTTAGCCTTAAGAAAATAGGAAGTTCTGTCATTTGTGACAAAATGGATGAACCTAGAGGACATTATGTTAGTGAAATAAGATAGGCACAGAGACCAAATATTGTATGATCTCACTTATGTATGGAATCTGAAAAAGTCAAACTTGTAGAAGTAGAGAATAGAATGGTAGGTACCAGAGGCTGGGAGAGTGGGGATGGGAGATGGAAAGGGAAAGGAGAGGACATGGGTCAATGACTACAATGTTACAGTTAGGAGGAATAAGATCTGATGCTCTACTGCACAGCAAGGTGACTATACTTCATAATAATGTGTATTTGAAAATAGCTAAAAGAGAGGATTGTAATGTTCTCAAAAAGAAATAAATACTTGAGGTGATGAATGTGCTAATTACCCAGATTTGATCCTTGTATACATGTATCAAAATGTTTGTATGTATATATCACACATATACATGTATCAAAACATCACATTTTACTCCATGAATATATACAATTATTATCTCTCAACTGAAAATAAAAATTGAAAACTGGGCTCCTTAAAGAAGTGATTCATTCCAGGGCTGGTGCAAGGAAAATATAAGATGAGGCTGGAACATCTTATGGTGCCAGAAAATAGGGAAATGCTCACACCCAAAAAGAGGAGTGTGGGATGGAGGGGTGCTGATTGAAAGAACACGGGAACCAACCTAAAGGAACCTGTAATGACCAAAGCTGAAATAATTTTAGCAACAAAATGAATAATAACAGTGTTAAGCCTTAATCCATAGAATTAAGTAAATACCTTTTTAAAAATAGCCATGAGATCATGGGTCATTATTCTAATGAACTGAATAAAAGAATCAAAAGAGCACATCTCTTTCCTCTCCCCACTTTGACTCACCATCTTCTGCCTTTATGTTTTCTTCATCTGTGTATCTCCATGGAGCCTGACCTCACATTATTCACATAGTAGGTGCTCAATAATTATTTATTACTGAACAAGAAGGGGATTTCCAAACTTGGACTTGCAGAGGAAATAGTGAGGAAGCTTATCTGCTTGAAAATCTCACTTCAGGCATTTTTCACATGTCCTTTTTAATTTAATTTTCTGGCTGGAGGCTCTTCCTTTTTCAACCAGAAGGAGTGGCCTCTTTACACAAATTCTGGAGGTCAAGTTTTTCGATAGATTTTACCTGGAGTAAGACTAGCAAGGGTAAGCCACGGAATATCAATGAACTGTCCGTGGATGATCAATATTAGGGACTGCCTCATTTTAAGGGGTTGAAGTTTTCTCTGAAGCTACTGTTAGAAACCAGGCTTGCAAAATGCTGTACTGTCTCACTTAAAAATCTCACCATTGATTTGAAAATGAAGTGTGACGAATTGGTTTACATTCCTTTGCCCTTCCGTGGAGTATCTCACTGCAGTATCTTCCACCCTTCACCAGGCCTCTTAACTCAACTGGGCTGTGGGTGATCAGAGCCACTTTATCTCTGCAAACCACACAGGCCATGATATAGAAACGCTTAAAATAGTGTCTTCCAAAGTCATTGATTTCCTAGGACTATTTTTTCATGTTTCCCTCATCAGATAGGGGTGAATACTCCAGGAATACTGGGGAGACTTCTATGAACACCATTCAAATACCCACCCTCAGTTGGATTCCTTTCTGAAAGGCACATGTGAAGGCAACATCTGGAAATCTCTGTTATGTGAAATTCAACATTTTGAAATGAGACAAGCAGAAGATCCTTCAGGGCTTCCTTGTTGGTGAAGGCCATTAGCTATTGACTGGCCAGAGTACTTTAGTTTTCTTGTTTCAGGTGGTATGAGTTTTATAAATGTGACTTTGAAAAAATTTTTACACAACTGCAAGTGAAAATACATTTTCCTTTATAAAATAGCCCAAAGCTTTCAAACAGTGATAAATCATCTGAGAACCTTAGCAGGTTTGAAAAGCAACGTTTATTGGCTAACACCGTCGTTTCTTTTCCCACCCGGATTTCCTCTCAAAGAAAATTTATAAGCATGTCTCTCTGACTGAAATATCTCCCATAACAAAACTGGATTGAAAATGTAGTCAATTCATAGTTTTTGCCTTCATAATAACTACATGAAAGTGACCAGATAGTTGATCTCATTGATTGTGAAGAAATCTTTTAAGCTGGCTGAGAAGAAAAAACTCAGAAACAATTAAGCTGGAAACCCTCAGAGTCAGTGATTGCATAAAAACATGACTTGTGTTCTTTATAGACCAACTGTCTGTGTTTATTGATGCATCTAATTTGGAAAGTTATTTCTTTTCCCTGAGAAGGGTAATTGCTTTAATGAGAACAAAACGTATTATTTCTCTGAAAGTTTTTGTATTCTTTTGCGTCCAGATTCTGGATCAACTTCCAATTTCTAACTTTCCTTTCAAAATTAAAAAAATGTATTCACTCTTGATTGGGAAAAAGTGCAAAAGCAATCCCTAATTACTCCTGATTCTAGCCTAAGCATAGGGCAATCAATTTGGGGTATTTAAAATCACTGAGTTGCAATCTGCAGAAGTCTTCAGATATTTTTCTAACCATTTATCTTTTGCACATGTAGAGATTGAATCTCTGCTCCTGGCACTAGGAATATTTCTGGAGATTTAGGAATCAAAGGATAGATCCCTTAGATATTAATTTTTCAGGGAAATGAGGGTAAAAATTTTTATTACTGAATAAGCAAACAAAAAAAAAGGTTTTAATATCACAGTTCTTAAGCTAGGTTTAGTAGAGTCTGACTTCTGTTTTGTTGTTCAGCTACTTACTGCTTTCGAGGCCCATTTCTTTCTCTTCTCTTCTTGACTCACATTTGGACAAGCCAGTAAGAAAGTTCATGAGCTCCTTCCCTTGGCACCAGTAGGAAGTTAAACTATGCAAGTCCTCCCTTGTGAGAGGCAACCTTCATGCTGGTCCCATTCTCCAATAATAATACAAATCAAAGCTACTCATCCTTCCCTCTAGCCAAGCCATTTCAGAGCAGCTTGAGTGCTTGCCCTGCTCTCCCCAGAAAACCACATTATGAGAATAATCAACCTTTTTCATACCCTCTTGGAGCGTGTGTTATATCATCAGTTTCAACATCTGAACTAATTTTGGGTGGAAGATTGATCCTGCTGTCTAAGGGCAACCACAAAATTATTGGTGCTGTGAGTAGGTGGTCTAGGCCACAACATCTGGACCGCTACCACCTGGGGGTCTTCTCCTGCTTTTGGCTTGCTAACTGACTCTGCTGCCTGCTGAAGAGCTTGCACTTTTAGCTGTTGCTTGCTGGCTAACATGAGCTTTGAGCTGTGTAACGTTATGCTACATTTGCCAACTCTTACCAACGCTCTGTCATGGCTTTCACTGACCTAAGTTGGAAATTTTGATAATTGTCATTTAGGGACAGGAGTATGAGGTGAGCACCTTCCTTAAGGTGGCTCTGGGCCACGCCTGGTGGCTCAGACCTCTTCATGAGTCTTGGATTGAATTGTGTGCCTGAATTTCAGCATAAGCAGTGACCAACACTAGATTTGGGAATGACTCTTTGCCTATGATCATTGGTTGCATGGTCTCAAGCAGGCATTGACCCTTATTTTACAGACTGCTCAAGAGAATGACTAATCTATGGGCTCAACAGGTGATCACTGACATGAGGAAGAGTCGTCACTAGGTGGAGTGCTGGGGTCCACTCTCCAAAAAGCTGGTGGTTTATGAGGACTCTACAAAATGCTGATTCTGCTGTTGCTACCTATGTCTCTGTCATTTAAAAAGGTCATAATTCTCAGGGTTTTAAGGGAACGCACCCTTGGCACAGACTGTTATGAAAAGTAGCTCCAAATGCTTCACTCTGTGCCTTTGAGAAGCCCAAAAACCCCATTGCCCTATTGAACAACTATGAAATTGTAAAATGGATTGGCAAAGACTGGGTTTAATCAAGTGTTGCAACTTGTCAACATGACAAGGGGTTAATTCAAACCCAACTTAAGGTTAGATTCCCTAAACCAAGGAAAGCAATAATTGCCACGAAGAAGGCCCATAACTGTGATGACACTAATTTGGGACTCTCTGGAGCAAGACATTTATAAATGTGAGTAGGGTAGGAAGGACCCTCCCTCTCTTGCAAAGTATATCCAGTAACCATTCGAATAAGACAGAACAAAAACTTTGATAAAAGGGAAGGAAACAAAAACTAAAATAGATGAAAAGGATGCCAATAGGTTTTTGTACCTCTACAATATGGTTTTAAATTAACCTTAACATCTGCTGACATGTGCCAATTGACAAACTTTCATGGCCTTAATTGATTCCAGGGTTCAAATTACAGTTATACCTGGAAATTGCATTAAACAAGGCACCCTGTCGCGGTACAGACTTTAAAGAGAAGGCATAAAGCAAAGGTAAACGGGTATGCCTCACCTTAACCACTGAAACTATTATTTTGCTTCATTTGCCTATTGTCTTAAAATATCCCTTAGTGAGCATCTGGGCATGAATGATTTGATGCATTGAGTAATAAACTGAAATAAAAATAAGTCTTTGGTACTAACAATCGGATTAACAAAATGGAACCTACATATCTACCCTTGTTGTCTCCTCTGTCAGTTAAAATAGTTAATATGACCCATGTGTTCAAACAAGAACTACAGGAATAAAGACCCATCATACAAGACCTACTGAAGGAAGGAGACATCATTCCTACTTTCTTCTTCTTTAATAGCCCAACTTGACCAGTGCTCAAAACTGATGAAAATTGAGTGTTACCCAGTGGTAGGTAACATTGGATAAAATGAATGTTACCCATAGCGTTAACCACAGCCTTAATGCTATGATATCATGATTAAGACTCCCAGACCTAATATTATTAAAATTACTGAGTCCATCCAATCAGCAACTGAAAAATATTTCACTATTGTAGATTTGGCTGATATGGTTCTATTTAGTGCCTATTTGAACAGCCTCTTCACCACAGATTGTCTTCACTTTTGAAGGCACACAATACGCCCTTACCTGGTTACTCATAGGGCATATCAACGGACCTCCATTGTGCACAATCATCGTTGGCAAGAGTTCAACCCTATTCCATTACTCCAGGCATGCAGGTATGACATCATACTGATGACATTCTCCTCCAAGGAGAATCACTCATACCAGACCTACAAATACTCACAAAGGAACTCTCATAAAAAGGGATGGGCCTCGATTTACATAAAGTACAAAATTTGGACAGCTCAGTAAAATTCCAACTAATTATTGGTCACCCCTGACATGCTCCATGTTCCATCCCTAACACTGTTAAGAGGCAACTCTTGCTGGGTATGGTGCTGTGTGTCTGTTGTCTCAGGAGCTGAAGCAGGAGGGTCACTTGAGGCCAGGATTGGAGGCTGCAGTGCTTTATGATGGCACACCTGTGAATAGTCACCACACTCCAGCCTGGGCACATAGTGAGATCCCATCTTTAAAAATAATATTGAACTAATTAAAATTAAACAAAGAGGAAATTCTTGTCCATCCTAGCATTTTCAATGTGAAAACAGGCCCAACAATTTTTAGGTCTTCGGGGGTTTTAAAGGCAGTATATTTCGCATTTACAAGTTCTGCTTAAGCCCTTTTATACTGTTACTTATAAATCAGCCCATTTTGACTGGGATCCCCTGCAATAAAAGGCTCTAAAATCTATCCAAATTGCAGTACATTCACTAGTGCCCCCCAGAGATTCCTTCCCTGTAGATATTTTGGGAAGCTTCTTTCAAGGCTCCTGGAGTCTCTGGACAACCATGAAGGCCATAGGTTGTTCATGGGTGCAAGAAACTGCCCTTTCAGACTACATAACACACTGCTGGAATGACACCTCTTGGCCATGTACTAGGCCCTTCTGGAAATGGAGGCTCCCATGGTTCCTGTCACTCTCTGCAGCTAACTGCCCATTATGTCTTGTGTCGTAGAGGCTGTCATGGCCACAAAGCCCTTCTCATTGAAATAAAAATGAGATCTACAGATTACAGTAAATTCTGGGTCTCCTGGCATATTCAACTTACAGGAGTAAATGACTTCCCCCATCTTCAGTTCCTTGATAGGTACAATGGCACAAAAGGAGGTCACTCCTCTCCTGGACCCATTGGTTACCTGGGAAGCCCTTGGGACCAACAGGATAATCAGAAAGGGAGTTTGTGCACTTTTGAATGGTTATGCCACTGGATGGTAGTTCCAGTGATAGTAGTAGCAATGCTATCACTTACAGTGGAGCCTGTTGGCCACCTGTTGCTGTCCACCCCCTAACTGGGACCTCCCTGTCCAAGGACAAGACCCAAAGGTCAGCACAGTTGCCTGACTTCAGGAAATTACCCTAGTACTAGAGAAGTGGCCCCAACCCCCAGGCCACAGACTGGTAACCATAAAGAATCAGGCCGCACAGCAGGAGGTGACCAGCGGGTCAGTGAGTAAAGCTGAGCTCCACCTCCTATCAGATCAGCAGTGGCATTAGATTCTCATAGGAGCATGAACCATACTGTGAACTGCACATGTGAGAGATCTAAGTTGCGTGCTCCTTATGAGAATCTAATGCCTGATGATCTGTCACTGTCTCCCATCACCCCCACATGGGACCATCTAGTTGCATCTAGTTGCAGGAAAACAAGCTCAGGGCTCCCCCTGATTCTACATTATGGTAAGTTGTGTAATTATTTCATTATATATTACAATGTAATAATAATAGAAATAAAGTGCACAATAAATGTAATGTGCTTGAATCACCCCAAAACCATCGTCTCCCTCCATCTGTGGAAAAATTGTCTTCCACGAAACTGGTCCCTGGTGCCAAAAAGGTTGGAGACCACTGCACCAGAGGATACCCTGCCAACAATCAGCTCTACCTGTGCAATTTTAGACTTTTGAACAATTGAGAATAATCTGGTTGTCCAATCTGACCAGCATCAACAACAACAATTCCATATCCAAGGCCCTCCCCTTTTGAGGTAAAAAAAAAACCTCTAAAAGTTTCTTGTCTCACAGATACCCCAAATATAAGTTAAAGTTACACATGTGTCTGCATATATTAAAGCCAAAATACAAAGCCTCAACAGAACACTTTTTAGCCCCTTTAAGTTTCAAGACATGATTGATGGTTATGAAATATACTAGGCTGAATTATGGTCTTCTACAAATGTACACATTCTAATTCCCAGAATCTGTGAATATGTTACCTGATAGAAGGGACATTGTTGATGTGATTAATTTTCAAATGTTGAAATGTGAAGATTATCCTTAACTACCCATGGAACCAATATAATCAAAAGGGTCCTTATAAAAGGGAGGTGAGAAGTTCAGAGTTAGGGAAAAAGATGTGGAGATGGAAGAGGAGGTCAGAGTCAGGGAGAGATTTGCTGGGGCTGCAGTGCTGGCTTTGAAGGTAAAGGGAGGGGGCAAGGCCAGGGAACACAGGCAACCTCTAGAAGCTAGAAGAGGCAAGGAAAGTGACTCTTACCTAGGGCCTCCAAAAGGAACCATCCCTGCTAACATCTTGATTTTAGCCCAGTGAGACTGATTTTGGACTTCTGATCTCCAGAACTATAAGGTTACACATTTGTGGAATTTTTAAAAGCCATTAAGTTTGTGGCAATTGGTTGTAGCAGCAGTGGGAAACTCATCCCCAAAGGCAGCCACTTCACTTCTAAAAATACACAGTGCTGGACTTCTCCTGACCTCCGGCCACAGGCTTCAGAGAACACCACAATGGCTTTCTTAAGCCAGTTCCAATTCAAATAAATGAGATGTGACACATTTCCATCATCCATCAAACCTCAGGGTGAATTTTAATGAAGAATCTGACTCCATTTTTGATACTTGACTGTTGACTGTTGATATCCTCTAAGACTCACCATTCCTTCCTCCTCTCTTGCTCTGAATCTGGCAGATAAGAAAGCCCCCATTCTCCTTCTCTTGGGTCAGTCAGAAGTTCACACCACCAAAGACCTAAACTTCAGGTGGAAACCTTCACCTGGCCCCATTCCCTAACCACAGGAAAACCCCAAATCACTCACCCTTTCCTTCGTTAAAATCATTTTGGACACCAGCGGCCCTGCTCTCCCCAGAAAGCCTTTTTATGTGAATGATCAACATTTGACACCCTATTAATGAGAGGTGGTGTCATCTTTCTCAGCATCCTAGCCAATTTAGGGAGAAAGGTTGATCTTGCTCTTGGGGTGACCACAAAACACTAGGGTATCTCAGTATGCAAGGTCGAATAGAACACATCCTAAGGAACATTTTCCCCCCAAGTTCTAGTGAAAATTGATTTTATATTAAAATAAGCAAGAAATTTGAGAGTGGAACAGGAGACTTCAAAGCCGTTCATGCTGTCAGGCCCCTTTTGGAATGGGTTTACCCTGTGTCATTAGCGCTACTTCAAGGCGCTATTTTAAGGTAACTTCGTTTCAAACTCAGGATCAGGTAATTAAGTAAAATCAGGCCAGACTATCCCAGAAGGAATGTCTAGTCATGTGCATCATGAAAATTGACCTGGCTTCTTTGGGTAGAAGAGCCATCGTAGATGAAATTCAAGTTAAGAGCTTTTAAACATTTATTTAAATATCAGTTAGTGCACTTGCACAGGACTTAAAATATTTTGGAGATTACCATTCTAAAAAGTAATCGAATGCCCTTCCCACTTTTCCTGCCATTTTTTTTTGATTACTATGTCATTAAGGATTCATAATAATTTGTAGAAGATCCTTGGATGTTCATTCCAGGAAATCTGGATGTGTTTGTGTGACTCTGTGTGTGTGTGTGTGTGTGTGTGTGTGTGTGTGTGTGTGTGTGTATGAGGTACAGGGAGGTTGCGGGGGAGGAAGAGAGAGAGGGAGCAGACACAGAGAGAGGGGAGGAGAGACAGAGTGATTTAAGGCAGTCGAATTGGGAAGAAAATGTTTTCTGTGCCCAATTCAAAAAATATTCTGTAAAATTGTATCGTAGGATGTATTATGAATGTATTTGCCAGCCTGCTTTTGTCCAAACTGTAATCAAACACTTTTAGAATGCATATACTTTATCTTTCAAAATGTCACATTTTATGTTATTTGCCTTTCTGGAAGCTTAAGTAGACCTTAGAAGACCTCTCAGGGAGCTACAGGACAATGCTGAAGGAAGCCCAGCTCCAGCAAGCACAGAGAGAGTGCTTCTCCAATCCCGCAGTTGGAGATTGTGAAGTTGGAGATCATGAAGGCAGTGCCATGATGGACATTTTATACCAGTGCAATGGTCGAAGGAGAATCCACATAACCAGCACAGCATACATTTTTCACCTACATCCTTACCGTGGTGTTATACTCTCCTTCTGCCATTCCATTTCAGGCCTGATGAAAAATGGGCACAAAGGGGAAAGGGAAGTTGGTGAGGTGATATAACATTCCTTCAAATGACTTATCTCTTTCTTTTCTTTAGTAGGTATAGCAAATTTGCCCCTTATGACTTACATCAAATCAAATCCCACTTGCTACCTGTTTTATTTCTAGTCCCCCAGTCTTCAGCCTAAAGAAATGCCTTCTTTATCTGTGCTCCTTGGTGATGCTTACCTGTACTCTTCACCAGACATGATTCATGCATTCCTGTGTGACTTTCACATCCTTGCGTTCTTTACCTTACTAGATTTTAAACTTTATATCCCTGCTCTGAGTAAAGGCAAGGATAAATTTTGAAAACAAAAACTACATTTTAAGGTTTTTTAAACCCTCAAATGGCCAACTAAGATGATTTCAAACAGTAGTTGCTCCATCAATATATGTCAAATGATTAAATATTGGTTAGATTTTTGCTTACTGGATACTTTTAAAAGAACACTTGGGTTTCAGAAACCCTTTGATGATGATCAGTGTTTGGCTACTGAAGACTATTAGTATTTAAAGGACATGCACATGTACAGTTAATTCAATTCAAAATGTATTTATTGAATGATTATTATGTGCCAGATACTATACCAGATTTGGAGAATGCAAAGATTGCTAAGAAATGGTCATGCCGTCAAAGACTTCACAAAGTCATAGGAAGACAGTGACACAAATAGATGACATTATACAACAGCTTGGGTTTTAAGAGACAGTTATATTTGGGAGGGTTTACAAATAAAAGAAAAACTGTGAGATGAAATTCTATTTTTTGTTTCTATCATCAAAACAATTGGCACAGTAGGAAAACTCAATCAAACTAATTGCCTGGCAGATAATAGAGTGCCATATCTATTGTTTAAGGTTTTCACTTTGCATCCCATTGTTTTACTGTTTTATAGATAGAGTCTCGACTGCTGAGTAAGATCAGGTTTCATAAACACAAATATTTTTTGTTTTTAAAGCTTGCTTTTTCAACAATGTCTTATCCTGCTTTATTTTTTTTTCCCCTGAGTGATTTCAGCTAATTGCTTATGGAATATTAAGAGAAAATTAAAAAAACAAAAAACAGAGCCAAATATCAAGCAATTTGTATCCTTTTTTCTTTCATTTTCAGTGGTAAGAGGTAAACAATTTCCCAGAAAGTCTGTGCTAATAGAAAAGCACATTCAGAATTTATTTATTTATTTATTTATTTATTTATTTATTTATTTACCTTGACTTACTATGTTTGAGTTACTATGCTTAGCATGACTATTTTTGGAATTCCCTTGACATATGACTCTGGTAATTAAGTGAAGCATCTAGTTCTCAAAAGATCAGTTTCAGAGGGAGGGTGTTAACATGAAGTATCACCAATTGCTAAGTCTATTGATTGATTGTATTGTCTTGTACATGGACTAATATCATTTGCATTGAGGATGAGAGAAATGTATTTAACTAGAATAAAGGGCACACAGTTACATTTTTGTTTTGTTGTGCATGATTAATTTTTAGAAGAACACTAAACAAATAGCTGCAGGCATTCTTTTGATGGTAGGGTGTGGTCTTTTCCCTCCTCACATTTTTTTGTTGTTGTGAAACCTGATATTCTTATAATGCAAGGGTGCTTATGTGGGAGAAAGTGCTGGTGTGTTTGGAGGGTGAAACATATGTTTTCAAAAATAAAGCCTATGCATTTTTTTCTTAAAAATGTGCTTTTTACAGCAGCAGCATAATCTGCAGATGGAGCAGCTGATATGGCCATCTTGCTGGTTGTTAAAGAGTTTATTCTACATTAAATTGAGTCTCGAGGGCTGCATTTTTCAGTGCTGTTGCGACCACCAACCTTTCTTATTGAGAAGGTCAATAGGCCTGATATGAAGTCTTGTAAATCATCAACTCACTCTTTCTGTAATATCCAATGTGTCTCAGTTCACATGCCTTAAAAATTATAAACCACAGTACATACTGTATATCAACCAAATAAATCAGCTGCTATAAATACAGGTTTGCTTTTGGTTCTGGACAGATTCATCCCATTGCATTTCACAGGTTTTAAATGCTTTTAGCTGGATAGACAGGATCTCCTTTAGTATTCAAGTATCAGAGATCTGGAATGCAATTTGTTCTAAATACTTTATATGTGCAATTGACCCCAAAACATTAAAATAGCTCTCTGAAATTCCACAGAATAGAGATGCAAAAATAATAAATGTGTTCTTAACCACCATGTTACTTGTTGATAAAAAACACTGAAGTTTTATTTTGATTGTAGGGGAGTGGATCATAAGAACTAGAAGAAAAGGTGAGTGACATTGTGGTCCTGCTTTAGGCCCTGTAGTGAATAATGTATAGATTAATTACATGTGGTATGAAGGAGAACCACAGTCCACCAGCCTTTTCTCTTGGTGGGCTTGGGGAATTTCTGGCCTACTCTCTCTCCATTTGCTGGGGAAACTGCTTATGAATGTACATCTTTTAGTAGTAGAATAAACTGGATACCTATAAATGGATTATTGGCATGAACTTACTCCTACTAATTTGTAATTTCCTTGTTCATTCATTGATTGAACAGTGAAAAAGCTGCCTCAGATCTGTGGCATTGCTGATTGCTGTCCACATGCTTTCCCAGTGAGTGGCCTTGAGTGACCTTCTTTTATTTGTTTGTTCCCAGAGTAATTTTGCTATGAATTCATTTCTTAAAGCTAGAAACAGTAAGTGCTGCTTTTTGGCTCAGCAGGATGCAAATAAAAATAGGAGAAAAAATACATGTCAAAATTGCTTAGGGTGCACATAGATTTGGAAGCAGAAGTCACCGATTCTGGTCCTAATTCTATCACTGCTTGAATGTGTCAATATAGGAAGGCATTTAATTTCTCAAAGCGTTGATTCTGATTATTTGCAGATTCCATAGCTGCCAATTCACCTAATTGCTAAAATTTATTTGTAACACCCAAATCAATAGTTGTGGTGCTTTCACAATTATTTCTGAACATGCACAAAGCAATAAAAAGTGTGAGCCACCTGAAACACGCCTTCCTAGCTGAGACTGAACAAGATGACATTCTGACTTTTTGTTTGAGCTCTCATACTATAAACAAATCATCTTTATAGTACCACTTTTTTTGTGTGGCAGTTTTGTACTTTTTTTGGTGACTGCCGTTTATCAGCCTCCTCTGTAGTGCTGAAGTGCGGTGTAGTGTTCCTAAGCCCGTGATATGCCTTCTGGAGAAAATTTGTGTTAGATAAGTTTCGTCTAGGCATGAGTGATAGTGCTGTTGCCATGAGTTAAATGTTAATTGAACAATGATGTATACTAAGTAATATATTTTAAAGCAGAAACACACATAAAACGAGCTTATCTATTGATTGTTTGATGCAAATGTGACCAGAGACTCACAGGAACCTAATCCTGTATTTCTCCTAGGAGCAATTGTTTAGTATTTGCTAACTCCATGTTCATGGAGACATCAGAGAACATAACTACTGCAAATGATGAAATTTGAAGGTATAATTGTTTCATAAAGAAAAATCAACATCCCACAATGTTACAGAAGTTCATTTCACAACCTTGAAATGTCAAATAAAACATAAGACACTATATGCATTCAAATACAAAAGATTTTCATAAGGAAAGCAAAATCTTATGCAATGTTTAGAAAGTCTCTGAGAACAAAGGTCAAGGAAGTCTCTAGCATGGTTAACAATCTGAAACATTGGAAAGGGCGGTTCCTAAAAGGTTTTCTAGAAGCTGCTTAAAGAAGCTCACATCTGCTTGCAGTTGTCTCTGGAGAACAGTGACTTCTTTCTACCTCTGAAGTCCCATGTAAGTGTCTCTCATTAGCAGATGCTAACCTTAAACCATAAAGGGAACGGATTTTGGAAAATGTAGTTCTTGCTTGCTCTCCTGAGATCTTAGAAGAAAATGATAGTGATTCTATGTTGATTAAAGATTGTCTAGAACAAGCAGCAGTGGTAAAAATAATAACAATGATAATCTTGCAATAGTATTTAATAATAATATAACCAGGATACAGTGTAGCGTCAAGCTGGGCCTTCTAGTATAGCTACTGTCACAAACTCAATGACTACACAAGTTCTCTGTACATGTACACAGAACCTTCAGAACCATAATCATACTCTGGCTTCAAAGCACAGGCCAGGATCCACCAGAGCTCAGCTACTTTTCCTTCCACTCTAGTCCATGAGGGTCTGGTGGTATCTCTTTTTGGATCCTCAAAATACAAAAATATCTGATTGTACCTCCTTCCTCAGACAATGGAGCTACTTGTTCACCTTCCTAATAGCAGCTACTCTCTACTCTGTGCAGGCTCAGACACCCACTCTTGGAAGACAATAGATTTTAATGCCCCAAGAACCATTTGCTTTCCTGAAGTTGATCAGGGTGTAACATTGGGCAATGCCTCAATAAATTCCTTACTGCAGATACTCTTTGCATTTCAACATGGCAGAAATTTCAGGGTCGATGGTGGAGACATTTGGGGGAAGGGTCATTGTGGTTATAGAGAAAGCCATAGTCTGGGAATTATCAGATCTATATTTTAGTTCTAGCTTTGACAGCTAACTAAGTAAAAACTATTCTATGTTCTAAAAACAGAATTTGAAGTCCTGATACATGCCCACTTTGGCATTTTGAATATTCCTTCTGAAATGTCACTTAAACCCATAGTTTGATTGCAGTTTATAATGGCATAATTACCTTAAAAATAAGAAGAAGGTGTTGATATAAAGACCTAGATAAGTCCCTCAAAGGAAATGTTCAGGGATGAGATTTTTGACAGCTTTTAGCTTTCAGTGGGAAGGTGACAGATTTTGGCAAAAATGAAATCTTGTTTGAATTTTTGTTTAAAATTTTTGCTACATTGGTGAATGACTAGGGGGGATTTACTTTGAGTTTTGTTTATTTAAATTAAACTTGTTTCAGTATTTAGGAGGTAAGTTAAGTCCAATATTTTGCTTGCATTATTAAGTCAAAATGTCTTCAAGTGAGATCCACTCTCTTGGAGGAGTGCTGAGTTTATAACCAAGTTTCATTTTTACCATCTTTCAGCATGAGGAAACCCCTGATTCTAGTAGTTTCCATCATACGACCATAACTGGCTTCCTCTCACGGCTGATTACATTTTTATAGTTACCATCTATATATATTTATGTAAATCCCTGCTTCTGGAAGGTTTCAGCTTAGCTGATAAAAAGCAGTCAGTTTGATTTTCATCCTTTTAAAACAGAACGATAAAGGCAGCCTAGGAAGTGTTGATTATTCAAGTAAAACAGTAGCTCTAAATTCTTTGACTTTCCAGGCTTGTCCTTTAATAGAAAATAATGCTGTAAATAGAAGTGAGCCCGTTAGCTAGAAACAATTCAAGGATTGAATTCAATAAAAACTCCCCTGGGTTTCTGCATGAAAGCTATTGAATTTGGCTGCAAATGAGCACAAAGCACCTTCAAAAATTTTTTTCTTATCCTTTCCCATTGTAGAGTCCTTGATTTAGTTTATTAGTCAATAATGGATCTCCATTGACCTACCTAACTGGTGTATTTAAATACCTATTTCATTTAAAGATAGGTATTAAAGCACCTATTTCATTAAAAAATATGTTCAAAAAGGAATATAACAGCTTGTTCAGTCATCCTTCTTAACAGCTCCTTTGGAGTCTCTCTGTGCTCTCAGCTAAATCCAAACTTGCAGAATTTCATTATGAGAGAGTATTGAGTCAGTTCAATTACCCTTGGAATTTGTGGTGGTCTGTCATGTTAGAGTTTCACCCCAGGGAACTACAAAGTGCATTCATTTTAATTTTGCTATATCCACATGAGGCTGTCCCGACTGAGGAAATTCAGGGAGTGGGACCCGATCCTGTGTTTCACTCTTTAAAATTGAAGTATAACATACACATAGCAATAGACAAAAAGTGCTCTGATCTTAAGTATATGGCTCTATGCACTTTTACATATGTATACAACCCATCATGATCAATCCATGTAGATAGAGAACATTTCCTGCATTCCAGAAGTTTCTCTGTGTTTTTTTTTTCCAGTTAATACTCCCAGCCCCAGAGATAACCAGTATACTGACTTCTGTTGGCATTGACTAGTTTTGCCTTTGCTTCAACTTCATATAAACGAATCCTATGCTATATGACCTTTTGTGTTTTCTTTCACTTGATATAATGTCTGTGCCATCCGTCCACCTTGTTGCATGTAACAGCTTACTTCCTTTTATTCCCAAGTAGCATTCCAGTATATGGAAATGCCAGAGCTCATTTATCCATTCTCTTGTTGGACATTTGAGTTGTTTTCAGTTTGAGGTTACTATGAATAAAGCTGCTATGGATATTATTGAATTTGCCTTTTGATGGATATACACAGTAATTTCTCTTGAATATATACTTTGGTCTGGGACTACTAGAATCATAGGGCAGGCATATGTTAGCTTTCATGAATACTGCCAGTTTTCCAAAGTGATTGCTGTGGTATACATTCCCACCAGTACTGTAAGAGAGTTCAAGTCATTCCACATCCTCGCCAATATTTGGTACTGTTATTCTTTTTAAAATGTAGCCATTTTGATGAGAAATTGGTGGTATATTCCTGAATTCTGTTTAGGGAACATTTCCTGACAAGTATTGTTGTTTAGCCCCTTTTCATATGTTTGTTGGTCATTTTAGGTTTTTTGGATATTATCTTTATAGTACATGTTTTGAAAAATTTTATTGTTTAATCTCCTTCATATTAATGTGTGAAGTTCTTTGTCTATTCTAGATGCAAGTCTTTTGTCAGCTATGTGTATTGCCAATATTTTTTTCTTAGTCTATATTGCCTGTCTTTCTAGTCTTTTAATAGTATCTGTCAATAATGGAAGTTATTTAATGAGATAAAATTTATTGATATTTTCTTTCTGTGGTAGTGCTTTTTGTGTCTTATTTAAGAAATCATTGCTCATTATAAGACGGGACCTGTTTTTTGAATGTGGCTCTGTGAGTATTTTGCAAATTCTCTTCAGGGATCCAGCAGTCTGACTAATTCTGAAAACTCTATTCAAGGAGTCAAATTCTTCCTTTAGTTATGGGGAATGAGTATTTTATTTTATTTTTTTTCTGGGGGGACAATGGCAGTTACTGTGGGATTGTTCTTGTGTTTTTCCACAAGGGGTATAGGGATCATGTTTATTGCCAACTCATTTGAGTATATTAAAATTAGATACATTTTTAATATAAACTGATATAATCATTTAATTTTTGACATTCAAAGCTGAATGGGCTTTTTTTGTACCCTGGTATGAACTAGCAAAAACCTTTTGCAATCTGTGTAAGTAAAGATGAAGGGAAAATGCATCCATGGTAGTTGAGAGGAGGACCGTTAAGAAGATAGCAAAAACTAAAGATATTTATGTCCCCAAGTTTAGGAGTAAAGAGAACTTCAGAGTGCTCCAGTGAGCCCTCTGTTGGAAGGATAAGTTGAGGGCATCAGTTTATCCTAATTCTCCCCAACCTACCATGCGGGCCAATTGAATGGAGTTAGTTCATAGAATAGAAATCAATGTAATGTGTTCCAAGGAAAGAAAAAGTAGAGGTGACAACGACCGCCTCTCTCTGATCTTTCACCTCTGAAATCAGTAGCGACCAGTTAGACCTTGGATTGGATGTGGCCAGCAAAGGATTCAATGACAGTGACTCTTCTGGAGCTTGGCTTCATGGCTGCTGGGTCATTTTCTTCAGGTTCTTTATGAAACAGCAAAACCAAGAAGTCAAGTTGAGTCAACTTACTATCTATGCTGGGCATCTTCCATTTGCCTTTCCAGATGCACTCTTTATCCTTCTCCCCACTGCTTTGTGCCATGGAGACTTGCCTGCCTGGCATATATCTTGGTTGTCTCTTGTCTTCTGGCTTCTGGTTGGGTTTGCCCACTGGAGGACAACAGGAGATTAGAGGGAGGAAAGAGCAGAAAGTGAAAGTAGTTTTTCCCTCCCTTTGGGGTTGCTTCAAGTTGGTTGTGTCCGGGACCCTAGGGACACAGCCCCTTTCAGGTGGCCCTCTCCATAAGGTGCTCACTCCAGGTTCTGGAAGTTGCTCCTTCCTGGACTTCTTCAGGCTTGGAGTTACCTACAGCTTCTGCTGCTACTTGTCCTGGAGTTCTGCACTGTCCCTTGTGACTCCCTACACATAGTTTGTATTTATGAGTCCCTACACATAGTTCTGTTATTAAACTCTCTTTCAATGACCAATTTACAGATGAAAGGGAAAGTAGAATTGTCTGAGTGCAGGGTCATGGAGGTTACACTTCAACTAAAATTTAATTAGCAAAAACGTGATGCATACCACTGAAATGTTATCCAGTAAGCAGCTCCCATTTTCTCATTGTGCTCTGCTCCTTCTGCTAGTTTCAAAATGGGGCTGGATACTTTCTTTAAAAAGTTTTAAAATATGTATATTTATAGATTTAGGGGGCGCAAGTGCATTTTTGTTACATGGATATATTGTGGATTTGTGAGGTTTTGGCTTTGAATAGTGTACATTGTACCCATTAAGTGATTTCTCATCCCTCACCCCACTCCCACCCTCCCACCCTTCTGAGTCTCCAGTGTTTAGGGCCTGACACTTCCTGGTGCATCTCCATTAAGGCTGTGTTTTCCCTCTCCTATTCACCTGGCTCCCCATTCTTCAAACCTCAGCTTAAATAAATTTTAAATTCCAAAGTTACCTGAAGAGTGTTATACACCACTCATTCTTACCAAGGAGTAATTTGAATAAGAGAGTTAAAAGTTTGATTTACATATTTGTGCTTTTGTTTAGGTCTATCCCTCTCCCACCATGTAGTTGATGTGGGATTTGCTCTGTTTTATTTGCCACTGTAATAATATCACCTACCATTGTGTTAGGTGCCTTTGTAAGTGTTACAATATTTACTCAATAAACATTTATTGAGTAAATGAATGATTAATGATCAACCATATAATAGAATTGAGCTGTACTGAATCTTTGCAAATGAATTGATCATGTATCATTAAAAAATAAAAATCACTTAACTTTGGGCTAAAAATATGATAACAATAATAGTAAAAATAAGTGAAGCATAAAAGAAATATTTACCCAAAATATGTCACCCAAAGTATCAGATTTTCATTCTTTTCTATTTTATTCCAGACTTCATCTTTATTTGCACACAATTTCTCAAAAATTACTATTCTAAATAGATGAAATGTTGCTTTATCTTTGCATTGAAAATGTTACAAAACATTCCTTTTACTGCTAAATACTCTGAATAGTTATAGTTTCTAATAGCCACATACAATTTTGTAGAGTTGATATATCATGACTGCTCTTTGCCCTGCTGTCTGACATTTAGGTTGTTTTCTATATTTTACTATTATGAGTCTAACCTAAATGAATGGTTTCATGACACTCCAGTGCAAGAAAGGTCATGTTTCTTTATTTTTCTGAATCAAATTAAATATGGCTAGGGCTCCCACCTGTGAAGGTTAATGAGAAATCCAATCTCAGCCCTTTTTGAAACAGCATCTGTCTCTTTGACTGGTTTTTACCAGAAACCTGGGGCCTATATGACTCAAGAAAATGGGAAACCAGCTCCTTAATTTCATCCCACTTTTGTTCCTTTTGTTTTATGTATAATCCAATATGGAGGGCTGGTCCTCACTGTCTTATAGTTATGGTAGCTCCGAATAGCAGCAGTAAAGCCCATTCATGAAAGCCCTGCCCATAGGTGGCAGCTCTGACGTGTAATCACTACCTTTCTTTTGCTTCCCCCCAGGTTTTTGTCACTTCTTGAGGACTATACTCAACCCTGTGCATGGTTTTCACACTATACTCAATTACTTTGCCCACCCAAAAAACCTCAAACCCAAACCTGCCCTGGACGTCTCCTAGGATTAACTCCATTTCCTGGTGATTCCAGCTTCCATTCCCATCCTCTGCCAGACAATTTTAATTTATTTCTTGTATAAACCAAGACCTCTCAAACCAAGGCTTCGGTAGGGGATGACTTTAGGGAAGCTTCTGAAATAAAAAGACGAAAAAGGGCTTGTTAAGCCCCATGGAGCTCCACCCCAAGAAGAGATTAGAATTTATAAAATACAGGCATTCATGTCCTTTGTGTGAAAGAGGAAAAGAAAGAAAATGTTATTCTTTTAAGTTCTCAGAGAATAAGGCTCACATCCATGCCGCAGTATATTATCCTGCCATGTAAAAATGCTACAATAAATATTATGAAGCATATCATTTTTTCTCAAGAAATGTAATTATTGGGTGAAATATGTAACTGTTCTCTTAGTCTGAAACCTAAATGTTGTAACAAAAGGAACCAAAAAGGCATAAACCATAAATAAGTTGACTTCTACTTCTGTTAATGGTGTGTGAAATAATTTAGGAGATTCTTCCACTGAAGACAAAGAGAAAACATGGCTTTACATGGTCAAAGAAAATTGGAGAAGAACTGCTCATCTTCAGCTCCCACTGTCAGTGATGTTACGATGGTGCTTTCTGCTTATGACCTGTTGAGGGGAGCAGGCTCCAGCCTCCCCTGGGCTGAAAAACTCCAAAGGGCAATTACAATGTTATCAGTGAAGATGTCAGAGAGCCATGAAGAGAATAGAGTTAAATCAAGCTAGAATGGAGGAAGGACCAAGTCCTGGGGAACTGAGGTCTCTGTTTGAGGCTGCCTTCTTTGAAAGGAGGTGAGTTGTTGCTTCTAGAAAAAGGAAATCAGAGTCTGGGAGCCTGGCTGCTGCTCTGGATAGCCTTCAAAGAAAATAAGAATTTGAATTCAGGTCTGGAAAAAACGCAAAAGGGCCCTAGTGAAAATCCTGACCCATATCCCATAGGGTTGCATTCCAAGAATAAAAAACAGATCAGAATTAAACCTGAGAAAGCCTGGATTCTCTGCAAATCCTGTCTAATTCTAAACTAAAAAGAGGTGGGCTTAGATTGCCAGAACCCCCAAACAATTGACACAAGCAACATATATTCTCTCTAAAGAACAATCACCAAATTTTTGGACTTAAGTGAATTTTATAAATAATTTTACAAATACAATGTCTGGTATACAACAAAAAAAAATCAGCCATGCAGGATGACAATAAATCGTGAAAGAACTAAATAGAAACAACAAACAACAAAAATAGATAAATATTGGCTTTAGATATTGGAGCACTGAGTTTATTAAATGCATATTTAAAAATATATGTGCCTTTAATTGATGACAAAATACGGAATGAACTTTTTTTTAGAGAATTGGAAACCACAGAAAAGAATTAAATGCCAATTCTAATACTACAAAACGTAAAAACCAAAATTAAGTGCATAAAGACGGAGAAATAGCAGACTAGAAGTAACTGAGGAGAGATTTAATGGACGGGAATATAGGTGAGAAGAATATCAAGAATAAAGCAAAGAGAAACACAAGGATGGAAAATACAGAAGAAAGGATCAGGAGATACAGGCGAGGGTGAAAAGGTGTCATGTTTATGTGATTGGAGACTTAGCGGGAAAAGAGAGAAGTGATCAGACAGAGCAATATTTCAAAAGATAACGGATGAGACATTTCCCCCAACTGACAAATACAAAAATCTTAACAGAAAATAAGAAAAAGAAAGCAACAGATTGCCTTCAATGAAGCAACATTTAGGTTGATAGTTGTTATCTCAGTAGAACCAATGGAAAATATGTGATAATAAAATATTTACAAAGTGCTGAAAGAATTCTATATGCAAAGCAGACAGCAACAACGAAAGCAACAAAAATTCCAAAAACAACTCCAAAAAAGACAAAATACATTTTTTAGATAAATAAAAACAAAGTAATTATTTGACAGCAGATATACACTAAAGAAAGTAAGAAAAAGTATTCTTAAGGCAAGACAAAAAATTGTAGGTAGAGGATTATAATGTTGAAAGGGACAGAAAACAATGGAAATAGTGGACACAGTAGTGCCCCCTTATCCATGGGGGATGTATTCCAAGACCCCCAGCGGATGCCTGAAACCACAGGGGGCACCTAATTTTATATAGATTATGTTTTTTCCTATACATACATACCTATGATAAAGTTTAATTTATAAATTAGGCACAGTAAGAGATAAACAACAATAACTACTAATAAAATAGAACTATTATAATAATATGCCAGCATCACTTTTCTTGTGCTTTGGGGTCATTATTAATTAAAATAAAGGTTACTTGAACACAAGCACTGCAATATTGGGACAGTAGATCTGATAACTGAGTTGGTTACTGAGTGACAGGGAGTGTGTAGAGAGCGGATCTGCTGGACAAAGGGATGATTTATGTCCTGGATAAGAGGAAGTGGGAGAGGTGGGGAGCTGAGCATGAGATTTCAACAGGCTATTCAGAACAGCACACACAGTTTAAAACTTATGCATTGCTTAAGTTACGGAATTTTCTACTTGATATTTTCAGATCATATTTCACCATGGGTAACTGAAACCCCAGAGCGAGAAATTGTAGATAAGGGGAGGGATTGCTGTATGAGTAGTTCCTCTCATTAAATAATAGAACAATCAGATGGAAAATTAGCAAGGATAGTACATAACTGAATAAGATAATTAGAAAAGTTGACATACATGGAACACTGTTCACAAAATCTGGAGATTTCATATTCTTTTTAAAGTAAGTACAAAGGATGTTTATAATATATCACCATAATCTGAGCTATAAATTACATTTCAATATATTTAAACACTTATATCACAGAGTACATTCTCTGGCCAGAGTGATATTAAACAAGAAGCAAATAATAAAAGAAAAATTTAAAACTCTCATTTTTTTTGTAAATTAAGAAGTACAATTTTAAGTAATACATGAGTTAAAACAGAAATCAATGGAAATGTGAAAATATTTTGAATTAAATTAAAAAGAAAATGTTGCATATTTAAACTTAGAGGCAAAGAGAGTATAACCCTAAATGTATATGTTAGAAAAGAAAATAGACTAAACATTGATAAGTTAAGAATGCATAACAAGAAATTAGGGAAAAAACATCAAATTATGTCCAAAGAAGGTAGAAAAAAGAAAAAATGATAAATATAGAAATTAATTTGAATAGACAATACATACAACAGCAAGAACCAATTAAGCTCAATGACAGCTCTTTTAAGAAACTAATAAAATTTATCACTCCCACTGTACTACTCAGGTAAAGAATAATGGCAGAACAAATAGTAATAGGAATAAAAAATAGAAAGGACATTACTACGGGTATTATAGAAATTAACAATATTCTAGTAGGATACTATCAACAACTTTATGGCAATAAATTTGAAAATTTAGATGTAATAAACAAATTCCTAGAAAAAATTTAGCTTACCAAAATTGGTACAATAGAGAATTAGAAAAGATTTATAATACCTAAAGATATTGATTCTGTGATTATAAACCAGAAAGAGAACTCTACCCAAGATAGTTTTAATGGTTAATTCTAATAAATATTAAAGAAGAAATAACATCAATTTTACACAAACTTTTGCAGAGAATAGAAGAAATAATCGCAATAATTTCATGAAACTAGCTTATGCTTTGGAATCAAAGCCTAACAATGACATTAAAAGAAAAAAAATTACAGGCCAATTTTAAAAAAAAATATTGATGTTAAATTTCTAGGCAATATATTGTCAGACTGAAACTAGGTTTCAAAAGTATATAATGTAAATATAATAATGAAAAGTATATAAAGTAATAAAAAGTAATAAAGGTAATAAGAAAGTATAAAAAGTAATAAAAGTATATAATGACCAATTGGGTTTATTATAGGAATGTAAGTTTAGTTTAGCATTTAAAAAATTCAGCATAATTTACCACATTAGAAGAAAAGAGCAAAATAATTTGGTAGCATTTAATATACACTAACAATAAAAACACTTAAACTAGGAATGGAAGAAAATGTTCTTATGTTAATAAGGATATCTTCAAAAATCTACAAAAATATAATTAATGAAGAATATTTGAAAATTTCCCTTTGGGATCAAGAACAAGACAAGGGTTTCCACTGTCATCACTTCTGTTGAATATTGTCCTAAATGTTCGAGCCAGTGCAATAAGGTTAAAAAAAAGACATAAAGATTGGAAAGAGGAAGTAAAACTATCATCATTTGAAAATAATTATATCACAAAAAATCTAAAAGAAAATATGGATAAATTATTATAATTAAAATAATTTAAATTATCTTATAAGTGGTTATTGTCTATATACTAGAAAAATATAGACTATATATGAATTACAGACATATGCAGAAAGAAAAGAATTTGAAAGGTAACATTTATAATAAAATAAAAACATTGAATATCTATGCATAAACCTAATAAAATATTGTAAGACCTCTATGTATGATGCTATAAAACATTATTAAGAGAAATAAAGATTCTAAAAAGTAGAGCATTTATTATTCAGAATACTCAATATATTAGAGGTGTCGGTTATTTTCAAATTGATCTACAGAATCAGTGACCTCCCAATTAAAATCAAGTGTTTTTTTTTTTTCCTGTGTGGAACTTGACAAGCTGATTCTAAAATGAAATGAAAATGTAAAAGGCAAGACTAACTAAGGTAAGGGAGTGAAACCATCCTAGATTGTCTGGCTAGGTCTGAATACAACTGACAAAGACAGATTAAGAGGAGAAAACATACACATTTATTTAATCAAAGTTCTACATGGCACAGGAGCCTTCAGAAATGAACACCCAAAGATTCAGGGAAAACTGTCCATTTTTATGCTTAGGTTTGATGAAGAATGCACAGCTGGGTAGAAATGTGATTGGACAAAAGGGTATGATTTAATGACAATGGACAGGGGGGCAACAGCACCCAGCAAGGTCTGTTCAGGATGTGTTTATGGTTGACTTCGGGGAAAAAGAGTTGTAGCTTCTATGGCCTGCCTTAGGGAAAATGGGAGCACAGGAGAAAGAAGGGTAGGAGAAGGTCAGAAAGATCTTGCTACTGTGGCCTTTTGGTTTCCCTCACTTTGAAGTACTCAGCATGCCAAGGCACCATACGTTGGGGGTATCATGGTCTGAGCCCTGGCACTAGGCAATGGTAATGAAGAAATACAATATGGGAGAACTTGATCTAGCTGATACCAGATATATTACAAAGCTACAGTGATTATGATAATGTAGTATTTAATTAAGAATTGCAAGTACATAGAATAGAACTGAAAACCCAGAAACAGACATGGGCACTTGATTTATGACTAAGGTAGAACTACAGAACTGAGGGAATGAAGGGGCTCATCAACAAATGGTACTGTGACAATTGGTTACTCATGTAGGAAAAATGCAAAGGTCCCTTTTTATACTATATTCAACAGCTATTTTCACATAGATTATAAAATCAAATGTAAAGGACAAAGAGAAAAACTTCTAGAAAATAATTTGGGTGCATATCATTATGACCTTCACCCAGGCTGGAGTGCAGTGGTGTGATCTTGGCTCACTGCAGATTCTGCTCCCTGGGTCAAGCAATAGTTTCACCTCCGTCTCCTGGGCAACTGGAACCACAAGTGTATGCCACCATGTCCGGCTAGTTTTTAATTTTTTTTTTTTCTGTAGAGACAAGGTCTCACTATGTTGCCCAGGCTGGTCTCAAACTTCTGGGTTCATGTGATCCTCCTGTCTTGGCCTCCCAAAGTGCTGGGATAACCGGCATGAGCCACTGTACCTGACCAGAAATACTTTTTAAACATGGTATTGCTTGTGTCCTAATCATAACATGTACTAATTATAAAAAAGAAAAATTTTTAAATTCAAAATTAAAATTTGAATTTTTGTTTGTTAAAAAACACAAGACGGTCAAAATATAAAAGGAGAATGGGAGAAGGTACTTGACACACACAAAACTGACAAGGGGCTCATGTCCAGAATATGTGAACTAAACATCAATGAAGACAGATGCCCAATAGAAAAATGTGGAAGAGCAGGCATATCATAAAAGGGGATATCCAAATGCCATTGTGATACATCTGAAAAGTTGTTCAACCTCATTAGTCATCACAGAAAAGCAAATTAAGCCACAAAGTGATACCAATTCAGAACCAACAGAAATGCCAAAATGGAAAAGACTGACAATACTGAGAGTTGGTGGGTCTATGGAATGAGGTGAACATATACATTTTCGGTGGAGTATTAATTTATCCAAATATTTGGACAAACAGTTTGACATTGTCTGCTAAAGTCAAGAACAGGTAAAGTATGGGTTGTACGGTGGGTTGAGCCAGCATTGTTGGAGTCAGCTCTGAGCAGCTCATGAGAGCGATTGTTAAAAGGGCTTCTGTGGGTGGGTCATTACAATATTATTGGTAGCTGGAAATTGACAATGCAGTATTAACATCACAGAAGTTAGCAAATGCTAATCAAGACTTTCTTATTCAGAGAGCTGGTTTACAAATGCATCACTATGTATGGTCCAGCAATTTCAATCCTGGTTAACATATTCAATAACAAAAAAGTGTTCTCTTATGCACCAAAAGACATGTAAAACGATGTTCATAGCACCCCAAACTGTGAACAACCTACAGTCTATCAGTAGAATGGACAAATGAATTGTGGTCTTGTCACACAATAGGCCATTATGTACCAATAAAAATGAGTGAACTACAGTTTTATGCAACAACATGGATGAAAATCACACACAAATTGCTGAATGAAAGAAGCTGAATATAAAATTCTTTCTGTAGCTTGTCTTTTCATGCTCTTCGCGGTGTATTTTGAATAGCAGAAAATTTAAATTCCATTAATTCTTTGTACAATATACAAAAATTAACTCAAAATGGATAATAGAGCTAAGTGTAAAGACAAAAACTATAAAACATAAAGATAAAGTAAGAGGAAATCACTGTGACTTTAGGTCAGACAAAAATTTCACAGATCTGACATCAAAAGCATAATTTATAAAGAAAAAAAAATCAAGTGTGCAATCTGTTACCATTGGAGGGTCTTGACTACAAGTCGTCCAGTTTCTTGACATTTTGGACGAATAACTGGACAAAGTGCACAAACAAAGCAACAAAAAATGAAGCAATGAAAGCATAGATTTATTGAAATGAAAGTACACTCCACAGAGTGGGAGTGAGTTGAGGCAAGAGTCTCAAGAGCACGAGTTACATAATTTTCTAGAGTTTAAATACTCTCTAGAGGTTTCCCATTGGTTATTTGGTTTACACCCTATGTAAATGAAGTAGTGGCCTGCAACCAGTCTGATTGGTTGTGGAAGGCAACCAGTCAGAGGCTGAAGTAAAGTTACAAAGTTACGCCTCTTGCAAATGTCTGCTTGGTTGTGGGAGTGGACCGATCAGAAGTACTTTCCATTTCTCATCTACAAAGCAGAAAGTTGTGTGTGTGTGTGTGTGTGTGTGTGTGTGTGTGTGTGTGTGTGTATGTGGCGGGGGAAGGAAGGTTGCAAAGGGAGTAACCTCTGTTCTTTTAACTTGGGCATGAAAAATTGGGGTTTTCCTTTTGATCTAGTTCTAAAAGTCAGTGCGAATCTGCCTTAGGTTCCCTGCCTCCAGATCCTATTCTCCTGCCTCAGTTCTATTTAAATTATGTTTGTTGTATTCTTACCAAGAGTCAGCTGTACTTTTCCCCACTTTTCATGTTGCTTGAAATTGATTTGTAATGTGAAATTATTGTTCAATTTTATATTATTTAAAATAGTGAAATACGAGTGTGGAAAGATAAGCATTTCTATAGAAACTAAGTTGAATGCATCAGAAAGATGGAATAAAGATTAGTTAACGAGAGAATCATGCTGTTGAACTGAAGATGGGTAGATAATTGCAACAGATTGAAAGACATAAGCATTGAGAATAAATTTGCTCTCAGATTTTAAAAAACTCTCAATAAAAAGTAATGTGCAGGAAATCATTGCAGATGCATTATGGGTGTGGTTTCTGCAAGAAAGTGAATATGGAACACCTATCAATGAACTAATATTCCAAATAAAAGGGTTGATTCTGTATCAAAGATTGCTAAATAACTTTGCATTTACATGGTTTAAGTTAAAGTATTTAAGGTACTTAGGAGTAATTTGAATTTTAAGTTTTTGATTAACTCACTAACTGCTATCCCAATCCTCAGCTGGGAGGG
This sequence comes from Macaca thibetana thibetana, assembly GCF_024542745.1. NCBI lineage: Eukaryota > Metazoa > Chordata > Mammalia > Primates > Cercopithecidae > Macaca > Macaca thibetana. The sequence continues at coordinate 37,813,330 of NC_065588.1, read as the reverse complement.
CATCTGCTATATACTAAACTATAGCTATACCTTTTTATTCTACCCTATATATCCTTTATATTAGTAAGATATATTTTTGCAGTATTTTCATTTTCATTATTATTTTAATTTGCATTATGTAGATATGTAATGTCTATGGAGCTGAATCTTTCAGTCTTTTCCTTTATGATCTATTTTTATTACCTCAGTTTACTAAGTTATTAATATACAATATTGATAAATACCCAAGATTGTTCTCAACAGTTTTTATATATTTCGGTTTAAGAAATTTTATTATTTAATAGATTTAATTTGGTGACCTATTTTTAAAAATTGCTTATTGGTCTATTTTGACATCATTTATTGATTGTTTTCCTAACACATTTTTGGGTATACTTGACTGCATATTTTAAAAAATTTTAAATCTATAAAATTTTTTACAAAATTCCACTGCACTCCAGCCTAGGTGACAGAGCGAGACTCCGTCTCAAAAAAAAAAAAAAAAAAAAAAAAAAAAAGGAATATGGGTAGGCGGGGTATGGTGGCTCAGGCCTTTTGGGAGCACTTTGTTTGCTTGAGGCCAGGAGTTCAAGACCAGCCTGGGCAACGTAGCATGACCTTGTCTCTACAAACAATACAAATGAATTTTAAAATTAGCTGGACACCTGTAGTCCTAGCTACTTGTGAGGCTGAGACAGGAGAATCATTTGACCCCAGGGGTTTGAGGCTGCAGTGAGCTATGATTGTACCACAGCACTCCAGCCCAGGTGGCAGACTAAGACCGTGCCTCTACTAAAAAAAAAAAAAGAATTTAGATTAGTTATATTTTTCCATATTTTTTTAAGAAGAAAAAAAGACAAGTTGCATCAAATTACGAACTATTCTTGTATGTAGTGATTCTCAGCTAGGCGTGGTTTGTCCTCTAGAGGATATTTGGCAATGTCTGGAGATATTTTTGGTTGTTACAACTTAGAGAGTGCTTCTGATATCTAGAGAATAGAGGTCGGAGATGCTGCTAAACATCCTACAATACACAGAACAGCCCCTGACAACAAATAATTATCTGGCCGAAAATGTCAATAGTGCTAGGGGAAAAAAGAAAACAACAAAAAAAACTTCACAAAAAACCCTTGTAAAGAACTAAACTAATAGAATGCCTTGAGAAAACTAGAGACACAAAAAAGCAAAACAAAACAGAAACTCAGAATTTAATGTTTAAAGCCAGAAGGCACAAATGAGTTTCCTGTGGGAAAGAAGAGAAATAATATATACAGCATTGTTATTAGATAATTAGATAATTATATACATTTAGAAAACGAATGTAGTTACGTGCACTACACTGCCCTCTACAATCTTTCACTTAAAAGGTCTGTGGGGTATTAAGAGGCTCTTGCTGGGAGCAAATTGACATATTGATTGAGTAAAATAGTCTTTGGGGAAATTTCTCAGATGTTTGATATAAATGGTGGTTCCCAGGGCACGGGAAATATCTTGCAAGGTTTTCTTCAAGCAGAAGTCAGGCCTCAGTATGTCAATGATCCACTCAAAGCTACATAATCCATGCTTTTCATTCTGTGCCACACAGTAAAGTAATTTTTAATACTTGCTTTGTGTAATAAGCATTAGAGTTATCAAATTTCACAAATAAAAATCCAGGATGCCTGGTTAAATTTGATATGTATATTAAAAATGTATTTGTTGTTTATCTGAAATTCAAAATTAACTGGCCATTCCATATTTTATCTAGCTACCTTAATATGCATTTTAATTACCTTTAATTAGTTTTAATACCCAGAGAAATATTTTAACATATTAATATTTTCCAGCATCTTTGCGGTGTCTTTATTTGAAGTAAAGTCTTAATTCATCTTTCTACTCCTTTTTCTCTGCTCTTCCTACCTCACAAATTCCATGCAATTATCACGGAATAAAAACCCCAGATCCACTACTTTTCTCTATTTAAACATTGGTGTTTTTGGCAAAGACTGTAATTTGAAATATACTTCAAATTTGAATTTTGAGGTAAAAAACAATATTTCCCTATAAGAAGGATGAGCTTAGCTACGGTGTTAGGACAGTGAGGTGTGTTACTGACAGTAAAAACAAAGCAACAACAACAAAAACTACTATCCAAGAAAGCTCATAGAGAAAAGGAGAGGAGAGCAAACCATTCTCTGCAGGCCTGCCACTTGGCAGGGAACAGTGTTTCGCAAAATTCTCTTTGTACCACTTTTTCTCAGGATCACATAAGACATTTAAATAGGAATTCCTGAGCCTGAATCAGAATCTACATTTTTAGCAAACACTCCAGGTGAATCTTAATGCACACGGAAGCTTAAATACCACTAGGCTTGGATTTTTCTGCTGTGCATCTGTGCACAAACTGACAGTTTTGAGAGGTATTACAAATGAGTGGTTTCTTTAGCTTTAGACTTCATTTGGAAATATGGTTTTTGCTTGTTTTTTTCTTTCTTTTTTTTTTGAGACCGAGTCTTGCTGTGTTGCCCAGGATGGAATGTAGTGGCACGATCTTGGCTGGCTTCAACCTCCGCCTCCTGGGTTCAAGAAATTCTCCAGTCTCAGCCTCCCAAGTAGCTGGAACTACAGGCACCTACCACCACGCCTGGCTAATTTTTGTATTTTTGGTAGAGATGGGGTTTCACCATGTTGGTCAGGCTGGTCTTGAACTCCTGACCTCAGGTGATCCACCCACCTCGGCCTTCCAAAGTGCTGGGATTACAGGTGTGAGCCACCGCGCCTGGCCTGGTTAGTTGCTTCTTAAACCATGTCTATGAATTCCCATTTCTTCTCCACAACCCATACACACTCACTTTCCTACAGCATTTAATTTTGTTCATTCATTCATTCATTCATTCACTATATTGATAAGTTAAAGCTTCTGTGACTCTTTTAAATGGAAATGTTATAAAAATGTTGTAAATAGAAACCTTATCATTACCTTCGTGAAGGACAGTGTCTTCATATTTTGCATTTCCATCATTCTCCACATTGTTGGCAACCAAAAAGTATACTGCATTGTTTTGCTTATTGTTGTACTGTCACTCATGACAAATATTTAATTTGTTACTAAATGACATTTATGGTTTTGAACTTGCTTGTTTCTGTGTCCCCCACATGCGCTGGGGTCCCAGCGTGCATTGACAATATGTGTGTATGCTTATCAAAGTGCCCTTGGGAAATGAAATAACATGTGAAACTCATTTGTTATTTTCCAGCAAACTTCATAACATTCTCCCTGATTCTATCCTTTGGATAGATTTCTAGTTTATCTTACATGTGAGAAATGACCTTATAACCTGTGTGTGACAGTTGTTTGGATTTTATTAAGTGCCTTGCTAGCTGGCGATATAGGGGCATTACTCATAGATATTTGTTTGCTACCCCAGTAAGCCAAGGAAATTTATTTTTATATATTTCACTATGGTGTCTTTTTTCTCCTGCATGTCATTTAAAAGTAGTTCATGAAATAAAGAGAATGCTGCCAATTCTGCCTTTAAACATGGGGAAAAGAGATGGATTGTCATCACGGGTCCCAGAGGTGAAAACTTTGTAATATCCACATCTTCCAGGACAAAGTCAACTTGATGAAAATTAAATGTAAATTCAAACAGAAAAGAGTTTCTGTTCTCTTTCTATATGCAAAGGAGCAATCAGTTTCCTACCGTTACCGCCCAAACCCCCAGAATGCTTTCATGGAGCCATCCAAAGTTTACTTCTACAGAGAAGCAAGCCACTCTTATATAGCAGGGTGGGCTTTTGTTGCTACATTTTAAACAATGACATCTGAGTGGTCACTTCAAAGTCTTGGAGCGAAAATACTCCAAGATCAAGAGAATTCATTAGCGCTTCCAAGGCAAACTCTTAACAATCTATTGTCTTTTCACGTATTTTACTGAGACCCAAACTAGGTGTTTCATTGGTGGATCTCACACTGTTGAATATATGAAAATTTAAACAGAACTGTATTATTTAATATCACCCTGCACACTGACACCAATGCAAATATGATCATTATCCTTTCTTACAAAGGATTTGCACATTAAGCCCCACTGCTTTGGCAGTTATATGAGGCATTTTGATTAAGCACATGAGTAGGTGTAGAGTGAATTATTTTTTGTAGCAGGATGGGGCTAGGGAGGAGCAGAGGTTCAGCTAGCTCTAGCGCTGGGTATTAGATAATCCTTCTAATTGGCCCTCTTCAATATTCAACTGGATCCAAAGATGCATGGAGTGACTTGCCTTTGTCCTTCCGTTGGTTTTTTCTTATTCAGAGATGTGTGGAAGCAAGGGATAGCAGAAAATGGTCACTGAGTATGGTGATGGGGAATGCCAAAGAGGCACTCTACTTAGAAATTAACAGCAAGATTTTCGCTTCGGACAGCTTTGGAAACTCGGACAAATTTCTGTTTTTCGGAGCCTCAGTTTCATAATATTGAAATGGAGGCAATAATACCAAACATGTGTTGTGAAAATTGAATTAAAGACAAATTGTTTGTAATAACAAAAAATCGGAAATAATGCAGATGGACATTGACAGGGTTGCAGTTGGGCAAACTATGCTATGTCCGCCAGTGGAACAGTCTATCGCTGTAGCTAAGGCATGGCTTTAAAGTGAATGCAAACAGAAACAAATGAACCCAGCTCTATGCCAAATTGGAACCATAACCATACAGAGAGAAAATAATAATTTCAAATGACTTTAGAACTCTGCATACATTTACTGGTATATAAGAACAAAAATAAAGAAGCAAAACAGTAAAAATATTAAACTTAAGTCAGTTTTACTATTTTATTTTTGTTATTTTATTTTATTTTTTTGAGATTAGAGTCTCGCTCTGTCGCTCAGGCTGGAGTGCAGTGGCGCGATCTCCGCTCACTGCAAGCTCCGCCTCCCGGGTTCACGCCATTCCCCTGCCTCAGCCTCCGGAGTAGCTGGGAGTACAGGCGTCCGCCACTACGCCCGGCTAATTTTCTGTATTTTTAGTCGAGACGGGGTTTCACAGTGTTAGCCAGGATGGAGTCAGTTTTACTATTAGTATTGATACAGTTACTTTGAAACTGTTTATTACTGTTGTAGTGCAGAGCAAGAGTAATATAATGTTAGGAAACAAAATTCGAAGTGTAAGAGAAAGGACATAAGTATAAAAATCAAAGAAATGAAAACCTTGAAATGATCAATTTTTTTTATCATTATTATACTTTAAGTTCTAGGGTGCATGTGCATAACGTGCGAAATGATCAATTTTAATGAGAAATATTGATATGCACCCATGAGGTGAAAAATATATATATTTTAGCTTTGCCCACTGATGGAAATCTAGAATTTCTGATACCTCAGGAACATTGAAGTTCTTAGTGCCCACATTTTGGTTTCTAAATACCTTTTATACTAAAAATTTCTCGGAGAAAGGGTTGTTTCCAAGTTTAGGATATTTTGTACCAGAAAGTGAGAAAGTAATCAACACAAGCATATTAAAAGGACATGGGAACCAATTTGAAAGAACTGCAGCTGACCGAATTTGAAGTTTGATCATAATAAATAATGCAATAAAGTGAAAGTCATTGAATATGTAAAAATTCACAAGTGCATATTGATACTAACAGTAACAACAAAAAAGCAGCAAAAGAATAAACCTTCACTTGCCACCACTGGAAAGTACTATTAAATCAACGTCTTTAGAAGTTGGTAATTAAAAGGAAAGAATTAAGCATTTATCCTACCTTTTCATAGGACTATAGTTCAGGGTCAGCAAATACATCTATTGATGAGGAAACTTTACGGAAGAATGCCACCTGAAATACAGAGGGAATTACGTAACTTTAAAAATCATTGTTAACCCTCTAATAAACTATTTGATTCAAGCAATCATTATCGATGGTGCTAATCCGTTAGGCAAATGATTTCATGTAATGCCAGTCAACCTGTAGATGGCTTGCTAATCACAAAGCGCCTCCTAAAATGATGTAATGTGCAGTATACAGCATCCCTTAGAAGATATTCTTGCCAAATGTGTTTAACTTGAATTCATTACCTATTCACAAAAAAAATACTGGAGCTGGAGGAAGCAGTACGATGATACCAGGAAAAAACTGAAAAAGTCTGGACTGGGGGACAGTCATCAGATAACAAGTTTGAACTAAACTTCTTGATGGTTAAACAACTGGGGAAGCAGGGTCTCCTGATTGGGGTACCGCTGTGAAAGTGATTCATTTTAATTGCTAGGGTTATGTATCCCGGGCTTGTTTCCTGTAACATGCTAGTTTACGAGATACATGGGTTGCCGTAGTCAAATAATAGAAGTACCCCAGAATGGAACTCACATTAAGCACATTAAGCATTTAATTTTAAAATAATGGAAACCAGAATATACTGAATTTGCCAGCTACATCCTATTCTTTAAAAAGTGCTATTTTGGTTCACATATTCATAATTTAGATATTGTTATAGAAGGATAATTACTTTATCAAAACATCTTAATTATACACAAATCTCTGTTGAATTTATGTATTGGTAAGATATTAAAAAGTATACAACATTTAGTAAATGTTTGGTTATTATTCTGTGAATGTTGAGTCTTGTCATCACTACAATAGCAGGGCTTTAATAAAATTAAGCTTTGTCTTCATATTCTTTCTTAAAAATTTATTTTCTTTAATAATAACATTATATAATGAAACAATGTATATAAAATATTAATGTTTGTATTTTTATCATAAAATTTATACATGTGTATTATTATCTGCAGTGGATTTTAGGCCACATGGCTGCATGGTTTTTCACATGAAAATATTTCCACTAACCATTTTAAAATGTAGACTTCTATCTTCTGAGTTGTCCAAGTATCAGTAACTCTGTTTTGTATGTCTGTGTATATGACACATTTTCTTAAAATAAAAATTTGTTCTTGACTGAAACAAAATCTCTGGGACCCAAGAATTGTAATTATAAATAAATTTCTAAGGATGGATGTCTAAACAATCAGTGATAGTTTTAAATGAAGCCTAACTAATAGGAACTATTCTGATTTCAAATGAATTGACTATAAAAGGAGACAGGACAATAAATGAGATCCATATTAATGAACATACAGTGATAAGGCTACTATTGCCAACAAAAGTCAACTTTATGCACATCAAGCTTGCAGCTAATTTATATTTCATGCCCTTTATTAACTGATATCTAATGAGAGTTATTCACATTTTTCACTGTATCACATCAAATTCTCCTAATAAATATCTGCTCTGTTTTGCATGTGAGTTGCACCATTTCATAAAATTTTCAACCACCTTTGACTTGCTAAATAAAGTTGTCACTCAAACCTCATTTCCTGTTTGAGCACAGGGAAGCCGAAGGGACACTGAGTTAATTTTGCATATTGTCTCCACTTGATGAAGTCTCCAAGAGATCTTTGTCCTGTCACCTTTAATGGACTCTGTCTAATGGATTCATTAGTGAATTTCTTATCATTTTTAGTAGAAAGATGAAATCTCACAAAGCTGTCCTTCATGCTTTTGGAAATTATTATAATTTATTCTTTAAACACATTCAAAAATTACAATGAGGAGACTCTACTTTATTTGGGTACCATAATATTGTAACAATGACATGTTGATTACAACGAGGGGTCCAAGAATACTATTTCATGCTGATTATTCATATTATATTCAAAACTAGTAGTTACTGTGAACAACACTCTTCAACTCAATAGCTTAATATTTCACCATACTCAGAAAATTTGCAGCTGGGAAAATGGAGATTTTCCTGGTTTCATTTATCTATAAGTGCAGAAAAACCAATAATAAATGATTTCTTAATGCCATGCAAATCTCCCAAAGTTCATGCTATGGAGATTTAGGTTTTAATATTAGTTTGCGTTGCGGTCCTGTAATGAGTACTCATTTGTTATCTTGCACTACACCCTTCCTTCTCTGTCTCTTTCCCTCCGCTTTATGTGTTACTATCATTAATAAAATTCACATAGATGAATGGTAGGGGGGAATAAGATGGATTTTAGACAAGTATCTAATTCTGAAAAAATCTGAACAGCTTACTATTTTTATTGCGTTGGGGTGTGTTGTTATACCCTTAAGTAGTTTGTAATACCTTGTCACTCATAGGCCAATCATCTGAGAATGTTTGCTAAAATTTTATCTGGCTATTTTTTTTGAACTCCAACTTTTTAATGACTATTGCTTTCATATTTCATAAGAGAAAATGTCCAGTGTCAGTACTCTTGATAATTCTAGCACGTTGTTCTTTTGCTTGAAAACATCTTTGACTTTTCATTGTTAATTGTCTGACTCTAGTGTGTAATGAGGACAGCTTGGAAAGTGGAGACACGGAAGGTATCTGCTTTGTAACCTAAGGTAGGGTGTGTGTGTGTGTGTGTGTGTGTGTGTGTGTGTGTGTGTGCAGGGTGACAGTGGTGAGAGGAGGAGAGGAGGGCATAAAGCTCTTTCCAGAGATCATGGTGAACAGAACCAGAAGGCATATACCCAAAGTCAAGAAGATCAGTGTGGGGTCTGAGTCATGAGATGAGGCAAGTTGTTGACACAAAGGGCAGCCTGAGAGAGTGAGCTGGTAATGTCTGGACTTTCCAGGGTCCTGGAATTATCATCAGTGGGCAATGAGGTTGTAGTTTGGAGAAATTCCAGGGATGAAAGTGCAAAGCCTACAGTGCTTATTTTTGGTTGTCTATTTGTTTAATAATTGGTTCACACCATTGCCTGAACAAACTCTTTAAAGGGGATTTCCGAGAACTGTCATCTTTGGGATAGGTTCTTTAATAACTTGTCCTTAAAACCTCTCCTCATGTTACAGAATTTTTCAACTTCCTGCTGTCCACAAAAGACGTTTAGTTTCTTCTTGTTTGTGAACCTTTGAATGCAGTGCTTTCTCTGCCTAGAATAGTTCTCCTCCCCTTTTTACTTGTCTGGCAAACTCTTCTTTTTCCTTCATGATGCAATTCATATGGCACCTCATTTATGAGACTTTCCCTAATAAAATCCTCCACAACTCCATGTCCAGAGTTACTCATTCTGGTATGTTAAGCACTCTATTTGAGTACTTAACTTTCTTTCTTCAAAGGTGTTAATTATTATCATTTGGAGAGGTCATCAGGGTTAACCAAGGCTCAGTATCTCTTTGACAACCAGCATGGTTAACAGACCTATTATATTCCCAGCATCCTTGGTTTTTCTAATACGAAGGTGGGGGGAAGTGCAGAAAACAAAACGTGAAGGAACGTTGCTAACTTTAGCCCTGTTAATTGTTATTGTTATTTTACTATGTCTTTTGTTGCACTAATACATGTGTGCTGCCTTTCCTAAATGGAACGGACTCTGCCATAAATTTTAGAACAATTTTTGAGCAGCTGAAATGTTTATTGCATTCGGTGTTTATGCAGTGCGCGCTGTAGGGAGTGTGAATACAAAGAAGGAAAGGCACACACCACCATCTGGTAGGTAGAAAAGTCTGTGATGAGACAGTAGTGAGCAGAGGCAGCATCTGAAAAGAAGGAGTAATGGAAAGTGTGTACATTAGGACTGTTGAAAAGTAAAACTGTGGACAAATTAATGATTATGGGTGCTTTTAATGCTGATAGTAAAAGTAAACGCCTCTGTTTGGTGAAAATGAGGTGTTGCCTGGTAGAAAGATCTATGCCCATCTAGAAATCTATGCATAGCAAGGCCTTTTTAGCTGTTTAAGTGGTAATAAAATTGAATTGAACCCGTAATTCATGTCCCGAGAAAATTTCCATGCTTTTCCTCCAAATTCCTGAGAAATATTGAGGCAAGGAAAAGTTTATTCTCATGATCATTTTGGCTTTCATTATCTGTTTCCACTGAATTCTTTTTTTCTTGTATGCCTTCTGGATGTTTCTTTATTCCCGCTTTGTCAATAGTTCAAATGTAGGACTTAGTCCTTCATTTATTTCTTTGGCAAAAACAACTACAACCAACAACAACACTTCAGGAGACATGCAAGCATCAGACTTCCTGAAGTTTCCGAGAGGTGGCAGATTTACTTCTTAGTAATGCAAAGATCTTTAAATGTTAATCATTCCTGATCTTGAATGTCATTCAGACTCTACTGCATTGTTAATTGTTTATCTCTTATTTCTCCCCTCTTCTATTTTTTCTTCATTCAAAATCCACCCTCAAATTCCCTGATTATTCATCATGAAAATAAATTTAACTGTGTCCATTATTGCTTTGTTTACTATTAACTCATGCTTTGTGAGTCTCAATTTCTATCCTTAAAGCTAACAACGATAGTTCCTCCCTAAAATGAATTCTAGCACTGCCATCATAAAAATATTAATTTTGGCTGGATGTGGTAACTCATGTCTGTAATCCCAACGCCTCGGGAGACTGAGGTGGGAAGATTGCTTGAAGCCAGGAGTTTGTGAGAACAATGTGGCAGTAAAGAAAATCCCATCTCTACAAAAAAATTAAAAAAAAAAATAGCCGGGTGTAGTGGCATGTACCTATTCCCAGCTACTAGAGAAGCTGAAGCAGGAGGATCACTTGAGCCTAGAAGTTTAAGGTTGCAGCGAGCTAAATCACCCCACCACACTCCAGCTTGGGGGACAGAACAAGAGACTATCTGTTAAAAATAAGCAAACAAACAAAATCTAGGGAATGCCATTTTGGACACTGGCTATTTAAACTAAAGAGCTTCTGCACTGCAAAAGAAACTACCGGCAGAGTAAACAGACAACTTACAGAATGGGAGAAAATTTTTGCCAGCTGTGCATCTGACAAAGGTCTAATATCCCGCATCTATAAAGAACTTAAACAAATGTATAAGAAAAAAAACAACCCCATTAAAAAGTGGGCAAAGGACACAAATAGACACTTCTCAAAAGATGACATACATGTGGCCAACAATCATGTGAGTAAAAGCTCAACATCACTGATCATTAGAGAAATGCAAATCAAAACCACAATGAGATACCATCTCATATCAGTCAGAATGGTTATTATTAAAAAGTCAAAATCTAACAGAGTGGCTGGGTGCAGTGGCTCATGCCTATAATCCCAATACTTTGAGAGGCTGAGGCAGGTGGATCACTTGAGGCCAGGAGTTCAAGACCAGCCTGGCCAACATGGCGAATCCCTGTCTGTACTAAAAAATACAAAAATTAGCCAGGTGTGATGGTACACACCTGTAATCCTAGCTACTAGAGAGGCTGAGGCAGGAAAATTGCTTGAACTCAGGAGGCAAAGGTTGCAGTGAGCTGAGATTGCACCACTGCACTCCAGCCTGGGCAGTAGAGCAAGGTTCTGTCTCAAAACAAAACTAACAGATGCCGGTGAGGCTGTGGAGATAGGCGAATGCTTATGCTCTGTTGGTGGGAGTGCAGATTAGTTTGGCCCCCACAGAAAGCAGTTTGGAAATTTTTTAAAGAACTTGAAACAGAACTACCATTCCACCCAGCAATCCCATTAGTGGGTATACACGCAAAGAAAAATACATTGTTCTGCCAAAAGGACAAATGTTCTTCATAGCGCTATTCACAATAGCAAAGACCTGAAGTCAACCCAGGTGCCCATTGGTGGTGCATTGGATAAAGAAAATGTACATATACAACATGGAATACTACACAGCCATAGAAGAAAGAAATAATGTCCTTTGCAGCAACATGGATGCAGCTGGGGGCCATTATCCTAAGTGAATTAATGCAGAAACATAAAACCAGATACTGCGTGTTCTCACTTATAAATAGGAGCTAAACACTGGGTACTGAGTACCCATATAGATAGGAATAACAGACACTGGGGACTGCTAGAGTGGGGAGTGTGGGAGGTGAGAAGGATTAAAAACCAGCTTATTGTGTACTATGCTTACTACCTGGGTGATGGAATGGATCCTTCGTACTTCAAACCTCAACATTATGCAACATACCCACGTAGCAAACCTGCATATGTACCTCCTTAATTTAAAATAAAAGTTAAAATTACATTAAAAATACTAAGTTTTGCCCCAGTAGAAATAGAAGGAAAATAGACAACTGAGTTTCATTCTTTTCTTTTAGGATCCTTATTCAACAAATAGTTTAGTCTTTGCTGAGTCAGCAACTATGCTAGATACAAAGATGGAAAATAGGAAAAATGTATTCCCTGACATCATGGAACATTCCAAAAGGTAGAATTTACAAGGACTAGCATGCAATAAAAAGTTGCCAGGGTTGCACAGAACCAGAAATATATAGCCCATAATTAGGTGAAAAAATCAGTCAATCAGTCTGTTCCAGAAATGAAAGATAGCGGAGGCTATTAAAAAGAATTCTGTGTTTCATACATTCAAGAAACTAGTGGAAAGATTTAACACATGTTGAGACATGGCACATAAAAAACAGACTCAAAATTTTATAGATGAAAGCTATGTGTGAGATGAAATATACGTGGATGGAATAAGTGGCAGATTAAACCTTCAAGAAGGAAATATTAGTGAACTTGAAGAAATGGCAACAGAAACTATCCAAAATAAAACACAGAGAGAAAAAGGACTAAAAAAATTTGAACAGACTGTCTAAGTGTGGTGGCTCACACCTGTAATCCCAGGACTTTGGGAGGCCGACACGGGCAGATCATAAGGTTAAGAGATTGAGACTGTACTGGCCAACATGGTGAAACCATGTCTCTACTAAAAATACAAAAATTAGTCGGGTGTGGTGGCGGGCGCCTGTAGTCCCAGCTACTTGGGAGGCTGAGGCAGGAGAATCGCTTGAACCTGGGAGGCGGAGGTTGCAGTGGGCCGAGATCATGCCATTGCACTCCAGTCTGGCAAAAGAGTGAGGCTCTGTCTGAAAATAAATAAATAAATAAATACATAAATAAATAAATTGAACAGACCATTAATGATGAGCTTGAGAGAACCTTAAGCAGTCACATAGACATGTATTTTGAGTACATGAAGGAGATGCAAGAGACAGATGTGGCCAAAAATTTTGAAGAATAATGGCCAGAAATGTTCAAATTTCATGAAAAGGTAAACTGAATGATTAAGGAAGGTCACCAAACCTGAAGCACAAGGATCATGAAGAAAACTACCCTGATACTTCATAATCAAATAATTTAAAACTAATTAGAATGAGAGAATCTTAGAAGCAGCAAGAGGAAAAAAGGCACTTTACATAGAAAGAAACAATGGCAGCAGAGTTTTCCTGTAAAAGAACACAAGCTAGAAGACTGTAGTGCATCATTAAAATAAAGAAAAGAACAACCTGTCAAACTAGAATTTTCTGTTTAGTAGAAATATTTATCAAAAGTGAAGGCAACCACTCTTAAGAATAGGCACAAGAGAAATAAGACATACATCTGCACAAAGATCTGTACAGAAATGTTCATGGGAACATTCTTCACAATAACTGAAGACTGTAAACAACCCAAATGTTTGTTAACTAGTGAGTGAAAAAATCAGACGAGGTATATGCATATGATGAAATAATATTCTGCATCCAGGTGCAGTGGCTCACGCCTGTAATCCCAGCACTTTGGGAGGCTGAGGCAGGTGGATCACCTGAGGTCAGGAGTTCGAGACCAGCCTGGCCAACATAGCAAAACTCCATCTCTATCCAAAATACAAAAAATTAGCTGGGCATGGTGGTGGGCACCTGTAATCCCAGCTACTCTGGAGACTGAGGCAGAGAGAATCACTTGAACCTGGGGGGCAAGGTTGCAGTGAGCTGAGATTGCACCATTGCACTCCAGCCTGGGTGACAGAGTGAGACTCTGTCTCAAAAAAGAAAAAGAAAAAGAAAAAAGAAAAGAAGAGAGAAATAATATCCTCCAGTTAAAGGGCATAGGGCATGAACTACATCTACTTCAATACGGAGTAATCTCAAAAACATTATGCTCTGTGAAGGAAGGCAGATACAAAAGATTATATATTGTGGAATTTCATTTTTATATGCTGTAGAGAAAGGGCAAATTTATAAAGAAAGCAGATCAGTTGTTGCCTAGGACTAGGGTTTGGACAGACATTAACTGTAATAAAGAATGATGGAGCTTTTGGAGTGATGGAAGTGTTCAAAACTGGATTTTAGAATAGTCGCACAATTCCATAAATTTACTAAAATTGAATTTTATATTTATAATGGTTGAATTTTATGGCGTAAATTATATCTCGTTAAAGCTGTTTAGAAAATGAAGGTGATGTTAGGATGGCTATTACCTCCCCACCCTGCAAAAAAAGGTAAGTTTTGGCAAGGCTGTGGAGAAATTGGGAACCTTGCATGCACTATTGGAAAGAAGGTAAAATTCAGCAGTTCTTATGGGAAACAGCAAAATTAAAAATAGAATTATCTTATGATCCAGCACTTCCACTTTGAGGTATATATCTAAAAGACTTGAAATCAAGATCTCAAAGAGATATATGCACTCCTGCGCTCATTGTAGCATTATGCACGATAGCCGAGGTATGGGAACAACCTAAAAGTCCATCAATGGATAAATGGATAAAGACAATATGGAATATTATTCAGTCTCAAAAGACAAGAAAATCTTTCCTATGCCACAGCATGGATGAAATCCATCCGTATGCTATGACATGGATGAATATTAAGGACATTACGCTAACTGAAATAAGCCAGTCACAGAAGGAAAAGCAATGATTGATTCTACTTACATGGGTTATATAAAACAGTCAATCTCATAGAAATAGAGAGTAGAATGGTGCTTGCCAAGGGATGATGTAAGGGGAAAGAGGCAGTTACTGTTCAATGGGTATAAAGTTATGCAAAATAAGTTCTAGAGATCAGTTGTGCAGTGTGCCTGTTGTTAGCAATCTGTACGTATTGTACACTTAAAACATTGTCCTGCCTGTTTCTTTAATGTAATTAGAGAGGATGGGATCTGTTTTCCTCAAACATGCCATTCTCTGAGTTCTGTTTGTCTTCTAAGAACTTTAAAATGCTTGATTTTAAAAGCTGTGAAACATTACAAAAGTGCATGCATGCATCTTTGTTATGTGTTGAAAAACACTGGTTTAATGACTGGTTAATTTGATGCTTTAGAGTGACTAGCAAAATGACTTAAAACATTTCTTCCGACTAAATACCAGGAATGGAATGGCTGAGACATACGGTAGGTTATACATCTAACTTTGTAAGAAACTACGAAGCAGTTTTTCAAACTGGTTATACTATTTTCTATTCTCACCAGCAATATATGAAAGTTCCAGTTATTGGAATAAATGACATGAAAACTTTAAATGGCCAGATGGTTTAAATAGAGATGTACACATACACACACATTTACAACTGGTGGAAAAACTTACAAATTCAATACTGTATATGATGTCGTATATTAAGCGCATCAGTCACTTTAGGAAGTGCTAGTTTGCTTAACTGGAGTGAGGAATTCGGTGACCAGGCACATTAATATAGTAAGTGGAAGGTGATGAGAATTAAAATTATGACAGCTGGACTAAAAAAGACCAGGAAGAAAAAAATAGGAAACTCCAGAAATAACCTGAAGGATGGAACTAATTTGATGTGGGATACAAGGAGGGGAAGGAATGAAAAATAATTCTGAGATTTGGGGCTATGGCACCTAAAAGAGGTATATATAATGTGAAGAAATGTCAGGAGGAGATTGTTTGAGGGCAAGACGGGAGAAACAGACACATACTGTTCAGAGTATTTTGTGAAACAGATACATACTGTTTATAGTGTTTGAATAGAGATTTCTAGCTGGCAGGCCTGGAGCTTAGAAGAGAATGTAGGGTGAGAGATGCAGATTTGGGGAGTCACGTCCACAGCACTATGGTGGAAGAGGTGAGAAGTTGTTGAGATCACACGGAAAAATGTGGAGAACTGAGCTCTATGACAGAGCATTAAGTAACATATATTTATGAAACTGGAGGAAAAGCAACCTCAGCAAGAGGCAGCAAAGAGAAAAAAGAAAGAAAACTGGAACAGTAGGCTCCTTGGGGATCTCAGGAAGGAGAAAAATCAAGTTAACTCTGCTTTAGAAGCCTATTTTTAAAATGCTTTGCAAAATGATTTGATGGAAAACAATACAATTCATGAATTTGATATTCAGTAACTTTTTTTTAGTTGGATTAAAAGAAACTGTGATCGTCTCTAAATGAGGCAGGAAAATGGCCACTGAGCTTAGGTAACGAGTTTCTCAGCATTTTGATCTGGAGTTACTTACAACTTAGCTATCAAGGAAAGGTTTCAAATAAACAATGACTCATGGCTGACTGAGACTTTGTAGCCAATCTCACACACACACACACACACACACACACACACACATACACACACACACACACACAGAGCCAAGGGTTAAATCTTTTATCAGAGTGAAAAATATAGTGCCTGCCATATTATTAACAGATAATTATTTGGTTCATGACATTTTGATAAGTAATTATAAATAGAGATCACAATTAAAAGCATAGTCTCCAACATAGAAGGATCATCTAATGATAAAAATATTTGCTGATTCAGCCTTATCACTAACGGTGCGCACTAGAGAATTGCCAGCAGGCTGCATTTTGCCTCAAGCTGTGTAGTTACCCCAGAGCAGATATTAATTTAGGATGTTACTGCTTATGTCATCAGATGTTCTTACTTACAGACTGTGACCCTGTTAATTTGCAGTCTGAGTCTGTAATAATAATTTTTACTGGTTCACTTCATTAATACATAGCTTTCTTGTTTTCCTTATTTGTTAGTACCTTTATGGGAGGGCTTGACCAGTAGTTACACCTAGGCTTTGGAAACATCTCTCCTAAAAACAGCTGCAGATGAACTGTGATAAATAAGTGCCACAAATTTTAAAATGTTCCCATATCAGAAGACTTTTGAATTAAATTTATTAATGTCTTGCCCACTCATTCACTCCAAAACACTACTAAGCATCATGCCTGTTATTATGCTCGGAAGGCTGGATGCATATGAAGAAGGAGGCCATTTCTATCCTTTGAAGTATTAGTATTTTAGTAGTTTACAAAGTTATGTAACAATTTGTTTTATGACAGTTCTACTTTAAGTTAGTTGTCCAGAACTGAGAATGTATTATGGTTTTGTCATATAAATAGAACACAGAGGATATTAATGTGGCAAATCAACTCCAATCCTATATAGCCCCTGACACATGCTGTTACTGAACCTAATCCTTGTCTAGACCAATATTTATTTAAGGAAAATGTGTTTGGAAATGCCACCAGAATGCCAAGAAGATCGCATCTCAGCAGTGATAGAAAATCTGCCCTCCTGCCACTGGCCCTACCTTTTCAGAGAGTAAGAGCTAGAACCACAGCCTCGAAGTGCTGGTGGGAGTCCTGCTGGGGGAGCACCTGGCTGAGTTGGGACTGGACTGATGGGGGCCTTTGACGGGAAAATCACACTGGTGGGGGGGGTGTCTATTCCATGGATGTCAGTTTTCTTTTCTTTTGAAAGACTCAGGGGACAGCCTGTTTTTCTCTCCTGCCTCAGAAAAGGGTCAAATGGTAGCATGCTGATACAGCATATTCCAATGAATATAGTATTTGATCTGTCCAGGAAATGTCCTTTAAGATTGACCCTGCTAAATTTAGACAGAAGCTGTTTAGTCTTCTCAGATTCCAGGAGCTCAAACTACTTATTAAAAACCTCTCAGTTGGAAATAAGACCATAGATCTGTTGGCCTTTTGCTGAACCATTAAGCCATAGATACCTCTTTTACCGAGAAGGGTATAACTTCAGTTGCTGAGGAGGAGATTATTTGCAGTGGTACATATCACCATAGTAACTGGATTTTCAAGCAGGGCTGTTGAAATGGAACTCAAAAGTCATGCAGAAACAGGTCTACTTTGCACTGGCTTCAAAAGGACCATGTAGGGGAGAGGGAGAACGATTCATGGATTAGATGCCATTTGATCTATGATTGCTCAAAGGCATGGGTGAAAAGATAGGCAATATGTGCGTTCATATCAATATGTTGCAACATTAAAACGGAACTATGTATTTCACCATGAACCTGCTATAAGTGAATAAATCAATGAACAGTCTCTTCTCTCATAATTTTGTGACTTAAATAAATGCAACATTTATGAATACACAGAAGTAATATTAGAGTTGATTCTTTTAAGAACCTTAATTGGCATTCTAGAAGCTATTCACCTTAAAGTGAAGTTATTAACCATAAACAGCAAATATTTATTGTGTATTTTTTGTACTTTGTAATTGTTGGGGAGAGAGTGTGCTTGACACTGTAGTAAAGTTACAAAACAAATGTAATGGAAATTTCCTGGGAAAATCAACATCAAATTTCAGAACTGAAAAAAATGTAGATTATATAAAGGGATTTCAAAAAGTTCATGGAAAATGAAATTAAAATAATTTATTTATTTCATTCAAATAAATTGAAAGAAAAATTTTAGGTTATATACAACTCTGCAAAGGACCTAACATTGTAGGTCAGTACGGACTACTTCAACCCTTTGCAGATGCAATAAAACTTTTTATTAAAGAACCACTATGACCATTAGCATCTGCCATTCCCCATATATTATTGCTCCAACTCTAGCCCGACCTATTGCACTCTTTGTATAAATCTCCCTCCCCATACCATACCCCCTATTTAATCTTAATATAGGTCCCCTATTTATATTAGCTATATCAAGCCTTGCTGTCTACTCTATCTTAGGATCAGGATGAGCATTCAATTCAAAATATGCACTGTTTGGCGCACTACCAGTAGTAGTCCAAACAACTTCATATGACATTATCCTAGCTATTATCCTCCTGTCAGTTCGTTTGGTAAGTGACTCATTTAATTTACCCACACTCAACACAAGAGTTTATTTGGCTACTCATACCATCATGACCTCTAGCTATAATATGATTCATCTCCACCCTAGCAGAGACTAACCAAGCCCCATATGACCTAATAGAAGGGGAACTAGTCTCAGGATTTAGTGTTGAATATGCTTCAGGTACATTTGCCCTGTTCTTTATAGAAAAATATATAAATATCATTACAATGAATGCCCTAATCACTAGTATCTTCCTAGGAGCATTACACAATATTTACATACCAGAACTCTACACCATAAATTGTATCACCAAAACCCTCCTTTTAATGACCCTCTTTTTATGAATTCCAGCATTATACCCTTGATTTCATTAAGATCAGCTCATGTATCTATGAAAAAACTTCTCATCACTCACTAGCACTTTGCAAATAACATATCTCTATGTCCATCCTAACATCTAGTATTCCACCTCAAACGTAAGAAATATGTCTGATAAAAGAGTTGCTCTGATAGAGTAAATAATAGAGGTTTAAACCCTCTTATTTCTAGAATTATAGGAGTTGAATCTATTCCTGAGAATCAAAACTTCTCTATGCTACCTAATACATCATATCCTATAGTTAGGTCAGCTAAATAAGTTATAGGGTCCATACCCCAAAAATCTTGGTTTATACCCTTTCTCACACTAATCAACCCTGTAACCCAACTTATCATCTCTTTCACTATCTTTACAGGAACGGTCATCACAATAATAGGCTCACACTGACTTCTCAACTGAATGGATATAGAAATAAATATACTAGTTATTATCCTGATTCTATAAAAAAGCAAGCCCCCACTCCATAGAAGCAGCTACCAAATATTTTCTTACAAAAGAAACTGCATCCATAATCCTCGTAACAGGTGCTATTACTGATATACTGTACTCCAGACAATGAATAATCATAAACTCAATCAATCAAGTAGCATCTTTAATAATAGTAATAGCCTTAACAATAAAATTAGGCATAGCTCCCCTCCACTTTTTGGTCCCAGAAGTAACCCAAGGAATTTCACTAACATCTGGTATCACCCTTCTTACATGTCTTCTTACATGACAAAAACCAGCACCTATCTCCATTATATTTCAAATTTTCTTCTCAACATACCTAAACATTTTAGTAGCAATTGCAACATTATCTATTCTAGTAGGGGGCTGAGGACTCAACCAAACACAACTGCAAAAAATGTTAGCCTATTCATCAATTGCTCACATGGGCTGAATGATTGCAATCTTAACATATAACCCAAACATTGCTACCCAAAACCTAATTATCTATCTTATCTTGACAGCAGTTGTATTTATAATATTTAATGCAAGCAGAAGCACTACAAATCTATCACTATTGCATACCTTATTTGTCCACATAAGCTCCAACAAGGTCAAGATTCTTTTGTAAGCAATGCTTTCAGCCATTTAGTCCATCCCTAAATAACTGAGGGTCCTGGGAATTTAATAATGTCACTGCAGTCCTCTTTATAGTATTAACTAAGGAAAAATGGATGCCCTTTATGGCTATTTAAATATTAGGAAGCAAGAAGAAGTTAGAAGAAGCTAAATCAGGACTGTAAGGTGGATGCCTAATGATTCTCCATCAAAACTCTTAGGGTAGTACAAGATGAACTTTTGCCTTGCAAATGGATGGGGATGGTCTGCCACTATAACCTTTATCCCTTCTTAAAACATCTCATTCCTTCTTAAAACAAGCTATCCACTTGGAAATGGATTTTTGGGGTTCATTGTCTCCATAAACTTTTCATAAAGCATCAATGACTTCACCATTCTTCCATCCAAACTTTACCTTAATTATGATATTTGTTTTTGGTTTAATGTTAGCAAAATGCATGTTGCTCTGATAGGGGCTCTTTACTTTTCTTTTTTCTTTTTTTTTATTTTTTGAGACAGAGTCTCGCTCTGTTGCTCAGGCTCTAGCCTGAGCATGATCTTGGCTCACTGCAACCTCTGCCTCCCGGGTTCAAGCGATTCTCCTGCCTTAGCCTCCTGAATAGCTGGGACTACAGGCGCCTGCCACCATGCCGGGCTAATTTTTTGTACTTTTAATGGAGACAGGGTTTCACCATGTTAGCCAGGATGGTCTTGATCTTCTGACCTCGTGAACTGCCCACCTTGGCCTCCCAAAGTGCTGGGATTATAGGGGTGAGCCACCGCGCCTGGCCAGGGGGCTCTTTTCAAACTGATATTTTAGCTTTCTTAGTGCCTCAAGCTGGATTCTGTTTAGCCATGTTATAACAAATTACTAAGAAATTATTTTGGTGCAAAAAAATTTTGAAACACTTGCATAGGTTTTTTAAAATTATATGCATTTTTCATGTTTTTTTTGAAGACTCTCATCAAGTCCTCAAATCTTAAATATGGGAGGGACTCTAAGGATCTTCTTTTGCAATTATCTGCAGTTTTCAAATGAGGAAGCGAAGTTCCATATTGATTGAGTAATGTGGTGAAGGTCACACAGATGTGGAACTAAGTCTAAAACCAAATATTCTAACTTCTGAGTTAAGAGATTAGGAGAAACATGACAAATATGAAAGCTAGAGAGTTTCTACATGAGTTGCTCGCAATATAAAGTAGAAAACAAAATGAATACACTTGAAACAAGTAGAGCATAATTAGAGAGGGCGAGAGTTTGGAATTAAGGATGAGAGTGTTCCCACTAAATTTCCTTTAAAATTTCTTATTAATTTTTAAGGTGTATGTTTTCTAAAAATGTGAGCTACAGTTTGTGAGACCTGCTTTGCTTTTAAAGTTAAACAATGCAGGAAAGTATAGAGACAGTTATAAAAGACATTCATGTACCAATTAACAACTGAAAAGCAACTTTTTTTCCTTTTTGCTTTAAGTCTCTTTCTCCTTCTTTCTCTAAACCAGAGGAATATCACATTACAGATAAAGTTGTTGCACTTCTTCCTCATTTCTAGCTTCATTTTCCTCTCAACCCTATCCCAGCCAGGCACTGTCACAAATGCATTTTTTACCAAATATTTAGTGAGTCCCTACTATATGTCAGGCAGAGTTCTAGGTGCTTGAAATACATCAATAAAAATATTCCTAACCTAGAATATTTTACATTTTAGAGTGGGAATTTGATAAGTATTCATTTTTAATATTTAGGCATTTATACATCTATACACATTAATAACATGTTCTTTCTGTGTGCTTTTCCCCATTTTTTTATTGTGGTGAAATACACATAAAATGTACTTCCTTAACTGTTTTTAATGTACAAATGAGTGGCATTAAATACATTCATCATGTTGTGCAGTCATCACCACCATCCATCTTCAAACTCTTTTTATCTTGTAAAACTGAAACTCTGTACCCATTAAATAATAACTCCCCATTTTCCCCTTGACCCATCCCTTAGCAACCTCCACTATTTCTGTCTATATGATTTTGACTACATTAAATACTTCATATATGTGGAATCATACAGTATTTATTCTTTTGTGATTGGCTTATTTCACTTAGCATAATGTCCTCAAGGTTCATCCATGTTGTAGCATATGGCAGCATTTTCTCCCATTTTAAGGCTGAATAATATTCTATTGTATGCATATGCCATATTTTGCTTATCCATCCATATGCTGATGGAAGGTAGATTGCTTCCACATTTTAGCTAATGTGGATGATGCTGCTGTGAACATGGGTGTACAAATATCTCTTAGAGACCCATCTTTCAATTCTTTCGGATATACACCCAGAAGTGGAATTGTTGTATAATATGATAATTCTATTTATAATTTTTTGAGGGACTACCATACTGTTTTTCACAGTGGCTGTAATGTACCGTTTTTCATTCTACTCACTGTGTGTAAGCGTTCCAATGTCTCCACATCCTTGCCCTCACCAACCACCAACACTTTTTTTTTTTTTTTGGAGATGGAATCTCACTCTGCTGCCCAGGCTGGAGTGCAGTGGTGCAATCTTGGCTCATTGCAACCTCCACCTCTTGAGTTTAAGCGATTCTCCTGCCTCAGCCTCCCAAGAAGCTGGGACTAGAGGCGTGTGCCACCATGCTTGGCTAATTTTTGTATTTTAGGTAGAGACAGGGTTTCACCATGTTGGCCAGACTGGTCTCGAACTCCTGACCTCAGGTGACTCACCTGCCTTGGCCTTCCAAGGCCTTCCAAGTGATGTGAGTCACTGTGCCCGGCCAACCAACACTTATTTTCTAATTTTTTTTAATAGTAGTCATACCAATGGGTGTGAGGTAATATCTCATTGTACTTTTGATTTGCATTTCCCTAATTGTCAGTGATGTTAAGGATATTTTTATGTGCTTATTGGATATTTGTATATCTTCTTTAGAGAAATATCTATTTAAGTCCTTTGCCCAGTTTTCAATTGGATTATTTTCATGTTGTTGAGCTTTAGGATATATTCCAGATATTAATCCTGTATCACAGTGGTCACCAACCTTTTGTTTTGAGGGACCAATTTTATGGAAGACAGTTTTTTCGTGGATGAGGAGGGGGAATGGTTTCAAAATGATTCAGGTGCATTACATTTATTGTGCACTTTATTTCTATTAATATTACATTGCAATATATAATGAAATAATTATACAACTCACCATAATATAGAATCACTGGGATCCCTGAGCTCGTTTTCCTGCAACTAGATGGTCCCATCTGTGGGTGATGGGAGACAGTGATAGATCATCAGGCATTAGATTCTCATAAGGAGCACGCAACCTGAATCCCTCAAGTGCGCAGTTCACAATACGGTTCATGCTCCTATGAGAATCTAATGCTGCTGCTGATCTGACAGGAGGTGGAGCTCAGCTTCACTCACTGGCCCATGCTGACCTCTTGCTTTGTGGCCCAGTTCCTTACAGGCTATGGAGCAGTACTGGGAGTTGGGGGTCTCCTGTCTTATCACACACATAGTTTGCAAATATTTTCTTCCATTCTGTGGGTTGCCTGTTGATAGTGTCTATGGATGCACAGATTATTAAGATATTCATTAAGTCCAATTTGTCCATTTTTTGTTGTTGCCTGTGCCTTTGTTGTCATATTCAAAAAATCATTGCCAAATCCAATATCATGAGATGTTCTCCCTATAGTTTCTTCTATGAGTTTTATAGTTCTAGGTCTTTGATCACTTTTGAATTAATTTTCATATATGGTGAAAGGTAAGGGTCCAACTTTAATCTTCCATATGTGGATATCCAGTTTACCCAGCACCATTTGTTGAAGAGACTGTCCCTTTCCCTACTGAATGGTCTTGGCACCTTTATAAAAAAATCACTTGACCATACACGTGGGGGTTTAATTCTGGGCTCTCTCTTCTATTTCTGTGGTCTATATATCTGTCTTTATGTTAATACCACACTGTTTTGAATACTATACTTTTAAAATACATATAATGTGCATCATACGCTATATGTTAATCTGAAACTACAGCTTGCTTTTTCCATTCAACATTGTGTTTTTGAGATCTACTAATGTTGACAGATTAAGTCCATTTTTAGCTGCTTTATGATATTGATATTGTTTTACTTATTCCTCTATTGAAAGTCATTGAGAACAAATCACATTTTCACTACTGGCATAATGCTGCAATGCAGCATTAGAGGGTAGACCCTGTAAGGGTCTACCGTGCCCATATTTAAGTCTCTTCTCTCTGAGATATTTATCTAGATATGGGTTTGTTGAGTCTTAGGGTAAATACATTTTCTATTTTCCTAGATGCTGCTGAATTACTTACTAAAGTTACCATACCATTTGTTTTCCTCGTCAGCAGTGATTTTCACCTAGAAAGTATTTACAGTTCATGGTCATGTAATGTCTTTGATGACGTATATAAACATTGCATGTTTTTTCTTTTGCAGGAAAGAGTGTATTTGTGTTAAGAGTACTTTGAGATTGATGTCTCATAAAGTCACTAGGAAAGTCATTTTTATGTTGTGGTACAGGAATACTAACTCCTAGTCTTATAAAATAGGAAAAGCAGGGCTCAGTCCTTCTGCATATAGGTTAGTTAGTCTGAAATGAAATGAAACAAATCCTTTAAAGAAGTAAGAGCATAGGTAATCCAAAAATACTAGAAATAATACACTAGTGGGAGTGAGAGTACAAGTTTAATTATGTGAGAACCTGAAAATTATAAGAATATTGTCTAAAAATTAGATTCAATGGAGTATTTTTCAAGCTGTATTATGAAACTGATTTCAATAGTTAAAACTCCATTAGTTTGGAAAGATTTACTCTAAATACTGGCAAAGAGCTTATGCTAAAAAGAGTTAGAAGATTGACTTAAACTTTTTTTTTAACAGGAGTGGACTTTCTCTAATCAAGTAAGCACAATGTCAAATATAAACTGAAATTACTGATAATCAAGAGGAAATTATCTATATAATTGCTGGTTATTAAGCTAAGAGTATATTTCATAATGAAATTGGCTGGATTGAAATGTTTAAAAGTCAAAATATGAAAAATTACATAAATTGTAGTCTTTTGAATTTCAGAATATTTTAAAAAATCCAGTAACTCCTTGAATCATCTAGTGATTTTTGAAATTCATGGCAGAGACCAAAGTTTGACAGACAATAATTTGAGTCTGAATGCCTTTCCTTTCTGGTCTCAAAATCCATGGCCCTGGAGGATTTGTGGCCAAGAGATTTTTCCAAAAACATCTATGTGAGAGAAGTGCATGATGTTTTCAGAGCGGTTTCTCCTACTACCCTCAAGAAGATAATGATTCCACAGAGGGGCACTATGGAACAAGTGCTGAGCAAGAGGGAGCTTAGATGCTAGTGAATACATAAGAAGGGCTTCATTTTTTTCTTAAGTATAAGAAATCAACCATTCATTTGGAACTGTGCCACCAGAATCTCCCAAGTGTGCTCTCATTAGCACATTATGGTTACTGGAGAACAGTACCCTGAGGACTCAGCCTCCCCACCTGATTGCAGCCTGCTGTGAGCACATTCCTGAACCCCACTCTGTGAGGTAAGATCAAGGGTCAATTACCCAGACCTCTTAGAGAGTCACACTAAGAGCCCTAACCTAGGTCATAGGGCTTAACCTCCACATGAATGGTCAGAGAAGGATAGAGATAGCTCATTGTTTTTCCCTTGAGCCCAGAGAGGGTTTTGGAGAGCATCTGAATATTTTCTGTGCTCCAAAGAGGGACACAGCAGTAGCTGAGAAGACCCTTGCAGACCAGAAGTAGCAATGCATTTGTTAGAAAAAGGCAGCAGCAAATCTGCCTGCAACCTGGATGAAGAATTAGATATATTCCAGATTCCAATAACTGGAGACTAACCAGACACAAGGACAGTCGGAGGAGCTGACATGAGTATGTAAGGGCCATTGTGTAAATCTTCCCCAAACTTGTACACAACCACAGGCACTGGAAGGGAAGTATAAGTTGACTGAGGAAAGGAGTCAATTGATTGAGAAAACCCTGAATTATTATTATTATTATTTTTGCTCTGAATTTACGAAGAGTAAGCTGCTGCCATCAGGTAGAATGGAGGTTGTATTAGTCCATTCTCTCACTGTTATAAAGCACTACCTGAGACTGGATAATTTATGAAGAAAAGAGGTTTGATTGACTCACAGTTCCACATGGCTGGGAGGCCTTAGGAAACTTACAGTTACGGTGGAAGGCAAAGCAGAAGCAGGCACAGTCTTCACATGTTGGAGCAGGAGAGAGAGAGAGTGAGTGAGGGGAGAAGTGCCACACTTTTAAACCAGCAGATCTCATAACAACTCACTCACTATCACAAGAACAGTGTGGGGGAAATCTTCCCCCATAGTCCAATTACCTCCTACCAGGAGGTAGGAGGTAATTCTCAACATGTGAGAATTACAATTAAACATGAGATTTGGGTGGAGACACAGAGTGAAACCATATCAGAGGTTCATGATAAAAATAAGCACAACTATAGTAAACAAATTGACATTATTTGCACATTTGAGTTCATAGTTGATAAATCTGTATTCATTGTATAATTTTACCTCCAGGACCTTAATACTTTTGATAACATGTATTTTTTGACAGGACTAAGAAAGAAAGAGTTGAAGGCACTGATTAGCTTTCTGATGTAACTGAATTGACTTAAAATTTAAAATTTCCAATTCCTATAAGTTAAAGAGGATCTATAAGCCAATATAACTTATTATATTTCTGAAGTCTAATGGTTGAAGATTTTTTTAAAATTTCAAATCAGTTTTAGTGAATCATATTTTAGAAATGTGAAATTTTCATTGATTTTTGAGAGTCTAAAAATCCTTAAATATAAAATATAAATATTTTTATATATTAAATATATATAAAACATGCCTGATCTTAAATATAAATATCTTAAATATAAAATCTTAAATATAAAACATGCCTTAGTTCTAAAAAATCTCAAAATAGATAACAGTTTTATAATAAATTTAAAATGGCTATAAGGACCATTTTATGCTCATTTATTATTCATTTGCACAATTATGAAACAAAAAGAGAAGTATATTTTCTATTAGTTGCATTGTTTTATCAATGTAAGTGTAACTGCCATACTTATCTCTCTTTATGAAATTTCTTTCTGAAATTATGTTTCTGATTTTACATAGCTGATAACATATCCATTTGGGAGTTTGGCTTATTATGATCATAATTTGAAAAATTCATTGGGGACTGTCAAAACTTGAAATTCAAAACAATATTTATAGAAACCATCAGGAGAAACACTAGTTGGTTGTTTTATCCAGTTGTTTCTGTGGTTCAGTTTCTGAGGCAGATACTGTTAGTTGCTTATACAGTTTTCATTATCTCTTTCTTTCTTCCTAAGGAACTCTCCCTTAAATCAACCAAATACATCACTAAGAAGTGACATTAAATTTTTTTTTCCTTGAAGACTTGAGGATTCCATAATAGAGTTACACAACAGAAAACGAAAACTTAAAGAGTTTTGAGAGAAATTGGTGCTCCCAGAGCCTATCAACCCTGGCTGTTCTACTATTAAGATTTTTAAAAAACTTTGATCTTCTGAGGTTTGAATCTAATGTACCTAGGTATATATATATATATTTTTTGGCATTCTGTTTGGTGTTCCCTGAGCTTCCTGGATCTGTGCCTCACATTAATCTGGGGTAAGTCAGATTAAATTGCTTGAAAATTTTCCCTGTTTCTTCCCTTCTTTCCTTTCCAGTATATATATATATATATATATACACACACACACACACACACACACACACACACACACACACACACACACACACATACACACACACATACACACACACACACATATACGTATATGTGTGTGTGCGTGTGTGTATGTGTGTGTATATGCCACACATCTGTAGTGGCCCCACAATTCTCAGATAATCTGTTTTGTGTTTTAACTTTTGCTTTTTCAGTTTTGGAAGTGTCTATTTTCATATCCTCAATTTCAGAGATGCTTTCCTTAGCTGTATCTAATCCACTCAATGAGCCCATCAAAGCTGTTCTTCATTTCTGTTATAGTGTTTTTTATCTTTAGCCTTTCTTTTTGATTCTTTTGTAGAATTTTCACCTTTCTGTTTATGTTTACCTATCTGTTCTTGCATGTTTTCTATTTTTTCCTAAGAGC
This sequence comes from Macaca thibetana thibetana, assembly GCF_024542745.1. NCBI lineage: Eukaryota > Metazoa > Chordata > Mammalia > Primates > Cercopithecidae > Macaca > Macaca thibetana. The sequence continues at coordinate 37,784,944 of NC_065588.1, read as the reverse complement.
CCTTAGCATATTAGTCATAGTTTTTAAAATTTTCAATTTGGTAACTCCAACATTCCTGCTATATCTGACTCTGGTTCTCATACTTGTTCAATTTCTTCAAACTAGGGTTTATTTTTGCCTTGTAATTTCTTGTTGAAAGGGTGACATGACGTACTAAGTAAAAAGATCTGCAGCAAATAGGCCTTTAGTGGTGCAGTGGTAAGGTGTGGGGAGAAGGGAAGCATTGTATAGTCCTCTGATTAGGTCATAGTCTTTTTAAAAAGTATATATATTTTTAAATTTCAATAGCCTTTTGGGTACAAGTGGTTTTCGGTTACATGGATGAATTATATAGTCGTGAAGTCTGAGATTTTAGTGTACCCATCACCTGAATACTGCATGTTGGATCCAATGTATAGTTTTTTATCCCTTATCCCGCCCATCTTCACCCCTCTGAGTCTCCGAAGTCCAAGGTCTCAGCCTCTTGGTGAGCTTGTGCCCTGGACTATGAACCTCACCATAGGCTGATAGAGTGACTGCAGGGTAAACTCACAAAAAGACCTAGCCCGTCTGGTCCTCCCCCCAACCCCCAGCCCACCAACCAGAACTGTCCCTCTCCCAACCCTTGTTTTTAACTTTCAGGCTTGTTCACACTGAGACTCCAGCAAATTTGTGAATTTCATTTTAGGTTTACCTATCCCAGCAATAGTGTCCACAGAGGTTTCCACTCATGGTTTTCTGCTCTGGTAATTTGTGATTTTCTGTATCTCCCTTTCCTTCCAATTTTGGGAACAGAGGTTTTCCCTGTGACTTCGCATCTCTGACAGACCTTAGAATAGTTGATTTTTCAGTTTGTTCAGCTTGTTACTTGTGAAGACAGAGTGGCAACTTCTGAGCTCCTTCCATGTGGGATGGGAAACTGGAAGCCCCTAGCCCTTCTCATTTTAATGGTCTCCACTGAACAGCTCCTTTTTGGTCCCAGGACTGTGCCCTGGTTATAGCAGCCTACTTAACTTCCCTGGACTTGGTCTCTGTGAGCAAGTCTTCCTCTTTGGACACCAGGGTCCCATTTTTCCTGGTCCCAGAACTTTTCCCATCACACAGTGAACAACCATTTTCTTCAAAGGAAATATCTCACCACTTTCACAGGGTGTACCTGTGAAAGACAAAGCATAGTTATAGTATTTAGGAAGGAAATCATAAAATATCATCCCTTGAAATGGAAATCAATAAAGTTCCACCTAATTAGATGTGACAATATCTTTCAGGTATTTTTAATTAGTAAAATTTTGTCCGTAAACAAAAAAACCCATATTTAATGTATAATCAATTAAAAGTAAGTTTTGAAATTATATAGTAAGCCCTGTGCCTGAAAATGTAAGTAGCTAATCAGTAACATTGAGATAAGAAATCTGGAAAATAAAATCTGGACAAGCTTTAAAAATGTCTAAGAGACCTGGTGCTATAATTTTGATGATTATTTTGAAGAACCCCTAAGCTTAAAACATCCTTAGACAAAGAAGATTGACAGTCCATTATTTTGTATTTATGCAAATATCATTTTGGCATCAAAGACACTTTTTTCAGAGTTTTTAACTAAGTAGTCTTCTCATATGCAATTTGATTTGTGACTTGATCTTTGAGCACTTTGTGCAATGACGGGCGTCAGTTATTCTTCCACATCGACCTTCCATTAAAAGTAGTAAATGAGACTTCAGGTTCATAAATCAGATTCGCGAGAGTTCAGTTACTGAGAATCCATATTCCAGACTCTGAACATCTCTTGGTCAAGTTACTCACCCTCTTTGAGCTTCAGCAGTCCATCTGTGAAATGTCAATTTAAAATACCATTTATTTTATTTATATATTACCTCATTCAAGAAAGCATTGGAAAACACTTCTAGAAGAGCAAATATAAAAAATAATAAAAATACAAATACATATATTATATTATATATAATAAATATATATATATAAAAATATATATTAGAGTATACATAGAAAATCAGTACCTGGGAAAATAATAATGTAGATGGTCAGTCTTAAGTATAAAAGAATAAAACTGTTTGAAGAGGTCAATAGCAACATGTTTTGTAGGGTTGATAAGAGAATGGAATAACGGAATCTATCTCAAATTTCTGGCACATCACAGGGTTCATCAAGTGTAAGTCCCCTTCCTCTTGGAAAATTGAGAAGGGGTGTGTTTGTCACAGAACCCTGGGCCTGTGGTAGTGTCAAGACGTGGGGTTTGGTGGGGAGGCCTCTGTTACCACTGTGAGGATGAAAGGGGAGATGAATTTATAATAGCACCGTATATAATGTTAGTGTCAAAATTTGTTCAATACAGTAGTATGAGAAAGTAAGGCATACATAACTGAGCAGAACAGGGGGGCATCAGCCTTGATACCCTAAGAGGGTAGAATAGGCTCAGTGCAAAGAAGCTATATAGAAGATCAATTTCAGCTCCATATAAAGAAGGCTTTTCTAATGTATGAAATTCACCAAATGTGGCATATGTTGCTTCAGGGCACAGTGGACATCTTTGGAGGTGTTTTACACATAAGCCAGGCACCCAATTGGCTGGAATGCTGTTGAAGGGATTCAAGGTGTGAATGGCTGGATGAATTATCTGAAATATCTAGCTGTCATCATTATCTGATTTTTCTGAAGAGGCTTATTGAATAAAGTGAATTTTAAACAAGTGTTAATGTCAGGAATGAACGCAGATCAATAGGGAACAGAAATAGGCATTTTTTGCTTAACTTTGAGTTGGTCCTAATATTTATTGTAATCTGTCATTCTTATCCTGTAGGAAACCCCTTATCCATCCCATTAATTTAACTTCAATTTTCCCGTTATCTTTGATTCCTTGCAATTACCATTCTCTCCGCAAATGAATCTGGCTGACAAATGTACATATTTCTTTTTAACATGTCAGTGATATTTTGAAATATATATTTGGTACATGTCCCAATTTCCTTCTGGCATATAGCTCCTAAAATCCTTGGAATCGCTGGAGGATGCTAAGAAGATGACCTTCTTAGATGACAATCTAGGCTGGGGGTCCCTAGATTGCTTCAGGGTGGAGGCTGGTAGCAGGAAAGACCAATGCATGATTAGAGAGTGATGATTTTCAGCCCCACCCCCACAACTTCTAGGGAGGAAGAGAGGTTGAAGGTTAAGTTGATCACTAATGACCAATAATTTAATTAATAATGCCAAAGGGACTGGGTTTGAAAAGCTTCCAGATAGCTGAACATGGTGGTTCCTGGAGGGTGGCATGGAAACTCTGCAGCCCTTCCCACATGCCTAGCCCAAAATGTCTTTTCCATCTGGCTGTTTAGCTTTATTTTTTGTAATATTCTTTTGTTAAAAAAAAAATTTATGGCCGGGCGCGGTGGCTCAAGCCTGTAATCCCAGCACTTTGGGAGGCCGAGACGGGCGGATCACGAGGTCAGGAGATCAAGACCATCCTGGCTAACACGGTGAAACCCCGTCTCTACTAAAAAAAAATACAAAAAACTAGCCGGCAGAGGTGGCAGGCGCCTGTAGTCCCAGCTACTCGGGAGGCTGAGGCAGGAGAATGGCGTAAACTCGGGCGGCGGAGCTTGCAGTGAGCTGAGATCCGGCCACTGCACTCCAGCTTGGGCGACAGAGCGAGACTCCGTCTCAAAAAAAAAAAAAATTTTATTTATTTATTTATTTATTTATTTATTTATTTATTTATTTATTTTTGAGACAGAATCACACTCTGTTGCCCAGGTTGGAGTGCAGTGGCATGATCTTGGCTCACTGCAACATCCACCTCCTGGGTTCAAGTGATTTTCCTGCTTCAGCCTCCCGAGTAGCTGAGATTACAGGCACTTGGCACCTTGCCCTGCTAATTTTTTTTGTATTTTTAATAGAGACTGGGTTTCACCATGTTGGTCAGGCTGGTCTTGAACTCTTGACCTTAGGTGATGCTCCCACCTCGGTCTCCCAAAGTGCTGGGATTACAGGTGTGAACCATAGCACCTGACCTGTAATATTCTTTATAATAAGTGGCTCGATGTGAGTAACGTGTTTCTGAGTTATGAGAAGCACTCTTGCAAATACATTGAACCCAAGGAAGGTACTGGGGGAACCTCTATTTTCAGCTGGTTGGTCAACCTGGAGCTTGCAATAGGCATCTGAATTGGGGGGCAATCTTGTGGGACCAAGCCCTCAATCTATGGGTCCTTACACTGTTTCCAGGTAGATGGTGTCAGAATGAATTGGATTAGAGGACACCCAGCTGGTGTACACAGCAGAATTGCTTGGTTAGTGTATGAGGAAAACCCTCCACACATCTAGGGACACAGAAACATTCAGTGTCGAATAGAGTAGAGGTTAGGAAAAAGAACACTTTGCGTTTCTGTTTTTCCTTTTCTCAGAATGTCAGAGTCAATTTGCAGATTGTTTTTCTGGCTTCTAAGACTTTCTTTTACTCACTTTTTTTCCTGATACATGCAAAATACTTCTACCCCAGTCAAATCTTTACACAGTTTTCTGAAGCAGATTTTAAAATTTTACCTTTTTTCTCGGTTGCTTTCAAGTGCTTCTTTTCCAACTTAACATGCAAACAAAACAATTTGCCAATACCTTTTTCCAAGCCTCTGTTCTATTTTCTGTTTTGCTTTCTAAGCTACTTGTGTCACCACATTCCTCCTTTCTTCATGTCTCCCTTATATCCTCTGAACTCTTTCAATTTTGGCATAAGTAGATTTAATACCTACAAAACCACTTATTGTCATTTCTTTCAAGTTCCTGCTGAAATCTTATCCTGCAACTCTATTATTTTCTTTAAGTTAGCTATGGAAGAGAAGTTAGTTAAAATAGACACTAGAAGCAAAAAGAATCAAGAATAAGCTCTCACCCAAATGATGCAACGACCAGCCTGCTAAAGCATGCTGAGAGAATACAATGTTAGCACTCAAGAAAGATGATTGCCTGGACCGCTATTCTTTCTTCACTTTGCATGCTTTAAAATGGAGTCCATATTTTATTTTATTTTTTACTATACCATTACAGTATAAAATATTTATTTTTAATTTTAATTTTATTTTATTTCAATAGTTCTTGGGGGAACAGGTGGTTTTTTTTATTATGTGGATGAGTTCTTCAGTGGTGAATTCTGAGATTTTGGTGTATCTGTCACTGGAGCAGTGTACACTGTATCCAATATGTAGTTTTTTATCCCTCACCCCCCTTTCACCCTTTCCCCTTCCCCCTGAAGCCCCAAAGTCAGTTGTATCATTCTTATGCCTTTGCATCCTCATAGCTCAGCTCCCACTTATAAGTGAGAACATACAATATTTGGTTTTCCATTCCTGAATTACTTCACTTAGAATAATGGTCTCTAACTCCACCCAGGTTGCGCAAATGCCATTATTTCGTTCCTTTTTATGGCTGAGTAGTATGCCATCGTATATATACACCAGATTTTCTTTATCCATTTGTTGGCTGATGGGCATTCAGGCCGGCTCTATATTTTTGCAGTTGCAAATTGTGCAGCTATAAATATGTGTGTGTAAGTGTGTTTTTCATAGAATGACTTCTTTTCCATTGGGTAGATACCCAGTAGCAGGATTGCTGGATCAAACGGTGGTTCTACTTTTAGTTTTATTATTATTATTATTATTATACTTTAAGTTCTAGGGTATGTGTGCACAACGTGTAGGTTTGTTACATATGTATACATGTGCCATGTTGGTGTGCTGCACCCATTAACTCGTCATTTACATTAGGTATATCCCCTAATGCTATCCCTCCCCCCTACCCCCTCCCCACAATAGGCCCCAGTGTGTGATGTTCACCTTCTTGTGTCCAAGTGATCTCATTGTTCAATTCCCACCTATGAGTGAGAACATGCGGTGTTTGGTTTTCTGTTCTTGCAATAGTTTGCTGAGAATGATGGTTTCCAGCTATATCCATGTCCCTACAAAGGACAAGAACTCATCCTTTTTTATGGCTGCATAGTATTCCACAGTGTATATGTGCCCATTTTCTTTTTTTTTTTTTTTTTTTTAATTTATTTATTATTATTATACTTTAAGTTGTAGGGTACATGTGCATAACGTGCAGGTTTGTTACATATGTATACTTGTGCCATGTTGCTGTGCTGCACCCATCAACTCGTCATTTACATCAGGTATAACTCCCAATGCAATCCCTCCCCCCTCCCCCCTCCCCATGATAGGCCCCCGGTGTGTGATGTTCCCCTTCCTGAGTCCGAGTGATCTCATTGTTCAGTTCCCACCTATGAGTGAGAACATGCGGTGTTTGGTTTTCTGTTCTTGTGATAGTTTGCTAAGAATGATGGATTCCAGCTGCACCCAAGTCCCTACAAAGGACTCAAACTCATCCTTTTTTATGGCTGCATAGTATTCCATGGTGTATATGTGCCACATTTTCTTAATCCAATCTGTCACTGATGGACATTTGGGTTGATTCCAAGTCTTTGCTATTGTGAATAGTGCTGCAATAAACATACGTGTGCATGTGTCCTTATAGCAGCATAGTTTATAATCCTTTGAGTATATACCCAGTAATGGGATGGCTGGGTCATATGGTACATCTAGTTCTAGATCCTTGAGGAATCGCCATACTGTTTTCCATAATGGTTGAACTAGTTTACAATCCCACCAACAGTGTAAAAGTGTTCCTATTTCTCCACATCCTCTCCAGCACCTGTTGTTTCCTGACTTTTTAATGATTGCCATTCTAACTGGTGTGAGATGGTATCTCATTGTGGTTTTGATTTGCATTTCTCTGATGGCCAGTGATGATGAGCATTTTTTCATGTGTCTGTTGGCTGTATGAATGTCTTCTTTTGAGAAATGTCTGTTCATGTCCTTTGCCCACTTTTTGATGGGGTTGTTTGTTTTTTTCTTGTAAATTTGTTTGAGTTCTTTGTAGGTTCTGGATATTAGCCCTTTGTCAGATGAGTAGATTGCAAAAATTTTCTCCCATTCTGTAGGTTGCCTGTTCACTCTGATGGTAGTGTCTTTTGCTGTGCAGAAGCTCTTTAGTTTAATGAGATCCCATTTGTCAATTTTGGCTTTTGCTGCCGTTGCTTTTGGTGTTTTAGACATGAAATCGTTGCCCATGCCTATGTCCTGAATGGTACTACCTAGGTTTTCCTCTAGGATTTTTATGGTATTAGGTCTAACATTTAAGTCTCTAATCCATCTTGAATTAATTTTCGTATAAGGAGTAAGGAAAGGATCCAGTTTCAGCTTTCTACTTATGGCTAGCCAATTTTCCCAGCACCATTTATTAAATAGGGAATCCTTTCCCCATTTCTTGTTTCTCTCAAGTTTGTCAAAGATCAAATGGCTGTAGATGTGTGGTATTATTTCTGAGGACTCTGTTCTGTTCCATTGGTCTATATCTCTGTTTTGGTACCAGTACCATGCTGTTTTGGTTACTGTAGCCTTGTAGTATAGTTTGAAGTCAGGTAGCGTGATGCCTCCAGCTTTGTTCTTTTGACTTAGGATTGTCTTGGAGATGCGGGCTCTTTTTTGGTTCCATATGAACTTTAAAGCCGTTTTTTCCAATTCTGTGAAGAAACTCATTGGTAGCTTGATGGGGATGGCATTGAATCTATAAATTACCTTGGGCAGTATGGCCATTTTCACGATATTGATTCTTCCTATCCATGAGCATGGTATGTTCTTCCATTTGTTTGTGTCCTCTTTTATTTCACTGAGCAGTGGTTTGTAGTTCTCCTTGAAGAGGTCCTTTACATCCCTTGTAAGTTGGATTCCTAGGTATTTGATTCTCTTTGAAGCAATTGTGAATGGAAGTTCATTCCTGATTTGGCTCTCTGTTTGTCTGTTACTGGTGTATAAGAATGCTTGTGATTTTTGCACATTAATTTTGTATCCTGAGACTTTGCTGAAGTTGCTTATCAGCTTAAGGAGATTTTGGGCTGAGACAATGGGGTTTTCTAAATATACAATCATGTCATCTGCAAACAGGGACAATTTGACTTCTTCTTTTCCTAACTGAATACCCTTGATTTCTTTCTCTTGCCTGATTGCCCTAGCCAGAACTTCCAACACTATGTTGAATAGGAGTGGTGAGAGAGGGCATCCCTGTCTTGTGCCAGTTTTCAAAGGGAATTTTTCCAGTTTTTGCCCATTCAGTATGATATTGGCTGTGGGTTTGTCATAAATAGCTCTTATTATTTTGAGGTACGTTCCATCAATACCGAATTTGTTGAGCGTTTTTAGCATGAAGGGCTGTTGAATTTTGTCAAAAGCCTTTTCTGCATCAATTGAGATAATCATGTGGTTCTTGTCTTTGGTTCTGTTTATATGCTGGATTATGTTTATTGATTTGCGAATGTTGAACCAGCCTTGCATCCCAGGGATGAAGCCCACTTGATCATGGTGGATAAGCTTTTTGATGTGTTGCTGAATCCGGTTTGCCAGTATTTTATTGAGGATTTTTGCATCGATGTTCATCAGGGATATTGGTCTAAAATTCTCTTTTTTTGTTGTGTCTCTGCCAGGCTTTGGTATCAGGATGATGTTGGCCTCATAAAATGAGTTAGGGAGGATTCCCTCTTTTTCTATTGATTGGAATAGTTTCAGAAGGAATGGTACCAACTCCTCTTTGTACCTCTGGTAGAATTCAGCTGTGAATCCATCTGGTCCTGGACTTTTTTTGGTTGGTAGGCTATTAATTGTTGCCTCAATTTCAGAGCCTGCTATTGGTCTATTCAGGGATTCAACTTCTTCCTGGTTTAGTCTTGGAAGAGTGTAAGTGTCCAGGAAATTATCCATTTCTTCTAGATTTTCCAGTTTATTTGCGTAGAGGTGTTTATAGTATTCTCTGATGGTAGTTTGTATTTCTGTGGGGTCGGTGGTGATATCCCCTTGATCATTTTTAATTGCGTCGATTTGATTCTTCTCTCTTTTCTTCTTTATTACTCTGGCTAGTGGTCTGTCAATTTTGTTGATCTTTTCAAAAAACCAACTCCTGGATTCATTGATTTTTTGGAGGGTTTTTTGTGTCTCTATCTCCTTCAGTTCTGCTCTGATCTTAGTTATTTCTTGCCTTCTGCTAGCTTTCGAATGTGTTTGCTCTTGCTTCTCTAGTTCTTTTAATTGCGATGTTAGAGTGTCAATTTTACATCTTTCCTGCTTTCTCTTGTGGGCATTTAGTGCTATAAATTTCCCTCTACACACTGCTTTAAATGTGTCCCAGAGATTCTGGTATGTTGTATCTTTGTTCTCATTGGTTTCAAAGAACATCTTTATTTCTGCCTTCATTTCGTTATGGACCCAGTAGTCATTCAGGAGCAGGTTGTTCAGTTTCCATGTAGTTGAGCAGTTTTGAGTGAGTTTCTTAGTCCTGAGTTCTAGTTTGATTGCACTGTGGTCTGAGAGACAGTTTGTTATAATTTCTGTTCTTGTACATTTGCTGAGGAGTGCTTTACTTCCAATTATGTGGTCAATTTTGGAGTAAGTACGATGTGGTGCTGAGAAGAATGTATATTCTGTTGATTTGGGGTGGAGAGTTCTATAGATGTCTATTAGGTCTGCTTGCTGCAGAGATGAGTTCAATTCCTGGATATCCTTGTTAACTTTCTGTCTCGTTGATCTGTCTAATGTTGACAGTGGAGTGTTGAAGTCTCCCATTATTATTGTATGGGAGTCTAAGTCTCTTTGTAATTCTCTAAGGACTTGCTTTATGAATCTGGGTGCTCCTGTATTGGGTGCATATATATTTAGGATAGTCAGCTCTTCTTGTTGAATTGATCCCTTTACCATTATGTAATGGCCTTCTTTGTCTCTTTTGATCTTTGATGGTTTAAAGTCTGTTTTATCAGAGACTAGTATTGCAACCCCTGCTTTTTTTTGTTCTCCATTTGCTTGGTAAATCTTCCTCCATCCCTTTATTTTGAGCCCATGTATGTCTCTGCGTGTGAGATGGGTCTCCTGAATACAGCAGACTGATGGGTCTTGACTCTTTATCCAGTTTGCCAGTCTGTGTCTTTTAATTGGAGCATTTAGTCCATTTACATTTAAGGTTAACATTGTTATGTGTGAACTTGATCCTGCCATTATGATATTAACTGGTTATTTTGCTCATTAGTTGATGCAGTTTCTTCCTAGCCTCAATGGTCTTTACATTTTGGCATGTTTTTGCAATGGCTGGTACCGGTTGTTTCTTTCCATGTTTAGTGCTTCCTTCAGGATCTCTTGTAAGGCAGGCCTAGTGGTGACAAAATCTCCAAGCATTTGCTTATCTGTAAAGGATTTTATTTCTCCTCCACTTATGAAACTTAGTTTGGCTGGATATGAAATTCTGGGTTTAAAATTCTTTTCTTTAAGAATGTTGAATATTGGCCCCCACTCTCTTCTGGCTTGTAGAGTTTCTGCTGAAAGATCTGCTGTTAGTCTGATGGGCTTCCCTTTGTGGGTAACCCGACCTTTCTCTCTGGCTGCCCTTAAGATTTTTTCCTTCATTTCAACTTTGGTGAATCTGGCAATTATGTGTCCTGGAGTTGCTCTTCTCGAGGAGCATCCCTGTGGCGTTCTCTGTATTTCCTGGATTTGAATGTTGGCCTGCCCCACTAGGTTGGGGAAGTTCTCCTGGATGATATCCTGAAGAGTGTTTTCCAACTTGGTTCCATTTTCCCCCTCACTTTCAGGCACCCCAATCAGACGTAGATTTGGTCTTTTTACATAATCCCATACTTCTTGCAGGCTTTGTTCGTTTCTTTTTCTTCTTTTTTCTTTTGGTTTCTCTTCTCGCTTCATTTCATTCATTTGATCCTCAATCGCTGATACTCTTTCTTCCAGTTGATCGAGTCGGTTACTGAAGCTTGTGCATTTATCACGTATTTCTCGTGTCATGGTTTTCATCTCTTTCATTTCGTTTAGGACCTTCTCTGCATTAATTACTCTAGCCATCAATTCTTCCACTTTTTTTTCAAGATTTTTAGTTTCTTTGCGCTGGGTACGTAATTCCTCCTTTAGCTCTGAGAAATTTGATGGACTGAAGCCTTCTTCTCTCATCTCGTCAAAGTCATTCTCCGTCCAGCTTTGATCCGTTGCTGGCGATGAGCTGCGCTCCTTTGCCGGGGGAGATGCGCTCTTATTTTTTGAATTTCCAGCTTTTCTGCCCTGCTTTTTCCCCATCTTTGTGGTTTTATCTGCCTCTGGTCTTTGATGATGGTGATGTACTGATGGGGTTTTGGTGTAGGTGTCCTTCCTGTTTGATAGTTTTCCTTCTAACAGTCAGGACCCTCAGCTGTAGGTCTGTTGGAGATTGCTTGAGGTCCACTCCGGACCCTGTTTGCCTGGGTATCAGCAGCAGAGGCTGCAGAAGATAGAATATTTCTGAACAGCGAGTGTACCTGTCTGATTCTTGCTTTGGAAGCTTCCTCTCAGGGGTGTACTCCTCCCTGTGAGGTGTGGGGTGTCAGACTGCCCCTAGTGGGGGATGTCTCCCAGTTAGGCTACTCAGGGGTCAGGGACCCGCTTGAGCAGGGAGTCTGTCCCTTCTCAGATCTCAACCTCCGTGTTGGGAGATCCACTGCTCTCTTCAAAGCTGTCAGACAGAGTCGTTTGCGTCTGTGCAGAGGTGTCTGTGTGTCTTAGTTTACTGTGCCCTGTCCCCAGAGGTGGAGTCTACAGAGACAGGCAGGTTTCCTTGAGCTGCTGTGAGCTCCACCCAGTTCGAGCTTCCTAGCAGCTTTGTTTACCTACTTAAGCCTCAGCAATGGCGGGCGCCCCTCCCCCAGCCTCGCTGCTGCCTTGCCGGTAGATCACAGACTGCTGCGCTAGCAACGAGGGAGGCTCCGTGGGTGTGGGACCCTCCCGGCCAGGTGTGGGATACGATCTCCTGGTGTGCCTGTTTCCTAAAGCGCAGTATTGGGGTGGGAGTTACCCGATTTTCCAGGTGTCGTGTGTCTCAGTTCCCCTGGCTAGGAAAAGGGACTCCCTTCCCCCTTGCGCTTCCCAGGTGAGGCAATGCCTCGCCCTGCTTCAGCTCTCGCTGGTCGGGCTGCAGCAGCTGACCAGCTCCGATCGTCCGGCACTCCCCAGTGAGATGAACCCAGTACCTCAGTTGAAAATGCAGAAATCACCGGTCTTCTGTGTCGCTCGCGCTGGGAGTTGGAGACTGGAGCTGCTCCTATTCGGCCATCTTGCTCCGCCCCCCCTCTGTGCCCATTTTCTTAATCCAGTCTGTCATTGATGGACATTTGGGTTGATTCCAAGTCTTTGCTATTGTGAATAGTGCTGCAATAAACATACATGTGCATGTGTCTTTATAGCAGCATGATTTATAATCCTTTGGGTATATACCCAGTAATGGGATGGCTGGGTCAAATGGTACATCTAGTTCTAGATCCTTGAGGAATCACCACACTGTTTTCCACAATGGTTGAACTAGTTTACAGTCCCACCAACAGTGTAAAAGTGTTCCTATTTCTCCACATCCTCTCCAGCACCTGTTGTTTCCTGATTTTTTAATGATTGCCATTCTAACTGGTGTGAGATGGCATCTCATTGTGGTTTTGATTTGCATTTCTCTGATGGTGAGTGATGATGAGCATTTTTTCATGTGTCTATTGGCTGTATGAATGTCTTTTTTAGAGATGTGTCTGTTCATATCCTTTGCCCACTTTTTGATGGGGTTGTTTGTGTTTTTCTTGTAAATTTGTTTGAGTTCTTTGTAGGTTCTGGATATTAGCCCTTTGTCAGATGAGTAGATTGCAAAATTTTTCTCCCATTCTGTAGGTTGCCTGTTCACTCTGATGGTAGTTTCTTTTGCTGTGCAGAAGTTCTTTAGTTGAATTAGATCCCATTTGTCAATTTTGGCTTTTGGTGCCGTTGCTTTTGGTGTTTTAGACATGAAGTCCTTGCCCATGCCTATGTCCTGAATGGTATTACCTAGGTTTTCCTCTAGGGTTTTGATGGTATTAGGTCTAACATTTAAGTCTCTAATCCATCTTGAATTAATTTTCGTATAAGGAGTAAGGAAAGGATCCAGTTTCAGCTTTCTACTTATGGCTAGCCAATTTTCCCAGCACCATTTATTAAATAGGGAATCCTTTCCCCATTTCTTGTTTTTCTGAGGTTTGTCAAAGATCAGATGGCTGTAGATGTGTGGTATTATTTTTGAGGGCTCTGTTCTGTTCCATTGGTCTATATCTCTGTTTTGGTACCAGTTCCATGCTGTTTTGGTACCAGTTCCATGCTGTTTTGGTTACTGTAGCCTTGTAGTATAGTTTGAAGTCAGGTAGCGTGGTGCCTCCAGCTTTGTTCTTTTGACTTAGGATTGTCTTGGCAATGCGGGCTCTTTGTTGGTTCCATATGAACTTTAAAGCAGTTTTTTCCAATTCTGTGAAGAAAGTCATTGGTAGCTTAATGGGGATGGCATTGAACCTACAAATTACCTTGGACAGTATGGCCATTTTCACGATATTAATTCTTCCTATCCATGAGCATGGTATGTTCTTCCATTTGTTTGTGTCCTCTTTTATTTCACTGAGCAGTGGTTTGTAGTTCTGCTTGAAGAGGTCCTTTACATCCCTTGTAAGTTGGATTCCTAGGTATTTCATTCTCTTTGAAGCGTATTTCATTCTCTCTTTCATTCTCTTTTATGAATGGAAGTTCATTCATGATTTGGCTCTCTGTTTATCTGTTACTGGTGTATAAGAATGCTTGTGATTTTTGCACATTTATTTTGTATCCTGAGACTTTGCTGAAGTTTCTTATCAGCTTAAGGAGATTTTGGGCTGAGACAATGGGGTTTTCTAAATATACAATCATGTCATCTGCAAAGAGGGACAATTTGACTTCTTCTTTTCCTAACTGAATACCCTTTATTTCTTTCTCTTGCCTTGCTTTTAGTTCTTTAAGGACTCTCCCTAGTGGTTGTACTAGTTTACATTCCCACCAGCAGTGTAAAAGTGTTCCCTCTTCACCACATTCATGCCAATATCTGTTATTTTTTGATTTTTAAAATTATGGCCATTCTTGCAGGAGTAAGGTGGTATCTCACTGTGGTTTTAATTTACATTTCCCTGATAATTAGTAATATTGGGCATTTTTCATATGTTTGTTGGCCATTTGTATATCTTCTTTTGAGAATTGTCTATTCATGTCCTTTGCCCATTGTTTGATGGGATTACTTGTTTTTCTCTTGCTGACTTGTTTGAGTTTCTTGTAGATTCTGGATATTAGTCCTTTGTTGGATGCATAGTTTGTGAACACTTTTTTCCCACTCTGTGGGCTTTTTATTCTGCTGGTTATTTCTTTTGCTGTGCAGAAGTTTTTTAGTGTAATTAGTTTCCATCTATTTATTTTTTGTTTTTGTTGCATTTGTTTTTGGGTTCTTGGCCATAAACTCTTTGCCTAAGCCAATGTCTAGAAGAGATTTTACAATGTTGTCTTTTAGAATTTTTACAGTTTCAGGTCTTGATTGATATTTTAGTCTATGGAAATTATGCAGCACATGATTTGAATTCTTAATATCATTAACCTATTTTTCTTTGTAAAAGCTTTCACATTTGCTTTTTTAAAAACGTTTTATAATCTCACTGTGTCTTCACTACAAATCGGAGGAGTGGGCAAAGTGAGTATTCTTATTCCCATTTACCAGATTAGATCACTGATGTTTAAAATGAGTAAGGGATAATTATGAAGATTGTAAGACTACATGATGCATCCAGAACTCAAATTCAAGTCTCGTGTTTTGTAGTCAAGTGCTCTTCAAAATTTAAGGAGACTGTTTTATCTTTTCAAATCTGATTTTAAAATGTTTTCACAATTCAGGTCTCTCCCTGATATCCTTTACTAAAAACCCATCATTTATTGCCATTTGTGTACATCTTAAGAGAAAAAATCTGAAGAGCTTTAAATTTGGAGACATTTATTTTGCCTACAAGTACGTTTTTAAGTCACCTGTTTTCAGTTGTTTGAGACTGTATGACCACCTGCAACAGACGTTCAATTGATAAACCCCTAGGAGGGTGACTCGTTTTCAGTATTTCACACACACATTTGCTGAATACATCAAAGAAAGAATACATTTTAGCTGACTAGAGTGTTTAAAGGTGGAAAAGGAGTAGCTCCAATCATAATTCATTCTTCTATTTTAATTTGCACGTGCCAAGGAAGGCTGTCCATTAATCACCTACCTCAGACAAACAACCTTACCACTTAAAGGATTTTTAACTTCTCAGAGCCTGATGACTAATAAATCACTGTAAGGTTTTTCCGGCATGGAAAATACACATCTTTATAACTCTGCAGTACCTCTAGCTTAGTGCCAAGATTTCTCCCTAATGAAATAACTTTCTTTTATAGGAATAAGAGCAGGAAGTAAGGGATGAGTGAAAACCAAAAGTAAAAGTTTGCACATTTTTATGCTGACTATTGAAATAAGAACTGCAAACAGATATTCGCTTTCTTTGTGTGAGATAAAGGTTAGTTTTTTTTTTTTAAGAAAAGAAAACAGTAAATATTATGGCACCTATAGAAAAAGTACGATTTTCGCCAAATACTGTAAATAAAGGGTTTTTGAAAAATAGCAGGATAAAATGTGTTAAAAGAAAAAAAAGCTTTTATACCAGGCTACCATAATGAAGAAAAAGTGTTCCAAGAGTGAACTAATGAAGTACAAGGTAATGAATATTTAATTTGTATAATTTACCAAAGTGCTTTTAGAAATCAGAGCCACATTCTTCATAAATATAATGTTCATTAGGCCTTAACTGTATCTTACATGCAATTACTGTATCACTCATACAGCTTCAGCATGGTATGGTGCTGAATAAAACCCCTCTGAGAATATCTTGAGGGCAAAGAGAGAAAAGGAGAACTGCTATGCCTACGAAATTTAAATAGCCTACCTTTGGCAAGGAAAATATGAAGGGCTTTGCATATCTGGCATAGGGGTGGTGTTGGGCGGCCAGCACCTGCCTGAACAGAATGGCTTCACCTGGGCTCCCTTCTCCCTTAGCAACAACATTTTCAGGGATTAAACAAAACGAAATCAGTTTGATGGCTCAGTAGGACATTTTATCACATTCTTAAAGGTAAGAGAAGTGCTTAAAATCTGACTGATAGGATATCAGATTAAGCAGAGCAGTTTTCAGTAGAAACAAACTTGAGATGTGATATGAATTTTAATGACCGCTTCTGGAGTTCATATAGACTTCAGAACCCAAAACCTGCACTCCTTGTCTGCATTATTATAATGGAAGGTGATTTTTTTTCCCCCTCTTGAAGCACATATCTTTTTCTTCTCTATTCTTGTATAAATTTGGCAGCCAAATTAACCTTGCCATTAGGGGGTTAGGCAAAACTTTAAAATTTTATTTGAGGAAAATTTTTGAAACATCTAATGAGAATCAAAGTTAGCAGTAAAATAAATGATATTCTAATATCTTTAAAATCACAAAACCACAAATAAGATAAATTTGACAAAAGAGATTTCTCAGCTTTGAAAACTCTACTTTCTCTTTGCTTTGTAATGTTTTTCTACAATTATTCTGGGGCTATAAAATTTAACATTGCAGGAAGACATTATATATTGTTCTACAGCCAATCTCACCTGTTATTACTAATTTCAGCACAGGCTGCCTAAGAAGAGTCACAGAGCACTTTCAAATGTAGCAGAGATGTCCTTTTCTTTGGAAAAATGGCCTCATCATGTGATTCATAATCAAAAAAATAATAGCACTACCTAAAAGGTGCAAAGAGTTTAGGGATAAAATGGAATGACTGAGGACTAAATTAATACGGGAATCATTAGTGTATGTGCCTGCCGAGTATTTCCATTAAAGCATTTAAAGAAAAATGATTCTGACAAATTATACATTTTATAAGCAAAAATATGCAACCTGCTGCATTTGGCATTTTGTATTTCCATTCCTGAAAGACAGGTAAATTTCCTTTGCTATGAGTCAGTATAGTTGGCAATTTCTTCAATGATGTTGTCAATTAGCTGAGATGACCACCTGGAAGCCCTTGGTGGCAGCTGGCAGGTCTGGCCTTCAGGGAGCCCCTGCTGGTTGAACTTAGATTCTGTCCGAATGAAGGGACACTCTGTCAGGGGAGGATTTTGGCAACCTCCAGTTATCGTTTAAAAACTCTGTTGGCAAGGATCTTTCATTAACCTGTCATTTGACGAAGCAGGAAAATGCAAGTTCATTTTACTACAGGAATAAGCTTATGATTAAGATGGCCAAAGTGAATGCATTATGGGATTAAATCCTGGAGGAAGAATTTGATAGGGCATTAAACTTGACATAATAAAAAGATTATGGAATTTTAGTGTTAGAGAGAGAGAAAAAAAATCATTCACCTGTCTTGACCTGAATAAATGAATTGGAGAATAAAGACAACTATCCAGATAATTTTACAGAACCACAAAATTTTATAAGACTGAAGGAAATCTTAAAGAGTTTAAGGTACTATGTTTAAAGCATTTGCAGGAAATCTAGTTGAGGACATTCAGTAGTTGAATGACAATGTAGGGGAAGATGCAGAAGTGAGACCTATATGTTGTCGCATTGTGTAAATGAATGATATCTCCCAGAGAGAGAGGAGAAAACACTGAGGTAAGAGGAAAGCAAGAGGGTTATCGCAGATACATTGTGGTCAAATGGAGACAATTCATATCATATGGTCCTTATTTTCTCAAGTATATAGGAAGTGAGATTCCCATTGGCTGAAAGTAAAGAAGATGCACATGGATTTGAGGGCTTTGCAGGAGTTGGAAACACAGGAAACATTTATAACACAAATTGCATGAAGTGAGAGTCAACTGCAGATAAATGATTGCCCAGGAGTCTTGATGGGCAGCTGATGTTAGATAACATGGATTGACTGTCATTCCAGCTGCCACCACTGCATGACTTTTTCTAACATGTTCAGCAGTCAATAGTAAGAGAGGAGTGATATGATGATTGACATTACTAAAGGCTGGAATGGCCACGATGGATAGTTCCATGTTCTGAGTGACCTTTAAAACACCAAATAGCAAGAATTGGCACATATATAGAATACAAGGGAAAAAGATGCCCTGAGGCAAAATTAAGCTGTCCTCATAAGTAGTTCTGACGTTCAAGTATCTCATTTCCTAGACTGTACTTGCCAACTTTATGGTTTTATACACTAGAATCACTGTTAAATTATGTTATCTGAGACAACTGTTTAGTGGATTACTTGAAAAAAATCTGTTAAAGTGTGGAATCATTAAAAAATTGAAGTATGCAAACATTTTATTTTACCTTAAAACATTTTCACTTCTCCACTATTTTAAATGCAGAACACAGACATGTTTTTAAGTGGCTATAAGTCTAACCATATTCAAAAGATCTTTTATCCTCTCTTTCACACGAATTGCACATATAATAATACATCATCTATAATATTCATGCACTGAATCTGAGTTAGGAATTACTAAAAAATTTTTAAAAGAAATGCTTCAGTAATGGGTTAATTTTATGTGGCAATTTGACTGGGCAATAGGGTGTTCAGACATTTAGCTAAATATTATTCTGGGTTTGTCTGGGTGGATGTTTGCAGATAAGATTCACGTTTGAATTGTAGACTGAGTAAAGCAGATTGCCACACCTCCCCCAGCACTCCCCCAAAACCCGGTAATGTAAGTGGGCCTCATTCAGTCTTCCAGATAGATATCTGAATAGAACAAAAAGGCTGAGTAAGAGGGAACTCAGTCTGCCTGACTGTGCTGGGGCATTGATCTTTTCTGGCATTTTGACTCAGGCTCAAACACTGGCTTACCTTGGACTTTTAGCCTGCTGGCTTTCAGAGTGAAATGCCACCATTGGATCTTGTATCTGTCCATTTTTGCATTGCTATAAAGAAATACCTGAGACTGGGTGATTTATAAAAATGAGGTTTAATTGGTTTACAGTTTTGCAGGCTATGGAGGAAGCATAGCAGCATCTACTTCTGGGGAGGCCTCAGGAGGCTTACAATCCCAGCAGAAGGCAAAGCTGGCACAGGCAAGTCACATGGTAAAAGCAAGAGCAAGAGTGAGAGAGAGAGAAAGAGAAAGAGAGGAGCTGTTACACATACACGCTTCTAAATGACCAGATTTTATGTGAACTCAGAGTGTGAGTTCACTTATCACCAAGAATATTGCCCAAGCCATCCATGAGGGATTCACCCCCATGATCCAAACACTTCCCACCAAACCCCACCTCCAACATTGGGGATTGCATTTCAACACGAGATTTGGGCCGGGACAAATATCCAAACTAGATCAGCTCTGCTGGGTCTCTAGCTTGCTGAGTGAAGATTTTGGGCCTTCTTCATAAGAGCATGAGCCAATTCTTTATAATACATTCTATTAGTTCTGTTTCTCTCAAGAACTCTGACTAATACAAATGTCTAATTTATCAGGAATTATTTTTTACCAATCGTCTTTTCAAAGCATTTAACTACTCATAAAAATAATTTTATTTCTTTCCACGTTCACATTTTGTTAGTATACATACTCTTTACTTAAACGATGAAACTTTAATACAACTGAACTGTCATGATTGGTTCAAGAACAAATTGATCTGTAGAAACAGAAGTGTGTGGAAGATCCAGTAGAAGGCGATATTCCCGGCTATAAACTGGGGAAGAGGATCTGGTAATCCCTCGTTGTGAACAAGGACATTCCCCTCATGTGTGAGTCTCGTGTGTCCTGCTCTGTGGTGTATCTGTACACATATGTACTCTATAATAGCTGCACATCTCACCAGATCTCGCTTAGAGGTGCTGGAGACAATCAGCTGGAGAAGATCCCATCAAGAGATGCTACTCCATCCTATACATTTAAGATGAGGTATTGTAATGCAACCTAGTATGCTCCTCAAAATACTAGATCAACAACCTACGGAATGGTGTATTAGATCCTCTACTTCACCCTTGGGAATCCTTTTATTTGTGAAATGAAGACTGAAGAGCTAAAGCATTTTGGTTTCAATAAAGTCACTATCTGGTATTGTGATCTACTGCTACATATCCATATTTGTCCACGCCTGCTGGATGGTGTCCCACTCTGTTTCTCCTGGTTTTATTTATTCCTTATTCAAGTCAATGAATAGGATCTCAA
Source organism: Macaca thibetana thibetana (assembly GCF_024542745.1). NCBI lineage: Eukaryota > Metazoa > Chordata > Mammalia > Primates > Cercopithecidae > Macaca > Macaca thibetana. The sequence continues at coordinate 37,764,841 of NC_065588.1, read as the reverse complement.
ATAGTCTCTCTCTTCCCCTCCCTATCAAACTTTTCAGAAAATACATACTTCAAGCTGTAGCTTTTAAATCTCTCCTACTGTATGCTTTCTCCCCTGGTGAGACTTTTGGATCTTCTACAGAATGCATTTTTGCCATTCATTCTGCCACCACCTAAACAACTTGGCCAACAAGTTATCTCAACCTGACACATTTTATGCTGCAGTTTTGGTGAAAGAAGGGAGGGCAATTTGAGGTGCCATTGAAATTAAACTAGAAGGAAATGACCATCTGATTCAAACTGGATATTGGGAAACTAACGAGGAAAGGGAAGGGCCAAGTGTTTGGTAATGAAAGGAAGCAATGGAAAGATAAGAGGCTGTGGTCAGAAAAGAGTATTTCCCCTTTTGAGATAGCAAAATAAATAAAATCAAGTGATGATGAGACCAGTGGAAAGGATGATGGAAACAATATTTAAAAACACATTTGGAACTTATTGGAAAATCAAGAGGTCAAGGATTTGTGAGGCCAGCATGTTTAATGTTTCCACGTGATGAACATATAACTGATTACATTTTTCAGCTACTTTTTATGCTAGTGATTTTCATACCAGAAAATTTTGTTATTAGAATATGTCTAAGAAAGCTAAGGCTCTAAATTTCTGGATAATAACCTTAGATCTTGACTTTACTTCATAATAAACCAAAAAAGCAGAAATGTTAATTCATTGTGAATTGCTCATCTAGGAAAAATATAAAACATGGTCCCCTGAATACAGTTAAAATACCCAAGCTTAGACTAATTAAAATGTTACTAAGAGAGGACTTTTAAGGGAGAATATCTTTTCCAGGGAATAACCTTCAGAACTTCTAATTGTTCCCTCATATCTTGTTTCTGGCTAATAAACTATTATAATCTATGATCTAAATGTACAAAACTTAGGACTTAACCTATTGAGATATCAAGTTCAAAATATTTATTGCCCAGTTGTATAAAATATATTGGTAATTAGTTAATTATAATTTATACCTTGTTTTAGATAAGAATGATGCCATTATTTTATATTTTTTTATCTTACTTTAAGTTCTGGGATATATGTACAGAACATGCAGGTTTGTTACATACGTATAAGTGCGCCATGGTGGTCTGCTGTACCTATTGACCTGTCCTCTAAATTCCCTCCCCATGCCCCCCACCCTCCCACAAGCGCTGATGTGTGTTATTCCCCTTCTGGTGTCCGTGTGCTCTCCTTGTTCAACTCCCACTTATAAGTGAGAACAAGCAACATTTAGTTTTCTGTTCCTGCATTAGTTTGCTGAGGATGATGACTTCCAACTCCATCTGTGTCCCTGCAAAGGACATGATCCCATTCCTTTTTATGGCTGCATAGTATTTCATGTTGTATATATACCACATTTTCTTTATCCAATCTATCATTGATGGGCATTCAGGTTGGTCCCATGTCTTTGCTAGTGTAAACAGTGCTGCAATAAACATACATGTGCATGTGTCTTTATAGCAGAATGATTTATATTCATTTGGGTATATACCCAGTAATAGGATTGCTGGGTCAAATGGTATTTCTGATTCTAGATCCTTGAGGAATTGCCACACCATCTTCCACAATGGTTGAACTAATTTACAGTCCCATCAACAGTGTAAAAGTGTTCCTGTTTCTCCACAGCTTTGCCAGCATCTATTGTTTCTTGACTTTTTAATAATCACTATTCTGACTTGCATGAGATGGTATCTCATTGTAGTTTTGATTTGTATTTCTTAATGATCAGTAATGTTGAGTGTTTTTTTCATATGTTTGTTGGCCACATAAATGTCTTCTCTTGAGAAGTGGTCTATTCATATCCTTTGCCCACTTTTGATGGAGTTTTTTTTTGTTGTAAATTTGTTCAAGTTCTGTGTAAATTCTGGATATTAGGCCTTTGTCATATGGGTAGATTGAACAAATTTTCTCCCATTCTGTAGACTGCCTGTTCACTCGGATGATAGTTTCTTTTGCTGGGCAGAATCTCCTTAGTACATTAGTACTTGTTGGCTCTAAATATACCTTTGAGATTGTAACTCACTGAGGTCTTTGTTTTTGTTAGTAACCACAGCATAGGTGCGAGGCTATCTGCCTGATTGACATAGTTACTTAATAGCATTGTTAGGATAATTTCTTCCTCTCCTAGATTCTTCTGTACAAAAAAGAACAATGATGTATACCTCATTAGCATTTTCCTGATGATTGAAACAGTTAATATTTGAAAATATCAGATACAGAGTAACATATAATAGGCACTGACTGATGTTTGTTGTGGTCCTAGGGACAAGAAGGGTGATGATGTCTTATCATTGCAATTTTATACCGTGAAATGTTGTGGCGTGGGTAGACATGCAGTGAGAAATATTAATCTGCAGGAAAAACCCCAGGGGAGCTTTCTGTTTAATGAAATAATTGTCCAAAAAAGCTTCCAGATATTATAATAAACATTTTATCAATATTAAATCTTGACAGAGTCGAAAGACCTGTGCTGGAGCTCAGAAGTGTTAATTTCAATCTATGTAGCCCGGGATGAGTGGCTTGACCTTTTTGAGCTTCCATTGTCTTTTCTGTTAAATGAATATAATAATATCTGCCCTACTCAACTCAAGGGATCATTATCAAAACAAATGGAATTTTATCTGAAAGCATTGTATAAACTGTCAAAAGCTTATGACTACTTTATAACCTATTATGTACTTATTTTCCCTATTTATGTTCCAAGTTTCTTTTAAAAATAACTTTATATTCCCTGTTTTGCTAAAAGAAAAAAAAAAGACTGTCAGTCTTTTGCTGATACACCAGTTCATGTGAAGAAAAATGCAATTTGACTGTGTTAGCTGAAACTATTACTCTAATTCTCCTTCACCAGAACAACCTAAGGAATGCATTCTACCAGATTATCCCCAAGAGTTGGAGAATGGATGTCTCCACAGTGAGAAGATGAGACCATTTTCCTTTGTGCACATCATAGGATTCAGTCCAGAGTGGATCTTCCAGTTCTTGGAACAAAATTGCAGATTTAGAAGTAAGCTAGTAACCTCTTCCAATGCTTCCAGTGGGCTTCTGAGAGGTATAAGTTAAGAGGAACGAAGTAAATTGTAGGAATGATATTTCAACCTCAGGGTAAATACTTAGGCAATCATGTACTGCCTCTCTCTACCACATGGAAGAGATTGCTTCCACTTTAACGAGCCAGGAAAATACACTTTCCAACTCATGTAAACTCAGGAGGATTCCTTTGAAGGTTGATCAGGACATACTGCAAAACTCATGGAGAAAAATAAGTGCTATTTCATGTCACATTCTGGACTAAAAAAATTTTAACATCAGATGTCATTTAACTTTTAATAGGTATGCACTTTTATTATGAGACTTCTTGCTATTCTATATATTTTAAGAAGATGCTTTTTCTTCTGTATGTTTTAAGAAGATATTCTATACATTTTAAAAGTTGTTTGCTATTTGTACATTTTAAAAAGATTTTTATGAAAATATATATTTTAAGAAATTATCTTTGCATGAAATAAGTCTGGAGTCAGATTGACTTGAGTTTAAATCATGCCCCTGCCACTTACTAGACGTGTGACCTTGTGCAAGTTATTTCACTTCTCTGAACTTTAGTCTCTTCATCTGCAAATAGAGGAAAAATAATAGGAGCACTCATACAGTTGTATGAGGACAAATCAAACAATTCAGGTAAAGTATGTAACACATTCCCGGGCTCACAGTTAGTGCTCAATGCAAATTCTATGTTACTCTTTAACAAGTTTTGCTTATGTCAGCTTAAGGGAAGTATTCCTTTTTAAAAATCTTTTATTTATTTATTTATTTATTTATTTATTTATGAGACTGAGTCTTGCTCTGTCGCCCAGGCTGGAGTGCAGTGGCGCCATCTCAGCTCATTGCAATGTCTGCCTCCCGGGTTCACGCCATTCTCTTGCCTCAGCCTCCCAAGTAGCTGTGATTACAGGCTCCCGCCACCATGCCCAGCTACTTTTTTGTATTTTTTTTTTTTTTTTTTTTTTTTTTTTTTTTTTTTTTTTTTTTTGAGACGGAGTCTCGCTCTGCCGCCCAGGCTGGAGTGCAGTGGCCGGATCTCAGCTCACTGCAAGCTCCGCCTCCCGGGTTCACGCCATTCTCCTGCCTCAGCCTCCCGAGTAGTTGGGACTACAGGCGCCGCCACCTCGCCCGGCTAGTTTTTTTTTTTTTTTGTATTTTTAGTAGAGACGGGGTTTCACCGGGTTAGCCAGGATGGTCTCGATCCCCTGACTTCGTGATCCGCCCGTCTCGGCCTCCCAAAGTGCTGGGATTACAGGCTTGAGCCACCGCGCCCGGCCTTGTATTTTTAGTAGAGATGGGGTTTCACCGTGTTAGCCAGGATGGTCTCGATCTCCTGACCTGGTGATCTGTCCGCCTTGGTCTCCCAAAGTGCTGGGATTATAGGCATGAGCCGCCGTGCCTGAACGGGAAGTATTCCTTTTAGATGTCAATTACTTGTTTGCGTTTCTCATTCTTTCTTCAAAATAGCCACCATTTTCTTTTTTCTACTTACTGTTACTGGTATTTACAACCACTAACTAGCCTAAAATAAGTTATTTAAACAGGTAACATTCTGAACTAGGTCTTTTCTCTCTTTAATTTTGTGATGAAGTATTATAAATGAACACACACTATTCTCCCACTCCAGTGGAATCTACAGAGAACACATTACAAAAACGTTTTTTTTACTTTTGTATATTCCTGTTCCCTGTGTATGTATTCCTTGTATAGGCTGGTTCATCTTTATTATAAAACCCTTAAATTACCATTCACATTGGAATTAAAGCAGAATGTCAAAGGCATTTACATTTCAAAACTAGATATTACACATGTACAATTAATTTCAGAACATTAAAAATAAAGGAAAATCACATTAGTGTCAAAATCCTAGACACAGCAAGAAAAGAAGCTGGCAAAATAAGCTATTTGTGTGGTTATAAGCATTAGTCAGGGCATGAGGCAAAAAGTTCTACCTATGGAGAGACTGTTGGGGGTCCCCTGTTGAATGAATGGGGTATGAGAAAATAAATTAGGTTGAAGCAAATAACAAAAATGAAGCATTCCTCCCCACTTCATTTTCAGACCGATTATAAATTGTCTTTAATCATAATCTCCAGTATTAGAAATTTCATCAGTTTATTTTTATCAAGTGCTAGCATGGTCTTGCTCCTTCCTGGGAATAAATGAGCTGTTTTAGCCCAAGCCTTTTCATTTTGCAAAATTACCATTCCTTTTGCATCTCTCCTGCTGCTCCATATCACTACAGAATATTTGTTAAGCACAGGAAAAATTCATGTTTTCCTCTGCATGTCAGGTATAATATGGAAGAAGGACTAATGAAAAACATTTTTCATGCTTATTCAACAGAGACTGTTAAAATGAAATGAATGAAATGCTTTTTGCCCAAGCTGAAACCTGCCCAAATGTTTCTGGAGAGACTCTTTTTCCCCAACTAAATAAGCTGACCTCCCATTTGTTTAGATAACAGTTTCTAAAATTTCTCCAGGAGCAAGTAATTCGGGTGGTAAGCTCAACATGTTGCCGAGGTCTTCGCAGCAGCATTAACCATCTGGACTGTGAAAGAATCGGTCCAATTTGAGGTAAGGAGCAAAGGCTCTATGATGCAATTTGTCACCCCACGTCACTTGCAATCCAGACTGTCTCTGCGCTGGCTCCTGGATGAAGCAGAAAAGCAGATGGGGCTCAGAGTGGTAAGACGGGGCCCGAGATCTCTTGCTGCTTCTCTCAGTGGTGTTCATTTCATTCTTATTTTATCAGAGAATGGGTCTCTGTGACAGGACTCTTCACTCCAATCCACATTGTGAACTCCCTGACTCAGGGTGCTGATCCAGGCTGGGAGCTGCAGACAGGCCTTAACATGAAGGGAGAGGTGGAGATGTGAGAAACTGGCCCAGAGGCTGCTGAGCACTTGAGAAAAGTTGGAGCCATGTCCTTCACGGTCAAGTAGGAATAAGATAAACAGTCCTGGCAGAGGCAGTGGGCACTAAGAGGAAACTATGTATAGACAATGGGTTTGGAACCAAAGAGCGAGTAGATTTAGACTGGAGTGTGGAAGGCAGACTCTACAGTGATTCCCCAGTCTCAGGGGCATCTGTGGGAAAGGAGATGATTACCATAATCAAGAATTTTAGTGACAAGATCATGATTAATGTAAATGAGACTTCTTAAAACCCAACTTTTTGGCCCTTTCACACTTGCTCCTATACCTATGCTGTTGACCATGGCTGGAGATAAACATCCAACAATGCTTATTGGCCTAACTTCAAGTTCATGATCACTAACAAGGGTCCTCTAGAGTAGTCTGGAAATCGTGTTCCATCCCCTAGTTCATTCACTCTCCTACAACACTCTAGACAACAAGTTTACCTCTCTCTCCTCAAACCTCTTTCATTCTGATTCTAGATGGTGACTTTGATTCGATTTCACTGAGAAAACAGAAGCAATCAGAAGGATGTCCCCCCGGTTCCCATCATCACAGTTTCCCACCTACTTGCATTTGTGCCCAGATATTTTGACTTGTTTCCATTTCAATGGATGAAACTATGATGCTCTTCTCAGAGAGAAACCCCCCACCAAAGTGTCAGAACCCATTTCTTTTCCTTTGCTAAAGATATCACCCCAGGAATATCCCCTGCCTTGCCTGTGTATTCCTCTATTCTCTCTCTGTTGGATTAGTCTCATCAGCATACAGACATACTAAATTTCTCCCACATCCTAATCCAATTACCACCCATTTTTCTTTTTTAAAAAATCTAGACATGCTTTTTACGTATCTCTCTTTGTTGCATGGCTATAAATAGTATCACTATGTGGATGATATCTAAATTTATCTATCTTTTGAACTCCAGACTCATATATATCCAGCTACCTACCCAACATCTCAAGTTGGGCATTCCATGGAAATTTTAGATTCAGTGTTTCAAAACTAAACTCTTGATATTTCCATTAAATGCACTACTTCTGAAGTCTTCTCTAATCAGTAAATGGGAAACTCCATCCTTCCAACTTCCCTCCTGTCTAAAATCCCCCATTCAAAATTGATCAGTAAATCCTATTGTTCCTACCTTCAAAATATATTCAGAATATGTCTTCAGCTACCAACATGGTTCAAACAGTGGTCATCATCTCTTCTGGCTAACTACAATTTTCTCTTACCTGGCCTCACTGCTTCTACCTTTGCCCCAAATAGTAAACATTACTGGTCCTCAATGAAATTTAATTTTCCATTTCTCCTGGGAGAACTGTATTTTCTGGGTCTTCTGATTATTTGTTGGCAATGGATTGTGAGTAGAAGAAAAAGTCCTGGCCTGGTGAGTGGCTCACGCCTATAATCCCAGCACTTTGGGAGGCCGAGGCAGGCAGATCATGAGGTCAGGAATTTGAGACCAGCCTGTCCAACATGATGAAACCCCGTCTCTACTAAAAATACAGAAATTAGCTGGGCTTGGTGGTGTGTGCCTGTAGTCCCAGCTACTTGTGAGGCTGAGGCAGGAGAATCGCTTTGAGATGGAGGTTGCAGTGAGCCAAGATCGGGCCTCTGCACTCCAGCCTGGGCGACAGAGGAAGACTCTGTCTCAAAAAAAGAAGAATAAGAAGGAAGAAGGAAGAAGGAGACCCCTATGGATCTTCCAGTTCAGTTTCCCCTTGTCAATGAATATGCCAACTGAGTGTTGAAATAGTAGAGCCACAACTAGAGGCCACCTGGGTCACTGAGTCACCATGCAGGGATGCTCTGTCTAGAGGGTCACTGGACTTAACATTTATTTAGAAAGAATGTAAATCAAATCAAGGCTTCCTATCTGACTTAGAGTAAAAATCATGGTCCTTAGGCCCTGTCAAATTTCAAGCCCTATCAAATTTTTACTGTGACCTCCCTGCCCTTTTCTCCTAAGTATTTTATTTTCTTAGGAGTGATTATAAATGGTATTGCGTGTTTAAGTTTCTGCATGTTTACTGTTAGGATATTGAAATATAATTAATTTTTGTGTGTTGATCTTAAAATCTTCTACTCAAGTACTAACCAGGACAGACCCTCCTTAGCCTCTGAGATCAGACAAGATCAGGCATGCTTAGGGTGATACGGCCATCAACACTGCCCTTATCTCCTTTTACTCTCCCCTTGGTTTACTCTGCTTCTGGCATACCTGCCTGGGTTAATCTTAGGACACTGTGCACATTTCTGCCTCAGGGCTTTTGCACTTACTGTTTGTTTTGCATGTGGTGTTTTCAAGATACCTGTATGGCTTGCTTTCTCATCTTCCTTAGGTCTTTTCAGAAGGGATACCATCCTGGAATGGCAAACGATCTATTTAAAATCTGCCTACCCTTGGAATTCTCCAACCTTTTTTTGTGCTTTAGTTTTCTCTTTAGTATGTATCACCATCTGTCATATTACACCTTTTACTTTTTAATTTATAGTCTGTCTTCCCAAATTAGAACTTCATCACTACAATGATATTTATCTCTCTCTTTTTTCTCCACAAATCTATCATCAGTGACTAAGACAGTGCCTGATACATAGTAGGCAAACAATAAATACTTGTGGCGTAAATGAATGAATGAATGAATGAATGAATGAAATTATTTTTCTCCTGTTGCAAACTCTGAAGATGGTAAATGCTTATTTATGTGCTAAGAATGGAATGTGTATAACATAATTTCAGAAATTCACAACCTGGACTACCTGTAATATAAAGGCAATATGCAAAGAGTTACCAATGAGAATCAGATCACACATGTAGTAAACCAAAGAGTGCAAAACATAAATGCTTAACTACTTACAATTAAAATGAACAGCAGTAGGCAAGGACTTAATTTTTTTTCTATAATTGAATCTATTCATTTTAATAAAATACATACAATGAAATCTGGAAAGGATATTACACAGCCCATTAGTATGTAATAATAGATGCATAGAATGTATTGAACGATAAATAGAGTAGGGAACATTATGGAGATTATATTTGTGGTGTGTATATTTAAGGGGGTGGGCAATAAGTGATTATAAATGTCCACTGAATGTCACTCACTTCCAGTTATGTTATTTGCTATTTACACAGGATTATTTTAATATTCACAGTTTAATTAGGAAAGTTCAAGACTTTAATGTGAAAAATGACTAAAGTTCTTGGAAATATAACATAATGCCTAAAGTATAAGGTTTTATTAAATAAAGAGTTTTCACACACACACACATATATATATGTACATTCTTAAAAGTGTTTAATGAAGTTAGAGCAATGTGCTAAAGGGTGGCAGTGACATATGAGCAGGCTGCTTAGAAGTAACCATTGGGAAAGGCTTGCTTGAACATTTTTCTTGGGTTTTATTTGGGTTCCAAGCTGAGTGGAAACTGTGCACTTGGGTTGCATGGAAAATCAGACTAGACAGCACAAGTGTCTTCTGCATAGGACATAGACTAGATTTTTGTAGCCCACCAGCCCAGAATCTACTTCTGACCAGCACTGTCCTTATATTCTGGGACCAATTTTCAGAGACCAGATGGATTTTTCAGTTGTTAAGGATTTTGAAAGAAAAGTATGCCCTTGGAACTTTTGAAGTATGAGCTATTTGCTAGCCAAAAAAGGCAATATGTATTTTTTTACAGAATTAAGGTGCAAGCCAATGTGGGAGCAGTAGAACACCTGGGTTCTAGACTTTGCTCTGCAGTAAACAAAAATGACCAGTTTTATGAGCACTTTTTCTTTTTCTTTCTTTCTTTTTTTTTTTTTTTTTTTTTTTTTTAACAAAACAGGATGCAATGGCTATTCTGACTAATGCTGGGGATTTTGTGAGCTCAAAATAAGATAATGAATATGAAGGGTTGTAAACCAATCTGTAGAAAAATTCAGAAGGATAATATGTATTATTTACAGTTGAAGATCCCATTGATCCAGCTACCTCCCAGAATGGGCTTTTCCATTAAACCTAGACAGAGCCTGGTTGTCTTTACTCCGTACACAACAATTTGTGTGATAATTTAGGGAGAATGCTAGAGATTGTTTAGGATGTGATTATAATATTCAACAACATCCTTTGAGTTTAGGACAGATAGGATTTTCAAGAAAAAATGAAATCTTAAGATGTGTCTATTTATATTAACAAATTGATCATTTTATCTTTTGCTTCATTTTGTTTTGTTTCTAATTACGGTTAATTGCTGACCAATCAATATGATCTACTATCATTCAGGTATGTTTAAATACCCCAAATTGTGTTGCTCACAGACACTATCAATTAAAATCATTTTTACACTTAAGGAAAATTTAAAGTAAAATTATAATTGGGAAACACCTACCCAATGAGAAAAACTACAACCTCCAATATGTTACATAAAAATATTCAAGAGAAGAGTTGCTGAAATTTGAAACTTACACTATTTCACCGACTTTAGTGTAAAATTTAGATAATTAGAGGGAAGTTTCTCTGTAGGGAATTTGTGTCTAGCCATGGCAATATATATATTTTTATCTGAAGTCTTTAGAAGAGAGGCAAATAAAAATTATATTCTTAACAGCAAGAAAAATGATTTAAATTATCTTTCCCCATTTTCCCCATTTGTTCTTTAGCCTGGCATAACTTTTATTCCCTTCCTTCACTTTCTGCCTTTCTAGATCTAATTTTTTTTGTGCAGAAAGCTTTTTTCCTTTTCTAATGTATACATGTCAGACTTTCCTTAGTTTCTTTCTATTCTCCTTAGATCACTGGAACAACAGGTTCAAGAGCAGAGTCAAACTTACAGAGAAACTACAAGGATAGCAGAAGTTACTCCATTCCTTAGACAATGGCTCTTTTACAACTGGAAGTCTATGAATAGAAACAGATTTTTTTTAAAGAGATGCTGAAAACCTGAGAATTTTGCATTAGATCCTCATAACTGTCCTCTTTACCTGTGCGTGTTCTTTACCTGCAAACTGACCTTGCACATAATCTGAGCCTCAAACTGTTGTTCATTCATCTGGATAAATATTTATACTGTGCGAATGATGGCTGCCAACCTGCAGGAGCACCCTCCCTTCCTTCAAGAATCATCTCTTGGCAACAACAGACACTGGGGACTACTAGACAGGGGAGGTAGGGAGGGGAATAAGGGTTGAAAAACTGACTGTTGGGTACTGTGCTCACTAGGATCGATTATACCCCAAAACCCAGCATCATGCAACTTACTCATGTAACAAACATAAACATGTACCCCCTGAATCTAAAATAAAGTTGACATTATTAAAAAAAATTTTTTTAATACTTAAACAATTTTCTGAATAAATAAATTCAATGATTTTGAGAAAGTTAACAACAACAACCACAAGAATCATCCTTGACCAACTATTTTTAAAGCTAGATGAATTTTAGTTGACCTTTCCTCCTAACCTTAAACAAAATGATGCCTTCTTTCCTCATATTAGAACATTCTTTTAGAGGCTTCTTGTGGCTGATATTTTTGAACATAGGTCTATGTTAGTGATGCATTGGTTGATTTTATTTCCTGTGCTTATCTAAACACAGTGGGAGCCACAGAAGTAATTCCGTGATGAATGCCGTAGGCTGGATAATGGCCCCCAAGGATAAGGAGGTCCTTATCCTGGGAACTTGTGAACGGCAAAAATGATTTCGCATATGTGGAAATATAAAGGATTTTGAGATGGGGCAATTTTGTTGGGTTATCGGTGTGGGCCCAAATATAGTAACAGGAGTCCTTATGCAAAAGAGGCAGAGAGAGAATTTACACTGAAGAGGAGACCATGTGACCATGGAGGCAATGACAATATCTCTTAAAACATCCTTTCCTAGCCATGACCACTGCCAACTCTTATGTTCAGCAACTTCTAATTAGTGCTCTTGAGTCACTATGATTTTTCTTCCCTTGTGACTCTATGATCAGACCCTTCTCTGTTCAGTTTCTTCTGCCAACAGCTGCTAGTTCACTCTTAAAATGTTGCCTGCATCACACAAGTCCCTGTTGAAATCCACAGTGGCTCCCCACTGCCAAAGACTGGAGTGATGCAATCACAAGCCAAGAAATGCTGGCAGCCACCAAAAACTGGAAAAAGCTAGGAACAGATTCTCCCCTACAGTCTACAAAAGGAGTGCAGCCCTCCTGACACCTTGATTTTGGCCCAGTAAAACAGATTTTGGACTTCTAACCTCGAGAACTGTAAGAATAAATGTACAGTATGTTAAGACATCAAGTTTGTGGTTATCTATTGCAGCAGCCATATGAAACTAATTTGTACAAAGTCCTATTAGATGGCAAACCATGTATTTAGGAGACTGGATATTTAAGAAACTGACTACATAGCTAGGGGTGTTCCTTATCACTCCCACACATTTCTATTTCTTTTCACATTTACTTAGGTACACTTATTTATTTGTCTCTAAGAGATGAAAGCAATAAATTGCTTTTCATATTCTGAAGAACCTGGTCTAAAAAATGTTCTTACATATAAAATACCTAGGCCCACCACAAAAGGAGAAAGTGATATATTATATTACTAATCACCAGCATCCATCCACTTGAAGCCAGGCAGAGCCACGTGGCTTGCTTTTCTTAGTGGAACATAACAGGAAGTCTCATGTCCCTTTTATGCAGAAGCTGTAGACACAGTGTGTTTCCCCTTCTCTCTTCTTTCTGCAGCAGCTATCAGCAGTGACCCTGAGTGAGGCTGTTAAGGAAGAGCAGATACCAGCTGACCACCATGGACAAGTAGTGTATGTGGGCAACAGAACAACAAAAAACACTTTGGTGTTTTATGCATAGGAGATCTGGGGACTCTGTTACTATGGCACAATTTATACCATCTCAACTGATTTGCAGAAATAGCCTTTCCTGTCCCCAAATCACTTCCCTAGTTAATTCTAGAAACTTCTCATTTTTATTTTCAGCTGAAAGATGTCTTGTCAACTTTTCCTTCATAATATCTCTGAAAACATCCTTTTCTAGTGACCTGGTTTGGCTGTGTCCCTACCCAAATCTAATCTCCAATTGTAATCTGAATTGTAATCCCCACGTGTTGAAGGAGGGACCGGGTAGAAGGTGATTGGATCTGGGGGGCAGTTTCCCACATGCTGTGCTCGTGATAGTGACTGAGTTCTCATGAGATCTGGTTGTTTGATAAGTATCTGGAGCTTCCCCCTTTCTCTCGCCTGCCACCACTGTGGGATATTTCTTGCTTCCCCTTCACCTTCTGCCACCATCATGAGTTTCCTGAGGCCTTCTCAGCCATTTGGAACTGTGAGTCAATTAAACCTCTTTTGTTTATAAATTATTCCAGTCTCAGGTAATATCTTTATAGCAGTGTGAAAACGGACTAATACACCTGGTTGTGTTGTTCAGCAACTTCTCATTAGTGCTCTTTAGCCACTGAGATGATTCTTTCCTTGCAACCCTATGTTCAAAGCCTTCTCTGTTCAGTCTTTCCTGCCAACATCTGCCAGATCACTCTTCAGAAATGTTGCCTGCATCACGTAAGTCCCTGTTGAGATCCACAATGGCTCCCCACTGCCAGCAGAGTAAATACTCCATTCTCACCCTTCCGTCGAGTAGTTGTAGGTTTCGGTTTCAATTTTATCATCCTCTGCACCGTATCATTTCTTCTCTACATCACCCAGGCAAGTCTCTTCCCCATCAATGAACTGTGTCACACGCCTTTAGTTTTTAGTTCTGTCTTTTGAACATTTATCTTGTTGTGTTTAATCCTAATGATTGAACGTCACCTAGTGCTGTAATATTTTAAATTTCATTTGAAATATTAGGTAAAGGTTTTCTAGTTAAACAGTTGATTTTTCTCTTTCCTTTTCTTTCTTTCTCTCTCTCTCTTTCTTTCTTTCTTTCTTTCTTTCTTTCTTTCTTTCTTTCTTTCTTTCTTTCTTTCTTTCTTTCTTTCTTTCTTTCTTTCTTTCTTTCTTTCTTTCTTTCTTTCTTTTTTCCTGGGTGAAAAAAGAAAGAGAGCTGGTCTGCAGATCAAACTCTTTCTGGACTTAGAGCCATTTATCAGCCTTATATGCAAATGGCCCTTTCATTTCATGTAATCACAGTGCATATAGATATAATTGATCAGAACTGCCACAAATTATCTCTATGCTTAATTTATTCCTAATCTAGTTCTCTATTTATGCATCTAAATGACAAATACTAAACACAGAAAAAAAATTGTGTTCATTAAATTGAAATATGATTTGTTATATACCTTGTGAAGTTTAGTGGCCTTTAGCTAGAGTCTATTTTTGATTGAACAAAGGGCTTAATTATTATAACCAACACCCTTTTAGCATTATCTTCCCTTTGAAATATGGCAGTTAAAAATTTCAGTCCAAGCAATTACTTATTTGTTAAAAAACAGGCTACCTTTGAGGCTTGCATTAAAGATGATAAAAATTAGCCATCTAAAACCATTTCAATTTTATGAAAAATAAAACTGAGTGCAATGTTTCAGCTTGAAAGCTCAGATGATCTTTAGGGGAAATTAGTGATGTTGCTAATAGTGGTTTCAATTTATAATACACTAGAAGGAGGCAATCAAAGAGGCAAAAACAAGATAAATAATCCTTAAAATGGAACAATTAAATAAAGATCAGTTGTGACAAAATTATAAGATAACATTCCCAGACTTGGAAAGGCAATGTCTTTCTTTTTATTAATTAGAGACAATCTATATTTTACAATATGTAACCATTTACCAGGCAAGGGTGTGTTTTCTGCTGACATAAAATGAATGCATTTCTAGACTTCTTTTCAACAGGGAAGGTGGCTAAGGTGATAATTTCTCATTTCTCTAGGTATAACTTTGATAAACTCCAGGCTCTCGATCATTTTCTTTTTGAAATTAAACTACATATATAAACCATGTGCATCAAAGCTCAGGCTAGTGCAATATATTTTTTTTTTCATTTGGTACAGATATTAAAATACCTGTTTATTTACACATATAGCTGAGTGTAAATATGAAATGATAAAATGTCACATAGAGTTCTCTCTGTGTAGTTATATTCCTCTCCATAATACTCATGCCTGTATTTTAAACATTATGAAATGAATATTATATTTTGTGAATTTAACAGATGTTGAATGTGTTGCTGTTACCTCATTTACATATACAGATTAGAATGTTTTACTTTGTTATGCGGTAGCTTGATCCCTTAATTTTGATAATCTCAAACTGTTTTTTAGATTTACAAGAAAAAATAGTTATTTCATCAAAAAATTCATTGACATGATATGCATCTATTCATACATAGAATAAAATTTAAGTATATATATATTACTGTATTCCCTGTCCCGTTATAAAGAGTCAGAATGATAATGTTAGAGCTTTCTTGATTCATATTGCTTAAAATTCATGCAAAAGGGTATAAATACTGGTTTTGCACTTTTGTTTAGCATTTTCATGCATATTTATTCCCACATAAGTAAATATTTCTCACTTTCAAATTCCTTTTCTTCTTTCTGAGAAATAAACAGGCCAGGAAATCAAACTGTAAGCAAAATAAATTCCTAGACTCTGCTGCATTTACTTTATTGGGGAATGAAGTGTGGCTTTTTAGTATTACCCTTCTCTTCCCGGGATATAATGGCCATGAGGGAAACAATGAGGGCTTCCCTTGCAACACTGGGCTCCAGATGGTCTTCAGTGCATTCTTTGGATACCGGCTCCCCAGGAGCCCTCTCCCAACCCAGCCCAGTGGTGTCCCTCCCTGGCTGTTTCTCTTATAGGGTGTCTTGATGATGTATATTTTTGCCTCTTGCATTCCTGTTTCTCAGCCCCAAGGTGTTTCTGTTCTTCAGAGATCCCCAAATCTTTCAGGTAGAGGGAAAATTTCTAAGACCAGAGTCCTCTTAACAGTCACTGCCACTAAAAGTATAAAAGGAAGCTGGACTAGAATGGGAGCACACACTAGCATGAACACTACATTTTAGTGCTGTTGCTTCACTCACTGATAAAACATGGCCCAGTGCATGTTTCAGTGTGGGCAGAAGGTTGTCTGCCAGAGAAATGACTTGTACTCCACATGCATGAAACTCCCAAGGAAATCAGTAATTTGTCTTCATCAAGACAATGAAAAGACAGCATAGTGTAGAGTGAAGCTTTTAAGGAGTAACTGATCTCAGTTCCACAACTTGGGTGCTATGCGGCTTTGGCAAACTCACTAATGTCTTTCAACCACCTGGCATTTACACTGAAAGATAGTTTTTAGGATCAAATTTGTTATTTTTAAGTGTTTGCTAGGGTATGTAGCACATTATAGGTATTCAATAAATTATATATGTGTATTTACACTCATACACACAAATATTTGTATAAGATTTTATAAATCTAAAGACTGATATTCCCCAAACTATATTCTATTGAAAGCCGTTTTCAACAATTTACCTGAGAAAAATTACTTCCACTATTGGGAAAATAGTATACTTCATTGGGGGATAAAACTGAGGTTGAAAGAGACTACTAACTAAATTAAAACCTATAATTAATGAATGGCAGAGCTGAAATTTACAGTCTAGGGCAGGGGTTGCAAACTGCTATCTGCCAGCAAAATCCAGCCAGCTGTCTGTTTTATAAATAAAGTTTTATTGGAACACATACCCATTCATTATTATCATCTATGGCTGGCTCCATGATACAATGGCAGACCCCAGTAATTGATACAGAGACAAAATGAACTGAAAGCTTAAATTATTTGCTATCTGACTTTTAAAGGAAAAGCTTGCTGACCCTTGGTCTAGAATAGACTGGAATAGGAATGAGGTATGGTGAGCAGACATTGGAATAAGCCCTACCACCGCCAATTTTCAGTGAGACCTCAAGTAATTCAACTGTTCTGGACTTCAGCTTCTCACGTATACAAACCCCAACCCTGTATTTCAACTTGATTAACCACTGTGGTGCATATTTAGCTGCATATTTAAATGCTCAGTAGGCATCTGAATATTATGTCCTTAGGAGCAAAACTTTGCGATGAATTGAAGTGGTTATAATAATTCGTTTTGAGTTTCTGCCTTACCATTCACTTCTACATATATTTTATTGCGGGCTTATATCTTGAAAGTTCTCTTGGGCACCACTATTATGTTTGTGATGTCCCAAGTATTACTATTCTTCATCCTAAGACTCTATTAAGATTGAGCTGCCAGCCTTCTTTATCTGTTTGTAGTTTTCTCTGGAGACTCCATATCAACAATGGCACAGTGTGATCAGAACGATGCATTATCACAAAGTCAAATCAATCTAAGGCAAATGAAGAGTGAAAGAGATTGATAGACTCAAGACTTATACCACATGATAACCTGGTGATTTGCAGTTTCCATTTAAATGGGAAGAATCCTCGAGATTGGAAAACTCTGTGCACCCTTGTGATCATTTTGCTGTGGAAAATATTTACTGTTCTGCCTTTGGCCTCTTTTCTGGACAAATGGGATTGCATGTTACATATCTGATTTAAGATTATTTCAAATTCTCTGAATTTAGGGCTGCCTCCCCTTCCTTCGCAATTCATTATAAATAAATTTGCACAAAATCAAGGGCAGGTGCAAATTGATTTATGTTATTTGTTTCTTTGAAATAAAGTAAAACTGCTCCTCTTTCATAGAACTTTAGATAAAAGACACCTGTTTCTGATGACTTTTGCCTGGCTGCCAAATTGCAAAAGAAAAATTGAGTTCCAGCATCATCATTTACCAACAGTGTGATCTCAGCCAAATTACTGAGTTCCTCTCAATTTCCTTATATGTGAGATGGAGATTTAAAAAATACACTAGTAACTTTCTCATATGCTTATTCTGAGAATTAAGTGCAAAAATGCATGTAAAGTGCTTAGCACAATGTCTGGCAAAGAATAAGCACCCAATATATCTCAGACCATGACATGCTTTCTCAATTCTTTAGGATTTGATATTGCTGCAATGACCAAAGTAATTTCTTTTTTTCATGTAAAATTTACCTGGGAGAAGGGACTGAACAGTGTATCTTTGGTTGATATAAAAAGATTGGAAAGATAGGACTTTATTTATTTTTTCAACCAACAAAATCCAGATTGAAATTACCTCCGTCATCTTTGCCATTACAGTGATAGATATTTGCCTTATGCATGAATACCTGAAAAAGTCAAGTGTAGAGTATCAGAAAATTTATTGTTGTACATAATTTATCAAGAATTTTCAAAATCCTTTTAAAAACCAGAGTTTCTTCATCTGCGGTTCCATAGACTAGCTTTCTGGGGATCCATAAAACCCCTGAAATTTTATGGAGCATTCTCTGTTTACGTTCATTTTCTAGAGAGAAGTTTCATAGCTTTAATGAGATTCTTGCTGTGGTCTTTGATCTGTAGATCAAAGGCAAAATTCTTAGCAGGATCCAGAGGCCCAAGAAACTTTAGAATTTTGTGAGTATATAACCATGGCTAAGAACTTCTTACTTTACAATAGTTTACTTTTTTTTTTTTTTTCAGGCAAAGCTAATGAAAAAGCACTATGCAATGTGTAAAAGGTAACGAAACTGCTTAATAAGATAAATAATTACATATTTGTGGCACTGATGGGCCAGCTAAGTATGTTCAGGTGACACTTCCGTGGAGGGAAAACGAATTCATTATAATTTAAAAGCACTTTACAATAGATGCATAACAAACGAGGTAATAAAACATAATCAGTAGAAGCCTTTTAGCTGATATTGAATTCTAAAGAAAAAAACTACTTGTACTTTTTTTTTTTTTTTTTTTTTTTTTTTTTTTTTGACACGGAGTCTCGCTTTGCTCACTTTGTCACCAGGCTGGAGTGCAGTGGCACGATCTTAGCTCAATGCAACCTCCGCCTCCCAGATTCAGGTGATTCTCCTGCCTCAGCCACCTGAATACCTGGGACTACAGGCACATGCCACCATGCCCAGGTAATTTTTGTATTTCTAGTAGAGACAGGGTTTCACCATGTTGGCCAGGATGGTCTCGATCTCTTGACCTCATGATCTGCCCACCTTGGCCTCCCAAAGTGATGGGATTACAGGTGTGAGCCACCTCACCCGGCCTACTTATACTATTTGATTGTGTATTCTATTCAGTTAACCATTGCGACTTTCACTGAGAGGCACCTGGAATTCGAAATCCTCAACATTTTGCTCACGTGTCCATTACTTTTAGCTGGGCTTACCACATGCATATAGCCTGACGTGAAGGAGTTTCTTCTTTTCTGTCCTGAACAATGCTCCATGCTTATCATGGGTGATGGTGGGAGGGTGGAGGGCAAAGCGGGGCTGGAGGATTTCATCGAAAGATTTGACCTCCAGCTCCACCTCCACCCAGCCCCTGCTCTGTAGCCCTGGAAAGATGTTTGGAGAGCAGCCGCCATCCTTTCCTTGAATACCTACTGTCATGTATGTCTTCCCCAGACCAAACCCTCTATAATGGAAATATACAAAGTTATTTTCTTAAGCTGCAGTAACTCTCAAAAAAGCAATAGAATATGAAAGAGAACAAAGGCTGTCACTGAATCTAATCTATTCATACTCTTAACCAAA
The DNA here is from genome assembly GCF_024542745.1 of Macaca thibetana thibetana. Taxonomy (NCBI): domain Eukaryota; kingdom Metazoa; phylum Chordata; class Mammalia; order Primates; family Cercopithecidae; genus Macaca; species Macaca thibetana. Next base: position 37,745,265 of record NC_065588.1, on the reverse strand, counting down.
GAAGGGAAGGGTTTGTTTATGGCTTCGGTTTTCCAAAAAGAGACCTTTCCAAATGTCCCCTCTCCGCGGCCCTCTTTCATGTCTCTCAGTTGAAAGACCCCATACCCCTTTTACAAAACTCCTTGATGCCCCACAGGGGGAAATTCCTCCCTTTTGGTCCCTTGTGTCCTGCAAAGTTGAGTGTCAGATGTGAAGGCTTCAATCCTGTATGTGACAGTGAACCTGGGTGCTCCAATTCCAGTTCAATCTTCCTAGCAGAAAGTCATGCAGTTGATTGCCTCATTAGTTTTCCTAAAAAATAAGCACATCTTGTCATATTTCCATTTATTTTCTCATCATATGAAGAAAGGGTAGAATTATTTCTTTTGACCTTGCCCCTAGCAAACAATATCACCATTTTTTTGTGTGAATAGTATGGGTGGATATTTTTTCCAGTTTCCTGTCACAAAAAGGTCTGTTCTCTAATATCTAGAAATGTTTGAAAGACAATAACTATTGCTGTCATAATTTATGTGGGAACAAATGGAAGCATTATTAATACTGGTTATTTACTTAACTAGTCCCAGAAGTCCAGAGACAGAACTTATTCTAAAACTACCTGACAATATTTTCTACTAAACCTGTATTTGAAGGCATAAGAGATATTATATATTTCACTAAGAATTATTTTTAAAAATTCAGAACTCTTGGAAGTAAATGCTTTACAGTTTTAAATTTTAATTTTTAGGAATTTAATAAAGAAACAAAATAATAATGTACCAGGAAGAACAGTAGTTTTGGAATCAAACAGACTTGGAATTAGTTCTGGCTGAATAAAGGAGATGCTGAGACCTCGGTAAGATTATGTAACCTCTCCAGTGGCTTGGTGAACCCCAGCTACCAAGCTGATGATATCTAGTCAGAGAATATTAAAAGAAGTAACTGCTGAAAGTCTCAATCACACAATGTTTGTGGAATAAATGTCAATTCATTCAATATATTTTTTACTTTTGTGGGAAGTGTAGGATCCAGCCCTCCGTTATTGCTGGTGTGGCTATAAGGTTATGGTCAATGATACACGGTAGAAGTGATGTGTGCCACTCCTAGGCCTTGCCATTAAAAGGATTGTGAGGGCACTCACCTGGTCCTTTCTCCACATCCTGCTGGCTGGGAGATAAGACCTAGAGTAGCCAACTGGGGCACACAACGGGGGGCCAGGGCGAGGAAGGCCTGAACCCTTGCCTGAATGGACTGTTGTGTGACAGATAGATGAACTGCCATCAGTTTAAGTTGCTGTCTTTCCTTTTCTTTCCTTCCCCTTTCCTTCTTCTCCCTTTCCTTTTCCTTTCCCTGTTCTCCCTCTCTCCTTCCATCCCTCTCTCCCTTCCTTCCTTTCTTTCTTCCCTCTCTCCCTCCTCTCCTTTTCTTTCTCTCTGTTTCTTTTTCTTTCTTTCTCTCTCTCTCTTTCTTTCTTTCTTTCTTTCTTTCTTTCTTTCTTTCTTTCTTTCTTTCTTTCTTTCCTTCCTTCCTTCCTTCCTTCCTTCCCTCTGGTTCTTTTTCTTTCTTTCCCCTTCCTTCCTTCCTTCCTTCCTTCCTTCCTTCCTTCCTTCCTTCCTTCCTTCCTTCCTTCCTTCCTCCTTCCTTCCTTCCTTCCTTCCTTCCTTCCTTCCTTCCTTCTTTCTCTCTTTCTTTCTCTTTCTTCTTTCTTTCTCTCCCTCCTTCCTTCCTTCCTTCCTTCCTTCCTTCCTTCCTTCCTTCCTTCCTTCCTTCCTTCCTTCCTTCCTTCCTTTCTTCCTTCCCTAGACACTGGAGATAAAGATATTTTTCAAGAAAGCATTCCATTCTTCCATATCTCATTATTTAGTTGAAAAGATTGAAGCACAAATTTAAAATTTCTTTTGTGTGTATGTGGACACAGGGACAAGGAGAAAGGAACAATTAATTCTGCCTTGGAGGGTCATGAAAAACTACAGAGAAGTGGCAGCACTTGAACTTATCTTTGGAGGGGGTTTGCTGGGTTGAATGAGTGGCAGTGGAAGTGACGTTCCAAGCAGAGACAACCCCACCAGCAAAGACACAGCTTTGAAGCAGCTTCACAGTTTGGTACCTGGAGTGCGGGGTTGTGGTTGGTAGGAGATAAATGAAAAAGACAGGTTGAGGATTCAGTAAGAACTGCTGAATTCCATTCTAAGACATTGTACATTGTCCTGTTGGCGTTACATCATAAGTAGGCTGGTTTGTAGAATATTGTTGGCATAACGAAGGCCAAGCCTGAGATAGTGGCAGTAGAATAAAAAGGAGGGAACAGAAGTCAAATGGTTTCTGAGATAAAACTAGAAGTTTATCCATGGGGTGAGGGAGTAACAGCTGAAAGAATCAAGGATTCCTCTTAAGTCCTTGTCGGGGAAACTGTGTGAATAGTCATATCATAATCCGAAATGAAAGAGCAGGAAATAATTTTAGGGTTGGGTACTGTGTGAATCTATCTGCATACAGCTCTAAAAGCCCTGACTCTGGCCCATGGTACACACTCAATATATATTTATTGACCCTGGCCCTGAAGGTTAGTCTAGGCCTGTCCTGTGAGTGCCACATGGATTCAGATACAACACAGAGCGAAACTCACAGCCTGCCTTTCTACTTCCTCACTGGGTATTTTTCAGACATCTTCACCAATCACTTGCACCAGCCAGCTTTGTACCATGGTGCTCTATAACTCTCATAAAAAGCGAGAAAATAAGCCCAGCATTATAGAGAGAAACAAAAAATCAACAGCTGTAATAAACATTCACACTCAGGTCCAAAATCAGCATAAAAATCTAAGAAAAACCTTTTGCCTAAATTTGCCATGATCCAATCCAATGAAAACAAACAAGAAACAAACTGGCCCTGAATGCTGAATCTGATATTCAGGACAGCAGACGCTTCACAAGAATTGCAGATAAAAGGCCCAAGATTGAATTTCTTGAGGTCAGACTTCAGCACATTTTACTGCCTGTGGCTGAGAAGGGAACAATTAGAAAACAGGCAGTCATGACAGGATGTTTTCCCTACTGCTTCCCATAATCACAAATGCATACAAACCACAACAGCAAAAAGCCTGCACAAAATACTTCATAATTTCTTTTCATTATTCAATTGCCACTCTGCAATGTGCAAAGCTCTTTTGCAAGACAAGGTCTCATTTAATCCTCACAAAGATCTGAGAGCTAAGAGTTGTTAACATAATCATTTTCTAGACGGTGAACTAAAACTCAAAGGTTAAGCTTGTCCAAGATCTCACATACACACTTGGCAACAAGGTCCCTAGTAAGCAGAGACGATGTGTTCCTATGAGGGTAGGAACAATGTATTTCATTCGCATGCCTGAGCACCTGGTATAATATCTGGCACACAACAGACAGGAGAAATCAATGGGTAAAAAATGAGTTAAGTAATGGAAAAAAAAAAGGACTGTTCCCAAATTTACTTTTACCACATGATACTACTTCTTAAAAGAGAATGCAGTGTATTTAGTCAGAATGTTAACTTTGGACATCTTATAATGCTCAAGAAAAAAAAGAAAGACCTTTTTCATCTGTGGACGCCTTCACATTATCCTACCAAGGTCACATTTTCCCTTTCCACATCACTCAGTGCTTTTGGGTTTTATATTAGCTTTGTGCTGAAAATTGAAATTGGAATATTAGAACTCAGTTGGGGAGCGCACTAATTTAATTAAATATTAAAAGCCAGCTGGTTTTATGTTATGTGGGCAAATGAGAGAATTAATGATTTGGTACACTTTCTTGTTCCTGTCAAGCTACAAGAACATGAAGAATAGCTCATTCATACCCAGTTACAAAAGGTGAGATTGAAAAATTAGGTCTGCCTTATTAAAGTGTTTCCATCTATAGTCTTTTGAGAATAGGGTAACTTACTTATTTATAAAATGCCTCAGAAGGTACTAGCTCCTGGGCCAATGGGAAAGGACCTGAGAGATCTTTTTATCTGACATCTTGAGTAAAGCCTCACCTGGGAAAAGGAATCCACTTTAGCATCCCGAAGTGTTATCTTTTTGTGCAAGAGGTTGGGAGTCAGTTGGGCGCCTGCGGCTGTCAAATGACTGTAAGCTCATCAGCTCCTTTAAGACTTAAAGAATATCTTAGAAACGCAGAGTGTGAAATGAGCTAATAAGAGTGACATGTGAATAGTAGAAATGATTTTTAGTCCTCACCAGTCATGCATTGTACTCAGAGTTCCCAGGTTTCTTGGTCCTCAGGCTTCCCAGATTTCTTGGTCCTATGAGTACACACACAGTATCTATACAAGGCAATATATTAAAAAAGCAAGAGTTCTCTATTTACCCCAAGGCCGAATGCTCAACTTTCTGATGAGTGTTCTCAGTTTGTTAGAAGATTTATGATTGCCTTTCTTATTCCAGATCTTTTCTATTTTCTTTTTCTTTTTTTTTTTTTTTTTTTTGAGACAGAGTTTCGCTCTGTCGCCCAGGCTGGAGTGCAGTGGCCAGATCTCAGCTCACTGCAAGCTCCACCTCCCGGGTTTACGCCATTCTCCTTCCTCAGCCTCCCAAGTAGCTGGGACCACAGGTGCCCACCACCACGCCCGGCTAGGTTTTTGTATATTTTTAGTAAAGACGGGGTTTCACCGTGTTAGCCAGGATGGTCTCGATCTCCTGACCTCATGATCTGCCCGTCTCGCCCTCCCAAAGTACTGGGATTACAGGCTTGAGCCACCGCGCCCAGCCTGATCTTTTCTATTTTCCTCCTACTTTCTATTCCATTCCTCCTGTCCCCTTTTACACTAGAAAACTGAGGCTAGGTTGTATGTTGAAGGGGAAGATGCTGTGGAACTCTGAGCAGGTCACCTAACTTCTCTGTTTCTAAGGTTTCTTCTATGACATAAGGGAGTCAAACATAATAATAAATAAATTTTTATTCTTACTTTGTGCCTTCACAGAACTGTGCAGAATTGTCATAAATAACTATCATTTTGTGACAATTCTGCAATCCATACTGGGCTCAAGTGAGTAGTGTTTCAGCTAGTCCTTCAGTGTGAATTCCTGTGGCTGCATTCAGTTGTGAGCCATCTGGGGTGAGGCTTAGCTAGGACAGTAGAGCAGCTGGGACTCTCTTTTCCTGTAATCTCAGGGCCTCTGCTCCACATGGCCCCTCCATGTGTTCCATGCACACGATCTCTTAAGCGGAGTGGCTGGACATCTTATGAAGTGGCTCAAGACTCCTAAGACTGCAAAAGCAGAGGCTACCTGTGCCAGGCCCTCTTAAGGCTTAGGCCCAGAATTTGAGCCTCACATTTGCTGTGTTCTCTTGGTTAAAGCAAGCCTCAGTTCCTCCCAGATTCAAGGGGAAGAAGCTATTCAAGGCTGTGAATGTGGAAAGTGTGGTTAATTATGGGCCATCAGTGTAACTGACTACCTTGGTAAACTTAGAAAACATCTGCTAGTTTAGTACCTAGACCTTCTGCATGCGGTGCTCTCTACTTCTAAAATCGTATTTTAAACAGTTACATTTTTTAAAATGATGTTCACTGACAAGGTTATATTATTTTGCCCAGAGGTTGTGTCACAGTATTTTCTTTCATGAAAATGCCTTTTCTATACTTTCTCACATTGCTATGGTCTTGTTGGTTTGCCTAAAAATGACTGGTCACTTGACTATTTTAGATGCGTGAAATTTTGGGTAATTTAGAGTAAACTTTTTCAACTACATATCTTATGGTATTATTTCTCATGCTTCCCCACTTTCTCCAGGATCAAGCATGTAATTGTTGAGGTGCCTTTCTCTTTTTTTCCAACTTTTATTTTGGATTATGGAGTACATGTGGGGGTTTGTCACGTGAGTATATTGAGTGATCCTGAGGTTTGGGGTACGAATGGTCCCATCACCCAGGTAGCAAGCATAGTGCCAATAGTTAATTTTTCAACTCTTGCCCCCCTTCCTCCCTCCCCTCTCTAGTAGGCTCCAGTGTCTATTGTTCACATCTTTGTATCCATGAGGACCCAGTGTTTGGCTCCCACTTACAGGTGAGCACATGTGGTGTTTGGTTTTCTGTTTCTGTGTTAGTTTGTTCAGGATAACGGCCTCCAGCTTCATTCATGTTGCTGCAAAGGAGATAATTTCAGGATTTTTTAAATGACTGTATAGTATTCCACAGTATATATGTACCAGATTTTCTTTATCTAATCCATGCTAATGGTCATCTAGGTTGATTGCATGTTTTTGCTATTGTGATTAGTGTTGCAATGAACATGCAAGTGCATGTGTCTTTTGGCAGAACAATTTATTTTCTTTTGGATATATACTATACCCAGTAATGGAATTGATGGGTCAAATGGTGGTTCTGTTTTAAGTTCTTTGAGAAATCTCCAAACTAATTTTCGCAGTGGCTAAACTAATTTACATTTCCACCAAGAGTGCACAAACATTTCATTTTCTCCACAGCCTCACTTAGCATCTGTTTTTTTTCTGACTTTTTAATAATATCCATTGTTACTGGTGTGAGATGGTACTCATTGTGGTTTTGATTTGCATTTCTCAGATGATCAGTGATGTTGAGCATTTTTTTGTATGCCTTTTGGCAGTACGTCATTTTTTTTTTTTGAGAAGTGTCTGTTCATGTCCTTTGCCCACTTTTTAAAGGGGTTGTTTTTTATATGTTGAATTATTAAGTTTCTTACAGATCCTGGATAGTAGCCCTTTGTCAGATGCATAGTTTGTGAATATTTTCTCCCATTCTGTAGTTTGTCAGTTTACTCTGCTGATAGTTTCCTTTCTGTGCGGAAGCTCTTTTGTTGAATTAAGTCCTACTTGTCAATTTTTGTTTTTGTTGCGATTACTTTTGAGGACTTAGGCATAAATTATTTTCCAAGGCTGATGTCCAGAATGGGGTTTCCTAGGTTTTCTTCTAGATTTTTATTGTTTGAGGTCTTACATTTAAGCCTTTAATCCAGCCTGAGTTAATTTTTGTGTGTGATGAAAGTTAGGGGTCCAGTTTTATTCTTTTGAATATGACTAGCCAGCTATCTCAGCACCATTTATTGAACGGGAAGTCCTTTTTCCATTGCTTATTTTTTTCAACTTTGCTGAAGATCAGATAGTTGTATGTGTGTGGCTTTATTTCAGGGTTCTCTATTCTGTTCAACTGGTCTATGTGTCTGTTTTTGTACCAGCACCATGCTGTTTTGGTTACTGTCGCCTTGTAGTATAGTTTGAAGTCAAGTAATATGATACCTCCAGCTTTGTTCTTTTTGCTTAGGATTGCTTTGACTATTGAGGCTCTTTTTTGGTTCCATTTAGAATTTTATAATAGTTTTTTTCTAATTCTGTGAAAAATGATATTAGTAGTTTGATAGGAATAGTGTTGAATCTGTAGATTGCTTTGGGCAGCATGACCATTTTAACAATATTGCCTCTTGCAATCTGCAAACATGGAATATTTTTCTATTTGTTTTGAAAAGAAATATGATTTCTTTTGGCAGTATTTTTAGTTCTCCTTGTAATAATTATTCACCTCTTCGGTTAAATGTATTCCTAGGTATTTGATTTTCTGTATGGCAACTGCAAATGTAATTACATTCTTGATTTGCCTTGAATATGCTTTCATGCTTGTCCTTGTTTTTTTTAATTTTAATTTTGGACTTGCTGAACTCCTTTATTAGTTAAAATGCTTTGGGCTGTAAATATAAGAAAATCCATCCCACATCAGCTTACACAGGTGTTTTGGGTTGATCTGTGTCAACCCAAGTATTCTGCTGTATAGAAATGCTACTGGTTTTTGTTCATTGATTTTATATGCTGATACTTTACTGAAGTCATTTATAATTTCTGGGAGCCTTTTGATGGAGGCATTAGGAATTTTTAGGTATAGAATCATGCTGTCCATGAAAAGATAGATGACTTCTTTTCCTATTTAGGTGCCTTTTATTTCTTTTTCCTGCCTGATTGCTCTAGCTAGGACTTCCATTAAGATGGCTTATACCAGTAGCCATGACCTCCTCTGTCCTCCCTCATACACTTCTTTTGGCATGAATATTTTCTAATTATTTGTTAAGTTTGAGCTTAGATAAATCTTGTTGTAGGAAACTTCCCATGACTCACTCTAAACCAGATTATAGATGATATACATCTTATTTGTACCCATAGAATCCTAAATATCCTCTATTCTAGCACTTGCCACATTAAAATTTTCTATTTATTTTCTGTACCCTTCTCCTCCACCAAAATCTAGGCTCAGTGAGGACAGACACCATATTTGTTTTGTTTACTCTTATGTTTTTGGCTAGAGGAATGCCGTAACATGTTGAATGAGTGATGGAATAGATAAATCTCAAGGACTACAGCATTAAGGGCTTGGTGTTCTTTTTTTTTTTTTTTTTTAAACTTGAGTCTGCAATATAGAAATAATATTTTGTTTTCTTATTGACTTTAACTCCTTCTCACTCCTAAACCTCAAATTCTTCTTTTTCCATGCCAATAGTGTGAGTAGTAATGGATAGAAACCCTCCTAGGATTTTTGTGTTAAAAGAGTGTTTTAAATCTACAAGACTCTCTGATTGGTGGTTCTAGACAGTGTGGATAAAGACAGTGAAGAAAGCTGACAGAGCCCAAGGGTTATTGAGAAGGCAACTGGAGGCATCCACTGGGCATGGAGTCTTCTCAGATCTCTTTATTTTATTCTGAAGGTACTTTCTTCATCTGCCTGTGTGTTGCTCTTTCCTACACTGCATCCTTTCCGGCTGACATGTATTCTTTGCTGTCATGGTTCCACTAGGCTATGGTAACCGTGAAGTCATTCACATACATTAATGGGTTCAAGAGAAGTGTTTCTGGTGGCCTTTGAGACCACTTACCAGATAGGGAAATTTATAGCATGGTAGTGGACATTATTATTTTCCCATGTATATTCATTTGCTAGGGCTCCTATAACAAAGTACCAAAAACTGAGTGGCTTACACAACACAAATGTATTGTTTCATAGTTCTGGAGGCTGGAAGTCTGAGACAGAGGGGTCAATAAGAGTTGGTTCCTCCTGAGGCCCGTGAAAGAGAATCTCTTCCATGCCTCTCTTCTAGCTTCTGGTGGTTTGCTGGTGATCTTTTGCATTCCTTGGCTTATAGGAGCATCACTCTGATCTTTGCCTTCATCCTCACAGGGTATTCTGTCTGTGGATGAGTCTGTCTGCAACTTTCCCTTTTTAAAGGACACCAGTCATCTTGAATTAGGCCTCAAGTTAACTTTATATGTTGAATTATTAAGTTTCTTACAGATCCTGGATAGTAGCCCTTTGTCAGATGCATAGTTTGTGAATATTTTCTCCCATTCTGTAGTTTGTCAGTTTACTCTGCTGATAGTTTCCTTTCTGTGCGGAAGCTCTTTTGTTGAATTAAGTCCTACTTGTCAATTTTTGTTTTTGTTGCACCCTAATGGCCTCACGTTAACTTTCTCACCCCTGGGAGGGCCCTATCTCTAAATACAGCCACATTATGAGGTACTAGGGTAGGACTTCCACATATGAATTTGGGAGGGGACACAGGTCAACCCAAAACACCTGTGCAAGCTGATATGGGATGGATTTTCTTATATTTACAGCCCAAAGCATTCTAACTAATACAGGAGTTCCGCAAGTCCAAAATAAAAAGTAAAAAATAAATAAATAAAATAAAACAAGGGCAAGTATGAAAGCATATGTTCATCTCCTGGGGCTGACACACTTTTCCTAAAATGAGAAATTTTAAGTTGAACCTGAGACAAGTGAAATATACACAGAGTCAGAACAGATTGCTACTTGGGAAAAAAAATACAACACATGGCAGCTTCTGAATCACTGGCATAATCATTTGGGCCCAACTTCTCTGGATATGCAAAAGAGGAAAACATCTATGACACAAGTTGGGTTTGCAGTTCTTTTATGTAATTACGTACTCCAGAGTGCAAAGACGGGTGCCCAAAATAGATTCTCAATGTATATTTGGTCATAATTGATTTCTTACTTTAAAATTTTTGTTTCTTGAAGTGAGGTTGAAAATGTTTTCTCTATCTATGATTAAAAGGACATATTCCGTTTCATGTTACTGGATATCAAGTAAGTAAAGCAGATATTCTTACCCAAGATTAATCATGGGTCACAGAGAATATTTTGCTTTTTAAGATTTCTACCAGCATATGGCTATGTTTTGGGGATAGAAAAATAGTATGAGTGAAATAAGAGCCAACTTGATATTTGAAAGCAAAAGAACCTAAAGGAAACATTAAAATAATGGGGATTGCTTTCATAATTTTATGGTGCTATAAGGTCTAATTCTGTAACAAAAAGCTGCAGTGAGAATAATTAGATGAAATCTTTCTTGAAATGCAAAGAATTCAATTGTGCAGGTCTAAGTCTCCTGGACAGGCATATTCTCAGTACTCAGAATGAAGAAAAACCTTTTAGCTGGAAGTTACTCAAAGCACACACATCACAAAAAGAGGTACTGTCCACCCCTGTCAGAAGCACAACAAAAGTGAGCAGGCCACAAATTAATTAAGTTAATTTGTACCCGGTTTACCTTTAGGGTTTGGGGTATATCTTAAGACGTTTTAGATGAAATCAGTGCAGAAAGGCTTTGAAAAGTTGAATGGATGTCAGCAACCCTGAAAAGAAAGAAAACTGACATTAGGAAGCAATTGGAATAAAAGATCAAACAGAAGGTTCCACAGGTTTTCAGAAAGAAATAAATGATAAATTATTGGTGACTCTTTCCGGGAGCTGCTTGCCGTTCTCAGTATCTGGCACTGTGTCTTAGTCAGTTTGGGCTACTGTAACAGAATAATGTAGATTAGGTGGCTTAAGTAACAAACATTTGTTTCTCACAGTCTGGAGGCTAGAAGTCCAGAATCAAGGTGTTGGCAGATCTGCTTCTTGTGAGGGCCCACCTGTGGTTTGCAGATGGCTCCTCTCATTGTATTCTCATGTGGTAGAGAGCAGGGAGAAGGAACAAGTTCTTGCCCTGTATCTTCTTACAGGGGCACTAATCTACTTCATGAGGGCCCCACCCTCATGACCTAATCACCCCCTAAAGCCTTCACCTCCTAATACCAGCTTATTCAATTTTAGGATTTCAGCACATGAATTTGGGGGGGAATATAAGCATTAATAAGCATATAGCATAAATATAAGCATATATAAGAATATAAGCCCATAACACACTGTCTGGCCAAGGGTCCTCAACATCCACTTCATGTCATGATCCTTGCATGGATTCTTTTCAAGGGACTGCCGAGAAGCAGCATCCTCTAGTTGCAAGCTTTGGATAAACTGTCTCTGCACGTAAGCATCACATGGCATGGCTTTGCAACAGTGGTTTTTAAGATTGAACAGAATTGTTAACTGAAGAAATTAAATGTGCTGTATGAGAAAGTATAATCATGCCTGGAGGATGCAGGCTTTAGCTGTAGTGCTTGCTGGAATAAAGCCATTGATGAATGTGTCTGAGTGGTGCACCTGTTGGGCACTGTTTCTCTCCAGTTTCCCCTTTTTTGCCAAGGAAAAACACCTGAATGCTGCTGATTCTCATTTGGGAAATAAAGGGAAAGTGTCCACCTAGTTAATCAGTTTGTATTTTGTACATGTATCAATTGCTGGGCTTCTGAGTGTGTCGGCTATATCAGAAAGCACAGGTGTAGTCTACCTATGCATGGTGAATTGGGCCAGGCCAGGAAATTTGTGACTAGTCAGATAAACAGGGCACCCATAATGCACTTGTAAAATAATGATTTCTCTCATTATTCGCTGTTTCCCTCCCTTCCCCATTTCCCATTGTTTTGCCTTCCTCCCCCACCTTCTCTTCTTTTCTTCAAAAGACAGCAGTGTTCCTGAATACTAATGAGGCAATTCTTGGCCCTATCCGTTTATTTATTTTCAGGCAATTAATTCAACTTTCGAATATCTAGCCAGAATGTTATGTAGGTAATTTGTGGGTCTACTTAATTTCTCAGGACCCTGTGGTTATCAGCCAGTGAAGCTCATTGTGAAGATGAGATCACCCAGCTGGTAGGCAAGTTAGATTTCCACTGGTAATACCAGCCCTTCATTAAAGCCACCGAGTCCTTGAGCTTGGCACGCTTCCCTTGTTGCATACTTCACTTTCTGATTACAAATGGTTTGCAGCTTCCACATGTTTGCCCCGAGCACTCATTTTCTTTCCTGAAGGACACTGGGCCTGATGGCATCATTAGCAGTTTTTCAATATAAAATTTCACAGGGCCGTGATAGCCCTTCCTGACTCTCAGATGTTGTGTGTTTGTGACTATGGCAGACCAGTGAGTTAACTCGTCCATCCTGAAAGCTTATAGAATGCAGCATAATAGATGCTTGGGATGACTGGGGGAAGGGGTAAAAGCAAAAAAAGAGAAAAGACATAATTTCTGCTCTCAGGGAATTTGCTGTGAGCTCCTTGAAGCAGTGACCCATCTTGCTAATTGCTGGGCATATAATAGGTGCTCATTAAATCTGTGTTCCTTTTGCATGTGAATGAATGAATAAGACTGGGGTGGGGGAAGATAAAGAATATTCATCTGAAACATCTTGGAGAATAATTGTGGAGCAATATATGATTTGTGACAAGAAAACATCTTCTGAGGATAATTAAATGGTAGGCGAGGTAGTCAGGGAAGGCTTCTTGAAGAATTTGGCAAAGATTTGCTGAGAAGAAGATAATCTTTAAGGAGAATAAATGATTTGAGAAGGAATGTTGTTGAGGATCAAATGAAGTAAATTTGAAGGACTTTAAAGAATTTAGAGGTTACAGAGTACAGGATCTGGAGTCAGAGAGACTGGAATTGGATTCCAGGTTAGTCCTTTACTTGATGTTTTATCTTATGAAACTTCGTTACTTCTTTGGGCCTCAATTTTCTCATTTGTAAAGTGGGGATAAGTCCACCTCATAGGATTGCTGTCAGGATTAGATAGAAATAATAAGAGATAACTTAGCACTATACCTAGAATATAACAAACTCTCAATGAACAGATATTTTAAAATTAGCATTATTGGTTTATCTGGAATGAAGAAATATTTTTAAGGCACGATTACAGAAAAGGGTGTGTAGAATGGTCTTTTAATTTTGTAGGATTGAATATATATGTTAGAAAATGAAAAACCACTGAAGATTTCCCATCAGAGAATTTTTTTTTAATTTTTATTTTTTGAGACGGAGTCTCGCTCTGTCACCCAGGCTGGAGTGCAGTGGTGCGGTCTTGGCTCACAGCAAGCTCCACCTCCCGGGTTCACACCATCCTCCTGCCTCAGCCTCCAGAGTAGCTGGGACTACAGGTGCCCACCACCACACCCAGCTAATTTTTTTTTTTTTTTTTAAGTAGAGGTGGGGTTTCACCGTGTTAGCCAGGATGGTCTCAATCTCCTGACTTCGTGATCTGCCTGCCTCAGCCTCCCAAAGTGCTGGGATTACAGGCCTGAGCCACCACTCCTGGCTGAGAGAAGAAAAAATTTTAAAGACAATGTTACAAAAAGACAAAAACCAATTCCTTTAGGCAAGCAAATTTGCTAGTGGGATGCATTTATAGATTGGCAGAAAGGAAAGAGAATGGTTAAACTAATGAGAAAAAGAAGGCAAACATGAAAGATATGATGCAGTAAGAACTAGCAGAAAGTGGTGACCCAGTGGAAATAACGTGGTGCTGAGGAGAATGTAAGAAAAAAGAAGTCAAAGGTAGGGAGATAATGATAATCAAAGATTGGAAGCAACATAGTACCACTGACAGTGATGGACTGATTCATAATGCAAACGGAAGTATAAGGTGAAGGTGAAATTCAGCCAATCTAAATCTCTACGGATTTATTTTAGTTGTAATTTGCGCACAGTAAAGTTTACTCTTTTTGGCGTACTGTTCTGTGAGTTTTGACATGGCATAGTCATTTAGCGATTATCACAGTCTCACCAGCCAACATTTTCTCATGCTGCCCTCTGCAGTCAACATCTGTCCCCACCCCTAACCTCTGGTGAAAACTGAGGGATTGCCAATCCATATTGTTTTGCCTTTTCAAAACGGAAACCTGCAATAGGTTGCCTTGGGAGTCTGGCTTCTTCCATTGTGCATATGGCATTTGAGATTTATCTACATTGTTGTGTGTAACATTATTTCATTCCTTATTATTGCTGAATGGTTTGTTTATCCATTCACCAGTTAAAAGATTTTTGAGTTGTTTTCAGTTTTAAATGATTGTAAATAAAGCTGTTATAAACATTTGCATACAGGTTTTTGTGTGAACGTAGTTGTCTTCTCTCTGGTATAAATACCTAGGAGTGGAATTTCTGGGCCATATGGTAGTGAATGTTTAATTTTATAAGATATCATCAAATTGCGTAGTGACCATACCATCTTACATTTCCACCAGCAATCTATGAGAGTTCCAATTGCTTTGCATTCTTGTCAGTACTTGGAATTGTCTGTTCTGTTTCTGTTAACCATTCAAATACTTGTGTAGTAGTACCTATTTTATTGTGACTTTAATTTGCTTTTTTCTGATGACTAATTATGTTGATCATCTTTGCGTGTGCTTAATTGTCATCCCTCTGTCTTCTTTGGTGACATACCTACTCAAAAATTTCCATCTTTAAAAATTGGATTGTTTACTTTCTTATTGTTGAGTTTTGAGAGTTCTTTATACATTTGGCTAATAAATCCTTTGTCAGATATGTGAATTGCAAAATTTTCTCTCAGTCTGAAACTTGTCTTTTTATTCCCATAATAGTATCTTACTCAGAGCCTGCTATGGTTCCCCTAAATTCATGTTGAAACCTAGTCACCAAGTCATGGTGTTAAAACATGACTCCTTTGGGACATGATTGAGTCACTAATTCCTCATGAATGGGATTAGTAATCTTGTAAAAGAGGCCCCGGAGAGCTTCCTTGACATTTTTGCCATGTGAACACATCCCCCAGAACTGTGAGAGATATATTTCTATTGTTTAAAATCTGCCCAGTTTACAGTATTTTGTTATAGCTGTCCAAGTAAACAAAACTAAGAGAAGCCAAGTTTTAAATTTTATGATGACGGATTTATAAATTTTTGTATTTTATGGATCATGATTTCAAGTCATATTTAAAAACTCTTAGTTCAACTCATGATAATAAAGATTTTTACCTAAATTTTCTTTTTAAAAGTCCGAAGTTTTGCATTTCACATTTAGGTCTATGATCCATTTTAAATTAATTTTTGTATAAGATGTGAAGTGTAGGTTGAGATTTCTTTTTTGCATATGTTCTAGCATCACTTGTTCAAAAGATTATTCTCTTATCCATTGATAAGAGAATATGCCTTTGCATATTGGTCAAAAATCAATGACCATATCCATGTGGATATATTTCTGAACTCTATTATTTTCTATTGATCTATGTCTGTATCTTTTCATCAATACCATGCTGTTGTGATTACTATAGCTTTATAATAAGTCTTGAAATTAGGTATTGTGAGGCCTCCTACCTTCAAAGTTGTTTTACCCATTTTGGGTTCTTTGCATTTTAAGAAGAATTTTAGAAATAACTTGTCAATATAACTACAACAAAATCTCCTCGGGGTTTGAATGGATTACATTGAATTTATAGGACAATTATGAGAGAATTGACATTTTAACAATATTGACTCTTCCAATTCATAAACAAACACAGTACATATTTCCATATATTTATTTCATGGATGTTTTGTAGTTTTCACCAGACAATCTATTTCTGTTAGATTTATATCTATGAATTTCATTTGTTGGTTCTATGTTAAAGGGTACTGTTTCATAATTTTGATTTCAATTATTTATTGCTATACTGTAGTATATAGAAATACATTTGACTTTTTTTGTACTGAGCTTGTGTTCTATAACTTTGCTACACTCACCTATTAATTCTAGGAGACTCTATAGATTCTTTTTAATGTTATATGTAGACAATCATGCCATTCGCAATTGAGAGAGTTTTTTTTTCTTTTCAATACATATTTTAATTTCTTTTTCTTGTCTTATTGTACTGGCTAGAACTTCCTGTATGGTATTGAATAGAAATTACAAGAATAAACATCCTTACTTTGTCCCAATCTTAGAGAGAAGGCATTTCGATTTTCACTATTTAGTATAATGTCAGATGTAGATTTTATGTAGATACTGTTTATCAGGATAAGGAAGCTTCCTGCTATTTTGAGTTTGCTAAGAGTTCTTTTCTTTTTTCAAAAATCACAAATGAATGCTGCATTTTTTTTCCAAATGTTTTTATTGCATAAATAGAGATAATAATTTAGCTTTTCTTCTTCAATGTTAATATCCTGAATTACATTGACTTTTGAATTTTGAACCAGCCTTACATTCTAAAAATAAACCCACATTGTCATAAAATGTTGTATTTTTACATGTTGGTGAATTCAGTTTTTAAACATTCTTTAAAAATATATTTAAACCTATTTTTCTGAGAGATATTAGTCTGTAGTTTTCTTTTCTTGTAATGTCTTTGTGTGGTTTTATTATCATGGTAATCCTGGCCTCACAAGATAAGTGAAAAGTATTTTCTTCTATTTTCTGGGAAAGATTGTGTCAAGTTTGTATTAATTTCTCTTTACATGTTTGATAGAGTTTTCCAATGAAATCATCTGGGCCTGGAGTTTTCTTTGTTGGAGGGTTTTTTAACTACAAACTCAATTTATTTAATAGATTTAGGACTATTCAACTTGTCTAATTCTTCTTGAGTGAGTTTTAATGGTTTATATCTTTCAAAGAGTTCGTTGATTTTATCTAGGTTGTTGAACTTATGGGCATAAAATTATTCATATTTTTAAATTATCCTTTTAACATTGTAGTACTTGTATCTGTAAATATATATTCTCTTTAATTCCTGATACTGGTAACTTATGTATTTTCTCTTTTTGTCTTTGCCACTCCAGATAGAGATTTATAAATTTTATTGACCTTTGCAAAGAACTACCTTTTAGTTTTATTTCTCTATTGTTTTTCTGTTTTTAGTTTTTATTATTTTTAGCTTCTCCCTTAATTATTTCCTTTCTTCTGCTGGCTTTGGGTTTAATTTGTTCCTTTTTTCCCCTAGTTTCTTGATGTGTAAGTTCAGATTATTGATTTGGGATGTTTCTCTCTCTCTCTCTCTCTTGTTTTCCTTTTTAATGTAACTATTTTTTTTTTTTTTTTAGACAGAGTTTTGCTCTGTCACCCAGGGCAGAGTGCAGTCATGTGATCTCAGCTCACTACAACTTCCGCCCCCCGGGTCAAACAATTCTCCTGCCTCAGCTTCCCTAGTAGCTGGGATTACAGTCATGTGCTACCACACCCGGCTAATTTTTGTATTTTTAGTAGAGACAGGGTTTCACCATGTTAGCCAGGCTGGTCTGAAACTCCTGACCTCAGGAGATCCACCCTTCTCGGCCTCCCAAAGTTCTGGGATTACAGGTGTGAGCCACTGCACCCACCTCTTTTTAATATAAGTCTTTCGTGCTCTATGAGAATACTTTGAGTTGTCAGTACTACCTAGTTAAACCTAAATATATAGATATGGATTTCATTTCATTGAAGGGAGCTTCCTTCAGTCAAGTGACTCCCATCATTTCAATTACACACAAATCAGCAGAGAATCCCATGAATTCTTCTACTAGATTTATTCAAGTGTATCTTGAACATAAAAATAAAATTATCATTATGAAAAGAGACAAGTGAAATGAATCCCAGCCACCTAGGTTTTATTCATCAGGCTCAAAAGGAAGTTCCTAAAGACATTTTCAGGATCAATTGAATCCTGAGGTTGAAAAACATAAAACTGCAACATGTGAAACTTATAAAAAATGACACACTTCATCCAGACTGTAGAATCAACAAGAATTTAATAATGTTAATCAAATAATTATAGTTCAATTGCACATAAATTTGAATTGTTTTCCCATTAAAGACTGCTTGCCTGTAAATTATTGCAGGGAAAACCATTTTCAAGTTAATGTTTCAACCATCAGAAAATACAAAGGGCATTTTCATTAATTAGACACAGCTCTTTTTCCTACTGGTTTATCATTACCTTTGCTAGGTGGAATCAGTTTAGTACTCAAGTCTATTGACATGTGTGATTTGATGACACTATTTGTTTAGAGATCATCATATACCTGGTGGAATAAACTCATTAAGTATAAATGAATAGTTATGTAGTCATCATCTAAAATGAGTCAGTTCTGTTCTCCAGAGTCATTATAATGCATGTGAACACAGCTGGAATAAAAATCCCTGTGAAGGTTACAGGTTTTATTCTGAAATATTTAAGGCTACAGCTTTATTCCTAGTTGTGAAGGCCTTGTTCAGGAAAAAGGACTTGACCTCCCCTTGTGGAAGGTTGTTACATGCATTTATTGCCATCTTATCAAAGTTAGGTAATTCTGTTGTGGCTTCTTAGGAAGTATGGTAATATGGAAAAGCCAAAACTACTCTGCTTCTTTTTATTGGATACGTTTTTTGTTTTCAAGAAAGGGTTGAATTCAAGGGTTGTATTTAAGAAGAATGGCCTTTGTGGGTTCTGGTGGCTGATAAATAATTGCAATTATTGTGATGTGCGATTCTCCTGTATTTGATTATCTCCTTGATTCTCCGTTGTTCACTAAAGAATGGGGAAGGGTGTGCAGCAGGGAAAAGTGAATCTCCCAGTTTTGCTTTTTGAGATATGCAGCCTTAACTATAGATCTTGGTGTTATAATTGTTTTTAGTGTCTAAGGGCAGAAGTGGGTATTACCTGAATGTGTGACCAAGGGTGAAGGATTCACTAGGATAGTGCTCCAAAACTCTGCTTTAGAATTGTGCAGAGAACAACAGCATTCCAGAACCTTGCTTTCAATTAACAGTCACCAATATGTATTTACAGCATGCATGCTATATGCCAATTAAATTAATGTTCAAGATCAGGTGGCAACATTTGTAATAGAAGGAATTATGTTTTATCAGTGCACAGCTCTGTTCCATTTTTCTAGGAGTTGATAACAGATTAGCTCATTTCACATGTAAAACAATGAAGGAAATATCAGGAAAGAGTGAAAGTGCTTTTCATATTTTTATATTTCATATAACTCTATCATGCAGGTTAAACCTCTGGGTAGGAGGATGATGACATGATGTTCTAGAAGGAATTCCAAGGATGCAGTATCACTTCTTTTCACCTTCCCTCTTTCCTACCTTTTAAACTATTTGAGAGATTTTCCGGGACGTTTTTCTACAATAAAGCAATAACCAGGAATATTGCATGTGATGAGAATATGGTCAAGATGTTAACCCCTTTTAAATGATGGCTTTCTTCATATGATGAAGAAATACTGTATTAAGCAAGTGAATGGCTTATGCTTTTTGAGTATTTGTTAGTATTAAATATTATTTATTCAAATGGTAATACTTCATTAGGTGTAGAAATTAAACATTGAACAGCAAGAAATTACATGTAAATAATTATGTGTATTAGTGTAAAAAGATCAAGAGAAAGGAAACAGAGAAAGAATATATTCTAAATGAATTTTTTCTTTTATAAAAAATTACTACATAGTATTAAAAGTGTTCAGTCTCACTGGTGCCTTTGTTTTCTGTATCCGTCTCCCTCTTTTCTTTCTGTCTGTCTTTCTTGTTTTCCAATTCTTTCCGCTCACCACTGTCAGTGCCTCCTTCCCGTTGTCAAATACAGCTGCAGATTAATGCCTCTGTCCTCCCCCTGCGCCTCTGTACAATGCTCTTGCCTTCCCTGCAGGGGTGAAAACTTCACCAATTTTCACTCTAAATATTCATGTGCTTGATAAGACATAGTCTTAGTGAGTTAAGTCCTGAGTCTATTGCCTAAAAAAATCAAAGCAAATAATAAGAGAATCTTTGCACACTAACAGCCAAGTGGTAATGCACATAGGAGAGAACAATTAATTGGACCTCATTCATTCGTTCAAAATAAATGTGTATTTTGTTGTCGCTGTGTGCTTAGCAGGTGTCAGGTGCTGGGGATATAAAGAGGAATAAAGTTCTAAGGGAGATTGTGATTCGTTTTGTGTTTCAGTTTTCCTTGAGAACTCAGGAGAAACTTAATACCAAACGAATCAAAAGTGGTATGAATGAATAATCCAAAGTTAGGTAGGTGTCGTTTTCAAAATGAAATGTCTGTTTTAGTATAGTAGAAATAAAGCCTTATGCTCCAGAGTCACACTGCTGGGTCCAAATTCAAGCTTGATCCTTTACTATGTGCAAGAGAGTAAGATTCATGAGGGTAGGGGCTTTTGTCTGTTTTGTTCATTTGCACAGCCTAAGTGCCTGAAAGAGTAGATGTTAAAAAAATATGGATGAACTTTTTTTTTTTTTTTTTTTTTTTTGAGATGGAGTTTTGCTCCGTTTCCCAGGTTGGAGTGCAATGGTGTGATCTTGGCTCACTGCAACCTCTGCCTCCTGGGTTCAAGTGATTCTCCTGCCTCAGCCTCCCGAGTAGCTGAGATTACAGGCACCCACCACCATTCCTGGCTATTTTTAGTAGGACGGTTTTCACCATGCTGGCCAGGCTGGTCTTGAATTCCTGACCTCAGGTGATCCACCTGCCTGGGCCTCCCAAACTGCTGGGATTACAGGTGTGAGCCATCACGCCTGGCCTGGATGACCATTTAATGAATGAGCTGTCAGTTCGGGTTGAAACTTAGTGTCTTTTCCTTGGTTCCCTCATCCACAAAATAAGGCTAACACTAGTAATTACCTAGTGGAATTTGAGCATTAAATGAGAATATAAAGCTTAGAATGGTGTCTGGCTAAGAGGAAGAGCCCAAAAATTAATTGTCAGCTGTGTAACTACCCAGCAACTGTCTATTGGGCAGGCACTTCCTGCCAGGCACAGTGGTGGACACTGACTATGAGAATAAAGCAAAGAAACATTTACAAACTTTCCCTTCTAGGGGGTGTGAGGGTTACAGACGTTAAGCTAACACACATGCATAAGGATAGTGATGAATTGTGATGCAGGCCAGGAAGAGAAAGCACATGAGAAGTAATAATGAGCAGGACCTGACTTGGATTTTGAGTCAAGGAAGGCATTGTTGAAGAGTGATATTTAAACTGGTACCCAAAGGTTGGGAAGAAATTAATCCACAGTAGGTGAGGCGTGGGAGGTTCCATAGAGAAAAGGAATAGGGGTGAATGTGTGGAAATCCCAAAGCAAGAAAGAAATTGTTGTATTCAAAGAGAAGGAGGAAGGGGCCAGTGTAGCAGAAGCATAATGAGGGTAGGAAAGAGACAAATGGAGACACAGGACAGATCACCTGGAGCCTGCAGACCAAGCAACAGTATGTGCTTTTATCTTCAGTGCAATGGGAAGCCATTAAAAGACTGTAAGCAGGCAGTGACTTGATCCATGTTATGTGCAAAAAAATGCATTAAAGGAAGGCGTTAAGAACTATTGTAGTGATTAAGGCAAGGATTGGTAGTTCGACTCCTGCAGTGGCACTGGTGATGGAAAAGTGGATGGATTTGAGCAATCTTTCGGAGGCTGAATTGAGAAAAATGCTTATATAAGCATTCCATAATACCAGCTGGGTGTAGTGGCTCATGCCTATAATCCCAGCACTTTGGGAGGCCAAAGGAAGAGGATCATTTGAGGCTAAGAAGAGTTGAAGACCAGCCTGGGCAACATAGTGAGACCCTGTCTCTAGAGAAAAAAAAAGAGAAAAAAAAAAAACAGCAGAGTGTGGTTACATGCACTTTTCATCCCAGCTACTCAGGAGGCTGAGGCCAGAGGATCACTTGAGCCCAAGAGTTTGAGGCTGCAGTGAGCCATCATCATGCCACTGCACTTCAGCCTGGGCAGCAGAGTGAAAGCCAGTCTCAAAAATATATAATATACATATATATATATAAAATATATTTTATAAGTGATATATATATATATAATATAATTTAGTTCTCCACACAAACAAATAACCTCATATTTTATTAATCCCACTTTGCAGATGAATCTGAACCACAAAGCCAGATTCAAACACAGATTCGTTGGGCTTTGAGGCACAGGCACAACATCCAGCCAGCATGTGGTATTGCTCACCTTTTCTTGATTGTTGGTAGAGAGGGGAAAACCATAGTTTGGGACCAAGAATTTCAAATGAAATAAAGTGAACGGGTAATGGAGGTGCAAAATATTCCCCAGAGGACTGACACTCAACACGAGGACCATTTGATAGAGCACCTGTAGCTTTGTCCGTGTGTTGGAGGAAGCTGTGAATAATCCTTGGCCAGTTTAGGCAATTCTTATATTCTTAGCACCTAGCTCATAGCAGATTCTTAATGAAATAGTGAGTGAATGATGAAATTAATAAACAAAGCAAATGAATGAGGAAGGCAATACACAGTATTACATATTCGATTAAAGGAAGACCATCAGTTGATGGGGTCAGTGAAACCAGTGGGCATCCCCCAGCTGTTGTGGATGTCTGCTGCAAACAGCTCATGCTGCCCCTCGCTAAAGAAGTCCTTTGGGCCAAGTAGGAACTGGCAGGCCTCAGAGATTACTGCCCCTTGTTCTTTGCCCAATAACAGATCCATCAGGTATACAAAACACTTGCCCCTTTTCTCAAGATGGGGACAATTCTGGTGGAATCTGTTTCCAGTGGTTCCTGAGGGATCAGACTCTTGCTAGACTCTAGTTGACCCCATATTTTTGCTTGGCTTTTTCTCCATGCTCCATCTTGCTTCTCAATCCCTTCTACTGAGAGAAATCTCTCTCAGTAAGTCACTTGAACAAAAATTCCCATCTCAGGCCCTGCTTCCAGGGAACCCAAAGTAAGATACCCGTTGGTCTTAAGAATTATTTTCTACAGTAGCTATCTCCAAACCTGCATTCACAAAATAAATTATATGCATGCACCTTCTCTGTATTTATTTATGTGTAAACTATATACATGCCGTATTAGCCTTCTTTCATGCTGCTAATAAGGACATACCTGAGACTGGGAAGAAAAAGAGGTTTAGTGGACTTACAGTTCCACGTGGCTGGGGAGGTCTCACAATTGTCGTGGAAGGCAAGGTGAAGCAAGTCACGTCTTACATGGTTGGCAGCAGACAAAGAGAGAGTGCATGCAGGGAAACTCCCATTTTTAAAGCCATCAGATCTTGTGAGACTTATTCACTATCATGAGAACAGCACAAGGAAGAGCCACTCCCATGATTCAATTACCCCCAACCAGGTTCCTCCCATGACATGTGGGAATTGTGGGAGTTACAATTCAAGATGTTATTTGGGTGGTTATACAGCCAAACCATATCATTTTACCCCTCACCCCTCCAAAATCTCACATCATTTTTACATTTCAAAACTGATCATGCCTTCCCAACAGTTCCCCAAATTCTTAACTCATTTCAGCATTAACCCAAAAGTCCACAGTCCAAAGTCTCATCTGAGACAAGACAAGTCCCTTCTGCCTATAAGCCTGTAAAATCAAAAGCAAGTTAATTACTTCCTAGATACAATGGGGGTACACACATTGGGTATATACAGCCATTTCAAATGGGAGAAATTAGCCAAAACAAAGGGGTTACAGGCTCCATGCAACTCTGAAATCCATTAGGGCAGTCAAATCTTAAAGCTCCAAAATGATCTCCACGTCTCACATCCAGGTCACGCTGATGCAAGAGGTGGGTTCCCATGGCCTTGGGCAGCTCTGCCCCTGTGGCTTTGCAGGGTATAGCCCCTCTCCAGGCTGCTTTTACAGGCTGGTGCTGAGTGTCTGCACTTTTCCAGGTGCAAGGTGCAAGCTGTTGACACATCTATAATTTTGGGGTCTGGAGGACAGTGGCCCTTTTCTTGCAGCTCCACTAGGTGGTACCCCAGTAGGGACTCTGGGTGGGGGCTCAACCCCACATTTCCCTTATGCACTGTCCTAGCAGTGGTTCTCCATGAGGGCCCTGCCCCTGTAGCGAACTTCTGCCTGGGCATCCAGGTGTTTCCTTACATCCTCTGAAATCTAGGTGGAGGTTCCCAAACCTCAATTCTTGACTTCTGTGCACCCACAGGCTCAACACCACGTGAAAGCTGCCAAGGTTTGGGGCTTCCACCCTCTGAAGCAACAGACTGAGCATACAGTTGGCCCCTTTTAGTCATGACTGGAGCAGATGGGATGCAAGGCACCAAGTCCCTAGGCTGCGCACAGCAGAGGTACCCTGGGCCCAGCCCACAAAACCGTATTTTCTTCCTAAACGTTAGGGCCTCTGATGGGAGGGGCTGCCACACATGTCTCTAACATGCCCTGGAGACATTTTTCCCATTGTCTTGATGATTAACATTCAGCTCCTAGTTACTTATGCAAATTTCTGCAGCTGGCTTGAATTTCTCCTCAGAAAATGGAATTTTCTTTTCTACCACATTGTCAGGCTGCAAATTTTCCAAAGTTTTATGTGCTCTTTCCCTTTTAAAACTGAATGCCTTTAACAGCACCCAAGTCACATCCTGAATGTTTTGCTGCTTAGAAATTTCTTCTGCCAGGTACCCTAAATCATCTCTCTAAAGTTCAAAGTTCCACAAATCTCTAGGGCAGGGTCAAAATGCCTCCAGTTTCTTTGCTAAAACATAAGAAGAGTCACCTTTGCTACAGTTCCCAACAAGTTCCTCATCCCCATTTGAGACCACCGCAGCCTGGACCTTATTGTCCGTATCGCTATCAGGCTTTTGGCCATTCAACAAGTCTCTAGGAAGTTCCAAACTTTCCCACATTTTCCTGTCTTCTTCTGAGTCCTCTAAACTGTTCCAATCTCTGCCTGTTACCTAGTTCCAAAGCCCCTTGCACATTTTTGGGTATATATTCAGCAACGCCCCCCTCTACTGGTACCAATTTACTGTATTAGTCCATTTTCATGTGGCTGATCAAGACCTACTCAAGACTGGACAATTTACAAAAGAAAGAGGTTTAATAGATTTACAGTTCCAAGTGGCTGGGGAAGCCTCACAATCATGGCAGAAGGCAAGGAGAAACAAGTCACATCTTACATCGATGGCAGTAGACAAAGAGAGAGAGCTTGTGAAGAGAAACTCCCGTTTTCAAAACCATCAGATCTCGTGAAATTTATTCACTACCACAGGGACAGCATGGGAAAGACCCACCCCCATGGTTCAACTCCCACCAGATTCCTCCCACAACACAAGGGAATTGTGGGAGTTACAATTCAAGATAAGATTTGGGTGGGGACACAGCCAAACCATAACATGTGCATTCCTGTGCTAGTTATTATGTATCATGGATAGACATATGGACATCTTCCAATACCTGATATTTTCCTATCCTAAGCTAGTGTAGCTGGCACCATGGCCACCTAGAGAAATACTACACTCCTCTGCCTCCTTTGCACTTGTGCCTGGTTGTATAGCCAGATTCTGGGATGTAAATGGAAGTGTAGGGGAAATTCTGCAACCTTCCTTCCTTCCTTAAGAAAGAACTGGCATTTATTTTTCACTTCTCATTTTTTAGATTTCACTTTGTACCACACTGTAGAGATGGCAGAGCAGAGAGATGGAAAAACTTGGTTCACTGACATCTTTGCAAAGTAGAATCCCCCTACCAGGCCTGAAATGCATATCTCCCAGAGTTTTATAGGAAAGAGAAAGACTCTGATGTTGCTAAGGCCACTGCTGTTTTTGTTTTATTGGCAGCCAAACTTAATCATAATTATTCTAGTTGTACCACCCCTCCACCAGATTTTAACATCTGTGAAAACTGATGCCTTTAAACAATTAGTGATGTTATAATTATAGTATTCTTATCTTTCTTAGTGGAACATACAATTATATTACCTATTTCAATTTATTACAACTTATATTTGATAAAATAAGGTGACATATTGTAAGTTATAACACCAAGCATTATAAATTATACACAAAAACAAATATGAGGACATGCTGATGTACAGAAAGTAAATATTTAAATACATTAAGTTAAAATGTATTAACGGTATAAAACTTATTAGCCCTTGCAATATATTTGGTGAGAACAACATGGTTGGATAGATTTTATCATTTTTAAAATTTTTGGCTTATTTATGAGTCATGGTGATTTCTAAATTCAGCTTATTTAAGTACTTGGTGTTATTACATTTCACATTTGAGAAAGATACTTCACAAAGATATTTACATCTAAACTGACAAAGTTCAAGATGGGTTACACTTACTAAATCACAATACTCATTATTCAATCCCAACCAACAGTGAAGCCAAGGTTTTTGCTTAAAGCCAGCTCATACATTTTCATCTTCCCTTATGTTGGTCAGTTGTTTCTGCAAACCAAACAGAAGGTGTTGCATTTTTACATTTATTTAAACTCTATGTAATTTTATTTAGAAGATTTCTTTTTAGGTTATACATTTTTCTCCTACAGTTTTAAATATGCAGATATGCAAGCATTTTTTATAGAATATATACTTATATTATTATTGTCAACAAAAACACAATCCATGGAAATATTTCCAGACATCCATTTTTGACATGCCAACTTCATAACATAAGCCTCTTTTGAAAAGCATTTACATTTTTCACTTGTTGGCTGCCTTCTTGTCAGACTTGGTGAGATTGTCATTGTTTCTCCCTTGTAATGCTGCTAACATCTTTTATCAGATGTAAGAGGAGAATTATCTCTGCCATTTTCTTGTTCACGCGTGCTTGCATTTTTAACCCTATATCCAATGTGTGTGAGGGCACATGTGTACACACGTATATGTACATGAGCATGCTCTTGCTCAGGAATAATTTAAGACCACTTGTTCATTTTGTGAAAGCCATTTTAATTGAAACAACATGATTAAGACAAGGGTTTTCTTAAGTAAGTCTACCTATAGTTTGATACCCAGTAGTGTGCACAAGGTGTGGGGAGGAGTTGGGGAGAGGGAGGGATGCCACTGTGGGCTGCTGGAATTGTGTTTCCCATGCTGCCTATCTGAATTATAACCTAACGAGGGGTGCGGGAATGGGTGCAGCTGAACATTAAATAGAAAACTATTAGTAAAGTCAATTCTCTTTCTTGTTTTTAGATAAAAATTACATATTAATGAGTTCGATTTTTTTTCCCTCACAGCCCAGTGAATTGCTTGCCTGTTGTGCCCCTTGGAGTCCAGAGATTCCTCCTTTGGAAACCCTGGTTTTTAAGATGCATTCCTCAGCCTTGTATTCACAGCCTTCCCCAAAGTGCTTCCCACTCATGTCTCCATATTAATTCTTCATTTCTCCTTCACAAACCTCCAGAACACTCTAACTCACCTTCTTATTTTTCTAAGACACAGGGCACAATAGCACAGTGCTTCTCCAACTTTCAGCTACATACAATTCATCTGGGGATCTGGTTAAAATGAAGATTCAGAATCAGTATATGTGTGGTATGGCTAGAGATTGTGCATCTCTAATAGACTTTGAAGAGATATGGATACTTCTGGTCCAAGGAGGACTTTGAATAAAAAGGAAATGAAGAAGAAAAATCCTGTCAGAAATATATTTTACTAATTCCTTGATACTGGGAGAGCCACACCTTGAACATCAGGGTATTAACGCCTATTCTACAGTGTCCATTCATTCATTCATTCATTCAAGAAATATTTCTTGAGTACCTACTCTGTACCAGGCATCATGCAAGTTGCTGAAAAGTATGGGGTTTCAGATATCAAAAAATTGAGTCTAGTGGATGGTTGGGTGAGTTAAATGACTTATCCTTAAATGGAAGCACATATCAATATATTTATATGGATGTATGCATTTAAGTATTAGGGATAGACACATACATGTGTGCATTTAAGTAGCATGCACACACACACGTGTTGCCACCTGAAGCCTTTGATTTACTCATTTCCATTTGAGACTATCTCAGCCTGGACTTTTCTGTATATATCACTGTCAGCATTTTGGTCAAAATTGTTCAACAAGTCTCTAGGAAGTTCCAAAGCTTCCCTCATCTTCCTGTCTGGTTCTGAACCCTCCAAACTGTTCCAACCTCTGCTCATTGCCCAGTTCCAAGGCTGCTCCTAATATTTTCAGGTATCTTTATCTCAGTGCCCCATTTTTCTAGTACCAATTCTTTGTACTAGCCCATTATCACACTGCTATAAAGATCTATCTGAAACTGGGTAATTTATGAAGAAAAGAGGTTTATTTGACTCACAGTTCCACAGGCTGTACATGGAGCATAGTTGGGGAGGCCTCAGGAAACTTACAATCATGGTGGAAGGGCAAAGGGGAAGCATGTGGGTACACCTTCTTCACATGGCAGAGCAGGAGGAAAAGAGAGAGTGAAGGGGGAAGTGCTACACACTTTTAAACAACCAGAGCTTGTGAGAACTCACTCATGATCATGAGAACAGTAAGGGGAAAATCAACCCCCATGATCTAAGTACCTGCCACCAGGCCCCTCCTCCAACACTGGGAATTACAATTTCACATGAGATTTGGTTGGGGACACAGAGCCAAACCATATCTCTATCTATCTATCTATCTATCTATCTATCTATCTATCTATCTATTCATCTGTATATGAATTTTTTCCTTTTGTCTTTTTTTTTTTTTTTTGCTTTAAATGTTAATCAACTAACATGTATTGACCACTGGTGCAAAGCAGTATTTTAGATACTTTTCTTGTACTAGTTAATTTAATACTCCCCCAAACCCCAGACAGATACTTAATTCTTACTCCCATTTCACAAGCGAGGATACAGAGACATTCAATAACTTGTCCTAGGTCACAGTTGTGGAAATTGGAACCAAATTTGGTTCAATCACACTCACTTCAGAACCTGGGTTCTTACTATCGTGGCAAACTGCCTTCTGTGGACCTGATAATGTATGATAACATAATCTACACTTTATTCTGCACCTTGCTTATTCATGTAGAAATTTTGGATTTCTCATTATTTTCAATGAACATAAATACTTGATTGCATTAATGGATATATATATATATATATATGTATTTTTTTTTTAACTAGTCCCTTATTTATGGACCTCCAGGTTGTCTCAAATTTTTTTCTGTTACAAACAATATCACATTCAATATTCCATTATGTCGACTTATTAAATAAGACCAGAGAGTCAGTTTTACTGCCAAAGACACACTGCCACAAACATTTAAATCCTGAATAATATCATTGAAAAAAATTTTTTTTTTTCAGATGGAGTCTCGCTCTGTTGCCCAGGCTGGAGTGCAGTGGCGCCATCTGGGCTCACTGCAAGCTCCGCTTCCTGGGTTCACGCCATTCTCCTGCCTCAGACTCCCAAGAAGCTGGGACTACAGGCGCCTGCCACCACGCCTGGTTAATTTTTTGTATTTTTAGTAGAGACACGGTTTCACCGTGTTAGCCAGGATGGTCTCGATCCCCTGACCTCGTGATCCACCCGTCTCGGCCTCCCAAAGTGCTGGGATTACAGGCGTGAGCCACTGCGCCCGGTCAATATCATTGAAATTTAAAAGCAGAAACTACTACAACAAAAATAATTAACAAAACTATAATGACATTAGAAGATCTTATACAATTTTCTCGGTTATTTTCAGATAAAACATTCAAGGAATAACTAGGGCATGGATAATCTGAATGATAATTGATATGGTTTGGATGTTAGTCCCTTCCAAACCTCATGTTGAAATGTGACCTCCAGCGTTGGAAGTGGGGCCCCTGGGAGGTATTGGATTTTGGGAGCGGATCCCTCATGAATGGCTTAGTGCCATTGTCTTGGTGATGAGTGAGTTCTCATTCAGTGAGTTCATGTGAAATCTAGTTGTTTAAAGGAGTGCGGTGTCTCCCCACTCTCTCTCGCTCCCACTCTTGCCCTGTGACATGCTGGCCTCTCATTGCTTTCTACTATGATTGGAAGCTTCCTGAGGTCCTCTCTAGAAAGTGAGCGGATGCTTGTATAGCCTGCAGACTGTGAGCCAATTAAACCTCTTCCCTTTATAAATTGCCCACTCTCAGGTATTCCTTTATAGCAATGGAAATAGACTGACAAAATAACTAACCTTGTTTTAATAGGTAATCATTAAATTTTACACTACACAAACAGCAAATGCATTTTATTGCAAGTATCTCCTTGACCAGCTATTAGACAACATTCTGAAGTGCATTATATTAAAATTGGAAATTGATACTGAAAGTATAAGGAGAGAAAAGCTGAATTATTTGGAAAACATTATTCTAAAAAATTCTTAGGTATAGGAAAAACTCAAAATTTCTTAAATATGGAATATTTGGGAAAATAATGATGAGATCAAGCAAGCTGTATTGAAGGAAAATTCACAGTATTTTAGAAAGGACAAATTACACATTATTCAACTCAAGAAAGTATAAAAGAAAGAAAAATATACCTATGCAAAGCAGTTAGAAGAATTAATGAGCATAAAAGCAAATATAAATGAATTAATAATAAAAAAAAGAACACCAGGATCGAGAAACAAATGTAAGTATTGGCTGTTTGAATACAATGATTAAGAAACCATAAAGAAGAAAAATAGAAAAAATAAGCAGGGAAATAAAGGAAGTCCAATCAAGCGAAAAGAGAGAAAATAGAAATGGAAAAAATAGGCATTTTAAATTAGAAATAACTGCAGATATCAGGATTAAATAAATTTGTAAAGATTTTTTATTGCATTTATGATAATATTTCAAAACTTAGATGAATTGGATGAATATATAGGAAAATATAAGTAACAAAAATGAATAATGCCATGACAGAAATTACCAGTGGTCCAGAAGATTCTCTTTTAAATTGTGCCTTAGTGTTCATATAGTTTCAAAGTGAAGTCTTTTAAACCTTTAAGGAACAAATTGTTCTTACACTATTGTATGTAAGACTGTAAAAATTTAACCTTTTCACAATTCCATGAAACTGACATTAGGACACATTGTATAGCATATAATGGACACATTTAATGTGTTATTATTTCAATATTTCTTTAAAATATTTTATTAAATTAATAATGCACTTTATAATACATAAAGTCATAGATGTTGAATATATTATTCAATCGAGATTAATGTCAGAAAATAATTCTGTCCCCTTCCCCCATGACATGCACACTGCATGTCTATGACCTATAAACTTATCTGCACAAAAGAAATTTAAATAATGGTTGTTTTAAAAATGCATAAGTTTCTCCCAATAAACCAGAAATCTCCTTAGGTCATGAATTGTGCCTTCTGCTTCTATTTTGCCCATGATTGTGTAAAAAATAAAATTTGGCCAAATAGAAGATGATGATACATACTTTTTATTGAGTGTAAAGTGCAGTTTTGTTACATGGATATATTGTGTGGTGATAAAGTTTATGTTTTTAGTCTTACCATCACCTGAATAGTGTACATTGTACCCAATAGGTAATTTTTCATCCCTCATCCCCACCGTCCTCCCACCTTTTGGAGTCTCCAATGTCTATTAGTCCACTGTCTATATCCATGGGTAAGCATTATTTAGCTCCCACTTAAAGTGAGAATATGTGTTATTTGACCTTATTTCTGACTTATTTCATTTTGCTATGCATGCTTTTGAGAGAATGAACAACATTGGCAGTATAGCATAGTGAATAAGAGCACAGAATTTTTAGTCCCCAAAGCTGAATTTTGAATTCTAGCTCTGCCACTTTATATCAGCGAGATCTTGGACAAATTACTTAGTTTATTCTAAGCTTTAGTTATTCATGTTTAAATGTGTGTGATAATAACCTAGCAAGACGGTATTAAACAGAAGTATTGAAATATATGATTATACATGGAAGGCATGTGGTACAGTGGTGGTCTATAGTAAGAAATTCTTAAATGAGGATGGTGATGAACTTCCTTTACCGTTTCAAATGCACATCCCCCTAGATGGGAATCTCCATGTGGGAGGAAGAATATATCTGCCTGGGCTGTTTTGTCAATTGTACTTAGAATAGTGGTTAGAATACAGCAGGCATTAAATAAATATCTGTTGAATGAATGAATCAATAAATTTCCAGTGTTCACCAAGCATAATTTGCTTAGTGTGCCTTAAAATAACTCATCGTACAACGTTTTCATTATTGCAACACTGAGCAAGATTTTATTTCTTCTACTGTTAATAAAAGATTGGTTTTAAGGACTTGATGAGTACATATTTATCTTTTATATGTGCCATACCTTTTGTTCTCCTGGCAGTTTTTCTTATTTTGTGTCATAAAGGAATTATGTGTTGGGGAAATTTTTCTATCAATATTTTGTAGTAATAAAAGAAGCTGAATGAAATACACTGGAGACTGACAGAAAAAAATATACAGCCTAGTGTCTGAGTCGTATGATTAACTTTTTAAAATACAAATTTATTCATTTAGGGTGCGCCTACATCCATCTTCCATCACTCGATTCTAATAATGAGTTTCAAAGATGAAAATAATTATTTCACCAAAAATATAATTTAGTGCAAGGCCTATATGAGTTTTAAAAAGGCACAAACCATCATTCACTTGAAATTGTCATCAAATTCCTTCCATTTAATGGTCATTTAAAAAACTACTGTACCCCCTCCCGTCCATTCATTCAGGATAAATGTGAATGTGCACATCCAGGGAGAGCAACAATCAATTTAGCAGTTAATGCTCATTGTTTCCATTTCAGAGTGTTTATATTTTCTTTCAGCTTCTCCTAATGCGGCATTGTGAGATTTACGAAAGAAGTCAACACTCTCTCAGCATTGTGGCATATGTGAGCATTTCTTTGCTTATTCTTTGTGGAGGCATTTAGTTAGAATTTAACAGAGAAACAACAACTGGAAATATCTTTTCCCACCCCAGTGAACACAAAAAATTAATCATTTCAGAGAGTCTGTATTAAACCTGAGACAGTCCACAATGCAAATATGGCACAAAGTCTATCCTTACATTTATTTGCTTCATATAAATTAATCCTCCATTTCATTATAAAGAAGGAATTACGTCTGTGGTCAAAGGGTGGTGGTGGTGGGGAGCGTTAATCTGATTTAGCGCAGCATGTGAAAAATTAATTGAAAGTCACAACTCCATAGTGTTTATTATAAAGTAATTTCACACCAGCTCAGGATTAGCATGGTAACGGGTGACAATAGGTCATCACTATGTTAATTGAAAGACAGCATGCTTTGTAAAGAAGGAGGCAGAAAGAGAAGGAGGGAGGGAGAGAGAGATAAATTGATTTAGAGACACAGGAATTATAATATAGGAATTGATGGTAGTTTGCAACAAAGGGTATAGAAAGGACAGGACCCACTGAAAAAGATAGCCTCTTGCAAAATCAAGTGGCTCTCCTTGGATAGCCTAAGCAAATAGTGTTTCTGGTGACATGAAGCTCTGAAATACTCTGAGACTCCCATAGCTAGAAATGCCTTTTAGTTTCTGCACCTTTTAGAGCTGACTGTCTCATAACTGAAGGTGCTGACATGTTCTATGTTGGTGATGTTGGGGTCAGCAGAGAAGAGGAAAAGCCCAAGCCCTTGACCAAGTGCTTTAAATTCTCCTCATCTTTTGTTCTCTGAGGATACAGCTTGGCTCTCCGAGAATCTGAACTCTTACCTAGAAGGATTAGTGCAAGATTAGTGCAATCAGCATTAGTGGTAAAGTGAGGGCATCTTTCATTCACCAACCTCCGGGTCAATACAGCCAATACAACCAGCAGACACGGAACAGAAAATAACCTGTCATTTTGACGTCATGTTGAATGCATGGCCACATCAGGCTTGTCATTCCAACTGAGTGCAGAGTCCATTGAGCATCTCTCTCTGCAGCAAGGGTGCCTACCACACTCTGGCATCCCTCCCGTGGGCTGTGAGCTGGAGTGTACAACATACAACACAGGATCGCAGCCTACGCTTCAGCATCTGAAACAGAAGAGCACATTTCCTGTTGTATTTGCATAATGGAAGTAGGTTAAAGAAGTTTCATGACTAACAGATCATGCCACTGGCACAGGTCACACAAGATGAATTGCGAGTGAGAACTCTGTTATTAACTGCAGTCATCACTGGGGTCTGGGCTAGTGGCTCATTAAGGATTTAAATAAGCATTTTCACAAAAGCAATTAGACAACTAAAAAAGTAGGATGATGTAATACGTATGTTAGCAACCTAGGAACTGACTCAAGGAAACCAAATTTATAGAAACGGATGGCAGAGAAATTACAGCTGTGAAGTGTGGGTGAGTAGTGTGCTTGCAAGTCATGCGTATGGGTAAGAAGGGGTGTTGGTTGGAGCAAGAGGAAATCAGTCTCTTTTATTTATAAAGGTAAGAAATTGTCTTTTAGGATTCTGCAATTCTCTGTGGTATGAGCTGATGAGTGTGAC
This sequence comes from Macaca thibetana thibetana, assembly GCF_024542745.1. Lineage (NCBI taxonomy): Eukaryota > Metazoa > Chordata > Mammalia > Primates > Cercopithecidae > Macaca > Macaca thibetana. The sequence goes on along the minus strand of NC_065588.1, from coordinate 37,710,972 downwards.
CTTTCGGCCTACCCTTTCTTATGGAAAGTTCGTAACCCAGACTGACACAAGCTGTTGTAATATGTTAATTCTGACCTAGCTCTGCCACAAATACTAACCATGATCTCTAAGACATTTTCACTAAGAAATACAGTATTTTCAGACACAGCTTTCAGCACTAAGTATCTCAATGACCTTTCTAATGGAGGTCAAAATTAAAAAAGCAAAACAAAACAAAACAAAAAACAAAAAACCTAAAAAGAAAACCAGAAAAGAAAAAGTGGTGTGGGGAAATGGGAATGCCACAGAGGTTGTTCACTGTGAGGTTAGCATTCCAGGCACAGTCCTTTCTCCTTCATCCTTTCAAGAAACTTTGCTCCTTAAAAGAGTGTGGGAAGAGGTCAACTGGAAGTTATCTGGAAAAAATTGAGTGGAGATGCATTCAGAGAGAATGGGATGAGTTTGGAATCTCCCCTCGAGAAGCCAGGTGTAATTTTCTTTTCTTTTTTTTGTGTATATGTATTTTTTATTTTATTGTACTTTAAGTTCTAGGGTACATGTGCACAACGTGCAGGTTTGTTACACATGTATACATGTGCCATGTTGGTGTGCTGCACCCATTAACTTGTTATTTACATTAGGTATATCTCCTAATGCTATCTCTCCACCCTCCCCCTGCCCCACAACAGGCCCCGGTGTGTAATGTTCCCCCTTCCTGTGTCCAAGTGTTCTCATTGTTCAGTTCCCACCTATGAGTGAGAACATGCAGTGTTTGGTTTTCTGTTCTTGCAATAGTTTGCTGAGAATGATGGTTTCCAGCTTCATCCATGTCCCTACAAAGGACACGAACTCATCCTTTTGTATGACTGCATAGTATTCCATAGTGTACATGTGCCACATTTTCTTAATCCAGTCTGTCACTGATGGACATTTAGATTGGTTCCAAGTCTTTGCTATTGTGAATAGTGCTGCAATAAATGTATGTGTGTATGTGTCTTTATAGCATCATGATTTATAATCCTTTGGGAATATCCCCAGTAATGGGATGGCTGGGTCAAATGGTATTTCTAGTTTTAGATCCTTGAGGAATCACCACACTGTCTTCCACAATGGTTGAACTAGTTTACAGTCCCAACCACAGTGTAAAAGTGTTCCTATTTCTCCACATCCTCTCCAGCACCCGTTGTTTCCTGACTTTTTAATGATCGCCATTCTAACTGGTGTGAGATGGTATCTCATTGTGGTTTTGATTTGCATTTCTCTGATGGCTAGTGATGATGGGCATTTTTTCATGTGTCTGTTGGAAGCCAGGTGTAATTTTCTAAGATAGAAGGAAATGGGGAAAGCACAACACTGGGTCAACATTCATTTATTTGAGGGCTCACCACCATGAATCACAAGCTCCAATGCCTACCAAAGTCAACCATGTACTAGAAATGAGTGAAACAGAGAAGTAGGTGCTTCTGAGGATTGTAGTGAACTGGGAAAACAGGTAGCGGCTACCCATCCTGGGTTGATTATAGCAACATAGAGATACAGGCCAACTGTGTCTGTATCTTTTGACTTTTAAAGAGGGGACGGAAAAATATACTTTAATATGTAATCTCCTGGCCAGGCAATGGCTCATGCCTGTAATCCCAGCACTTTGGGAGGCTGAGGCAGGTGGATCGCTTGAGGCCAGGAGTTCGAGACCAGCCTAGCCAACATGATGAAACCCAGCCTCTACTAAAAATAGCAAAAAAAAAAAAAAAAAAAAAAAAAAAAAAAAAAAAAAAAAGAAAGGAAAGAAAATTAGCTGAGCACGGTTGCACATGCTTGTAATACCAGCTTTTTGGGAAACTGAGGCATGAGAATCGTTTGAACCCAGGAGGTGGAGGTTATAGTGAGCCAAGATCATGCCACTGCACTCCAGCTAGGGTGACAGAGAAAGACTCTGTCTCAAAAAAAAAAAAGAAATCTCTCAATTTCTAAGTGTTGACAACTAATATAAGTGTTTTAATTACTTTGTGAACTTAAGAAATCTGACGATGAGCATGACACAGCCATATATATGTTCACTGTTTGTCACTGTGGCTTATGACATGGGCTACTGGCCTCCAGTTCTTCTCTGAAATCTACTTGCTGGAGCGAGACACCTTTTCTTCTGTGTGTTCACAGATTTAGTGTTTGCTCTTAGTATATTTTGTAATTTAAAGGTTAAATAAGTTTTTCCCTTTCTTATTAGTGACTCTCACTTCTCTGGCAAAGAGAAAAAAAAAGGCAAACATATGCAATATGGTTTCTATGACCTACATGATTGAAAAGTATTGAATGAGAAAGCACTTCTTGAAATGTCAATGTTACACATTTTTCTTTTTGCTTAAAAAAAGAAAAAATGGTTTTTGTTCTAGAGAAGGAATTCTTAACAATGGATTCACTCATGAGCTTCAGTTGGGATCCAAGCATGCTAAAACTGTACACAAAATTTTGCATATAAATGGGTTCTCTACAATTCCATTTTGGAGGGAGTCTGTAGCTTTCATTGGCTCCAAAAGTTAGTTCGTATCTCTTCCCAAATATTAGTATCCACTGCTCTAGGTTTTATTGACAGTCTTTTACTTTTCATTCAGAAATAAATGTGTATTTTATTTGTTTCAATTGTGTCACCTGAAGGCCACAGTTAGAAAAAAATGACAAGGAGCTCAGTCATCACACCTATAGCATAAAATCTAGAATCATACATTTGATAAATGTGCCAGGTTATGAAGACTATTGTTCTTTAGCTATTTCTGAATAGATCAAATTAGTTTTCTAGAAATTTAAATAGACATGTGCATCAAATTTGATAGAACTAATACCTTCCTAGACTTTACATTTTTTAGGTCGTAAACTAGGTGGACACTTGTCATTCTTTTTAACTGCCCAGCATCTGAACCACTTTATCATATTTTTAGAATTCATGTAATCAATTCAAAAAATTAATAAATATTTCTGATGAGAATGTATAGAATGGAAGGAAAATAGGGATAAGGTATCCAGCTTTGAATCAACTCAATTCATGATTGAATTGTGATCTTCCCCCAAACTAACTTTCTTCAAGAAGCAAAAGTAGATGTTCTCTCTGGAGGATTATAACATCATCCAGAGCCTCATGTTCTCTCAATATTTTCTCATAAAAAAGTCTAGTACTCAGAATAAAAAATAACAAGGTAGAGAAGATAAAAATTGACCCAGAACCAAGAGGAATAAAATGGAAACAGGTCCACAGTTAATGCAACCGCTGTCAACAATGGACAGCATATATGATGTCGGTACCATAGGATTAAAATGGAGCTGAAAAATTTCTATTACCTGGTGATGTTGTAGCCATCATAATGTTGCAGCATCATAGTGCAATTTTTAAAATAAATTTAGTATATCCTAAGTAGTCAGTGTTTATAAAATCTATGGTAGTATACAGTAGTGTTCTGGGCCTTCACATTCACTGACCACAGACTCCTTGACTCACCTAGAGTAAGTTTCAATCCTGTAAGCTCCATTCATGGTAAATGCCCTATACAGGTATACTATTTTTTACATATTTTATATTGCATTTTTACTGTACCTTTTCTATGTTTAGATACAAAAATACTTACCATTGTGTTATAATTGCCTATAATAATCAGTGCAGTCACATGCTATACAGGTTTGTAGCTTAGGAGAAATAAGCTATGCTACGTAGCCTGGGTGTGTAGTAGGTTATACCATCTAGGTTTGTATAAGTACACTCCATGCAGTTTATGTGACAAAATCACCTAATGGCACATTTCTCAAAACACATCCCCCTGTAGTTAGACTTAAAGTGAGTGTGATTAATATACATCCCTGAAATTACATGATAAGATATAGAATTTCAGAAGAGAGTAGAAATGCATTCCTTAGACTCAAATGGAAATTTGAGAACTGACAAATACCTAAAATTAAGAGATTTGTGGGTATATTTAACTACAGATTAGATTTAGTTGGAGAAAGTGCTGTTGAACTGAAATACAGATCAAAAGAAAATATCCTGACTAAAGCACAGAAAGACAATAGATTAGAAAGGTCAGGGAAGAGCATTAGAGGCATATGGAATGCCAAGAAATCTAACATATGTGTAAACTGGAATTACAGAAGAAAGGGAGGGAGGGGAGAGAGAAAGAGGCAGAGAGAGAGAGAGAGAGAGAAGAAATATTTAGTATTTGAAGGAATACTGTCAGAAAAATTTCCAAATGAATGAAAGACATGAAGAAATAGGTTCAAGAGGTGATGTGATCCCAACACAGAATAAATACAGAGAGACCACATAGAGATACATGATAATAATACTGCTGAATACAAAAGACTAAGAGAAAAATGTTAAAAATGTTTAAGGAAGTCAGAAAATATTGTAATACCTTTAAAGGAGCAACAATAAGGCTAACAGATGACTCATCAAAAGAAATGATGCAAGACAGATCACAATGCATATTATCTTCAAAGTGTCAAAGATTTCTATGTTTAGCAAAAGCAGCATTAAAAAAGGGCAGAGCAGATATGAACCTCTGCTTCCAGACAATTTGGAGTAATAGGAAGCGGATTTACCCTCTTACCTAAAGCAAACACAAAATAGGAAAAAATATAGGAATCAAACGTTTTGAAGGCATTGGCCATGAAGTCAATCAAAATGATGTCTGAGAGATTTGAAGCAAATATGGTAAGCATTGCAATTACCCCAACTTAATGCCTTGAGAGACTTTCCAGCCCACAGTGCAGAGAGAGGTGATCCTCAAAACTTAATGAGAAGAAAACAAACTATCCACTAAAGAATGGGAAAAATATTTGAACAGATTCTTCACCAAAGAAGATAAATGAACTACAAACAAGAACATAAAAACAGAGTTCCGCAACAGGCTGGTCCAGGTCCTGTTAGGAATCAGGCCACACAGAAGGAGGTCAGCAGTGGGCAAGTGAGTGAAGCCTCATCTGTATTTACAGCCGCTCTCCATCACCGCATTACCACCTGAGCTCCGCCTCCTGTCAGATGAGCAGCGCATTAGATTCTCACAGGAGCGAATCCTATCGTGAACTGCACATGTGAGGGATGTGGGTTGTGCACTTCTTGTGAGAATCTAATGCCTGATGATCTGTCAGTGTCTCCCATCACTCCCAGATGGGACTGTCTAGTTGCAGGAAAACAAGCTCAGGGTTCCCACTAAATCTACATTTTGGGGAGTTGAATAATTGTTTCATTATATATTACAATATAATAATAATAGAAATAAGTGCACAATAAATGTAATGGGTTTGAATCATCCTGAAACCATATCCCTCCTACTCTGCACTCCCTGCAACTCCCCTCATGAATCCATGGAAAGATTGTCTTCCACGAAATTGATTCCGAAGGTTGGGTACTCAATATGAAAAGGTACTCAATATGATTAATTATTGGGGAAGTAATCATTAAAACCACAATTATATATTTCTACAAACCTACTAGAATGGCTAAAACTAAACCAACTGACCATAACAAGTGTTGGCAAAGACATGGAGGGATTGGAACTCTCAGACACTGCTGGTGGAAAAGTAAAATGGTGTAACCACTGTGGAAAAGTTGGACAGTTTTTTAAACAGTTAAAGTATACCTCCCATGTGAAGCAACCATTCTATTTCCAGCTAATTACATAAGAAGAGTGAGAGCATGTGCCCATATAAAGGTGTAAACACAAATGTTCAAAGCAGTTTTATTTGTATTAACTCTAAACTGTAAACAATTCAAGTGTCTGTCAAAAGGTAAGTGGCTACTTTGTAATATATCCATACAGTAAACTATAACAAAATGGGTGGTCTTAAAGTAATTATATTGAGTGAGAGGCTAGACCAAAACAAAAACAATATAACATACTATATAATTCCATGCACATAAAATTTTAGAAACTGTAAACTATTGTGACAGAATAGATTAATGGTTGCTTGGGAGGTTCAGGAGGGAGAGATTACAATGAGGCTCAAGAAAATGTTTGAGATTGATGGATTGTTTCACTCTCTTGATTATGATATAGTTTCACACGTGTATTACATAAGTCAAAACTTATCAAATTTCACACTATAAACTGAACATGTTCAGTTTTTTTATCCACTATATTTTAAGCTGTTACAGAATGAAGCCAAAATAAGGATGTATTAAAATAATAATAATGAGAGAATTCTTTATCAGCATACCTGAACTAAAGAAAACACAAAAGGAAAAGGAAAATTATCTTAGAATGGAACAGAGATGTAAGAAAGAATGATGAATTATGAAGAGGGTAAATACATGGATAAATCTAAATTAATAATGATTAAAACAATAAAATAATATCTTTGGCCATTTAAAGTATCTGAAACAATACAGATAAACAATACATTAAAAATGGGAGAGAGTAAATGAAGTTAAAAAGTACTAAGTTCCTTTCATTGTTTGGGAAGTGGTAAATTATAGTAGAGTTAATAAGTTAGTGATATATGTTGTACTTTTTAAGACAATATGGAATAAAATAGTAAATATAATCATATGACATGAGAAGAAAACAACAATAATAAATTATTCCAATGAAAGCAAGAAGGAGTGAAAATGGGACATAGAACAAATGCAACAAACAGAAAACAAGTATTAAAATTGTATACTTAAAACCAGATAGATCAGTAATACTTCAATTAAAAATCAAAGATAAAACTGGATAAAACAGGCTATATAGAGCAACAAAATCTAGCTACATTCAGTTTATGTAAACACTGAAAAAAGTAAAGGGATGGAAAAAGATATACCTTTTATCCACTAACTAAAGAAGGCTTGTATTATTATAATAGTATAAAGCAAAGTAAACAGCTAGGTCAGAAATACTGTAGATAAGAAGAACATAAAGGTGTCATTCCACCCAAAACACAGAACAATTCTACATTAGTATGTATCCGATAATTTAGCTTCAAGATATGTGGAATCAAAACTGATGGAAGTAAAAGTCGAAAAAATAATAATCTTCCTTACACAAGCACCAAATCTACCAGGTCTTCTCATTATCCATGTAAACCACGTATTAGATACATTTTTGCAAGTAGAGGAAAGAAGGAAGTAAAATACCACATTTTGGTGTCTCTCAGGCTTTTTCACCAACTATAGTTTCTTTGCATTATGTTTTCACATAGTTATGCTGCTGTCTTCTGTAATGATACAGCTTTGTGCAGCTGTTTTCACGTAGCATATCGTGGGCATCTCCCCACGTTATTGCTCATTTTATTTTGGAGTGGCTGTGTACTCTTCCATCGACTAGATGGACTGTTGTGCCAGTTGCTGGTCACGAATGCTGTTATTAAGCTTTCAGTTATAAATTGATGAATAGCTTTGTGTACAAGGCTGTTTCCCAATGTCAAGTTATTTTCTTAGGATAGACTCCCAGAGGTGAGATTCTTGAATTAAAGAAGATTAAAACCTTTGAGGCTTTTACTACATATTGACACGATGGTTTCCGGAAGAATTTGTATCCTCTTACACTGCCACCGGCAAGGATAAACATGGCCATCTTGCCAGTATTTGGAATTATCATCTGGCTAAATATTTGCTAATTTGATAATGAAAAAGTAGCATTGGCATTTCATTTCTTTCTCTTTCTTTTCTTTTCTTTTTTTTTTCAGTCTTCGCCGTGTCGCCCAGGCTGGAGTGCAGTGGCGCAATCTCAGCTCACTGCAAGCTCCGCCTCCCGGGTTCACACCATTCTCCTGCCTCAGCCTCCCGAGTAGCTGGGACTACAGGCGCCCGGCTAATTATTAGTATTTTTAGTAAAGACAGGGTTTCACCGTGTTAGCCAGGATGGTCTCAATCTCCTGACCTCGTGATCCACCCGCCTCGGCCTCCCAAAGTGCTGGGATTACAGGCGTGAGCCACCGTGTCGGGCCCATTTCATTGATTTCTAGCACGGTTGGGCATCTTTCATGTGAAGCGACTGTATTTCCTCTTTTGTGGATTGTCTATATCCTTTGCTCTATCTTCTGGGGTCTGATAAATTTGTATGAACGTGGTATATATTAAAGATATTAACCTAGTGTGTGTCATAAAAAAATAATCATAGAGGGAAAATTTAACACACTTCTTTCAATAATTGGTAGGACAAGACCACAAATGGTTGATAAGTATATAATAAATTTGAACACCTATTTAACAAATTTGAACTAATTGACATACATAGAAAAACTATAAATTATACCCAACAACATATTTTCAATGAACAGGGAAAAATATTAAAAACTGATCACATGCTGGGCCACAAAGTAAGTTTCAAAAACATTTTAAATAATTAAAATCATAAAGAATATGTTTTCTAGAAAAAGTGGAATTAGATTAAAAATCAACAAGAAGAACAAAGATAGAAAATCCCTTTATATTAACACATTTCTAACAAATCGATAAAGAAGAAATTACAGTAGAAATTAGAAAATATGTTTTGACTAAATAATGATGAAAATGGGTGTTTTAAAAATCGTGAAATGCAGCTCGCTAAAGCTATGTTTAGAAGAAAGTTTATTATGCCTGTAATTACAGCACTTTGGGAGGCCGAAGTGGGTAGATCACCTGAGGTCAGGGGTTCGAGACCAGCTTGGCCAACACAGTGAAACCCTGTCTTTACTAAAAAATACAAGGATTAGCCAGGCATGGTGGGGGGAGCCTGTAGCCCCAACTACTCAGGAGACTGAGGCAGAAGAGTCACTTGAACCCAGGAGGCGGAGGTGGCAGTAAGCTGATATCACACCACTGCACTCTGACCTGGGCAACAGAGTGAGACTCAGTCGAAGAAGAAGAAGAGGGAGAAGGAGAAGGAGAAGGAGAAGAAGAAGAAAGTTTATTGTCTTGAATACATGTATTATAAAAGAAGATGGGTAAAACCTAAGACGTGCATTTTCAACTGGTGTAATTTCATCCAGGGGACAAAAATTAGTGAAAAAAATCTTATTCTTTCTTATTCTCTTCACACATGAAGCACAGGCAGATGTACAGTACATGAACACACACACACACACACATATATAATATATATATCCTTAGTATTTATATTTGAAAAGGAAGCCAGTTAAGAAAAGCATGTCTGAAGAGCTTCTTAGGGGGCAATAATAAAAATAGCTTGAGAAACACTTTTTAAAACATGCAAGTTAAGAAATTTCAAGAAGAAAAGCAAATGAAACACCAAGAAAAGTAGGACAGAAATAATCAGAGAAAGCAGTAAAAATTAGTAAAATAGAAAACCAATGTACAGGAGGAAAACAGAGGACTTGAGAAGCACTATAAACTAACTAAATCTAAACAGACATCTATAGGACACTCCATCCAACAACTGAATACACGTTCTTCTCAAGTGCACACAGACTATTCTCCAGGATAGACCACATGCTAGGATGTAAAGCAAATGTCAATAAATTTAAAAGAATTTAAATCATACAGTATACATCCTCCAGTCATAATGGAATGTAATTAGAATTCAGTAACAAAAAGAAATTTGGGAAATTCACAAATATGTGGAAATTAAACAGTATACTGGGAGCAAAGTTGGAAGACTCATATTTACTGATTTCCAAACTGAAACAAAGCTACAATAATCAAGACAGTGTGATATTGACATAAAGATAAATTAAGAAACCACTGGAGTAAAATTGAGAGTTCAGAAATAAAATGGTGTAAGCACTTTAGAAAATGATATGCAGTTCCTCAAAAGGTTACACACAAAGTTGCCGTATGGCCCATCAATTCCACTCCTAGGTGGAAACAGTCCACACAAACCTGCTAGTGTTGTTCATACTAACATGATTCAAAATAGCCCCAAATTGGAAACAACTCAAATGTCCATCAACCAATCAATGAACAAATAAAATTACAATGGAATATCATAAATATCATGGCCATTAAAGGGAATTAAGTACTGATACATATTACAACGTGAATAGATCTTAAAGTTATTCTAAGTGGAAGAAATCACACTTAAAAGACCAGAGAGCATATGATTTTGTTTTTATGAAATGTCCAGAATAGGCAAATTCATACAGAAAGATAAGTTGTTGCCTAGGGCTGGGAGCATTAGGGCAAAATGGGGAATTATTTTCTTTATCTGCAGAGATAAAAATGTTCAGAAATTAATCGTAGTGATGGTTGCACAACTCTGTGACTACACTATAAATCATTAAACTGTGTACTTTAAATGGATCAACTGTTTGGTATGTGAATTATATCTCCATAAAGCTGTTTTTTTAAGGTAATACAGTTTCTATGTAGTTCTTATGAGACACTTGCTCTTGACATCCAGCTGCCACATTGCAAGGAAGTCCAAACTAGCTAATTAAAGAGGTCACGTGTAGGTATTACAACTGACAACTGTGGTAGGGGTCCCAATGACAGCATGCACCAATTTCTATACTTCTGAGTGCAGCGGGCTTCAAATTATCTCACCCTCCCATCCTTTGAGTCTTTCCAGTGGAAATCCCATACATTGTGCAGCAAAGAGATGCTATCACCATTGTGCCCTTTCTGAATTCCTGACCCAGATAATCTGTGATCCTAATAAAATGGTTGTTATGTAACAAAAGAAGAAGAGGGAAAAGGGAATCAATGTATATTAGAGGTTATCAATAATGTCAAACTTAGTGCTATGGTGTAGATGTTTGCCATCTTCAAAACTAATGTTGATGTTTAATTGCCATTGTAACAGTAGTAAGAGGTGGGACCTTTAAAAGATGATTAGGCATTAGACTACAACCCGTGAGAGCTGCTCTGTGGGCTGAGTCTGGCAGAGTCATGGGTGCCGGAAGCTATTCGAGGCCTTTGGGGCTCTACCCCTGCTTCAGTGTGTCCAGAAGTTGGGACATGGAGTCACGGAAGATAATTCTAAAGCCTTAAGATTTAATATTGTGCCTCCTGTTGGGTTTGAAACTTGCTTGAAATCAGTTACTTTCCCCCAACCTTTTCTTTGCCTACCTGTCTGTTTTGGAAGGGGAATGTCTATCATAGGCTTGTTCCAGTATTGTGCTTTGGAAGTAGGTAACTTATTTGATTTTACAGCCTCACACCTGCAGGGGAATTTGCCTCAAGATGAGCTGTACCCTGAGTCTCATGCATATCTGATTTAGATGAGACTCTGGACTTTGAACTTATGAGTTGGTGCTGGAATGACTTAAGATTTTTGGACCTTGAGATGGAATGAATGTATTTTGTATGTGAGAAGGACATGAGTTTTTGGGCCAGGGGTGGAATGCCATGGTTTGAATGTTTGCCTCCTGCAAACCTCATGTTGAAATTTAATTGTCATTGTAACAGTATTAAAAGGTGGAACATTTAGGAGATGGTTAAGCCATGAAAGCTTCACATAGGGGCTTTCGAGCAGAGACTTTTCCTCTTCTTCTCTGCTATGTGGTGACACAGCAAGAAGGCCAATGTCAAATGCCTGCACCTTGATATTGGACTTCTCAGCCTCCAGAACTGTGAACCAATAAATTTCTGCTTATTATTAATTACCCAGTCTGTGGTATTCTGTTATAGCAGCACAAAGTAGATGCTTGGTTTCTTGAAAAGAATGATAAAATTGATAAATCTATGTCAAGATTGATAAAGAAAAAAATTAAAGACAGCTCAATTGTCAATATCAGAAACATGAAAGGGGATATTGCTACAGATCTTATGAACATTAAAAAGATAATAAGATGTTATGAAGTCATTTTAAGTCATAAACTTATGAAGTCATTTTAATCAATGCACTTGAAAATTTAAATGAAGTAGACAAATTCCTAGAAAAACAGTTAACAGATACTCTAGAAGAAGTAATATCAAATTTATTAAAGTAATTAAATCCATAAATAAAAGTCTTCCTACAATGAAAACTCCAAGGCCAAATGTATTCACGATTGAATTCTATGAGACATTTGAGAAATAATGTTGGTTTTAGACAAAAATATTCCAGAGAATAAAAAAAGTGGTGGCATTTCTCTCAACTCATTTTATGAAAGCAGTTAACTTTCATACCAAATCCTGTCAAGAGCATTACAAGAAGTGACAATTACAGAGCAATCTTTTAAAATATAGATGTAAAATTTCTAGTGAGATATTACAAAACCAAAACCAGAAATACATAAATATGATAATACCCAAGACCAAGATGATATTATTTCAGGAATGCAAGGTTCATTTGACATTTGAAAGTCAATTAATGTAATATGCTAACAGAAAAATGAGAAAGATAATCTGATCATTTCCATATATGCAGAAAAACATTTGATGAAGTAAAACGCCTGTTTGTAATTTCAAAATCTTAGCAAAATACAAAATGAAATGAAGTCTTCTAATCTGATAAAGGTTACCTGCAAAAACAAACCAGTAGCAAACATATTGCTTAGTGAGTAATTAAAAGCTTTCCCTTTAGGCTGGGAACAAAATGAGATGACTATTATTTCTGTTCAACATTGTACCAGTAGTTTTATCTGGTGTAAAAAGCAGGAAAATAATAAAAGAGATACGAAATAGAAAGTAAGAAATTAAACTGGCATTATTTGCAAGCATCATGATTATGTACATAAAAATCCAAAAGAATCTGTGATTAAACTATTATACTTAATAAATAAATTTAGCAAGGTCACTGGATATAAGGTCAATATACAAAAATAAATTAGTTTTGCCATTACCAACAAAATGCCATTCAAAAGCGAAATTTAAAGAATGATATCTTATAAACAGGCATAGAAAATAAGAAATATTTCAGAATAAATCCAATAAAAGCTTTTGAAAATACCTACATATAGCATGTTTATGAATTGGAAAGTTCGACATTATAAAGAGGTCTTATTATATTAAGGATTATGATATTAAATGATTATATAATGATGTAATAATTACATTATATTATATAAGGATTATTACATTAAATGATATTATATTAAACCCTGGTTGATTTTTTTCTTTTGGTGGAAGTTGACAAGCTGATTATAACATCATTATGAAAATGAAAATGGGCAAATTAAGCCCTAGGTACCCTGAAGAATGAAAGCAATGTTACATTACTAGATCTACTACATATCAAAACCCACAAAGCTACATTATCAAGATAATATGATCTTGGCACAGGAATGAACAAGTAGACCAATGAAACAAAAGTCCCAAAACTGACCCATATATAAAAGTGTGAGATTTCAAAGTGAGAAAGTTTATTCTTTTCAATAAAAAATTATCACTCAGTTTGATATCATTATAGAAAAATATTAAAGTTGGTCCCTAGCTCACACTATACAGAACAATTAATACCAGGTAGATTGTAGATGTCAATGTGAAAGGTAAAAATATAAAGTTCTGGAATATGACATAGATTAATATCTTCATGACCATAGGAAATGAAAGTTTCTTAAACAGTACTGATAAACACAAACCACAAAGAAAAATACCGATAAATTAGATTACATATAAATAGAACCTATTTTATTTGTAGAGCCTCTATAAATATAGCCTATTCATCAGAAGACACTGTTGAAAGAGAATGAAGGTAATCCGTAATTAAAAGATATGTGCAATCATATATATCAACAAAAGGTTCCTATCATTGCATATAAAAACTTCTACAGATTAATAAAATAATTACAGGCAACTCAACAGAAACATAGGCAAAACTAATGAACAGGCTCCTCCTTAAAGAAGATCTACCATATGAAAAGTACTCAATTTTATTATTCATTAAGAAAATCAAAACTTAAATCCATCATGATACACTTCCGTACACCTACCAGAATGGCTAAAATCACAAAAATTAGCATTACCAAATGGAATTGAAGTGTTGTCAGGATATTGACAAGGAGAATATAATGAAACACTTTTCACTGTTGGTGGGAGTATAAAGGCATTCAACAACTTTGAAAAACTATCTGGCAGTATCTAGTAAAGTTGAACATATGCACACTCTATAAACCAGTACTTCTCTCCTAGTTTTTGCAACAGAAATGTCTACATTTCTGCACCAAAAGATGTGTACAAGTATGTTTTTAACAGTATTACTCTTAATAAATAAAAACTAAGAACAATCTCAATGTTAATCCATGGCAGATTGGATAAATACTCATACTCATTATAATGAATATCCTCTGACTATTAAAAATCTTTTGAATTTCAAGGTTTCCTACTCCCTACTCCTATTTCAAAGTTGTATATGTATTTCTTTGTGTATGAATGGAGTGCCTCTGGGTGACCTAAAGCTTTCAAGGTGTTCTCAGAGGCATTCATGGTCCCAAATGGGCTAACTTCTTTCTCATGGGCTGATCCAGTTAACACTAACCAGTGTTTTTCAAAGAAGACTGTTGAGTTTTTTAAAGATGTTCCCAGGTCAAATACGATTAGGAAACATTGTTAAACATAACTCTTCTTTTGGTAATTCGTATACTTAAGGCTTTTGTAGGAACACTGCTGTGAAGACTCTGGTACATACAGGTTGAGTAATTCTCATCCAAAATGCTTGGGACCAAAAGTGTTTCAGATTTTGGATTTTTTTCAGATTTGGGTTTTTTTCAGATGTTGGGTATTTGCATTATACTTACCATTTGAGCATCTCAAATCTGAGAATCCAAAAGTCTCCAGTGAGTATTTTCTTTGAGCATCATATTAGCACTCAAAAAGTTTCAGATTTTGGAGCATTTTGATTTTTGAATTTTTGGATTGGGGAAGGTCAGCTTGTGTTATTTTGGTTATCTTAGTGTTCACAAATTAATTTGAAAAATAAATTAAAATTTCCTTTCCTCAACTGTTTTTGTAACATATTTGATATCCTAAAAGACTGTTTTTTTCCCAAAATATTTTGAAAAGCATGGATATATTCTGGGTGTGGGGCTATTAAATGAAAGACCATGTGAAAAATACATGAAAGAATTACATGATTACTCAATTCATTAACTAAACTGTTGAGAACAAAAAAATCAAGTATTAGTTGAAATCAGCCAGCTCTTGATTATGCTCAATTGACTCAATACTCTTCTATAATTTTAAGAAATCCATTCTTGCCCTATTGTTTCCATAAGTTCCTAGAGGTTTATGTTTTCATGCAGATTTCTGGGTCTGGGCTGCTTCTTCTACTGAAATCTTGATCTTATTCATGTTTCACCTCCCAAGAGTATTCCTCTGTTCTATTCAAAACTGGATGTGGTCCCTTGTTTTATGTCTCCTATTAGTATGTACGGTAGAACATACTGATATTTGGGTTGACTGAGGAGTTTTAGGTACAGAAATGCAAAAAATCTGAAAAATCATTTATTAGAGATCCTTGTTCTCGAAAGCAATCCAACCTGTTTGTCACTAAGAATATTCTCACTGGCCCCCTTCTGCCAGAGGCCCCTATTTTCTACCACATAGTTCTGACCATTGTCTCCCTTCCTACTCCCTTTTACTCAGAACCTCTCTCTGTTCCACATTTTCTGTTTTTGTAGTATGAAGAGTAGTTTAGTCATCACTTGTCTCTTTCCATTTATGACCTAGGATCTCACTTTCTAAAGGATTTACTGAGCCTTGTTATAAATCAATTCCTGTTTACTGTTTTTATTTTTCTTCCTTATTAGTCAACAAGTATTTACTGAGCTTCTCCCAAGTGCCAGGTATATTGGTATCAGTTTGACTTTTTATCTGAGTCATAGCTCTGTGCCATTCCAGCTTGCTCTGTTTTCTGTTTCCCACTTCTGTAAAGCACGTTCTACAAGCACATGTGAAGGTACACATTTAAAATGTTTTCCATGGGATACAACATTGTATTTGGGGATATAATTGGAAAATATGTAAAAAGTAGACAGAATTATACAGTCATGACATTTCTTGTGTAGATATTAAATCTTTAAGATGCAATAGCTGGAGTATATTTGACCCTAACCACTTTATATCTGCTATTGTTTGGCCCATGAACATGTTAATTTTTTTCTAGATTGATGAAAGTGTTCTATATTTGTTACTTTATCCAATCTTTACTATCATGCATGCATATAGAAAGAGAAGGGGTACAAATAACTTCTTTCCATTTTTCATCTTTCTCATCCCTAAAATACATAATCACAAAGTTATCTTTCACTCTAGAATACTATGACTACTTTCATTTCATGAGTTAGAAATGAAAGTAGTGTGATATTCACTCATTCATTTGCTCTTTAACTTATCAAACATACGCTGAGTAATATACTTAGTCCAATCAGGAGCTATGCTAGGTAATAAATCATAAAATTAGAGAGAGTTAGAATCTGAGGCCAGGGTTTGTGACCTGTCTTCCTTCACAATGGTGTCTTTACTTGTTTTTGATTGTATTTGTCACTGAAACAGAAGACAAAGCTCAAATCTACCAATGTATCCAGAAATTTGATTGATAGCAACAGTTTTCATTTTGAAATGAAATGAGAACATTTTCATTTAAGAGTTTCATGCCTCTATAACTAGAATATTTCTTTCCACCTGATTATCTGTTATTTTCTTTGTTTATTTTAAAATTCCCAGAAAGATCTAACAAGTAAAAACCATTGAGCTAGGCTGAGCTTTACTTCATGGGAAGGAAGCATCTATGAGCTGAATTCTTTTCCAGAATAATGAAATTTCATGTGTGGCATTGGGTGTTCTGGGATTCAAAAAGGTTATCAGCCAAGCATTTATAATAAAAGTCCTCCTTGCTTTTCCCTAACACGCACTGGGAAGATGGGAGTGCTATCAGTTTGACATTTCTGTCAGAACTGGTATTTGAACCACCGGATGATTCTGACAAATGCCACTGCTGTCATTGGCTCAGTTTTAATTACACCTGACTGAAGCTTTCAATGGCAGCAAGCAGAAAACTTAATTAGTTGGAGTCCAGAGCATGTACTGGCTGGAGGATTCCCAAACACTATATGGGCTTTCAGCAGAGAAGAGACCTTGTTTAAATCTACCAGCCTTGAACAGGAGGCTGGTTGGACAATTTTCAAAGCCTCAAAGATTATTCATCAATTTAAATTGCTTTTGAGAGCACATTATCTTTGTATATTCTTTTCTCAAGTAACTCGCTAGTATGTGGCAGTAGGTGAAATAAACAAATAAAAAAGAAAATAAATACATACCTCTGTTTGTATGTATTTACAAACAGATTGTAAATACAATCTTTTGTAAATTTGTATGATTGGCAGAAGGTATATACACACAAATGCATTTATAAATTCAAGAAAACAACAAAGCAGAATGGTCGTAATGTTTCTATCACATCTTAGGTGCTCAATGTTTGCTTTCAAGGTGTGGATGTGATTATACTTTTTACTTTACATTTCTATAGAAACATGCATTAGCAAGCTACAATATCAAAATGCTAATATGCTGTAATTACAAATTACATAACTTTCACCTACTGGTTGGAGAAAAGTTTCCTTGCATTAAAAGAAGTAATTTCTTAGAATCACTCTTCTTTCATGCAGTATTCCAAGATCCCATTTGTGGCTGCTACAACTCACTGAGTAACTCAGGCCCAATTTACTCTACTTTTCAAATTACTTGTGGGTTTGGGACTCATTTGTCTTCACTCACGCAGGCTAAACAGTGCAGAAAGAGTTGTGCTGAATATTGGGTCTTGTCAAACATAAAGGATGATATTCTGCTTCATTTTATAAGTAAAATATGACAATGCTTGGCAAGACTGACTGAACTTTTGTCTTGATGACTCAGCCAAGACTCAGGACTCTCCGCTCTTGTCAGCTGTCTAGTTTGATTCTGCTGCCACTATCATTGCTGCCTGTAAATCCAGTGACACCTCTGGAACAGAACATTATTGGATACTGATTGACTACTTGGGTAAAGTAACAGCCCAAGGGGGCTTCTGCTTCTAAAGGAAGGCCTGGCAGTGTCGGGCTTTGAGATTTTCTCAGGAAGGTTCTTATGGGCATAACTATAAATTTCTCACTTTTAGGAATACTAAAACGCTACTACTTGGCCTAAGTTAACTTTATTGTACCCTGGAGTTATTGGCCTTAGAACAATATCCAGGTGTGCCCTTTCTGGGTTTTCTTAGCAACTTTGGAGAAGAATAAACCCTGGATTGAGTTGTTAGGCCCAGAAATACTAGTTGCCAAAAGTAAAATTGCTACTATGTCTCAATATTTAGCAAAACTGTAGTTCATTTTAAGAGTTGTGGCAGTCTTTTTGAAGGCGGATGTGATTAAGAAGTACTTAGCTCTCCTCACTGAATGCCTTCAAGGAATAGGAGTCTACACCTCTACTTTGAGGACTCTGACCAACCAAAGTACAGAATAAAGTTGATGATGCTCTGTTTCTATTCCTTTGGAAATGAAACGGAATTAAAATTGGTACTTAAAATTAAATGAGGTGAGGTTCCACGTATCAAGTAAATATGAAGTATTTAAAAAAGAATGCTACAGATGACAGAAAAGTACAAAAATTGTTCCTGACATGAATAATTCACCAACTCTTGGATGGTATAAGTCACCTACTAATGTGCATTACTTGCCACTTAATAGTGGCTGTATCTGAAGAAATATGGAAATTGGAATATTTTAATAACTTTCTATATGAAAGATGATGAGACTGCCTAAATGATTAAGAGGAAGATATGTTATAATGAACTAAAGCCACTCGAGTGTAAGGTAATTTTAATTCAAATCTCCATCTGCTTATGTATAATTAAGACTCATTTAACAAGTTAATGCCTAACAGAGAGAACTGATAAGTTTGGTATTAAAGATCTTAAGAGAAGTAAATTAAACTGCCAGGGTTGAACTTGTCTTTAGTTTTAATTTCTTACACCTGAACCTTGATATAAATTTCAGGCTCCACTTCTTTATCTTCACCATTCATTTAAGCATGAAGCCAAAGCAAAAGGGGAGGGAAAACTGAATATCCTTTTTATATTTTAATTTTGGAGATCCCATCCTGTCTAAGGTGTGACAGCATCTTGACTGATATGAATATTTATACACTTCTTATTTCTCACTGTATAGCATCTATATGCCATTAAGCTGGTGATTTCAAAGGCACAAAAATATTTATGCACAGTTGAGATTGGCAGCAGGGTTAAATAACCTCAGAAAATAAGCGGAAAGCCTTTAAAGTGCCAAAAAGGACTGTTTTGATCTCTAGTGAATTTCATGAGCTTGTTGACTGCTGCACTTCCTACTTCATTTTTTTCCCCACAGTTTCTGCCAAAGAAGGTCCAGCCATCATAAATATGGTGTCAACCTTTTTGTCTTTTAGCATAAAAATTTAATTCCCAGCATATGACTCCTCATTTAGGAAGATGAATGGGTCTTTCTTTACATGCCTTTTCACATTTTCAGGACTAAATTCAAACAGGAGATTTGAGAATTCATGCAGTCTTCCCAGCAAGATTCTCACTAGGAAGAGTTTTCAGCCATGACTGGGTAAGGCCAATATTGTGGGACCACAGAGTTGAACCCAGTGTTCTTGTTCCTTGTCAGCCATCACATATGACTTGTGTCAGCTCACCTATAAGTGACAATTTCTTAAGACATAATTTTCAAAGATCACAGATTAAATAATTGAAACTTTTTGTGTCCTCTTGAGAAATTTCTAGCTCTAATCACCTAAAACGCATGGTCTGATTCATTTCTTATTAAAAGCTAGAAAGAGTCCTATGGCTTGACTACTTTATTTTACTGATCCCTAAAGATAAAGTAATTTGTGAAAGTTTACAGAGTTAGTAAAGAGTTGGGTCTGGTTTGCTGATTACCAGTTCAGCATTCTTCCCTTATCATACTACCTCTTAGATTTACCATATATACTATACATACACACACATATGCTATTTATACAAATATATATGTATGTTTTCATATATATGGTATATGCATCCTAATGCTATTGAAATATACATATATTAACAGTTTCTCATTTTGTTTTCTTAGTCCACTTAGAAATATACCTTGGAAAGAAAGTGAATATTTGCTAGAACTTTCAAATAATGTAGGAAAGCAAAACTCACAGATAAAGAAATTCTGGTTACTCTGGGAAGTGTATACTGTCTTTTTTTTTTCCTAGAAAGTGTCTAGGAAACAGGATCTCCAGCAAGTTTCATCCACTAAATTATTGGAAAATTTGACAGCAAAATTTGACAACTGTTCATGGTCAACAGTTCCATTCACTTCCAAATTGCTCCCTCAGTAATAGGGCTCCCTTGATGTTTATACTGCAACTGAGGACACTCCTCAAGGACAGTGAGGTTTTAGGCTTTAAAAAGGCACATATTTATTGTTTTCATAGAAATGGCTATTCTTGTGTGATGCTATTGGGAATGCAAGTGTTAGTAACTTTCTGGAGGGTATTTTAGTAATACAATTCAAAAGTCTTATAAATGATCATATTCTTTGATTCAACTGACTTACTTCTGGTTATTTATTCAAAGGGAGTACTCAGATTAATATACATAGATATGTACACAAGTGTCTTTATTTCATCATTATTTGTTATACCAACAGCAAACAACAAAAGAAAAGGGAAAAAAGGAAGTTGTTAAGTAAGGCACGGATCCATATAGTGGATATTCTAAACACTGAAAATGTTGCTGCATATACACATTTATTGTTACAGAAAAGTATTTAAAATGTATTGTTAAATCAAACAATTGGGACATCATTTGTGTCATATGATTTGATTTTGTAGTAAAAATCATAAAAGTACATGGAAAAAGGTTTAATAGGGCATTGTTGTAGGTGGATTCTTCTGGTTGTAGTGAATGGAGACTTCCCCAAGTTACTATAAGAATGGTGGCCCATGCACATGAAGATATGGGATCTAACACTCAGCTAGTCCACATGTGAAATCAGAAGAAATTTCATTACGAGTCATTACCAAAAAAGCATGAACTTGCAATGATCAAGTTTTATGGAAAGAGAAAGTAGACAGTCACTCATGAGCTACTGACTAGTTTTACTGTTTTGAGAATGTATGAATCCCAACTCTAGTTATTCATTATTTTGGAGACTCTTTTTTTCTCTGATTATCTTTTGGTTTAAGCCTCAGCTAATAACTAACTGATGATCTCCCCAAAGCTCCAGTTCAAATTCCAGCAGAATAAGGATGCAAAGATACACAGAGTGATACAATGCTCTTTGGGTACTCAGGCAGTGAGGGAGTGGGAGGAGGTGAGGGATAAAAGACTACAGATTGGGTACAGTATATACTGCTTGGGTGACTGGTGCATCAAATCTGAAAATTCACCGCTATATAATTCATCCAGTAACCAAAAGCTACAAAAATAAAATTGCTGGCAGATGTTTTTTATTATGTTTTTACCATTTTTAGTGTTAAATGTCAAATAAAATTATATATGTTTCTTATATACAATAGGTTATTTTGAAGTATGTATACACTGTGGAATTACTAAATCAAGCTGATTAATATATGCCTTACTGCACATACTTATCTTTTGTGTGTGGTAAGAACATTTAAATTCTACTTTTAGCAATTTTCCCAATACAACACATTGTTCTTAACTATAGTTACCATCTTGTGCAATATCTAGTAAATTTGATTGCTTCTGCATGTCATTATTTGTTTGGGCAATGCTTTAATTCTAAGCTACTTCTTAAGAAGATGGCTTTTGGGTTAGATGCTCACCCTTTGGTCCAATCAACTATGGTTGATGATAGCATATGGTGACCTGTGAAAAAAACTACTGTGCTTAGAAGAGAAATAAGCATGCTTCAGGCACTTTGAAGCTTAGCTTTTCCAGCACAGACCCTCTCAGATGGTCAATTTTTATTTCTGTTGCTCATAGATGGGTCTCTAAAAACACAAGACTTTTTTCCTAAAACATTTTCCCCTATAAACTTTACAGGGCCATCAAAAATAGTTGTTACAATCCATATTCTTTGTAATCATCATTACTTCCTTACTGGACAAGTGTATCAAGTTAGAAACTGTTTGGTTTCCTAAAATTTTTATTTCAACAGATATTTAACCCCAAGCAACCACAGATGGGCATTAGTAATGCCCGCATTATTAATACTAGTGAGACCTTAGTAAGGTCTCATTTTCCATCTTCAAGGAGGTCATGATGTGTTCACACACAAACAAGTGAGTACTTTCATTCTACAATCTTATTTGGGAGTCTGTTTACTGGGACCACTTCTAGTACCAATAAAAGTATTGATTAGAATCTTAGCAGAAGAACAACAAAATGCTTTAAATAAAATAGAAAGTGTAATGCAGGAAATCCATCAAGAATAATGAAGAATCTGAGAATGAGATAACACAGAAGTTAGAAATGGTGGGAAGCCATTTCCATCCTTAGGCAGTGTTACATGCATTCGGGGGCCAGGGTTACCTGGTGGAATCTGGGAGCATGGTCTACCTGTCTGGTGGGAGCTGCAGCCTGAGGGAACTGCAGCTTCTGCAGGAGACGCTGCCCAGACAAGGAGTGGGGAGCAGGAGACAGACTGACAGTGGATCCAATGAAGGTCGAGCTCACTGCCCGTCCTTCACTAAGCCCTGGGAGGAGCTGGTCAATGTGTTCACGTACTCATATGATTTTGTAAAATGTGTTAAATTAAGACATTGCAACTGTAATCAGTTAAGACTGCTGCCTGTTTCTATTTGACTTCCCTTTTCATTTTTCCCCATGCCAGTCGTTGATGGGGTGGCCGTGGACATTTTGAGACACAAATTAAACAGAAGATGAGTTGAGAACAGATTTATTTTTGGTTTATTGGGTAATATTTGTGTTTTATAGTTACTTATTTATAAAATTATGTTATTTCTAGCTGTCCTGGCATATTAATACAAATAGTTTTTAGGACTCCCCCTCTTCTCTAACTCATCTGGAGACATTATACAGAACAGAAGAGTTAGAGCTGGCAGTGATAGTTATAAGTGATGGAGGAGAAACGAGTTTTAAAATATACAGTTAGAAACTAATCTGGGGTAGGTTTTTCTTTAGTTTTTCAGCTCATGTAAAGTAGAAACTCGAAAGAGGCTCTCCCCAAATTTATACACTCCTACAAATTTACATGACATTATGAATAATGAGTTGAGGAGACGAAATATTTTAAACTGTCAGTAATCAAATATATTTTTATGAACAATGATAAAGGAAAGACTGAATTATATTTTCACATTCTCTTTATACAAATATCACAAAATAATTGTCATATAAAGAGATGATCCTTTGATCAAAAGGCAGTCAAAACCCAGGAGGAATAGATATTAAAAATGCTTGGTAGATAATTAATAAAAATAGTAATTTAAAAGTTTTCTCAGTTGATATTTGTAAGCTAGTCAAAATGTACAGGTAGGTGTTTGCTAAATAACTATTTACTTTTGTGCCTAATTTTGAATTCATAATTTTTAAATGAATTTTTCTCTGTTAGGACTCCCAAGTGTTTAAGCCACAGATCTGATGAAACCTAGCTGCAGGTACAAATGCCATGGCTTTCCCTTCCTCCTGTTCCCCATTCTCTTTTCATTGACACCTATTGAGTGAGTTCAGCTGTCATCAGAGATTGGGACACAGATCAGAAGAATAAGCCTAGCAGAGGAAGAAAGATGCAGCAGACAGCAAACAAGCAGAAAATGGCCCAGGAAGGAAGTAAGATAAACAGGTTTTTCCATTCTCTGCTGGTGGGAGTTGAAATCATGCCATCTCTGTGGAGAGTCATATTTATGATAGTAACCATCAAAATCACAAATGTGCATGTGCTTGGACCCTGCAGTTCTACCTCTGGAAACTCATCTGAGATATACTCATAGGTGAAAGGACATATGTATAAGGTTATTCATTGAAGCCTTGAGTCTGGAGGCCATTATCTTAAGTGAAACAACTCAGACACAGAAAGACAAATACCACATGTCCTCACTTATAAGTGGGCACTAACCAATGTGTACCCATGGACATGGGGTGTAGAATGACAGATGCTGAAAACTCAGAAGGGTGCGGATAGGGAGGGATGAGAAATTAATGGGTATAATGTACATTATTTGGATGATGGACACTGTAAAAACAATAGCTAAATGGTAGAGACAATCGGAGTATCCCTAAATTGGTGATAGATTAATACCTTTATGGTACATCAATACAATGGAATACTATTTCCTTTAAAAAGAAGGAAAAATGAAAGAGGAGATTCTTTATGGACAAATGTGGGATGATACTGAGTAAAAAGGGGTTGTTTGGTTGTTCTACCATTGATATAAATAAGGTTCATAATAACTCAGCTGAGATTCTAAAATTCATAAATCTCTGAAAGAAAATTTTTTTCATAAATAATTGGGTTGCAAAACATGGCCCAAACTTACACGGGGCTATTTATACTTTAAATATTCATATGTTTTACAGAAGAAATACTTATGTACTTGGTTATTGAGTGCTTCCCCAGATGCTACTGAGAATGTTTCTAAAACTCATCCTCTAGACTTGAAAATGGCTTCAGAAGAGCTGGGAAGACATTTGACAGGGATGCTCTTGCCTTCTGCTCTTAACAAAGCAGAGAAGTGACTTTGAAAACCAGATGCCTCACAGAAGCAGGGTGGGAACCAGGACGATGAAGGGCCATGGAAATTTGATGTACCCCTTACCTCCTTGACACTCAGCAGCTTCCTGTTCACTGCTTCACCCCTGGTGGCCTGGCCTTTGTGGCCATGGGGGAGCCGAGTCAAAAGAGAACGGCAGTGGATGGTACTATTGGTGCCCTGTACAGGTATTCCTCCAAGCCCTATCTCCTATTCTGATCTCTGTATCTTTTAGTTGCTCATTAGACATCTCTACCTGGGTTGTCCTATTGGCACCTTTAAAACAACATGCCTAAGACTGAATAGTTCACCTTCCCTTGCTAAGCCTATTCTGCTGTGTGGTACCATCAATCACTCAGATCCTCAACCAACAGCCTTGAAATCATCCTCAAGACCTTCCTCCACCTGCTCTCTCCCATTCTATATCCAGTCAGTCCTCAGGATCTGACTATTCTACTTCCTTAACAAAGTTGCTAGATAAAATACATAATGCCAACTTAAATGCAAATTCCAAATAAACAACTATTA
The DNA here is from genome assembly GCF_024542745.1 of Macaca thibetana thibetana. NCBI lineage: Eukaryota > Metazoa > Chordata > Mammalia > Primates > Cercopithecidae > Macaca > Macaca thibetana. The sequence goes on along the minus strand of NC_065588.1, from coordinate 37,685,978 downwards.
ACTGTAATATAAGTATGTCCCCAGTATACATTTACATTAGAAACATATTCAGTTGTTCTGAGATTCAAATTTAACTGATCATCTTGTAATTTTATATACTCAATCTTCAACCTTATTCCTTAATACCTGTCAAATCTGTTCCCCTCTCTGCACCCATCAGCCCCTTGTTCAAGCCCTTCACTCTTCTCTTCTGGATCATCAAAACTACCTCCTAACTAGTTGTTGTCCTTCTAAATGTTTTCCCACCCAAAACAAGGTCTAAATTACTGATAGACTAATCTGTGTCTGACATAAATTTGATCACATTCACTCCCCTGCTTTTTTGCATATGACACCCTTCATGACCTGGCTTCTGCCTACCTCTCCCAGTCTTCTCCTAAGTTTCAGTCAGACTTTGTGCAACAAATTGTAGAAGTGACGATATAGATTGTAGAATTGATAGGAACTTGTCAGTTCAGTGAGTCATTACTGAAGGCTGTGAGGCCAGGGAAGGCATCCCAGAGAGGAGAGCCCATGCCAAGCCTTCACTCCTCTCAACCCTCCTGAGCTCCTCAGGGACTCTGTCATGCTGCACTTATACACTCTGCTTTATACAGTTAGATTTCTTTTCATGTGCCCATCATTCATCTCCCCAAGATAACAAGTTTATTAATGACCCATGTAAAGCATCTAGCACATTAAACATCACAGACTTTCACATTTCCTTGTCTTAACTGTTTTGTACTGTTTCTATTTCTTTGCGTTTTTCACACAGCACATTTCAACACTTATTGATTTTCTGATTAGTGTTCTGTTTCAAAAACGAAGTCAGACTAAGTTAAACGGACACAAATAGCTGCTCTACTCACTGACCCTATCATAATGAGAACACCAGGCTAGGGCTGGTTTCTTGACACATTTGAGTAGACTTCGCTTCCCAGAGCACTTCACGAATATTCCAGGATATGTTGAGAAGTTGCATCCCATTCAATCTATTCTCATCACCATCAGAAAGGTGAAGTTGAGTAAATGTCTCATTTTATTAAACTTCTTGTTTAGATATGATTGAGGATTGAATATTCAGCATTGACTCTCCCCTTCTCTCTTATTAAAACATCAGGCTTTGAGGATCCCAGAGAGTCCTGAAAATGTACATCCCAGAGGTTCTTTACAATGTCACACTTCTGCTCATGGGCATGACAGGCAGCACAATAGAATGGAGCCATAATACATGGAAGCAGAATGCCATTATGTACTGGTTAGGTCTAGAAAAATTATCATAAGGCTCAATGACTGATCAATAACAAAATCTAGCATCATCATTCCCCACCATAAGCAACATACAATTCAAAAAATAGGATGACTGATAAAGTAGGAGCAAATAAAGATGGTCAGCACATGTTTGATGGCACAGGGAAAATGAGGTTAGTGCCTGGACTTCTGTGTGCCTGGACTTCTGTTTGAAGCAGAGCTGATGACAAGTGGACAAGCTGCTGATACTCATTCTTAATTCATGTGGAGGCAGTGAGTTGTGGAAAGAAGAAAAATTTTGAGGCACACCATCGTGAACCTGAATCCAGAATCCATTGCTTAGTAGCTGTGGAATTCGTGGCAGATTACAAAAATTATATTAGACATATTTTGCTCATCTGTACATAAAAACAATAGCTAACATACATTGAGTACGCACCCTGTGCCAATACTTATCTAGCTTCTTTACATATATTAACCCATTTAATTCTCAACCTATGAAAAAGGCTATAATTCTCTCCACTGTACTGCGCATCAGTTAAGTCACATGCCTAAGAATGCAAGCTTAGTGACAGAGCTAGAAAGGGACAATTAAGTAGTGGATATTAATAAGTTAAAAGCATGTAGTAGGATATTGAATAACAAGCAGGACCCTAGTTTATAGATGTCCCCTGAACCCAGGAGCAATGTTTGTTGGAAAACAACACTGTTGGCTGGGGTATGTGAAAAATGGTTGACTCCCCAAATCCTGAGCAGCTGCTGTTTGGTAAAATGGAAGAAATGCCAGAAGGACAAATGTAGCAGTGGTTACTACTATGCAGTACACTCTGCTCATGCTAGACACTACAGAAAGAATATATTAGGCACTACTGGGTGGAAAGCCAAGTGAGTGATAAGAAAATACCATGTATAAGTGTTCAGAAATGAGTTGCTGTTAGCAAGACTTAGGGAAAATCTCCTGGAGGGATGAGAAGGCATGAAATGAACATCAAGGGAAGGATGGACACAAATAGGAGAAGGGTTTCTTTAGCATGCAAAACACCAAGAGCAAAGAGTGGTGCCAGAAATGAGAATTTCATGTTCAAAAAACTGCAGGGAGTCCACAGTCTAGGCACAGTGGGACCTAGAAGTAGCACAAAAATGTCCCCCAAATAATCTGCATTATGGTATCATTTACTCAATTCTGTAAGGAGACTTTGCAAAACTTACAGTGTAAACTGGTCCTCTTCTGGCTAAAAAGAGCAGCACAACTTGAGTGGAAACAGCAAAACAATAAACAAAAGACAAAAACATCAACAAAAACCCCTCGAAGCAACACTCTGGTTTCTCTTCAGATTTTACTAAAAAACCCTGAAACACTCCCCAGTAGGTGACCTATGTTGGTCAGTTGCTTTTGTCAGTAGCTTCCTGTAGTTACTGTTCACTGAAATTTTGAAACCATGGCTTGCATAGTTACAGGAATGAATGATTTGTTTTATCTAAATTTTATATCCTTTAGAGGATATTCAAAGACTTTGGACTACTTCCAAAGACATACATTTCAGAAAATAATAAAATAATACTCAAGAGAAGATGAAAACTTCAGACAAGTGGGAAATAATTTGCTGGGAAAATGGTTTTTATAACTTTTTTTTTCCAGAAAAAGTGAATTCATTGATGAGCCTGTTACAGTGTTCAACTTAGAAAATCAGTAGAAATTATTTGATAATATGTATATAATATTAACAATATGTTAATAGAAATAAGAATGTAGTGGAAATTAATTAATGATAGAAAATAAATTAATAGAATAGAAAATTTAACTAACTTTTAATGAAAATTTAAATAATACTGGCTGGCCATGGTGGCTCATGCCTGTAATATCAGCACTTTGGGAGGCCCAGGTGGGAAGATTGTTTGAGGCCAATCAAATTGGTTCAAGACCAGCCTGGGCAACACAGTGAGAGCCATATCTCTACAAAAAATAAAAAAATTTAGTCAGGTATGGTGGCATACGCCTATATTCCCAACTACTCAGGGTGTTGAGTCAGGAAGATCATGTAAGCCTGAGTCTGAGGTTGCAGTGAGCTATGATTGCACCACTGCACTCCAGCCTGGGCAACAGAGCAAGACCCTGTCTCTAAAAAATTAATACAAAAATGTTAGTTTGAAGGAGCACCAAATTACTCATCTACGCAAGGCAGGTTTCTCAAGGTCTGAGTTGGAAGTCCTCTTGAAGAGAAGTATGAGGTCAGATGGAAAAATAGTTTGAGTTTAAATGATGGAAATCCTAAAATGACCATCTTAGGTTCTCAGCTTTTGTCTGATATTTAGGAAAAGACCTTTGAAGGTACCTGAGCACAATGAGGAAAGTGATTTTTAGGAGGGCAAGTGTTGTGGCTATATATAGGTAGGCAGGAAAGGGGTACAGGGAGAAAAGTCAAGGACCTGTTGAAGTAATTAGGCATGAGACAGTGACCATCTAGCCTATCAGTGATTGAAGCCCATTAGAAACAATCTGACACACTTTGAAGAGAAATTAACAATGCTTTTCATTGTGGCTGACCAGCTAAATGAGAAATCCAAGAAGGCTCAGGTGATAAGCATGAGAGACTAGGGGAACAGTGATACCATGACAAAATGAGGAATTTGAAGCTTAGAGGAGATGCTCATTGGAGGGATAGACAGACGAGTTTAGGTGGCAGATTGACACATGGCAAAAAGATACGGATTAATTCAATATGTAGGTGGAAAGGCTATGTTAGAGGAGGCTTTCCCTCACCCACAATATGTATTCATAAAGAGACAGTCTGCACAAAATATGATGCCAATGATAGGTTTCTTCATGGCACACAATGAAGAAATACCCATTGAACATACATTGCTTTCTGCCCCCTTATGTCCTTCACATATGGATCTGTGGACCTAGAAAAAACTGAGGTATGTCTTAAACAACAAAGAATTTATTTGAGCTAAATTTGAGCCACTGCAGCCCAGGAAATGCTTCCAAGTTACTTTGCGAAGTGCCCTGGAGAACAAAAGAGATGCTGGAGCTTTTAAAGAAAAAAGGATGAATCAGGAGAGGGGGAGATTACAAAAGTTGTTTTTCAACTGCTACAGTTGGTGTGATTGTATCTAAAGGGACTGGTTTCAACAGTTAAAAAGGCCGCCTGTGGTAAGGGACCTTCCAGAGCTCAGCAGGAAGCAGTCAGCAGATGCTTTGGCCATTGTTCAGCCAGGAAGTTGTGACCTCCATCCACAGCCTGCCTGAGGTTCAAGCTAAAATGGCCTCCTGGCTCCATTTTAGATTCTTTGATTAACCCGTTGTCATTTTCCTTCATCAGATCCTAACACCAATTTCTGTCACATCTTGAGTATAAAAAGCAATAATAAATATGAAATTTCATAAGCCCAAGTAAAATATTTCCCCTCTTTACATTCACATATTTCTTCTGAGCTGAAATAAAATATCCCACATATAACCAATTATTTTTCTTTGCTGGGCAACAGATTTATTATTCGTTTACTAAAAAAAGTTTAGCACAAAGATATATTATGTAGAAAGATAAAGCATGACACTTTTTATATTTTCGCTGATTTTTGAAAAAGAGACATTTCTGGTAGAACTACATAAACACAGACATGAAAAACACCAACATCACATTTTTAAACAATTGGCAAGCACATTGGGCCTTAATAAAAATAAAATTAAACTGGTAATTTTGGAAACTGCATACTGTGATATGTGCACATGTTTCTTCTGGAAAAATCTACAAAGTTGGTTCCAAATGAAGATTACCTATTGGAGTAATTCAAAGGCAAGGAATATTTAAACCTAGTTGTTTCAAGAGGAGAAACAGTAACGGCAGCCATTAGATCTGGAAAGAACTGAGCACTTAAGATAGGCATTCTTATCTGATTCAAAAGTTAACTCTAGGTACTCAAAAGTTAGCTCTCTAGGTGCTCTGGGAGCAGTCTTATTCATTGAATTAACAATAGCTCGTATTAGAAGTGATGAAATTTTCAGTTGCCTTAGGTTGCCATTACTATCACTATCTTAAAGTCTTTGAGTCCAGCTTTTCATTATATATAAATAAGATTAGTTTCTTTTCATCTGTGTGATAGCCCTTCAAAAGAAAAGAACTTGAAAAGGTAGAAAAGCAAGGAAAACAGTAACAAAAGGACCAGTATGTGGAAGAGAGAGATAAATGCATAAAAAAATTTAGCTCAACTAAAATTCATTATTATTCAAATGGCATCCTGCCAGCTCACAAAGACAGAGGGGGATCATGAGGGCTTTCCTCTATGAACTTCAAATCTATGCAGGAAGACAGTAAGTTCTATGTATGTAATTCAATAACAAAAGAATACAATTTCCAAGGTGAAGCAATAGGCATGATAGTATATGCCCAATAGCTGAGAAAGTCTGATGTCATTAAAAGAGGCTCCAAAAAGGAAATATATGTGATCCCATGCCAAGGGAGGTGTAGGATTTGTCACAGAAACCCCAGACAGGACGATAGCATAGGATAACCTGGGGGAAATGATTAGGCTGCTAAGGAGTCAGGAGTAACTCAGAGAAGATGTAAAGAGGAAGAGCAATAGGCAAGGCCCACAAGTTAATGGAGGGCCTTGAATAGAGGACAGAGGCATAGGAGTCTGATTCTAGAGCTCCTAGGAAGCCACTGTAGGTTTTTAAACAGGAAAGTAGCTTCAGAAGTAAGCAGATGTTGTGTATCCATTACATTAAAACAATCTGCTGAGTTGAATGAAAATTTGATCAAACTCATGTTTGGATGTACATAGTTTGATCTGGTCTTTCACTTTGGAGGTATGATGATGGACATGCAATATGGTTCAGATATTTATATGGTGAAAAGTTAGGATTTAAAAAGTTTAGTCATCTAATAATCTTACCTTTTAATAAACTGACATATGAAGCATTTATACTTGACTATGCTGAGATTTTTGCAAATATGGTTCCCTAAAATTATTTATAAATTATTAAAATTTGTTTATCAACTAAATAAATGCACATAGTACTATGGACTGAATTGTGTTCCTCCAAAATTCATATGTTGAAACCCTACCCCCCAGTATATTTGACCTTGACTCAAAGTCTTCAGAACCATGAGAAATTGATGCCCTGCACAGCGGTTCACACCTGTAATCTCAGCACTTTGGAAGGCCTCAGTGGAAGGATCGCATGAATCCAGGTATTTGAGACTAGCCTGGCAATAAAGTGAGATCTATGAGAAATAAATTCCTGTTGTTTAAGTATGGCATTATGTTATGATAGCCAGAGCAGACTAACATACATTGCAGCATTATAAACAATCTCAGACACTTCACTGATACTCTCTCTCCACGACATTCTCTAAATTTTTCTTGGCTTTACCTTAAAAGTGGGTGGCAGGCAAGGGGAACGTGAACTAATGGCTACTGGATGTTGAATTAGCACCTGTTACATGCCGTACATATATTATTGAATTTAATCCTGGTAGGCATATGTGACACAGTGATCTATAGGGAATGTTTCAATACAACTTTATTGGAAACAAGTGATAGAAAATGTGCACATTTTATAATCCACAATTAGGAGTCTTCTAAGTAGTATACACATATAACGAATTTATAACTGTTAACCACAGTGGACAATGAAAATAAAACACTCCTTGATAACTTTTCTGAAGGATAATCAATAATTTATTTCTCTTTAATTGTCACAATTACCACAATTATCTAGCTACATGACCAATGTCACTACATATCACAGGAAGATTGTCCACCTACACTTTACTGAGACAAAGACAATGGCCATTTTTGTGTTAAATGTACAACGAGATGTTAACACCATTTATATGTTAAATGCACAATGGGATGTTAAAAAGCAGTGGCTTTTGTGTGTAAGACAAGATGTGGCACATGATTTATTACAAACAGGTTTGATTTCAAACATATTATGCCAAGAAACAAGCATAGAAATGTTTTGGCATTAAGTTGTTATTAAAGTAGAAAATAAGTAAACTAGAGAAATAAATCCAGATTTTCACTTACATTAGATACATTGAAGTAGGAAATTAATGGGCTCCTCAGTATTTTTGTGCAAGTTTTTTTTTTGTTTTCTTTCCTTTTGTTTTTGATTTTTTTAATAAACGAGTAATATGAATATATCACAAGTAAAAGAAAGATCTCAGCCAAAACGAAGGTACCAGTATATGAAAAACAAATGAAAATTTACCAGGTATTTTTTGCTTACAAAAAATTTAAACTATAAAGAGTCACAAAATATATATAAAAACGCCACATTGAACGAGGCAATCATACTCTACCGAAACTGGTAGCATCCTCTGAAAATCAGTCACATGCATTCCATTCATTCGGTCATACAGTGGTCACCGACAAGAAGGCATTATGGACTCTTGTGCCATCTGGAGACTTGGCCCCATGGGTCATCAGTTCTTGGATTGTCATCCAGTTGTCCAAAATTTTCTTGTTTCTCTTCTTCATCATCTTTTTGTGACTCAGTTCAATGATATTGATCTCCTTCTTGCCCTCACTGCCACTCTGAGGGCTCTCCTTGAGACACTCTAACCGGCTGCGCATCATGAACTCACGGCGGCGGCGCTGTTCTTTGGCCCTAAGCAGGTGCTGCTTTCTCTCCTCTTTGCTCCAGTAGCGCCCCATTTTCATCTCGCTCATGGTGTCATCGTCTGTGGTCATGCCACTCCGCTCCTCCTTGATCTTTAAGGCACGTTCCTTCAGGATGCGGTCTCGCACGGGTCTCTTTGTGATGTACCGTGTCCCGTCGCTCCTAATTTTCACCTTCCATTCCATCTTGGGCTCTGAACACTTCTGAGACTCCTTGCACATGCTCACCAAACTGAGCTGACTCTGAGCATACTCGACGGCAGATTTCTGTTGAATTAACTGCATGTAGCTTTGATAATGCCGGGCGTGTGCTGGGATGTTTGCATATCTATATGAGGAGCTGTGGTAAGGAGAGAGGTAAGGGATGTGTTCGCTGTCTGCCTTCTCTTGATCAGGAAGCTTGCTGCCTTCCAAAATCTCCTTGCTTTCAGCGCTACAGCCTTGCTCAGTGGTTTTGGCTTTGGTGGAGGTCGACTCTTTACTGCTCTGTCCGGAAGAGGACTGGGTGGCTGCCATTGTGCTTCTCAGGTTTTTCTTATTGGTGAGGTTGATCATCCTTGGAAGGGAACTGTCAGGGGAACGGTCTACGGTGAGCGGAGTACTTCTGCAGCTCTCAGCTGTGTTGTAAGCACTAGAACTGTCCTTGTCAGACTTTTCTGGATGCTCCATGATGTCGTCCAGCTTTCCCCTTTGCAGATCTATGCTGGTGTTGTAATTCCGGAATCCTCCATCATGCAATGTCCAGATGTCTCCATACTGGTCTGTCACTTTCTGGAGCCTGTGAGCTTGCATGATATTCTGACACTCAAGCTCAATGTTTCTCAGCTCTTCATTAAGCAACTGTAGCTCATGCTCCACTCCCTCTTGCTCCCCTTGATTGCATTCAATTGTGCTGCTCGAGTAATACAGGTCATACTCTCCATGATTTCGAATCTTGCATTTGAGCTCCAAGAGCTGCCTGAATCTTTCACAGTCCTCATCTTGGTTGCCAACGCAGTCTGAGTCAATGTATTCACCAGACACGAGGCTCTCATTGTACTGAAGTTCAACACTTCCTAGAGTGTCTTGGCTCTGCCCCAGGTCTCTCTTGCTCTTCAAAGATGTGCTATTGGGGTCCTCAGCTGCATTCTCCTGCTCTGAGCTCTCATCATTTCGCAAGCTTTCATCTGTACGTCCTACTCCACTGTCCTTCTCATGGTTGTTGGATGAGGATGTTGCAGTGTCTGTTGTGCCTTCTTCTTCTTCTTGCTTTTTTGGCTAAGAAAATGATGTGAACAAAGAAAATGAAAGAACAAAGAAAATTAATTAGTTTGGAAGACATTGGTTATTAAAAATCTTGCTTGAAAACCAATGTTTCTTGCAAAGTTGCATCTCCTAGAAAATTGCTCTAATTTAAGGTCCATCACAATTTTAGAAATAAAGGAAATTAGCTCATGACAGCTTTTTATACAAGAAATGAAGAAAACAAAAGCTGCTTGAATATGGCTATGATATTCACTTGGATATAAATAAGACAGGATACATTCAAATAAGTGATTCTTTAGGTTTTCTCTTACTTGGGAAACTTGTGGGGTGAAGGTGGCTTAGTAATGTATCACTGGCTTAGTAATATGCTGACAATGGGTAAGCCAAACATCACAGAGATTTAGGAATAAGTTAACATTATGTACTGGAGTCTAGGACATTGCTGTCTATAGGGGAGGATGCTCAATCCCAGATGGATTCAGGTTATTAGTGACAGATTCGGGTTATTAATGACAGAGGCAAAGCTTCATCTTCCAGTGCCAGAATTTCTTATATGTCCAGGATGCCATATTCTTGAATACATGGGCTATGACCTCAGTGCACTCTAAATCATGTTTCTCAAAAGCAACAACAATGTCTTAGGACTCATTTGGGTTGTATAAGATTTTTCTACTCTTAACCAGGGATTTTTTTTCAAAGATAAGTTTTAGTCTATTAATAATAAAAATTCAGTCCCAGGAAAATTTGAACAGCACAGATTGCCAAACGTGGGCATAATATCAAATAATTTTTGACATATATATCACATATATGTATATATGTATCCATGTATGTTTATGTAGAGTGTGTGTGTGTGTGTGTGTGTGTGTGTATGAGTGAGAGAGAGAGAGAGAGAGACTCTGGTAATTTTTGGCTTTCATGTAAAACAATTAACTGTAATTGTCCTAATAAGATGCATGTGTTGTTCTTTCTCTGGGAATATTGTGAAGTTACTTTCACCTCTATCAGTCATCACATGATAATCTATAAGGCAGTTTCTAGATTATATCTGTCTCATGCCTAAGTTTATTCACTAGATAGATAGATAGTTAGATGGATAGATAGATAGATGGATAGATAGATAGATAGATAGATAGTAGATATAGCTAGCTCCATCCCTCTAGCAGATGTAATTACATAATTAAATATAATCAAGCAAACAGCTAGTGCTAAATAAGGATGGAACAGGTGATAAAAGGTATTCTAAAAGAAGTCTAAAAGGTGTCTCTAGATAATCGTTATTTTGTTCCACAAAAGTAATGGCAGAAAAAAAGTAAGATAAATTGAAGAGGCGAGAACATAACCATGTATCAGTATGTTTACTTTATGACTCTCAATGTTTCCCTGGAATATGTTCCTTCATTTGTTGAAAACACACTGAGATTTATCTTACATGTCTTGTTGATTAAAAAAATTATAATAAGTAACTGTAACTAACAATGGAAAGCTTGCTGCATCCCTAGGCTGTGACTTACAAGGTGACAATAGTATTTAATATGACAATGTCTGTATACTACCCCCCCCCCCCCCCCCCCCCCCCCCCCCCCCCCCCCCCCCCCCCCCCCCCCCCCCCCCCCCCCCCTACCATATAACTCTCAAAGGATGTTATTGATACTGGGCAGTTGAATTTATATATCATGTTATTTATAATTATATTTTTCTAATATCTTGTCATGAGCTGAAAAATACAAGAAGACTAGTAATTTTTTTCTTATTTCACATGCAGATGAAATAATAATGACAAATTACGCTATTGGAGATGTTGCACAATGTAACAGCATTCATAAGACCAAGAATACTGTGTAAAATGAAACTTTCCATAAAGTAGGTTCACATATGGGTATGTATTTTATTTTTTCAATTGAATTTTCCCTTTTCTTTGTTATTGGTCTATGAACAACTGTGAAAATAAAAAGAGTTTTCCATTCTCAAACCTAGAATTCCTAGTTTCTAATGCAATGTTACCCTATCATTTATAATTTCCCTATGGAATTATTATAGTGACACGCAATGTTTCTACCTAGACATTTCTAATGTAGTATTATTGTTTATAAGGGCAAAGGATTTTTAAAGGTTTCTGTACTTCTCATCATTTTTTTCATTTCATGGTGAAGAAAAATTTCCACACAATGAGAATCTAACCTCAGGGACATCTAGTGTTACCTCACAAGACCTAACATTTGCATTACCTCTGATGAGTAGGCAGCATTTGACACCGTATCACTTTTCCTGGACAGGATTTCTCCCTGCTTGCCTTATTCCAACATCCTCCTGTCAATTCAGTATCAGGTCACATTTTGTATCTAAGAAAAAAAAAGGCCTGGAGCAAGGACTTTCTTGTTTGTAACCAGCAGCTGCCACCAAAAATATCTTTATTTGTGGCCAGTGTTGAAGTTATACATAAAAATTTTAATCTGTCCTATCTATATTGAAAGGCAGTTACCAGAGTAGCGATATTACTTGTGAGCATGAACTTCTGTTTGTGGAGTGGCCAAACTCCATATGATGAGCAAATGAGTATATCACATATGACTATGTTGATGCTATACTGTGTAATCTAATTATGTATTTAATATGTGGACATGTGTACACACATACACATTTCTGTTATGGGATGTTAGCAAGCTGAATATTTCATTATTCAGCGTGGTAAAGTGATAGAATGTTCGTGCTGCATGTTTCTAAGCCTGTCAAGATTTTCAAAAAAATTATCATCTTTTAAGATGTGTTAAGAGTCAATGTTGAGGCCAGGTGCAGTGGCTCATTCCTGTAATCCCAGCACTTTGGGAGGCCGATGCTTGTGGAGCACTTGAGGTCAGGAGTTCGAGACCAGCCTGGTCAACATGGTGAAACCCCATCTCTACTAAAATTACAAAAATTAGTTGGGTGTGGTGGCAGGCCCCTGTAATCCCGGCACTTTCAGAAGCTGAGGTTGGTGGAGCACTTGAGGTCAGGAGTTCAAGACCAGCCTGATCAATTTGGTAAAACCCCATCTCTACTAAAAATACAAAAATTCGCTGAGCATGATGGCATGCACCTGTAGTTGCAGCTACTCAGGAGGCTGAGGCAGAAGAATCACTTGAGCCCAGGAGGCAGTTGCAGTGAGCTGAGATTGTGTCCCTGCACTCCAGCCTGGGCGACAGAGCGAGACTCTATCTTTAAAAAGAAAAGAAAGAGGCTGGGCGCAGTGGCTCATGCCTGTAATCCCAGCACTTTGGGAGGCCGAGGAAGGTGGATCACGAGGTCAGAGTTTGAGACCAGTCTGACCAATATGGTGAAACCACGTCTCTATTAAAAATACAAAAATTAGCTGGGCATGGTGGTCCCTATAATCCCAGCTACTCAGGAGGCTGAGGCAGGAGAATCAATTGAACCTGGAAGGTGGAGGTTCCAGTGAGCCAAGATTGTGCCACCGCACTACAGCCTGAGTGACGGAGCAAGATTCCATCTTAAAAAAAAAAAAAAAAAAATATATATATATATATATAAAATACATATAATAATAATAATGTTGAGAATACGAAGATAATTAAACAAATCTGTAAACTGAAAACAAAATTATATCAGGCAGATAAATGACATGAGTGTAACATAAAAAATCTAGAATATATTGAGCTTGTTTTTGTAAAATGGGAAAACGACAATAAAAATAATATAATAATCACACTGTGATCTTTCACTTATTATGAATCCATTAGTGACAGCAGTTCTACTCATTTTTCTTTGTTTTCTCAGTTTCAAACGGGGTGCTTGGAGTATATTAGGCGTTCAAAGTTTTTAGTTGAATGAATATGTGACTTCAAGGCAAAAATGTCAATAAAATCTCAAACTATGCTATGAGAAATGTTGCACAAGTTATGCTATGGGAAATGTGTCAACAGCAGCCATAAGACCAAGGATAATCTCTATGATTATTCAGAATATACAGGTGTAATCACGCCATCCAGTACGCAAATAAAACTGATGGTTTACATCACGTCATCTTCATCCTATAGTGATAGCCTAAGTATTCAAATAGATACATTAATATTTTAAAGTAAAAAAAAATTACTTGTTGGGGAGGCCACCTCAGTTTGTTTTCAGCTGGCATATTGAGAGGCAACACACATTTTTTACTCTGAAATTTCTGCAGTGAGTTTGAAGTAGTGCCTGGGTCAACATTTGAATACTACTGTACTGTATTCACAATGGTCCCCAAGCTTCCCAAACTGGAAATGGAAAATCATTTTATTTATTCCCTCTGCTTCATTTGAGATGACCATTTGCTCTAAAAAATTACCATGACAGAAATGTTTGATTAAACCCTTTGATTTTGTTTTCATCTCCATTTATGGTTACACATTAAAAAAGAACAAGCAACATCTCAAATCATGTAGTTCAAATTGTTGGCCCTACCTGCTCCACCTCATTGGCAGTGGGCTGCATTGCTTCACTATGCTCTTCTTCCAACATCTCCAAGTTTAACTCCTCTAAGAATTCATTCCTTTCATCTTCCAGCCAGCCTTCATCTAGCTGCAAAAGAATACATTAGTACATTATATCATGTTAGTGAGAACTCATGGTAAAATAGAGTAAACTTAAATGGCCGGTGCCCGACGAGTTCCTTTTATCATAATGATTCTCTTCAGAATACCAGCCTCCCATGGTTCACCTTTCAGAAAGAAGAAAAGGTGATAAAAAAAAAAATTGGACTCTTATGCCTTTTATCCTTTCCTGAAACAGGGCTACAGATTTTCTCTCATAACCAAGTAAATCTCACAGCACAGAACATTACCTTCTTTCAAAATGTATGAAAAGCATCCTGCATAATCCACAGCTGTCATGCTCATTACCTCCAACAGTCCCGTGTTAAAAGGACTGCCATGCTACTAATAGGGCTATGAGACAATTGGGCTTTTTTCTTTAACAACAACCCCCAACGAGACTGCATACAAAGTGCCCCACATACGCTCATGCTATCCTCATCCTGCTTTTTTCTTTTTAGGTGGGCTCCCATATTAACAAGATGGCTGCTTGCCACAAAAGAATCTACAGACAACATTTATTTTGTCTGTAAAGGAAGGAAAATTCTAAATTATTCTTCTCAAAAAAAAAAAAAAAAAAAAAAAAGGAAAGGAAAGCAATGTCACTCCATGTCTATTTTAATTCGTTTTCAAGCCCCATTTTATAGGAAAAGCACCACAGTGGATGTGACATTTAAGGGTGGTGGAGTGGTGTGGGGCGTGCAGGGTTTTGTTTATGGGTGCTGAAAACAAGTATTCTTGTAGGACTCTTAACGCAAATTAAACTGAACAAATCCCTTCGGCTTTTCAATACAAAGTGAAGTGGAAAACTAGTGGTTACCTGGCTAATATGATCAATGTTGACAGTACAGATAATTTGCCTCAAAGTGGATTTTTGGAGCTGGATTACATAAATTAGCTGTCTATGCTGATTAAATTAACTGGATTATTGTCAAAACTCTGCATCACTCTGTACAAAGAAATAGCAGCATTCTAGTGAGCAAACATGGATAATAGTTTGAGATATTTTCACCACCAGTGAACTGGCAAAATAAGCTTTTAAACATAACTGGACTTCTACAACTTAAAAACAAACTAGAAAGGACATTAAGCTGCACCAAAAGAGGCATTAGCATATATGTATCATCTTTATTAATATGCAGGCAAATCATAGATTTTATAATATCTATTAAAGGCCATGTAGAACTTCAATGACCTCAGATTTAACTGGGGCCCAAAGTGCTGGCACATTTGTTCATCCTCATTTATCTTAATGTGGCCTGAATAAGTTGATCAAATGCCTTTGACTTTGATATGCAGATGAGCTATGATAATTATGCCAACTAAAAATGTAAATTCGGTCCAATTGATAATTGTTCAAATTTTACATTCTTTAATCTTTTTCAAGTATCATAAAGCTACAAATGCCAGACCTCATAAAAAATTACTTAAAATGGGGAGTGCTTACTTTTCTCAAACAGATCAAGGAATTTTTCTTTAGGTCAAAATAAAGTATTTTCTGACACTGATATAGTGAATGATGAAACAGAGTTTTTTGAGGATTAAATGAAGTGGTGGGGAAAATAAAGAGAAAATGGTCAAAATTAATGATTTCCCGTAACTCTTTTCTCATTGAGTAATCCAGTAGATTCCTGAGTTGCCAGCCATAGTCATTATATGTCTGTTTTGATAAGGCTTTCTTTTAGGCTGGAGGTGCACACAGCCCAATTAGCAAAGGGAGATTCTTCTTGCTCACTTCCTTCCTCTCTCCTATTTCCCCCTTTCTACCTAGCTGTGCATTCACTACAGTCTGAGTCTAATGTAATGGCAGAGACAGACATCTCCCTTGAGCTGAGATGTGGGAAAAGAGGGATAGTCATTACTAAGAGTGGGGATCTATCTGCACCAAAGGGGGCCACATGTGGCATTTCAGAGACAGGAACAACCTACACTGTCTCAAAGGTATGGCTACAAGTTCTTATGAGAATCCTCTCTGCCCCAGTGTCTTGCGGGAAATAGGACAGAAAAGCAATATCTTTAATGGTCTCTGGAAGAAAATGGGCAGAAAATGAAAGAGAGTTGACAGGAAATGAGGAAAATGAGTTATTTAAAAATATTGCACAGATGCACAATACTGCCCCTAGCAACTCTGTAGATCATTTCCAAGAATCTAGAGAGTATTTGAAACATTAAAAATTAAAAAAAAAAGCTAGAAAAAGCACACAAAAAGCTTCCACATTCTCCCTGAATAAAATATACATGCAACAAAAACAAAACAAAACCAAACCAATAATGAGATACAATGAGTTCAATGGAAAAATATGGGTGATATAAAAACAAGATTTTTTTAGTGTTTTTTTTTTTTGCCACTTTATAGCATGCACTGATCAAATTACATTTTTAAAGTATGGTCTTAAAATGTATTTCTTTTCCTGATTTCCCTGGAAATCTGTTTT
This sequence comes from Macaca thibetana thibetana, assembly GCF_024542745.1. Lineage (NCBI taxonomy): Eukaryota > Metazoa > Chordata > Mammalia > Primates > Cercopithecidae > Macaca > Macaca thibetana. The sequence continues at coordinate 37,669,876 of NC_065588.1, read as the reverse complement.
TTTTTTTTTTTTTTTTTTTTCCTATAGGCAATTAGTTTCCTTCCAGTGGCATGAAGGTTTCTTCAGGATCAAGGGGTTAATGCAGATCGTAATTTTGACAGGCAGGACAGCATCCTATGGAGTCAGACAACCATCTTTCATCAGGTGTGGAAAGGGAAATCTCATTTGAAATTTCATCCTTCAGCATTGACTCTTTTGGAGGAAAAGTTCAGAAGTGTAGCCAGATATTCAGATTTTCCACTGGTTCTACCCAGCGTTTGTATTCCATCAAAGATTAACAGGATCTGGTCTTATGTCATTAATTTCTATTATTTCTACAGCCCATTATGGCCACTATGTGGCATAGTTTAAGGAAATGCTTAGTTCTAAATTAATGACGTTCTCTAGCAGTTACATGGAAAGGGCAGGGAAACCACATTATAACATAAAAATATCTTCTCTACAATAGAGATGGCAACTTCAATTTATCATAAATTTCACTAATGTGCATTTATCCCCTTTATTATGTTCTTTTTTGAAGAAAATGGGAGCAGTGAGATAACTGGGTTGAGAGATTTCCAGATAATTGGTATAATTTCATATGCATTTAAAAATTCGCTCCCATATAGGCAGTGTGGGGGTTGTGTGGGCTTGTTTCCCCACTCCTAAGACCTCAGGTGTGTAAGTTTACTCTGCCCCAGACAATGGCAAACTTTATGGGAACCATTTAGAATGGGCAAGGGCATAAAGGAAATATATGCGGAAAGGGTGATCCTTTATAACCACTATATTCAAGTCAGGATTCAGTCTGACACTGAAATACACTTACTCAATGTAATTTATAGGTAGTATGTAGTTACTGAGTCTGAAAAATATCAGATCAATAACCAAGGAGACAAATGGCAATATAACTAACTTTACTCAAACTACTGACAGATGGATAGACTGGTGACAATGTATTGTCCCTTCTGCCTTGTGGTGAGAGATAAAAAGGATATAAAAGGAAGCCCCAATGGTACTTTTCTTCCACCATTACCTTTCCTTTACTTTCATGACATCTTCTTCCATAAAGATCTAAAAAATTTATTTAGAAGCTATCAGTTTGTTTTTGGCTGGACAATTGTTTTGGTCACACTAAACTTGGAAAAAATTCATTTAATATACATGGAACCAGATCATGCTATACAAGACATTTGAATTGACAAAGTTATTTGAAAAAGATTTAAGTTGATGACTAGGTAGGCTAGTGTTTCTCTCATGGAGATTCTTCCAAGACACCTTCATATGCCATTTAAATATTTTCAGACGGAAACCTAAAGCAAGGATTCACACAGAATTAAAAGGATCTATACAGCCATTTTTCATTTGAGTATTTATTTAAGTAACTGGAAAATTGAAGGAGAGAATCACAATTCAATTTGGTATGCTTTTCCCATCTTAAAAGGGATATTTAGCTGCCATTCTATGGAGCAATATAAGGAAGTCTTTAATGTATAATATTTTTGACAAGTTAGGAAAGATCAGTCTTCACTGTATTTTGTATACCTTAATTGCTTTCATATGTATTTTAAAAATTCGCTCCCACATAGGCCATCTGGTGGATTATGTGGGGAGAGATAACCACAATAATGATTTAATAGAGAATAGCAGATAATGAATATAAATTCATTCACGAATTTACACTCAGTGAATTCAATGAATATAAAGTTCAGTCTCAAGACTTTTGATCTCTGTTCTGACCTGAATCTCTGGCCTTGCAACAAGCAGCACGATTCTCTTACACTCATCGTTAGACAGCAAGGCCACGGCTTCTTCTCGATTCTGGACATCTTCCCCATTTATCTAGTAAACAAATGAGAGTGGCACATTAGTTTCCATTTCCACAATGCTGCACACAATAAATGGCAAATATCAGCTCATTTATGGTAAATGTATGGACAATGAAGCTCACACAATGGGCTCATCTTCAGCCCCTCAGCACAAAGTGCCTTCACTCAATTACGCGCTTACTGTAAGAGCCATATCGATCCCTGAAGGATGGCGGACATCAGAGGAAGCAGTTATGTTCATAAATGTCCAACCTGCGCCCTGGCAACATACATCTAGCAACACAATTAACCAGCTCCTGACAGGTGACGTTCATCTTTCTTCGCTCAGAGTAATGGAAGTGTCACTCTGAGATAATAGTGCTGGGGGAAGAAGGACTGGCGATACCACAACTGAAATCCGTCATCCTGCACGCTCGCCGCGAGCCAATTAGAGAGCTGCAGTATTATCTCTCACCAGGCAATGCTCCCAGGCCACTGCTGATTGCATTTTTATTTAATCATTTCATATTTGTGTGTGGGTCTGACTCAGTTGCCCAAACATCATCGTCAGGATAAATCTCAGTGTTTAACTGATCAAAGTAAAGTAACATTCTCATCAATACTCCACTTCCCTTCTAATATTTATCCATTTCCTAAAGCATAAAACTAACGAAATATCTTCAGACTCATCTTTTAAATAACTTTTAACAATTTTTTAAAAATTAACATAGAGTAAAATTGAATTTTTAAAGTAATGATGAGTGAAAGAAACCAAGCTTGAGTAAACTTTAGATTTCATGGAAAAGATTCCAGTGGCATTAGAAATAGATCTTCTTACTTTTTCTAAGTTCTAAAGAAAGAGTAAATGAGATTTGTAAAGTTTATTTTTTTAAACCACATTTTCATGTGCAAATATATTTAGCTCTTAATTGACAAAACATTTTCCTTTGGATATTTAATGATTATTTTCTTTTATTGATTACTAACTCCATAGAGACAATAAGATTTTTGATCCATATATGTAATCAAATAATGTGGAAAGAATTTACAACTAAAGAGGTCAAGTAATTCTGTCTAAAATAGTATTAATTACTTGAATAAATTAAACAGATGGAAAATGTGGCAGCACTGACCATTCCTTTTTCAATAATTAATCTAATGTGTTTCACTAAGGACTTCTGCCTAAAAGCATAGAGTAGACTATTGAGGTTTTTCTCCTCATAGGTCTCTGGGTTTCTGGCTGATACATGAGGACAGACGTAATTATCTGAAAACAAGCCCAGGAATTTCAACTTTGGACCATAATAAATAATCCTTATTCCTACACTCTTATATGTATTTAGTGCAAGGAAAGCAGACAATGATAATAAAAAATATATATATGGGTACAAGTTGTGTTTTCTTACTCCAATCACTGTCATTTCTCACTTGTATACATAGAAAGGAAATTCAGTTGTTGTAAGTTTCACATGCATTCCCCATTTGTTTTTGCAATTCACAAATAAAATTCATTAAATTAGGAAACAGAAACTATGATTCCACAATGGGAAATAATGACTGGGAAGGATATGTCGTGGTTTGTCGTAAATACCTCTGGAAAAATATGTGTGTACTAACTCCAAGGCTTTTTTTCTCAAATAAAGATAAATTGGCAGTGGTGGATTCCACTATACCTCCCCTACCCTCTCTTAAGTGTAGTTTTAAAATAATGACTTTGCAGTATTTACTCTATTTGCACTTTGAGGGCTTATGTCTGTTTCATGGTAATTCTTAGTAATATATTTGTAATGCATCTATTTGTCTGTCAAATATGAACCTGTTTATTCATCTCTTCTCCACTACAGGCACATCTGATCCTGAGAGAATTGAATTGGGTGATCTTACACAGCTTACCTTCATCTTTTCTGTTTGAAATATACTTCTCACTTCTTTTTTCCTAGTCTCCACTTGACTATATATATATATATATGTGTGTGTGTGTGTGTGTATATATATATATTTCCTCATTCTTCATCTGAATTTCACTTACCATTAATCTAAATAGTTATTCATGTTAGTCTAATGCTGCTATTATGTTTGCTATCTTAAAATGCATATAATAATAGTGCCTTGCCCAGAGGGTCTTTATAAGGATTACATGAGTTGATATAGGTAAAAATCTTAAATAGCACCTGGTACATAGAAAGTCTTCAATGTTGGCAAATATTACTGTTGATGTTATTGTTATTGTTGTTATTATTATCATAATTTATATTTTAATCCTTAGTAAAGACAAGTCTCTTTCATACTAAGTAAAGCAAATAGAGTGAAATTTATGGAAAGTAATTAAATGCATAGTAGTAAACATGGTTTTATTTTAAAAGATATCTACCTCATATGTATTTCTAACCCTTAGAGGACCATCAGGAAATAATGTGGTTGCTTGTCTTTTAGTTTCTTTATAGTTGGTATTCATCTCTCTCCCCTGAGAACTCATTATGACCAGAGCTATGTTCTCTGGTCCTGGCAACAATTAGTTCTTATTTTGGGGCAACAGATCATTTCTTGCAGAAACACTTCTACCTTCAGGATCATACCTCAGATGAAATCACTGCCACAGAAACCTGACATTAAAATGTAATTTATTATTTCTTTTAGAAAATAAGTGCCACACTTTAGCCAACCACTTGATAGATGCTATTGTACTCAGGACATTAGTTTTATACCCAAACTGATACTGGGGCAAGAAATGTAGCCATGGGTTTCAGCAAAGATACCTCTCAAGGAATGAAAAGAATTGAGGAACAGAATCAGATAGAGTTTTCCACCTTCGGTTGGTCTTGGTCCTGAAATAATGGCTTATAGTTACAGGATTGTTTGTGGGAATGCAGCCTGCTGTGCTGGGAAAATACCAGACAGACATGAAAGTGGAGGACCCAGCAATAAGGGAGGGAGACAGATGAGTAGTTATGTTACATAGCTTAATGGAGGACTTCCACTTTAGGAAAACAGAGGGAAAGAGAACCAAGGAAAAGACAGCAGGTAGGGTTTTTTTTTTTTTTAACATAACTGTCTCATTTTCTGTACATCGCCATATGTAAATGTTAGTTTCAGAATGGATATTGCCTTGGCTAAGAAGAGATCTGTGGTACTTATATGGATAGATCTTTCAAAATCTCACTGTAGGCCCAATCTCCTGTATCTGTGTATAAGTGTGATTTGTATGTGTGTGTGTAAAGTCCTAAAAGCTTAGAAATGAGATGTAATATAGCTTTTCTCTTCCATATACCAATATCTAGGTTTTTTCTATCATTGTACCAAAGGTAGGTGGGCAACTCAAATTCTTGACATTGAACCATCAATGGAATTTCTTAGGAAAACTCAAGAATCTTAGGCAATAAGAAAAGATTTATTTCAAATGTGTTTATATTTTACTATGGAGACAAAGGAGGTGATCAAAGTATGGAGACATAGATGTGAAAAGAACAGAAATAGTGGGGAAATATCCAAAGGGAAGAAAGTGAAAGAATAAGAGAACTAGGGTATTAGTTTGTTCTCACGCTGCAATAAGGAAATACCTGAGAATGGGTAATTTATAAAGGAAAGAGGATTAATTGGTTCACAGTTCTGCAAGGCTGGGGAGGCCTCAGGAAACTTAGAATCATGGAAGAAGGCACCTCTTCACAGGGTGGCAGGAGAGAGAATGAGTGCTGAACAAAGGGTAAAAAAGTCCCTTATAAAACCGTCAGTTCTTGCAAGAACTCACTCACTATCACGAGAACAGCATGGGAGTAACTGTCCCCATGATTCAATTACCTACCACTGGGTCCCTCCCATGACACACAGAGATTATGGGAACTACAATTCAAGATGAGATTTGGGTGGGGACATAGCCAAACCATATCAACCAGTTTATGTGTGGAACAGAGAAATGAAGAGAGAGCCCATTAGAAGTCCTGTTGTTTCACTGTTTGAGTTCTTGTAAAGTTTTGTCAGGAAGTCATCCTTAGGAACATGATTGAGCTTTTGGCCAACATGAGATTAGGCTGCTTACATGGAATATTACAGGTTTACCATCCCAAGGAGAAAAGGAGAATATAGCATTGCCTCTTTGGAAACTCCTTGGAAAGCTGGTCACATATGTGGTCTTTTACTCTTGTTATCTGACTCAGAAATGCCATATTCAGCCCTGAAATTGTGTGAGAAAATGTCCTCTGATTAATTCCTGGAGACATTTGATATAAGTTCCTGGAAATGACACAGCAGACAGAACTGTGAAGGAAAGAAAAAGAAGAACTTTCCTTGCAAACTAAAAACACAGTAGAACTACAACTATTCTCAGGAAGTTGGTTTCTGGTTTCTCTTCTGCACAATCCCTACTGTATAACAATCCCCTTTGTGTGAGAGCACGTGTGTGTGTGTGTGTGTGTGTGAGTGAGATGTCACTGGGTGAGGTCACCTACAGACCCATAGTATGCTACATTAAGAAAAGTTTGGCTACACAATGAGGGCAGGGCCATTGACATACTTTACTTAGGTCAAATGAACGGAAAATTAAAATCACAATTGCTCTTAAGGGATTCATTTAAATAAAAGCCATCCGAGAAACTTTAAGGATAAGAGGTAAATCCTCTGTTTTTCCCATTCTCATCTCTCTGGGAAAGGAGTCATTAACTGCTCATTAGAGGGTATCCCATAATCTCCTCATCAACCATAAGGGAGCTATTTGTCTCTGGGTACAATTTTGTCAAAGTGTTACTTAATATAATTTCATAATCACCCTTAAGACTCTTTGTTTCCTATGTGTGCAGACAGAATTGTATTCTAGGTTTTTTTAGTGGGACATGTATTAAGTGTGACATGTTTGTCACAGAATATAAAGTAATCAGGCAGAAAACAGCACTTCAACATCCTGCTATTGTTTCCTTAGTGAACCTAGACCATTAAGGAATGCTTTATTATCTAGTAGGTATTTTCTCTAAAAACTTATCTGCCCACAATATCCCTAAGGATTTGGAAGTGTCATAGCATACAGTATGCATGTATGGAAACACACCCACTTTATTTCTATCCAACTATACCCACAGAACAAATGAATGAAATTTTAATAACTGTATTTGTGTATCTAGCCTACGGAAAAGTGCTTAGCTGGGAACTAGGAAGGGAGCCAGGTACAGTAGAAAGTATGAGATGTGAAGTAGCTGGCAAGAGGAAGACCTGCCCGCTGGCAACAGCAAGGGAGGAGTAAGAAAAATGACACAATATAGACCTAATACATCTGCAAATGTATCCAGACAAGGTCATTTCATGTTGGGGCACAGGTTTTCCAGACTTTCCAATCACTGAGCATTTGACTCTATTATAGCATTGTGGAATGAATGCTGGGTATAACATGGCTCTGAGCATCAAATGATTACATTATTTTCAGTATATTTTACTGGAGATGTTAGCAAGGTGAACAATATATTTAAAATTATTTCAACATTTAAAAAATAGTAAAACATTTTTGAAGCTTTTGTTATCTGGATGATACATGAAAATGGTCCCTTTAATTTCTTGAGGAGGCTATACAAGCAAAGCTTTCCAACAGATGTTACTCATCTATCCTATCATTCTCTCCACTGAATACCCTGGTTTCATTCATTGATTTATTCATGTGCATGTGTTAAAGATGACAGAAATGTGGTGGCCAACAAGACTATGTCTTGGCTTCCTGGTTCACTTTTCCTTCCCCCATGTATGACAGACATAGCTCTGTTTTGTTTACTGTAGATCACTATTTAGGGAGCTCATGGAAGGAGAAATTATAAACTTGAGGTTTTCTGATAACTAGTGGGAACCCAAACGATCATTAATTCACACTTTGTATTCTTTCCCGTTTGGAGCCTTAGCAGAAGGTCCATGGTGAAAAAGGAGCTCTGCACTATCTAGCTAGAAGAAGAACAGGCGGTGAGGAGGTGGTGTGATTCCATGAGTGTTGTCCTGAATAAGGGAGAGAGCTGCAGAAGGCTGGGCAGGACATGTGCCCAGGCAGTGCAGGCAATGTTACCATGACAGTGTCACGCTGTACCGTAATCATCTGTGTATGCTCCTGTCTTCCTAAACAGAGACGGCGTGCTCCAAATGCTGGACAATAGCTTGTCTATTTTTGAAGCCCTGGTTTTCAGATTCCAAAAGTGTGGAATCCAAAACAAAAACAAAAACAAAAACAAAAACACTCTCCAGGGGTCTGTATCCAACAAGGAGAAATAGGAGCTCTGGAACTGTGGCAGTGACGTTTTAACAGCTTATCGCTCCCTGGATTTATCATTCAAGTCCTCTTCTGTGTTTCACAGTTGTGATCAGCAGTGAAATTCCATCCCAAAGGACCTCTGGTCTTATCTTGGGGTTGATCTGTTTACAGGAGCTGGGGACCTTGTGTGTCTCCCTGCAGCCATTCTTGTGTTTTTGAGACAGTGTCTCACTCTATCATCTAGGCTGGAGTACAGTGGTGCCATCTCGGCTCACTGCAACCTCCGTCTCCCGGGTTCAAGTGATTCTCCTGCCTCAGTCTCCAGAGTAGGTTGGATTACAGGTGCCTGCCACCATGCCTGGCTAGTTTTTGTATCTTTTAATAGAGACGGGGTTTCACCATGTTGGTCAGGCTGATCTCAAACTCTTAACCTCAGGTGATCTGCCTGCCTTGGCCTCCCGAAGTGCTGGGATTACAGGCGTGAGCGACCGGGCCTGGCCCCTGCAGCCATTCTTTATGGGAGAGGACTCAGAAAGGAGAGAGCAAGCAGGTGAAGGCAGGTTTAGGATAGAAACTGGCTTTCAGCTATTCCTGATTTGGCCTAAAACTCTCTTTCCAGCCTCACATCCCTCCTACAGTCTGCTTACTATGTCTCACGTAAAGCTGAAATGTAATCAGTCTCTATGTTTTCACATTTCCAAGTGGGGAATAAAACACATTCTCCTTCATCTCCCAGCAACTCATTAGTAAATACAGTAGTGCACTACACAATAACTTTTCAGTCAACAATGGACCGCAGATAAGTCAGTGGACCCATAAAATTATAATACCTTGCTTTTACTGTACTTTTCTATGTTTAGATACATAAAGACTTACCATTGTGTCACAATTACCTACAGTATTTAGTGCAGTAAAATGCTGTACAGGTTTGTAACCTAGGAGCAATAGGCTATGCCAGCTAGGCTAGGTGTGTATGTAGTAAGCTGTACCATCTAGGTCTGTGTAAGTACACTCTCCAATGTTTACACAACCGGAAAATCATCTAATGACATTTCTCAGAACATATTAAGTGACGCATGACTGTAGTTGAAACTTCTTCAAACTTCTAGAATTTCATATAGCAAAGGAACATCTAGATCCATGTTCACTTAGTTTATTCTGGAAAAGGCAGCAATAACTGCCGCTGCTAGTAATAATAGCCATTAATATTCATTACGTACTTATGCACTGTGTTAAGCATATTGTGTGCATAATCTCATTTCACCTTCACAACAATAATAGGTTATTATTACCATTTTTTTTAAGACGAGGAAATAAAGCTTAGGATGAGAGGAGGTTAGGCAATGTGCCAAGCAAGCTGGAAGCGAAGTCAAATTTGACTCCAGAGATGGGATCTGAATCACTAATTAGTAGCTAATCACTCTTAATAAATCACACCATCCTTAATAAGTTTTAAATGATAGCATTTTTTTTTGTTTTGGTTTTGTAGATGTTAATATCCAAAAGCAAAGACAAATTTTTTTCTCAACAGTTTACAAGAAACAAAATAAGCCGGGCGCGGTGGCTCACTCCTATAATGCCAGCACTTTGGGAGGCCGAGGCGGGTGGGTCACGAGGTCAGGACATCGAGACCATCCTGGCTGACATGGTGAAACCCCGTCTCTACTAAAAATATAAAAAATTAGCCGGGTCTGGTGGCGGGCGCCTGTAGTCCCAGCTACTCGGGAGGCTGAGGCAGGAGAATGGCATGAACCCGGGAGGCGGAGCTTGCAGTGAGCGGAGATTGCGCCACTGCCCTCCATGTCGGGCGACAGAGCGAGACTCTGTCTCAAAAAAAAAAAAAAAAAAAAAGAAAAAGAAACAAAATAAAATAGTAACTTTGGACAGACCGTGGGAAACTAAAGGAAATTACTACAGCACCTACTTGCAAAATCCGATCCCCTTCTCGAATCCGGCCGTCTTTGGCAGCAATGCTATTTGGGTCAACCTGTAATAAAGAGGACATACATCTTCAACTGAATATGAAACATTCCCTCAATAACTTAAAAATATGGTTTTAAAATATATTTTGAAAAAACTATTGCAAAATTCTGTGTTGATTTATGACAGTGCATGCCATATTTCTCTCCATCAAAACTCACTGATTCTAAAAATGCAAATGAGCTATTTTAGAATGAACAAGAATAAAATTGTGAGGACTAGAGCAGAACTTACTCTGAAGACCAGTTTTCCACCCTTCCTCTTCCTCTATTTCTTCCTTCCTTTTTCCCTTCATTCTTTTTTTTTTTTTCCCACATTCCTTCATTCATTTGTGTATCCCAACTGTCACACATGCTCTTCAGTTGACGTGAGATGATAGTAACACCAGGACTCTCTGGACCCAGGAAATTTACTTTCTATGAGATCATTTTAAATCCTGCTTTATCTGTCTTGGTAAAGCTGATAGCTACAGTGTAAGTTCATCCCCCCCCCTTTTTTTTTTTTTTTTTTTTTGTTTTTTTTGAGACAGAATCTCGCTCTGTCGCCCAGGCTGGAGTGCAGTGGCGCGATCTCGGCTCTCTGCAACCTCCGCCTCCTGGGTTCACGCCATTCTCCTGCCTCAGCTTCCCAAGTAGCTGGGACTACAGGCGCTCGCCACCACAACTGGCTAATTTTTTGTATTTTTAATAAAGGCGTGGTTTCACCGTGTTAGCCAGGATGGTCTCAATCTCCTGACCTCGTGATCCACCCGCCTCCGCCTCCCAAAGTGCTAGGATTACAGGTGTGAGCCACCGCGCCTGGCCCAAGTCCATACTTATTAAAGATAATTATGTCTCATGGACATATTAATTTATAAAGAAATTTACAACCTATATTGCTCAAGAAACACACACACACACACACATCTGATCCATGCATTTAATTAGTACCACTTTACATGTGGGCTAAAGTATATTTACTACATACTATTTTAGAATGTATAGATATTTAAGGCTCTATTAGGAGGTTATCAGCATTTTAATGGGCTAAATTTGAGTGATGACTTACAGTTTACTGGGGGTAATTTCATCTATCAGATTTCATATGATGGCTTCAAACTTTATTTAGGCTTGTTGCACCAAAGCTTTATTTTTAAAGCAAACTGTTTCAAGTGTAGCATAAGGTTGATGCATTCTATCCATATGTTAGATATTACTTTCTTATTAGGGGTGCCAACTAATAATTGAGTCTTAAATCATCAATCAAGAATAAATGACACTATAATTACATGTAAGAGGTAAAAGGAAAACATTCCTTCCAAGTACATATGTTCAGATCCTGTGGCTTCTTTCTCTTCCCTGAATAGTGCAGTTCCAATACTGACATATTTAAATAGTAAATAGAGACTTACTAGAAGGAAGTGAGGGGTGATTCATGAACTCTATCCCATTTAAAAGCCACTCACAATCTAAAGCCTCATCTTTAGAACTGTAATCAAACTAATATTAAACTTCTACCTTCCTACCTCTGTACATATTACAAAAGACAATTCCACAGGTGTTTCCTTATACTTCCTTACCCTAATCAGAGGAATTATCCTAATTGCATATTTAAAAGAACTACATAAGTTGAATATTATCTGGAGATTTTTCAGTCGCAGAAGCCAGTTAGTAAATTTTTTGGTAAAGGGATAAAGGGTAATATTTTATACTTACAGAGTTGTATTGTTTTCTAAATGCATTAATTACTTTATCTCTTCCATACTCTAAGCAAGTCTATCAAAACAATAAGATAAGCATTGTTATACTCACTTTCTAGTTGAGAAGGCTGAAGTTCAGTATATTAGGTAATGTTTTCATGATTATGGCCAAGAAAACTTGGAACAGCATAGAGCAGCAATTAGTATCTAGTTTGTCTAACTTCTGCATTTATATATAAATATATATATACATGTATGTTTTGCACATATAAGTATGTACTTTTTTATCATAAGCATATTTAATTTTAATTTATTTATATTTAGAGACAGTGTCTCATTCTGTCACTCAGACTGGAGTGCAGTGGCACAATCCTAGCTCACCGTAACATTGAACTACTGTGCTCAAGCAATCCTATTGCCAAAGCCTCCTGAGTAGTTAGGACTATAGGCATATGCCACCATGATTGACTAATTAATTTTTTTTTTTTTTTTTTAGAGACAGGGTCAAACTCCTGGCCATAGGCAATCTTCCTGTCTTGGCTTCTCAAAGTGTAGGGTTTATAGGCATAAGCCACTGTGCTCAGCCTTAATTTTTAAAAACACACCTTCCTACTTCACATAAAGTAACGCTTTTTGTGAGTTTTTAAAAATCATCTATTGTAGTAAAATTTGCTTCACAGTCTTTAAAAGGAATTAACGCTAACAGTAGCTCGCATTTTAGACTCTCTCTTGTGTATTGCTTCTTGGCCTTTGGCTAAGATCAAGTGTAGAATCTCATTGTGGGGTTGAATAAAACAAACTAATAGATGCACTCACTGGGCATTCAAATGTATCAATGCCATCAGCAGAGTAAAAGATGTGATTATTGTGAGTAGTAATTTAAAACAGTTAGCCAGTGCTACTGTTAATAGAACTCATAAGAGACAGTAGAATGGAAGGACAGATGTTTGAGGATCAAAAACTTTGATGGACTTGCTGCATTCTTATGGGAATTTATTCAAATTTGGAATTCAAAAATGTTACCACTTTTGCACTTTTCCTTGCTGGGATTCTGGGGTGAAAGTATTCACATTAAACAAGCTGATAATAATTACATTACTTGGGCAGCATAATTTACTTTCCTAATTGAAAGTGACAAGTTTTGGAACATGGCCAATTCTTCACATTTAAGCCTCTTAAGGAAGGGTTTTCTCACTGTGAGTCATTTCGCTCTGTTCCTCTGGTCTCCCTCTTCTAATTTCCCCTCCATGGCGTTTCTTACCTCGCTGACATAAATGCCGGTGTCTTCTTCATCATCTGTTCGGTAACAGACTGTCAGGCCCAGCTTCTCTTGACTGCTAACACGACACAACTCGACCTCCTGAGAGAACAACACACACAGATGACATTTATGTCAGAGAGAAAATCTGCAGCAGAATGGAGAACTCACTGATATTCTTTGGGTCACTCTGGCAAGTATTAATAATTATTGCCCAACATTGGAAATTAACTTTTTGTTTTTACCAGTATTATTCAAATGTTCTTTCAGCATGGATTTCTATGAAGTTAAGCCAGTGTTTTATATATTTATTGTAACGTTGGAGATACACAGCTGTTTGCATCAAGCTGTCAATATAAAATTCCTTAAAAATTACACAATAATGTATAAATCAAATACATGCATACATCAATACACTGGAATCAATAAAATATTTGAGAATCTCAGAGTTGGTGGCAAAATGTTCATAAGAATATGGAGAGTTACTATTACATGTTTTTATTTGTATTATAAGAGAACAAAATAAGTTCAAAAAAAAAAAAAAAAAGACTATACCAAGCTGTTTCCATCATTCCTGCTCTGGAGTTCTATACAATATGATAATAAGCAAGTGTTTTGTACAGGTTTGACCAAGGTTTTCTATTATTTTGTAGAAACTGTCATTCTTGGAAAGAAATGGGTTCATCCAGGCTGAAGGGAGAGACATCAAAAGCCACTTGGGGCAGAGGCAATGATTCAAAATGAAGCAGTAAATGAACAAGAAAATACATTTACTGAAACACATGGCTAAGGGCTTGAAATGTCAGTCCTCAGGTAACGTACATTGAATTTATTTCCTGATTTATGTTCAGCAAAATAATAATAAATTTCAGTGTATTTCAGTTTTATATGATGAAGTGGACTTGTACTACTTTCAGAAGCAGATGACTTCAGGATAAATTACATATTTCCAAAGATTAAAACACAAATTAGCACACTAATTATGGAGAATTTATTCCTATTGGATGGAGAATATAAGACCCATTAGTAAATAATCGGATGAAGAAGAACAATGTCTATTTAAATTAGAAGTGAAGTCTGGATCAATTTCTAGCACTCAGGCTCTGTGGGAGCTCTGAATATGTCTGAATTTGCTTAATGCTCTTTCTCTGGAGCCTAGAACAGGATATTTCAGTGTGGGCACTCAGTAACAACTAGCTGAAGGGTGACTAATTTTATTTCAAAAATCTTTCCTGGTGCACACAGATTTTTGTAAAACCATAAGTAGGTAGTCTTTCCTCTTTGATCGGAAATAAATGTGTGTGTGTGTGTGTATGTGTGTGTGTAAAGGTTATGAAAGTTGATAAGAATAGAGTGCTAAGGTCTAAATGTTTGTGTTTCCTACAATTTGTGTTAGGGTTTCAACATATTTTACCTACCAAGAAGATGGGGCCTTTGGTAGGTGATTAGGTTGTAAGGGCTGCTGAGCTCTCATGAAAGGGATTAGTGACCCTATAAAGAGTCCCCAGAGAGCTATCTTGCCTCTTCCACCACGTCAGGACACACACAGTGAAAAGGTGCCCTCTATGAGGAACAGGCCCTCACCAGACCCTAAAACTGCTGGTTCCTTGATCTTCGACTTCCTAACCTCTAGAACTGTGATAAATTTGTTTCTGCTGTTTAGAAGCCACCTTGTTCATGGTATTTTATTATAACAGCCCAAATGTACAAAGACATAGAGTACTCATTTAATTGTCTAAAATCTGAAATAGTTACCAGTACAAAATGAAGGAAAACCTGCTTAACTTCAAACAGGAGAATACTTCCCAGAACACTCTGTTACATTTGAGTAAATATCCTCCCTTTCAATTTTGTATTTCAATGAAGTCCTTGACAGTGGATAATAACCTGTATAAAAGTGATGCGCCATACACCATGAGTAAATCCTTAGCAAGAGGATTTGCTCTCATAAACTCCAGTGACCAATAATTTCACAGATAATAGCAAATAAAACTAAATTTAAATCCTCTATTCTGAGATAAGTACTGCAAATTAGTGAAATGCATGAAACTAAGAAGAATGCTGACTTTCTGTCCGGTGGACAAAGATACTCTATTTTATAGTGCTTAAAAAGGTTATAGCGTAGGCTGAACAGTAAAGAGAAAAGGTGAAACATCCTTTTACCTAGATGTAGACTGGGAAACAGTGAAATGATTTAGCACCAGAAGCAAAAATGTACACATCAAGCAAAGGTCTTTTCAAAACTGGTAATAATTAATGCCTCCAGAGGGAAACAATACTTGACTAAAACTGCAACATTAGGAAGGAATTATAGCAACAAAACAGCTTCAATTACAGCAACAAGGTATACAGTTGAGGAGTATCTCTTAGTGATTCCTAAGAGGCCAATAAGGAAACCTACACACTCCATAAGGAGTTGAGATTAGGGCCTTTAAATCAACACAAATGAGGAGCTGTAGCCAAAGCTGACATCCACTGACTTTCAATGCCCTAGCAAAGCATGGAAGCAACTCTCAGTATTGTGAGAAGACATTTCTAGGGGGGAATATTCTTTTTTGAATGTTTTCTCCACATTCTCAATGGTGTACCTTCACTTTGGTGTTTGCTTAGAAGGCGCATATCCAACTGTTTTGCAATAAAATTGAGTGAATATATTAAAACAAAAAGGGCAGAATCTGCCTATAATCCTTCAACACCACAAACCAAAGCACTAACCCAAAGAATCTCAGAGGAAAGGAGACTAAGGTCCTCAGGTCAAAGTAACTTTTCAATATTTTCCTTGTGTTGGACCAAACCAAAACTGTGAAACAGGTCTCAAAGTTATCTCCATGGTCTTTGTTTCCAATATTCCCCTTGGTAAGACACTCAACACCCTCCTATTTCTTTTCAGCTGCTTGGAGTCCCGGAGGTATGAGTATTATAGATTTGCCATTTTGCTTGTCCCCTAACAAAACCTGGCATTCAGTGTGATTTTTCGTTCTCTCACAGTTAACTCTTGAGACATAAAAAAAATTAATACATAAATATCTCTCAAAGGAATCATCATTAACAATTACTTAAAATGTGACCCAATCAGGCTTTAGTACATATTAATAAAGGCTGCAAATACAAAGCCTTAATGCAAGGGACTAAACCCTTGGGAGAAAGCCTTCAGGCACCGTAAGAGACCAAACTGAGATTTTTCTGGATCCCGCAAACCATCTCACACCAGTCCCAAGTGTGAAGTTGTATTTCTTGGCTGAGAATGTCTCAGATACTACATAGTTTATATTAAAACACATAAACATACATTTTAGAATAAAAGTTCCCTTAATTCTATGTCAAAATAACTTATAAGCAGCTACCTGTAGACAATTTTGTTTGTAGGAGGCAAAGGTGGCTTTATAAAGACTCTGATTATCTGAAAGGAATTCTGCAGCACAGGTTTAATTAAGTATTCCCTTCACAGGACACATAAGCCTCTGACTTCTGAAGAAACAACCTCCTGGTAATAGAGAATGTTTTCCCTAACAACTTTCATACCTTTCCCTCCGTCACTTGGAAGCTGTTTGATGAAACACATAAAAGTGAAATGCTACCTCTGCACATTTTCTCCATGGAGACAATTCATGAGTGTATACAAATCAAAGCTAAGCCTGCATGGATGGCAGCACTAACCATCCATAAGTCATTTGTCACTAGAGTGAAAGAATCACTTCACACACCTGGTGAAACTACATTTATTTTGACTTAAATGTACTTCAAGACGTGCTGTTCTGGGGACGTGTCTAAAGTCCTTTGAAAAAAGTCTAACTTCAGCATCTAATATTGTGAGAAATTGATTATATATAGGGTGAAGGTCGAGTAGAAGATTACAGTTTGTTATTAAAGCTTGCTGTGAAACATCTTTCTAATCATAGAATGACACAAATAGGATTTTTACATAAATTGGTTGTACTCCAGTGGTGTGAAATTTTTATATTTTTTTGTGATTGAGTCTAGGGAGAAATGAGAAACTTAAGAAAAAAAATGCTTTCTAGATAGAACTCTGTCTTACTGGGGAAAGAAACAAGGGTTGACACTGCTTAAAAAGCAGTGACTTTTTAAGTAGCATTGTTCCCAAACTTTAAAGAACACTTAGGCCCATGCATGCCATAAAGATTTTCCTCTTCATAAGAAAATTCAAATGCAGTCAGCACTATTCAAGTCTGAAGAAGATCTAGGGCTAGGCAGGTTAGTCATTTATATCAGTTGACAACAGGGGAATGTAGGGTCTTTTATGTCCATATTTTTACTATTTTCCTGGTTTTCATTTATTAGACAATATATGCACTTTTACTCAATCTCAGTGTTAATCATATATCATCTTATATTTTTTAATGTTGATTAGTAACTAGTGAAATATCATGCCTTGTTGTTCCAATAAAACATTTATTTCAAAAAAGGAATCAAATGAGAAATATGAACACTTTAATCTCCACAGCTAAGAGAAAGCTAGATAGTCTGTTATAAAAATATTGTTTCAGTGTCATTATCTCCTGCATAATGGAATCTGGGGATAATACTTAGTAAAAAATAAATCACAAAAATCCTGGAATATCAAATCCCTCTGACAAAACATTTCAGGTTTGCATTCTCCAACTCCAAATTATTCATAACAAGTTGCTGCAACTAATAATTAAATCACATTTCTGTGGAGACATAAGGGTGAAAGTTAAAGCTTATGGTCATGTCTTTTCTGTAACATCCTTAATCCCACCTCTTTATTTGACTACTTCTTTTTCAATGGTCTTCTGAAATATGGGCGGCTTTTAACCTCCAATTTCCCATTCTTAGAATCAGAGACATTCTTTGGGAAAGAAAGCAGTCACATTTCTCTAGGCCCAGGTTGGCTGCTTCTCACTATGGGCTGTGAATCCCCTTAAGAAGTCATAAATGACCTATTTGGAGTAGATTTTATACCTTAACAAAGAAAGAAACATTACTTTTGCCTCTACTGTTAATGGGGGAGGAAATGAACTCATGATGCTGGCAAACAATAGTCGATGTCAGGAAATCTGGGCCAGGAATAGAAAAGAGAAACATAAAATTGAAGTGAGAAGTGATCCATACATTTTGTTTTTATTTTATTTTTTTAATTCTGTTTTTGAGACAGAGTCTCACTCTGTCACCCAGGCTAGAATGCAATGGTATGATCTTGGCTCACTGCAACCTCCACTCCCGGGTTCAAGCGAGTCTCCTCTCTCAGCCACCTGAGTAGCTGGGATGACAGGTGCCCACTACCACACCTGGCTAATTTTTGTATTTTTAGTAGAGATGCTGTTTCACCATGCTGGCCAGGTTGGTCTTGAACTCCTGACCTCAAGTGATCTGCCAGCCTCAGCCTCCCAAAGTGCTGGGATTAGAGGCATGAATCACCATGCCTGGCCATGATCCATAAATTTTGTATCATTACTTCTGCTGTAACAACTACTGACCCAGGCGGACTGCAAGGAAAACTTTCCTAGAATGGGCTTCCACCTCAAAGCAATCTGTCTAAAACAAAGAACAAAGGTATAGGAGGAAACCAGGAAGACACTTCTGTTTACATCAGGAAGGTTTTTTTCCCGCCTTCTCTATTTTGCTTGTTGTATCTTTTGAGGAAATCGCAGTTACTTTGTTATTTGTTAGCGTCATGTGGTTTACCTTCGAAAGAATCCAGAATCCAAGGTTTTTCATAGTTGATTGTTGAGTTTTTAGCAGATATTAAAATGATCATTTATTAGCTTCCTAAAGGTATTGCTAACTATCCACAGCCATATGTGATTTGATTTCCTGACTCATATGTCAGTTTTTGGGAGGTCTCCATCAAAATAGTTCAACATGCCATAAGCAATGTGTAGAAAAGACCATTCATAAAATGTCATTTTCATAGATGCCTTATTTTTAAAATAGCAATGTTAAGCACTTCACTTCCTGGTCAGCTCAAATGCTCTCACTCCAGCACTTCTGTTCTCTCGCTAGAGCTTGAACCTGTTGACCCTTCCCATTCTCACTGTCAATAATTCCCTCTAGCCCACTCCTGTCTCCTGATGCAGCTTGAAATTCACAGTTAGACATAATATCTTTTTTTTGGCTTTTAAAATAACCCTATTTTTAAAAAGTTAATATGTGCATTATAGGAAACTGAAAAACACAAGAAGCAAAGAAAAAAATCATTCACAATCACAAGCAGTTTATAGTTTGACAAGTTCTTCTAGGTCCTGTGCATGTGTAGGCACAATATTCAATTTTACAGGACTGAGATTGTACAGTACGTATCATGATTTTTTGCACATCATGAATATTTACCAATTCAAAATCCCAAAGCTATATGAGTATTTTGATAACCAAGAATACACTACACCAACTCAATCTGTTAAAAAAATGTAATCTTGCCTTTCTTGGAACAAAAATTTCATAGAAGACAAAAATAGCAACACGCTTCTAGATAAAAAGCATTGGCAGAGTTCCGAAATCCTCAACTCTGCTGTTCTCTTTGTCCACTGTATCATCCAGAAAAAGGTCAATTGCGGTTAAGACCAAGTATTCACCTCCCTGCTTCCCCAGCTGAGCAGCGACATGGTCCCAGAGGGGATGCACACCATGATGACCATAGCGACTGCTTTCCCTGTAAGTTCTTTACTACAAGTTGCAAATGGGCAATCCATGCTGCCCAACAATCACACTCTACTTTCCTTGCCAAGTTGCTGTTTCACATGCCAAAGGAACTAGTGTCATAATTCCTCCTCTTTTTTCAAATTTCCAACAAAAACCACCCACTCTTAGTTGATGACCTTATCTCATAGTTCACTGGATCCTAGTGGATTATTATGACCTCAACTTTCTGCCCTCCCAGTCAGGTATCTTGTACCTCTTCTGTCTGCAGTTCTGCTACCATGCCCTTCTCTCTCTTCATGCTTGGCCAGTCATCTTGTTCTAGACTTCATGGAGGAAAAATAAACCATGGAATGGAAACCTCTGTGTCTTCCCTCCACTTATCAATCCACATGCATTTGTACGTAGAAAGACTCTCTGGGCTGCCTTTCTATACAGTGAAAGAAAAATCCCCAATCCTACCAAAGGTGAGTGCCTCTACTCATGCTCTGTAAACCATTCCTTTATTGTTTTTCAAGAATTTCTCTCATGGAATTATTCCTTCTTATCCTGTATTACTCATTTCAGTATCCTCATTAGATTACTCTCATTGTCACACATACACGCGTGCGTGCACACACACACACACACATATCAATATGGGCTGGGGCAGAGAGAAACCTTGTGGACATGGTAGTCAGCTCTAGGTTGGGGGCTACTGGAAGAATCCAGCAAACATTGAAGAGATCATAAAATTAGTCTTGGTGTTTACCAAGGTAATTTCCAGAGAAACACTGACCATGCAAAGGCACAGAGGTAGGAAACAGCATTTCACGTTAGAGGAGCTTTACATAGTTAATGTGTGAGAAGCTAAGAGTTTAAGGTTGGGCTGCATGAGCGGTCATGGTGAACACTAAAACTGCAGAGGTAGGCAAGGGCCAGATCATGGAAGGATGACCACATCCTATTAAGTAATTTGGGCTCTTTGCAAAAAGTAAAGGGGGGCTATTACAAAAGAATTAAAACTATCATATTTGTAGTATAGAAAGATGACTTCAGCACTAGCATAGTGGGTGAGTTGGAGGGTTAAGCGAATGTTACCAGTTCATGCAAGAGAAGCTAAGGGCTTGAATGCAAGCAGTGTCATTGTTCTATCAGTTCTTAAACACAGTTATCACTATTTCCATTTGATAGATGAAGAAAAGAAGTCACAGAGAGAACTTGGGCCCAAAGTCACGCAGCAAGTCGAAAGTGGAGCTGGGATTCACATTCTAGCTAAGGGACATGGTCTTAATTCTGAATAGTATGTTCCTCTGACTTCATAGTATATTGCTCTTTCTCATTTTTCAGCTCTCAGTTTAACTGCTAGATGGTACCCTTGTCCATCACTCTTTCTGAAATAAGGATCCTAAAGTCCTGTATGAAAATTGCACTGATGCTTAGTGGCTTCTTGGCAATTATGAGCATTTATTTTTCTTTCTTTTTTTTTAATTAGAAAATTTATATTTCATTAAGATGTTTAGTTTTAAAATTACCTGTTTACTGTTCTCTAAGAAGGTCCTTATCTGTTATGTCTGTTGTTATATCCCACAGCCTTAGATATGAATAAAAGAAACTTGTTTCTTTGAGGATGGCACCTTGTCTTCTTTTTCTTAGCATTTCTAGTATCAGCAGAGGACTGAGAGCTTATGAGAAGCCCCACATGTGTTTGCTGAATTAGTTAACTGCTAAAGTGAAGTTGGGTGTAGGGTATAATTGCTTTTGCTATATTTGTACAGCAGCATAATTGTATTAGATTAAGTATAATATGTTCAAAAAGCTGTACAAACAATAGATGTGACCTAGTCTCTTATCTCTGCCAACAAGAAAAGTAATCAAAAATGAACTGTAAAATTAAAGCAAAGTTATCTATGAAGTTACTCATTCTAAGAATTCCTCTAGCATGTTCAGTTTTTACATATTCACTTTACTCACTGGACATTTTCTTAGCACCTGTTACATGCTATGGATCACACTTGGAAACTTCTTATGTCCCAAACAAACATTGCTCTAAATGATTTGTGAATAACGTCTCATTTAATTGTTAAGAATCTGATAGGGTAATACAGTGCACAGTAGTTATTTCTGGTCCATCTAGCATTTATTCACTGGCTTTTTGGAAACATGACCCTAAATTTATTCTGCAGAATTACACCTTTTTCTTTCTAGTTGATGTGTGTGTTCAGGGCTGATTCCAGCTCCAGGGCTCGGCTTGTGATCTAGGGATTAGCTAATAAGTGCATTTTATTTTACTGGGTATAGTGATCATTTCAAAAATGAGTATTATTTAGTTCAAGCCCATCAAAATCAGGTTCATGACTTTTGTTGAAACTATTAGGAAAAGAACACTTGTCTTTTCTATTGTATTTGAACCACAAAAATCTAGATCAGGAGTAGCTCTAAGCTTTATCATGCCACAATATATAGACCTTGAGGATGGATGCAAAAAAGGGAATAAAAGCCAAAGATGGATAAAGATTGAAATTTAGTGCCACTATTTGAGCCCCTGCAACAAGTTATATCTAAAACAATAAACCTTTGGAAATTTTAGCAAGGAGAGCCAATAAAACTCCTTTTTTCCTTAAGCATTTGTTTTCAGTCTTCTGTTTTTTGGACTATAGTCCCAATTTCTTTTGGTAGATATTATCTACAAATTTTATGTTATAAATGAGGAAATTCAGAGCCAGCATTGAGTAATTTATTTAAGGTCACTAAGCAACTACTCATCAGAATCAGACATTGATCACAAGATTCTCTCTCTCTCTCTCTCTGTCTCTCTCTCTCGCACACACACTTTTTAACTCTGAAGATTGCTTTTTCAAGAGATGCATTCTTATAGTCCAGTGGTCATTTAAGAGCTCGTTGTCTATAGATGAAGGCTTAAGCACATAAAGAATTCACTATAGTGCAATGGGATATGTGGTAAAAGATAGATGGGATGAATCAAGAGGCAAGATGAGCCACAAGAGGGGATGCTCCAGAGAGAAGCTACTATTTACATGGAGGGTGAGAAGTTCAGTGTTGGCTACCACGAAGAGGGTTTAGGGATATATTAAGAGAGGATACTAGAGAGGTGGATTAGGACTGATTCCTAAAAGGTCTCATAACCAAAGTCCTGGGCAGAAAAGGGAGAGGGAGGCCAATATGCATAAACTGTGACTTTCCATCTTATATAAAACATAAGCAATTATAAAATTAGAACTATTGACAGAAAGCAAGAACGTGATTTTCTGGTATTTAACCCAAGCAGAAGCATACATTTCTTCTATTTTATCTTTAGTATTGATTAGATTTTTTAGAAAAAAAAAGTGATTATAATTTACTTCCTATAATTATTTGGGAGGGAATTTTAGATACAATCTAACTTGCCTTCTATCTTTTATAAATTGAAGTGACTTACCCACATTCATCTGACAATTTAGTGGCAGAGCTAAGAGTAGAAACCAGGCCTCCTGACTTTCATTCATTTGCTCTTTTTTACTGTTACCGTTCTGATACTATTCTTTAATCAAGTCATTCTGACCTGGGACTGAGGTCTGGGGGTTCATGGAAAGGTGTGTGTTGGGGATGGCAGAATCACTGAATGGGAGAGAGATGCTGAATGAAGTGTGTTATCCAGATGAAATGTGTGGAGGCGGGAACAAGGTGGAGAGCCTCGTTTGTTGTGATGTCAACTGAATGAGGGTGGAGAGCATAGAATTCTTAGGAAAGCAAGGCTTCAGTTGAAAAGATCTTTACTATTCTTTCAACCTTTAGTGTCTGCAGCAAATTTAAAAAGAAGAAAGAGCAGACCTCACTTTTATAGAAAAGAACTGTCCATTCTTGGAGAGGCTCAAATCCCTTTTGCAATGTCCATAGTGCTGCTTTCACCGGGCCCTGCAGTCTTTATTGCATCTCCACTCTCAGCATTTGTAAGCTGTCTTTCCTTTGAATTACTGAAAATAGCTTTTCAAAAGAGAGTGTTAACAACCTTCTTTTGACATTAGCTATGTGCACTCTGCGAAGTAAGCAATCCATAAGGACAGGGTGGCCCTTTGTGCTGTAGTTGTCTCTGATTCGATGACTGCACTTCTTGGTTACATCTGCTATTGTGCTTTTGAGTTGGCTATGTTTTCAGCAAAGGAAATCAGCTAAAGAGATACCACCTACTGTTTGGGATATCATTTTATAGTTTAAAAAGTCACTTTGAAGAGGTATTCACTTCAGAAAGGCAAAATACCTTTTGCCTAAATATAAGGGCAGATATAGACAATCGATAGCTACTTCGGGTGGCAGAAAGATAAATGTCAGGGATAAAAGTAAAGTCTAAACATTTGCAAAATGATCCACAAGAGTGCCTTCAAGGGAATTTTTAAAAATAGAACTAGAAGAAGTAATACATATCAACTTTGGGTGACATGCTACGGTGGTAAGCGTTATCACTGCTTTGGGAATTGATGTCATTGGCAGCAAACGTTTTGGACTATTGGAAGCCCTGTTAAACATCTGGCACAAGAGTTGAGACACTGCCTAGCCCTTGAGAGGTAGAATACGTGGGTAAGAACAAAGGGACAAAGTAGGCAGAATTAAGAGTTACAGTGCTGGAGTGCAACAAAAAGGCAAGAAGGAGAGTCTATTCAGGTTTGCTAAGGCCGAAAGACTGCTCCAAAGCACACAGAATTAATAGAGAGGCTAGATTTACTGTAAAATTGAGCAGGAAGTTAATGAAAGAAAAGAATCTGGGGCATGTTAACAAAAACTAATTTTTGAACTTGCATAGAGATGTTAATTTAAATTTATCAAATAATATTCCATGTATCATGCTTTATGATGGACCTATATGCTGATAAGCAATGACAATCATTTGCAAAAAACAGTGCAAACCTACTGTTTTCTTCATAGGTGGATCAGATTGTTTGTGTTACATAGCAATGACCAAGATTTTACATAGAAAACATTACATGGAATGAATATGTTCCTGAAGGTAGATCAAAGAAAGAATATTTTTGTATTATTGTATTTTTATACTCAATGCTCAGACATTTGTTGAGAATATCACAAAATAATGAATTAAATCTCTTAGATGCCCTAGTATGACACCCCTAAAATACAGTATTTTCTTCTAGGGTCTGATGGTCAGTGAGAAATTTCATCTACAAGATTAATTATTAAAAAATGCTTGGAGTTTCTCATCTTCAGATTAGTACCACAGTGTATAATAACAAAAAATGTCATTGTAAATACATAATGATTAATCATAAGTAATGGGCTGATGCTGAATTGATACATGATTTCCAATTTGGTAGGTTCTACATCTCGTCACTGGTCATAATTCCAAAACATTTAAAAAACTCATTTAATAGCACGAATTCTGGATTTTTCCTTTTCTATTCCTTCTTTTTAGAGCCAGCTCTCCTAGTTATTTTTAAATGCCAGTCTATTATGGTACATGAAATGCATTACATCTTCATTGTACTGGCAATAAAATTTTAGTAACATGCATTAAAACCAATTAGTAGACCTGAATATCTCCTGATCTGATGAATGAGAAAGGGAGGGTCTACATTTATCTATTTCAGATATTATACATTGAATTCCAGACTGGGAGATGCCTGTGTCTATGTTGACACAACAGAGATTTGTCAATCCTCCTCAGAACTTTTCTTTATTTGAAAAGCATTCAGGAACTTTTCCAGCGTGTGTTATTAAGAAAACATAAAAGGAAGATTAACAAAGAAGAAGAAGAATAGAAGATAAATAACCCTGTTGATAAGATGAACTTCATTTCTATCAGCTGGTTACTGAAGCAGGAAATAGAGGCTTTTCTAATGACGAACTGGGCTATTCCTGCAATGTTTTCTAAGCTATTTTATACTGAGGAGAGGGAGCTTTTCCTGGGGTCATAATAACAAGAAAAGGTACAAGACTTAAAGCTGTCAAGATCCTATGAATGTAATAATAATTGTTACCAAATTGCTTTTCTCTGTTCTTTTTCTTGTTAGGTAAGGTGATATTTTAATATAATTAAATATGTTCAGACATTTTGGATCTAACCAAATAAATTAAACAGTAAAGTAGATTTATGAAAAAATATAACAAAAGATCACAAAATATTGATGTTAACTTTAGTGTTTTAGTCACATTTCAAATCTTTTTTTCCAAAAAACTCAGGATATTTTAATATTTAAACAAGCAGGAAGATACGCACTTTAAATATATATACTCTTAGAAGAGAAAAAGTCATTTTGAGGAGATATGTCCATTCTGGAGGAGAATTAGAGGAGCTCCCACAAAATATATATATTATATTATGCATAATATATATACACACATATAACACTTATTGGCATAATTGGATGTGTACATACCCTCTAAGTTTGATTATAACTAGTTGCCTGCACCTCCTGGGTTTATAACTAACAGCGGACTGTAATGTTTAACACTGACATTGTGTTATCATCTATTTCACAAAATGCAAAAAAAATGATGGTACAGACTTTTGTGCACTGTTAAATTTTCATAAGAATGTATATACTGTCACATATATATATCAATGATTTATTCTAGATAGTACAGTTCTTCCAGTGACTGGTGCATAGTTGTATAATTGTATGTTTGTATAATGATGACAATTTGTGTCAGTTTAAAGAAATTTGAGTAGTATTTTATAACATTTGAATATATGATTAAATTACTCATCAAATTAATTTTAACGTTTAATGTATTTAACATATTTATTTATTAAAAATGTTTAATTTTTTTTGCCCAACAATTATATCAACTGTTTTTTCCTTGGGCCTTTAAAGAGTAGACATGTTTCTCTATTTGTTGTTAATGGATCAATCTGATCATTTGGCCATTTGAAATTAATTTCAATCACTGCATTATCTATTCTTCATTCTGGTTTAATAGCTACATGCAAAAACATGGATCATCGAAATTAATCCAAGTATATCACATCTGTTCACTACTGTATAATTTATAATAGCAAAGTATCATGAATATCCTCCATGTCCACAATATGAGATTTCTTAAATAAGTAAGGAAATATCTAAACAATGAATTTTATGACTCTGAAGAACTTCTATAAAAAGGGAAATGATCACACATGTGTATAACATAACCTCATTCTTCAAAGTCTTGTATTCACAGAAAAATTTCTATGTGGAAATAGTAATTATCTCTAGTTGCTGTTATTATGAAGATGATTACTTTCTTTTTAATATACCTTTGTATTTCCAAACATTTTTGCTGTGACCATATAGTTACTTATGATTAGAAAAATTAGCATTATTTTAAAATACAAATAATTATCCTTAATAAAATAAATAATGGATACACCATAAAATCTGCTCATCTCTTTTCTTTCTCTCCTACCCGATCATCTTGTTTACTGGAAAATATTAATTAGGAATCAAGAAAAAAGTGGAATTTGATTGATTCAGTGAAGTGCAGCCAAGTTTTTCAGCTGACAAGTTTAGTGCCTGAAGTTCTTTCTGTTGGCACCAGAACCAGATCTTCACATGAGTGGGTTGGTCTTAGTGATTCTTCACAGATCCTATCTTCTTCCTAAGCTGGTTAATGACCTTATCATCTTGCCAGTCATCCAGGTTTAGGTCTTCTCTTCAGAGTTATCTTTTTCCCCTTCCTTTCTACTTTCTCTGTTGCTGCTACAGTCTAGGATGACATAATCTCTTTCCTAACTGTTCTATCTCCTTGAATTCATCTGGTACATTACTGCCAGATGAATCTCCTTAATATAAGTCCTTAAACACATCATTACATGCTTACAGCACTACTGAAGTCCAAACTCCTCAGACCGACACTATAGGCCCTCTGTAATCTGATCTCAAACAACATTTTCCCCAAATCTCCTGCTATTCCACTCACACATCTGACGACGTAGCCAATCTGAAGTAGGAACCACTCACCAACTCTGTTGTAGAGATTCCTCTTCCTCCTCACAAAAAAATGTATGCCACTTCATTTACTATCTGAATTAAAATTCTACCTATGATTCAAGATGTAATGAACTATGGACTTCCAAAGGGTAGAGCAAGTGTATTCAGCTTTGTATCTCATTGTTGATTATAGAACTTTGCAAGTAAGAAGTGCTCATTGCCCATTTGCCACATAAATGCACACATTTCAAACCACGTGTTTACCACAGTCTTTTTTTTTTTTTAATCACCCAGAAGTGCTCTTCCATCCTCTGAGTACACAGAGATCTCTGCATCTCTATCTCAACACATATCATACTTGAGCTTAGAGTGTTTTAATGGAAGACAGGGACAATCCCAGCTTAAGGCCCTATACAATGCTCAGACCAGTAGCTACATCAGGACATGTCTAGAAGACTAGTATAAGGACCTGCTAGGACCCATATGAAAGAGGGCTTAAGAGTCTTTTTATGGAAAATAATACTGATATTCAGGAAACAAAGATTCAAGGAGTATTACTCAAAAACATAGAAGTTTCATATTTGCCAGTATGTATTGCTGGGTACTATGAAAAACATACCTGCTGAAAACAGTTAATGATGCTTATAAACTTCTTTTTGTTAAACATACTAATAAGATGATAAAATAACAGTAAATGCTAAGAGGAAAAAACAAATGAGTGAAGGTAAGAATTTGAAGAAGAGGAAAACTCAAGAAAGTTTTTTTTTTTTAACTTTTCAATATATGTTATTTTTTTTTCAGGCAGTTTTAAGTTCACAGAAAATTTAGCAGAAAGTACAGAGATTTTCCATCCTTCTTTCACACAGGCATAGCCTCTTCTATTATCAACATCCCCCACCAGAGTAGTGTATTTGTAACAGTTGATAAAATTACATTAATACATCCTTATCTCTCAAAGTTCATAGTTGACATTACGGTTCACTCTTGGTATTGTACGTTCTGTGGGTTTGGACAAATGTATAGTGGCATGTATCTACCTTTACAGTATCCTACAGAATAGTTTCACTGCCCTAAAAACCCTCTGTGCTCCACTTTTTCATCCCTTCTGCTGCAACAACCTCTGAAAACCACCGATCTTTTTATTTTCTCCATAGTTTTGCCTTTTCATGTAGTTGGAATCATACAGTATGTAGTCTTTTTAGACTTTCACTTAGTAATGTGTATTTATGTTTGCTCCATGTTTTTTCATGGCTTGACAGCTTATTTCTTTCAGCACTGAATGATATTCTATTGTCTAGAGGTAAACCTAGTGCATTTATCTATTCACCTACTGAAAGACATCTTGGTTGCTTTCCTGTTTTAGCAATTAAGGAAGTAGATTTTAACCTTGAGCGTATTTACTGATTTAAGTGATCCTAAGCCTCAATGTTGACAGTTTCATAGAGCATGAAGGACAGGAGACAAAGCCCAAGGTGTAGAGTCTAACAAGAGACCACGAGAATGAAGCTGGGAACCTGACAGCTACACTCTTAGTGAACAAGAAACACAAGAGACCCCTCCCAAGGGATTGTAAAGAAAATTATTGCCTTAGTCCATTTATACAGCTAGGACAGAATACCAAGACTAGGTAATTTATAATACAACTTAAAAGAAATTTATTTGCCTCAAGGTTCTGGAGGCTGGGAAGTCTAAGATGGAGGGGCCAGAGTCTGGTGAAGAACCTCTTGCTGCATCATCCCATGGTGGAAGGGCAAGGAGAGGGCAAAAGAGAGACAGAGAAAAAAGGGACCAAACTCACAATTTTATAATGAACCCACTGCTGTAATAACAAACCCACTCCCATGGTAAGAACATTAATGCATTTGTGAGAACACAGCCCTCATGGTCCAATAGTCTCTCATTAGGTCCACCTCCCAATGCTGCTGTATGGGAGATTAAGTTTCCAACACATGATTTTGGGGGACACATTCAAACAGTAACAGTTGAATATTATACATTTTGGCCTGAGCGAAAAGGAAAAAAGTCTCACTTGAGAATGTGCCAATAATAAACTGGCCCTCACGCAAACCTCATAGAAGTTTGCAGTTCAAATTCACACTAACTGTGAACTGTGTCTAAAATAGTTCAAGCTGATAATAAAGCTTAAAAGACTCCTAAGAGGGTAATATCCTCAGAAGTCTGGCAGAAACAAACACACTTTCTACCTGCAGAAACCCAGGGTCCCAGAGATAAAGTTAAAATGAGCTTAGAGTCAAATTTCACAAAACACACAAAGAAACAATGCATCATGAGTGACATCCAGCAACAGAAAAAAGTAGTCAGCATAATTGCAAAGTCATTAGAAATATACAGAGATTTAATATATAGAAGAAATATAAGAAGGGATTGCAAATATAAGTAAAAGTTAGTATAAAAATCACCAACATGAAGAAAGAAGAACTTATAAACATGAGAACTATAATAATTGAAATGAAAATTTAATGGCTGCATTTAACCACAGGTTGGACATACCTGAGGAAGGAAATTACTCAACTGGAAATTAGTAAACTAGAAGATAGATTAGACAGGATTATCTAGAATGCACACAAAGACACAAAGAAATAAAAACTAGGAGACAGTAGTTATGAAATATGGAGATAAAGACAGAATATTATGGAACTGATGAAAAGTGCTAATCCACAGATGCAGAAATAACCCTCTTTACTATGTATTGTATTTATATTACGGATCAGTAAATACATGGTGGAAAGATACCTTTATTGTGCTGAGACAAAACATCTGCAAACCCAGAGTTCTATACCTAGGGAAAGTATATTTTTGGAACAAAGGCAAAATAAAGATATTTTCAGACAAACGAAAAACCTAAGTATTTTGCCAATAGCAGACTGTCACTAAGTGAAACTTCAAAGACGTACATGGATGGAAGCCATTAGCCTCAGCAAACTAATGCAGGAACAGAAAACTAAACAGCGCATGTTCTCACTTATAAGTGGGAGCTGAACAATGAAAACCCATGGGCACAGGGAGGGGAACAACACACACTAGAGCTTGTGAGGAGTGAGGGGAAGAGGGAAGGGAGAGCATCAGGAAAAATAGCTAATCCATGCTGGGCTTAATACCTAGGTATTGGGTTGACAGGTGCAGCAAACCACCATGACACACGTTTACCTATGCAACAGACCTTTACATCCTGCACATGTATCTTGGAACTTAACAACAACAACAAAAATGTTAAAAAGAGATATGCAAATTCAGAAGGTAAACTCAGATGGAAGGTCTGTGGTTTAAAAAGGAATGAAAAGCAAAGAAAATCTAACCAAATCTGGAATGTATATACCAACTTATAACGAGTATAATGGCTTAAAAAGTTAAAATTAATGCCGGAAGGAATTTAAATGCCTTTGAAGGTAATATATAAATCAGCCAGAGAGTGGATACAATTTAAGTGTTCCTGAGTCCTTTTATTGTTTAAGGAAAGTAAAAGAATTAATTAATTATGAAATGGTTAAGCTAAAATTTCTAAGATAAGCACTAAAGGAATACAAATAGTATATATTACTTCTAATTCAGCAGAGAGGAAAAAAATGGGATGAGAAAAATAGTCAACCAATTCACATAAAAGATTTTTAAACAAGGAAGAAGAAACAGAAAAGGCAAAACAAGAGAGACATAGTATGATGTGATGTAATCAAATACAAATTTATAAATAATTATAAGTAAAGAATTATAATAAGTGTAAGTAGAACAAAATATAGAAAATGACAAAACGGAAATGTGAACAAGAACCACCACCACTTGCAAAGCAATAATAATCCAGCTATACAAAAAATGTATAGGAAACACTTGTAATTAGAAGCTTCATGAAGTTAGAAGAAAATCATCTAAAACATAATTCAGAAAAGTTGAAAGTAAAAGATTGGCAAAAGATATGCCACAAAATACTTAGAGAAAGCTGGTATAGCTATATTTTCAAAGAAAAAATATTTTTGGACAAACAGCACCACAGTAAATAATAAGGGTTACTAAATTTTTTAAAAAAGTTAAACTGAGGCCCGGCTCAGTGGCTCATGCCTGTAATCTCAGCACTTTGGGAGGCAGAGGCGGGCGGATCACAAGGTCAGGAGTTTGAGACCAGCCTGACCAACATGGTGAAACCCCGCTTCTACTGAAAATACAAAAATCATAGCCAGGTGTGGTGGCATGTGCCTGTAATCCCAGCTACTCAGGAGGCTGAGGCAGGAGAATTGCTTGAACCCGGGAGAGGGAAGTTGCAGTGAGTTGATATCGCGCCACTGCACTCCAGCCTGGGGGACAGAGCAAGACTCTGTCTCAAAAAAAAAAAAAGTTGAACTGACCAGGAAGAAATAAACATTTCTGAACTTGGATGCACCTAACTCATGATCTCGAATTGTAGAAAACAAAAATGACAGAATTAGAAGTAGACTTTGACAAATCTATTAACATAATAGTAATTGATAGATCAATTAGGTAATATAGTTTAAGCATGTAGATGATTTGAACAATATGATTAACAAGCTGATCTAATGTATAGCTATAGACCATTATCCCCAATAAATGCAAAAAATATGTATTTTTTCAAGCATGAATCTTTCGTGAAAAAGGTTCTCCTCAACATAATAATAGCAAACACATTACATTTAATTTGTACTAGGCAGTGTTGCAAGCAATTTAGAATACATTTAATTTTCACAACAATTCTCAGAGTTTGGTATATAAATATTCCCTTTTTATATATGAGAACACTGAGGCACAAAGAGGTTAAGTGATTTTTCCAAGGTCATACAATCCAAAAATGGAAGAGCTGGGATTTGCAAAGTCTGTACTCTTACCTACTATGTAATATTGTAGAAAAATATGCACTACTTGGGAATTAAGCTAATAAAAATGTGTAATCTTATGGAGAAAATTATAAAATCTGTTGACAAATATTAAAGAGGACCTAGAGAAAAGAAGAGCTCATGTTCATGATTTGGAAGAAACAATGGCAAAAAGAGTCAGTTCTTCCTAAATGGATGTATAGATTCAAAATCTATAACGTTATACATATGCAAAGTTAATTCAGAAATGTATATGAACTACCAAAGGACAAAGAATAGTGAAGATATTTGTAAGAAGAATAAAGTAAGAGGATTAGTCAGCCAGCTCCAAGACTTCTTATAAAGATATAAAACTATTTAAGACAGTGTAGTATGACACAGAGTTTGACAAAATGACTAATGGGACAGATTGGAGAGACCAGAAACAGATTCACACATATACAGAAACTTGATTTATGATAGAGTTACAACTACATATTAGGTAAAAAAAAAAAAAAAAAAAAAAAAAAAAGACTTTCAATTAGTAGTACTTAGAGAATATATCGTATATATCAGAAAAATAAATTTGGGCCCCAAATTCTAACCACAATAAAAACAATTTCTGTGGGTTAAAAATTTAAAGTAAAAGGAAAAATTGTTTTGAAAAATTTAGAATACAATTAGAAACTATTTTTTCTTTGCAAAAGAAGGATTTTTTAGACTAGATAGCAGAATCAGGAACCATAAAAATTAATATATTTTACTGCATTTAAATCAGGAATTTTGTTTATGATAAATACCATAAAAAAGCAAAAAACAAGTCACATGCTGGGAAATAGTGTTTGTATTTGCAGCACATGAAGGATTGATTTAAAAATATATAAAGAGCTAAAAAATAAATAAACAAAAAAACAGTCCATATAGAAATTAGCATTAAAAGAAGGAAGAAAACAGAACAGGCCAATAAACATATTGAAGTGATGCGGAAGTGCTGGGTAGAAAAGAGCATGGTCCCTTTAAATGATACAGAAATGGGGAAGGGAAGTGCTGGGGAGGGAATGGCATGTGGGTAGCTAGGGCTCCACCCCCACGGACCTAGTTGAGAATAGGCATTTTTATTTTCCTGCCCAAATATTGCATTCCCAAGACCACCCTGGCCTGCCAGGGCCCCATCCTGGGCCTATAAAAGACCAAGACCCTAGCGGGCAGACACACAAAAGGCTGGACCTCAAAAAGAGCAGATTGGCGAAAGAAGATACAAGCACCTGCATGTTCAGAGAAACACATGGGAGGAGGAACACACAAGCAGCTTGACGTCCAGAGGACCTCAGAAGCACAGGCAGGCACCCGCACTCCAGCAGGCCCTCCACTGGCAGAATGACATGGAGTTTGGCTGAGGCGGTTGGAGGAGAGCCCAGGGAGCTGAGTGGCCCTCCTCCAAGGGAAAATCATCTCCCCTCTGGCTCCCTTATCTGCTAAGAGCTACTTTCACTCAATAAAACCTTGCACTCATTCTCCAAGCCCAGGTGTGATCTGATTCTTCTGGTACACCAAGGCAAGAACCCGGGATACAGAAAGCCCTCTGCCCTTGCAACAAAGTAGAGGGTTTAATTGAGCTGGTTAACACAAGCGGCCTATGGATGGCAAAATTAAAATAGAGCACCCTGTAACACACGCCCACTGGAGCTTCAGGAGCTGTAAATATCCACCCCTAGACGCTACTGTGGGGTCGAAGCCCCACAGCCTGCTGTTCTGTATGCTCCCCTAGGGGTTTGAGCAGCAGGGCACTGAAGAAGTGAGCCATACCCCCATCTCACTCCCTGCCAGAAGGACAAGGGAACTTCTCCCATTTCAAAAGGATCCTTGATATCATTAGATATTACGGGAAGGAAAATTTTAAACCAACTGGAGAAAATTAAAAATCAGGGAAATCATAAGTCCAATCATGCCCACCCAGTGTTTGTGAGAATGTGGTGCTCTGGGAGCACCTCCACATAATTAGTGTGAGTTAGAATTGGCTCAAGCACTAACTTCTTAGTAAATATATTATAAAGATCTGCATATCCTATGCCCAGGAGTTACCCCAGAGAACTCTATTAATATGCACCAGTCTATGCATAAAAGAATGTTCACAGCACATTGTAATGTTACAAAACTAAAACACCCAAACGCCCACCAAGTGAATACATAAACTGCACCATTTTTAAAATTGTTAATCTTATATAGCAGTGAACACGAATGATTTCCAGCTACACATTACAACTTGGATGAACTAGGAACTAGGTTCAGAATTTTCAGAAAAAAATACAGGTTTCAGGAAAACCATACTGTATTCAGTATTTTTGCATGTATATAAACATGCAAAGTTAAACAACACATTGTTTAGAGCTACAAACTTACGTGGCACAATTATAAAAATAACCAAGATAATAATCACCATAAAATTCAAAATATTGGTTCAGGCATGCACAGAACTGCAATGTCATGATCATGTTCTTATTCTTTTTCTAAACACGAGTGTTGGGTAGACGGCATTCACTGAATCTTTGTTCGAAGGCAAGTTGATATTGTAGCATTGTATTTATCACTCAGAGTATTGTAGATCTGCCATTGAAGTCTTATGCCATTGTTCTAAAAGTATAATAGAGAAGTAGTGAAAATGAAAGACCCATTTCCATTCTTGATAACACCAAAAGCATAAAGACAGGCACAGGTTGCTGCTTCTCCTTGAGGTAATTGTTGGAACATGGCATGGCATTACACCGTGATCTGGGCAACCTGTCTGAGTTAGTCAGAAGTGTAAAGAAGGAAAGACAGTGGGCATCAGAACATTAGGTCCAGAAGAGGATATGATCCGCAGAGTTGAAGCCAGAGAGAAGGAAAATGTCAGATTTCATGGAATAGCAACAAAAGAGGTTGAGATCACATATGACACATACCCTGAGGACACTCACAATCTTCTGAAGGGATTTTGAGGAGTGCCTTGAGGAACTCCTACAAAAACATGGAAAAGGGTAGAGTCAGGAAAATAGTTTTATAACTACCTGAGGTTGGCATTTTCTACTGGGCAATTGTTATTTGTGTACTTATAATGAATAATAGATATTAATTTACTGTGGCCACAGAGTACATGTCTTTTATCCTAGTAATAACTTACAAAATGTAAAAGAATAAACCCTTTTTGCATAAATGCCTAAATCCAACATAACTTCTATAAAACAACTTTAAGTGTATCTGATGCTAGATATTAGGGATATCATCTTTTTAAAAAAAGGAAGTTGCATGGTTATAGTAGCACTAAAGTGCTCTTGAATTACTCTTCTAATACTATTAGGTGTAACCAAATTTAACTCAATATCTAATCTAGGACAAGCATGGCCATGGAAAGAGACCTGTGCAAACACATGTTTCCTTCAGCTTATAAAAGGAACGAGAAATGAGTGTAATAGAGACAGTAATTTAGGTAAACTTGGAAATCCAGAAATTCACACATACATACACACACACGTGCACATGCATGCACACTCCTCTTGAATATATACCAGCCCTAGAAAGCTCAGTCCTTTACAGCTTGGCAATACCACTGGTATCCAGCACCCCAGGAAGTCACTCTCTCTGAATGCTCCTGGCTAAAATGCAGAGATTCTGCAAATTACTTCTGTAATGGGCAATGGAGAGGAAAAACTGGATGAAATTCAACATAGGAAAAGCCAATTTGAGTACTATAAAATGTTTTCTAATGATGGAGTCTATTAGGTCTTGAAATAATCTCAGCAGGAGAATGTGAAGGCTGTATTAAAAAAAGGACTTAAAAACCCACAATAAAAATTTTGATTTAAACTGTCAATAGGGCAAATGTCTGCAGCAGATGAAAGGCAGGACCTTCAGAACATTACCAGGGTTATAACACTTTTTGAAAACTTACGTGTTAAAGAAAAAACCTTACAATTCACTGCTGTGTGCTGGAAAGTAAAGGAAATTGTAGTTTCAAAGAACTGTTATTTTCTTTCCATAAAAAAAATCAGTTTAATCTTAAAAAATACGTATGTTTATTGCAGCACTATTCACAATAGCAAAGACTTGGAATCAACCCAAATGTCCATCAGTGACAGATTGGATTAAGAAAATGTGGCACATATACACCATGGAATACTATGCAGCCATCAAAAAGGATGAGTTTGTATCCTTTGTAGGGACATGGATGCAGCTGGAAACCATCATTCTTAGCAAAGTATCACAAGAACAGAAAACCAAACACCGCATGTTCTCACTCATAGGTGGGAACTGAACAATGAGATCACTTGGACTCAGGAAGGGGAACATCACACACCGGGGCCTATCATGGGGAGGGGGGAGAGGGGAGGGATTGCATTGGGAGTTATACCTGATGTAAATGACGAGTTGATGGGTGCAGCACAGCAACATGGCACAAGTATACATATGTAACAAACCTGCACGTTATGCACATGTACCCTACAACTTAAAGTATAATAATAATAAATAAATTTAAAAAAATATGTTTTCTCAATGTAAACAATGCAAGGCAGGATGGTCTGGAACTAAAAAGCAGTGGATGTGAGTCTGCGATAATTAGAGTTTGTCTAATATCTCATGGTTTCAAAAACAATTCAAGAATTTTTGAGTTTCCACCATAAATGGAAGTTTTGCTAATGACCACACAGTGGACAGACCTAAGTCCTGCTGTTGCTCTATTAAGAATTTGGCACTTTCCTTTCAAGGTTTTACAAGCAATGTGTTCATGTACGTAAATAACCACAATCTCATTTGTAAAGAGAAAAGAAAGAAAAAGTTTATTGTACAGAGTGCACTGTGGACTTCGCATCAGCCCTGGGGGGTCCTCTGAGACTTTCATTTCTTTCTTTCACAAAAGCAGAAGATGAAGTTTAAGTGCCTTCCTGTGTATTTAATTTAAAAGTACCAGCCACTCTATTGTTCAGAACTAAGTCCTAAAAAAAGACAAACAAAAACAAACAAACAAACAAACAAACAAACGGCTCCTTATTCCTCAGACACCATCTATGCATGAGATGATGAACATTTTAGGATTTTAGAAGTAGGCACTACCATAATCCCGTGGGCCTTTCTATTTCACAGAATTTACTACCTTTTTTGCTAAATGCCTACAGAGGATTGGTGAAGTTCATGCCTTCTCTTTTAAAGCTATTGAAACTCTTCTCTTTTAAAGCCTAATGAAAGTAGCCTCTTTATTCTCCTCCTGCACTTGCCCACTGGTCTGGAATGAATATCTCACATAGGTAGGCATAGCCTCAATATGTTCAGGGGCTATTTGGGTGGAAATAGAAAAGTCTCAGAGTGAGATAGAACCAGTCCAGAGGTAAACGGACTGCAAATCCTGGCAGCTGTGCCGTCACAAATAAGCCTGCATTCCCCACTGTCGTCTCACCTATCAATTTTGACAGGTGACTGTCTTGGCTCCTTTGAACGTTTATCAAGGGGGACAAATTGTGCTGAATGCCAAGTTTGCCCAAATGACTTTGGTCAGTGGTTGGATATGAAGAAAATTTGGCTCATAACCACTTGTCATGCATGGGAAAGATAGCAGTTGACTTAAATAATGTGTGCTTATTTTTAAAAGTCCCTATTTACTTATTTGACTTTATCCTCTTCTATTCTCAACACCTTAGTTCTGGTTCTTTTCATATCCCACCTGGACTATAAAAATTGGCCCGTCATTTATTGCTTTTCTTTGGGTTTTGTTCCTCCAAATTCCTACAAAAATGGGTCTATCTGGAATGCTAATCTGACCTCCATCACACCTCTTCTGATATGGAATTGTTGTCCCATTATCTGTAGCGTAAGGTCCAAGTTTCTCATTATGAAAAGGCTTTTCCTTATATGGTCCTGCTCATGGTCCAGTCATGTTTCTTCACTTCTTGTAACATAATTCTCCTGTTAGACTGTCCTATTTGCATTTCCTGGAACCTCCTGTGCTTGTTGGTGCCTTCACACCTTTCCACTTGCTCTTGCCTTAAATGTCTGCCTGTTCAAAATTCTGCTCAGGTATAATTTCCTCGATCCCCATTTCCCAAAGAGTCTGCCACTGGCTTCTCTGTTCCACATCTGTATTTTATTATTATGAATGTCTCATGGTAGTGTAATTATATATGTCTTCCTGTTTCCACATCTACATCTAACAGAAGACAGTGCCTTATTTGTTTTGGCTTACCAGCATTGAATCTGAAATACTGTAGTGCTCAAAAATATTTATTTCTGAACTTAATTGGGTCACTATGGCTTTCAGAGACCTGAAAGGAAAGCATCAGTATATTACAGTAGAAGTGGAAGTCATTTCAAAATCTCTGGATGTAAAAGCAAAATTTAGTAAAGTATAAACAAAATTTTAAAACTGTGTATTTAATCACATATTATGGGAATACCATGATCTATGTTTGTATGCATAAGAATTACACCATGAAGTAGCACAATTTTATATCTTTGACTACTTATGTGCATAAAGTTGTAAAACTAAGGACTGAGACAGATGTCTGATAGTAGGGTGTGTGTGAAACTTAAAAAGAAGTGAAAAACAAATATTTTATAAATATTTTCAAAAATTTCTTCAATTTGTAGTTATTCCTGTTTAATAAGAACATTAATTTATTTTGTCAGGACTTTCTTTATGCTCCACATTCCAACAATTACCATCATGTTTTAAAATAAGCAAGGCAACTCTTCAGCATTGGAAATTACGAGAAATCCCTGGAAAATGAAAAGCAGAAGGGATTATGTTAAAGCCCGAAGCTAAGGCAAGATCGAATGAGAACCAGGAGGTTTATTCTCCAGCACCAGTGAACCACAGAGTGTCTGAGCCTGGAGCTTCCAGACAAACGGAGTGAAGGGGTGCCATGCGCACTGAGGATTCCTCCAGCTCCATCCTCCCCGCCAGCTCAGAATGCCAAGAGCCACAGTCAGCTCGCTTAAGCCTCCCCATAGCACTAAGACATATGGTTTTAGTAGCCCCACATTTAGATACAGGAAAATGAGCTTTAGTCCAGGTAGAGCTGTACTAGAATTGGAAGGAAGGGCGCTGTGGTATTATGGAGGCAAAGGAGAAAGAGCCTCTCAGGAACATGCAGATGGCCAACTGCACCAGGTGTTGTTGAGATGATAAGGTAGTAGAAGTAGGACTGGATTTGGTCATTCAACTATTACTTATCATCCTCAAATCAGATTTCAATGGGTTGAGAAATAAATGAGATTTTAAAAAAATGGCAGAGAATAAAAGTACTATTTTACGATGTTTGGGAAAAGGAAGAATAGAGAATATGAAAGTCAAATATACAAATGGGCTTAATTTGAAGTTTTTTTTTAAAAATGAAGGACACTTGAATATATTCAGACATACTATGCTTCTCAGAGCATTCTTCCTTGTGCACGGCTCAGAATCATGTTTCAAGTGCTTGTACTCAGATCTTATAATCCACAAGGTATGGAGTTTCTTTTCCATTTTTTCCTTTCTTCATATATTTTTTTCTTTCTTCAAATATTCCTCCACTGTAGGTGATGAAATTGAGACAGTGGTTAAATGATGGAATAGAGATATCTATCTACATCTACATACATAGATGTATCTATGCCTATATCTACCTAACATATCTGTATTCCATCATTTATATGGTTTTATATGTGTATATATGGCATATATTTGCAGTAAAAGTTTACATATACATACATATATATTTACATATATTTCATATATGTGCCAGCCATATTACACGTTCTTATATATTATCTCATATAATCCTATGAAACATGTATTATTAATATTATCTTTTCACAGATAATATTAATTATCTGAGTGTCAGAGATGTCTCACAAGTACTAAGCAGCGAAGCTTAATTTGAGTTCACTTCAGGCTGATTCCAAAAATAGTGAAATATAATTTCTCCTCAAATCAGCGATACAATTAGACCTCTAGTTTGTTGGTAATACAATTTTGAAAGTCTGTCTTTGGCCTTTTTCTCTCCCCCTGGGGCTCTCCCATCCATGCCTGATATCTCCCTGAGTGCTGTATTGCAATAGTGGCCCACTCAGCATCTTTATATGCATGTCTAAGAGGCCTCTAAAACCTAATGTGCCCTAAAACTCCTGAGTTTTGCCTCCTAATCCCCACACTACACTTTCCCTCCTTCAGTTTTCCTCCTCTTAGGAAATAGCTATCTAATAGCTCAACTTCAAAAATGAAGAAGCGAAGAAGCTGCTTTCAATTCCTTTGTTTTCCTTATTCCCATAATTAGTCAATCAGCAATAATGTCTGTCATGTTTCAAAAATATTCACTGACTTCTCTTCCCTTCTACTAACTGACCAAATCACCATCTGCTCTCACCTGAATTAGCACAATCACCTCCTACCTACCACCTTTCTCTGTGTCCTTACCAAACTTGACAGTGTATTCACCAAAAAGCAGGCAAAGTTATATTTTTAAAATAGAAATTAAAATAAAATAAAATATAAAAATAGAAATCATGCTATTTCCCTCTTAAATCCCTATAATATCTTTTTATTTCACTTATAATAAAATCCATAAGCCTTATGATTTGCAAGGTCCTGAATTATCGGGCCTATAATTCTCCTCTGTCTTCTATAAACACCATTCCAACAACTCTGGCCTTTTTCTTTGCGTAGTATATTGAGCTCCTTCTTTCCTAAGGGACTTTGAACTCTACACTTTTCCTTCATGTAGAAGAGCATCTGCTCTGGAGCCACGCTACCACAATGTGAATACCAGCTCCTCCTCTAACCCACTATGAGTAGTTCTTGACTTTTTTCTGCCTCAGTTCCTTCGTATGTAAAATGAGAACAGTTATAATATCTATCTCATACTGTTGTAGTAAAGTTTTTTTTTTTTAATTATACTTTAGGTTCTAAATGAGTTAATATGCCATTGGGATTTTGATAGGAATTGCTTTGAATCTGTAGATCACTTTGGGTAGTACAGTCATTCTAACAATATCAATTCTTCCAGTCCAGGAACATGAGATGTCTTTCCATTGATCTGTGTCTGCTTCAATTTATTTCAATATTGTTTTATACATTTCATGGTACAAGTCATTCACCTCCTTGGCTATACTTATTCCTAAGTATTTCGTCTTTAATGCTGTTGTGAATGAAATTGTTTTCTTAATTTCCTTTTCAGATAGTTCCTTGTTAGTGTATAGAAGTGCAACTAATTTTTGTATGTTGATTTTGTATCCTTCAACTTTACTAAATACGTTTATGGCATAGGTTGTGGTGATGATTTCATAAGTGTATACTTA
This sequence comes from Macaca thibetana thibetana, assembly GCF_024542745.1. NCBI lineage: Eukaryota > Metazoa > Chordata > Mammalia > Primates > Cercopithecidae > Macaca > Macaca thibetana. Next base: position 37,628,332 of record NC_065588.1, on the reverse strand, counting down.
TCTTCAAGCTCATCAAGCTGCATACATTAAACATGCACAGATTTTATATGCTCTTACCTCTATAAAGTGGCTTAAAAATGAGTACATGAGTCAATATACACTAGTGCTTTCCAGCAAGGGATAGTTGTTGTTATTGGCGATGATTATTGTTCCCTCTGATCTTTGTGTGGGTGGATCTTTCTTTCAGTTTTCAGCTTTCAGAGAGGCCTTCTTTGGCTATTCTGTCTGTATTTGCCCCATACTGGAATTTCACACTATTTTCTTCCTAACACTCTCTTCATCTGAGATTTTCTTCTTCTCTTAGTTTTTGTTGTCTTCTTCCCATTTTGAATACAAACTCCAGGAGAGCAGTGGCATTGTGTTGTTGGCCCCTGTGTTCCGAGTACCTGAGACAGTCTCTAATATGAACTAGATACTTAATAAATATTTGGTGAGCAATGCGTGAAGTCACAGGCTCCAACTAACACTTAAAGGCTGACATTCTTAGCTCTGAACTCCACTGAGCTCACTATCTTCAGCTGTAGCTCCATGTGTCCATCTGTGCTCTAGACATTTCCATATGAATGTTCCCATGTCTCAAATTGTCCACAAGCAAACCCATAACTATGCTCCTTCTCCAGCATTTTCTTAGTCAGCAGCATCTACATGAAAGGGACCTTTCAGCTCATTGGGAAACCTGGCAGCCATTTTTCTCTCAGGGCCATGAAATGATGGCATATACCCGAATATATACATATCTACCATGTATGTGCCAGTCAGGACTACATGTTCTCATATGTTATTACATTTAATATTAACAAATACATGTTATTAATACTATCTTCTTTTCACAGATAAGGAAACTGAGGCTTAGAGAGTCTGATTTGAGTGCACTTCTGGCTGACTCCAAATATACCTAAATACAACTTCTCCTCCAATAAGAATGATACAATTAGACGTTTAGTGTCTTGGGAATAAAAGTTTTTGAAGGAATGACTTGTAAATTAATGGGCAGGTTATTTATAGGGAAGAGTAATTGAGGACTTAATGAGGGGAATTTATTTCATATAGTTGGAATATGAGCAAAATAATTTGGGAAATAGAAAGTCTTCTAGAATCCTTTTCACATGATTGATCTGATACTAATCAGCTATTGATCATTTTGAATTATAATATTATGAATGTCTATACTTTATTACCATACAGCTACGCACATGTTTAAGACCATTAAGGAAAGTGACAGGAAATGACCCTAAAGCTAATTTCCCAACACCTGAGAAAACTCCCTGAGAGAATGTATGGCTTTCTTTTCTTTTGGCAGACATAAATAGAACCTGCATATAAAATGGCCAGTCCAGTTTTGAAGTGGTGATAATGTTAATTCATTTCCTTCTGTGAGAATCAGATAGTAAAACTAATTGAATATTCACATGTGCTGCCACCTACATGAATTAATCTATGTCTGTGAGTTAGTTTATCCATCCTACACTCAGTTATGTTGCATGAGAGTGCATTCCTAAACAATATTTTAAGGTGAATAAATCTAAAAGCACATCATTTGGGAGACTTAGACCCTCAAGTTAACCCAGAAGAAAGTAAGTGATGGAAAGTCTGCTGGTCATGCGAATTATCTGAGGGAGACAAAGAGGTTTGGAGTCCCTTTCACTTTCATTTTGGAGGGAGAGATTTTTGTTAATTTCTTTGTCTATCAGACAGGAAGAGATTAAACCATTATTAACTAAAAACACTTAGTGGTGTCTCCACACAGGGAATCAGTTTTCTTTTGAATTTCACAACTGCATTGCTCACATGCTCTTAAAGCATATTTACAACCTTTGCTTAAAAGGATTTGTAACTGTCTTTACTTGGCAGATAGCCATGTACAAGTCAAAGGAAGGAAAATTCTTTAAGGATTATGAACTTCCTGGCTGCAAAAAAGGCTCAACAGCTGTCAGTGTATCCTCTAGTTACTCATAAACATTTCCTTGGAAAAACATTATCCTTCCAATGGCTATTTAGGAGTCTTAGACTTCTCTCATAAGATAAACCACAGGTAATCACATAATATGTAGGATGTATTAGTTTTAAGTCGTTTATAAAAACAAAGTGAAATATTATATCCTCTTGATGATTGCACAATCTGGGAAAGAACACATACTCAATTACATGCCAAAGGGGAAACTGAATAATGAAATACCAATAACAAGCATACAATACTTTTAAAATAGTAAAAAAAAAAAATCATTTCTTAAGAGCAAGAAGAAATTCTTGCCCAGCATTTGCCATTAACTAGCTGTGACAGTTGAATCTTTAACCTTCACAGGCTTCAGTTTCCTCTGTCAAGTACATCTGATGTACTTCTCTAGCCTTCTTATGGTTCATATATACCATGTCAAAGTTCTCTTCATTTTAATTCTCTTTTGTCCAAATATGATATAATCGTTTTTAATTCATATGTGTTTTTCCATTATTTCAAATTTCTATCTCTAATATCTCTTATTGTGCCTTGATTACTAATAATTCTTTTATATTAAAGAAGAACTCTATTCATCTTATAAAATGTACAACTTTTTTTCTCCCTAACAAGCTTTCTACAGCAAATTCCTATTTGGTAACTGCTTCTTATGGAATCCTTCACTTCCTACTGAGAAGAATCTGGGACTTTAAAAATCTGCTATTCTCAAGAGAGCAAAAAGAGCGAACGGTTTCAATGTGTTTTACAGAACGAAGAAAAAGTCTCAGATTTAACTTACGTTTTGTTACTATTGAAATGTTTTATTAACAAATAGAAATATGAAAAGAGAACATCTGTAAGAGGGCAAGAACAATGAAATGAAAGCACAGGCAAAAGAATATTTGAGAGATTGGTCAATTTTAACTTTGGTTGGTGAATAACTGCTGCTACAGAGCTCCAACTTACAATTAGATTTCGGTTCCAAAACTGTGGCTTCTATAATAGCTTGCATCAACACCAAATACAAATATATGTTGCCTTAAATGTCCTATTTTAAGTAATTAAATCTGGACATTTAAAATCCAACAATGTCTAGAAGTGCTGTATCTCAGTTCAAGCCAAGTGATTATCAGCTTTGTGCCTTCATCTTCACATTCTCCTAATCTGTTTCATTTATGATGACTACAGGTGTAGATTATTTGTTGTTTTATTAAAGAATATTACCGTCCAGTGCTTCATCTGTAAACATCATTATTACTGCTGACATCGTTCTCTGTGTTTGAAATGAGACAAAAGATTTATTTGCTCCATCAACACATTTAAAACATGCTACCAGCCAACAATGAGGCCGAGTTAGAGGCTGTGTTTGTGTGTGTGTGTGTGTGTGTATTTAGGCACGTTTACTGGAAGAATAAATAATAATTTTAAAGTTAAACTACCAAAATGTGATCATCTTTTCTCTCATATTTAATTTGAAGAACAAAACAACTTTTTGAATAAGTGAGATGTATATCCAAAGAGTCTCAGTTCTAAACCCTTTTCGAGATTTATGCTTTAGCTTTGCTAGCCTGCAAGTGTCTTTAAGATTTAGTCATTGCTTCAATCATTCTATCATGTACAGAGTACTTGGAAGAGAGGGATGCATAAAACAAGGTCAACCATACTGAAGAAGGTTAGAGACTTTTGGTGGAACCTAAAGTAAGGAAAAACAATAATCGCACTTAAGGCAAATGGAAGAGAGGGCAGAGGCCAGAATCTAAGCATCTTTTTAAAGGAAGAATCCAGTACTTCTTTAAGTGAAAAAACTGTAACTATATGTTCTGTTTGTCAAATATTTAATAATCCAAAAAACTTTTTTTTTTGTTTTTGTGTTCTTATTTCTACCTCCGTCACGAAATCAATGGTATAGAACAGTGTGGAGGAAGAGAAGAGGGAATATTCCAGGCAGAGGAAAGCAAGAACAAAAACAAAAAACCAAGAAAATGTCATCCTTTGGGAACTGCAGGCAGTTTGTGCGCAGAAGCACAGCATTCCCACATCACACTTAGATTAGTGGGAGGTGAGCACAGAGAGGCAGATGGGAAGTGCCTCATATGCTATGAAGTTTACATTTCATTATATAGGCCTGAGTTTTCCAAACTGGAATGTCAGGGGAGCCAGAAAACCACAACTTAAGCACTTTGCCTCTTCCTGGAGTATCAATTTGTGAAAGTGGGGGTGTGGATACCACAATATATCTACTAAGAGGTAAAATGCAAACTTCAAAAAAATAAAAAGAAACACAAAACCGGCATGAAATTGTTCTTTAGGCCTTACACCCAGACTTGGTGGGCTAAGACCCCTCATGTTCCTCATTATTCCTTTAGGAAAAAGCTCTGAAGAGCATTGGTAGAAGCAATAAAAAATCACTGAGGAATTTTCAGCAGAGGAGTGACACGATCATTCATAGTAAGAAAGAGATGGTGATGGCAGAGAGTAAGATCAGGAAGATGTGAGGAGGCTACTGCTTCAGAGGAATGGGGAGTAGGGCCTGGCTGTGAAGATGCACCAGCCTCAACTGAGAACATTTCGTTAATGTTGGAGGTGAGAAGTAGGAGGGAATCAGGGCTGCTCTCAGCTTTCTGGTCTGTGCCACTTTACCTGGAAAGCAAGTTTGTTTGAAGGATTAGAGGTGATCTCTAAAGCACGTAGTTGAGAGTCTGGCAACACAGTAAATGCTCAGAACACAGTAACTCTTAGCATTGTGCAGCTGATGAGGCTGTTAAACAAGACAGGATAGAAGAACAAGTAGATTAGGGGCAGAAGCATGCTTAATTTAGGAGGCATTTCATTTCCTGATTTCATTTAAAATATCCTTCAACTTTGAAAATTCAAATCTCTTAAAACTTATCTTTTTTTTTCAACCTTATGCGTATAGACCTATATTTGAATATACAGTTGAGATGGAAGTAGGTATACATTAAATATTAACTATAATGTTAAGCCCACTTACTATGTGATGAAACTATATTATTTCCATAAACTGGGTATTTATTCCAAGCATGTTTTATTTATTTATATAGAGTTGGGGGTCTTGCTTTATCACCCAGGCTGGAGCACAATGGTGTGATCAGAGCTCACTGCAGCCTCTAACTCCCGGGATCAATAATCCTCCCACCTCAGTCTCTTGACTAGCTGGGACCAGAGATGCACCAAGGCCAGTTAATTATTTACTTTTTTGTAGATACGCGGTCTCACTACATAGCCCAGACTGGTCTCAAACTCCTGGCCTCAAGCTATGCTCCTTTTAAAATGTGCTTTAAATAAAGGTTATATGATAATAAAGGAAATAAGCCCACTTAATACTAATGATACTATTCTCATATATTGCCTGTAAGAATATAAATTAATACATCTTTTCTTGGAAAGCAATTTTTCAATAAATATTTATCTGAAGTGTCATAAACTATTCTTGTGCATTGATACAATAATTTTACTTTGGGAAAATTTTCTTAGGGAGATAATTCTGAAATGCAGACAAAGACCTATGCATAAAGCAATTAACTGTAGCTCTTAATGATTTAAATAAAACCTGGAAAAAAACGTTAAAACCCCCCAAAATGACAAAATTGCAGTCATACAGTGTACATAGAAGAGGAAAACAAACACAAAATATAAACTGTGGTTATCTTAGGTGGTATAATTGCCATCACATTTTAAAATTGTATTTTGGACCTCAAATGCATAGATTGGATTTACCATACATCTGTACTGGTTCTCTTTTATTTATATTCAATTACATTGAACTGGATTATTTAATAGACAGTGAATATTGGTAAAGGCAGCATGTAATCAGAAACCAGAGTATTACCAATAGCTTATGCCCTTGAAGGAGAACTGTAAACCTAATATAAAATACATAACCTTTAGAATTCCATTCATTCATTTCAGAGACAATGTGATATAGTGAAGAAAAAATTCAAACTAGGATTATTTTCTATATTTTTGAATCAAAAATATGTATTATGTGTAAATAAAGTAATTTATTTTCTAGTTTTTACAGACTGCATCTTCCATTTCAAATTGGTAAATGCATATGAGCTCACTTGCTCTGAATGCTAAAGCTAAAGTCAGAGATAATACAGAGAGGTGTACTACCTGATACCAATTGAGACATATTGTACTACACATAGACCAGATGAGTGTGACACCATGTGAGTGTGTGGGCTTTCTCTATAACAACTAAAAAAAATGTAGGTTGATATGTTTAAACTGTGAAAATACTTGTAAAAATTTTTAAGAATTTGACCATGAATTTATCTCACTTTGCTTATGTGAGTTACATTCTAGAAAGAGATGCAGACTAATCAGTCCACAGCTAACACTGGTTGTTCCCGTGGAGCACACAGGTGGAATATGATTCATTCAAGAGACAGATCTAGAACTGGGGCCAGACTCCTAGTCTGCTTTCCTTCCATTTTATTCTACTGCCTCTGAAAAGAACATTAGAATCTTTAATATGAATTTTGCTTTATATTGGAAAAGACAGCTCTCCTTTTTCTGCCACCATGACAACAGTCTTTGAAGGCAGAATAGAAGTCACTGGAAAATATGATTTGATATGCAAATATGCACCTTAAACACAACCTTTCACAAACACCTTTAAGTAATGCAAGGAAATCCTCTGAATGTGTATCATAAGTATCTTCAAACAAAAATTGAATGTCAGCATTTTGATAAAAGTCATAGACGTAGTATAAGGAATCTTTATTTCATATCTAGATCCCTGGTAAAACAAATGTGCCCATGGTTACCTGGTTTAATAACCAACTTGGAAGGTTCAATTTGCTTTTCATTGTTTTCTTAGGAAATAAGGTTTAGTCTTGTCACAATCAGTGAGGCAAAAGACAGATTTGCTTCTTATTTGTTTTATGAAATTACATGAACAAATTAATAGCAATACTAATCTTGTTTCATTCAGTAAGAAATCTGAAAGAATTATAGTACTTTGGTAACTGTTGCCAACTTTGTGGCATTTTTTTTCTAGTCACTCTTTAAGTAAGACCTACAAGAAAACAAAAAGTAATCTCAATTTAGGAAAATCATGCAATTTAATAAACTTAGGTACTAAATCTAAGAAATTCTGCTTGGAATGTTAGGATTATACAACATGTAATTATGAAGTAACAGTCTCAATTAAAGTTCAACAAGCAAAAAAACAGAACAACTACATAACATATTGTCTAACTAGGATACTTTCGAAAGTAAAAAAAAAAAAAAAAAAGCTGTTATTCATAATGAGCCATACACCACGACTGTTTAGGGCAAACCAGGATGTATAGTTATCCTAACAGACCAGAACCCCTATCATTCTTTAACTACATAAATTAGCATGTCTATTTACCAGGATTCACCAGCTTACACATTTGTGGTAAAACACACATATATTCCTCGGTAAAACAGAAACAATAAAAATCCCAATTTTCTTCCTTTACAAGCTGGCTCAGGTATACACTTAAATCCATTTCCTCTAATTACTAGACAAATTGATATCCTATGAAAAAAGACTTTCTCACTTTATTTCAAATTGTTATTGTCCATCAGCCTTCTTCTCCTCTCCCCGAATTTAGCACTTTGTACTTGTTTTGGGGACTTCTAAAATAAGAATAGTAGCAGCAATGTTTATTCATTCATCACACAAATACTACTGAGGGCTCACTGTGTGCCAGGGCATGTGCTGGGCCCTCCTGGTGATGTGCAGGTAATTACAAGAGGTCACTTCTGTTATGAAAGACTATCTATTTAGAAGAATATACAAGTACATAAATGACTATAGCCCTCGGCATAATCTAAATGACAGAAAATATTTACAGAAAGCAGTGTAGGAGTTCAGTGGTGGGAAGGATCGTGGTACATGGCTGAAGGACATCATGGAATGCTTCTGATGTAATGCTTGACTCTGTCTTTGAATGATAGCAGAGATTGTCATAAAAGCATTCCAGAGGCACAACAGCCCATCAGTAAAGGCACAAAGAAATGAAAGCACACAGCTTCCTCTGTTCTAGTCTGTTAGGATAACTATATATATATTTTTTTTACTTTCGAAAGTATCCTAGTTAGACATTGAGTATTGTTATGCTGTAGAGTTTGACCCCAAGATGCTGGAAAGGTGAGGTGGTGAGAGAGTTCCAAGTACCCTCAATGCCAGGCAGAGGATTTTAGAGTTAATTCAAGGAACAGAGTCATACAAGATGATAAACAAAGGAGGAAACCAATGAGAGGCACACTTGAGAAGGTTTGATCTGGCAGTGGTGAATAGGATAGATAACCTGCAGAGACCAGGGACGGGCCACAAGAGACCAAAAACTAGCCTAAAGGTACAACAATGTTGGAAACAAAGGGAAGGCAGCAGTGATAAGGAGAAACATGCCACAGATAATCTGGAAACACTAGTTCCAATAAATGATAACTTATTGGTTTGGCTATATGATTAAGATTCTCATCTGACATATTTAAGAAAATGGTGGTGTCATTAATAGGCACCTCAGTGAACCAACTCCAGGCTGGCAGAATACCCTCTTATCTTTAATGCTCAGGTAATAAAAATATTTCCGCACTTCATCCAGATCAGTTTTCAATTCAGTAAATTTCCCAAAGGAACGGCACTTATGTAGGTGATTTTTTTAAATGGATGATTTTACTGCCCCAGTAGTAAGTGGTATAAAATTATTTTAGCTATTTCATTAATAATTCTAAAATGTGACTAACAAGCGGAAGAAAAGGGACTAAGTGGAAGACATTCAGTGAGTTAAACAAATCTAAATATTCTACCCTTTTACACTCTATACACTATTTTCTCATTTATCTACTTCGACACACAGATAACATATGGTCTCTTTGTCAATTATGTTTCATACCCATCATGTTTCTTCCATCGTTGGCTTTCAAACTCTTTGATAGGTTTGCCTCTCTCAAGATCAGAGATGGACAGAGCCATCTCTGGGTGGACAGAGACAGCCCCAGCTGGTTAGTGGGGGAGGCACTTATTTCCCCATCTGTTGCAGTTTTTCTCACATATACTGATTGAGCCCTTGGTCAACAAGTAATAAAGGGGGTACAAGTGTGGATTAGAGAACATGCCAAATTTGTACCAAATATGAGATTCTATGATTTTATAAGGTGGCCAGTAAAGATAAATTTTCAAGGAGTCCAATAACTTTCTACTACATTACTTATTTCTCCCTATTTTTCACCCTCTTTGCCCTTTCCTTAGAAGTGTTTGAGACAAAAATGGCATTAGGATCAAAACTCCTGACTCCAAGAACAAATACCTGCTGGAAAGCAAGAGGGCATTATAACTGGACAGTGGTCCCAAGTTCTTTTCCACTTCCCTTTGTATGGAAAAGAGGAAAGGGACTGAGTGGCTCAGAAGTTGGTCCATGCAGACAGCAATGGGAGTCCTCATTTATTCCTTCATGAAATATGCATTGAGCACCCACTGTGAAACAGACCGTGTGATGCAATAAAGCTGCTGCCCTCAGAGCCTTGAGATCCATATAGCTCTATAATGCATCATGCTAGGGACTTGTTTTTTTTTTTTTTTTTTTTGGTTTTTTTCAATACTGGCTTCACAAATCGTGAAGTTGCTCAAAAAATATGATGGAATCTAGGTAATAATTATCCTCTTGCTATTTTTTGAATGAAAATCTCCTTGATTCATGATTCTCTTTTCTTTATGTAAGAGAGAGATTATATACTTAAAGTCTCACAAATATTCAGCACATATTTGCAGGGATCCAGCTCCAGGAAATACATTTTGCAAAATGACACTTCTTAGCACAGCACAAGGGTTTACTTATGCTTTGCATAAGGACGGCCAAGAGGAAGCTAATTAATATGCTAAGTGCTCACTTCTATTTATAGACACTGGTCCAAGTTTGGTTTTTGGTTAACATGTACATGGAACTCTGACATGTATTTATCCTCTCTTTTCCACTTTTAATACCTCTTCAAGCAAAGTTCTAAATTTTTTTGGCTTACATTTTTATGATATTGGACGCATACAGGGTACTTATTTCAGCTTTTTGTATATGTTTCTTTACCTGATCATTGAAGGAGAAGTAAAAATGATTTCCAGTGGTATTTCTAAGTGATAAAAATCTACAGGCACAGAATTGTTGCTTGTCTTGACTAACACGATGTTTTATACGATCTAAATTTTGCAAGTACTGGTTTCTGACCCCTCTATCAGCATTAGCATTGACTTTTGAGAGTTAACGGCAAATGCTGTAGACAATTCAACATCTTCCTTGCACTCAGGCAATTGCAAACATATCTTTATTAGGAGTTGGGCAAAAAGATCTCTGTGTTTCTTAAAACCGTTCCCTTTAAATTATTTCTAGTAGAGATTGGATTTGAGATCTGCCTCTGACTTGCTAAAGATTATTTATGATTTATTTCAACCTTTAGCTGGCTCTAGGGGGGAAAAATGAACAAAGTTGAAACTAAAAGGAGGAGAAGCTTAATCCTTAGTGAAATTCCAGTGGCATGGAACACCCTGACTCTTATGATGGGTGCATTTTTAAATTTTTTATATGTTTATTTTTTCTCAAAAATAAAATTAAACTCATTTATCATTTTTAATTAGAGAACAAGTATCATCATTTTTTAAAGAGAACAAATTTCAAGCTGTGAGTCTTTTAAGGTAGACTGGTCCTCTGAGACTTTTCTGAAGCACTATGGGGAAATTTTAAACCCAGTCAAATATTTTTCTTAGGAAAAGTGGTGATAGGTCATGGTGAAATACGGGTGTCATTAAATTTTCATAGAGGTTCTTAACACACCAGAGTCACCATAACATGGACACATTGACTGTAATATCTCCAAACAAGCATTTGCTTGTCTGCCATGGCTCTGAAGGGAGCTGTTACAGTCCGTCAATGAAGTAATCTGCATGTTAAAAAGTCCCTAAATATGTATTTACAAGATAGTCAGATCTGTTTTGGTCTGTTGGGTTAATAATCCATGTGCTAAGTCTGTATATATGTACTCACAAGATATACAGATCAGCTTTGGTTCACTGAGTCAATAGTAAGTAGGTCTTTAAAAAGGCGCCTAAATAGCTGCATAGTTTGTATTTCAGCAAGTTCAGAAATGCAGTCTATATACTATAAGCTATTTCTTTTAAAGTGCGGATGTATTGTTCTTTTTCCAGAGGATGCCAAAAGGTGTGCTTCACTCTAACCTGTAATATTTTGCCCTTAAAATCTCAGAAGAAAATTGCCATAGCACAAACTATATTAAAGCTCTGAGGCATAGCCCTCCAGGCTGGGGTGGATGCTGTCCTAGATTATGTCATGCATATTCCATTCACTATCACTGTTCAGGTCAAATCCCCCACTCCCTGTCAGCTGACTTTGCTTCCTTCCTGTCAGTCTCAGCCCAGCAGCTAGAGTAATCCTGTATGGCCTTCCTATGTTCCAGCAACTTCCCATTTCAGAGTCAAAGCAACTTCCTATACCACGGTCAAAGCCAAAGGCTCCTCAAGATATGCCCTCCTTTCTCAGAATTCACCCCTTCCACTCTCTTACTGGCCTCTTTGTTACTCCTCGTACACTCCAGCATGCTTCTGCTTCAGGTCCTTTGCACCTGCCCTTCCTTCTTTCTGAAAATCTCCTTTCACATGGCTAGATCTCTTATATTCTTTAGTTTTGTTATGAGAGAAGTCTTCCATGACCACTCTGTATAAGACAGCAACATCCGGTAACACCACTCTTATTATTCTCCATTAGTACTTCTCACCATTGAAAAGAATATGTCTTTCCTTGTTTGTTTATTGTTGACCTCCTTCTCCTAGAAGCTCCTTCCACTGGGGCAGGAGCCTCCTAATTCCATGCTTAGATAACTGCCTGGTACATTTTAAGTCCTCATTAAATATTTATGGTACAAATGAACGAAAGCAGATGCAAAAGGAGTCTTCTTTCTGCTTCCTTGATTTCCTGGTTGTGCTCATGTTTAGGTTGAAGAGGAATGCGTCTTGGCCATTAAACCTCAGTTTCCTGTAATATTCTCTCAGTGGCACAAAACTGGTACTTCCTTAAGGTGCTCATCCATCCTGTTCCTAGAGCTATAGGGCTCTGATGAAGCTCCTAGAGGAGCTAGGGTCATCTCAGCTGGTCACAGAAACATCAAATCAGTCTGCTTCTAGGTGCAACAGTAAAAGTGCAACACATAGACAGAAGTAGCATTTCTAAATGTCTTCACTGAATGAGCCTAATGGTGTCCACCATAGGCTCCAATGATAGCAGTGGACTGACTGACTAGATTTTGCAGTTTAATCTGATGCAGCCACAAGGGATGGCATGTGCCACTCTATGTGTGTGTCACATAACGGTAACAGACTGAGGAGTACTGGGCAGAACCACTATTCTCTCTTGAATCTGGTAAATTTCTCTGGAGGTATTATCCCATGCCTTCACTCCCACCTTTAACCATGCATGTTGTTCTCAAATGCATCCTTTCTAATGATTGAAAACTGTCATAGCAACTCCTTCCTTATTTGAATTTCACAGGAGCATTCTTTATTTCAATCACTCAGAAAGGGGGCTTTGGCAACGGAATCACAGCTGACAGCAAATTAATGACTATGATGCTGTGATTAGTTGAGATTACAGGCTACAGAAAGCTTGTCTGAGAATTCGCCACTGACATCATCCTGATGCTGGCTTCTGCTGGGGATTAATATTGGCCAAAAAAGAGGATGTGGTTCAGCTACAGTAAGCTCCATAGAAATGTAAAGAAATCTGTCTGTACTGTAATATTTCAATGACATGCTTATTAATTAAAAGGGCTTTTACTATTAACTTGCTTAGCCTAAACAGTCTTCCTCCTATGCCCTCTCCCAGCACACTGACTTATTTTAATAAAGCTTTAAGATATCCAAATAAAAAGTTGAAGTGATATAGATAATTCCAGTCCCCAAACCCAAAGTATTCAACTAAAATATAATTCATATATTATATTTTAATATATATAACTAAAATAATTCATAAGAATCTTGAATTATTTGGATAAGTCACTCAATTTTATAATTTATTTTACGTGAATAGACAAAGCAATGGATATTGTAATGCATGCCAGGGTCTGAGTAGATTTAGAAAATAAAACTTTTCAATCAACTTAATAAAGAGGAGATACAAATTTAACATGAACAACACAAGAATGACAAAACCATCTATTCAGTTACCTGGTGTCATTTCACATCCTTCTAAATTTTGGCTGCAAAGAAATAATGATTTCTGTAATCCCTAGGAATGACTTTTGTGGGGAGAAGATTTCAAACAAATGTCTATTTGCTTTAGATGAGCTTCCTTATTTGATTTCAGATCCTCCTAAGGGAAGAGATTTCAGGATTTCCTGGTTGTAAAGTGGAAGAGAACACTTAGCTGAACTTGTATGACATCACCTGAAGCATTAAAAGGGCAGGTGATCATGAGTTCTCTGCCTGTTTACCAAAGCTTCCTTACTTCCTCAATCTATTTTATTTTTAAATGTCAGAGTAGTCTGAAATCTTTCAAAGATATACAGGCTGCAGAAGTAGAGGAAATATTAGGATACATTATTTAACTTTTGTGAGAGCTTTAAAATAATTAATGAATGGACTTTTGAATTGTTATATATCACAGAACAGATATTCTAACATTAGACCATGTGAAGAATAAATATAGTTTAACAACAAAGGGCATGAGGCCATCTCTATTTCTAGGAAGTCTGTGAAATGGCTCGTTAGAGTACATACCAGAGGCACAAAGAGAATATTACATTTCCAAAGAATACAATATAATAAAATTTGGTTTATCAATGAAAATTAGAATATTATACAACAAATGAAAACAGTAAACACAATCTTTGTTTTAAATACATTTTTCAAAGTCTACTTGGAAATCCACATATATTATAGAACAAATTTTTAAAATGTAGTGGTTGTAATATTATTTATTAAAAAGCAACAAAATGAGAGCAAATTATATTTAAGCTTATACTATAAAGATATTTTCCAATATACATAAAACACTGGAGACACATAGCTAGAACAAATAGTATCTGAAAGATCTTACTCTAGATATGTAATAGACAAGACATTTCTCACTGTAATAAATTAATTTCTTTGTTATACAAAACCCCTCAACCATAACTTCATGAAGAAATGTGAAGTGGTGTGAAAATGATCTTACCTCATATTCAAAATCTTCTGTTCTGTCTGCATCAGCAGGCAAGCTGGAAATATACTCATTGTCCTCATAAAATTCATGCTCTATTGGATGCAGAGAATGGCAGCTATGGGGAATATAGCAATATGATAGGCATAGATTAAAAGGGTTGTTTTCAAGATTAAAACTGATTTTAGAATTTCACTTTAGTTTGCTCTGCTTTGGAATAAGACCTGTAGTGATCTAGCCTTTAAACAAACTACAGCTCAGAAAAAGCAATCGCTTTCCTTTCTCCCTCTATGGGAAGTCCATCGGTTTGCAATTTCTGTGGAATAAGGGCCTGTGGTCAGAGTTGTATTCTGTGGAGAGACTGATGTGAAATCTCTGACAGTCCATGATGCTTTATTGATACTTTCTGGCCTGCTTCCATTCCACCGAATGTGACAAGCTCGACACGTGGGTGTGTGGCATTTGAGATTGCAGTCTACTCAAAAAGGGGTATTTGTCATAAAGCACTAACAATTTCGTAATTCACAGCTGCAAACTATTTTTTGAAAACCATTTTCAAAAGCACATATTTTTCAGACTCTAAAATTTGCTCACATTGTACCCTCCCCTCTTTCTTAAGATCCCCCTTTCTCACTCTCCCTCATAATGCACATTTTCTCCTCTTTGATCAAGGACATATACACAAGTATTAAAGAGCATTTATGGAAACTCCTATAAGCCGAAAGGTTTCATAATACCTTTAGAAAATTCTTAGTGACGGTGAGAGCAGATTACATTAAGGAAATGAGGGGATATGAGGTGTTGCACGTGGCTTTTATGTATTTCAACTTTTAGGAAATATTTTAAATAGTTTGTAAACATGTTATTCAATTTATTATGTTCTGATATAAAGACCACACATCGTATCATATGAAAACTAAGAATAGTTTAACAGCAAAGGGCATAAGGTCTTTTCTATTTCTAAAGACACTGAAAAAGCCTAAATATAATTGACTAGTTGGTTGCAGATGAGACCTCTAAGCCTTGACAGTGTGGACCTTATTGAAAAATTGGAGACAGCAGTATCAATTAGTTCTCTTCTCCCTTGCTGAAAGGCAAGAGACCCATCCTCATGCCCTCATACGATGGTCAGCATAAATATTCTATCAGCCTCTCCTCACTACTATCTATGGCTGTCAGCTCCACACAGGTCTAACTAGTGTAGGTCAGAATGGTAAAGTAATAGAGGCAGCACCTTGCCTTGTGTCTGCCAGATAAATCTCCTTGCTTGAAGCTGAACTGGGTCCACATAGCCCATTTGAGATGTAGGAACATTGAAGTTTGCTGCTTTGGACATCTGATGTGTTTCCCTTGTCTTTCAGATAGTAAGATGGGAGCCCTGCTGTGAGGAAGACTTTATTCATTCAACGTTTATTCAGTGGCTACCAGATGCCAGGCCAAGTGCTGGAAATATGTTGGTGTACAAAATCCAATTCTGCCCTATTAATTGGGGAAAGCAGCAAAGTGGGAATTTTAATACAGTGCAATAATTAAGGAAAACATATAGAACCTTGGGAGCACATGGTAGGGGGTGGACCCACTGCAGCCCTAGGAGGTTTTCTAGAAGAGGTTGTCTCTAAGCTAAGGTCTGCAGCACCTAGGAAGAGCAGCAAGATGCACTGGCTAAGGAAGTAGGCATTGGGGTCAGATCTCTTAGGCCTAGAAGCCTGGCCCTGTCACTTTTTTGCTATGTAATCTTGGCCATGTTACTTAATATCTGTTCCCTCATCTTAGACGTAGGATGTTGATAATATAATGCACTCCATCATGAGATTATTGTGAGAACTAAATGAGTTGATAAATGCAAAACATTTGGAATAATACTGAAAGCATGTTAAGTTAGCTAATACAAGCTAGCTATTATTATTCATTCAAGGAAGTATTGGATGGCTACTATGTTTTAGGCGGTATTAATGAATATTATATATTTGTTTCGTTGCTTTTTCTTCAACTACCCCTGTAGAATATAAACTGTAGAAGGCAATGACTTTATTTTTGTTCAAAGTTTTATGCCCAGCATCTAGTTCCAATGCCTGACACATCCGATTTGTGTCTGACACAAAGGGCTATTTAAAAGGTAACGGATGAATGAATAAAGAGATACCCAAGACAAACAAATCCCCTACCCTCCTGGAACTTGAAGTCTCAAGGAGTGTTTTCAAAACTTGGATGCACATTAGGATTGCCTAGGGAGATTTTTGAAAAATTCCGATGCCTAAGCCTTACTCTAAGAATTCTCATTTAATTGGCCTAAGGGGTGATTCAGGTATTGATACAGCTTCTAAAAGTTCCCAGGTGATTCTACTGTACATCTGTGACCCACTGAAACAGGCGTATGGGAGCCAGCCATCAAAGGGCAGGAAAGTGGCATGAATCAGATCTATGTTTTACAAAGTAGAGAGCAGATTGGAGTAGGTGATGAAAATGTAGGCTAAGGAGACTATTGCTCTTACAAACTCTCAATGTTCGAATATTTCCTAGAAAGCTCACAGAACACAATGAATTGGACAAGCGTACTTCTAAAACTGTTCAAGTAGGATTATTTGAATAAAATCTCTCTGACTTCCTTTAAATTGGGCAAAAATCTGGAGGAAGTATTCCTTGAATAGATCTTTATTTGATAGCACTATATTTACTCTTTGACAGCCAAGATCCTTTGTTTATATCTCAATATATTGGGTAATTGCTTTCTTCAGAGAGTTGCACTTTAATTAAATTAATTTCCTAGCTTCTCTTTAAAGAAGAGAAATGCAAGGAAGAGAGAGAGGTGGCCCACAGAGGAGAATGTGGAGCTAACATGCCACTTCCACATGAGTCTTAATAAGGTTTTCGGCAGCTTTGGTGAGAAAAGTGATTTCCCTGACCAGTGTTCATGAGTAGCATGAGGCTTTTGACAGCTAGTAATATGAAGATGAACTAATCAGAGCCAGAATTTTTCATAGCAGCTAGCAAGTATGATTACCCAGGTGAAGCAACCATGTGGGTTAGGGAAAGTAGCCAGCAGGGACCACTGAGAACTAATTGCACATATCTAAACAAGGGAGACATTTTCCAAACAGAGCTGGGAAGCCTGTCTCCATAACTGTCAACCTGCTAGGGGAGCTGCTTCTTTCCAACATCTGCTTTCCGTGACAAATGGAAACAAACAGGGCTCTGGAAGAAATGACAGAAAAATACCTGTCTGAGAGCAGGAATGGACAGATGTCTGGCACTGGAGGGGTAGGTGGCCGAAGCTTGGCCAGGGCCATGATGTGTTCGAAGGTGATGTCCGTCTGAGTGCTGGCATTCATGAGTTGCACTTCTGGAGCCATCCCATAGGCCGGTCTACTAAGAGGTGTTCGCCTTAACACCTGCACCACAATGGGCTCCTTGGCATTGCGAAAGGCTTCCACTGCCTCTTCGTGGGTGGCCTTCGAAAGATCCTTCCCATTGACCTACAAACATATGAGGACGTTGTTTATCTCAGAGGAAAGATCAGAGAGGCTGTCGTGATAGATTAATAAAAGGTAGAGAGAAAGGTTTCAACCAGCTCTGACATGAATTTTGTAATGGAATATTTAATCAGATATTAATATTTACTGATGTCTTTACCAACATGATGAAGTACCTGAGATTACAACAACAATTACTTCTGTATCTTTATAATGTATCTGGAGTTGGTTAACGAGTAAAACAGCAGAACTATTAGTAAAGATTTAAAAATTTAAGTAACACATCTGCTTCAGAAAAGGGTCACCGAAGTCTTCGGATGGAGGAAATGTTAAGTATGTCATACTTTTTCATGATTTATCAATGTCTCTGTGAGATTTTCAATATTTAATCAAGGTCTTACTTGCCTAAAATCTAATTTTTTAAGGTATTGTCAAATTTCCTCCATATTCATAATGTTTTAATCCAAGACCATGTGATTGCCCATGTGCATTTTATCCTAAATCCTCACTGTTTGAAATGTGGTCTGTGAACCAGCAGCATCAGCATCATATGAGAGATGATTAGAAATACAGAATCCCTGGCCCTACCCTGGATCTACTGAATCAGAATTGGCATACTTACAAGATTCTGACTTTATATTTATATTCACTGAAAGAATCACTGCTCTAAAAATCCTCTGAATGAATATATTATGTCCCCACTGGTTACTCGTTTTAATTCATACCAATTCATGATTCTCCACGGTAGCTCTAGACATTACAGAGAAAGAGGTGAAGTCTGCCTTTGTCCTCACTTCTTGCTTCTCAACAGGGGCACAAACCATTGTCATTTGGGAGAGAAAAATTATTCTTTTTGTGGGACTCTCCTATGCCAGCTTACCAAGGGCTAGGAATGTTTCCCAACCTTTGTGGCTGTCAAAACACCTACACACTTTCCCTAACAACCTTGTGGTAGGCAATACAGACCACGCTCAAATAGTTGTCAATTTAATCCCCTAAAATGAGTCCTGATAACACAGCCTTTTAGTGGAAGTTGTGTTTTAATAAAGGGCTCTAGAATCCTGAGTTTTATGACTCTCGCTCCAGATGAATCAATAATGCTGTTTTTTGCAGATATGAAGAGCTATCTAGTGGCACAATACTGTGCCTAATATCCCTGAAATTATACCATTTCCAGACAGCAAACTAAGCCACCCGCCTGTCGGTGAGGCACCGATAACTGTCACGCACCAGCAAACCCTTAGAGATCCCTGGGTGCCTAAAAAAGAAGCAAAAGAAGTCACTGAGTTGCAGCTGTAGAGAAACTGCTGACATTCAAATGAGCACATTCTCTCTCCCTGAGTAGACAAGGAATATGTGTGTGCTCAGAGCAAGTGTGGGGCATTTTGGGGTAAATGATACAATGGCAGGTAGAAATCATCACGTCATGTAGAGACAGGCTTAACAACCTGGAGGAGCTAATTTACTCAATGGACCCTGAAAGAGTTAATGTGCCTTCAAAAAATGAGCAATTAAACTTCTTCAACAGCAAAATATGTCCCAATTCAGTTCTTGCTCTTGAATCACTAGTAAGACAGGCCAGGTGGAGATCTGACTGGGTGTTTCCCAGTGTGAACACATTCACTAATCTATGTATTCACCGTTTGATACTCTTTTCCATGAACTAAACTTGAAAAATTATCGCTGAGTTTTCATTGATACACCTTGGAATACCTGACTTGGGGCACATGAGGGTATGTGGACATGAGACACCTATGGACATGATCACACTCATTCCTTTAGCTCCTGCTGTATGACAGGTGCTTGAGCCGGAGCCACTACTGCCTCCCCTGAGGACATGTAGACAGCAGATGATAGAAGAAATCCCAGAATGAAAAAGCACAACATAAAATCTAGCCCCTCTCATTGAATAGTATCATCCCCTGTGTTTCATATTGTGGTCAGTATTTATAAATTCCAGATTGTGGAAGATAATCAAGTGGTAGGTAAAATTGCTCTGTGAGAATTGATGCAGTAGGTAAAAATTGCTCTTTTGTCCCCAGCCTTCCTGCTTCATGATGTACCCTCAGTTTAGTGAAGATCTGTTCCTGCAGGATCCTACACCCTTCCCTCTGTGAAAAGAAATCTCAGTCACACAGTCTGTTATCAACTATTTATTTATTTATTGAGATGGAGTCTCGCCCTGTTGCCCAGGCTGGAGTATAGTGGCATGATCTCAGCTCACCACAACTTCCCCTCCTATGTTCAAGGGATTCTCCTGTCTCAGCTTCCCAAATAGCTGGGATTACAGGCACGCACCACCATGCCAGGTTAATTTTTGTATTTTTAGTAGAGATGGGGTTTCTCTATGTTGGCCAGGATGGTCTCTAACTCCTGACCTCGTGATCTACCTGCCTTGGCCTCCCAAAGTGCTGGGATTGCAGGCATAAGCCACCACCCCTGGCCTTATCAACTATTTAATATTTCTACTGGAACGGTGTCAACATGTTATCTTTTCCTATAAGCCCTGTATCAAGAGGAAACCCTAATAGTGGTAGAGGGAAATAAGACTACTTTTTTGAGGGACCTTTATGCAGTATCTGAAGGTAAAGGGAAAAGCTTGTGACCAGGGTTTCTTCCAGTTATACATTAAATTCTACTAATGCACAAAGTGTGTCAATAGGTAATAGACAGATAAATGCCATTCATCTATTTTTTTCCCCAAGACAAGACAAGGCTCATTTTTCCTCAGCCTTACATGTTAATCTAGTCCTGGTGTTCAGAATATTTATTTGCTTTAGTGATCTTCGAAGCAACAGCTATTTTAAAAACGTAAGATTCCTACTGATAATGATTATTTACCTGTGTTACTGTAAGATAAGTAGGATTGCTTTTGCAAAATCCAGAAGATTAGAGTTTTTTGTGGAAATATAAAATTTATTGAAAGGTATTTTAGGTTGTGAAATCATTATTGTAATGCTTAGTATATGCAAACAATATTAGTGTTCACGTGTCAAGATCAATGGCTATTGATTATATGACTTATACACTCATTTATTTATTATCATGAAATTTATATGCAAATTTCATTCTTTTCTCTAAGAACAATCAAATACAATCTTAAAAGGACAGTCAATGTAATCTCAAGATCTTACTTCCCTATTGGAGAATGCTCTTTTCTTCTAGTTATCATGCAGCTGACCTCTATTTTCATAAGCTATTTAATATCTCTCAAAGTAAAGAAGTCTATGACCTTTAAAGGCTCTACTGTTACACATGATCGCTTAGAAAATGCAAGCATTGATGATACTAAATACTTTTTTTCACTTCACTTGAAGTTCATCAACATACTGTTAGCCTACCAAAAGGTCACCATTTTATATATTATGCCTTTCACAAGAAAAGAAAAGAATCGCTTAATTGGGATTTTCTGGCAATTGCTCTGCTCAGTTATCATCAGGTGCAGCTAGAGAGAAGAATTATATGGGAAGAATATCTACAGTTTTCTAGGAGAAGTTTGTGAACAACAGCAAAATTTCCTTTTTTTCAAGTGATTTGTTTTTAAACCAATAACAGATATTTGGTGCTTCATATTGCCATATTGCCAGATCCTTACGTATTATTCTATTTCTTTACCACTATATTTTCTCCCTTCATTCCACCTTCCTTTTTTTCCTCTTCCCTCTTACTCGTTTGTCTCAATCTTAAATTTAGTTTTGTATGGATGACATAAAGTTTTAAATTGTTTTGTGAGATGAGACTAAAGATGAAGAAACTATCCACTAAAGGAGTCCCATTTAAAATAGGTAGTTAAGGGTAGACACCCAATATTTTTGGGTGTCCAGTAAAAGGTGGGAAGATCTTTTGCGAGAGGAATACAGATGAGTTGATTTTCAGGAGAAAAAAAAACCACATGAATATGGTTAGGAGCAAAACTGAGGGAAGAGGGTGCAAGGTAACTTGATTACTGAAAAAAAAAAAAAAAAAAAAACCCATGTGTTACGGAGTTTGAGTTTGCATGCAGAAGGATTTTAGGAAAGATCGCAATTTGATTTAAGCATACCATAAGAAAAGAGCCTTTTTCCAAAAGGGTTGTTAAATCGAATGATTGAGAGGATAGGGTGTCATAACAAACAGCAGTAGTATATGCAATAATTTCCTCTATTGCCATAACTTCTGGCATTTTGATAGCTGTGGCCCAGACTGATTTGGTTCCACTGTAACCAGGCAACTAGTGTACAACTAAAAAGATTCGTGCGATTGATATTTGATAAGAGGCTAGTAGTCCCGGTGGGAAGACTGGACTCTGAAATGATGATTTAGCTACCGGACTTGAGATAAATAAAAAAGCAGACACATTATGCAACAAGGGGTTATCAAAATTGGCAACAACAAAAAAAGAGGAAAGGATGATGCCAATGAGAGAAATTCTAGGATAAATAGTGACATGTGGTTATCCCGAGACAAACTAAAATGTAGGATTCGAAAAAAGTGGAGAGAGTAGTCTTAATCATTCTTAATCATATGAAACTTGAAGCAATTATAAGATATATATTCAAATGAATTAACAAGTAAACATATGATAGGAAACTAGAAGAAAAATTGATCATAGGAAACCATTTTCTGAGAAGGTCTTCCCCTTCTCCCTGCACTTACCAATTCAGATCAGCACAAATATCCTTAAAGATTAGATATTCAAGTGATGGCTTGTATTACACACATATAAATTTTTAGAGATACAAAAATAATTATCTTGTTTCTAAAAAGTTATTATTTCTCATTATATTGATAGCATAATCTTAAGTGGATAAAGAAAAAGCAATCACTTTTCAGTGATCAATGCAAAAGATGTGCGAATACATTTCTTGTGGAAGATGGGCTAATTAATCCATAAGCAACTTGTGAATGTTAAGTAAAGAAGAGAGCTTTTCATATGTAAACCATATCATAGTAATGTTTGATGAAGCCTCTGTTTAATGAATAATCTACCCTTTTGGATATCTGGGCCTTTTGCAAAATCTGGGCCATTCTTCAATTACTTCCCCAGAGTGACTAGTGGTCTCGGTTTAGATTTGAGCTGTTCCCCTTTGATTATTCCTTCCAATCCAACCACATGCAAAATTTTCTTGGATATCAGGAAACAAACAGTCTTTTTTGTTTTTCTTTTGAAGTGCTAACAAGTGCATGAATAACTCAGTCACTCTAGTGAGAAGCCATTTCTAGAGTCAGCTGTTTGGGAATGATGAGGGTTTCCAAACCCCCACGCCTTTCATGAGAAATAAGGGCTTCTAAGCATCTATGACTTTCAAGGGAGAATAAATTTAAGAATGTGCCATAAAAGAAGCATAGAATTCCAAGGATTAGGGACAATTGATATAACCAAATTTCAAATTGAGGATAAGTATAAAATACTTGCGTATTATAATTCTGGTTGGACATGATCCTGTACCTGGTTAGTCTACAAGATCTCCCACCCTCACTAGTAACTGTGGAATTAATTTTGACTGAAGTTCCTAAGTGACACAGAATAAATTCTCTATTTGATAATTAGGGAGGTGTTGCCAAAGCACAATCTGGTGACATTTTACAGAAGGAAGAAACAATGTTTAAATTGCTGCTAAAATGTTTGGTAGAGAAGGAATTTAAGATAATCTGAACCTTATATTCATCAAAACACTTGTCATATACAATCTTCAAACTAATTTTAAGAAATTTCAGCACACTGTTTTTTCCTAAACTTTGGTATGATTGACTCTATTTGAACATTGTTATATAAATGGAGTATAGCATAGTGTAAAATGTATTTATAATGAAAAGAAGTCACATAATAGGAATCTGCAAAATTGTATGAAAGAAACCTGACTAAAATTAACTTCAACCTTTAAAAAAAGGTTATCAATAAACAAAATAATCACTGGTATGTAGGTTTGTGTTCATCATATAATTTCAGAACCTATGTACATAGGAAATGTTAGATCACTTCAACCCTGACGTCCATTTACTCCAGTATTCCGCTTTTGACAGTGCTATAATTGCATTTTTGGAAGAGAATATGGTGATTATTCCACGTGACACAATGAGTAGACTTATCCTAAAGTGATTATGGGGCTTCTTCTGCTTTTCTGTCTGCACAACGAGAGACTGGGAGCTTCATTACCCTGGGTATGGGGTGTTGCAGCTTCCCTTAGTTCCAAAATCCCCAGGGACTTTGCCAGGCAGCTGGCTTTCTCAGACAAAAGAAAATAAGTGATATCTAACCCAGGCAGCCTGAACCTCCAGCAGTCTGTTCTCTTACTGACAATGTTCCCTGTAAGACAGAGCAACAAGAGTTGAAATACAGACCCACCATATACCCACAGTTTTTGGTCCCTTGCTTGACTGTGTATTGCTGATTCCCGACTTGTGTGTTTCCTTAATGAAGACTGTTGCCTTACCTACAACTTGTGACATTTTGGGATTTGCCTCTACCAATCTGGTTTAACATAACATCCATTTACAACCTAAGATAATTGAATGCATTGGAAATGCTTACGTAATGTAACAGTATTGAATGGAGGACTCCCAGCACCCCAATGAGCTAGTGTAAAAGCCTATTATTACATTTAGTTAATAGACTGTGACACTGAGGCTACAACAATAGTCCAGTATGTTGCGTCTGTTCCCTTCTACAGAGCACTTTGATGGTAGGGCATTCTCAAGTGCAAGCAGGACTCATTTTCAATTTTTCATATGAAGAGGTTATGGATCCATTATTTGTGAACTCATCCAAACTGTTCCTGAACCAATGAATAATTTTGGTTATAGGCAATCTTGATGTATCTGTCACAATTGCTTTTTCCTTTCATTATCTTTTCCTTGTCTTGTTTTTTTTGTATCCCTCCTTCTGTATTTTCTCTTCCTTTCCTTGTTCCCACTGTCACACTTCTCTTTTAAGCTTTCCCATCAAAGCACTTAACACCTTTGAAGAGTACATATTTATATGAATTATTCCTATAGTGAAGAAACATGTTATGATATGTTCTGATTGTTACTGAGGAAAAAAACTAAAATGAATACAACATAGTTTTATTAACCTCTTTATAAATAAGTTTATTTCCCCTCACCTTAATGAAAGAAATGGAAGTTTTTGCTTTTGGGCACATGAGTTGGTTCTTTGGTTTGTCTTTCAGATCCATGATCTGCTCTTTTCATCCAGCTCTGTGTCTTGGCACCCCTGCCTGACCCAGGATCTCTACTTTTTGTTGTTGTTGTTGGGTTAAGCCAATGGTTAGAGAGTATTATAGGTCTTTATCCAGTTCCCAAGACTCTAGCTCTTGCTTGGATCTGCTCACAATCCTGACTCACCTTCCCTCTCCTGGTCTAGTGGTAGTAAGAACATCTCTCTCTTGCTGTTCCCTAGGTTCTTTATCTTGACTCTGCTCATCCTTTGTAAGCTGTTCCATCATTAAACTTTCTTCAATTAAACCCTTTGATTATGCTATTTGTTTTCTTCTGGGACCCTGACTGATATAGCTAAGCATGAAACTCTTCTGACTTTAACAAAACTGTGGCAAGAGCTAAAATTTGTTATCTTTGCAAATTAACTTTACTATCAAAAGTAGTTGCATCTAAAATGCAATTATGAGTTTGTCAGATTTAGCAAATTTACACATTTTAAGGGAAATTTAAAATATAATTTTTATTGAGATCATAGAACAAAGTATTTACATAGTTGTTTGATGTGTACAGTTATTTTGTGGAATATCCCTGCTATGATTTGAATGTTTCCCTCAAAGTTCACATGTTAGAAACTTAATCCCTGATGCAACAGTGTTGAGACTTGAAAACTTTAAGAGGCGATTAGTTTGTAAGAGTTTTGTATTCATGGATGGATTAATGCTATTATCACATGACTGGGTTCCTGATAAAACAATGTGTTCGCTCTCCTTCCCATCCCTTTTGCTCTCTGGTGTTCTCTCTTGCCATATGGTGTCTTCCACCATGTTATGACACAGAAAGAAGGCCTTTGCCAGATGCTGGCACCTTGATATTGAACTTAACACCCTCAAGAACTGTGAGAAACACATTTTTTAAAATTATAAATTGCCCAGTCTGTGGTATTCTGTTATAGCAGCAGAAATCCTTCCATTTGGGTGTGTCTAATGTTTGTCTTGATTAGACTCAGGTTATGTATTTATGTATTTTGAGCAGGAATGTCCAGAAGTGGTGGTGTGTCCTTTTCAGCCTATCCTATCAGGAGGCATGTCATGTTTATTTGTCTATTACTGGTGATGTTAACATTTATGACTTAATGAGAGAGAGAGAGAGAAAGAGAGAGCGAGAGAGAGAGAGATTGAGAATCTAAAGCAAATGTAAAATGTTAATCAATGTTAAAATTTGGGCAGCCTAGGTGAATGATATTTGAGAATTTTTATACTATTCCTGGAACTTAAAATTATTATTTTTATTCTCATAATTTTTTGATGTCTGAAACTGAAAAAAATAAAATGTTTCAAAATATTGTTATATTTATTATTAGTTAAAAATAGATCCATGCTGTAATCATTTAGAGTTCACAAATAATTATAAGGAATTGATAGATGAATAGCTTCCTGTAAAGTGTGTTTCTGTTGCATATCTCTAGAAAAACAAATTCCTACTCTACTATGAGTGTCTTTTTTTCTCTGTGTGCACATGCACACACACACATCCCTACAAGCAAAAAACACAGATTTGTGTCACCTACTTTATCTTTGTCATAACAGTTCATCACTGAATATCACCTGATATCCTGCTCTCCAAGCTGAGCTATTTAAAAAGATAGATGGCTGCCTCCTGGCTAATTGTGGGAGTTCTTCATTACTACAAAAAGACTTTTTATATCTCAAGTGACTCTATACGCAGTGAAAAATGACTCAAATCTTTGGATAAGATCCCACTGATGAAACAGTTGGATAACAACTACTTGCTGACCTTTTACTTCCTAACATAATACTAAACTGATGTAGGTGATTATTAATAAACCTATTCACTAAGTTCTGACATATCAGATCCAAGTATTTAAAACATAACAAGGAATTCAGATGGAGACAAAATTTTCTGTAACAGGTCTAAGGATATAAAGGTATAAAGCATATATAAACACTTGAAATAAATTCAAATTATTTCAATGGGAAAAAAATGTCATTGTCATTAAACAACTCAGATTTCTTTAAAAAAAAATCCTGCAAACAACATCAACAACTGAGGATTTGGACAGAGCTATTCATCTTTCATATCCATTGAACAAGAGGAAATGTGCTCTTAGCCCTTGGACAAGATCTTTTTTGTCCCATCTTTGTGATGAGAGCATAAAAGGATGTAGAAATTAACCTTGTGACTTAGCCACACTAGCACGTGCTAGAAAATACCTATTTATTAAATAAAAGAAGTAAATTGTACCACATAAAGGAATAGGAGATAGTGAATTATTTACCACAAGAAAGAAGATGGTCAAAACAAGAAAGAAGATGGTAAAGTATCTTCACCAGAGGTTCATTGTACCCTATCTATGAGAGCAACATAATGCTTCACTATTTAAATGCTTCTGTACAAAACACACTGCATTCAGTGTTTTAAGAAACTGACAATTGTGTTCAGTGCTGTAGTTTCAGGGCCTAAAAATGTGCTTGGCGCATACTTCAGAATAATTATGTTTTAAATACCTTTTCATATATTTCTTTGTCAAGAACCATGTTTAAACAAATATGATTGCACTTGTCACTAAAATTACCCATGTTCACAATGCAAACTGCATTACATTCACTTCCCAGCTCCATTCTGTAGCCCAGTTGTCCACATTATTCCTTTGACTTAAATATATTGTACAAATGATTTCGGAGTGGCAAGCAAAGGTCTGGGCTGCTCTGCTCTTAAGCACCTCAATGCCCTGTCATTCATTGTGATAGCAGAAAAGAGCATCAATGTGGGAATCACTCAGAACTGGGCCTAAATACAGTTTTTGGGACTAGCTGTATGACTTTGAGTAAGTTATTGAAACTCTCTGAGCCTCTGCTTCTTCATGTGGAAAAGGGGATAATAATATCCACTCAGAGTTGCAGATAGGATCAAATAAAAACAAAGCTAGGGCAGCCAGCACAGTGCTATGGTGGTGATCCATAACACTTCCTTCCCTCCCTCCTTCCTTCCTAAGTCTTAAGTGACAGAGATGAGGCTACTCTCTGGGGATATATATTACATTCCTGGCAGTGGCAATGACAGTAATACTAGTTATCACTGAGTGAGGACTCATGGAGTGCCAGGAGCTGAGCCAAGCCCTTGGCCTATATTATCTCAATCACATCCAAGAACAGTCATAGGAGGTAAGTATTTTATCCCCATTTGAAAGTTGTGGAAGTTGAGTGTAAATGAGCGTAACAGGCTGAGCAAGGAAAGGCACCTGCTCTCACAATCTGGGAAAAACAACATATACATCTATAATTGTAACCAAACTCATAAAGAGCTAAAAGGAAGGTATTAACAGCTCTGCAACAGCACAAAGCACTAACTATGCCTGGGCTCTCGGGATGTGACTCCAGGACTTTGACATCTGAGGTGGGTCTGATGAGATGAAGAACTTCATAAACTGCACAGATGGGAGAAAGGATTCCCCAGGGTTGAGGCATGAAAGAGTAAGTCCTCTGGGCACCATGAGAGGTCTGGGGTGACTGAGTCTTGGGGAAGAAGTTGTAGAGAAAGACAGCTTTAACATAGATCCCAATGTCCTCCATGGGTCATGGTAAAGGATTTTTTAAAAAATACCTTTCATCTGAAAAGTAGTGTGGCCTCATTTAGGTTTAGGGGTATAAAACTTGGAAGGCTGTGGTGAGATGTAACTGAATGGAAGCAGGGAAACCACTTAGGAAATTAGAGGGAAAAATGATGGGTACTTGGGTCAAGACAGGGACAGTGTGGATAGTACAGTTGGAGGAGGATGAAGAGAACTGTAAAATGGTATCCTGATGCTCCCATTCACATGGATTCCGGTGGGCCCCATGGATTCAGATTTGCAGATTTTCTGTAACAGCCTAGCCTTGGTATCTATTCCCACCAATTAATCCACACTGTGCAGAAATACAAGCTGTAGAGGTTGAATTTTAAGTATACAAAGGCATTCCAAGTAGATGTTGCTCATCCCTTGAAGACTTATGTTTTCAGAGGTTATTTTAGAAATCAAAATTTACTTCTTCCAATATTCTGAAACTCAACTTTTCTAGTTATTACCCACCTAGTCAATTGGGTAACTGTTCCACCATAAACACATTCAATCTCTCCCTTTGTTTCTCATTCTCTCTTTCTCTCTCTCTCTCTCACACACACACACACACACACACACACACACACACTTACACTTTCTAGGGTCCTCCACCTGCATCATTATACCTTTGTGTAGGATATGAACTCAGAAAGGTATGTTACCAAAGAGAATATATAGAAGTTGTGCAACATGGACATTAACATAAGAAAGTAGAACTTGCATGACATACAACTGTGCTTTTCAATACCAGCATTTTTAACTTAGTGCCTATGCGATGAATGGTATTTCACACCAGTTTGAAAGGACAGGACAAAATTTGAACGAACAGCCAGTTTCTTAGGAGAAGCAGGAGGCTTAAATCACTTTCAACAATCAATTCTGCCATCTGAATGCAGCCTGACACTTGTTGAGTTCAGTCGATGACATGAAATCACAGTAGAAAGGCCAAGCCCTAAGGGAAATTCACAAGCTTCTACATCGCAAGTAAAACCGCCTGAACTTGAGCCCATAACCTTCCCAACACCATGCCCTCAACTTCCTCAAATTCATAGATTTAGAAAAGAAATATTTTGTTCTATATTAATGAAATGTAGATTGACGCCTAAGGCAAAAAAATAAAGTAAATGCTTTTAAAGTAGCAACTGATGCTATTTTCTATAGAATAGTTGGAATTTGCCCCAGTAATGTCATAGACATGGGCATCTCTAAGTGCACCTTGAGATAGATAATAATAACAACAGTAACAAAAATTTGTTGAGTGCTTACTATTTGTGTCATACATGCTGGTTGGTACTGCCTGCCACTACAGGTGCAGATATTATTATATTCATCCCATAGGTTAAAAAACTAAATAGGTTAAGCAACTGCTGAAGATGACACTATGTGAAAAAACACCCAGGATTATTCTATACATTCATATTAATTATTTTTAAACATCAATAGAATATTATCATAGAAGCTCTAAAACTTGAACAAGATGATTGGTGGGAAGTTTATTCTCCTATTTCCTTTTAGTAAATACAGTAAGTAGTTCATAATATTACAATTAAGTGTTGAATCAACTGCTTGATCCCCATTCATAACCACGTGGATAATTGTTCTAACTTATGTTCCCAGGACAAGGAAACTCCAGCTGCAGAGCGAAAAAAAAAAAAAATTCCATAAAATGCACAGGTTAGACCACAATGCTCTCCAAGGATTACCTCAGTTCCAAAAATGTATAATAATGTATGCATATGCTTGAATAAGCATTAATCTCGATGCAGCTTAAAACTTCGGTAAAAAGAATCCCCCCCATTATTTTTTTTTAATATAAGTCAATCAGGAAAAGCTCAGAAAGGAGGTGACTTAGTGCCTGCCAATCTTCCAGCGTAGGCCACCTTTGAGGTAAAGCTGTTGCTGCCTTACAATAATTCAGCAGCCCACTGAGATAAGATAGGACAAAGTTCCAAGTGAAAAAGACCGCCTGGGTTCCTACCTGCTTTTACCTTCGTGGACACAATCACTATGAGTGATTCAAACAGGATTTCCGTAAGACAGCAACTGGAGTGTACGGAGAGTTGTAACCAACTGAAGGTTTCAGGTCTATCTGAGAGCATGCGTGTACAACGAGGCAATAATATTTGGGGCGGCACTTTCTGAAAACCATGTTTTACATGACACTATGTTTGCCTCAGCAAGCAAACAAGGCAGGGCAACAAAGTGGATGCATCTCCATCCAAATAGAGTCATCACATCCTTAAATTCAAATTGCCACAAAATTTTTCTATACTAATATTGTTGATTTTATTTAGCTTCATTTGGAAGAGTGGGGGAGAAGGGCACAATTTTGTACATTTACTTCCTTCAAACAATTAACATCTGTATGCTTTTGAAATAATTTTCAGCAGATAAAACAATCCTGCCAGGGCCCAGTAAAAGCTCTCCATTGTTCCATGTCTGCACAAATTACTTTGCATCTCCGATGATTTTATGTACATTTAATCACTAAAGATTAATTACATGGCATACGGAAACCAGTGAAACACTGCAGAGATAACTTCAGTTTAAGTGCACATGCAGCTAACTCGTGGCTTTTTAGAACAATTTTAATTAAAAGTACTAGAAGAATCATCGGGCTGAAAATATTAGGAGCTCTGGGATGGATGAGTTTAGCATAGCTAATTAATTGTATATTTAATCAAAGCAGCCTTTGGCTGTAATTAATAATCTATTTTCCTCTGGTAATAAATATTTAGTTCTGTGAAACAGAATGTAAAATTTGCAGAATGTCATATGCACAGAAGAATGGGACAGAAAACGAGCCTTTCCACACCAGCTTTCAAGCCAAGGTTGATTTTGTTGATTTAGAGAGGATGTTGTCTATATCTTTTTCATTCATTTTAAATGTCATCTCATAGTGGCAGCTTACAAATAGCTATTCCTGAGTGACTTGGACATTTCAAAGGTGTAAAGAATAATCCAGAAGGAGAGACTAGTAGAATGCAAAATGAAGTCTGATTTTTTTCTTTCACCACCAAGATCTCATACTTTAGAGAACTTTGGGTAGCTCCATCTTAATACAAACGCTAGGACAGTTAGACTTGGCATTAAACAGTTCCTTCCCTTTATTTCCTTTTACACGGCTGAATGAGACTCAGAGATTTTCAACTCTTACAACCTGGTAAAATGCTCAAATCACAAAGCAAAGTTAAAACACCCTCTTCCTTGCAGAATCATGATGGCTTTCACTTTGAATAGTAAACACTCGTCCCCTCCCAATCTTTTCTGCTCTTAAGGTATGCTATCCATGATAAGAATAGCATAATTTTGCTCTTCTGATCCTTTTCTTAATTTTTGTGAAAGAAACCTCTAATGGGAGGTAGTCACATGCTTTTCATATTATCTATTCTTTCTTTCTTCTCCTTGTCTTCTTGAAAGCAAGATTTAGTTTCAAGAGTTTTACATATAAAAGAAATAAGATAATAAACTAACCTTAGATGATATTTTTTCCCTACTTTCTTCAGATGTTTTAATGTGTAAAGCTTAAAATTAACTATCACATTGCCATTGCTGTTTTATTTTTTGAGACTGTTATAGTAACAGGTAGGATTTAGAAGTTGTACATATTGAAGAACATGCATTTTGTATGCATCTGATGCAAGTGCTTGATACACTAATCAATTCATAGCATAAGTTCCATTTTTCTGGGGGTTATGTGGTCTTCATATGAATATGTATGAAAGAAACAAGTATAAATTAGGTTATTAAAATTATATCAAGTGAAAATATTTTTATTCAGTCTATACTGGATGTTAATAAAGGTCTAGGAACCAGATACAGAATAGAATAACACACAGAGGCAAAAATTTGCAGGTTTCACAAAGGCCACCAGTAATAATATATCAGAAGTAGCTCTTATTAAATACATGATAATGTATTCAATGCTTAATCAGTTTATAGTATAATGTGTAATTTCCAATAACAACAAAAGTATTAAAGACAATGATCCTAAAAACTGCAGAAAATAGTCTTGTCTTTTTTAGAATTGTGCCTTAGTTGGCCACTCTTGACACAGGCTTTCCCAGTGATCCACTAACGTTATCTATGAAGGCACAGGCAGAAAACATTCACCTGGACAGGGAAAGCCAGTATTCATGGTTTTTGTTTTTTGTTTGTTTGTTTGTTTGTTTTTGAGATGGAGTCTCACTCTGTCGCCCAGGCTGGAGTGCAGTGGTGTGATCTTGGCTCACTGCAACCTCCACCTCCTGGGTTCAAGCGATTCTCCTGCCTCAGCCTCTTGAGTAGCTGGGTCTACAGGCGTGTGCCACCACGCCAGGCTAATTTTTTATATTTTTAGTAGAGACAGGGTTTTACTGTGTTAGCCAGGATGGTCTCAATCTCCTGACCTCGTGATCTGCCGACCTTGGCCTCCCAAAATGCTGGGATTACAGGTGCGAGCCACCGCGCCCGGCCAGCATTCACGGTTACCTTATTTGTCCCAATTTTCACAGAATTTTTCACTTACTGATTGGACTCCACTGACAGTTTAGACAACTTTCTCTGAGGATTCATATATTGGGATAAAATGGGCATGCAGGAGGTGTGCGTGTAATTTAACAGCTATCCCACTGGACACTCAGAAGAGTAATGTGGCAGATGTGCTACTACACTGTAGGGAACCTCAGAGATCCTGGCAGTGCTCATGCTCACCTTGAAATGTTCTGTGCTACTTAGAGTACGGAAGCCTCCTCTGCTCTGTCTTGTTGGAACCTGTGAAAGATTAATCTAAAGACTCAGATATGAATCTGAGTTATGTACTTCTAGGGCTGAGAAGATGGACTTTGAAGGGTGAGACTGCACCAATAGTTAGAGGATGGGAATTTCTTGAAATGTGTGGGGAGAATTGTGTAGTAGAAGTTCAAAGTAGAGGACCTTGTTCCAGCCTGGGTGACAAAGTGAAATCCCCTCGCTAAAATCAATAAATCAATAAATTAATAAATCAATAAAACAAAGGATCTTGGAGAAAAACCAGCCTCAAGACAAGAGAGTCTTGGGACTCTGAGGAATTCATGAGGAGGTGCTCCTGTGGGGGAGATAACATGTAATAAATGCAATAACATATATAACGTATTACAATATATAATATATGCACATATATAAAGAGTAACTAATATGTGAGATAGAGTAGGAAGTCAACAAAAATACGTGAATTATTTCTAATACTTTGTTATGGACATGGCATTCCAAATAATTTTCTTTCAATGTTTGCAAATAATTATGGCAAATGTAGACATGCTAAGAAAGCATGCTTGCAAATTTTTGGATGGTATAGATCTGAAGGAGCAGAACACTATAAACAAAAAGCCTTGGATTCATGGTCAGAAGACTTAAATAGTCATTCTAGTTTCACCATTTGCTAGCAACGTAGACCTGGAAAAGTCTCTTAAGCTCTGGAAACTTCAATCCATAGTGAGTTTCAAACACATGTGAAGTCATCACAGATGAGGCGAGTTAGTCTTGATATCTGCAATCTATTTGGCAATGTGTACATTAATTACCACACCAATATTTATCTCACTGCTCACAGGGGTTTTAAGTATTATCCACATCTTAAATAAGAGGTGAACAGTGGTTTGACCTTTTTTTTTTTTTTTTTTTTTTTTTTTACCAAGGTCACACAGCAAGTGGTAAAGCTGAGATTAAAAGTCTTGACTGGCTCTCAGTCTTGTTATGTCAACTGGAGATTTCTCTCCTTTCTTCTCAACCTAATGCCCAGATTAGTTAATCACTGTACAAGATATAGAAAACGGTTGTTAATTTAAACTCAAATATGTTCTCAACAAAATTACTTATCAAAGAATTCAATGATAACAAGAAGCCAGAATCTATTATTGATTCTCAAGTTCTAATGACTATATTTGATTTGAGTATTAATAGAAACCAGAGCCCAGAACTATCGGCTGAACTTGGCCCTTGTGAAATACTCAGTTTGCAGTTTATGGCTAATTGGTGTCAACATTAAATTTTTGCTGATGTCCTAAGCCTTATCAAATGACAGCTTCGCAAGGTAAGAGTTCTCTTCTGGGAAAAAAACAAAAAACAAAAAACAAAAACTGGAAATCTCAGTAAAATATTTAAGCTTTATGAAGTCTAAATCTTACAAAATAAAATAATAAACTTAGTTTAGAGAAGGGCGAGTTGACTGCCCCTCACTGCTTATACTAAACCCTGCATGTAAAGTGCTGAGATTCCAAACATGGAGGTAAGTTCATCTACTGCTCCATTACCCTCATGATTACTCTAATACAAGGTGCACAGAGAGGAGCAACTGTGGGAATTATTCTTAAGTGACTGAACTGCCTGTTGAATAGTGCTAGAACCTTTAGTCTGGGATTTCTCAACTGCAGTACTGTTGGCACTTGAGGCTGGATAAGTCTGTTGTAGGAGGCTGTCTTCTGCATTAAGGATGTTTAGTGGCATTCCTGGCCTGTATCCACTAGATGTCAGAAGCACACCTCTGCCCCCACCCAAAACAGCTCCAAAAATGTTTCCAGAGAGTGCCAAATATCCCCTAGACTAGCAGAGGTGTCCAGTCTTTTGGCTTCCCCGGGCTACACTGGGAGAAGAAGAATTGTCTTGGGCCACACATAAAATACACTACCACTAACAATAGCTGATGTGCTAAAAAAAAAAAAAAAAAATCTCGAAAAATCATCTCGTAATTTAAGAAAGTTTACAAATTTGTTTTAAGAAAGTGTACGCATTTGTGACAGGCCACTTTCAAAGCTGTCCTGGGTCATATGCAGACCATGGGCCATGGGTTAGACAAACTTGCCCTAGAGGGTGAGATCACATCCACTTGAGAACATTTACTTTAGGATTCCTTTGAGTCACAATTTACTCCATTAAAATTGAAGAATGCTGGATCTAATCAGGACCTAGGTTTCCTATAAGAGAGATAAAACACTATAACACAGAAGTTGAAGGATAGAGCTTCACTTGTGTTTCATGGATTATTGTTTTCATTTTATATTTTAAAGGGACAAATTGACTTGGATTATATCTGAATAAAATAGCAAGGAATATTACTTAACAGGGTTTCATTTTTTTTTTCCCGCCAGCCAGGGAAAGATAACTATGATGGTTGTGGTTCTTCCACTATGGCATTGTCCTGGTGTACAGCCTCAGAAGCTGTCACTTACCTATCAGTGACTGCATGCCAGGTTTCTCGAGTTGCCTTTAATGAGATAAAATTATTCTTTGATGGCAGTGGCCATATGACAAGGATTGAGAAGACAAGGATCCCTGGATTTCAGAGGACTGTCGTTTAGTTATTTCAACAAAGAGTGCATTTCAATAAATTTTCCTTATAGATCTTATTTTCTCTCTCTTATTTAATATTGTAATTTCCTCTAAACTGGTTTTCCAAATCCTTCTCAAGTAGTGATAACCTCAAGTATAACATATGACAACACTGTTAATATGCACTGAAAACTGTTCGAGATTCCATATGCTCTTCTAGAAATGCTCTGCTTCATGTTGATTATCTGTACACTTCACTGACTTGGGTCAGGATTTAGGATGCTGGATAATGGAATGTGGAGAAGATGACAGAGTATAGTTTTGCAGGGCTAAAAGGCAGTGAAACATTGCCAGATTAAAATAATACCTTGTAACATTTGTTCTGAAAACAGTACTTGACTATTTGGTGCTCCTGACATGACTGCATACTGTTATTTTGGATGACGATGGAAAGAAACACACTAGACTCATTGCTTATTCATTCATTCATATATAATGCATTTCTTTCTAGATTTAAAAAGGATACATACATATGTATTTTCAAAAAGGCTATAAAAGTCAATTACTATGTTTACCCAATGAAGAACTACTTTCTTAACTTTAGAACTCCAATTTGGGAAAATTCTCACTTTAAGAAGTAGTAGACATTTTCCATCTTTCCTCATTAAGGGTGGCTGAGCATGATACAGAAAGAGGTGATCAAGTGTGACAGAATCTGTGCTTTGTCTATACTAGTTGCTTCCACCATAATTTTAATTGCTAGATATCAGGGCTTCAGATACTTCAACTAGATGTCAAGAGACAAGCCTTATGAATTAAAGAATATCGTTGGTATATAACCAAACATGTAAATAGACACTTTGCACAATTAGTAATTTTTAGAAACCAATGTATTTTTAGAATTCTCAATATTGAACACTTTTTAATACACATAGTTGAGGTTCTCTGTTTATCGTGTTTCAAGTTCTAGTCTATTCAGAGCTGGTTACAGTAGAATCAAAGGCAAATGATGTTATTAAAACTCAAAGCTAACAGTTATAATTTAAATATAATTAGATGTTGAGACCTTTCTAGTGTGTAATGTTATGCTCCTGTCAAAGCACTGGGAATACTAATTAAAATGGAAAATTAGAAAATATTTTTCCTGAGTCTGGAATTAGTTTCTTCCTCCTTCTTTTCCCCTTCCATTTTCATTCATGAATTAAAAAAAAAACTACTGGGCACCACCCATGTGCCAGACCTTGTTCTAGACACTGAGATAATGTCAATGAACAGATCAGACAAAATCTCTGACCTCAGAATGTTTACATTTTAGTAAGGCAGACAATCAATGTAAAAATACTTCAATTAATTTTAAGCATATGGAAAGTTGATTATGTGTCAACTGCTAGGAAAAAAATATAAAACAATGAGAAGAATTGGGGCAGGAGGAGGGGAGTTGTAATATTTCTTTTGTGGCCAGTGTAGGTCTCACTGAGATGGTGCTAGACATTGGAGTGAAGATTTAGTTAAGAGGTTGAGGAATGCTCCTGCCTCTAGCTGGAACCTAAGGAGAGAAACAGTCATGGCAAAGGCCCAAGGGTGGAAGCATGGAAGCATTCCTGACAAATTTGTGTACCCCAGAAAGGAAGAGAGACCAGAGGAGAGTGAGCAGGGGAGGGGAGTAAGAGATGAGCTCACAGGAATCAGACACCTAGGCCACTCTGTGGACAGGGACTTTTACCTTGAGTTGTTTTCCCATGACACACAACTTTCCAATAAAGCTTTCCCCCCTTTTCTTACTCTGATTTTTTTTCTCTATTTTCATCATTCACATTCCCATTTGGTCAATCTTCCTTCTTCCCTCTCTGCCATTGCCTGCACTTTCCCAGCTGCTACCTTCTCATATTATTGCTTATTTCTCTTGCAATCTTTAGGTAGATCATCCACAGAAATCATGAACTCTCATTCACTGAGTTCTTACTCTGTGCCCAGCATGATGCATTATATAGAATCTTGTTTGATTCCATTTTTGCAATAACTCCCTTATGTTGAGCATTATTACTTCACCTATTTTTTGCATGACAGACAGATAAAGTTTAAGTATCTCAGTTTATGTTGTATAAAAGCAATGAGGTTTGAACCCCAGTTGGGCTGACTCCATACCCAAGAAAACACCAAGTTATATTGTTTTCTGTGTTTTTGTATCCCCCAACTCAATTCGGAAAGTATCGCAAACATTGGATTTAACAAAATGGGACTCCCATATTTAATTTTTTCAGTGTTAGAAGGCACATTGGAAGTCATTCTATTTAACCTGCCCTCAATATTTGAGTGTCTTTTACAATATCTCTGCCAAGTGGTCATCCAACCTGTACATAAAAACTGCTAGTAACAAAGAGTTGAAATAATGCTTTTAAAAAATATGTAGAACTATGATATAACATAGGTCCATGATATTCCATTGTTCTGCCTTACATAAAACTGGAAACTATTGATCGTGATTTTTCACATAATAATATTGAAAAGCTATTGTCACCTTTCCATTTTTTCTTCTTGTTTAAACAGTATATTGTCTTAGTCCATCTCAGTAAGTTTTAAATTTTTTAACTAATTTAGCAGCATACCTTTAGGTGTATTTCTGGTTAAATTGTTTTTTGAGACTAAGTTGTAGCAAAGACACATAAAGGAAACGGTAAACTGTCTTGCCTTTATTTCTACTTCAAAATAAACACAAATAGTAAATTTAGGACCAAGAAATGATTTCTGGATTTTAATCATGTCAGAGGACAAGAATGACTCATATTTTATTCATTTAAAATAGTTCGCTATAATTATCACAGATTTTTAAATCCAAAATGCTGATTAAATTATATTCCAGGTAATAAGCTATTTTTGTTTTCTTTTTTCTACATAATCTCATATAGAAATAAAACAGAGCAGGATTCTGAAGAGAGAGAGAGAAAGAAAGAAAAAGAGTGAGAAAGAGAGAGAGAGAGAGAGTATGAGCAATTCTAGATTTCAGTGGTTAATAGTGGTCTCAGATATGTGACAGTAAGAATAGCAACACCTCCGGTGAGTCCTGGCATGCCGAGAATTTCCTGACTTGTCATTTCCGTACCGGAATTGAACCACAGGAATAGCCAGTCTCTAAATTCTAGTCATCTCAGGATAGGTATAAGGGTATACACTGTCTGACTTGCCTTGCACCAAATACAGAATAATGCAGTTTGCCTGCCCAGGGAGAGCCTTCTTCTTGTTCCCTCAATGACCTCCTCTGCCACAGTGCCTGAAAGTCCTCCCTTTCCCTCTATTGCTCTCCCTCAATTAGAAAATAAGCAAGCATATTTTTTTCTGGAAATAGCAACACATGGTATTAGCATTTACTGCAACTTACTGTGGATGTGTTTGTCAGATCAACTAATATCAAAACTCTGGTATTCAGAAACCTGGGTCCAGAGCAAATATGTTTTTCCCTGGGGAGGTTGAGGTTGGAGAAAAGGGGCAGATTATGAGGCATGGGATGGATGACTAGGGAGTCAGACCTGGAAAGCTTGGTAAGGACCAGCCTTGGATAGCCAGAGGGAGGTTACAACCTAAAAGACACAAGTCACTTCGTGGTCAGGATTGTAAGCAACCCTGACCTACTACCTGATATTCTTTGGTGTCCAATGTCCTGCAATGAGGGAAAATGTCAACATACCCACAAAGACTATTAGGACAAGAAGCTTCATCTGTGGGTTAAGGAAACAGAATCATAAGGGTTACATAAATAGCCCAAAGATACAATGTTAAGTTTACAGCAAATCTGGGCAGTAGAGATCTATCTGGTTTTTGGACTCCTTGGTTTGGTCAGCGTTATATGAAGTGAGATCGAAATATACAAAACAATGTTTCTCATAACTAACATTAATAAAGCACTTACTATTCACAAGTGTTAAATATCCTGTATACATTCAGCATTTAGTAAGTGAAAAACCTCACTGTGGTGGAGTGCTCCTATTATGTTTTGGGGGCAGGTGAGAAACAGATGCAGTGATTTTAAGTGACTTATCTAAATTCACATAGCTCATTCATGAACAGTCAGGATTTAAATAAAAACTCTTAATTACTTTACTAACATGCCAAACGGCACTAAGGTTAACAATATCAAGTTAGTTGGTTGGTTGCAGTAACAAGAATCCAACACACAAATAATCTTTTCAATCCTGCAATTTTGAGAAGGGTAGGTTTCAAGTTCAAAAATTCACATAGATTTACTTTGATCTCTTATGATTATTTGAGTATTTACAAATATCTTTTCTCAATTTCACCTTGTTCCTCAACTTGTGAGGAAAAATCCTCCCTCAATTTTGCTATAGGACACTAATAAGTTCTCTGTGTAATAGAGATCATTATTCTCTTTCATTTAAAAACAAGTTGATAAACTTTATTAGGTTATCTAACAAACAGGAGGAGTAGAATCTTACACACAAACTCGAGATATTTTCATCTATTTAGCTTTTTGAAAAATGTATTTTTTTTTCAGAGTGGAATCCAGGTTAAATTTAACAAAGATAAAAGATGAGCACAACAAATTTAGATGAAAAGAATGTAAGTTCACATGTCAGATGAAGAGGGCTCTTTTCTCATAAA
Source organism: Macaca thibetana thibetana (assembly GCF_024542745.1). NCBI lineage: Eukaryota > Metazoa > Chordata > Mammalia > Primates > Cercopithecidae > Macaca > Macaca thibetana. The sequence continues at coordinate 37,588,081 of NC_065588.1, read as the reverse complement.
TGCAATGTGTGTACTACTGGACTACGCATTAAGCCAAAGAGAATTTCTACTTGATTGGTTGTTTATTTCTTTTCTTTTCAAGGCCACATTGGAGCGAAGGCTAGATGCTTTAATAAGCTGCCCAAAATCTTTTAAAAAGACTAGCAGAAAGATGCTGTAATTTATGGATCCTGATAAGAACCATTAATTGTCACTCTGTTGCTACCATTTGAACTCATACAGTCGATTTAGTCCGAGTTCTTGTGAGATCTCAGAAGACCATGAAAAGAAGCTGGAGGCTAAGCACAGATAATAGGAGTATTTTAATATTTTTGATGCTTTTACAAAGGAATAGTGTGTCTTACATCAATTCTACACATTGCTCTGAAGCTCCCTACATGGGGTGGGGAAGGGTTGGTAATCTCAGTCACCGTCTCTTTTCTACTTCCTGACAGCTTCTTCTCCCACCCTGGAAAAAGAGAGGTTTAGGATCCTGTTCAAGTCCTCTGGCACTGTAAGAATCCTAAGAAATTTCAAAAGAGACCTATATTATTTTTCACTCTTCTTGATACCCTTCTCTTTTAGTAAGCTTACTGTGTGGGATCTTGTGTAAGTTCACAGAGAGAATGAAAATGAATTGTTATTTTCTGATAACCTTAAAAAAGGAAATTGAAAAATGAAGAAGAAATCATCAACTTTGGTTGTGGAGGTCACCTACTATCTATTCTTTGATACAGAGGGAAAAATATAAAAGGGTAAGAATATTTAAAGACTGAGCTGGAATACAGGCTGTGCTTTAGATCTCATGTAAATTATGTCTCCCGAAAAATTCCACTTCATGACAGCTTCTCAAATGCCACATATAATATATATTATATATATAATTTTTAATGTCAATATTAATTTTCTCAAAAAGTTAAATATTTTTGTTTATATAAATACAAATAATTGCATAATATTAAAAATGTTATTGAAACTCTGAGGGTTGATCCTAGGCTAACCTCTGATGGATGATGCCCTGTTTCCCCCATTCCCTCATACCTAGCCACACTCATCAGAAGGTCAATGCACTTGTGCCATCCTTGCTACCTTTCTTGCTATACACTAAGTATACTCTCCTATCCCATCCTAGTTGGTTTTCTTCTTCTACATGTATCATTAAAATGTTCTGCTCTGAGACTCAGCTGAGGTACAGTAGAAAATATGCTGATCTTAGCCTTACAGAATGGACCTAAATGTCAGCTCTCTTACTTACTTAAATTTGATTACACTCTAACCTCTCTGAACCTCAGTTTCTTCATCTGTAAAATGGGAGAATAATATTTATCTTACAGGACTGTTATGAGAAATAAATAACTCAACATATATAACAGAAGCTGATATGGATCCTGCCACTTTAAGTACTTAATGATTGTTAATTGAATGTGAATCTTACCTGGTGACAAATACTATTGGTTGACCAGCCAACAGTTATTTCCCTCTTCCTTTTTTTTCCTTGTTGTAGAATTCAAGTTCTCATCCTAAACTAAATATTTCAGATTTTTCTTTTCCAACTTCCTTGTATATACAAGTGTATACAATCCTACACTGGTCCAAAGTATTTCTATGGGAATCTGCTGAGGTATATCTAGGATTTTTCATCTTGATACCAGAGATAGGTGACAAGGAAAACACCTTTTCTTTCTTTCCACCTTAGGTTTGGCTGTGTGAAGATGTGATGCTTACAGCTGTGGCAGCCCCTTTGCGACAATGAGGAAAAGTCTAAAAGAAAGACAGAGAAGATAACCCAATGCTCAGACATCAGTGATTCACTGATCCAAGCTGGGAACAGTTATTTCTGGAATGTTTTGATATGATCAAAATGCATTTGAAGTCCTCTGTTTAATCCATTTTTGGTGGGGTATGTTAGTTGTTGCCAAAAAGCATTAAAAATGCCAAAACTGAAGTCTTTATAAAATGTTGCTATAATCAAATTATTCTTCTTAATCTGGCAAATTGATCATCATTATCCACAAACATCTAGTAAATGCTTACTCTACGTAGAGAAATGTAATATGTACGACATTGGCAAATAAATATAAGATTCTGTTTCTGTCTGGAGAGGCTCTCGATTTAGTCGTAGAGATTGGGTATGTAAGTAAGAAAGATAAACAGTAATGTAATATAGCATATACTAAGTGAGAAATTACTAATGCAAACAATCAGTGCAGGCTGAAAAAAACTCTCAGGATAACTGAGGATCAGGGAAAACTTTACAAAAGACTTGGATTTGAGCTTGTTTTGAAGGGAGGTTTAAATAGCATGTTTTCAAATGGGAAACAAAGAGAAAGCCAGAGAAAGATAGCTGGATCAATGACATACAAGAAGGAAGACTTTTGATATGATAAGACTAATTTACCAAATTCAAGTTTTTCATGTGGAAGAACAGGGAGAGGGAGTAAGGGGCAGATTGGGGTGGTTACCTGCCAAATTAATAAGTTGGACTTGGTTGTATAGGCAGGAGGGTTTTTAGCAAAGAAGTATATGTAGCTTAATTCTTGAGAAAGAGTAATTTGGTAATATTCTATAGGCTAGGTTGGAAGGAAGAGAAACTGAGGATTGGAGAGCAAATGAGGTGAGTGTTTAAATATGGGTGGTCAGACTGGGAAGAGAAAAAACAGAGGTGACTATGAGCTACTCCTGTTATGATGGGTGATAGGTTCCTGTCACTGATAGGTTGGTACAAATGGATAGATCATGACACAGCTCACAGGCACCAACCTCTACGGGAGAAATATGAGGCATTATGGGAAATGGTGGGATAGATATATTTTGGGGCTCATGCATTTGGAGAAATTCTTACACCACAGTTTCTTCATGTGCAGCTTAATTCATTTATACAGAGGGGGGAAAATGAAGATGTCTAAAATATAGCCTATTAGAAAAAAAAAAAAACCCTGTAATTTAAGGCTTTGTTTTGGCTTTTATATTTAATTTATCTGACATGTACTGTTTTAGTCTATCAAGCAAAATAATTTTGACTTAGTCATGCTTTGAAATTATCTTCTGTATCACCTGCTGAAATCTTACATCTTCTTCATTCTAGGGTATCGGCATATTCACCTAGACTCACATCTGAGTTGAACAGAATATCTCTTTCTATTCCTACTCCCCTATCTTGCTGTATGTTGACAATTTGAAAAAAAATAATCTTCCAGGAGAAGAGAAAGTAAGAAATTATAAAATATTTATATAAAAATCTGTATTTGGTAACTGAGCTTAATATTGGGAAAAAATTAATAGCAATGTTGATTTGTTAATATGTTTTTGTTTATTATATTCCTTAAAACTTCATTCAGTAGAAGTAGATACATTGTAGAAACCGTTCCACCAGGCATTTGGGATATGAAATAAAACCCACTACTATTAGCTTTATATCCTCATAGCATGTTATGTTTTGATGTACAGTCCAGAATCAGTCTCTAAAAGATCAAAACCTCAGAAAGATCTCTTACTCCACTGAACATCTATATTCTTAGTAAAATAAATAGATATAGAACAAAGAAGTGGGAATACATTTCATTTCAAATATCAACTTGACTATGTATAATATTCCAGCCACTTGGTAACGGAGCAATGAACTAATGTTAGATTTGCATGTATTGTGAATAGGATCAAAACTAGAATGAGGTGACAAGCAAGCTTCACTTTGAAAGGACTCCAGGCCACAGAGACAATAAACAGGCCAGCTGTTTTCTCAACAGGTGGTGGGTAAAAGAAGATGGCTATCATGCATGAAAGAAGAAATTGCTAATATTCCCAAATCATGCCCACAAACTTTTAATTATAACAGCTAATTTACAGAGGAAAAATTCTACACCAATGTTTCATGAGCATTATACAGACTTAAAATATGCAAAGAATTACATCTCTTTACAAGAGATGAACCATCTTGTTTCATGAAAATTACATTAATTCATTTGATTTAGTTTTATAAAGTTATGGACCAATGATGTTCACTCACATTTAATATAAAAGCTATTCAGAATAGATGAAAGAGTCAGGTGGATCAAACGAGTGGTTTTAAGGATAAAAAGTATTTTAAAATGTGCATACATTAATTAAATCACACATTTCTTACATTTTCTGGGCTCTCATATTCTTTAGTGCAAATTTGTTATTGATATCTTGAACAAAGAGACATGTCCACATGTTTCTATAAAGAGATCTATACACATGGGTATTCTGGAATTTCTCTTGTGAAGCTTTTCTTGCATCTAACCCTCTTTCCAAAGAGGAAGCACTTTTCTCTGTGCACAGCAGGAACTCATGTGTAGAGAGGCTTTGGACTGATGATGATAGCAATGATCATGATTCTCATGCAACTTAGAGAACTGCTACTTCAATTTAAATTATTTCTTCTTGCTCACTCTTCAGTGAAAATAGTGAGCAGCTGGTTAACCTCTTTCATAAAATAATCCCATGCACATGAGGAGTTATTCAATCATTCTCTCAGCCATAAAAGAATTTTGAAGTAATAATGGAACAAAGTAAAAGTGAATGGATACATAGTATCATAATACTATCATAACTATCTGATCTATTGGACTGTAAAAAAAATAAAAAGTACTGTGTCATCTGCTTTAGTTTCCTGAAAAATCAATACTATTCCAATCTCAAGAGGAAGTCAACTTTTCTTTCTATCAATCAAAAACAGATACCCATATCCAAGTCAGGATATGATTACATTCTTTTGTCTGTATGCTACTGTATCTCATTAATATGTCATTGGTAAAAGTCATTATTCCTAATCCTGAACTTTTCCTGTCAATTGTGATATTGAGTATTTGGATGGATTTCATTAACAAGAATAAAAACTTACTTTTTTCACAACTACTTGAATTTATTTTGGTGAGGGAGGAAAAGATTGCTTTGGTCTTTATTTTCTTAACTCATGAAAAACTAAAAACACAATTATTTTCCCTTAGAATTTTGATTTGGAACATCTCTAGAAATGCTGACGCTTTGTCATTTTATGTGTGTTTCTGAGGTAATATGGTTTTAACAGAGTTTATCAAGCATTAGCATAGCTTCATTAATTTTTCCTAGGAGATCTCCTGGGATATCGGAACAGTAAGGAATAACGTCATTATGACTATAAAACATCTTAGGATTTTCTTTCTAAATATCATTATTAGGTCATGTGGTCATCATAGTTGTATTTGTTCCTCCATATAAAAGGACTTTTGTAAAACTGTAGAGAATGTGAGGAAAAATTTGTGTCTTGTCAGATTTTAGTTTATGTCTTGGCTTCATGTAAATTGGCAACAGGTGAAAATGTTTTTGAACATATTTACATATTATAATAGGAATAGTCTCTGGTCTTTTTTTTGTAATAAATGAAAACCAGCTTCTCAAATACTAGCATAACTCAAACTAATGTATATATGTAAGCATATTTAAATTAACAGGCTGGGCGCAGTGACTCGTGCTTGTAATCCCAGCACTTTGGGAGGCCGGGACAGGTGGATCACCTGAGGTCAGGAGCTGAAGACCAGCCTGGTCAACATGCTGAAATCTCGTCTCTACTGAAAATACAAAAAGTAGCTGGATATGGTGGTGCATGCCTGTAATCTCAGCTACTCTGGAGGCTGAGGCACGAGAATCGTTAGAACCCGGGAGACGGAGGTTGCAGTGAGCCAAGATTGCACCACTGCACTCCAGTCTGCATGACATGACAGAGTGAGACTTTGTCTCAAAAAAAAAATTAACGTATTATTAGTGTAATAACATTTAAGGTACCTATGGGATAAAATATATTATTGGGGGACACAGAACCAGTGGTCACAAAAAAAGACCAAAGCAGCCACATTTGTCCTCTTATTTATATCATGTAGGTTAATTTGCTCACTGATAAGCAAGAGAATAATATGACAAAATAAATTTAATGCCATACTTACAATGGATGGCCAACATGTCAACAATGCCAAAGTTTTAAGGAAAAATTGTCTCTTACCTGAAAAATGCAAGATAATTCCAAAGATAAGCATTTCATAATCAAAATTATTACCACATACATGGTAAAGGCGCCTGCAGGCTTTTCATAATGTCATGTTTATTCTATGATAATTTTATTTGGCTGTTTTGTGCGGAGTTGGTCTGTTCACCAAATAACCATCATTTACATTTATATTCGTATTGTACAACATGCCAGTTTTGAACCCATACTAAAAAAAGCTTATGTTTTTGTGGTTCTGTAGTAAAAAGAATCTTTTGCTGATGGCTGCTTCCTTTTAAACAATGGAAATAAACAAAAGGAGTTAAAATACGCAAACTATGCCACAATCGTCCCCAACCCAAACCACTTCCATCCTTTTCACCATCCTTTTCAGCTATCCTTAACAGACATGTGCCAACCTCTTTTCTAGACAATTTCACCTTCAATACTGCTGAGAATCTGCCCACTAATGACCATAATGAAACATGCTTTGTGTGAGAGCCTGTTCATTTATTTTCATTCCCGTGAGTGCCTTCAGAGACCAGAGTTGCAATCACGGCTACTTACTATTTAATTCCCAGGCAAATTTATGGTCAAATTGAAAAATGGAGGCAGGCAGCCTGATGTAGGATGCTTTTGTCTGAAGTGTCCTTATGGAATCATTATACTTGCATTAATCTTTAATCTGCAATTAAACAATCAGTTCTATGTAAAAGATAGCTGCAAACAGATCCCCTGCATGTGTCCTAGACAATATATCTTAATGGGAGGTATAGAGGAAGGGTGAGAGTAAGGTGTAATTAGGACTAAATTCGTCATGGATCCTGCTTCAGTAGGAGGTTATTTATGGAGCTGAAAGTTGCTCATGCAAAATGACTTTTGTATATTCAGATCTTCACTAAATAGCCTCCTTGTCTTACAGTGTGGGGGACTGCAGAATAACAAAACACAAATGCAAGCATGAGAAAGAGGGGAGGAAGCTTGGCTTGACTGATAAATGTCTTGGCAGAAATTGTAACCTGCCTTGCATCTGCAGCTTCCCAATTAAGAGGCCTGCTTTCCAGCTTCCACAGATGCTTAATTGGAGATCAAGGCTGCCAGGCAGGCATGGGAACCACCATCATTATCAGGTAGTTTGAGGATGTTAGGTGCTTAGGCTTGTCAATTTCCTTTCACTATCAGAGCTGTCAACAATGTGTCACCTTCCTGAAAGAGTGAAACACCTGGTTAAGAGGAGCTTTTCATAAATACAGCAAAGCTCTTACAGTAGACCAAAGGTTTCAGGTGTTCCTCGGGTAGGAGCATTGGGAAGGGGAGGCTTTATAGGCCTTTCTGCCTGGCAAAAACAAACATTAGAAGAGGGCTAAGTGGGTGAAGCAGTATCAAACAAAAAGGTCATCTGTTTCAGTTTTGAGTGGTCACCTAATTCAGCTTTTGTAAAGAATGGCATTTAAACACCATTTCATTTTAGGTCTCATTTAACAATTTACAATAAAAATGAGATACAGACCTCCTAATTTTAATCTCTAATTGTGATTCTACCCCTGGTTTGTTATGCTGTTTCTTTAGCAATGCATACATAGCATGGAAATGAGTAGTGTCAGTCAATTTTGCAGAAACAACTATTACTACACATGTAAAGTCAACCTAATAAAGAGAAACAAATCAGGCAGGTAATTTTCATTTCAATACCTTGTTTCTTTCTTTAGATACAAAGTTTTCAAAATCATAATCATGTACTTACAGGGATACTAAAAGACTAACTTCAAGGTACTTTGGGATCTCAAAAGGTTGTCAGTTAACAAATGGCATTCGGATATGCTCCCTGTGTGTGTGTGTGTGTGTGTGTGTGTGTGCGCGCGCGCACAAGTGTGGTATGAATGGAGGTTTGCTGGGTGCTAAGGAGGATTTTTGGATGTTGGAGACACAATATCCTCAAGGAGCTGAAATTCTTTACCTGTGAAACTATAGCTTAAAATACAAAGTAGCAAGTGCCAAAAAATGGTACAGACAACATTTACTCCTGGAGGTCAAAAGAAGAAAACAAAGGGGAGGAGAGCAAAGGAGATAAGTAGAAAGGGATCTGTAAATATTATGTTCAAGATACCATCCAGGTATTGAACATTTCTAATGCATCTCAAATACTACATGCATACAAAAGGAATTACAATTTTCATGAAATTATGTATAAAAGAAATAAATAAAATTTGAACTGCTAGTGTTACGCCATTGACTTGCTCTTTCAGAGTGGTTTAGATCCAGGAGAACACAGGGCCCAAATACTTCGTTATTTATAATCAAGAAATAAAAGTCACTTTCAGTACATGAATGTTCTTATAAGAATTTTCTACAATACTATTTAAAGCTGCAAAGAATTTGTTTCTCCATATCACTTATAGCCTAGCAATCAAGGGCTCTAGATAAACATAATTAAAGACATGAAAGCAATAGTCATATATTGATTCTAACTACTAAACCATTAAGACAATTCTAAGGTAATATTTTGTTAAACATCTGGTGATTTGTTTTACCCTACAATTTTACAGGCTGCATATTTCAGATTTTATTAGGAAAAGATAGAGCTGAGACCATAATCTCTAGAAAAAAGATAAATATGATACCTGGTCCTCATTTTTCTACAATTTTCCTTATAGACTCAAGAGCATAGCTATTATTTTTATCTAGATAATTCTTATTCATTCAATCATATTTATTGAGCATCTATTATGTTACTGGATGCTGTGTTAGGCAATGAGGATTCAAAGGGATGAGAGAACCTAGAAATCATTTCTAGGTAGGAGAAACAGAAACATAAATACATTATTATGATATACTATAACTACACTATTGAATATAAATAAGTATATCCAATGTACGATGGGAAATTCAGGTATCTATATCCAGTAACTCTCTAGATAGTTCTACTTTCATTTTCCAGCCTAGGCACAAAATCTGCCTGAAAATATTCCTTGCAAATTTCTTTTATATAAGATAGTTTTATTTTAATTCTAGCTAGTCAGAATCAATTGTGCATCCTCAAATCAAATATTTTTCCTTCACACCTATGTTTCATATTTAATTAGTTCTCACATCTGCTTTATTCTTCCTTTATAGGATTTCCCACAGTTTTTTTCTCTGTATCCTCAGCAATTCTGCGCTAATCCAGGCCTCAGTCATCTCAGATTAAAATGATAGCCATAATCCTCCACCTGACTTCCCACTGAAGTATTTAATAATACTTGCAAGCCACTTTGCATAGATAATTATCCTGCTCAAAACCTTTAGTGTCCCTGAGATCCCCAGTTTCACAGCTATTAGAAGAGTGCATAAGAACACAGACCCTAGAGCAAAGCCTCCTGTGTTTGAATATCTACTCCATCATTTACAAACTGTAAGACTTTGAGCAAGTTAGGAAACCCCTGGGTACCTCATTTAGCTCTAACAGAAAGTGAGAATAATAATAGCACACTCATTGGGTTGTTGTGTAGTTTAAATGCATTCATTTTCAACAAGTGCTTAGATCTAAGCCTGTTGTATAATAAATGCTTTATAAGAGATTAAAAATAATTTTAAAATACAGCCTTTGATAAGACACTTAACCTCTCTGGATCTCAGTGTCTCATCTGTGCAATTGATAATTACTTTCTTCAGTTGGGTAAAACTAGGAAGTCATATGTCAGTGTCTGACACACAGTAGATACTCAGTATGTGGTGGCTATTATTGGTTGTGATGCAAAGCCCTCGGCCTAACATTGAGGACTGGACAGAAACTACTTTAATTAGTCTTTCTCATTTATCCCTCACTGCATTTAATCTTCACTTTGGCTGGACAATTTCTTATCCTCTTCACAGGCCATGGGTACCTCTGTGCTGTTCTTTTAGTTCCGCTCTTTCTACAGCCTAAGCATCTTAACTTTTATTTTGCCATTCATCCAAATTCTACCAGATGTTCAAATCGCATTCAAGGCTTACCAATTTTCAGTGAAGGTTTTTCCTAAAAACTCTGATTCTCAAAGACTTTCCTAAAAATTACAATACTAAGTATTTTGGTTGCTTTGAAAGACTTTATTACACAATATTTATAACTTGGTCACTTAGTAGGTTGGGTTTTATTGGATAGCAGGAGGGGCACTGGGGACAGCTCCACTGCATATAAGAAGTAGAGACAAAGATCAGATGTTGGAGAGAAAGGGCAGCGGGTAGGGATAGAGACTGGTGCTTAGTAAGCAGGTCACCAGGGCCACAGCTGGAGAGATAAATACATAACAAGAGATAATCAACAGGAGTGCAAGCTTGAATCAGCATGAAACACTCAGTGTGTGCAGTTTCCATGGGGCCCATGGCCAGAAGTTAGCAAAATCTGGCAGGAACACTCAGAAGTGTTCTTGGGAGGTACAGTGAGGATGCCATGACCCTTCCTGAAATCCTGAGAGCTTATTCCTGCCCTTGAACATCTATTGGTTTTATAGGAAAGGTTCTTGGAGCCCTGGCATCTGAGCACAATCTCACTCTAAGATTTCCGGAGTGGTATCATTTAAATTTACAGCTATGTATGGTTTGTTCCTATAATCATATTGTAAACTCTCTTATGACAAGGACTATGCATTACCCTTTTTGAATCCTTGCATCTCCCCCTTTATAATTTATGACCTACTCTTAATAAGAAATAATTGTGGTGTTATGTTGGTAACAGTCTGAATCATATGGAATTGTTAATTTGTGATCACTTTTTGACCTCCAAAAATGGTGATTTCATTGGGTCATTTAAATATATTTTATCTATTCTATGAGGCTTTAGTTTAAAAAAAAAAACACTGTAATATCTTACCCAACTTAAGAGGCTAAAGTAACTCCCAACTTCTTTTGTCTTTTCTGTTCTGAAATAAAGTGTATTTTCATTCTATCCACTTATTGGCTGCTCAATAATGGCATGCTTATTTAGCTACATTGCAAAGACTATTATGTAAAAACTTAATACTTTAACATTTTGGTTGTTCCTAGTACAAAAAGAACTTTAGTCTAGTATGGTCCAGAGCAAGGGATGTGATGTTCAATTTCTTAGTTCACATATGATTCCACTAGTTAGCAGTGCAATGACTGCTATTCTATGCCTCAGTTTTCTAACTGCTTTAACTATTCTATGCCTCAGTTTTCTAACGGTTAACATAGAAATGGTATTACTACCATCTCATATGTTTATCGAGACGACAACATGAGCTAGCAACCGCTTAGAGTGACCCCTGGTACTATCATGATATTAACATACAATCATGGTAAAAAGGGACGTGATGAGCCTAGGATACTCCTTTTTAAAAACATTGAACTTTTCTACATTATATGCGTAGATCAAACATCAGACTGTACTCCATTATTGTACACAATACTGTCAATTAAAATTAAATTAATAAAAAATTATTTAGCACCAAAAAAATTAAAAACACTGTCAGAGAAAATTAATTACTTTTTAATGTATCTGAAGAGGTAAAATATGTCCTGACAAAAATATGTATCTATAAAAGTGTATCTAGTTGTTTTGTCACAGTTGAATAACAAATAGTATGGTGTGATATGAAATATTTCAAATGGAATTGGTCTTTCTAATAACTAATTAATACAGGGCCAGGTGCTGTGGCTCACACCTGTAATCCCAGCACTTTGGGAGGCCAAGGTAGGTGGATCACCTGAGGTCAGGAGTTCGAGGTCAGCTTGACCAACATGGAGAAACCCCATCTCTACTAAAAATACAAAATCAGCTGGTCATGGTGGTGCATGCCTGTAATCCCAGCTACTTGGGAGGCTGAGGCAGGAGAATCGCTTGAACCTGGGAGGCATGGAGGTTGCAGTGACTCAAGATCGCACCACTGTACTCCAGCCTGGGCAACAAGAGTGAAACTCCCGTCTTCAAAAAAAAAAAAAAAAAGTAGTATAGAATAATATTGTCATTAAATTCATGTACATTTGATTACTTGGACTGACTTATTGATATCATTTGCCACCTATTGATTACTTTGAAGTTAATTAGAAATATAATTGCTTATGCTAACAGAAAACTTAGTGTATGAAAATATATTTTTAAAAAAGCAAATTGACTTCTATAAAGAAATTTTTATAAAAGTAACACATTTTATTTTAAATGGAACACAATTCTCAGCATATTTTTTCAATGATTTATGTTTATAATCATCACCCTAATAATTATTATAATTATTATTATTACATAGTTCATCATAAGAGCTAAAGTAAATTCAACATGCATTCATTTATCATATGACTATCTCTGAGTTTCTGTATAAAAATCATCACAATCATCATCATTAACATCATCAAATGGTCTATTCAAATTTATAGAATAATTACTATTTATTATAGAAATTATATTAATAAATTATAAATATTATATAAATAATTTCTGCCTTGTAGAACACAATATTTTAAAGGCAAACCAATAGATAGAATCATCCTCTCTGCCAAAGTAAAGAATAAATCCTTTTTAAAGCTAAATTCAGCTATCCTAATGTATTTTCAAATGTGGTAACAGAAACAATTTACTCTGGAATTGACTGTATTTCACATTTCTCCTTGACTTCACCTGTTATATGTGACAATAAATAGCAAACAAAATAAACCAATAAACATAAAGACCTTCAGCAAGAGTGAGAAGAAAAAGAACACGATGTTGGTTAACAGAAATTACTCTTTTTCCATTTGCATACTTTCATAATATTTAAGTTGCTTAAGGGAGGCTGCCATAGGGGTGCACTTTGTCATAAGAAAGTTTGTCACTGTAGCTCTGCACCCACAAGTTTCCTAAAGGGGTCATTTCCAACCACCACTGTATTCAAAGTGTATGATTAACTCAGTCAGGAGTGTTGCTGAGTAGAAGGTTTGCATATTGGTGGAGCTAGATGATTTTATGTGTTTATGTGTATTATTACATATTTGTATTGTACATTTTCCCTTATTTTCCAGAACTTCTAGGTTGTTTATTACCTATGGTTGCTATGGCTAGTTCTTCACCAGAAGTTCATGCTGTGCTGGTGTGGGGCTATGGTGGAGGGTGCGTGTGGGTTTTGGCCATGAGGCTCGTTCTTGCCAATAGAGGAAGAGCAGAAGCGATCTGTATCATTTCCCATCAGGACTTTTAAGAAGTGGGTGGGAATTTCTACTCTCCTGTTTTCCCCTTCTGCTGGCTAGAAGCAGAGGATTCTGAAGCCACAGGGAATGACAGGGGTAGATGGAAGGAACCTGGGTCTCTGAATCATATGGAGGAAGGTCTCCCAACCTTCCAACAACCAACCAACCAACCAACCAACCAACCAACCAACCAACCAACAAACAAAAAACACAAAAACACACACAAAAAAACCCAGACAAAACAAAACGAAAGAGTATCCAATCCCAAGTTAATTTATTTTTTCTCTCTCCTGGAGGAGATTTTTGTCAAAATAAGTCTGAGCTTCCTTGTCACTACCATCACAAACTTATTAAGCATGAGGGTGATTTGTCTAATTGTGTCACTTGATGAATGGTTATAGGTAGAGATTTCAATTGTAGTCACAAATCTGAAAGGATTTGTAAATTTTCTGACAAACCCATCTCAACAAAGCACAGTAGAGACCCAGAAATAAGATTTTAAAGGCCTTCAAGTAGTCAAAATAAAAGAATGCCATATATTCCTAGTGCCAAATGACAGGACTTTCCACAGGGAGACTCTATAAGACCTCACTCTGAGCTCTTTATACTTATTTTACAGATCATTTTAAGAAGCATTTTACTGGGGTTTCCAGTCTATGGCATACAAAATTAGCAGACACACTAATACTAGCAAGAAACAGAACTACATTGATTAATGTGCAGAAAAAAGAAAAAAAGAACTCAAAAAATTAGAAGAAAACTTCAAAATCTATGACAGAATCTATGTAATAGAAGGAACACAGCAGTACAAGTCACTGTGTTTAACTTAACTCGGTGTTCATTTTCATTTACAGCAAAGTCTGAATTTAGAAAATAATTATATCCACACAAGGTAAGATTCACACAGGGTAAGCTACTGGCAACAAGGTCAGTTGAAATTCTTTGATTCCACACATTTGGTTAATATCAAGTTATCCAATTATTTCGCTAATTATAGTATTCCTTTTATAACTTCTCAATCATTTTTAGTATACCTTTTTTTCACACATAAATCTTCAGACGGCTATTCAAGCAAAATGATGTCACTTACATATTTAGAAAAAAAGTCAGTGTTCTAAACACTTTCTCCAATTCTGAATGGGAAGTATTTCTTTGCCTCGTATCTCACTGTAGCATTCAGGAAACCTAGTTCCACACAGTAACCTCCTGAGAAAAGGAGGGCAAAGAGGAGCAAGGTCAAATGATTTGAGTAACAATTTTATTTTCTTTTTTTGAGAAAGAATCTTGCTCTGTCGCCCAGGCTGGAGTGCAGTGGCGCAATCTTGGCTTACTGCAACCTTCACCTCCCAGGTTCAAGCGATTCTTGTGTCTCAGCCTCCTGAGGAGCTGGGATTACAGGCGTGAGCCACCACGCCCAGCTGATTTGATTAAAAAAAAATTAAAGACAAAAAACAAAAGAGTAAAAAAGGCTTATTAGAATCAATTCTGATTATTTTTGGTCACTCTAGATGAGGGGAAGAGATTACAAAGGATATTTAATTTTGTAAACTATGAATGGATGCGAAGGTTTTTCTAACAAGTGTAAGTTACTTTTGTGTAGAGAAAGACCCATAAAGGTAAAAATAATTAATCACAGTTTCTACAACTCAAAAGAAAGAAGTAGGCAGGGTTTTACTTGAGAAAGTGTGGCTATTATCTAAGAATGTATATTTTCAGTGGATGAATGTGAGTAAGCAAAAAAGCACATTTTTTTAGAAAAGGAAATGGACATTTCAGTCTTTCTGGTGGCTTCCCTTTTGGTTAAACTACAGTCAGGAATATCTGTCTTTGATATTATGCTGTTTCATTGTCCACTTCATTTTGGGCTTTGATACACAGAGGGCAAACATACTCGGAAAACATTCCCTCCTACATATGGGTGAGAAAGTTTTCTTAAGACCATGTAAGTCTATGGGAGATTTTTCTAAATGTTTTCAGTGATCCAGTAGCTCAATCTAAGGGATAGAGAATTAAATTGGGAGGTCATTCTAAATATTCACTGGCTCATGTTCAGTTTCCATATTCGGAGGGTCAGATGCACATTCTCTCAAACCATCCCTTTCTTCCCTGTGCACAGCCAGTACTTTGTCCACACTCCTATTACAACTTCCCTCACATCTGGGATGTAAATATTTGTATGCTGTTTCCTGCTTCCATTGAGGAGAAATGTAAGACCTTGGGGTTTCTTTTTGTCATCTTTATTTTCTACCAACAAAATGCAATGTCTGACACTAAGTAGGTGTTCAATACTTGTTTGTTGAGTGAATATAAGACTATCAAAACTTACAGCAGCAATGCAATAAGTAATTTACAGGGGGAAAAGAGTCTTTCAGTAAGAATAGCAACTAGTTTACCAAAAAAGGGGGAACACACCATGAATTATGAATGATTCATGGAATAAGTGATTTCTCATTTTATATTAGCTTTTACTTGGCCAGAAAGTACAGAGTCCCCTGGAGCTTTCTGCATTATGAGTTGGGAGTCACCAGTATCATCAGGCAGTAGATCAAAATTAGCAGGGAAGCTAGAGTCCATGGCTGGTTCTGTGTCACAGTTTTCTATTTCTGGTTTGTGGTAAGGTAGGAGTGGATATGTTCAACCTGCAAATCACTGCTATGTTCTGGGCAAATGGTTAAACCCCATCATAGTGACAAATACATCCAATTGCTTCCTCTGAAAGAGTATAGAACCCAGAAAGTCCCTCACATTCAACCTGACACACTCCAAACCTCTTTTCATTTTGTTGTATTGAGTAGGATAGGAATAAAGTGAGGTGAAATAGCATTTCTGCAGCACTGAGACAAGCAGTACAATTGTGAATCATTTCTTAACACCTAGAAAAGACACATGGGGTATTAATTTCAATGATGATGGATTGTGAAAGAATGTACTATTATTACACATATTTTCAGTCAAAACAAACGTTCTCATTTGTTTTTGAGACCAATACTATTAAGCAAATTTTTTTTCTGGGCCAATGTTGTCTATGCTTTTACCATGTAATGAGTTGAAACTCTCCACCCACCAAACTCTCACTGTGTCTACTGTTGCCCTTATATGTCACTGAAAGATAAGAACGATATTTGTGGTTAGGCATGCCACGCTCCCATCAGGAGTGAAGCTATTTTGCGCTGTAATGCAAATGACTGCATTCATCAAAGGAGCTTTGTTAGTTATTCATTGTGTTCCTTATCATTCCATTCCCAAGCCCCAGTCATTCTGCAGCAAGCACAGAGGTGCGTCAGCAGCAGCAGCAGCCACTGTCAAAGGTATCCTTATCAGGCAAAACAGCGTGCACTGGGAATGACCTGCCAAGTCACTGCAGGCTCTTGTCTTCCTACTCTTTTGTGCATAGTGGGATTCTTTGTCCTTATTCTATGATCTGCTTTTCTCAGCATGGTTCATGGTGCAAGACCCATAAACACCTCTGGAAGCAAAACAAAACAAAACACACTGGAAATACAAAGGATTTGTGAAAACACCAGGCTCCTTTTTTCTTCTTTTCGTGCAAAATGAATTACTTTATCCAACCCTTCTACATGGAAAGCTTAGCTGTCCCCCCCCCAACCTTTTTAATGCAAACATAATTATTTAAAGATGTCATAAAACTCTGAGAAGCCTAGTAAGAGTGGAGAGAAGGAAAGCCCAAAGGGATATTGACAAGTTGAGAAAGGGTCATCTAATGTCTCCGACGGAGGCAGGCACAGGGGGCTCTTTTTCATTACAACTAACACAGCTTAACCGAGTTCAACATACCCTCCTCCCTCCTCTGGGGAAAGGTTTTCTTTTTGGATGGGCACTAGAGATTAATCCTTCTGTAATTTCTCCTGCTTTTCTAACTGTCAGGGGATTTGTGTTGGAGATAATGGTGGTATTAATGCCTAACCTAGGTGTAGAAATTGCCTTAATATAACAGGGATCATGAGGAGCACACCAATAATTGCCTCTGAGTGATAGCCCTTAAAGTAAATGGCAATATAGGTGGGCCCACATCAAGCTGTCTTTAATGAAGTTTGGGGCTTTTCTGATGAGATTCCCTACACAATAGGCAGAGAATCAAGGCAGCCTCATGAGTTTTAACCTCTAGCCTGGATTTAATATGGCCTTATTAAACATCCTGGCTAGGTTCATTCTGGCATGAAATGTAATAAAAACGAGGCACAAAATGTTCTGTAATTAAAGCAGTTTGGATAGTATTATCAGATACTTAATAATTAAGGATATTATCAGATAGTGGTGCCGGACAAAGAAGCAAACAATACACTGATAATGAACTGATAATAGCATTGAAACCAAGGCTATTAAAAAAAAACACTGAAACAGTAATGCATATATTTTGTGAAAGTACTGTGGCATTATAGCTTAAGTTATATAAGTATCACTGGGTGAAACTCTATAAATAAATAGTTGGCAGGAAACTAAAACATTCTTAAGTAAAAATTTGTCACATCCTGCTCCTTTTCATCTCCACTGCCACAGTGAACTGGAGGAAGGGAGAGAGACTGGTAGTTCCCAATTGTCCAGACATAACACAAGACTATGGCAGTGGGGATAAAGAAAGGGGACGAACAAAAGCTATGTTAAAGACTAACAACTGCTAGAACACCAAAGAGACTATAAATGATGTTATTATATTAACCTATCTGTAAGCAAATAAGGACATTTACTATTGTTTTGATACATAAACTTTCCATTCATGATGTTTTAAGATAGTATTTCGCTTAGCTTTTCTTTGGCCAACCAATTTTTCAGAAACATGTATATTTTCTTAAGTTTCTTGATTTAGAAAAAAAGAGTTTAGCAAAACAATAACTTCCAATTGTTAGATGTGTGAAGTAATTACAAGTGAAATCTCTGTGGTTGTTCATTGATGTGTTTAGGTATCAAAATGTAAACATATTTGTCTCTTCCATATTGGCCCAGCATAAAGTCCCTCCTCTCCCTGCAACACAAAGGGCAAACCATGTAAGTAGAAGGGTATTTGTAGGTGATTCTCACGCCCTTAGAGAAAGGAGTAGAGTTAGGGGTATGACAGTGGCTATTCATATTCACTGTCTTAGGGAATAAAAAGTATAAAAAGTGGCCGGGTGCAGTGGCTCATGCCTGTAATCCCAGTAATTTGGTAGGCTGAGGTGGGTGGATCACTGGAGGTCAGGAGTTTGAGACCAGCTTGGCCAACATAGCAAAACCCCATCTCTACTAAAAATACAAAAATTAGCCAGGCGTGGTGGCAAGCACCTGTAATCCCAACTATTAGGGAGGCTGAGGCAGGAAAATCTGGGAGGTGGGGGTTGCAGTGAGCCGAGATTGTGCCACTGCACTCCAGCCTGAGCGACAAAGAGTGAGACTCTGTCTCAAAAAAAAAAAAAAAAGTACAACAGGAACTATAACATTTATTCACTCATTTAACAATGAAATTTAACCCAATGATTCTAAAAAGACTCTAGTTATCACACAATGTCTTCATTGTCACATGATGTCTTTGCTTGTTCTAAGAGTGATGACTAAATGAACAAGATGAATGAGTTAAAGAGAAAAAGGTGTAAGTTAGTATTTGGCTGTTTTTATTTACAAATTCTCATATGTAAACCCTGTTGCAAAACATGTCTTCAATTTAGAAAACTAAAATTTTATGCCAAAAAGAATAAGAAAAAATACATCAACTACAATTTCAGAATGCATGTAAATTGTGCTTGTAATTTTCTAAATATTCGGATCTCATATCAAGACTGGCTCTTCCCTAGACATTGCTCAATGAATGACTGACTCCACTGAATGGCATCAGAATGGAAATGATGAACAGGACAGATGGCTATTCTGTTCACTTGAACTTGAACTCTTCCGTTTTGCAGAATTGATCAACATAAAGGAGCTGTATTCTTTTTTCTTTTTCTTTTTTCTTTTTTTTTTCCTGGAAGCTAGTACAGTGGAAGGCTAGAACTGGGCTAATTCTCGTGGCATTCAGCTGGATTTCTGAAGAGAGCCAGTTGTATCATCTGTTGAATGAGTTTTGCCCCTGTGTTTATTCAGGACTAGACTGACGCATGAGTGCTCGACTATTCTGGTTGAACACGGCTAGTGTTATAGAGTGTGCAGGACAAAGCAGCCACTTCCGGAGGTAACTGAATTCTACTCTCCTGGCATGCTTGGAAATGCAAAGTCAACCTTCACAATAGACTCATGGTGGAAGCCATGAGAGTTCTGGTCATCCTGTGTGCCCCAGAGCCGTTGTACCTCTTGTGGGGGTAAGCTGGCTCCCAGAATCACCCATATGTTTGGCCAGATTGGAGCCTTCTGTTAGATGGAAATGGCTAATCCGTATCTCACTGAGACTAGATCTTTAACTACTGAAAGGAACATGTATTGTCCTCCATTTTATCAGAGGCTGTCTAAGTTCCAGTTGTTTTCTGATAATAAATTCAACAGGAATAGAAAACAAAAATTTACTTACACACAAAGTGGGTGTGAGAAACCTACAACTTCTGTTTAGACTTAAGTGTATTACAGGGCACCCTTCTATGTGAATTATCAAGAGTTACATGCTAAATATAGACGTGGTGACCACCGTGTAGTATTCTATTTTGTAATGCTTTACATCTGTAAAGCACTGTGCACTGTGCCCTGTGAGGATGGTGTGAGTTCTCATTTGTTTATTTAAAGATTATATTATTTTATATCCCCAATGAATAAGACATTCTACTAGATACTGTAGAGGGAAAAAAGAGTCTTATAGTTCCTTCTCTTGTTCCAAGAAGATTATAACCCAAGGATAAACCCTCAAAATCTGAATAACTCTAATTCAGAGTATGAAGAACTAATTCCAAGACATATAAATTAGGAGTACCACAGATTTAAAGAAAGTAGAGTTGAGGAAGTCAGGAAAAGCTTTGGGGCTGGGTAGGCATCCCTGAAGTGGAGAAAATGTTTCCAGCAGAAACCGTGGAATGCGCCAACTTCAAAAGAAAGTTACAAATCAGCCATTTGTCCAGTTTGGCATTTGTACATTTCAGAGCACAGGAAAATATGGCTTGAGAGAAAGGTGGGTTTGATCATAGTTTTTCAGTCTTAAAATACTTGCTAATCACAACTGATTTGGTGATTTTATAGACAGTTGGAAGCTACTGAAGATTTCTGAGAAAGGGAATGCTATAGTTTGATAATCTTTAAGAATACATATCTGGCAGCGGGGTGGCAAGGCTGTGCCTACATGGACAGAAGCGATCCCAGGGGTCAGGTATTCCATCCCTCCTTCTGATCCTTGAGGAAGTCAAGATGCACCCAGAGTTTGACTGTGGACAGACCACAGTTCTTTTTACACATCCCAAATCCTTTTACATCTGGCCAATCGTTCTTGCTAATATCACTGTTGAATTATCATAATTCTTGTGATAAGACCATTCTTTATTTTTTATAAGACCATTCTCTGAAAAAAAATCACAGAATTACTGATATATAATTGTGTTTGTCAATTTTTTATAATATATTCTCTCTATAGCAAAGGAATCTCCCCCTCATCTAAAATTCACATTTTTTAAACTTGATTTGCCAAAATCTGACATTAATCAATATTCTCTGCCTTTTTCTCAGAGGTTGGCTAGAAAAGATTTCAGAATCCAGGCAGGAGACACTTCCTAGGTCTTCCTAAAGATATGCCTGCATATCCTTAAACATAGTCTAGGAACTCTTCTGAAGGAATGACTAACTGGTGAGTAATTTTTTACCTGGATAGCTTCATTTATTTTACTCAGGTAGAGAGATTAGCAGCATCTTGTGACTAATGATCAATGACTTTTAAACCATGTCAATACCTTTTTAGAGTTAAAGCATAATGAAAACTTAATGAAGGCTTCCTGGTACATTAACTTTCTATGAGAAATATACATAAGAAATGCATGCTCAGCACTTGAGTGACTCCATCTGAGTTTTATAGGTATTCCTGACTTAACAATTTCATTCCACAAACACTGCATATCTATTTTGTAAAAGCACTATATTAAGTAACTCTATGAAATACAAAAATTGTATATGAAGTGGATATTTTCCTCAAGGACCCTTTAAAATGTAAGTTAATTTTCTTGTGTTTAATCCTGAAAAGATCTGAAAATCAAGTTTAGAAAGCAAGCTGAACTACCAGTTGGCAGAACAGATAGGTACCGCATAGTCATATCAGACCAAATGTAATCAGAGCTATTATCAAAGTCTAACCCTTGGGAGCACAATGTGAGGTTAATTATAAATGTGAACATGAGTCACATTTTCCTGAACAACTGCTATGTGCAAGCATTATTCTAGGGGCATGCGGGGTTGGGTGAGAGAGTGAAGCAAATATGAGAAGTGGGTCTTGTTCTAGAGGAGAAAGACAGGCATGCACTCAATTAAAATACAAAGCATCTGCTGAAAGTTCAATAAGAGAGGTTCAGACAGTATTATGGATTTTTGGAGGTGAATCCATTTATTCTATTGAGGGCTCTGAGAGGATATCATAAAGTAGATGCCATTTCAGTTGGATCTAAAGGTGATATGGGATTTCTAAACATAAAGAAATAAGGGAAGAATCATATCAATCTTAATCCCAAAATTTTAATATTTGTATTTGGGTAAATCTGATTACTATATATGAATATCAAAGACACACTGGAGGAGTAAGCTATCCCTAGGGAATAACACGTGGAAGTGTGGTTGTTGGGAGCCTTGTCTCTTACTCTCTCCAGGAAGGCAACACTGGAGGCTATTATCCTTAGCAAACTAACACAGGAATAGAAAACCAAATACCACATGTAATGACGAGAATACATGGACACATAGAGGAGAAAAACACGCCCTGGGGCCTTTTGGTCCCAGGGTGGAAAATTCGAGACTGGAGAGGATCAGGAAAATTAATTAATGGGTAGTAGGCTTAATACCTGAGTGATGAAATAATCTGTACAACAAACCCCCATGATATATGTTTAACCTAAGTAACAAACCTGTACTTGTACATCTGAAATTTAAAATAAAAGTTTAAAAAAAGAAAAGAAAAAGGAAAGTAATACTCATGCAGCACAATGGTTGTTTTATGCTGTTGCTTTTGTGCTTGTCATTTGTGTTGTTGGTAGAATCACGTGGACTCCCTGCAGTACTCGTCAAATGACTCAGGTCTCTCTAAAGGCCAAGACCCTGGGAAACTGCCCCACTTTTTACACAGGGAAACTCTAGGGAACATCACTCAATGCAGAGGAAAAGCTAAAGCTGTGTCTGATGACAGCCACAGCAGTAGAAAAGACCCCATGTATATGCAGGGATCAGATGGAACAATTTGAAACTCCAATGAACTTTTGCTATCCACTTTGCTGTCCCTTAGACTAGCAACATGAAAAGTGTTCTACTCATGACAGACACATCCCCCATGAGCTTATTCATCTAGAGTTATACGTGCATTTTACAGCAAGACATAACTCTACCCTTTTCTTTCCCACTCAAGAAAGTATAGCGGAATTGAGTAACACTGGGGATTAGAGGACCTCTCTCCTCCTCCTCCTATATTTACATCTACATATATATGGTTTGTGAACACTGAGTACTTTTATACAATTATTAGTAACATATTGTTTGCAAAATATTTCACAACTTCTAAGACACATTTGAATATCTCAAAAATATATTGACACAATTGGAAGGAGACTAAGCTAGTTGTTCCTCCATCCTCCTGCCTTTAAGAAGGCTCTAAGAAGATTGGTATAGGAATCTGCTCTTAAGATTTTCTCAAAATAAACTCCAAGTGAATTCATCTGGAAACAATTTATTTCTTTGCAGACGCAGTTTATTCAAGTCGAACACGAAAAGAAAGTTTCGTTCAGGAAATGCTTCTCTATTAAGCCTCATTTCCAGCATGTTAAAAATTATGCACTACAAAGTTTGAACAAATTAAATATAAGCTTATTTTCATTCATTGAAAAATTAGATGTTTTAATCACTCTACATTTAATGTGCAATATTATAAAAAGTAGCAAGTGTATAATTTTGCCTATTCCTAAAACCTTCCTAACTAGGATATTTATTCAATATAGGAGTAAACTCTTGTTAAAGGTGCAACCAATATATAAATAAAAAGGTAACAGTAAAAACATGTGGTAGGCAGGCTATGTTTATGATCCCCTGACAGAAAATGTATAAATAGGGAAAATTTACCACTCATTCACAAGAGCTTAATGAAGCAGAACTAAGATCCCACACATACTATCTATCAGGTTGGGAACATTGGCAATTTCTCAATTTCATGCAGAATAGCATTGTTCAAGTCACAGCTCCTGAAACAAAGGTCATTTTTTCTCCTTCAGTCAAAACA
This sequence comes from Macaca thibetana thibetana, assembly GCF_024542745.1. NCBI lineage: Eukaryota > Metazoa > Chordata > Mammalia > Primates > Cercopithecidae > Macaca > Macaca thibetana. The sequence continues at coordinate 37,564,628 of NC_065588.1, read as the reverse complement.
GTAAAGCTGTAATTGTTCTAGAAGTTTTCATTTTTTTAAAAACTAATGTTAATTTAATGGGTATTTTTTCCCTATACCCCTGAATGTACATGGTGCAGGGCTATGCTGTCTTCAAAAATCAATCTGTTCCATGCATTGTGACACGTGAACTACATTTAATTGATGTTTATTGCAAGGCAAAATGATTTATAGTGTCTAATAAGCATTCACAATTTAAAGCCTGTTGTTCATAACAGCTTCTTGAAATAACAGAATCTTGAGGTATATAAGTCTGTTTATAAAGGCTATTAAAAACATTGCATTTATTTAGCCATGGAATCTAATTCAGCTACCGACAGGATGAAGAATCAAGCACAAGCAAATGCTGCTATGGCTAAGTCTGGTAATGGCTAATTGAAAGGTTGCAGTGGGTAAGAAGGCTTACGTACGGCCCAGATTTTAGACAAAGGCATGCTTCCAATTTCTGAATGTTCATTTATATTTCTGCAAGCTGCATTACCGGGTTGGCCAAAAGAGGCATATGGAGTTTCAACTACTCTTTAAGCTGCACATTTTTACCTTCCACACGAAAACACATTTTAAAATTTGTTACATCAGCTTGGATCACATGCCAGGTCTCAAAACTCTCTTCTAGCACTTCCTTAAGTTGTTTTGAAATGCTGGTATAAAAGGTCAGATTAACAAATCTATGGTATTTGTCTGAATTTTGGCACCCATTCTTCTACTATTCTACAAATCCTTTGAACTCTGATCCCAAACCTAATTCCTCATCTACTCTAAAAGATCTGCCCTTCTTCTATGTTTCCTGTCTCAGTGCCAGTGTCCTCTTCCCAGTTGCAGCAATCTGAAACATCAGAAACTTCTGTAACTTCTTTCTCTCCCTAACTCCCTCATGGAAATTCGTCACCAAACTGTGCTGCTCTGGCCTGGCTTTCCTTCACAGCCGTGTCTTCCAAGCCAGCTCTCTGCCCCTACAGAGATTGAGATTTTCTATTGACCTCTAGTCTCTCTTACCTACCAACCTTATCAGTCCCACCTATAGGAGCCTCCAGGGCCACTGTGGGGTACCCAGTGCTCAGTCCACCCTTCTCACCTCCCAGGATTTAGCCAGGCAAAGCTCCTTATTTCATCTGGCAAAAAAGTGGCTATACTCCTAAAAACCAGTGTGAAAATTTCCTGCCCTACCTTGCTAATAGTAACCCTCCCTTATAGCTGAGCATAGATCTGATCTTGCCATTTTTTTTTTTTTTCTGAAAGGATTTGAAGGTTTCTAACTGCATATAAAAGTCATTCTCGGCTGGGCGTGATGGCTTATGCCTATAATCCCAGAACTTTGGCAGGTCAAGGCGGGCGGATCACCTGAGGTCAGGATTTCAAGACCAGCCTGGCCAACATGGTGAAACCCTGTCTCCACCAAAAATACAAAATTAGCTGGGCATGGTGGTACATGCCTATAATCTGAGCTACTCAGGAGGCTGAGATAGGAGAATCACTTGAACCTGGGAGGCGGAGATTGCAGTGAGCCGAGATCACGCCATTGCACTCTAGCCTGGGCGACAAGAGCGAAACTCTGTCTCAAAAAAAGAAAAAAAAAAAAAAGTCACTCTCCTCAGACTAACACCTAGATTTCCCAGATTCGGACTCTCTGCTTTTAACATCTTTACAGCCAGAATGCTGCACCCTCATCAGTCAAGGAATAGTTTGAATTGCATGTTCTTCATGAAGTTTTCTGGTGGTCCCCTTAGTCCAATTCCCCCTCCCTTTTCCCCGCTCTTCTCATCAGTTGTATTTTGTCTCACTATACAATGATTTACCTGAAAGATATAAAGCCCCTAAAGGGTAAAGGTCCTGTCTTACACACCTCTGGAACCCCACTTTGCTACTGCAATGCCTTGCACCTAGAATCATTCACACTCAGTAAATATTTGTTGAATTTAATTGGATGGTCACTACCAACCCCTGGGTTAATTTACTACTCCTATCACCAAAAAGTTACTAATGCTTTCCATTACTTCTAATAGCTACATTTTAAGTTTATAAATTAAATTACTTTATTTAAAAACAAATGCCATGTTTCTGACATTGGTACAAGGAAAGGAAGCATTGATGGAAAATATCTTGGTCCCCTAGAAAATGTAGATATAACCACATGACTCAAATGGACACAATAATCCCTCATTTTATTCTACTATAGCTAAAAAAAGGAAGAGAAAGAGATAAATCATTGCTTCATGGCTGTAAAGTTTGTTGTGAAGCTTGAAAAAATTTAAATGCTTATTTCAGTATTTGCTAGAAAATCGAAAAGAAAATTGTCTTTAAAATTCCAGCAACTTTTCCTCTGTGAAAAATTTAGTTCGAATTGTTCATTGCATTCCTATCCCACTTTACAAAGCACTTGATAGCAAAATGCATTTCAGAAAAATGCAGCTAGTACTTATGAGAACAGCTGTTTTTCTGAAAAATAATATTTTTGTTTACACAAATTGTACCTAAGTTAAACTTTCATAAAAGATACGATATACTTCAACAGCATAGTGTTTATCCTATTAAAATTAATCAATTTCCACACTTCTTGGAAGGTCTACCGTTTGCTGAGAAGTGGGCTTGGTGCCCTGGGAACAATAAAGAATTAAAAGATTGAGAAATACAATATTTTCACGTGTGAATAATTAGTCAGAGATCCAGTAAGGAGTATGAGAAAATCTATAGTATAATTAGATGCTAAAGGATTTAGCACAGATAAAGGCCCATCTGTATTCAAAGGAAACAATCCTCTCTTCCTGGTATGGACATCACCTTTTGCCCACACACCACAGCTGCAAACTTAGGCATGATGTTTGGTTCTGTCTTCTCCATTGGCCCTTCCATTCAGTTAGTGTCAAGAAGTAATAATTCTAAGCCCTTTCTTTAAAATTTCTTCAGTGTCCTATTTTAACCTTCGGTTCCATTGTCACACCCAATTGCAGAATTTCCTCATTTCTGTATTAACTTCCTCGTTCTTTCCTTCAGATTTATCTGCACCTGTGTGTGACCACACCGTTTAGCCTGCTTGCGTGACCCAGTGACCACTCATTATGTGGTTAGGCCAGTTCAAACACCAGTTATGATATTTATAAGGCCCTCTGCACTATGTCTTCATTCATTCATTTACTCATTCATTAAATCAACATTTATTCCCTAACACTTGTTTTATGCCAAGCACTATTCTAGACACTGGGGATATCATTTTTATTGAAACACTAATTTTATTAATATAGAAAGGACCAGTCAGGTACTTCCTGGCTGTGTCTTCTTGGGTTATTCCCTTGCCTAATTCTGCTGGTTTTCTCCTTTACAAAATGGGAAAACATCTTGCCTGCTCTATTTAGGTCACTGGATTTCTGGAGAACTTAAACATGAGGTAGGGCAGTGAAAAATGTTTACAATCTCTAAAAGAATAAAACACCATTCATTCCTTTATAAATTTTGAGTTATCCCGGGGAGAAATATATTCAAGTAATTTAAGCAGGAGGGAAATTGTTTCCAACTGAGGTGTCTGTGGAAGGCTATCAGGATGCAGTGTTCTCTGAGCGAGGTATAACTGGTATAACTGGACTTTGTTCCGCAACCACTGGGGAATCTGTCAAAGAAGCTAGAAGAACAATGTACTGGCAGCAGGGTGGACGATGGCTTGAAGCTTAGAGACTGGAAGCAAAGAGACAGATCAGAAGTTGAGAGAAAATGTGGGCATAATAAATCCAGAAGGTTGGCGGTACAGGAAAGGAGAGATAACACTGAAGGAAATATAGATGAAAGAAATGTTGAAAAGGAAGAACATTAGAATTTGGCAACTTGGATATGTGGTGGTTGAGGGGACAGGGTGAGGGACACACATAAGTAGACAATGTCGACAGTGGTTCCCTAATTAGGATTTACAGTGAGAGAATGGCCTGTAATATCCCTACTGGGAAAGAACAAATTTCTATTTAACCAAGATGGGTTTAGTTTTGAATGGTGAGACTGAAGTACACACATCTTATGGTGAGTACTGAATATGTATGAAATACTGACATAACAGGATGTATTATTGGAGCCAAAATGCAGTAAGGGGTTTGAAGAAGCAGCATTTCATAAGGATAATGAACTTCTCATTAACTTCTCAGATTAATGAACAAGATTTATGGAACAGAATCCTAAGATTGGGGAATAGTTTGAAAGAAGGTTCGGTACAAGATGCTACTCCAATTAAACTGTTATTAATATTGTTATTTTATTATTTATGTTTGCTGTGATAGTTGAAAGGGGAACTGATTTTCTCAGAATGCCCCAGTTGATGATAATTTTTTTGAGTTCTGGAAGTGCAACTCTTTGTGTTTGAATTAAATTAATTCATTCTTTATTCCCACTGCTAATACAATGACCTAGATTTCAGGCTGTCAAGATGTGTAAATGTAAAATGATAAGATTATCTTTTTCACAATATTTTAGTGTCAAGATTATTTACTAAATGCTGCTATCTAAGGGAGCTTTTTTAGTATTCTAGTTTCTAAGCCTCCTCTTTGTAGGCTATTCCATGGGATTCATATTTTATACTTGCTTTTGTAATTTATATTTCATTTCATTTCTTAAAAAAGCACTACACATTTAAACAAAATTCAACCCCCTAAAAAATCCATAGAGAGAATTTTTAAATGCTAGGATAGAATATATATTGAACTGTAGACTTCAAGGTTTTAAGACATCATTTCTATAGCACTGCATATGATTCGTTAACAATTTCTAGACCCTATACTGTCCAATACAATAGTCTAGCCACATATGGTGACTGAAATTCAAATTAGCTAAAATGGCCAAATGTAGAAGTTCAGTTCCTCAGTTACACCAGCCATATTTCAACTATTCAACAGTCTATGTGGCTAGTGGCTATTGTACATGATGGAACAGACATAGAATATTTCCATTATCACAGATATTTCTATTGGAGAGTGCTGGTTCAGGCCATTTTTTACATAAGGGAAAAGATCTGACTCTAGTCTCCTTAGTTCCATTTGTCCCACAGTTGGTCAAGTATTCGTATAGCACATGATCATTAATATTGCTGAAAATGTGGACCAGCTTGGCCACAGCCAACTTGACAGCTGTTCACAGATATAGTCCTATGGTCAAAGTCCTAGAATAGCTCCTGCCATCCTTGTGACCAGGGTCACACCGGAAGAATGTTTCTTACTTTCCTGTCTCCCTCAAGGGACCATGCTATCTGTACCACTCAAATTACCCCACAGATCCCTGGGTATTCAATCTCCCCCAAGGGAGTTCAGACCAAAGTAACTAGTCTCATTTTTTTTTTTTTATTATTTGGCCACATTTATTTCATTTTGAATTTTGTAAGAAAACAAAAAAATACATCTTTTTAAAATGTGATTCTATCATGTCTCCTAAGAAACAAGTCAACACTGTTTCCTCTAACTCAAACGGAGGAACCTCTGGAGAGGTGTTGAGACCAAAGCCTGATAGCTGCCAGTGGGCAGCCTTTATTTTCTCCCTCACACATTCAATAATGTAATTAAACAAATGTTTTGTGAATATTGCGGAGATATCTTGCTGTTCTGCAATTTGTTGAACACAAAGATAACATTCAATAGATCCAAGAAAAACCTAGGAAGATTGAGCCTTCCAAAATCACTTTGGTTTTGGCTTCAGCTTACAATAATGGTCAATTTAATTACTGGCTATCATAGAGCATAAAATGAGCCATTGTGATAGCTCATCAGAAGGAAAAAAACCTGACACGAAGGCATCTGATTTAATTGGTTCTGGTACTGAGAATTCACCAAAACAACCCCTGACTATAAACAATGTTACAGCTATTCAATTCATCTTATAAAGATCAAACATTTCAGAAGGAGATTAAATTGTAAAGTGGGCTGAATAACGCACCCTTATAAACAGGAAACTCTGTTTAGTAAACCTGCTAATTAAAGCACTTAATAAATGGAGGGAAAACCCCCACTCTAAATCTCTTGTTGGTACTGGAGAATTTTCATTTACGCTTTCAGAGAAATAATCAATCGAAGGGCACATTTTTCTTCTCTTTGTTCTTTCCCATCAATTTTAATGGGTACAGAACATCAGTCACACCAAATGTAATGGGACAAGAAGATGGATGAGTACATTTGAAGCCACTAGTCACAGGACAGAAAACATCCTGATGAGGTGACCGTGGCAGTGCAGACTTCAACAATATGGTCTGGGCAATATTTAGTAGGTGACACTATGTTGCTACATGATTTGGTATTAGCACTCAGCAAAATCAATCTCCAGACACAATTTATCACATGTCCGCAGGTCACACTTTCAAAGTCACATTCTCAAAATATGCTCCAATGACACACTCTTAATTGCAGAAATGATTTAAACAAGCAGCAAAGTGGATAAAGAGGAGAAGCACAATGCAACCTTAAGGAATCTGACCTTGTCTCGTAAGTGATTAAAATTACTTGGGAAGGAAAATTTTATTATGGCTTAGAAATTATGTCTACATATTACAAGATGAATTGGTGTACACAGTGGATGCTGAAGACTGAGATCCCATTTTCAGGATCAAGGGACTCACTCCCCCAGGGGCGGTGGGCATGGGCTGCTGCAGCTTCTTCCTACTCTGGAAGCTGAATTCAGTCAAAGGGAGTTGCCTTATTCAAAGCTGTGCTCACTTCTCCAGGAATAACGGCATGGCTCTTTTGCCTGGCTCTGGACAGCTCTGAGGGGCCATTCCAGCTTCAGAGCTCTCTCTGCCATCAGAACAGCAGGGGTCTCTGTTAAGAGTGCATCATAGTTCTGTATTTTCCTCTGTCCAGCCCTACTACCTTCATTCCCTCCCAGGTGTTGTTCCTGAGACAACTCTCCAGGATTCTCACAAGCAAAACTCTGTCTCAGAGCCTGTTTCTGGGGCCACTTAACCTAAGACAGTATACATAATTAAAACACTTTTCCTTTGCAGCAAATTAAGATAACTGAAATGCTGGACTAAATGAAATACTAACAACCATGGACATTCAGGTTCACAATTAGTTACATACTATTACTTCATTTGGACTTACACAGACGAGGTGTTTTCTATTTAGCTTATTTAAAATTTTAAATTTAAAAGATGTAAATGTATTGCATTTAATAGTTTAAGTAAAGAGTTTGACTCTGTGGGTCTCTATATACCTAAGTAACCCAGTAACTAAAATGTAGCAACATATTCAGGAGCGGGGGTACCATTTGCTAGGCATGATGGCTTCTTATTTGGAGCACTGAAGGTGATATTAGGCATCATATGACCACTCCTTGTTTCCCATCTTTGACGACTGTAATTTTTCTTTCTTTCTTTTTTTTTTTTTTTTAGACGGACGGAGTCTCGGTCTGTCTCCCAGGCTGGAGTGCAGTGGTGCGATCTCGGCTCACTGCAAGCTCTCCCTCCCAGGTTCACGCCATTCTCCTGCTTCAGCTTCCCATGTAGCTGGGACTACAGGCACTCGCCACTGTGCCAGGCTAATTTTGTTGTTGTTGTTGTTAGTAGAGACAGGGTTTCACTGTGTTAGCCAGAATGGTCTCAATCTCCTGACCTCATGATATGCCTGCCTTGGCCTCCCAAAGTGCTGGGATTACAGGCGTGAGCCATAGATAGTTCCCTGAGGTCCTGTTAGCCACTTTTTTTTGTCTCTTATTCACCTTCTAAAAGCAATAACTTATTACAGGATATTAAAGAAATGAAACCAACCCCATATGAAACATATCAACAAAAGATTCTACATCTCAAATTAATAAGTGCTTTTCCCTCTTTCAGAATTTTCTGTGATCTATGAAACAGATAATACTGGCCAGAAAGCGTCAAATATTTCAAAGCTGCCAAAGCAAACTTCAAAGTGAGAAGCCAGGTTTAAAATGATTTTCTGGTCGTAGTAGAAGATAAGAATGAGGTATCTTTGGTGTGAGAAAGAAGAGGAAAGCACCCCAGAGCCGTCATTAGCACATTGATAATATTGTTACTGGTTGTGCTCCAGGATGCCGGAGGGGACCTGGTGATCATGTTCCTCAGCACAGACAAGGTGTCCATTACTCGGCCAGAAAACGGCAGTCCATCAGAGAAGATCATTTCATCAATGAGACGATCTTGGAAACTGCAAGAAGGCTAGTTATATGCACCATTCACTCTGACTGCTCTTGTCACTCTTTTGTTTGATTTTTTTGTTTGTTTTATTTTTGTCATTGATCAGTTATGAAACCATAATTTCTTCTTCCTGAAATTTAAGACCTACTTACTTTGCTTTCCAGAGACTGGAGGGACACTATAAAAGATCCGTATATTTAACTTACTTTCACCAGCTTTTTGTAATAGTTAGTATCCAAATGGAGCCCATAAACCTGAAGAAAAATGTACAGTCACAGACTCTACTTAATACCTGTTAATAACCAACGATGAATATCCATATCATATAAATAAATTGGTAATATTTACACCTTTGTTGAGGTTACTAGTATTTATTGGTGACATTTTTATTCAGAAGGTAGAAATGAAAAAGATTAAATTAAGTCATTTGGTCTATGCCAATTCAGGAGGAGATATTTTCTAAGTTATTTTTAAAAATCTAAATTGCACATCCAAGGAAATAGTATTATATTGAATGGAAGACTGTTATGGTCTGACTTTCTCTCAATTTTATTAACTGTATTAAAGAGAAAGTTAGACTGTAACAGTCTTCCATTCAATATAATACTATCTCCTTGGATAGGAGATTTGTTTGTTTGTTTTTATTAAGACAGGGTCTTACTCTGTCACCCAGGCAGGAGTGCCATGGCACAATTATAGCTCACTGCAGCCTAGATCTCCCAGCCTCAAGCAATCCTCCTGCCTTAGCCTCCCACGTAGCTGAAACTAAAGGCATGAACCACCATGCTCGGCTAATTTCTTCTATATTTTACTTTTAGTAGAGATGGCTTTACTATGTTGGCCAGGATGGTCTCAAACTCCTGACCTCAAGTGATCCCCCGCCTCAGCCTTCCAAAAGTTCTGGAATTACAGGCATGAGCCACCACACTTGGTCTCAATGAATTCTTGAAGTTTGAGTAGATTTATCCTCAGGTAGAAACATCACTTTTGTATCTAGTTCTTAAAATGGCCAACATAAGCAAGACAGTAAAGATACCTTTCCTCCCTCCCTCCTTCTTCAGATTCCCCAGTATCTGAATAAGATTCCAAACTCACATGGCAAATACGGTTAGCATTTTGGTCACAGTTTAAAGCTATTTTGTTTGGAATGGAAAATTAATCTCAGTTAAAATGAATTTTTAAAAGCAGTAACTTCTACCCTGTCTGAGTTGTCTATCTAAAGTCGTATGTGGGACACTGTGTTAGTTTCTTGAAAAGCTTAATGGATATTGGGTATATGAGGAGAGATTATCTTTACTTTCATTTATTTTTCATGGCTCAAACAATACCCTAGATGTAAAAGTAATAACAAATAATACAAGTAAAAGAAATATGGTTTTGAATTATTAGACAATATATGTTTAGTATATTATTAAATTGGGTTAGTTTTTATCTAAAGCTTAAAGTTTAAATAATGATTCTCATGGTTTTCTTTTTTTTTTTTTTTTTGAGACGGAGTCTCTCTCTGTCGCCCAGGCTGGAGTGCGGTGGCCGGATCTCAGCTCACTGCAAGCTCCGCCTCCCGGGTTTACGCCATTCTCCTGCCTCAGCCTCCTGAGTAGCTGGAACTACAGGCGCCTGCCACCATGTACGGCTAACTTTTTGTATTTTTTTTTTTTTTTTTTTTTTTTTTTTTTTTTTTAGTAGAGACGGGGTTTCACCGTGTCAGCCAGGATGGTCTCGATCTCCTGACCTCGTGATCTGCCCGTCTCGGCCTCCCAAAGTGCTGGGATTACAGGCTTGAGCCACCGCACCCGGCCAGATTCTCATGGTTTTCTTAGGCTACTCTTTGTTTTATATGATTTTAATTTAGATAATTGCAGTTGAAGAAATTCTCATTTTAATACTATCATAATTATGAAACCCAAAGGCATCATCATCAAATAAAATTTAGGCAATTTCTAGTATATCTTATAATTATCATCTTATGTTCTTTTTATACTAAAGAGGAGTGTATATACAATAAATAATTTGACAATTTAGCCATACCTGGCTATTTCAATGATGGATAAAAACCATGTAAAATAAAAACAAATATATCAAACTATTTTTACACAAAACAGTGAATTCAATTTTACAGCATAGAAGGCAGCAAAAGGAGACACATGACAATTACCAAGTCAATAATTGATTCATTTAATTGTACACAGATATGTCCTATTTTAGATGCCTTATTTTAATTTTCAACTATGCTACAGACAATTACCATCACTATGACATCTCATGACACTTTATTCCTCTCTCTCTCACACACACAGAACTAATATTGCTCTTTGCACCATAGTTATTTGCATGCACATCCTTTACTCATGTCTGCTGGATAGTAACCCCCTTGAGAGCAGGGATCCCTTCTTATTATGTCATTGTGTCACCTTCATCATCTGACTCTGGAGACAGGATTCATTTAGTATTTTGTCATGTACCTTTACTTGAGAAACATCTGTAGAGGTACTGAGTTAGAGGCTAAGGATGCAGAGATTGAAGACAGGGTTTTTGACCTCCAGAGATACGGAGATCAGTGAATCTGCAAGTAAACTGAGAAAGCAATAGCATTTGGTACATATTATGACAGAGATAGGCACTGGGTACCTTGGAAAGAGAAAAGAAAGGACCTAGTCAAGTCCAAGGACTCCAGGAAGATTTACTGGAAAAAACAATGCCTGAACCACACTTTGAGGAGTACTACAACTTATTCAGATGAAGAAAAATGGGAGGATTCTAGAAAGAAAGAACAGCTTAGTGTGTTGGTCAGTTTGACGGTTGAATAATAAAAATTCTATTATTTTTTGTCATGACTGGAGATCTTAAGATAAGGTCCTAATATGCTGGGTCTCCATAAACTGAGGTAATGAAATGCTTGGTCTGGGATAAGAGGGACAGGAAGAGGAGCCCAGCTGGAGTGAAGGAAGGGCCAATAATGTTTTGTTTTTGGAGAAAAGCAATGACCGTTTCCTCAATTCTAAGAGGAAGTTCTTCCCAATATCTTATTATTTCTGAAATTGGGATATAGCTTGCAGTCAATATGCGTATTAAAATATGTTTGTCAATCCCACTCCCCCAACTGTTCTTAAATGTGATGATGAACCTTATAATTAAGATGTGTCTTAAAATAGGTGGCATCTTCAAAATCAAGAAAACATAGCATAGTTTCTTTAATGATTTTATTTTCAAACAGAACTCAATGAATACTGGGGACAATCACAAAATGTTTCCTTGGTGAATGCAGTTTTTACGATGTCTCCACTCCTATTCTTTGACTCAATTTGTATTAAATACCTGCTCTGGGCCAGACACTGCATGGGATGGTAGAACTGCACAGGAACAGCAGAACTAAATACACACACAGGAGCATCTGACTATACTTCAAGTTTTGAAGCATGATGGAAGAGAATCATTGAGAAGAGTGAACTAACTCTGTCCTGGACTCAGTGAAAACTCCACATATGGCAAACTTTGGATTGAGTCATAAGGTATTAGGGCTTTTACCAGAATAGGGGTGAGGGAGGGGAGGTGGCAAAGGCATTGTAGGCAAAAGGGACTTTGTGTTGAAAGACAAAGAGATGGGAAAAATCACATTGTCTTAAATAGAAAGTTATAGTTTTCTTTGGTTAACCTTTTATCTGTTAGGAGAGAATGAGGAAACAAAACAGATTGCGAGGAACTTTTCATAGCAGACATGGATTTATGGAACAGTGGGCAAAGGCTTTCAAGCCCTCAAAAGTGGGGAGTGACAAGTCACTTTCCCATACTGATGAGCTCTCATAGATGAGATTTCACTGAAGGTGCTAAAATGATGGGGAAAGAAGTAGTAGTGAGGACTTCTCTTCCTATGCCAAAAAGAGCATCTTCCACAGACCCTTTCAAGGGAAAACAATTTTAAAAGCATCTTTTATTGATTCTCTTACTTCTTTCTTCCCTTCCTCTCCTCTATTCTTTCTTCCATTTTTTGTCTTTATGAAATACTTATTGAGCGCCTACTATATGTCAGATTTTCAATATTTATGGATAAGGTCCGTGGATAAATATGAAATGGGACATTTGTTATTTACAATAAAATGAACATGAACTCTAACATTTGGCAGATCCTGGTTTGAACTCCAGGTGTCCTGCATGCTGACAATATGAATTTGTTACTTGACTACTTTGTGCTTCAGTTTTCTCATCTGTAAAATGGGGACAGTATTACACATCTCACAGGGTCATTGTTAGACTGAAATGATACCCTAACTATAAAAATTACCATTTATGTCATGCCTGTAATGTGTTATACCCTTTAAACATATTATCTCATTTAATCCTCAACAAAACACTTACAGGTTGAGACTAATCAATTAAACAGAAACTCAATGAAGTTAAGTAACTCACAGTCCGAGAGAAGACTGCTTGATTCAAGTCTCTATTTTTTCTTCTATGCACAGTGTTTCTCCCCATGCTGTACTTGGTATTTAGTATGCAATCACTAAAGACAGTAACACTCCCATGTGCCATCTTAGTAAAACATTTTTATTACTTTACATGTTGTCTTAACACTGAGGCTCACAATTCCATAGACAAAGTCAACTTCAAACATTATAAACATGACTCAACAAGGAAACAAAGAGCATACTTGAGCAAATGGCAAAATCTACCTATTGTAGGTCCAGTTAGCATGGCTGAGCTCTTTTAACTAAAGTACCAAGCAAATAATATTTATACATATTCTATGATTAAAATAAACTTAAGACTCTATTTGATTGCATCCTCAGGGTATCTTGTGTCCACTAAGTCCATTCACTTTTGTTTGGAGATCAAGAACCTCAATAACTATAGTTGTCCCGTATCCTAGTTTAGTCTGGCTGTTCTCATTTCCCCAAAATATATCCTATAAGTCATCTTTCTGTAACTTGGCTTTTACAATAAATCCTGGACATCAAACACATTACCTTTGACTAAATGGTATGCAATGATTATGCCGAAGAAAAAAAAAAAAAAAGACCCTTGACTCCTAAACTAGGCCATTCAGAATAATACCCACTGTCTGGCTGTTCCACGAAGCCTCTTAGATGCCCCTTGCTCATAGAGAACTGTCTTTTCTCTGCCATGTCCACTGTACTAAGGTCATACCTTTTCACATTTTCTTCTAATTCCTTCATGATACACTCCTTGAAGATTGGCTTCTTTTTTTCCTTATGCTTCTTTTGTGTCCTGTGTTACTATCTAGCAGAGTCCTGAGCACAAAGCATGTGCAAAATAATTATTTTTGGTATTCAGTGAGAAATGCTCTTTCCCAAACTTTGCTTTACCTAAAAAAAAAAAATCTAAATTCTACCATGATTCAGTTATAGAAAAACATTAACTGTCACTGATTACAATAGTGGTCTTTCATCTGCAGATTTATTATTTTTTAAACCGTGCTAAGTAGTTTAGAAATTCTCTTTGTTCCTATACTCTTGGGAAAGTCTTTTTGTTGTTAATAAAGATATCTGAAACAGATCCTTAAGAGGCCTGGGAGTGAGAGGTTAGTTCAGGAAAAAAATCTAATTTGCACTGAGATGAGAGCAAGTTTCCTAAATAAATAAATAAATAAATAAATAAATAAAGCCCTACAATGTTTCTATAAAGCTACATAAAACAGAAGGGAGGGGAAAAAGCAGAGCTTCACAGGACCTAAACAACCATAAAGCAAGATTTACAGCTTGCTACATAATGGCACAAATTAGCAATTAGATGTTGTATGTCGAAATACAGGAGAATATGGGGCTGCTACCTTTTAAGCTTTTTGTTGAGGGAGACAATAAACTATTCATAATAACGTTTTAAGGCTAGAATTCCACATCGAAAGTGATAGAATTAAGAAAGAAGAAATGAATACAGCTGGAAGGAAGATGGAGCTGGGACAGGTTATACTGATGACTTTGGAAATGTTGCATTTGGGTATAGAAAACACAGCTGCATTTGAATTATCTATAATTTTAAGTCTGAAGACATGATTGCTACTCAGTGCTACTCTAAATTCACATGAGTCACAAGAAGACATTTTTTAAGAATAATACCTAAAATTCTCAAAGTGCACGCCCTAGGATGGATAATGAGAGAAAACAGTGTCTGGAAAAGATTGAATGATTGAGGCAGATCCTGTTTTGGGCAATGTGCTCACTTTTTCCCCATGAATTATAAGCATGTCAAGAGTATAGAATCTTCATAAAACCACAAGCTGGGGACCTCTTTTGATGGACTACCTAGTGATTTAATTCTTGTGTCTTTCATAATCATTTAATCAGATTGATTGCATACCTATTAAATGACTTGTGAAAATTCAATATATGAAAATCTACTTATATAAAATTAACATACTGGACAGTGATTGACTGTTGTGGGAAGATTCTGCACTATCAATTAATCTTTATTCTTAATTACTTAATAACACTTGTAAAGAAACCACTGTTTGCCAAAGATATGCAGTTCACTTGTTAATACCAGGATTGGAAATGAATAACAAATGTGCAGGTTAAATAATTATGTAAATAAGATCATGTGTTCTGAAAATATTTTTAACCAAAATTTAAATTAAATAATTTTCTAATGAGGTTATCCTACTTCACTAACAAATTCAGGTGAGTCGAAGAGTCAAATATCTAAGCATATTTTCTAGCTAAGTTTTTAGTAACATGCCTCCCTTGTGTGCAATTTGGAAACAGTGAAAATGTCTTCCTACAGTACTCCATCTAAATAGATATGCAATTAGAAATGGCTGACTTTCTCTTAGGTCTAGATTAATGAAATAAAACAGTGAAAATATAAAGAAATTATATATTTTTAATAAAATTACGACATTTTGATTTTTCTATAAAGGAAGGGCACTTCACTTATTAAACCTGCCTAAATTAATTATAATCATTAAAATATTTATTTTTATAAAAGATCTTTTGCATATCAAAACCACTCTGACATTTAAGATTTTCTTCAAAGGTCTTGAAAAGGAACATTCTAGCTAAATGTACATCTTCTACTTTTTAATCACTATATTATCATCACTCTGAACATCATAGCTCAAGATGTAAAATCAACTTATCTTACTTTTAAAGGGAAGGTAGTGATAACTTTCATTTTTCATATTCACAATTTTAAATAATTTTGCATTTAACAAAAAGGGCCAAGAAAAGCTTTAATCCAATGATAGCGTAACTTCATTTTTGATAATCTGTCATATCTCAAGTTCTTGAAAGTGCTGTCAATCTTCTTCTTTGAATTCACCACTTTTTGGATTATTTTTCTACTGAAATGCTCTGTGATCATCACCAGGTTAGGCTCTCCAGTAAGCCAATGCTGAGATTATAGTGATTATAATGCAGTGTGCAAGATGTTTACTAAGGAGTATTCCCTTTGTGGAAGGGACAGGAAGGAACCAGGATTGGGCAGGAGGACTGAACTCTGAGGCCCAGTACCAGCTACAGGGAGCTCTTGAGCTCAAATTGCCTTTCAGAGTGTCCCAAGTCAGGTTTGGGGCAGAAGATGGCCAGACCTGTATACACTTGCATCAATCCATCATTGGATATGGGCCTCCCAGGAAGGGGAATGATGTCCGGTGAGGGACTTTCCGCAGCTAAGACAGTTACAGTGGAGCCGACAGTTAAAGGCTTTTGCTGACAGCACGACCAGCAGCTGGAGCAAGTCTGTTCTAAAGAGGCATCTGAATAGCACATAGCATATTTTCAAATCCAAAGACACTTGGTTCTTATTATACACTCTAATGCAATTGACCACACTAGCCACTCCGATTTTAAATCTCTCTCCTCTTGACTTCCATAACTTTCTGCTCATTTTCCTTCCCACTCTGTAATAATGTCAGTCTTTTCCTTTCCTTTCTTCTTATTGGCCTGTTTCTCAATGCTTATACCTCTCTTCACTTTTTGGTTCTCCCTTACTTGTCACATCTGCCTGGGTGATCTCATCCAACAGACACATATATGCCAAGTTTTAGTTTTGAATATTCACTCTTCTACTGTCCCTGGACATTGCTTAGATATCCTGCAAATGAAATCAATAATCTCCTCTTCCTTTACAGAACACACTTCCTTTCTTTTATTTCTTCTCTCTGTAAACTTCGTAACATCAACTCAGTCTCAAGAGACAGATACCTATTGAAATTACCTCCTAGTAGGCCTCACTTTTGTTCTCCTTTTATATTCTTTTGATCACTAACTTAGCCTTTTCAGCAGCCTCCTCGTTGGTTTCCCTTGTCGTAGTCCTGCTGTAGTGCACCATCCCCAAATCAAGCCTAATTGTCCCCAAACACACACCATAACCAAATCCGCAATTGAACTCTTATCACAGTTATCTTTCTCCTAAAAAAATGAACAGAAAATCGGAACATGGGAAATTCTTTGGGGTCTGTCTTGAGCACTCTCAGGCCACAGCCAGGGAGTCTGCCTCCTACTTTAGCATTTAGCAACATCTATTGCTTATAGTTTCCAATCCCCAATCCATTGACATCTACTGCTTGTTTGCCACCTCCATGGGCTTTTTAAAAACGCTTTCATCATTTTAGTTTCTTCTCCCTTCTTCTCCCCCACTCGCCAAGCCCCTATCATGCTGAGCAGCACCTTTGCATTTCCATAGCTGTCTGTCAATATCTCTGTTGATTCAATATTTAGCACATTAAATTGAACATTCTCTGCTTATGCCTCTCTTATGCTACCAGACTGTGCATTTCTCAAAAGCAAGGACTATCACATGGCAAAGTTCAGGGCTTGGCACATATTAAGCAATCAGAGCTTACCCAAAGTTTTTGAACTGAACCACATGTCCAGAGTTTAAGGTATCTGCTGGGTGGTTGACAAAAGCAAGCCATTTTTATGGTGCGTCTTCACTTGTTATTCTGATATTAAGGAACAGACACCTCATTCTAGCAAATAAAATGGAGGTTTATCATAGGAAGGTATTGGAACTGGGGGAAAAAAGCCATTCTGAGGACTTGCTATTTATTTAGCCTTTCTCATGACCCACCTGCTTCATTTTTTAGCTGTCTCTGATTCTCTTGGTAGGTCAGATCCTCACAGATACGGTGGAACACAAACCCCCAAACTCCCCCACCAACATTCCTTTCTATCTTTGCCCCATTACTAGTGCCCTACTTCCCAATATAAATTTCTGAGACTGAAAAAACCTAACTGAACCCTCAACTTTATGCACAAGGTGCTGGTCCCTGGTTTAATCAGCTGTTAGGTATAGAGTGGAGAGGAAGGCAGAGTGATATGGTCCTTAGCCAGCAGCTGTGGATGGAGCAGTTTAATTCTAAAGAGGCTGCAGATGAGCAGGGGATCTTGGTGAGTCCTAATGAGTGTCTGATGTGAGAATGAAGGTGAAAGGACAAACAAGCACCTGGCCTGCCCTCCAGATGCTTATAATTCACTCAGACATAATTGACTATAATACCAGGCAGGCAAACATGAAAAGGAGTCCCAAGGTGGGAGAGATTAATTTTTTAAAAAAAGAACAGTAATTGCAGCAATCTCTCTGCACAAGGAGACATTCAAATAACCAGTGATATAAGAAAATAGTGGCAGAGGTGAATATAAGGTGTCTTCCACAGAGGCTGAAGAAATGGAACTAAGTTACAAGGGTCCAAATTGGGAGGCTGACCTTAAGAAAATAGCAAAAAATAGAGTCTGGAGCAATTACAAATTGCATTAGAGGAAGAATAGGAAGAGAGACAATTGGAAAGAAACTTAGAAGCAGCTCAAGAGGGCCTTGAAAACTGGAATAAGAAATGTTTACTTCATTTTATAGTAATTGGGAGCCATTAAACATTTTCTAGAAAATTATTCCAGCAGCAGCCATCAGGGTGGACTGACACAATGACAAAATCTAAGAGGGAAAATTCTTATCATGGTATCAGAGAGAGTTAATAAAAGGAGTTGTGATTGTGGGAAGGCAGGAATTGATGCTGGGAATGTGCACAAATAAAAGAGCCAGGGAAGCCACTGTGTGGGTGGAGAAGGCAGAAGTGGCCCTTTTCATTCAGTGGTTTTGAGTTTTGTTGAAAGCAAAAGGGAGGGTGAGACCTTCACTGGCACTAAGGAACGTGGGAAAAGGATAAAGTTTGGGGGAGAAAGTTAAGGGACTATGAGTAGGGGTTACATAGTACGAGATAAAATAAATATCTGAAAGATCTAGGACAGCACCCAGAGAAGGGAGATTATATGAGATCCAAGAAACGTTCTAGAATAGAGGAGACTTTAGCGTATTTAAAACCTATGGAAAGGGATCCTGTAACTCTTTCTTGGTATATTGTGAGGATTAAATAAGATGATGCTTAGGGAAAAGTGCTTAGCACAGTGTCTAGAATATTCTAAGTCCTCACTGTCAGCTGCTTTCAATACTGTTACTTTCAACGCAGGTTCTGTTTCAGTTTCCGTTACTAATTCACAGATGCAGGTGGTGGGGAGACCTCTTAGCTGTGCCAAACCATTCAGATTAATAAATGAACTCTCTGTTGTGCTACTGTATCCACTTAGAAGAGAACAGCAGTCACAGCAGTGACATTGCCTAAGAACTAGTGCTATTCTACTTCTGGTTTTCCTGAGATTGAAGGCAAATTACTTTCTTTACCCTGATGTGGGAAGTGAATAAGAACAGAATCTTGCATATCACAATATAAGATTTAAATGAAATCCTATAAACAGCTTTTTGTTAACAGTATGGTCTTCTAAATATTTGCTCCCAATTTTAACACATTACTGAACACCAATGAATATCCCATCAATAATCGCCATCACGTAATCAAAAAGTTACATTGGATTCATGTGTGAAAAAAAAGCTTTAACATCATTAGATTTAAGTATTATTATATAATCTTCCTCCGAAATAAATCTGTTATTAGGCCAGAAATACCTAACAAGCTATTGTAGCTCTCTTGGTCCAGAAGGGTATTTAATCAAATTAATAAGAAACAGGCAGTTCAGTTTGTGTCAACAGAAGGACATTGTTCCCACTACCCATTTATTAATTCCTAAGAGGTTAATAAATAACTTACTTTGAATAAAATAAATCACTGCAGATAAAAACTGTGTCCCTGGCACAAACAAAAGTTAATAGGTGTGTAAAGACGCATGAAAACTGCATGGTGTGAAGGTTACTGGATCCACCGAAACCCCAGATTCTTGCATCTGTGTGCATACTGGAGCCTGATTGGCCCAACTCCAGTTGAAAATAATTTTCTCGAGGTGACATTCCATCTCTTGTGCCAATTGAAAGTCTTAGCTCCTCCAGAGGAGCAAAAATATCAACAAAATATAAACTTGACCTCATTTCACACCCAAGCGCACCATTCTGATTGTTTTACTAGACTCCTCAGCGAACACATTAGGTTTGTTTACTGCAGTTATAAACCAGAAACTGCATTCTATGTGTCCTGTATTATCAGGTCACTAAATCTAGAAAGAAAACGTGGAAAAGTTCAATATCATAATTATTCTATTATAAAGAAATAAACATTGTTGCTGTTGATCATATGTGTCGTAATCGATGCTAATCTTAAATTTTCACATCTCCTGGTAAACTTTATTTTGCCTTAGCTCATGAGGAATAGTAACAAAAGAAACAAAAAGGCAAATGATCTGAGAATTACAATACTTTAAATAAATATGATTTGGGTAATCAGGTGTTAGTGTATGTGCCAGCAAGTTTATTTTAATACACAGCTAGAAATAGGCTTCCAATCGCAAGTCACTTTTGTAAATAGTATCCTCTCTTATGGGGGAAGCTATGTGCCCTCCTGAACACCTGGTTAAGAACATGTTCACTTTCATGTATGCTCTGAGCTGCCTTTCCTCCAAATAAAAATAGAAACTAGTTTGTAGCACCACACGGGGCTCCAGCGTATTATATGAGCCTATCACTGGTTTCCTTTGATATCTTATCTATTCCATTAACTCAATAAAATAGAAGGCAAAGCTGGGGACAAATTGCAGGAGGGCTCCCCTTGGAAAACACATGCAAGACCTTTAAGCTGGGGCTTTAGCTTATCTAATAAAAGCCAGTTAAAGGAAGCTGATACTTCATTTTTCACCCCCTTTATTAAAGATCATAAGTATTGCAACTCAGGAGTAGAGAAAATAAAATAAATATATGGAGGAGTACAGGTAGAGGCAATAAAGAGCATGGCTTATCTATTTTCTCAAGATTTAGGAAGCACTTGAAGGCAAAACTCACAGAGAAGCATTTTAAAAATCTATAACAAAGGCTCCTGCTTCTTAGCAAATACAGTGGTCCTTTCTGGCTGCAGTAATCCTGCTGAATTTCTTAGTAGAATATAAACAGCTTAACCTAGGCATAATCAGGGAGGATGCCACCTACCACTCTTTCCATATTATCCTTTTATACAAATTTAGTAATTCAGAGAGAGAGAAAAAAAAAGATTGATGAATCCACTCCTCTGCTCCTCCACCACCCAAAGAGAAACAATACTAGAACTCAAACTCTAACAACCAAACTAAAGGAAAGTGTTCCACCTAGAGACTGTTTTCATGAGTCAAAGTGGATGAGAGCTCATCTAGGAAATGAATATTATTTTAGCCTATCCTTGCAAGTTTGTACCAAAAAATGAAGCAAAAGGTATTGCCCCGGTGTAATTAACAATGTTAATTTTCTTTTTCCTCTCTATGGTGATAAAGCAGTCATTTTTATATTTAATTAATGCAGAGGATCATTTTGGAAACTGGCTAATGAGCCTCTGATCACATTACCATGAAAATGTGCATTAACATTGCAACTGAGGAGGCTGTTTCATGTGTAGCAAATCCACTTTGTAATTAGCCCACTGTGAAATGAATCACGTCAGGGGGAAATCTGAGGGAGCCAGTAGTTAGTGGGTACTTGGCTACTGCTGTGCCATGGGCCATCAACATGCCAAGCATCGTCTTTCATCAGCAATCTTGTCTAAGGACAAATGTAATACTGTGTCACCTTTGGGACAAACTGCAAGAAGGGAGAAATAAACTTTATTTTGCTAGATAAGAAATTTGAACTTGAGCATACACTCCCAGGGGAACCTCCACCAATAAAACAGTAAGTTAAGAAAATTCTGTGAAAACTATAAGGGCTCAGGATCTAGTTTTCTTATTTGTATTCTGAAAAGCCCTCGGATACACATAAAAGAGACATCTAAATTTATACACTTTTTTCTAGGTCACCTACAGTTGTTTTCATAAGCTCTCAAAATTAATTTCTAGTGCTAAACAAACAAAAACCTTATTAAAAGGAGCCAAGAACAAGTGGTAAGAGAATTTCTTTATCTTCTTTTTCAGTCGGGACAGAGCATATATTTTTTTTCCCATGTAATACAAAATTGCTAGGTCTTCCTCTTAAACCAAAGCACAAATTCTCAATTCATCCAATAATTTCCTCTGGCTAACAAGATTTGGCAGGAAACTTCTCCTGTCTATTGAAAATAACAGAGATCATAGACTTATTAAACCCCAATATTTATGCAGACAATGATACAATTGATTTTCAAATGTCAACAGTATTCCAAAATGAAAGAGGTATCTCAAAATATTACAGACATGGATCTCAATGCTACTCCTGTTATGTGACTGACATCTTGGCAGTAGATACACAAAATGTTAAAAAGAATCCCACAGGAAGTCATCTGAAGGGGGAGTGGCAAGGAAGCTGAAAACTGCCACCCAAAACCAAAATAAAAAGCCCCAAACCAGCAAGTCTGCCCTCAATTCTGAAATGTACTGAAAGAAAAAATAAAGCTAGCCAGAATTCATTTACCATCTTACAGACAAAACACAAAGCCTGGCTCTTAGTTGCTGGTATCAGACCCTGCACTCACCTGGGAAACTTCATACAGCAGTTTGTAGTGTTCCTCTCTTTTCTGAAAAGTGCACAAATTGCAGCCCATTCTAAGAAGCAGAGAGAGAGAGCAAATCTTCTAATTTCCCCAGAACTGAAAGGCAAGTGAACTGAAAGGGAATCACCCTCCAGACTTGACTACTGTTTTTCATCAGTCACTTCAGTCCAGACACACAGACAAACCGCTGTTAGCTGGAAGCGTAAGCCAGAGTGGTGTGTAGCAGCATGCTCTTCTTCGCTTTCCCTAAGTATCTTGTACTCACGGATACACACACGGAGTTTCCAGTCAGTTCATGGCAACACTCCCCCGTCTCTGCATCAGTGCACATGACTACACAGATTCCAGCTCATGAATATTAATAGTGCCTCATTGATTATTTATGACAGAACATGTTAGCAGGGAGGGGTGTCATAGCTGCTGCTGATGACAGATGAATATTCACTAATTAAGAAGCAAATGTAGTGTGGTTAAACAAAATTCATTTGTGTCAATACCATCTCTGTTTATTAAGGATAGAGGGGTTCCACATAGGGCATTAAAAAAAAACATACACTTAATTTCTCCATTGATATAAGCTTTTAATATGGGAATAAGAAATTCAGAAACAGAAATATACATAGTTTACATCTCCATGCTCTGCAACAAGAAGAAATATTTTTAGCATTATTAAACCTAGGGGAAAATGAGTAGGGATAATTCTTTACATTTATAAAATAAACACAGAAGCAAAGGAAAATTTAGTGGGTGATATGGAAAAGGAAGAGAAGGCAGAGGGGTATCATTGAGTTTTTATTCTGATACTACAAAAATAACTGAATAGTTCATATGTAAAGACCATTACTTACAAAGGAGGAAATAAGGGATATTCTCTTAATTCTAAAGAATATTTGGCAAGTATTAGCAGTTGATAGTTGTACAGATAATTAATATTTTAATTAGATAATGAAGGCCCATCTATTGAGTATATATTTGTAGCATATAATGCATGTAGATCTATATTCAAAAAGTAGATCAACACAATGCCTTTTCTAAGAAAAATTTCAAATGCCTCTAGTATTTATGCTAATTTTATTAAGGTCATATATAATATTTTAGAAAGCTGATACTGGCAATATTTAAACTTGAATGTAATGCACAATGACTCCATTTATGATTCTATATTTAAAGTTCATTGTGATCAAAGGTGAACAGAGACTTAAAAACTAAGCTTAGATGTTTAGATAACAGAAGTAATGCATTTAATTTCACACTCTTGCAAATACATGTGTTGTATTGCAAGCTGGCAGTTTTTGTCCCTTAAAGCTATACTACAAACAGCTAAAGCAGATAATAAAAGAAAATTCCTTTTGTTCCCACACTGATTTATCCACAACCTCTGCTAATTAAGAAGTATGTCCCTGTTCCAGCACATCTCTAAACTGGACAGGATAGCAGATGGGTTCCAAAGCAAAAATAATTACTTGGAAACTGATGACTCTGGTTAGGAATTAC
The DNA here is from genome assembly GCF_024542745.1 of Macaca thibetana thibetana. Classification (NCBI taxonomy): domain Eukaryota; kingdom Metazoa; phylum Chordata; class Mammalia; order Primates; family Cercopithecidae; genus Macaca; species Macaca thibetana. Next base: position 37,541,124 of record NC_065588.1, on the reverse strand, counting down.
ACTGCATCTCGAGATTTTTAATTGCTCATCACTGAGGTATAGTTACTTTTGGGGGTCCAATTTCCTAAAAGTGCTTTGTCACATGTTTAGAATCGATAACAGGAAATGATTCTAATGAGCACTAATTGTTAACAAATTGGCTTTGCAACTAGCAACACCTCAACACCAGCAAGTAGCAAGGAGATGAACAATCATCTGCTGCTTATCAGTTGTTTCCCTTGGGATGTAATAATCCGATTTTCTGGGCCTAATTTCACCTAACGGACTGGACAAAAGCCAAGCTGAGAGACCTACATGAAAGTGGCATCATAATTGGTAACAGTGTGTGTGAAAAAAAGTTCTCCAGGACCTCTGGCAAATTAGAAACCACTTGTAGGAGATATTAATGTTAGGACTTGATTCCTCTATGGAAAGAATGTTTTCAAAAAGGTATTTGAGGTGGACTTTATAAAAATTAATGGTAGCCACGAACATAAGCAATCTCCTTCTCAGGTGCAGCTGTAAAACATACATGTCTGATACTTTTGAAAGTTTTAACTTCTCTAAGCCTCTATATCACTTCCCATGAAGTATTTTCATGCTGGAGTTCACACCCTCAAAGCAAACATTGACTATTTCTTTGAAGGATTCTACATTGCTGAGTTGTGAAAGAATTATTGATTCTCAGATGTTCATACTCTGTATTTTATTTTATTTTTTGAGACAGAGTCTTGCTCTGTGGCCCAGGATGGAGTGCAGTGGAGAAATTTCGGCTCACTGGAAACTCTGCCTCCCAGGTTCAAGCGATTCTCCTGCCTGAGCCTCCTGAATAGCTGGGATTACAGGCACGTGCCACCACGCCTGGCTAATTTTTCTATTTTTAGTAGAGACGGGGTTTCACTGTGTCAGCCAGGATGATCTCGATCTCCTGACCTCGTGATCTGCCTGCTTCGGCCTCCCAAAGTGCTGGGATTACAGGCATGAGCCAACGCACCCAGCCCATACTCTACATTTTTTAAAAAGTCAGATCAAGGAATTAGAGTGCAGTAAGGTAAGGATGGCTCACCCTTCTATCAATGAAAATGTTTGCTTTCTCCACTGATAAAACTCTCTTGTGTGATAGGTTTTGAAAGCTAAGTAAGAAATTTAAATATCAAAGCTGTTTCTTATTGGAACTTTCTTCTCTTTAAATGCAGTTTGCATTTAAAGAACAATTAAACAATCATAGCTTTAAAAATATTTTCTTACTCATCAAAAAGTAAAGAATGAATATTCTAGGGAAGTAAGCAAGTTCAAATAGAAGCTCATCCTTCAGCAGCTCCTCCTGGCTGTTTCCTTTATTCATTCTTAGTCCCTCTTCTTGTGTTTCTATCTCAGGAAGCAAGAGCAGCTTTTTCAGTCATTTATCAAATGCTGCCCTTGGCCCATTTACCCTGGAGAGATTCCACCTTCTGCTTCTAATGGACTCATCCTATAGAACTGAAGAGTGACTTGGAAAAGGGAGATTCATAATTCCAGAGTTCTCTAAATTTCATTAGAGTATGAGGGTTAAGTTTTCCAATAATTAAGTGGCTAAATCTTGCATTGGAGCATAAAGTTTGAAGTAAACAGGGACACAAACATTCATTTGAACACTGCCCTGAAAATGCAAATAGAGCGGATATTATTTGTCTTGGGCAATGATAATATGGGATAAAAAATAAGTAGGGAATGAAGGACTATCTTTCCAAGTATCCTTAGAAAATAAACTCATAAAAATGTAAAAACATATGTCATATGTGTATTTCAAGATATAGTTACTTATTTTAAATGCCTTTAATTTGTGTGAGTTTACTCCACACAAATGCATTGGCATTCAAAATAGGACACATTTGTGAAGATCTAGACTGACGTATAACAGGCTAAACTGGCAAGTGAAAAGAAGAAATCCAACATTTTTCTTGCTTTTTCTGTATAAACTGTACTATGGAGTAGCTAAAGAGTAGATGAGAGGGAGTTTCTCTTTATAGAATTATTCTGACTAATAATTGAAGAATAAATGATAGGCTGTCATGCCAACAGTCCTTAATTCATTCAAGGATCTAAGTACTGTGAATGAATGGTGTCTAGCACAACACACTCACACATGCACACGAGATAAGTGTACATTATATGCCACCTGAGACAGAAAAATTGCACAGCCCTTAATTTAGCCTTTCCAAATGTGAGCAAATGTCAGCGAATGCAGGGGACAGAGGAGCATATTAAGGTACACCATGGGGATGCAATCAGTTAAATTCAGACTGTCAGCAACACCACATAGACAGGTACGTATTCCAGCTTCAGAGAGAAAAAGAGAAGATGAAGAGGAAGTCTATACATTTAAAAAGATTTTAATAACAATAAAAAGTCATTACTCTCATTACTCTATATTTTCACATATATATATCATTTGGTTGATAAAATTCTAAATAGAAGTAGGAAAATAATTACCAAAAAATTCGGGATGGTGGTTACTCTTTAGGAAGGGACACCAGAAAGTTTCATCATGGCCAGCAAAGTTCTAACTCCTGACAGGGGCAGTAGTTTTCCTAGGTGGTCACATTAAGATTCATTAAACTGACATTTGTTATTGGTGTTTTCCATATTTTTGCTATATTTAACAATAAGACTTAAAAAAGACTAATTGACAAAAGAGGCTGTGCCTATGTCTCATCCCTGGCCGCCAATGTAGTACATAATTGTGCCCCTTACCAAGAGAGGAATAGAAAACCCAACTGAGCCCATTCTGAATCACGAAGCCCATTGAGCCTGTGACTGCTGTCATACATTTCAGATGATGGCTTGCTTATGCCTTTTGCAATGACGCCAGTGTTCTTTTCCTGTGCCAGTGTGGAAGTTCTGTACGTAACTCCGGTTGATTACCCTCTTTTTACCCTTGCCCCTGTCACGTGCAGACCTTCCAACTCTGCCTGCCACCTACCTTGGCATGTGGCTTACAAATTTCTTTTCTAGTCCCAATCCTGAATTTGTTTCGGGAGATACTTATGTGCTTTTGAATATTAGTAGACATGTAGCTGCCTAACATTTTCTGCAGTTAAATACCTTATACGTAATCATAAAGACAAAGAACCTGAGGCCCAAAGACACCGTGACTTGTAGAAGGTCAACCTGGGTAAAGAAATCTGAACTCAGTTTTCCAATGACAAATTCTGTGGTGGAATTCAATCTCTAACATCCTGAGCTGTCTCTCTTGCAGAGGAAGCTAGAGCTACACTAACGTGTCTTTATTTGATGATTGAGGAAATGGAGGATAGCCCTTGAAAGTGCTGAAATTAAAGAAAATAAAAGAGAATAAATGTTCAAAGACAGACATACCTTAAAATAAGGGGAGTGGCTTGTGGTTAAAAATGTAAACTTTATGTATTAAAATGCTGAAAATTTTTGAATGTCACAGGTAAATATCTTTAATCAGCTAATGTCCCACAGTAATCAGTAATTAGGAGATGTACCTGAACACATACTAGGATGACCAGCTTATCTTCATGTGCCTGGGACTTTGTTGGTTTTGGCACTGAAAGTTTCAAATCTGGAATTCCTTAGTTCTGCACAAACCGGTCATTTGAATACATGATTCTGTTTTCAGGATCCAGCAAAGCTGAACTGCTGTATACACGTCTACATCTCCCTACCTGTACTCCCGATGTTACCTCATCCTGCTTATTTTTTGGAAACCCCACAAATTAAACCATTCACACCATTGTCCAGTTTTAAGGCTCCTTCTTCCTTGTTCTCATCAGCTAGCAGTAACTTCTTCAACTTCTGAATTCTTGGTGCATTTTATCCTTACCTATTTGAAGGCACAAATTACTTCTCCTTCACATCATTTTTAGATGCATGCTTTACCTCTCTTATTGGACTATAAGACATGTAAGAGCACCATTAACATTTAATTGATCTTTGAGCCCCCAAAACTCCTAGCATTGTACCTTTCACATTCTGTGCCTTTAATAAACATATATTGAATTAATGAGTGTAGTTGGGAGATGAAAGCATATCTGAGTTGGGCAAAGTGACATAAATTTATGTTTGTAATACACATTAGCAAGGACTAATTGTTATATGACATTTTCCCCCATAGGATTGCTTCAAGAATATTAAAGAACATTCTCAATATTCAAGAATATTAAGTTAAAAGACTGAAAGGCCATGAGCATAAACCATTTTTAATTTGATTCAAATCCATAAACATAAATTTGAAAGTCTATGAAAGAAAAACATCTGTGACAGGTATATAAATGAGTACTGTATGATTCAAATGTGCTTTGTCAGCTGTGTATTTATGTGTATATACTATCTGTACATTTAAATTGACATTCTGCTCTACATATCAGCAAATTATTCACTTATTTATTTCAAAAATATTTACTGTGTATTTATCATATGTCTGGTGGTATATGAATGCCAGATTTTTGTAATTGTATATCATCTCATTTAATTTTCACTATATCTCTGAGGTAAATATGTCAGATATTATCCTTTATTTATTAATACAGAAATCATTAGATGTTGAGATTTCTAATGCTGCGAAACCTAGAACTATTGTCTTCTGACTCTAACCTAGTTTTATTTTTAACAGCACTGTGCAACATTAACTAACAGCATGAATTTAGAAAGATGTGTCTGCTAATAGTTCCCATGCGTCATCCCCTCCTTGGTTATAGCTCAAGAGATCAATGTGTAAGCAAGCATCCTTTCCGCACTGTGTTCACTAGTTGAACATCTTCAATTTGCATTTACAGTCATTGCTTGCAGAATGAAGAGTGCCTCACCAACTTATGAACTCCCAAGAGTTGTCACAAACATTATTAGACTAGACTCCAGTGGAAAGAAAGGGCATGCGATTTCAAAGAAGAGGACTAGGTTTCTCATCTGAACCTTGTCACTGTCACCTGTATGGGCTTGTACAACTTACAAGCTCTGAGATAATACTTACTCTACAGGCTGACTCTGAAGACGAAATAAGGTAACAAACCTGAGACAGGATTCATGAACTATGAAGTATTCTGCCCTATTGGTGTGCTGGTTAAGCGTGAGTTCTGGGGTCAGTGTGCCCTGGGTCAAGTCTCAGTTTCTCTGATCTCTATTGATGTAATGTGGGACAAGTCATTATTATTTTCTCAATCTTCTGTGTTTCTTGGTTTCTCATCTCTAAAACAGGGATAATAATAGCACCTACTATATAGTTATTGCAAGAGATGAAGTTGCTGTGATGATAGTATGTGTCAAGTACATATGTGCCAAATCCTTGTTGGCCATTAGTAATCACAGGACCAAGTATAATGATAATGATGACCTTCATTTTCAGTTTCCAAGTTGATACGGTTTGGATCTGTGTCCCCACCCAAATCTCATGTCAAATTGTAATGCCCAGTGTTGGAGGTGGGGCCTAGTGGGAGGTGATTAGATTGTGGGGGCAGATCCTTCATGAATGGCTTACCACCATTAAAAAGCATGTAGCTTTTAAACACAAGTGGTGGCACCACTCCCATCTTGCTCCAGCTCTCGCCATGTGAGATGCCTCGTTCCCCCTTTGCTTTCAGTCATGATTGAAAGTTCCCTGCAGCCTCCACAGAAGCAGAAGCCTCTATGCTTCCTGTACAGCCTGCAGAACTGTGAGCCAATGAAACCTCTTTTCTTTATAAATTACCCAGTCTCAAGTATTTCTTTATAGCAATGTGAAAGCCGACTAATACATAATTTATCTTTACAATTTTTGTCATGTTAAATCTCTATTACATTGTTTGAAATTTTATAATTCTGTCCACCTTGTTTGCTGTTGTACACTGTGCTAGTCATTCAACAACTTCTAAAAGGCTTTTTGTTTCCTAGTTCTTTATATAACAGAAATAGTTGCACAGAAGTACTCATTGTGTAAATGTGATGTGCGCGCGCACACACACACACACACACCCCTATTTTTTTCCATGTAAAGAATGTAATACATGCAGAGTAATAATTATGATGTCCTGTCTCTCTTTCTTTCTTTCTTCTCTTTCTTTATTCATCTTTCTTTCTCTCTCTCTCTCTTTTTTTTTTTTTTTTTTTTTTTTTTTGAGTCTCACTCTGTACCAGGCTGGAGTGAAGTGGCATGATCTCGGCTCACTGCAACCTCTGCCTCCCAGATTCAAGTGATTCTCCTGCCTAAACCTCCCAAGTAGCTGGGACTACAGGCGCACACTACCACACCCAGCTAATTTTTGTATTTTTAGTAGAGACGGGGGTTTCACCATGTTGGCCAGGATGGCCTCGATCTCTTGATCTCATGATCCACCCACCTTGGCCTCCCAAAGTGCTGGGATTATAGGTGTGAGCCACTGCTCCTGGCCTATTTATTTCTTTTAATGCACAATGTGTAAATAAGGCAGACATAAGTGTACTAGAAACCAATAATGGCATCCGAAGCAAGATTTCATGCAATCATAAAACAGGGAGTCCAGTGATATTTCTTTGAGGTCTATTCACGACTACTAATCTAGCCCCGTATAAAGTTAGCTTTCTTTATTTGATCATATAGAGGCCAAGGTACCATGTTTGGATAATGTCACACCATTCAGCAACATCACAGATATTATGTAGGGTTTCCACTGAATGCTACTATCACTATTTTTAGTTCTACAAAAGTGGTCTAGTGAATCTCAGTACAAACTTTCATTCAACTGTATTTATTGAATAGTACTATGAGTACAGCATAGTGATAATACCTAGACATTTTAAAAAATAAGAGATAACACTAATTCAGTACATTTTGTATGCCATTTCCAGCGCTATGTGGTATTAACTGTATTTAATTCCCACATAAACACTCTGAGATGTGCACTATTAATGTCTCCTCTTTGCATGGGCAGTAAATAGGTCACATGAGTAGTAAATGAGGGAGCCAGGATTCAAACCCCAACAATCTGCATCTACTACTTAACCAGTACTTTCCATTGCCTATCACTCAGATACAGTCATCATTACGACAAATTCCTAGAGGGCCAGAAGAAGGAATTCTGGTGATGTTCACAGCACACTGAGATGTAAGGATTTCCCCGAGGACCAGAATCATAGTCTAAAATTAACTTGCAGGTTCCATGTTGTGTCCTCAAGCATGGCTACATAAAATAGATTGAATAAAACCTAACCAATTTCATAATCTTATTCCACTCCACTGGTGATGGGGTTTTGCTGCATTGACTATGTACTGACAACTGTAGAATATTTTTCCTTCTTGGTAATTATTATGGTAGGCAATATATGGGCTGACATTAGGGCAAGTCATTTTACATCTCCGTTTTAAGGAATAGTCAACAGCTACTTAAGGCAGGTAAATTTGGAGGTTTTAAGAAAAGTAAAGGTAGAGATTTACTGATGACTCTAAATATAAATCTCCAGACTTAATTTCCCTCTTAATTTCAGACCCATCGATTCATTGACTACTAACATTTCCATTGGGACTATTCAAAACGTATTAAGTTCTACTTACCAAAACTTAACTCATGGTTCTCTCCCCCCATAACTGCTTCTCTACACGTTCTCCATATCACAGAATGGCCTGACTATTCCCAGGTGCTCAAGTTTGAGGTTTGAGCATTTGCCCTGGCTCTTCCCTCTCCCTACACCTAGTGACAAGGCCCTGTCAATCTGAACTGCACAGTCTCTCCTTCCTTCGTTTCATCCTGTCCTATGCCACTTTCCTAGATTCAGAATATCATCTTCTCTCAGCCAGGGTCCTGCATTCGCTCATGAGTATCTGGGGTTTCTAATGGTGTGAGGAGCAAGCTGTTGATTTCTTGCTCTTCTCTGCCTATACCCACACATTTATAAGGCCATCTTGTCCCTGATTCCCTGGTTGCAACCCCTCTCACTCTTGCTCGCTCTTGCTGTCATACTCACATACATATACACGTGCACACGCACATGCATGTACAAAAAAGAGAACACAAAACAGAAATTTCTGCTTTAAGAGCGAAGGTTACAACTCTGCTAACATGACTGTCTTTTTGGTATATTTCTCTTTTTAGAGGGTGGACAATTCTGTCTGCTACCATAATACATGTTCATTCCTCTCTCAACATTGGATTCTGCTCATCTATTCAGTCATTATAATGGTAGTGAAGATATATAAAGGTCCCAGATCTCATGGAGCAAACTTTACTGTGAGAAGAAAGCATAAGTAAACACAAACTATGATTATATAACATTTCCAGACAATCACAGGGTCAACACAGGAAATTAACACAGGGTGGTATAACAGGGAGTAACTAGATCATCCTTCTTAGATATTCTATAGCCTGGAATGTGCTTTCCTGTCTGCTTTATTCCCTGCCTGCTTATCTGCATACATATATATAACCAAGTACAGATAAATCAAAAAATGTAAGACAGGTAGGGGGATAGGAAGTAAAGAGATGAGTTTTGTTTTGTTTTGTTGTTGTTGTTTTTGACATGGGTCTCGCTCTGTCACCCAGGATGGAGTGCAATGGCGTGATCTCGGCTCACCACAACCTCCGCCTCCCAGGTTCAAGTGATTCTCCTGCCTCAGCCTCCTAAGTAGCTGAGATTACAAGCACCTGCCACCACACCCAGCTAATTTTTGTATTTTTAGTAGAGATGGGGTTTCCCCATGTTGGCCAGGCGGGTCTGGAACTCCTGACCTCAGGTGATCTGCCCACCGGCCTTCCAAATTGCTGGGATTACAGGCCTGTGCCAGGTGGTCAGGACCTGAAGTTTTCTCTACCTTCAGCATCCTAGAAAATCCCTTATCTGTTGTGTTCCTTGCATTTTCAGACCTAAATCATTCAATTCCCACTTTTTTCCATCATGAAAATGGTCCTCATATGGTTGTCTAAAACATTAGCACTAAAAAATCAACATGCTAATATCCCTTAATTTCTGTGAAATTGATAATATAGAATGTTTAATTGCATACGCATTGTGGCCCAGGACTCCATTATCATCAGAATGAGCGTGTATTCAGATGCTTTTTAGACTTTGAAGTAATCTAGAAGTATGTTTGAGCCTCGCTCTAGAAAACTTGTCGTATAAACTTGAACAAGTTACACGTTGAGGTGTGCTGAAATGCCTCAGTTCCTCACTGTGAAATAAGGATATTCACAGCACCTACCACAAAGGGGTTTTAGGAACATGAACTTTACCCAGTGCCTGCTGCAGGTACGTGTTCAATAAATATTAGTTAATATGTTATAGCTTATAATACAGCCTTGCCAAAGTGTCTAAATTCTAGTATTGTGAAAATATTCCAAAAAACAGGCAGCCATATTATTCCTTTGTCTGCATTTTGGCAAATGTCTAGATGGATACTCTGAAACATCAATTTTTCTCCAGGAGCAGTTGAATTCCTTTAAGATAAAAATGGTTGGTGTCATAGTGACTGGCAGCCAGGGAGAAGCAGAAAGCAGCTATATGGTTATGGGAGGTAGAAACTGGGCCAAGACATGGACCATCCAAGTTCTGCAAATGTTTGCTGAGAACTTCCTATTCACCACACATTGTGCTGGCTTCTAGATCCATGGCACTTAACTAGGGGTGTGTGTAGGAATCAGCTAGGAAGTTTTTCAAGTTGCAAGTGCACAAGCTCGATTCCTAGGGCTTCTGAGTTATTCATAGCAAATCTGAGGTGGGCCTGGGAATATGCATTTTTACACATCCCACAGAAAACTCATTTGTGTGCATCCATTTCTCTCTTCTAAGTCTACACGTAAGGTATTAAATTAGACAAATTCTTGAATGCCTCACATCATTATAATTTCTGATATGCTAGCTTTTGTGATTATGAAGATTATTGGATCTGTTACTAATTTGAAAAGGAAACTAACATTTAAGAAACAACTATTTTGTCTAAAGTGTTTTATATCTCACAAAAATTCTATGAGATATGTGCAGTCATTTTCACATTTAAAAACTCAGGATCAAAATATTGTGCAATTTGATCAAAGTCACACTGTTAATTGAATGGAGAAGCTGGCATTTAAATTCAAATAGGTTTGATCCTAAGCTCCTGCCTTTTTCAATAAGATATACTCTTCCCATGAGGACCCACTTCATTTAGCATAGTGTCTTCAGTCCTGTGTGCCATGAATGAAGAGTCTGTGGTAGAGGTGGTCTTGAATCAGTCATTGTTTCCTTGTGCAGTTTACCAGACATGTCCTACCCACGGGATGTAAAGGTGAGTAAATTCTTACTAGACATGTGGGACAGGCTGGGATTTAGCTTCTAGGATCAGCTATGGGTTGGGCATGAAGAAGCCACCTGCCCCCCCACCATCTACTGGTGGGATAGCGATTGGCCCAGCTGTTGGTGACAGGCAAAGAGAATTAAATGCTGTTTACTGGGTAATGGGATCTGTCCTTTTCCAGTGGATTTAGTTATTAGATTTCAGGGTCCACCTCAGCTTAACTAAGAAGGATTATACATTGATGGATTTAAAAACAAAAACAATTTTAAGAATTCTAAGCTGAAACTACAGTTTCCATCTCAAATGCCCTAAGTGCTTTATCATCACTACTTTCTGCTCCTCATGAAACAGATTTCCCATAAGCAACTAAGCCCCAGACAGGTTGAACTTGGTGTCTAGAGATACTGGAAATCAAAACAGAAATCATATATTTTAGAAAAGTGGGTGGATTTATATTTTTGTTTGATAAATTTTGCATTATGGGAAATCATCTCATTAATACTGAACCCACTATATTTTGATAGGCTTTAGTAGGTTAAAGAAGACCCATTAAAAATCCGCAATTGCTATTGACTGAATTAGATCAACTACACGGTATTTGCGTAACTCCTAATGAAATGCTTTCCAGTTGTTTGCTTAAGTTGAATGAAAAGTGAATCCTCTGACTCAAGTGTGAATGTGGACATATTTTTTTTCTGGCTTTATTTTACAGCACAGGAGACAGTTGTCCTTAGATTTGGTGTCTTATTCTCATAGATGCTTGGAGAAAAACACGATTATGTTTAAAGACCTCTCCTTTATGCATTGGTGTGGAAATTCTGTACAGGAACACCATATGACATATAACAGAACATTACTTGTAAGAAAAGATTGTCCAGTTGTTCCTGGGCCATTGGATTCTTTCCTGGGTCAATATATTTGAATTTTCTCTGCCCCAGTGTGTAGGAAGGGCTGAGCTTTCCTCTTACTCCTTGGCTATACTTCCAACTTCTATACCAGATAGTGCCCAGCTTCTAAGTGACCTTCCTACCAGCTTGTTTCCTCACTCATGTTAGAAAGTTAACTTTATTTTTAGGCCTTTCATTTTAAATTTTGTTTGAGTGTGTGTTTTCGTGTACCAACCTAATGTTTTAAGTTTTAAAAACAAATCAATGGAATCATTGACATTGCTTGATATAATAATTAATTTAAAATTGATCGTTTTATTTTTCTCTTTTAATCTATCAAAAAGCCTGTTACTGAAAGTATTTTAGTTTTTAATCATATGTTGTGAATGTAGTTTTGATCCATGCCATCTTCCTAATTGTGTCAGGGTCTTTGTGATATATCAACTGACCTATTTTCTTTTCCCAGCCCCAGAAGATAGTGTTTGCCAATGTCTTTGTATCTAAGTGGGGTGATACAACAAGCTGTGGTCAACCAGATATGGGCAGAAGTGCAAGAGCATCATCAGGCCTGGCCTCTTACATCTGCTGCTCTCAGTCTCTCTCTCCACTCACTCCAGGCCTGTAAGCAAAAGCCACCAATGTAACAAAGTCACACAGTGGAAATAGCCTAGACCCCTGACTCACCATCTGGAGGAAACTCACTCAGAGGTGCCTCCTGACTTGCATGTAACCCTTTATGAAGGAAAAATTAACCTTTTCTTCATTAAACTACTAAGGATTTGAGGACTATGTGTTGCCCCAGCATAGCTTATCATGACTAAGACTCAAAGTAAACACTTCTGAGTTCATGTATTAAACAAACATATTTAAATTATACTTAGCATGAAAAAACTCAACCCATTGAACTAAGCAACAGGTCATAATAGCTTCTAGAGACCAATTTTGTGTAAAGACATACAGCAACATTATCTAGCATGATTGAATGATCATTCACTAATGTCAGTATACAAATTGTTAAGTTTCTCTACACACCATCCAAATTTTCATCAGGTCATGTGTTTATCCATACACATAAGCAATATTTGTTTTCAATGGAGGGAGAACAAATCCAACATAAGGAAAGCTTTATATAATCAAACTAAGTATATGCATGGTGTGTCATATAGAACTAAAGATCCCTTGAAGCAAAATCACTGCCCATTTCAGAAATATTAACTCTCAGAGGCAGTTTGCATTTTAACTGGCTTAAGATGGCAACTGCATAGCAAACAAATATTGCATAAGTAGTTTAAGCTAATTCCTCATCAAGCAATAAATATTTTTTTCACAGACCAGAGTAAGGCTTGCAGGAAACCAGACACAGAATGGATAGCAATTATTAATTTTTAGAGAACAGGCATTTCCAAAACATGAGGTACTTCCCAAATGGCAAGAGTAACGGAGTCATATGAACTTTGGAATACAATAGTCATGGGCTTAAATTCCAACTTTACAACATGAACTACAAGACCATGTTTAACTCTGAGTCTGGTTCTCCATTTGTGAGATAGAGTTAGCAGCTTCTTCCTCATGGTGCTGCTGATAGGATTGATTACCTGAAATGATTGTTCCTCATATATTAACTATCTTTTCCTATCCCAGCTCCCCATAGTCTTATCTCTTTCTGAATTATTTGGAAGAGTTACAGTCACTAACTGTTCTAAATCATAATGGCAAAGGATGGCAAGTTCACATCAACTTTTTAACCACTGGGAGTAGGAGTCCAATGGCAAAATAAACAGAAAACTTCTGTCTTGGGGAAAGACTCAGGAATATGGAATTAACACCAGAAGTTGGGGAACACTTTTTTTTGGTAGTATGCCTGTTGCAGGACAATGTGATGCATAAAAGGTTAAAGGTATGGGATTTTAGAGATGCAGCAAAATTTGGGGAAAACTATCCTAGTAGAATGAAGGTTAAAGATATATGCAGCCATAAAAAATGATGAGTTAATGTCCTTTGCAGGGACATGGATGGAGCTGGAAACCATCATTCTCAGAAAACTAACACAAGAACAGAAAACCAAACACCTCACGTTCTCACTCATAAGTGGGAGTTGAACAATGAGAATACACGGACACAGGGAGGGGAACTTCACATACCGGGGCCTGTCAGGGGGTGGGGGACTAGGGGAGGGATGGCATTAGGAGAATTACCTAACGTAGATGACGGGTTGATAGGTGCAGCAAACCACCACGGCACGTGTATACCCATGTAACAAACTTGCATGTTCTGCACATGTACCCCAGAACTTAAAGAGTAATAAAAAACAGATTTATCTAACTTAAATTACTCCTGATGAGTACAAAAAATCAACAATCAAGAAACAAAAACCAGAGTTGAGTCTATGTTACCAATTTTTAACCAACAAAGAGGAGTTGTTGAACAGAGTATACCAGAAGGTAAGACCCATGTAAAACCAGAATCAGTATATGTAAAAGGAAGGAAGATACTGGAGGGTAGAAGTTTGGCCAATCATCTTGCAAGTGTCTTGGATAAATGTCATAGTGAAAAAAGAAATTTCCATTGTGTGCGCACATGTGTGTACACACGCACACACACATATGACTAATGTGTATGTATATATTTATAAAATTTGGGACATTAGTCATGGCTTTTGATATGGTTTGGCTCTGTGTCCCCACCCAAATGTCATCTTGAATTACAATCCCCACGTGTAGAGGTAGGGAGCTGGTGGAAGGTGATTGGATCATGGGGGCCATTTCCCCCATGCTGTTCTGACAGTGAGTGAGTTCTTAGGAGATCTGAAGGTTTTAAAGTGTGGCACATTCACCCTCATCCGCGCTCTCTCTCTCCTGTCACCAGGTGAAGAAGGTTCTTGCTCCCCCTTCACCTTCCAACATGATTGTAAGTCTCCTGAGGCTTCCCCAGTCATGTGGAAATCGTGTTCCTTCATAAATTACCCAATCTCAGGGAATACCTTTATAGCAGTGTGAAAACGGACATATCATTTTCTAATGGAGTTTTACTGTAATAATGATAACCAATACAAAGTCACTGAAGGGCCAGATAATCTGATCAGTACCTGTGACACACAGCTCATTTGACTGATGATATATTCCACAATTTCTACCATATAATGAACAGATACACACTACTCTCTTCTAATATTAGTTAGCAATATGAAGATAAGTTATGTGTGCATTGACTTATTTTTCTGCTCTAATCATAAATTCATTTAACTATTTCCCTAGGTATAGCACATGATATGGTGTACAAATCAGTGAGAATAAAATTACAAATGAAAGCAAAATTGATAACTCTGTCAGGCCCAAGAAATACCAAGATAATGAGCCAGGAGACTCTAATTAAAAACAATCGGTTAAATTCATCTATTTATTCAACAAGTATTTATTGATACATGTGGGTACTCTGCTCATATTAAATAATAAATAAATAAATAAATAAATAAATCATCAAAACAGAATTATCAGTAGAGCTCCAGCATACTAATCACTGTGGGGTATTAGCTGGTCAAGAGATGTTTTATATATTGTTTACTTATAAATATATGATACATGTACATGTATTTTATTGTTGGTAATGCTTTACTATTTTTCAGAAAAAATATCATAAGGTGGGATATATTTAGCGGGCAGAAATGGAGGGGCTGGGAAAGAAAAAGTATTAGTAGAAGAAATAGTGAAGAAACAAGTTACATACTTAAGAAATAATGGGAACATTAAAGGGGTAGCACTTATTTAATCCCTCAGGAGAGATGAACTTGACTATGAGGTGAACAGTTTTGAGGGTCTGTATTTGTTCTTTCTGTAGTGGGTAATGAAGAGCTACTAAACGTTTCTGTGTAAGAGAGTGCCAACATTTATTTTATCATTCCAAGAGTGCTAAACAAAAAGATACAAATAGGCTTGGCATGGTGGCTCATGCCTGTAATCCCAGCATTTTGGGAGGCCAAGGCAGGTGGATTGTCTGAGGTCAGGAGTCTGAGACCAGCCTGCCCAACATGGTGAAGCCCCATCTCTACTTAAAATACAAAAATTATCTGGGTGTGGTGGTGGGTAATCCCAGCTACTCAGGAGGCTGAGGCAGGGGAATCGCTTGAACCTGGAAGACAGAGGTTGCAGTGAGCCGAGATCATGCCATTGCACTCCAGCCTGGGTGACAGAGCAAGATTCTGTCTCAAAAGAAAAAAAAAAAAAAAAAAAAAAAGAAACAAATAGTAGTCTAATAACATTAGGAATTATAAAAAGTAATGATGTTTTACAATACTGTGTAAACAATCTGGAACAGGGAATTGAAAAGAGGTATATGCAGTAAATGAGAGAAATGCTACAGAGATAGGAACAAGAGATTTTGCCAAATGATTGGCAAGTGATAGGAAGAAATCAATGGTGAGTGTATTTGCAAGACTGAGTGTCTGGGTTAAAGGCTACATCATCGATAAAAACAAGGAAGTCAGGAGGAAAACGTACTGTGAATAGCGAATATAACAGATTGGAGTTGAGTATGATGAGACTGAGGTGCTTCTCAGAACAAAGATGTTCTTCATGGAGTTAAAATTTTGAATAGAGATGTCAAAGATAATGATATGGATGCGACGATCACTAATATGTATTTAAAACTGAGGCAATGAGTTGGGCATTCAAAGAAAAAGATAGTATTAGGTCTAACATTTAAGTCTCTAATCCATCTTGAATGAATTTTTGTATAAGGAGTAAGGAAAGGATCCAGTTTCAGCTTTCTACTTATGGCTAGCCAATTTTCCCAGCACCATTTATTAAATAGGGAATCCTTTCCCCATTTCTTGTTTCTCTCAGGTTTGTCAAAGATCAGATGGCTGTAGATGTGTGGTACTATTTCTGAGGACTCTGTTCTGTTCCATTGGTCTATATCTCTGTTTTGGTACCAGTACCATGCTGTTTTGGTTACTGTAGCCTTGTAGTATAGTTTGAAGTCAGGTAGCGTGATGCCTCCAGCTTTGTTCTTTTGACTTAGGATTGTCTTGGAGATGCGGGCTCTTTTTTGGTTCCATATGAACTTTAAAGCAGTTTTTTTTTCCAATTCTGTGAAGAAACTCATTGGTAGCTTGATGGGGATGGCATTGAATCTATAAATAACCTTGGGCAGTATGGCCTATAGTTTCAGGACATAGGCATGGGCAAAGACTTCATGTCCTAAAACACCAAAAGCAACGGCAGCAAAAGCCAAAATTGACAAATGGGATCTAATTAAACTAAAAAGCTTTGTGCACAGCAAAAGAAACTACCATCAGAGTGAACAGGCAACCTACAGAATGGGAGAAAATTTTTGCAATCTACTCATCTGACAAAGGGCTAATATCCAGAACCTACAAAGAACTCAAACAAATTTACAAGAAAAAAACAAACAACCCCATCAAAAAGTCCAAGGATTTTACATTTCTCAAAAGAAGACATTTGACAGCAATTGTGACATGGAAAAAATGTTCATCATCACTGGCCATTTGCAAATCAAAACCACAATGAGATACCATCTTACACCAGTTAGAATGGCAATTATTAAAAAGTCAGGAAACAACAGGTGCTGGAGAGGATGTGGAGAAATAGGAACATTTTTACACTGTTGGTGGGATTGTAAACTAGTTCAACCATTATGGAAAACAGTATGGCGATTCCTCAAGGATCTAGAACTAGAAGTACCATATGACCCAGCCATCCCATTACTGGGTATATACCCAAAGGATTATAAATCATGCTGCTATAAAGACACATGCACACGTATGTTTATTGCAGCACTATTTACAATAGCAAAGACTTGGAATCAACCCAAATGTCCATCAGTGACAGACTGGATTAAGAAAATGTGGCACATATACACCATGGAATACTATGCAGCCATAAAAAAGGATGAGTTTGTGTCCTATGTAGGGACATGGATGCAGCTGGAAACCATCATTCTTAGCAAAGTATCACAAGAACAGAAAACCAAACACCACATGTTCTCACTCATAGGTGGGAACTGAACAATGAGATCACTTGGACTCGGGAAGGAGGACATCACACACCGGGGCCTATCATGGGGAGGGGGAAGGGGGAAGGGATTGCATTGGGAGTTATACCTGATGTAAATGATGAGTTGATGGGTGCTGACGAGTTGATGGGTGCAGCACAGCAACATGGCACAAGTATACATATGTAACAAACCTGCACGTTATGCACATGTACCCTAGAACTTAAAGTATAATAATAATAAAAAATAAACTAAAAAAAAAAAGAAAAAGATAGAAGGAAAAAAAAAAAGGTCAAGAACTGAGCTTTTGGATATCCCTAGATTTTAAAATAAATCAAAAGATGAAGGGTCAAGAGAATAAAGACAAGAGTTAAGGGAGTTGCAAATCTGCAGAGATACAATTTCAAACAGAGGGAATTGTCAGTAGGGTCAAGAGAGACTGAGAAGTCCAGGCAGGTGAGCTATGTGGGGAGAGGTGGGTTTACCGATTGGAATGCATCAGTCATTTTTGAGAGAGCTGCTTAAGAGTAAGGCAGAGGGCTACACAGAGTTGAATGAGGAATGGGAGAAGTAATGAAGTGGAGGCAGCGGACGAAGACCAGTCTTTCAGGAAGTTTGTAATGGCAAGAAGAGAGATCTAAAGTGATAATTCTAGGAGACAGTAGGATCAAAGGAAGGATTGGTTTGCTTATTTTCTAATAGGGATGAGTTCAAGAAAGAAAAGCCTGAAGATGCTGAAGGGAGACAGAGAACAAATCTAGAAAAGGGGAGAATGGATAGGAGGAAAGGCACAGTAAAGGCAATATGTAGGTACTGATTGAAGTACTTTGTGTTCCTGGCATTTTCTTTTCTTAGGCAGAAGATGATTCTGAGTAAAGATATGGACAATTTAGCAGCGTGGGAAGAACAGAAATTTGAATGAACTCACTTCAGATGTCCTTGCACTCAGTAATGCAGGAAGTGAGGTTATAGTTTTCTTAAGCTTAAATTAAAACAAAAAGAAATAAATCAGGTAGTCAATAAATAGCAAAAATTTCAGTTACTCTGATGGTGAAGAAAATCACGTTTCCTTCAAGGACATGGAAACTGCCTCTTAGAAGTGACAACTTGCTTTGCTTTTGTCGTGATAAAATTTACATCAAGCATATGCAAAACAATTGCAGTTCCAAGCAATGATCTTATAACCTGATGGATGTAAGGGAAGCACCAAATATTACCAATAAGGAGTCTGCATGTGCTGGATGCATCTGACAGCTGGCTAGTTTAATTTAAAATTACAATTTGAACCGATATAGACTCTTATTTCTTGACAGTCATTAACCGAGAGCCATACAAATGCCATCAATTCTGCAGTAGTCAGCAAAATGCTTTGTAATGATCTAACACTAATGCACCCCATTCCTGTAAACCCCCCCTAGCGGCAAAGGTTTACTCTGTAATACTAGTTGGGTTTTCAGAAGCTTACAATCCCTGCCAATGCACCTGCTTTCCAGAAGACCATTAGGTAAAAATCCCAAGGCACCACAACCAACCTGGCTTTGGTTACCTTACCGTCTGGTAGAGAAGAAAATTAATGTTATTTGATGAGTCTCTCTCCCAAGATTGGCTAGTGTATAGTTACTGGACCAGCTGTCTAAGGGGTACTTGGGTCTGTTCTAAGCCAACCCAGCTCATTATCTGCAAGGATCCCAAGTCTCAACATAGCACACTAACACACCAACAGCAGCCTGCACCAGCTGTTACACTATTGTACAGGTACTTAACAGGATTACAGCACACGATTTGACAGCAAGTGCTTTGTTGTCCAACCAGCTTTATGGTGACTCTCACAGAAGCCATCATACTTTGTAAACAGGCGTAAAACCAAAACACCAGATATGAAACAGGTATTCAAGACAAGAAGCCCAGAAGAAAAGAAAGGCTCCTAATACAGGGTTATTGCTAAAGTCCATATAACAAAGGATTTCTCTTTCATTCTCATTTCCTATGGAAAATAATACAAATTAGCATAGGAAAATCCTACTTTATCTCTGAATGGAGTTACATAGCCTTAATCTGAAATCTGCTTTTCTTCTTCTGGCTACGAGAAGCCAAGCAGGGCATCCTATCAAATTGCAAGGGGAGATTTGTCACATTTGACTAGTTCTCAGGCTATGGGTTGTCAGCTAGATGCTGATCTGAGACAGCAGTTACCCCCCAGCTGACACCTACACCCTACATTGGTCACCCAACGATTCTTCTCCAGCCAAACCCTTTTCCCTTGGCTGCTGCTGAATGTGCTCAGGGAAATGGCAATAGATCAACACTTCCTTCATACATCAGAGCTGTCCTCCAAGGAGGACTGCAGGAAAATTTCTTGGTTTTACATAACAGCAAACGCTTAAATTTCAGGGTAGAAAAGTAGCCACAGGCAAAATATAGTGGCTCTCACAGATTCTCCCAATTAACCATTTAAAATGGGACAAAGTCATGACTATTTAGAGAGATGAAGCTTGCTTTTAGATTTGCATACAACATGATCACACTTTTTTTTAAGTTCAGATTTTCTTTTTAAACTAGGAATACAATTATTTTAGGGCTGTTTTTAAAGTTGGTATCTGTAGGTACTACCTCCTACTACTTCCTTGTTTTGATGTAAACTGGAATGCCTTTGTTAGTGTTTGAAAATGTATATCACAATACATTTCTTCCAGTTATGCTTTTCAGATAATGCACCAGCAGAATTGATAACAATGATTCATTTAGGATGACTTTCAATTAATGTTCCGTAGAAAGAAAACAATGTTTCCAAGTTTTTCAGTTTAGATTTTAAAGCATGTTAGTATTTTTAAAAAGTGAATACATGCAACATCAGTATACTTTTGTTGTTTGTCAATGTCAGTTATAAATTCAAATAAATGATAATCTGCGGCAGAAATATGCTCATAGAAGCAGGAAAAAATAATCCTATTAGAATTGCATAAATTCTACTTTGCATTTAATGTTCAGTATTTTTATTTTTTTTTTTTTTTTTTTTTGAAACAGAGTCTTGCTCTGTACCCTGGGCTGGAGTGCAGTGGCCGGATCTCAGCTCACTGCAAGTGGTATGCGCCATTGCCTGCCTCAGCCTCCCGAGTAGTGGGGCAACAGGCGCTACTAGTTTTTTGTTTTTTACAAGGGGGTTTCACCGTGTTAAGGAAAATTAATGACCTCGTGATCCGCCCGTTTGGCCTGTGCTGGGATATGACTTGATCACCGCGCCCGGCCCAGTTTTTTAAAAAATGTTACAAACCTGTAATTACACAAGTGTTTGTTGCTATGTAGGCAAAGACTATATTGTGTGTGGATAAATATATATTAATGAATATATGATATCAAGTGAGTTAACATGTTAAAGTGTGTCTGAAATCCTGAGACCCACACAATGTGCCCCTCCCTTACAGTTCAATTCTATTTAACCAACATACACTGTATAGTCTTGCCATTCTACAACATTCTCATGCACTTCTGATCATATTATTTCCTCTACCTTGAATACCATCACCTATCTGAGAATGCAAACTTCACCAGTTCTGCGAACTTTTCTCTTCTTTCTGAGGCAGAATCAAGTGCCTCCTTGCTATACTTTCTCACTACTTTGTAATTATTGCTATAATAGGAGTTCTGACATTGTATCCTTAGTGGTCTGCTGTACTGTGACATCTTGGAGTACAAGCATCATCTTTGCGTTCCCAGCATCTTGAATATTGCCTGGTGCACAACAGAAATTCAGTAAGTATTGATGGATGATTGAATGAGAAATGTGAAACTAAAATAGTGGCTAAATTAAGGAAGAACATCATCATATATGACTCCTAAACTATTAGCATTGTCAGTGATTTTGACAATTGTCCTCCTTGAAATTAGGTAATGCTATTCAGTTTGTGTTAGCTATGGCACTTACCACATTTTCTCTGGCCAAAGATAGCATTGCCTATAAAACATCTGGCAATTTAATATCAGCTTGGTGAAAGAGAGGAAAGGAAATACTATGACATTAAAGACATGTCTGAATTACAAGTCTTTTTAAAAACATTTCCAAAAATGTTAAAAATATCTAAAGATATGTTTCTTTAGATTTGAGGAAATATGGCAATTTCCTTTCCAAGTAAGAATATCAGGAAATCATAATGACGAAGCTTTGGAATTCATCTGAACATTCTAAATCTAAAAGTCATAAACAGAGGTTATTTCTTTATTTGTATTACAAACATAAAATAAGGCTATCATACAGAAAGTCAAATTCCAGTTTCTTGAAGAACTCATTCTTTAGATGCTTTTATCACTAAATTTAAACATAAAGGCATATGATGATTTTAAGTAAGGAGTATTAAGGTAGTGTTCTGGGGAAAGTTTACACATATTTGGACTCAGCTGGAGAACCCTGCTGCAGTATCTAAGAATGGACCTAATCCTACATATACTTCAGAACCAACTTGAACAAAACTAGAACATCTACCCAGGGAAGTAAACCAATTCATTCCTTGCAGCCATCACCTGTGGCTAAATCTGTCCAAATTTCTAGTGTATATAAAAATAAATGTCGAGAAAAGTAAAAGACCATTTTTTTATTTAGATGGAGTTTCACTGTTGGAGTGTAATGGCGCAATCTCTGCTCATTACAACCTCCGCCTCCCAGGTTCAAGCTATTCTCCTGCCTCAGCCTCCTGAGTAGCCTCCTGAATAGGATTACAGGTGACTGCCACCACGCCTGGCCAATTTTCTTTGTATTTTTAGTAGAGATGGGACTCCACCATGTTAGGTCAGGCTGGTCTCAAACTCCTGAATTCAGGTGATCCACCCACCTCGGTCTTCCGAAGTGCTGGAATTACAGCATGAGCCACTGCGCCCGGCCAAGACCAAATGTTTTTAATCAGAAAGAAAGTCCCGTTTTTGCCATTTTTTTTGTTTGTTTTCAGAAAGAGGAAAAAGATTATCTTATTTACAACAGAAGAAAAATGTTACCTCTAAAATAAAAATTTACTTACCAGACTTTAAACTACAGTGGATGTATGTCTACAGAGAAAGTAGGAACAAATATGAACATAAATTTTGTACATATGGTCACATTTTAATTCAAATCCTCTTTTTCAATTTACCCTACGTTTAAGTCCTCAAATTTTAATGGCATGATTTGGGAAAAATATTTGTCAGTCTCAGAGAAAATATTTGGGTCTCTATCAATCACACAGTTGTAAAGTCACGGAAGAAAACTGAAATATGGTTTTGCTTCTAGGTCCTGTGTGTTCTGGCTAGACTTAGTCTGTTTCATTCTATTTCAAATTTAAAATGAATTCAAAGTATACACATATTATACTTGCAAGCATGAATATAAGACAAAACTTAGAATAATTTTATTTCAAGAGTCAAGATCTTGATTATCTAACTAAATAAGCAGATAGTAAAATGTGACATATTCAGCACATTCCTCCCATGATAAATTATCCTTTGCAAAACTGAAAGACATACTGTAACTCAATGTTAAGGTTGCTATGGAAAGCATGCCTTCTGGACACAATTTCTCATTTCCAAATAATTATGTTTTATCTACCATAAGGTAACCAATTTCTTCCTTTAGATACTGAACAAACATTTCTATACTTAACTACAATACTTCCCCAAAGTCTGAATTTCACCAAAATGTTGGATGCTTTACAACAAAGATTGTTAGCTTTTAGAAATTTGACAGTGTCAATATTTTCCTATACATAGACCAAGATGTTTGTTCATTAAATTTTTATTTATATATGGGTAGTATATACTGCCATACTCTAGGAGGAAAAAGTAAATTCTGAACCAGTAACTGAATATTACAAAGATATGTATATCTTTGTTTTTTATATATATAACATTTATTACATATATATTACACATAGATTTGTAATATATATTATTTCATATATATAATAAAGTTCCATTGACTTTTCCTCCTAAAAATATTTCAATTCCACCCATATGTCTGCATTTTTTACTGTATCCAACTAGGCTGCAATTAGCATCATCTCTTAACTGAACAGTACAAAACTGGTCTCATATATCCTGCCCGCTTCCAACACTTTCCACAAGTTCACTATAGCTCATCTCGATGGAGGTATATTTTAATACACAAACAAGATCATACCACATCCCTGCTTTAAATCTGCATTGAAGTCCTGGTTGTCTTAAGGTCAAATACCTAAATCCATAACCCTGTTTGCAAGACCCAGCACGATTACAGCCATCTCTTTCCAGCCTGATCTCATACTGCTCATTTTCAGTCACCAGCTTTCACTCAATTCTTCAAATGTGCTCTTCCCTTGGCCCTGCTAGTCCCTGTGAAAAAAGAACCATTCTCTTTGTCTTGTAAATGCCTACTCATTTTACAGTGACACTTCTGGGACACCTTTCCTCTGGCTCAAAATGATATTATTTGTTTGCTACACATCTTTGTAGCATTTTATATTTTTCCATCATGATAGTTATCACAGTTTTAATTACTTTTGTAAAAATTTGATGTATGCTTATCTGCTTCACTAAGTATGCTCCTTTTAGTTTTTAGGTTTTAGATACTAATAATTTTTTAAATTTGAAGATGGTTGTACATTATTTATTGGAAGATATCCATCTATGTTTTCTTTTCTTCTTTTTTTTAACATTTTTTATTTTTTCAGACAAAAATTAAGGGAAAAGGGTTTTTTAAAAATGAACAAAGTCACTGAGAAATATGAGATTATATAATTATGTAAAGTTACCAAACTTACAAATTATTGGCATTCTTGAGAAATAAAGAGAAAAAAGTAAACAGCCTGGAAGACATATTTGAGGAATCAATTCAAGAAAATTTCCCTAATATTGCTAGAGAAGTAGACATCCAGATGCAAGAAATCCAGAGAACACATTTCAAGTACTATTCAAAATGAGCATCACCAAGGCATATAGTCACCAGACTTCCTAAGGTTAATGCTAAAGAAAAAAATCTTAAAGGTAGCTAGAGAAAAAGGTCAGGTCATGTACAAAGGGAGCCCTGTCAGGCTAACAACAGACTTCTCAGCAGAAACCCTACAACCAGAAGAGACTGGGGGCCTATTTTCAGCATTCTCAAAGAAAAGAAATTCTAACCAAGAATTTCATACCCTGCCAAACTAAGTGCGTAAGGGGAGAAATAAAATTTTTTTCAGACAAGCTATCATTAAGGGAAATTATTGCCACTAGACCAGCCTTACAAGAGAATCTTAAGGGAGTTCTAAACATGGAGATGAAAGAATGATACCTGCTACTACAAAACCACACCTACGTACATAGCCCACGGATTCTTTAAAGTAACCACACAATAGAAACTATGAAACAACCAGCTAACAACTTCACGGTAGGATCAAAACCTCATATATCAATATTAACCTTGAACGTAAATGGTCTTAACACCCCACTTAAAAGTCAGAGAGTGGCAAGTTGGATAAAAAAGCAAGACATACCTATCTGCTGTCTTCAAAGGCTCATCTCACATATAAGGGCACCCATAGACTTGTTTTCAATTTAAAAAATGTAAATTGACACATAATAATTGTACATATTTATTCAGTACATAATGAATAAACATTATGTGTGCTGCAACAGGGATCATATCAGGATAATTAGCATATCCATCATCTTAAACATTTCTTTGTGTCGGGAACATTCAATCCTTCTAGCTATTTGAAACTATATAATATAGCATTGTTAACTATAGTCATCTTACAGTGGTATAGAACACTAGAACTTATTCCTTCTATCTATCTATATATTTTATGTACTTTAAGAAATCCCTCCCTATCCGCTGTTTCTCCCTATCCTTCACAGCCTCTAGTACTTTCTTTTTTACTTTTTAATTACATGACAATATTCTTTTAGCTCCCACATATAAGTGAGAACATATGATTTTTAACTTTCTGTTTCTGGCTTATTTTACTCAACATCATGTCCTCCAGTTCCATCCATGTTACTGTGAATGACAGGATTTTGTTATTTGTTATGGCTGAATAGCATCCCATTATGTATGTATACCACATTTTCCTTATCCATTCATCTATTGTTGGACACCATGTTATGGCTATTCTTTTTTTATTTTTATTTTATTTTATCATTATTATTATTTTTTTGAGATGGAGTCTCACTCTGTCGCCTAGGCTGGAGTGCAGTGGCAAGATCTCGGCTCACTGCAGCCTCCACCTCCCAGGTTTAAGCAATTTTTGTGCCTCAGCCTCCTGAGTAGCTGGGATTACAGGCACGTGCCACCACATCTGACTAATTTTTGTATTTTTAGTAAAGATGGGGTTTCACCATGTTGTCAAGGCTGGTCTTGAACTCCTGACCTCAAGTGATCTGCCTGCCTTGGCCTCCCAAAGTGCTCGGATTACAGGCATGAGCCACCACGCCCAGCTTAGTTATGGCTATTATAAAATAGATATTGAGGATTTAGATATTTTACTTGCCCTTCAACATTTGGTATTAATTTTTCTATCACAGTTTTTATTTAAATCAATATTTAGTAATTATATCATCTTAACTATGTATATATGATTCATAGCCACATCATGTGAAACATTCTGATTATATTTCATTACTTATACAATGTCTTGTTTTCCCTGGAGTTAATATTGACCCTCCTTTTTGTTTGTTTACTGAGTATGTATCTATACATCTTTGCAACAGAGACTGATAGATGTCACCTGTTATCACCCATCTCCTTCCAAAGAAGGAGAACTCCCAACTTTTAACTTGGCACATGATTACCCAAAATGAAAACTCCATATATCAGACATGGCCAAGTTTCTAACCAGTGAGATATAAGTAAAATGCCATGTGGCAATTCCCAGGAGCCTTCCTGAAATCACTTCTGGCTCATGCCCTTTGCTAATTTTTCGTCATCACCCTTTTCTCCTTCGTGCTGTCTTTCCAACAGATATAAAACAGACATGACTGGAAGTGAAACAGTCGTTTGGACCATGAAGTGACCTTGGGAAAGGAAGCCAGGTATGTCTTGTGCACATTGTTCAAGGGGGTCTACAACTACTACATTACAAATAAAATTGTACTTACATATATCCAGACAGGTGGGAAAGATCTACGGGAATTATCAGAGTTTTAATGAGTGGACCCTTACTCTAAAAATATTAATTGAAGTTTATGTAATTCAATCTGTTTATTTTACAAATAAGGAAACTGCCCTAGACATATACCTTGCCTTAACTAAGATCATATATAAATGTATAGCAGTCACCGGAGTAGACCTTACTTGACTTGACTAGACTAGACTTGGCCCTCTTCTCTAACCTTTCTTCTCAACTTCTTCATCTCCCTGTCAACAAGCAGAGTTCTTCTTAGCTATAACTACTTGGAAGAAAAAGCTGCTGATTACGTTGAGATCTGAAATTAAAAGTGAAGAAAGTGAAGAGTGAAGGACATAGCTGTTCTATTTTGTTTACTATAGGGCCTTGTAAAGAATTAACTAGGTTTAAAATGAAATGCCTTTTGATGTATTTTACTTGAAATAGCATTCTTGCTTCAATAAAGCAGTCCCCAGAAAAGCGATAACCCAGTAGGATCAAATAAGCCGGAATTTGCTTAACCTCCGAGTTCTCTGGCATGCTAAAAAGTCAAACTCAAGATGCAATATCTGTGCTTTTCTTGATGAGTGCCCAATAAACAAGGAACTCTGAATCAATTGATTTTTTTTTGTCTTTCAGCTGGTTAGAGAAGTCAGTCTTATCAATGACATTTCTCACTCACAGGTGCAAGTTGCACTAATCTAACCCATGACTAAAGCAGAGAAACCTAAGGGGAGGTGGTGTGTCTCTAAGGTGGCACGTGGGACTGCCATCTTTCTCCTTCCTTTTCACTTTTCCTTTCTTAAATGGAAAGATGAAGGAAGTGGGGCTAGAAACGAAGACTAGTACTAGAAATAGGAGAGCTGTACTTATATCTGGGGGTAACATTGGTTTTATTTGTTCTAACCTTCTAGGCATTAGGTTGTAAAAACTTATGCTAGGCTGGGCGTGGTGGCTCATGCCTATAATCCTAGCACTTTGGGAGGCTGAAGCAGGAGGACTGCATGAGCTCAGGAGTTTGACACCAGTCTGGACAACATAGTGGGACCCGTCTCTACAAAAAAAAAAAAAAAAAAAAAAAAAAAAAAAATTAAAGCTCATTGTGGTGGCATGTGCCTGTGGTCCTAGCTGTTCGGGAGCCTGACATGGGAGGATTGGTTGAACCTTGGCGGTAGAGGCTGCAGTCAGTCTTGATCACACCACTGTACTCCATCCAGCCTGAGTGACAGAGTAAAACCCTGTCTCAAAATAGAAAATATCCCCAAAAACCTACGCTTCACTTGCTCCAAATTCCCAAGCAGATTTGAATAACCCTTTCTCAGGTATCTCTGCACCCAACAGTGAGAAAAGGCATTCTGTCATGTTATGTAATTTCATCCTGACAACAGCCCTTTCACTTTTGAAGATGAGGAAATCAAGGCTGAGACAGGTTTAACAGTTAGAGCTATTAAGCCAGAGTGGGATTCCAAATTAAATCATTATTTTCATTTCAATGCAGCATTCTTCCTCCTGGATAGGGTACCCGACAGAATATGCTTTTGATTCTGAATGCTAAAGAAAAGACTGCATCATCTGAACTGTGAATATGACATAATATTTTAGCATTTCACTTCAGCCTGGCCCCAAACAACATCAGAAGGCTCAATAGTAAAATGGTTGCACAGTACATATGTTAATTATAGCATTGCCTATGATAAGGAGGTCTTGGTAGCCGCTTATATTTAAAGGAAGACTTATGCACAAGTTTCAGAATATTCATCTTTATTTTTGTAATTATTTCATATGTATGTATGTATGTATGTATGTATGTATGTATGTGTCTGTGAGTATGTGTATTTCCCAGCATATGAGAATATGAAAGCTTTTAGGAAATATGTATTGCTTATGATTTCTAAGCAAATACACTAAAGAAGGCAAGACATGACCATGCCAAACAGAACACGAAAAATCGTGTTAGAAAGTATTCTGGGAGAAATCATATATGCTATTGTTCACATTTTTAAAGTCTTTCATTTTCTCAAAAAGATAAAATGTTGAAATAGAGGTGTGTATGCTAGTATGGGTTGAATTATGTCCCTCCAAAAAATATGTTGAAGTCCTAACCTCCAGGACCTTAGAATGTGATCTTCTTTGAAAATAGGGTTATTACAGATGTAATTAGTCAAGATGAGGTCATAATGGTTTCTGATCCAATAGGACTGGTGTCCATATAAGAAGATAGCCCTGTGAAGACACAGACTCAGAGAGAATGCTAATATGGAGATGGAAGCAAAATCTGTAGTCATGCTGCTCCAAGCTAAGGAATACCTGGGGCTACCAGAAGCTTGAAGAAGCAGTGGAAGTTCCTCCCTAGAGGCTTCAGAGAGAACATGACATCTGACATGTTGATTTCAGTTGTCTGATCTTCACAGTGATAAGGTGAATTTCTGTTGCGTTAAGCCACCCAGAGACAGCCCTATGAAATTAATGTACATGCTAATACTAGTTTTCTCTGAGTTTCATTGAGAATATTGAAAAACATATATTTAAATATCTGGATCTTATTGAGAATACAAAGAAGCTTTTCACACGTTGGTATTTCTGAATCTTCATTTATAAAGTGTTAAATAACTTACGCCAAAAAGAAAAAAGTCTGTCAGAAATTACCTCATATCAGTAAGTTCTACAGTAATGGAATAAATGCATCTAAGAATGACAGATGAAATGTTTCTCCTCAATGTTCCTGTAACACCCTGTGAATCCCTCTGTCTACTTATCTTTTTCCCCAAATGGACTGGTAAGAACTTGAGGATAGATATCTTGTTTTTTTTGGGAATTTTGCACCTACCAGAGTACCTGGGGATCTGGTCAAGACTCAATAACTATAGATCTCAAATAAATAAATGAAGGAATAATAAAATAGCATAGATTTTAACCCTTAAAAATATAGCTATAAGAGGTATTTAAAATAAGAGGCATTTTTGTTTTCTAAAAGTATGATAAATTCCCTTTATTTACAGGTTATATTAATAGATAACTTTAAAGGGACATTTTATCATCTTCAACTCTTGTCATAGTTCTTATCTCTATTGTTACATTTAGAAATATAATCGATCTCCTTTTTTAAAATGCATTCCATAACAGAAATAGTTTTGCCTATGATGCCACTTGGATTCTACTTATATATCCGAGTAGGTTGGAAAATGTGTAGATGTTTTGAAAGGAAAAGAACAGAAGTTTTCATTTTTCATTCAAGCAAGCATTAATAATAAAAATGAATATCTTCTGGTCTCAAGAGTAATAAGGAGAAAGAAAAAGAGGGAGAAAGAAAGAGTGAGAGAATGAGAGAGAGAGGGAGGGAGACAGAGAGAGATAGAGAGCAACAGAGAGAGAGAGAGAGAGAGAAATGTTTAGGAAGGAGAAAGAAAGAAGAAAAATAGAAAAACAAATAGTTTCTTCATTTATTCAACCAGATATTTGAAAATTTTACAAGAACATCATATTGTTTTTTGGAAAAAGATATAATATTCTGATTTCAAAAGTGTTTAGTAGACCTCAGGTTGTAAGAGAAGCCATATAATCTTTCCATCTTCTGTGCTCATATTCAGCATAGCTCTTTAGGGAACTATTCCTCCTTTGAATAAAATACCATTTCCACTTTAGAAGACTTCATCTCTTATGTTGAAAAGATGATGTTTTAATCAGTTCCCCCACACTTCCACTTTGAGAAAACTTGGACTCTGGAAACTTGCAGAAAGGGAGCTCCACTATGTGTACTTTACCAGAGTGGCTTAAAATAAAAACCTGTTGTGCTAAAAGGAAAGCAATTTACAAACATCTTTATCTTTCTGTTTCAGAACACTTCTAAATTAAAAACAATAAGCTTTTCGTAATGCATGAATCAGTATCTTCTAAATGTCTCCACGAAGGTGAAATATTCCTTTCTTTATATAATACAGAATGCTTAATTTTTCTCTTCTACTCACTTTCTTGGTTTTAGTTCATCATGCTTTCTTATTTGTAATATCCATTTCCTGAAATTATTTCTGACATTTTTTCTAGTTGATAAACACTGTCAAGGTAATTATTAAGTATATATTTCTCTACTCAGCTACCTCGCCTTATTATCAAACATCACACTCTAAAAACTAATTGTATGTTAAATCAACGGGCTGCATGTTTAAGAATTTTAATTACTTTTCTATGATCACTTTATATTCTGTACATAACATCCAGGTAACACAGCTTCTACAATAAGCAGTTTAATTAGAAAGCTTAGATAAGAAAAATGCCTTTTACGTTACCAAATTTGTTCATACCAGTCGCATGATAACTTGGACTCGTCTTTTCTTGCAGAATTTTAAAATGTGAAATGTTAATATTAGGTGAACCTTACTTCCTAACAGTCTAGCAAATGCTTGATTAATATGCCATTTGGTTTTCTTCTCTTTTGTACACGTAAACACTGCAGTTGTAATTAGATTGCAAAACGGAACCTGCCTTTAATCTTTGTGCCAGTCCAAACAAACAAGTTTTTTCTCACACTCCTAACCTGGCACGAGAATCACAACAAATAGACGCAAATGTAAGCTGTGAGCTGCCAATAGCATGCCTGCCCTTTCCACAAACTGTCTCAGAGGATCGCCAT
Source organism: Macaca thibetana thibetana (assembly GCF_024542745.1). Taxonomy (NCBI): domain Eukaryota; kingdom Metazoa; phylum Chordata; class Mammalia; order Primates; family Cercopithecidae; genus Macaca; species Macaca thibetana. The sequence continues at coordinate 37,510,323 of NC_065588.1, read as the reverse complement.
TGATTTCCTAGTTATTATGAACATGAAATTATTGAATGACAGATGATAGAGTGTTAGGTCCTACAAGTATTTTCCCAAATGGGTTATCCAGCCAGGGTTGCCGTGGTAACTATGCTGTTTGACAGACCTTCCCACAAAGAACCCGTTGCTCAGAATTCAGCATCAAATATCTCTCTGCTTAGTACAGGCTCATGTTAAATCACAGAACTTAGAATCCTTCTTACAAAGAAAAGAAGGGTTTTCTTGCTGGCTAAGTTCACTCTGTTATCCAAAGTACTAGCCTAAAATGACAGTGAGATATTATAGGTCAGTATTATCCCCAAGTGGATGAGGACTTTGCCAAGGGCTGAAACTTGTACTATTAATAAAGGTAGTGTTAATTCACAGAAAATAAATGAATAGTTCCAAGAGCATAAGGTCCATGGGGACTGCAAGTTCTTCATCATAACACGCAGCTCATTAGGAGGAACAATGCTCATCAATCAGGCATTTCTGGAACACCTAAAGGTTGTAGCATTTCTTGTCAGTGCAATATTCAAACTATGAACGTGGGTCGGGATTGCATTTTTCTCTTTCTTTTGTTGGTGCCACACGCACACGGGAAATAAAACAACATTTTCAAATTAGAATTGTCTTTTTCTTTTGGAGACGGAGTTTCGCTCTTGTTGCCCAGGCTGGATGGAGTGCAATGGCGCAATCTTGGCGCACTGCAACCTCCGCCTCCCAGGTTCAAACGATTCTCTTGCCTCAGCCTCCCGAGTAGCTGGGATTCCAGTAGTAGAGTCGCAGTCTTGCCATATTGGTCCAGCTGGTTTCGAATTCCTGACCTCAGGTGATCTGCCCGCCTCGGCCTCCCAAAGTGCTGGGATTACAGGCATGAGCCACCGTGCCGGGCCAGAATTCTCTTTTTAAGCAATGCATTTTTAAGGGTAATTTTTCTAGTTGATAAGTCTCTTCCCCAATTTTGGGTTCACACTCAACAGATTGAAAATGAGAAGTCGTAAGCTGGACTGATCAAGATGAGTTGTCTCGAATGACTGTAAAACAGTAATTTCACATCAGAACAACAAATTGAGGACATCACAGTAGCTTGGTAATGATGTAGGGAGCCACCGTCCTGCCAACAGTAGGCATTGATTTTTTTCTTTTATACATTTTTTTGTTTAGTTTTCAACCAAATTGTTTTATTTTTCAACTAGATGTATCATTTCCTCGTTTTATTTTCTTCTCACTAAATATAACGTTGCTCTTAATAAACATTGTGAAAATTAAAGAGCTTTAATATTGTTACTCGTTAGACTTATCTAGTACTTGTATTTTAGTCTTTTGGCAGAATCATCACTCAAAAAAAAGCAGAAGTTAGGTTACATTTTGGATACATTTAATTTTTTTATTATTAACATATTTTGGGTTTTTTTAGTTTTAAATATTTATTTATTTATTTTGGATACAGAAGGTACATGTGCTGGTCTGTTACACGAGTATATTCCAGTCAGGTAGTAAGCATAGTACTCAACAGGTAGTTTTTCAACCCATGTTTCCCCTGCCCCCCACGCTGCTGTAGTAGTCTGCATTGTCTATTGTTCCAATTGTCTATCGCAATTGTCTATTGTCTATTGTTCCAACTGCATTGTCTGTTGTCCACGTGTGTTCAATGTTTAGTTCCCACTTATAAGTGAGAACTGATAAGTGAGAACATGTGGTGTTGTGGGAAGTCAGGGACCCCAAATGGAGGGACTGGCTGAAGCCAAGGCAGAGGAACATAAATTGTGATGATTTCATGGACATTTGTTAGTTACCCACATTAATACTTTTATAATTTCTTACACCTGTCTTTACTGCAATCTCTGAACATAAATTGTGAAGATTTCATGGACACTTATCACTTCCCCAATCAATACCCTTGTGATTTCCTATGCCTGTCTTTAATCTCTTAATCCTGTCATCTTCGTAAACTGAGGAGGATGTATGTCACCTCAGGACCCTGTGATGATTGTGTTAACTGCACAAATTGTTTGTAGAGCATGTGTGTTTGAACAATATGAAATCTGGGCACCTTGAAAAAAGAACAGGATAACAGCAATGTTCAGGGAACAAGAGAGACAACCTTGAACTCTCACTGCTGGTGAACCATATGGAACAGAGTCATATTTCTCTTCTTTCAAAAGCAAACAGGAGAAGTATCACTGAATTCTTTTTCTCAGCAAGGAACATCCCTGAGAAAGAGAATGTGCCCCTGAGGGTAGGCCTATGAACGGCCCCCTTGGAGGTGGCTATCTTTTACAGTTGCAACTGAAGGGATGAAATAAGCCCTGGTCTCCTGTAGCGCTCCCAGGATTATTAGGATGAGGAAATCCCCACCTAGTAAATTTTGGTCAAACAGGTTGTCTGCTCTTAAACCCTGTTTCCTGATAAGATGTTGTCAATGACAATGCTTGCCCGGAACTTCATTAGCAATTTTAATTTTGCCCCATCCTGCAGTCCTGTGATCTCACCCTGCCTCCATTTGCTTTGTGATATTTTATTACCTTGTGAAGCATGTGATCTCTGTGACCCACACCCTATTCGTGCACTCCCTCCCCTTTTGAAAAATCGCTAATAAAAACTTGCTGGTTTTACGGCTCGGGGAGCATCATGGAACCTGCTGACATGTAATGTTTCCCCCAGACACCCAGCTTTAAAATTTCTCTCTCTTGTACTCTTTCCCTTTATTTCTCAAACCAGCTGATGCTTAGGGAAATAAAGAACCCAAGTTAACTATCGGGAGTGGGTTCCCCCAATAATGTGGTATTTGGTTTTCTGTTTTGGCATTAATTTGCTAAAGACTATGGCCTCCAGCTCTATCCATGCTACTGTGAAGGACAAGATTTCATTCTTCTCCATAGTATATATGTACCACATTTTCTTTATCCAGTTCACTACTGATAGGTACTTAGGTTGATTACAAGTCTTTGCAATTTTGAATAGCATGGCAATAAATATATGAGTGCATGTGTCTTTTTGGCATAATGATCTATTACCCAGTAATGAGATTTCTGGGTCAAATGGTAGTCAAATTTTTTTCTGTTTTAAGTTCTTTGAGAAATCTCTTAACTGCTTTCCCCAGTGGCTTAACTAATTTACATTCATACCAGTAGTGTATAAGCATTCCCTTTTCTCTGCAGCCTTGCCAGCATCTGTTACTTTTTGACTTTTTAATAATAACCATTCTGACTGGTGTGAGATGGCATCTCATTGTGGTTTTGATTTGCATTTCTCTGATGATTAGCGATGACAAGCATTTTTTCATATGTTTGTTGGTTGTTTGTATGTCTTCTTTTGAGAAGTGTCTGTTCATGTCCTTTGCCCATTTTTTTATGGGGTTGTTTATTTGCTTGTTGAATTAAGTTCCTTATCAATTCTGGGATGAATAGTTGGTGAATATTTTCTTCCATTCTGAAGGTTGTCTGTTTACTGATAGTTTGTTGTGCAGAAGCTCTTTAGTTACTAGGTCCCACTTGTCAATTATTTTTTTTTGCAATTGCTTTTGGGGACTTAGCCAAAAATTATTTGCCAAGGCCAATGTTGAGAAGGGTATTTTCTAGGTTTTCTTCTAGGATTTTTATAGTTTGAGGTATTACATTTAAATCTTTAATTACTTTTTGTATATGGTAAAAAGTAAGGGTACAGTTTCATCCTTCTTCAAATGACTAGCCAGTTATCCCGGCATCATCTGTAGAACAGAGAGTACTTTCCCCATTACTTGTTTTTTTGGCCTTGTTGAAGATTAGATGTAAGCGTGTGACTTCATTTCTGAATTTTCTATTCTATTCCATTCGTCTGTGTGTCTGTTTTTGTAACAGTACTGTGCTCTTTTTTTTTTTTTCAGTATAGTTTGAAATTGGGTAGTGTGATGCCTCCAGCTTAGAATTGCTATTCATGCTCTTTTCTGGTTCAGCATGAATTTTAGAATAGTTTTCTTTTCTAATTCTGTGAAGAATGATATTGATAGTTGGATAGGAAGTACATTGAATCTGTAAATTGCTCTGGGCAGTATGGCCATTTTAATAATAATGATTCCTCTAATCCATGAGCATGGAATGTTTTTCCATTTATTTGTGTCATCTCTGATTTCTTTCAGCAGTGTTTTGTGGTTTTCCTTGTAGAGAGTTTTCACCTCCTTGGTTAGCTGTATTCCTAGGCATTTCATTTCCTTTGTAGCTATTGTAAAGGAGATTGTGTTTTTGAATTGACTCTCAGCCTGGACGTTATTAGTGTATAGCTCTCTGGGAACTTTTATCTCTGTGCTCCAATGTCTTTGGAATTTCTTTCACGCTGTCTCATAGATGCCATGCTACTCACATTTCTATGGCCATGTTTACAGTTGGTCTTCCGAATCTGTGGGTTTTGCATCTGTGGATTCAACTAACCACAGATCAAAAATATTTGAAAAAATAACAATACAATAATGAAGAATAATATGAATAAAAATGATACAGCATAACAACTATTTGCATATCATTTATATTGTATTAGGAATTATAAGTATTCTAGAGATGGTTTAAATTATGTAGGAGGATGTGCATAGGTTTTATGCAAATACTATGCCATTTTATATAAAGGACTTCAGTATCAGCACATTTTGGTATTCCCGAGGGCTCCTGCAGCCAACACCGCAATGGATACCAATGGACAACTGTACTCCCTTCTTATCACATATGGCTTACTGCAAATTATCTTTATACTTATCCATTTATTGGGTCTGTATTTTGTTTGGTATTGCACTTTTTGTGATTTTTTAGAATTGCATTTCATATGCCCAGTACCAAAAATTAATTAACAAATATTTTGAATGAATAAATTGTGTGCTAGTATTGAATAAAATGTACCTAGCATTTCAGGGGACTCTAGTAAAGATTCTCTCTCACTTATTATCAGAAAAACAATCTCACGACTGTTCTAATTGAAATGTAAAGCCAAATTTTTCAGTAAGGACTGAAATATACTTACTCTTTCCTGTCATTCCAACCCCCACCAGAACCAACCTTGTATTTCTAGTACTTTTATTTGCTTATCATATAAAGAGAATATCCTGTAACTCTTAGGATCCAAAACCTTGGAGTGAGGGGCATATGTGATTTATGTGGAAGACTTTTTCAAAACAGCCAAAATATTTCCTCCCCCATCTCTCACGTTCCTGATGGAAATAGCTCATATTCAACATGTATTTGGGGGAGCAAAAGAGGTTTCAAAATATTTTTCTAATTCTACTGTTACAAATGGTCTTTCCAGCTCACAACTATTTTTTTACAAATGAAGTTATGATATGAGAGGGTAGACATGAAAATCAGGGCAAAAAAACCAGCCAAACAAAAAAGAGCAGATATTTTCCCAAACTTTCACTCCGAGATTTCCTAGCCGCTGTGGCTCAGTATTAAGTGTGTGTGGAGAACACAAGTTCTCATCACATAGCTGGATGGTTATATGCTGCCTATTGCTGTGAAGCTGGGTTTAATTCAAATGAATGAGCAGGAGGAAGACACTCAATCAATTCTGAATTATTAGAAGTTATTATGGCTTCCCTTTTTAGACTTCTAGAAACAGGAGCAATTAGAAATCTGACTTGATTATTACGCCAACAGTGAGATCTATGTTATCACAAAATATATCAATTCCCTAAATTTGATGCCACGATATTAGCTTCTCTTTGCAATTTAGCTCATGTTACACACAAAACACTATGTCAGGTGCTGTGTGGACAAAGAAGACTTAAGATGCTGACTCTGCCCTCAAAGGGCTTACTTTTTTGTTTGTTTGTTTTCTTATACAAAACAGAAAATAATTTTTTTACCTTTAATCAATCATAAGTAAAAAATCATTGGTGATCTTGACTTTCGAGAGAGTATTAGTGCTCAGTAAAAATATATGTGTATGTGTATATATATACACACACACACACGTATACATACATACATACATGTATGTGTGTGTGTGTGTGTGTGTGTGTGTATATATTTTTTTTTCCTGCTCCAGGGGTGGGAGGAGTGGGAAGAAGTTACAAGTGTGGTGAGGGAGTGGCACATCCACAGGGTGTTTTCATGCTGACTTCAAGGGATAGACAAAATTTTTTACATGAAGAGAGAGAAACGAGGGTGGGACCTTGCAGGTGAGGGGCACAGAATGTACAAGGCCCTGAGGAATTTAAGGGGTCACACAGTGAAGAGGGTGAATCATTTTTGGCTGTTTTGGCATAGTCTTGGGAGAATTCTAGGAGATTAAAGATGGAGACTGGGGGACAGATCACAGTCTTTTTGTGACGTTCTACAGACTTTGGACTTCAACTTGCAGATAATGTCATTGTGTTTATGTTGGAAAGGAGAGATTCTGCCGACATCAGAGAGGCTAGACTGAATGACCAACAGGAAACATATTATAACAAGGTAGATAAAGTATGGAAAACATTTGTACAAAAGCGAAGACTAGAATGGCAAAGAAGAGATGGATTCAAGAAGCCCTATGAAGGTAGCAGTCTGGCTCAGTGAAAACGGTTGAGGAAGGAAGGAAGAAACTGAGGAAGATTCTGAGGTTGCTAACTCGATAATTAATGGATAATAAATGTAAGTGAAGAGAGCATTTTATAAATTATACATTCATAATAAACTGTTAAATTTAGCATACAGCACAATGTAAGTGAAACTTTAAAAGAAAACTGAAACATGCTTATTAGATATGTTAGAGAAATTGATGTTACTTTTATGAGCTACTGGAGAGAAACTTTCAGTTTTAAATAGCTTTCCTTAGTTCTTAGTACACATTCATTGTTTCCTGAATAAGGGAAATGGTACAATTTATTCGTTTGGCTATGGTCATGCAAAATGTCAAGTTGGTGACAATTTGTATCTTCATGGGTATTTTTAACTTATTTAGCAAGAAGATCAAGGGAATAAATTATTAGGCAAAACTTGTAACATTTACACAGAATACTTCAATAGACTGTAAGTGGATTTTTTGCTATACACCAAGTACATTATGATTAGCCACCTCTTTGAAAGGTAAACATTTGAGTAATGAGAAAGAATTTTTAAAATGCTTCAATATGAAATGAATGAGAATGTCAACTACATCATAAAATCCAGAATTTAACAATACAATCCAAAAGCCAAATAACAGTCAGGATTCAGGCCTACCTCAAAAATGCAAAGGATATAAATGCAGGAAAGCAAAGGAGGACTAATTTTGGCCAAGTCAGCTGTATTTCCCTGGAATGAATTTAGCTGCTTGAACATTTTTATAAAAAGATGTTTTACGTTACTTGTAAAGCAACATCTGTTCCTAAAGGCACTTTTATAGGATAAGTCTTAATGAAATTATTTTTCATTGAGGGCTAGTTTAGATTCCATTGTAAGAAAGAACCGAATGACGCACTGGGGCAGTTTTACGGACTTGTCTTCCCCTGACTACATCCCCCCATTCACTCCATATTTCTCCCTCTAGCTGAAAGCTGTAAACATTTTAGGGCTTTGTGATAGTCCCAGAACAAAACAGAACATATGTAGTATATTTTCATACAGGAAGAAAAAAAACCCCAAACCCATGAGGTCCTGATTTCTAAAGTATGCCTTCTGCCCAAAATGCACCCTTGATGGTGCCTCGAAACTGTTGCAAATCACTTAACACAAATTATTCAGGTTTAGATGAATCTGAAGCCCCATCAGAAGAATGTTAGTGGACTATTTCACACAGAGCCCAATTATATGATTTCTATATCATTCCCTGACTACCTACTAAAATTTTGCTGATATTAGCCTATTCAGAATGCCTTTCCGGTATTTAAGTACCAATAGTGTCTACTACAAAATTCATCCATGGTTTCTGTCAGATTTAAGTTAAATGTACAACAGGGAGAAAAAGCTGCTAGAAAACTGCAGATTCAGTGGATAAAGAAACAAAGAGATATATTTGTGTATTGCTCTCATATTCTTGCAACCAGCACCTGAGTTATCTGATGACTGCTTTATAACTGAAGGCTGCTCCAATATCCCTGTTGAAAAGTTGCACAGTAGATCAAGTTTAAAAGAGAACAACATCTTACATATGAAGCTGGTACAGAGGGCCAAGACATTCTCTCTCTTTTCCCCACCCCCTCCTTTTTACTGTGCCCTTTGCAGAATGTATGGAGCCTTCTTCGTCAGGCCGAGAGAGAAGACGCTTCTGCATAAACAGAAGTGATTGGATTCTACCCTAAAAATGAAAAACCCATTGAACAATTAAGGAAGGAATATAAGGGGAAATTATTGATTTCTTTCTCTTGTGTTAATGTCAATATTACATATCACTATAGGTTGAAATACTTTTTTCTTTTTTTGAGACGAAGTTTCGCTCTTGTTGCCTAGGTTGGAGTGCAATGGCATAATCTTCACTCACTGCAACCTCTGCCCCCTGGGTTCAAGCGATTCTGCTGCCCCAGTCTCCCAGGCAGCTGGCATTATAGGTGCCCACCATCACGCCTAGCTAATTTTTGGTATTTTTAGTAGAGATGGAGTTTCACCATGTTGCCCAGGCTGGTCTCGAACTCCACACCTCAGGTGATCCACCTGCCTTGACCTCCCAAAGTACTGGGATTACAGGTGTGAGCCACCACGCCCAGCCAAAATACTTTTAAAACCCTATTAATGTGTAAATTTTTAAGTGTGTACCATTGAGAAAGAAAATAAAAGAAATCTTTAGCAAGTTGGCAAAATAGGCAGAAAAAATAAGAAATAGAATATAGGGACACAATTCACTATTTGAATTTTAATATGCTTATGCTTGCATATGAGTATTAAATATGCATTATATATGTATATAACACCTGTTGACTGATTTTTTCTTCTTTTTTATATACCTTGGTCACTGTTATTTTTGGCAATCAATATGTATTATTTGTATAATTAAAAATAGTGAATAAATTTAATGCATCAATTTAGTGTTTTTGAATTGCATACTTTTTTACTACATATAATAAATGCTTTATTTTTAGACCTTTCTAGTTTTCTATTTTTTTAACTAAGATCCAATAACTCAAATCCTTAAAAAGTAATTCAAATAAGCAGAAGGATTGATATTTTTGAAAATGCTTGTTTTACAGCTGAGAATGTTTTACAGATGAATTTGTACAGATGAGATGAAAACAGTTTATTTGAATTTAATCTAATAAAATCTTAGAATTAGAGCACTAAGGGAAGAGTTTCAGATTAATTAAGTTATCATTCATGCAACCAAAAAATACTGAGCACCTACTGTGCATCAGACACTGTTGTAATTTCTGGAATAAAAACTTTTATATTATAATTTACATATAGCAGGTATGAAAGAAATGAGAAGAAAAAGCTTTATCGTTGAATTTCTACCCCCTGGGTGACTGAATAGGCTTCAGTTGTGATATAAATTAAAGAAGTGTAACATCTAATTTTTAACAAAAGCACAAAAAAATTACTAAATAGAAGTTACATACAAATTACATCTTGCAGCATTTGTAAGTCATTATAATTCTTGATTCAAATCATTATTGCTAAATATATCACCATGAATCTTTTGGTTATGATTTAATCTGTTCATTCTGTCAGGGAGCATTCTGATATTTTGCTAGAAAAGGGAGAACAGATCAAGGTCTTTTCCTTCCTACTTCTTTCTCTTCACTTTCTTTTCTAACTTGAACCACTTTTTTTTTTTTTGTCTAATCACTGACCTCATCTACACTTTGTCCCACTTTCCCATTCCTTAATGACGTCTTCAGCAAATCGCATAGTTCCCCAGTCACCTTCAGTTGTTAAAAATTATATTTAACGTAATTTAAAACTCTAGTTTCATGACTGCTTTTAATCCACTCTTTCTCAATGCCAGCTAGACTTGTGATTTGGGGGAAATGAAATGAGAGGACATGGGGTCTGCAAATGGGGGTGCATTTTAAAATGTATTATCATATCGAGAGTAGGTCAGTAATAGTAATAGCAGGCAAAATTTCCAAAACATATCATATGGCTCAGGTTCTTTGCTGGAAGCATTTTATACCTCAATTCTTCACATCATCTCAGAGACCTAAATAGGTTAATAACCTGCCCAAGGTCACCCAGGCCATAGGCAGCAAAGTTCAGATTTGAACTTGAGTTCTTGTGATTCTAATGCCTATTTTTTTAAAACTATGTTACCTCTCTTCTCCATAAGTGGCAATTTTGTGTATCTTCTACCATAAGACACAGCCTCTTGGGATAGGATAACATATAGTCATGTAATAGAGAAAAAAATATAAGTGACTTAAAAAGTAAACTATCACTTTCTAATAATAGTACTATTAGTTCTTCAAGGGCATAGAGACCAATACATAACAGCAAAACTTTAAAATATCCATTGGCTAGAGTTGTTTTTGATTTGTAAGGGTAAGAATAACCCAGAAAACAAAATGAGGGCTCTTAACATTTCTCTGGATTTTCCCCAAAATTTAATGTACTAAAAAAGATTGAATTCTAAAAGCAATTAAATACAGCATTTTTTTTTTTTTTTTTTTTGCCCAGTTTACCTTGTCAATCCTATTAGAAGAAACTCTAATTAAGACTGGAAAAGTGGTTATTTTATCTGCCAAATGAAAATAATTCAGTGCAAGTTAATAAGGGTTGGATTATTACTGATTGGCCATTTTTATTCCAGCTTGTTATAACAGTAGAAATTGCTTTCAAAAGACATACTAGTTTTGCCAGGCATTTACAAGCACAGGGCAAAGCAAGAATCTTTTGTTGTGCCTATTTTTGGATTGAAAATAGGACGGAAATCTGCTAGAGTACAAAGCTAAACACATCCTTAGAAATCACAACTGCATGTAGCGTGAAGGGAGAGGGAGGTCAATGAAGTAATTCCAGTATTTTATTAGTGTTTTATTTTAACACAATGTCATTCCTTTAACAAATCAAGTATCAGTTTGGAATTTAAAGAATTTACAAATACAGTTATCTTTAAAACAACTAAGCATTTACTGCTTACAAGTAGAATATATCCACCAAACTATACATGCTACTTAAAAAATGTATTTTATGGGCAAGAGAATAAAAACTAAGTATTGTAAAACTGTATTTGGGAAGTTTTGTTTTTTACTTTACACTAAAATGATTTTCAGTCAGTGTTTCATCAGAAAGTAACAGCTAGCAAGAGTGACTTTAAAATTCACTCTTGAATACCTGACATTCTCACTGTGCACACACTTAATCTTTTATCATTTTCTCCAAATATGTTTCAAAAATACAAAGAAATCACATTGTTTCCAAAATACTTTTCAATATGATTCTTCAGCAATATGAAGAAATCAGAAAGTCTTTACATTAGATCTTCTAGTTAAAGAATATAATACAAACAGACAATGAAAACAGTCATGGATATAAAGAACTATGTAGTTTAATTACAAATGTGAATAGAAGTGTATCTTGGAAGTAGATCTTCCCTCAGTTCAGTTTTCTGATGACATTGCAGCCCCAGCCAACACCTTGATCAAAACCTCACAAGAGATTCTGAGCCTAAAACAGCCAACTATGTTGTACCTGAATTCTTGACTCATGTAAATTGTGAGCTAATAATGTTTGTTGTTTTTAGCTGCTAAAATTTTGGGTAATTTGCTACACAATAATAGAAAGACCAATACAGATTTTGATATCTGGAAATTGTGTGCTGCCATAACAACAATAACAACAACAAAAACAATAGCAAACACTAAAATGCAAGAGTAGCTTTTGAATCAGGCAGTGTTCTTTTGGGAGAGTGTTAGCAAGAGCCCAGCATGCCTTGAAGAAACCATCTTATGATCTTTGATAGGACTGTAGAGTATAATTTTCAGGAAAGTGAGGTAAATATCATAGGAAACTAGAGGAAAAATAATACTTATTACGAAGTTGCAGAACACTTTCACAGCCCCTTTACCTGCAGTAACATGAAAATTAATAAATTATGGCCGGGCGCGGTGGCTCAAGCCTGTAATCCCAGCACTTTGGGAGGCCAAGATGGGCGGATCACGAGGTCAGGAGATCGAGACCATCCTGGCTAACACGGTGAAACCCCGTCTCTACTAAGAAATACAAAAAATAGCCGGGCGAGGTGGCAGCGCCTGTAGTCCCAGCTACTCGGGAGGCTGAGGCCGGAGAATGGCGTGAACCCGGGAGGCGGAGCTTGCAGTGAGCTGAGATCCGGCCACTGCACTCCAGCCTGGGCTACAGAGCGAGACTCCGTCTCAAAAAAAAAAAAAAAAAAAGAAAATTAATAAATTGGCTAGTAAAAATGTGATGATCTAATTAAGGTCATTTCCAAGCAAATTATCAAAGATGCTTTCTGGGTTCTTTTTGCTGTTTATAGTAAAATGCAGCAGAATAAAGATGAACTGGAGGAATGACTGGTAAACAAAAGGAGGTAAAAAGTTGATGGTTTTGAAAATTCTTACTCTTTTTATGTGGTACATGATGATAAAATTTAAAAAATGGCTTCTGAGAAAAGATTAAACATAGGGTACTACCAAGAAAACTTAGTTCAAAGATAAAGTAAAGGGCATTCCTATGTAATCTTTTATTAAGATATCAGAGGAATCTAAGGTAGTGTCCTAATATATTATTCAGCTTAACAAAAGGCCTCTAATGAAATCAGTGTGTGTCCAGTCTTCCAAATAAACAATAAAACTTCTAGAAAAATTTAAAGTGCTGTTCCTCAGCTGAAGCCTAAGGTAAAGATAGGTATACTTTGAAGATGGTTTTGAGTGTGACTTTTGTATAATGGAGTGGACACCAGTAAGTCAAAAAAGACCCAAATTTTAAAAGAATTATAAATGTATACACATCATTAGCTTATACTGAACAAAGCAGAGATAACACAAAATGAAATATGACTTTTGGACTTCAAATATTCAACTCGCTGGAAGCAGGAAAAGAAAATGACTCAGCTGTAAACATGTGCAAACTTTCATGAAAAACAGAGGATTATTTCAAGCCCAGAAGATGAAGCCAAGATCCAAGGAAAATCATTCCCAAACTCTGAGACCCAATCAAATAATTTCAGAATTGCTATGGACCACTGACTCCTTTATGGCTCCCATTTCTCCGATTTTTAAACAGGAATGTCTATATCAGTTACAATATACCTGTTGTACTGTTGTATTTTGGGAGTGTGGGGAGCAGATACTTTGCTTTTTTAGTTTCACAGGTTTACATATTAAGAGGGGATATACTCAAGAGGCTATATTTAAGGATCTATAGCAGAAGAGACTCATCCACACCCAGACTTGATATGGATGATGAAGTTCCAAATTTAGAGTTGATGTTATAATGAAATGATAATTTTGGGACCCTGGACAGTGGTGGGTGTATTTAGCATAGTGGGAGCAATGTAAATAATTTGTGGTCAGAAAGTGAACTGCAGTGGTTTAAATAATTATTTCATACTTTTTCCTCCAAAAAGTAGAACTTAATTTACCCTTCCTTGCTGGTAGTATGGACATTCACTTCTAATGAATAAAAAGTAGCAGAAGTGATGGTATGCCACTCTCAAAGTAGGTTATAAAAAGAATGTGGCTTCCGGTTTGGCGCTCTCTCTTTTTTGCCCTTTCTCTCTCTCTCATCTCTCATTCAGTCACTCTCTTTCTCTCTCATTTACTCTAAGAAAAGCCAGCTTCCATGTTATGAGAACACTCAGAAAATCTATGGTGGTGCCTGCATCGCAAGGAACTGAAGTCTCTGGTCAACAGGTAGTGAGGAACTAAGACCTCTAACAACCACACGAGTGACTGTGGAAGCAAAATCTCCCCAGTAGAATCTTCAGATGAGATTGCAACCTTGGCCAATAGCCTGGTCAATCTCATTAGTAACTCTAAGCCAGCTAAGATGTTGCTGGATTCCTGACTCACAGAAACAGTGAGATAACAATGTTTGTGTTTTAAGCTGCTACCTTTTGGAGCAATTCGTTATGCAATAATGGAAACATAATACACTGTAATTACAAGGTACATTTTGTAGATTCTGCTGTCATACAAAGTCTTACAGATTTCACCTGTATCTCTTAGAAGGCTGTCACTCTTGGAACAGCATCTTTGGGAGTGTCTGGCAATAGACTGAATATATGTATCCCCCTAAGATTCATATACTGAAATCCTAACCCCCAGTGAGATTGGATAGGAAGTCAGGGCTTTGGTAGGTAATTAGGTCATGATGGAGAACCCCTGATGAATGGGATTAGGGCTCTTATAAAAGGAACCCCAGAGAGCCCTCTCACCTTATTTCCACCATGTGAGGATGCAATGAGAAGACAGCTGTCTGCAACGCAGAACAAGGCCCTCACTTAATCTGATCATGTTCGCACTCTGATCTCAGTCTTCTAGCCTCTGAACAAGAGAAATACGTTTCCACTTATAAGCCATTCAATCTAAGATATTTTGCTATATAGTGGCTCAAACTGACTAAGACATGTTCTGATCTGCCATGTAAGATATTTCTCTACCCTATAATTGTCATTGCAGAGATGCTACCTGTACCTGGCTACCTAACAGCCAGGTGTTCTGGTTATCAGTTCCAGTTGAGCCCAGCTGCACAACCATCCTGAGAAGGTCCCAGGCATGTGCCTCCTGCTAAGGCACCAAGCATGGGAGTGAAGTGGCCTTGGGTCCTCCAGATTAGCTCACCTTCCAGCCAGATATCGTTAAGTAACCTCAGTCACCCCTACATAGAGAAAATAATCACTCTGCAAGCCTTACATAAATTCTTAGCCACAAAATCATGAGATATAATAAAAGAGCTGTTGTTTTAAACTGTTGTTGAGAACCTGTTATACAACAATAGATATCTAGAACAGTTGCTGTTTTAATTCTAGGAAAAGCATTCTTTACACAGCAATGCATAATAATAAAGGCTACATTTGTTTTTTATTTTAGAAGGGTTTCTAGATCTTTCCCGAGTTCATAAGACCTTAGGAAGCCATATAAAGCCATATATATAATGAGTGAGGCGTCAGTATCCTACCATTCAGTTTTTTAAATATGTTCTTGCTACAACTAATTGGGTTTCACAGCAGCTACACATAGCCATGACAACAATGCAAACCTTTTAAATAAATCTAATATGTTTGTGCATTTACCCAGCAAATATTTATTAGCCTCAGACTAATTAGAGTGTTGAAAAAGAAAATTATTATTATATAACAAATTCTGGTGCTAGGTGTATATACAACTACTGCATGATTTAAAAAGAGGAAAAGTACTACTTCTAAATACTCACTGCATGGTAAATCCTATAAATTGAAATCAGCACTCAATGAAGGAACCAAAGAGAGGAATTGAAGAATTTAGTGGAATAGAAAATATTTTCATTCCATAGGCACTGGTGATAATGAGAACACTAATGCATTGTTATCATGCTTAACCCATAATGCCTGGGGCATAGCAGGTACCCAATAAGTCTTTCTGAATGAATGACACATTTGAATAAATAAATATAGCATATGGTAGTAGAATGCAGTGGCTAAGAGCATTGCTTTGATTCCTGTCTCAAGGCTAATTGTAAACTTAGAATATTTTCCTCCACTATCTGGGCTACTTTGCCTTTTGGTTTGGTGTTCAAAACACAGCTAACAATAAAATGTTTCTTGGCAGCCATTTTCTACTGTACATGTAGTTTCATCAGGAATCTTGAGGAAAGAGATGGCTGGTGAAGAAGAGGCTTGTAGTGCTCCCACATACTCCAAATATAAAATAATGCCAACTATTTCCAATAGGATTCAATAGGTGATAGCTCACTTTCTTAATAACTTCTGGCATAATTAGGATGTACGTAAGGGAAGAACATTCCAAAAGGAATAATGGTGTGAACACAAGTCCACTGGAAGGAATACCCATATCATATTCTGGTAATATGGAGCCTTCTAGTGCAATGTATTGCAATCAGCAGTTGTGAACCATTGACAAGCTGAGACATCAAGTTAGTGAAATATAGCCAGCCTTTTAAATGAAATATTGAAACCTAATATAATATACGTATATATTATAGAATAGAAAGCATTGAAAAGAAGCACATGAGATAGGAGTAGGTCTTTTAAAAATAATATTTATTTCTGATGTGTGTGTGTGTGTGCGCGTGTGTGTGTGTGTATGTACACTGAGTCCCAGTGAATAAGCTCTTCTTTCTCTGAGGGTCATGATCAAAGAAGCATAAGAATCATTGTCCTAGAGGAACATCAGTGGAAGCCACTGGGGAATCTTGAATAGCAGGAACCAAAGCCTTTATTTTATTCTTCTATCACAGCAAAGCCTTTAGGACAGATTCATACTTTAATTCACCTCTAAGTGTTGAATTCACAAGAATTCTGATATCAGTACATTTTATGTGACCTAATTTTGCTAAGAATTACAAAAGACAAGTTTCTCCATTTTAGTGAATATGACATCTATAGCATAAAGCTATCCTGTGACTTCTTGTCTTTTTCAATTTTACATATTCTCCTTAAAGCCCTGTGCTACTAAGAACGATTTAATAGGATTTGAAACAAACACCACTCCAGGGCTTCCTCGTCTTCATCACTTGTTGATTTTTGACCGTGACACTTATTCAATTAGAACTGACTCACCAATCATGCACTTCTTCGCTAAAGTCAGCCTTCTCACCCCAGAGAGAAGACTATTCAGTTAGTAAAGATTTTTCAATGAACCTGGGGCCAAAAAGGAAAAAAGAAATTTACAGTGTTAAAGGATATAAACTTGTGATTGGGGGAGGAATACATCTCAAAGACTACATTTTCCCTCATATTATGACATCCAAGAAATTGGTGGGTTGGAAGAGGGTTCAAAAATAATCATTTCAAAATGTTCCTGATTGTGAGATTATTTAATCTGTTCCTTGACACAGGCCTCAGTAAGTAAGGTGGCTCAAGCTCTTCCCAGTTATCATGTCAATTCTCTCTTGGCCACAGATTCCAGGTGACCAGAAAGTCCACCTTGTCATGTGTTGGTTATACGGTGAGCTTGGAGAGAGCAGGACTTGTTAAGATTGTCAAGTACCATTCATAAATTTATGCCTACAGAGTTGTTCCTCCCTGGAAGGGAACCAAATAACTCATGCTTTTTGAAAATTGCTTATGACAGCTTTTCAGTCTGCTTTAGGCTGATTCTTTGGGGTGATTTGTATTTTCATATACTACTCATACATTAAAAAATTTACACCTGTCAGGTATTGACAGAGTGCCTCCATCCCTAACCTTCTTCAGGGGGGCACTCTTTGCTTCCAGACATTATCCAAATAAGTTTCTATTAAGAGTGAGGGCGACATAGCAGGTGAAGCATACAAAATATAAAGCATGCGAGTACGGAATTTTAACAAGAAACTAAGTCTTTGGACTTTCTGAGGGGAAGAAAGTTGTAAAACTCTGGGAACATTTGAAATTGCATGTCCAGCCATAGGCTAATAGTGGGGAGAGACCATTATTCTAGTTGTAGTCTAGAATTTACAAAGTTTGTTTTATTGTTTGTGATAGAATCATATTTTCTTCCTACATCTGGGACTTTTCTTAGTATTAGAAAAAAAAAAAAGACTATTCATAGTATCTTCCTTCTTTGTTTTAAAATAAATGACAATAAATATTATTGCCAAATTGTTTGCATTAGTTATTTGGTTTTATTTGCTTTTGAAATTGCTTGCACCGCAGGAGCTTGTAAAATCTTACCTCCTGCAGACCACTGTTACATTATTCTTACCAACAACATACTGGAATTTAAGACTATGTTGAATATTGATGGAATAATATGTTATTTAGCCCAGTTAGAAGGATATGTATGATCTAAACCCCAGAAATCATCAATTTAGAAAAAGCTTTTTCTTTTTTTTTTTTTTTTTTTTTGCTTAGGAGTTCTCAAACACCAGACTACCAGGTGAAAATAGCACTTTACTTAGAGAGTATGGCACACACTTCTTTCAGAAAATACCCTCTAGCTCATTCTCACTCCTTAGATGGTCATATGGGTTGCTTGGGGGTGGGGAGCAAAACAAAATAAAACAACAATAACAAATAAGCAGCCCAATCAACTTGGGAAATAAAATGGTATAGGCAAAACATTAACACAAATATCTCAGGCTGCATTTGATGAAGAAATAATTAATAGTCATTTGAACATAAAAAATTGTTTTTTATACTCATCGTGGTTATAAATAACACCCCAGCAACTCTTCTGGACAGTAATACTTAATTACCCCTGCTCTTAAAGTCTAATAAATGGCTAGATTATCATTGTTAAGAGTACACAATTTGTCAATTGTAAATTAATGTTACTGAAATTATCACGGTCCTCAACTATAAAAAGGGTTTTAATCTCAGGCACCCACCCAAGATTTACCATCCTTTCTTTGCCAATGACATACCAATTGTTGAATTATTGGCTTTTAGCCATTAATTTATCTTATTTTAAGAATAATCTGTCATTTTTGAAATTACCTAACGTAAGAGGCTACTGAAATCCCAAAGTGCTTAAGACTGGATTATTTGTACTCTGAGTGTAATGGTGAAAGTCATGATTATACTCAGTGTTTTGCAGAAGGTGGTAAAATCCAGCAGAACCCGTGAGTGGAAATGTCTGATCACGCTTCCAGGTGAGTCCAACTTCCATTTGACCTCTTTGTGCCCAGCAAGAAGGGCAATAGCAAAGGAGAGTTGGAGGGTTGAGAATTGACAAGTCATAGTCCATAAACAGGGAACAGTGTATGGAAACCTGGGGTCACATGATGCTATAGAGATAGTCAAGTATCTCAGTAGACATTCAACTCACTTTATTTCTAATAATATATCTACACTGCTGAGGGAGTGACAGATTGCAGAGTAGATTGCACTAAATAATTTCTAAATCTCATGAAAATTAAGAAAGACTAATTAAAGTCAAGATAAACATGATATAGTAGATTACTGGTCCAGAAACAAGTAGATATGGATTTAAATCTCCCTTAGCCATTAACTAGCTACTTTCTAAATTCCCTTTCATTTATAAATTCTGGAATGGCAAGCTGTACTTGCTTACATTTGCAGACCATCTTTTTATTCCAAATTAGGGCTTCATTTAAAATCCTAGAGAATGCCTTTAAAAGATTTTGGTAATAAAACGGGATGTGTTTTTAGTATTTTAAACATTAATTTAAATTTACTAACTGTAATTAGATGTTGCTCCATTTAGGAACATATTAATATTCTCATTTACAGTGTTTTTTATATCTTATGATGGGCCTTTCAAGTATACTGCATTTTAGATCTAAGCATTTAAAAAGGAGTCAAAATTCTTAATTTGAACTAACATTTATTTTCTCGTACTTTTTCAAATAATCGTAAGTACCTCCAGAGACATTTAACAATCCAACCATAAGCATCTATGCCTATGACATGTGAAATTATCTCAGCCATCACAGCCAACTTTATAAAAAGTTTCATCAGTGTCACTGATGAGCCAATCAGTTAGTCATTGATATTTGCTTATTACCATCCAGAGAGAAAAGTACCATGAGTATACATGAAGAAGACATAGTACACTGTTCTTACTCTTAAAAACTTACAATAGCTTTAAAAATAAGACAAATACTCAAAAAAGATACCTAATATTTGAAGGTAACTGGCAAAGATACCATAAACTCAGTAAATGGAAGCTGCATCCTTTTAATTGCTTTAACCAAAAACTGTATAGATACTTTTGACTTTTTTTCTCTCTCCTACGCAAAATCCAATCCTTCTGAATCCATCTTCCAAATTATGCAGTTTCTGAACATTTCTCACCATCTCCATTCTTGACAATTTCTCATCTATACTACCCCAGTAGATTCTGAAACGTATGCCTCCTTGCACTTTTGGTTCCTTACAGTTTATTCTCAAAACAGCAATCAAATCAGAAAAAGGTACAGCAGATATCACAACAAGTTTGCTCAAAAGCCTCCAGTGGAGGCGGAGCTTGCAGTGAGCTGAGATCCGACCACTGCACTCCAGCCTGGGTGACAGAGCGAGACTCTGTCTCAGAAAAAAAAAAAAAAAAAAAAAAAAAAGCCTCCAGTAACTTTCATTTCAGTTACAGTAAAAGCCAAAGTCTTGACAGTAGCCTACAAAACACTTCAAAAATTTGGCTCTTGCAATTCCTCCAACTTTCCTTTCCTTTTTTCTTTTTTAAAAAAATCTTTTGGCCGGGCGCGGTGGCTCAAGCCTGTAATCCCAGCACTTTGGGAGGCCGAGACGGGCGGATCACGAGGTCAGGAGATCGAAACCATCCTGGCTAACACGGTGAAACCCCGTCTCTATTAAGAAATACAAAAAACTAGCCGGGCGAGGTGGCGGGCGCCTGTAGTCCCAGCTACTCGGGAGGCTGAGGCCGGAGAATGGCGTGAACCCGGGAGGCGGAGCTTGCAGTGAGCTGAGATCCGGCCACTGCACTCCAGCCTGGGCGACAGAGCCAGACTCCGTCTCAAAAAAAAAAAAAAAAAAAAAAAAAAAAAAAAAAAAAATCTTTTATTTTAAGCTCAGAGGTACATGTGTAGTTTGTTACATAGGTAAATTTGTGTCATGGGGAGTAGTTGTACAGATTATTTCATTACCCAAGTATCAATCCTAATATCTATTAGTTATTTTTCCTGATCCTCTCCTTCCAACCACCCTTCTCACTCTGATAGGCCCCAGTGTGTATTGTTCCCTCTATTGATCCATGTGTTCTCATCATTACATGTGGTATTTGGTTTTCTGTTCTTGTGTTAGTTTGCTAAGGGTAATGGCCTCTAGCTCCACCCACATTCCTGCAAAGGACATTATCTCATTTTTCTTATGGCTGCATAATATTCATGGTGTATATGTGCCACATTTTCTTTATCCAGTCTAACATGGATAGGCAATTAAGTTTGCTCCATGTCTTTGCTATTGTGGATAGTGTTGCAAGGAACATACGCATGCATCTTTATAATAGAGTGAGTTATATTCCTTTGGGAATATATCCAGTAATGGGATTACTGGGTCAAATGGTATTTCTGTCTTTAAGTCTTGAGGAATCATCACACTGTCCACAATGATTTAACTAATTTACACTCACACTAACAGTGTATAAGTGTTCCTTTTTCTCCACAACCTCACCAGCATCTGTTATCTTTTGACTTTTTAATGATAGCCATTCTGACTGGTGTGAGATGGTGGTTTTGATTTGTATTTCTCTAATGATCAGCGATGTTGAGCTTTTTTTCATATGATTGTTGGCCGCTGTATGTCTTCCTTTGAAAAGTGTCTGTTCATGGCCTATGTCCATCTTTTTTTTTTTTTTTTTTTTTTTTTTTATGGAGTCTTGCTCTGTCACTCAGGCTGGAGTGCAGTGGCATGATCTCGGCTTCCTACAACCTTCACCTCCTGGGTTCAAGCAATACTCCTGCCTCAGCCTCCCAAGTAGCTGGGACTACAGGCACACGCCGCCCCACCTGGTTAATTTTTTGTATTTTAGTAGAGATGGGGTTTCACTGGTCGCGAACTCCTGAGCTCAGGCATTCCACCCACCTCAGTCTCCCAAAGTGATGGGATTACAGGCATCAGCCACTGCACACGGCTTATGCCCACTTTTTAATGGGGTTGTCTGTTTCTTGAAAATTTGTTTAAGTTCCTTATAGATGCTGGACAGTAAACCTTTGTGAGAGGAATAGTTTGCAAAAATGTTCTCCCATTCTTTAGGTTATTTACTCTGTGGATAGTTCATTTTGCTGTGCAGAAGCTCTTTAGTTTAATTAGATCCTATTGATGAACTTTCGCTTTTATTGCGATTGCTTTTGGTGTCTTCATCGTAAAATCATTGCTGATGTCTACGTCTGAATGGTATTGCCTCAGTTGTCTTCCAGGATTTTTATAGTTTGGGGTTTTAAATTTAAATCTTTAATCTGTCTTGAGTTGATTTTTGTATATGTTGTACAGAAGGGGTTCAGTTTCAATCTTCTGCATATGGCTAGCCAGTTATCCCAGCATCATTTATTGAATAGGGAATCCTTTCCCCATTGCTTGTTTTTGTCAGGTTTGTTGAAGATCAGACAGTTGTAGGCATGCAGTCTTACTTCTGGGTTCTCTATTTTGTTCCATTGGTCTATGTGTCACTTTTTGTACCAGTACCAGGCTGTTTTGGTTACTGTAGCCTTGTGGTACAGTTTCAAGTTGGGTACTGTGATGCCTCCAGCTTTGTTCTTTTAGCTTAGGATTGCCCTTGGCTATTCAGGCTCTTTTTGATTCCATACGAATTTTAAAATAGTTTTTCCTAGTTCTATAAAGAATGCAAATAGTAGTTTAATAGGCATAACATTGAACTTATACATTGCTTTGGAAAGCATGGCCATTATAACAATATTGATTCTTCCTATCCATGAGCATGGAATGTTTTTCTATTTATTTGTGTCATCTCTGATTTCTTTGAGCAGTGGTTTGTAGTTCTCATTGTAGAGATCTTTCACCTCCCTAGTTATCTGTATTCCTAGGTATTTTATTTGATTTGTGCCAAAGTTTGACTTCTTCTCTTCCTATTTGAATGCAACGGATTTCTTTCTCTTGCCTGATTGCCCTAGCCAGGACTTCCAGTACTACGTTGAGTAGGAGTAGTGATAGAGAACATCTTTGTCTTGTGCTGGTTTTCAAGGGGAATGCTTCCTGCCATTCAGTATGGTGTTGGTTTGGGTTTGTCATAGATGGCTCTTATAATTTTGAGGTATATTTCTTGAATACCTAGTTTATTGAGAATTTCTAACATGAATGGATATTGAATTTTGTCAAAGCCTTTTCTGCATCTGTTGAGGCAATCATGCGGTTTTTGTCTTTAGTTCTGTTTATGTGAGGATTCACATTTACTGATTTGTGTATGTTGAACAAACCTTGTATCCCTGGGATAAAGCCTACTTGATTGTGGTAGATGAGCTTTTTGATGTGTTGCTCGACTTGGTTTGCCAGTATTTTGTTGAGGATTTTTGTATGCATGTTCATCAAGGTTATTGGCCTGAAGTTTTCTTTTTTTGTTGCATCTCTGCCAGGTTTTGGTATCAGGATGATGCTAGCCTTATAGAATGAGTTAGGGAGGAGTCCTTCCTCCTCATTTTTTTGGAATAACAGGGATGGCACCAACTTTTCTATGTATATCTGGTAGAATTTGGCTATGAATCCATCTGGTCCTAGGATTTTTTTGGGTGATGGCCTATTTATTACTAACTCAATTTCAGAGCTCATCGTTGCTCTGTTCAGCGATTCAGTTTCTCCCTGGTTCAGTCTTGGAAGGGTGTATGTGCCCAGAGGAATTTACTAATTTCTTCTATATTTTCTAGTTTATGTGCATAGAGGTGTTTATAATATCCCCTGATGGTTGTTTATATTTCTGTGGGGCCAGTGGTAATATCCCCTTTGTTGTTTCCGATGATGTTTATTTGAATCTTCCCTTTTCTTCAACCTTACTTTCTACTGTGTTTTCTTTGGTCACTCTGTTCTAGAACACCGGCCTTCAAATAGCCTAATAGCATGCCCACGTTACTTCACTTTAGCTGTTCCTTCTGCCTGGAATATCTTTCCCCTGTGACATTTGCAAGGCCATGTCCATTGTGCTTCCTTCATTCTTTGGCTCAAGTGTTGCCTTGTTTATCTGATCTTCCTTTTTAATTCTGCAACTCCTTCCCAGAATTTCCTATCACCTAAAGCTTGCTTTGTTTTTCTTTAATGTACTTATCATATTCTACTATAGAGTATTTTTTCCTTACACATTTTGTTCATGGTCTGTCTCTTCCCACTAGAAATACTTTCCATTTTTAAATGCTGTAGGGGATCAGTGTTGTAAATCATACTTGGCATCAAGTAGGTGCCAAGTGGTTGTCGAATGAACGAGTAAATTGATGAATGTAGGATTCATCATGGTGCTTTCTAATGCAATCAGGTGTATCTTATCTGTAAGTGGTAGTAAGAGGAAAGCCTTCAGTTACTGAATTCCTGCCAAGCACCAGGCAGGATTCTAAGTGTTTAGCATACACCACCTTTAATCTTAAAGTCCCTGGAGTTGAGCATTGCTATTACTTCTAGTATTATTATTTCCTTTTTCCTGGGTGAAATTGAGTCTCACCCAGGGCACACAGTTGAGTTAATAGGAGATGTATGATTCCAGTCCACATATGATGACTTTGGCAGAGCCTGTCCTTTTTGCTTTACACTATACAACCGTTTGAGAGCTAAGTAAAGGGCCTCACAAGCCAAGAAATAAGAGACAGTCAACAATTATAGTATACTCATAGTAGCTAGGATGTACTGTCCTAGGAATTAACCCATTCCAAGAGCAGAGGACACCTGGGTCCCTCCAAGATCAATTCTACACTATTGGCAAAGTAACTGATTGTAACAACTTAAAATAACCCAGCACTATTGAATTCTCTTTGAAGACAGTATTAATTCCATTTATACTGAGTTGAAAAACAGGAAACCCCTAAAAGAAAGTTTTTGTCTGTGTTAAATCTAGTGTTGTTAAAGAGAAGAAAAACACTGAGTAAGGAGGATATTACTAGCATTGTTTATATTGTGAGTGGTACAGAAATGTCTACCATGTTTTTCTGTAGCCTGGAAGAAATAGCCTGTAAAAAAGTCTCCAGAGTGAATGGAAAAGGACTTATAAACTGATTACCTTTTGCAAAAACATTATTCAAATTACTTTTCATTGTTATTTAATAAATGAATTAGCAGCCTGGGTGATGGGAGTGAGGGCTTGTCTAAAAAAAAAAATCATAAAAAATTAGTCTCCATAGAATCCCTTGAAACCGGGAGGCAGAGGTTGCAGTGAGCTGAGATCGTGCCACTGCACTCCAGCCTGGGCAGCAGAGAGAGACTCCATCTAAAATAACAAACAAACAAAAAAACTCCATAGTGAAACTGATATTACCAAGTTAAAATTCTCATTCCTCCTTTATCATGATGAACTGATTATTACAGGAGCCTCCAAGGAGGTACCTTGATTACAAGAAATTGACTACTCCATTCCATGAAAAGGTTTTCCCATATATCCCCAATACTTTTTGATAAATAAAGTAACATTTTGGTGTCTGCATTAGTCTTCTAAAACTTGCACTAGCGTAAATCAGCTACAAAGATCTCATTATCTTTTGGCAAAATTAAAACTTATGAGGAAACATTTATCTATAATATAGTATAGTAAGTATTAGAATACAAACATACAAAGTAACAGCAAACATTAATTTCAGAGTTATGAATCCATATTAAAGGAGAAAGCCATACAAAGGAGGGGTTTTCGAATTGATTCTGCAGAAGAAGGAGTTTACTCAGATCTTTCTGGGCTCTGGAGTTCTTTGAAACATTTATCTTTGCTAATCATCAAAACTCAGTATGACTTGGTGCTTATGAATGTATTCTAAAACATACATTTTTATTTAAGTTGGTGCTTTTACCATAAATATATGAAAGTATTTATTTCTATTGACAACTTTAAAACGCTCAGCACATTATATTGCTTTTCATATTTCTTTTCAGATTTTCTGCCTTCTTTTTCTCAGAATGCCTCCACAGAACAGCTTTGCTGGAGTCATTTCCATGGCAGAAGGGAAGCAAATTTCTGGAGAATCTACATGGCAAAAACTGATGAAATAGGGTGCTCCAAACTTCCAAATTAGGTGCCAAAGTCCTCATTTGTTGCTCTAAAGAGCAAAAAGGCACAAAAGGTCCTATTTCATTGGCCTCACACATCTGAGGACCTAGAGGCATAATCAGGTGTTGAACAGTCATATCTGAGGCTCAATGCATTACAAAAATCATATCATAAAAATGGAATTCACTTATGTTGCACTTAAATAAATACATTGTGTTCATTTACTACTTTTCTAGGGAAAACCCCAAAGAGAAAAAAAATATGAAAAGGTTATGAATCATTTTATGTTTGTCTGCAAAATGAAAACTGGCAAAAAAACAAAAAGACAAGCTTTGTTCTATATCAGTATAATGCATTTGTTAGCAAATAACCTAAGTAATTTTGTGTATTCTTCAGTATTAGCCCTTTCTTAACACGTTCTTGTGCTGTACAGCAATAAATGGAGATATAAATTAAAAGAATAGTTGTAGAAACACATTACATGCATGAAAAAAGATCAGTACATTTACACCTAAGTCTCTGCATGTCTTTCCCCAGCCTTCCACAAAGCTGCTGAATAGTGTAATGGAAAAGGTGCATGTTGGAAAAGCAGAGAGATGGCTGACTAGTACATATGTAAACTTTGCCAAGTAATTTATTCCCTGACAGTCCCAGGGCCCTCTTCTGTATAAGTGCTAAGCCTACTTTGCATGGTAATTCCCTGAGTCAAGATTGTGGCAAGAATATGAACTTGCCTTTAATAAATAAATATTGATAAATCAACTAATGAGAGGATGAATAAAATAACTTATACTCCAGAAAAGCTTGATGAACTTCAATTTCCTAAATTTGCAATCAGTTACCTTGGTCAGCCAGTGGTCATGCACAGACAGGGAAACTAGTCAGTGACCACACCCAAACACAGGGCAGAGCCTAATCTCACCCAATTGTACAGCACAGTCTGAGGCTCTGACCAATCATAGAGCCCAGACAGAAGCCCATTCCTGAAAATGTAGCAAGAAGCCAGCAGCACTACTTGGCTGGGGAGCACATCCTGGGACCCCAGCTAACTAGGGGTGATAACGGAACCCATTCTGAAGCTCACTCCAATTGCTGAGTCCAACTAGCAGCACCACATGGGCAGGGAGTATAGCCTGTGACCCCATCTGACCAAAGGTGATTGTGGAGCCAAGCCTGAATGCAGAGTTCATCCGGCAGCCCTGCCTGACTGGAGTCAGCCAGTGGTCAAACCTAAACTGAGAGCATGGACAGTGGCCCTACCAAACAAGAGACCTTGACAGCTAGCACTACCTGCCCATAAATGCTACCAGCTGGCCCATCCAGAAGCCCAGGTTGAACTGACTAGAGAAGGGCTTTCCCTGTTAAAGTAAATGTCTAAGGGCTGGAAGAGGTCCTCAAACGTACACATACCAACGCAAGGATCTAGGAAACATTATACCACTAAGTAAATTAATAAAGCTCCAATAACTGACCCTAAAGAAATGGAGATGTATGAACTGACTAACAAAGAATCAAGAAAAACCCTTCAAATGAAGTTCAGTGAACTACAAGAAAACATGGAAATTAAGCAATATTAGAAAACAATAAATGAACAAAGCTAAAGTTCAATAAAGAAAGATAAATATTTTTATATTATAGAGTGAGAAAATTAAGAGCTGAAGAACACAATGACTAAACTGAAATTTTGAATAGAGACCCGTGATAGCACACTCTAGTGGAATAAAGAATCAGTGAACTTGAAGACAGGTTGTTTGAAATTATCCAGGAAGAAGAGCAAAAGAAAGAATAACAACAAGAAGTGAGTGAAGAAAATCAACAAGACTTACGGCACACCACCAAGCAAAACTATATATCATGGAAATCAGAAGGGAGAGAGAGAGAAATAGAGAGAGAGAGAAAGTTGCAGAAAGTGCCGAAAGTCTGTTTAAAGAAATAACAGCTGAAAATTCTCCAAATTTGGGGTGAGAAATGGACATCCAGATTCATGAGACCTAAATAGTCTTACATAGGTTCAATCCAAAAACGTTTACACTGAACCACATTGTAATAAAATTGCCAACAGTGAAAGACAAAGAGAATTTTGAAAGCACAAGAGAAAAGTGACATCACATATAAAGGAGCCTCACTTGGACTATTAGAGTATTTCTCAGCAGAAACCTCAGCAGACAATGGGGTGATATGTTTAAAATATTGAAAGAAAAAGATCTTCCAGTCAACCATACTATACATAGCAAAGTTATTCTATAGAAATGAAGACAGAGATAAAGACTTTTCTAAATGAAGAAAGGTTAGGAAGTTCATCACGACTAGAATTGCCTTGCAAGAAATGCCACAGATTACTTCAAGCTGAAATGGAAGCATTAATTACAATGCAAAAACTTATGAATATATAACACTCACAAGATAAGGTAAATATACAGTTAGATTTAGAATTCTTTAATACCGTAATGGTGATGCATAAATCACTTTCAACTGTGGTATAAAAGGTAAAAAACAAATGTATTAAAAATAATGATAATTATAATCATTTGTTATTGAACACACAAAATAAAACAAATGTAAGCTGTAACAGCAACAACTTAAAATGACTAGGGGGAAATAAGTAAAACTATGGAGTTTTCTACATGATCAAAGTTAAGTTTTTATAGCTTAGGTAGGATGTTATAACTATAAAATATTTTATTTAAGCCATATGTTAACCATAAAGGAAACCTGTAGCAAATACAGAAAAGATTAGTAGAAAGGAATCAAAGTATACTGCCATGAAAAATTCATCAAGTCACAATAGAAGACAACAAAAGAGGAAGAAAGGAACAAGGAAACTAACAACAGTCAGAAAACAACTAAATGGCAATAGCAAGGCCTTATCTATTACTTTCAATGTAAGTGAATTAAATTCTCAAATCAAAAGACAGAGTGGCTAAATGGATTAAAAAAACAAAATCCAGGAACCTTGGTGCCCACAAAAGACTCATTTTAGATTTAAGGACACAAATAGTCTAAAAGTGATGGAATAAAAAAAGATATTCCATGCAATGAAAATCAAAAGAGAGCAGGGGTGGCTAAACTTATAACAGAGAAGATAGACTGGATGTGAAAAATGGTCATAAGAGACAAAGAAGGTAAATGCATAATATTAAAGTGATCAATTCATCAAGAAGATACAATAATTGAAATACATATGCATCCCACATTGGAAGATGTAAATATATAAAGCAAATACTAACAGAACTGAAAGGAGACATAAACAGCAATTTTATAATAGTAGGAAACTGTAATAGTAGGAAACAAGGAATAGATCATCAGATGAAAATCAATAAGGAAACAGTGGATTTCAGCAACACTATAGACCAAACAGACCTGACAGATATAGACAAAACATTTCATCCAACAGAAACAAAATACACATTCTTCTCAAATACACATAAAATATTCCGTAGGAAAGATCGTGTGTTAGATCCCAAAATATCTCTTAATAATTGCAAGAAGATTTAAAAAAAATCAAGTACTTTTGGGCCAAAATGGTATGAAATAGGAAATCAATAATAAAAGAAAATTGAAAAATTTTCAACTATAGGGATATTAAACAACACACTCTTAAACAAGAGCTATTTAAATAAAAAATCAAAATAAATAAAAAATTGTGATATGAACAAAAATGAAAAAAATGACATTTATGGAATGTAGTAGAAGTGTTCTAAAAGAAAAATTTTAAGCTATAAATGCCCACATGAAAAATGGAAAGATTTAAAATAAACAATCTAACTTTATACCTTATGAAACTAGAAAAAGAACAATCAAAGCCCAAATTTGGCAGAATAAAAAAAATAAAGTATTACATATTAAGTAAATGAAATAGAGAATAGAAAAACAATTGAAAAGGTCAACAAAATGAAGGGATCGTTTTCTGAAAAGCTAAACAAAATTGATGAAACTTTACCTAGACCAACAAAAAAAGAAAAAAAAAAGAGAGAGAGAGAGAGATAAGACTCAAATAAATACAATTCTAAATGAAAGAGGAGATATTATAACTGGTATTACAGAAATACAAAGAATCATCAAAGTCTACCATGAATATATATCAACAAATTAGACAACTTAAAAAATGAATAATTTCCTGGAAACATATAACCTATAAAAACTGAATCATAAAAAAAGACACAATGATGAATAATGAAATTTAATTGGTAATCAAAAGTCTCCAAACAAAAAAAAGCCCAAACCACATGGCACCTTGGAAAAGCAGACAGACTGCAGATTACTACACATGTGAACTTTGCTAAATAATTTATTCCCTGAGAGTCCCAGTATTCCCAGTATTCACTAATGAATTTGACCAAACATTTAAAGAATAATTAATGCCAATTCTTAAGCTTCTCCAAAAAATTGAAGAGGGAGGTTGGGCACTGTGGCTCATGCCTGTAATCCCAGCACTTTGGGAGGCTGAGATGGGCAGCTCACCTGAGGTGAGGAGTTCAAGAACAGCTTGGTCAACGTGGTGAAACCCCATCTCTACTAAAAATAGAAAAATTAGCCAGGCATGGTGGCAAGCACCTGTAATCCCAGCTACTTGGGAGGCTGAGGCAAGAGAATTGCTTGAACCTAGGAGGTAGAGGTTGCAGTGAGCCATCATGCCATTGTACTCCAGTCTGGGTGGGTGACAAGAGCAAAACTCTGTCTCAAAAAAAAAAAAAAAAAAAAAAAATGAAGAGGGAAGGAGCACTTCCAAACCCATTTTATGAGCCCATTATTACCCTGATATGAAAATTGGATAAAGACAATACAAGAAAAGAAAATTACCAGCCAATATCTCTGATGCACATAGATGCAAAAATTCTCAAAATACAGCAAATTGAGTTCAATAGTACATTAAAAGACTCATACACCATAATCACCTTCGATTTATCCCTGGAATGCAAGGATAGTTCAGCATAAAAAAGTCAATAAATACAACCCATCACATTAACAGGAAGAAGAATGAAAATCTATAATGATAATTTCAATAGAGGCTGAAAAAGCATTTAGCATAATTCCACATTCTTTCTTGATAAAAACCCTCAACAAATTGGGTATAGAATGAATGTACATCAACATAATAATGGTCATAGATGATAAGCCCACAGCTAACATCATCTTCAGCAATGAAAACCTGAAATCTTTTCTTTTAAGATCAGGAAATTGACAAGCCTTCCCACTCTCATCACTTCTATTCAATACAGTACTGGAAATTCTAGTGATAGTAATCAAGCAAGAAGAGGAAATACATGGCATCCAAACTGAAAAGGAACAAGTTATATTATATATATTTGCATATAATATGATCTTATATGTAGAAAACCCTAAAGATTCTACCAAAAAACCTGAGAGAACTAACAAATGAATTCATCAAAGTTGCAAGATGCAAAACAACATAGAAAATTTACAGAGTTCTGTATACTAACAATGAGCTTTCTGAAAAAGAAATCAAGAAAATACCATTTACAATAGACTCAAATCAATAAAATACTTAGGAATAAATTTAATCAAAGAGGTGAAAATTCTGTACACTGAAAACCATATATATATATATTTTTTGAGTCTTGCTCTGTTGCCCAGGCTGGAGTGAAGTGGTGTGATCTCAGCTCACTGCAAGCTCCGCCTCCCAGGTTCAAGCCATTCTCTTGTCTCAGCCTCTTGAGTAGCTGGGACTACAGGTGCATGCTGCCACACCCGGCTAATTTTTTTGTATTTTTAGTAGAGACGGGGTTTCACCATGTTAGCCAGGATGGTCTTGATCTCCTGACCTTATGATCCACCCGCCTTGACCTCCCAAGAAAACTATAATTTTTAAGAAAGACATTGAAGACAACATAAATAATTGGAAAACTATCTTCTATACAAGGATCAAAAGAATTAATATTGTAAAAACAGCCATACACTACCCAAAGCTATCTATAGATTCAATGCAATCTTTATCAAAATCCTAATGACATTTTTCACAGAAATAGAAAAAAAAATCCTATCATATATAACCACGGAAGACCCCTAATAGTAAAAGTAATCTTGAGAAAGAGCAACAAAGTTGGAGACGTCAAACTTCCTGATTTCAAACTGTATTACAAATCTATAGTAATCAAAACAGTATGATACTGGCATAAAAACAGATGCATAGACCAATGGAACAGAAAGAAGAGCTCAGAAATAAACCCAGGCATATATAGTCAACTAGTATTTGATAAGAGTGCCAAGAATACACAATTTGGAAAGGATAGTCTTCTCAACAAATGATGTTGGAAAAACTGAATATGCACATGCAGAAGAATGAAATTGAACCTCTGTCTTACACAACTCACAAAATTTAACTCAAAATAGATTTAAAACTTAAATATAAAACATAAAACCACAAAACTCCTTTAAGAAAACAAAGGGGAAAAACTCCTTGACACTGGTCTTGGCAATGACTTTTTGGACATGAAACTAAAAGCACAAACCACAAAAGCAAAAATAAGTAACTGGACTATATCAAACTAAAATGATTCTGTACAACAAAGAAAAAAGTCAACAAAATAAAAAAGCAACCAATGGAATGGTAGAAAATATTTTCAAACCATATACCTGACAAATGGTTAAAATAAAACTATATTAGAAGCCCATAGAACTCAATAGAATAAAAGCAAATAATTCAATTAAAGAAACAGGCAAAGGGCCTGAACTGACATTTTTCCAAAGAAGACATATGGATGGCCAATGAATACATGAAAAGATATTCAATATAAGTGACCATCAAGGAAATACAACATAAAAACCACAATGAACTCTCACCCCACACCTGTTAGGATGGCTATTATCTAAAAAAACCCAAAACAAACAAACAAACAAACAAAAAAAACCAAGAGATAACAAATGTTTATAAGGATGTGGAGAAAAGGGAACCCTTGTGGATTGTTGATGGGAATAAAAATTAGTACAACCATTATGGAAAACAGTATGATGCTTTTAAAAAAATTAAAAATAGAATTACCATATGATCCAGTAATCTTGCTTCTGGGTATAAATCTGAAGGAAACAAAATCAGTATGGTGAAAAGATACCAGCACTCCCATATTCAGTCTGGCATTATTCACAATAGCCAAGACAAACTAAAAAATTGTGAGATACACACAGACATACATATGCACAATTGTATTTAGCCATATAAAAGGAAAAAAAAGAAGGAAATTCTGCCATTTGTGATGAAATGGATGAAACTTGAAGGCATTATGCTAAGTAAAGTAAATCACACAGAGGAATACAAATAATGTATAATCTTGCTTTTATGTGGAATTGAAAAATATCAGACTCAGAAATTAAACGTAGAATGGATGTTGCCAGGAGATGGGGCTTGGGGGAAATGAGAAGTTCAAAGGATACAAAATTATAAGCAGAAGCTCTGGGAATCTAATGCACAGCATGCTGACAAAAGTTAACAATACTGTATTTTACACTTGAAATTTGCCAACAGAGTAGATCTTAAATGTTCTCACCTTACAAATACAAACACACAAATGATAACTAGCTTAGGTGACAGATCTTTTAGCTAACTTGATTGTGGTAATCCTTTCACAATATATAGGTATACCAAACCATTATATTGTATACTTTATGCAATTTTGTCAATTTTACCTCAATCAAGCTTGAAAATGAAATGGAATATTTAAAAAGAATATTTGTTAACTTCTCAGGGTTTTAATTTCCTCATTTGTAAAGGAGGGATAATAATATCTAGCTTATAGGCTTGCTATTACTATATTCAATGAGTTAGTACATGCAATTCATTGAGAATAGTGCTTTGGATATAGAGAGCTCTTAATAAATTATAATGTTATTCAAGATTCCCTCCTCTTGAAATTTCATTCTATCTATCATCTAGTTACATAGCTCAAATGCCATTCTACTTACAAAATTGTATATGATCATCCTTGGCAGAGGTTGAAAGTATGTATTGGCTCTTGTTGAATAGCACACTACACTGAAACTTGATAGGTTAAAACAATTCACATTATCTTGTATAGTTTCTGAGAATCAGGGGTCTGAGCTTAGCTGTGTGGTTCTGAATTGAGGGTTTTCACAGAGGTTGTAATCAAGTTGTAGACTGAGGCTATAGTCATCTCAAAGTTTTACTGAGACTGGAGAATTTACTGCTTATAACCTCGGTTCCTATCAGCTGTTGGCTGGAGACTTTCATTCCTTCCCACATGGGCCTTTCTATGAAACTGTTCTACAGGGTCACTAGCTTCTGCCAGAGCAAGTGACCTGAAGAGAGAGAGAGAGAGAGAGAGCCCCAAATGAAAAAGACAATGGTCTTTTTTAACCTAATCTCAGAAGAGGCATAACATTATTTCTTTCTTTTTTTTTTTTTTTTAAGGTCATGCTATTTTTTTTCTTTTTTCTTTTTTTTATTATTATACTTTAAGTTCTAGGGTACATGTGCATAACGTGCAGGTTTGTTACATATGTATACTTGTGCCATGTTGCTGTGCTGCACCCATCAACTCGTCAGCACCCATCAACTCATCATTTACATCAGGTAT
Source organism: Macaca thibetana thibetana (assembly GCF_024542745.1). NCBI lineage: Eukaryota > Metazoa > Chordata > Mammalia > Primates > Cercopithecidae > Macaca > Macaca thibetana. Next base: position 37,476,159 of record NC_065588.1, on the reverse strand, counting down.
AACTCCCAGTGCAATCCCTCCCCCTTACCCCCTCCCCATGATAGGCCCCGGTGTGTGATGTTCCCCTTCCCCAGTCCAAGTGATCTCATTGCTCAGTTCCTACCTATGAGTGAGAACATGTGGTGTTTGGTTTTCTGTTCTTGTGATACTTTGCTAAGAATGATGGTTTCCAGCTGCATCCATGTCCCTACAAAGGACACAAACTCATCCTTTTTTATGGTTGCATAGTATTCCATGGTGTATATGTGCCACATTTTCTTAATCCAGTCTGTCACTGATGGACATTTGGGTTGATTCCAAGTCTTTGCTATTGAGAATAGTGCCGCAATAAACATACGTGTGCATGTGTCTTTATAGCAGCATGATTTATAATCCTTTGGGTATATACCCAGTAATGGGATGGCTGGGTCATATGGTACATCCTAGTTCTAGATCCTTGAGGAATCACCATATGTTTTCCATAATGGTTGAACTAGTTTACAATCCCACCAACAGTGTAAAAGTGTTCCTATTTCTCCACATCCTCTCCAGCACCTGTTGTTTCCTGACTTTTTAATGATTGCCATTCTAACTGGTGTGAGATGGTATCTCATTGTGGTTTTGATTTGCATTTCTCTGATGGTGAGTGATGATGAGCATGTTTTCATGTGTCTGTTGGCTGTATGAATGTCTTCTTTTGAGAAATGTCTGTTCATATCCTTTGCCCATTTTTTCATGGAGCTGTTTGTTTTTTTCTTGTAAATTTGTTTGAGTTCTTTGTAGGTTCTGGATATTAGCCCTTTGTCAGATGAGTAGATTGCAAAAATTTTCTCCCATTCTGTAGGTTGCCTGTTCACTCTGATGGTAGTTTCTTTTGCTGTGCAGAAGCTCTTTAGTTTAATGAGATCCCATTTGTCAATTTTGGCTTTTGCTGCCATTGCTTTTTGTGTTTTAGACATGAAGTCTTTGCCCATGCCTATGTCCTGAATGGTACTACCTAGGTTTTCCTCTAGGGCTTTGATGGTATTAGGTCTAACATTTAAGTCTCTAATCCATCTTGAATTAATTTTTGTATAAGGAGTAAGGAAAGGATCCAGTTTCAGCTTTCTACTTATGGCTAGCCAATTATCCCAGCACCATTTATTAAATAGGGAATCCTTTCCCCATTTCTTTTTTCTCTCAGGTTTGTCAAAGATCAGATGGCTGTAGAGGTGTGGTATTATTTCTGAGGACTCTGTTCTGTTCCATTGGTCTATATCTCTGTTTTGGTACCAGTACCATGCTGTTTTGGTTACTGTAGCCTTGTAGTATAGTTTGAAGTCAGGTAGCGTGATGCCTCCAGCTTTGTTCTTTTGACTTAGGATTGTCTTGGAGATGCGGGCTCTTTTTTGGTTCCATATGAACTTTAAAGCAGTTTTTTCCAATTCTGTGAAGAAACTCGTTGGTAGCTTGATGGGGATAGCATTGAATCTATAAATAACCTTGGGCAGTATGGCCATTTTCACGATATTGATTCTTCCTATCCATGAGCACGGTATGTTCTTCCATTTGTTTGTGGCCTCTTTTATTTCACTGAGGAGTGGTTTGTAGTTCTCCTTGAAGAGGTCACTTACATCCCTTGTAAGTTGGATTCCTAGGTATTTTATTCTCTTTGAAGCAATTGTGAATGGAAGTTCATTCATGATTTGGCTCTCTGTTTGTCTGTTACTGGTGTATAAGAATGCTTGTGATTTTTGCACATTAATTTTGTATCCTGAGACTTTGCTGAAGTTGCTTATCAGCTTAAGGAGATTTTGGGCTGAGACAATGGGGTTTTCTAAATATACAATCATGTCATCTGCAAACAGGGACAATTTGACTTCTTCTTCTCCTAACTGAATACCCTTGATTTCTTTCTCTTGCCTGATTGCCCTAGCCAGAACTTCCAACACTATGTTGAATAGAGTGGTGAGAGAGGGCATCCCTGTCTTGTGCCAGTTTTCAAAGGGAATTTTTCCAGGTTTTGCCCATTCAGTATGATATTGGCTGTGGGTTTGTCATAAATAGATCTTATTATTTTGAGGTACGTTCCATCAATACCGAATTTATTGAGCGTTTTTAGCATGAAGGGCTGTTGAATTTTGTCAAAAGCCTTTTCTGCATCTATTGAGATAATCATGTGGTTCTTGTCTTTGGTTCTGTTTATATGCTGGATTACGTTTATTGATTTGTGAATGTTGAACCAGCCTTGCATCCCAGGGATGAAGCCCACTTGATCATGGTGGATAAGCTTTTTGATGTGCTGCTGAATCCGGATTGCCAGTATTTTATTGAGGATTTTTGCATCGATGTTCATCAGGGATATTGGTCTAAAATTCTCTTTTTTTGTTGTGTCTCTGCCAGGCTTTGGTATCAGGATGATGTTGGCCTCATAAAATGAGTTAGGGAGGATTCCCTCTTTTTCTATTGATTGGAATAGTTTCAGAAGGAATGGTACCAACTCCTCCTTGTACCTCTGGTAGAATTCAGCTGTGAATCCATCTGGTCCTGGACTTTTTTGGTTGGTAGGCTATTAATTATTGCCTCAATTTCAGAGCCTGCTATTGGTCTATTCAGGGAATCAACTTCTTCCTGGTTTATACTTGGAAGAGTGTAAGTGTCCAGGAAATTATCCATTTCTTCTAGATTTTCTAGTTTATTTGCGTAGAGGTGTTTATAGTATTCTCTGATGGTAGTTTGTATTTCTGTGTGGTCCATGGTGATATCCCCTTTATCATTTTTTATTGCATCTATTTGATTCTTCTCTCTTTTCTTCTTTATTAGTCTTGCTAGCGGTCTGTCAATTTTGTTGATCTTTTCAAAAAACCAACTCCTGGATTCATTGATTTTTTGGAGGGTTTTTTGTGTCTCTATCTCCTTCAGTTCTGCTCTGATCTTAGTTATTTCTTGCCTTCTGCTAGCTTTTGAATGTGTTTGCTCTTGCTTCTCTAGTTCTTTTAATTGTGATGTTAGAGTGTCAATTTTAGATCTTTCCAGCTTTCTCTTGTGTGCATTTAGTGCTATAAATTTCCCTCTACACACTGCTTTAAATGTGTCCCAGAGATTCTGGTATGTTGTGTCTTTGTACTCATTGGTTTCAAAGAACATCTTTATTTCTGCCTTCATTTTGTTAAGTACCCAGTAGTCATTCAGGAGCAGGTTGTTCAGTTTCCATGTAGTTGAGTGGTTTTGATTGAGTTTCTTAGTCCTGAGTTCTAGTTTGATTGCAGTGTGGTCTGAGAGACAGTTTGTTATAATTTCTGTTCTTGTACATTTGCTGAGGAGTGCTTTACTTCTAATTATGTGGTCAGTTTTGGAATAAGTGCGATGTGGTGCTGAGAAGAATGTATATTCTGTTGATTTGGGGTGGAGAGTTCTATAGATGTCTATTAGGTCTGCTTGCTGCAGAGATGAATTCAATTCCTGGATATCCTTGTTAACTTTCTGTCTCGTTGATATGTCTAATGTTGACAGTGGAGTGTTGAAGTCTCCCATTATTGTATGGGAGTCTAAGTCTCTTTGTAAGTCTCTAAGGGACTTGCTTTATGAATCTGGGTGCTTCTGTATTGGGTGCATATATATTTAGGATAGTTAGCTCTTCCTGTTGAATTGATCCCTTTACCAGTATGTAATGGCCTTCTTTGTCTCTTTTGATCTTTGATGGTTTAAACTCTGTTTTATCAGAGACTAGTATTGCAACCCCTGCTTTTTTTGTTCTCCATTTGCTTGGTAGATCTTCCTCCATCCCTTTATTTTGAGCCTATGTATGTCTCTGCATGTGAGATGCATCTCCTGAATACAGCAGACTGATGGGTCTTGACTCTTTATCCAGTTTGCCAGTCTGTGTCTTTTAATTGGAGCATTTAGTCCATTTACATTTAAGGTTAAGATTGTTATGTGTGAACTCGATACTGCCATTATGATATTAACTGGTTATTTTGCTCGTTAGTTGATGCAGTTTCTTCCTAGCCTCGATGGTCTTTATATTTTGGCATGTTTTTGCAATGGCTGGTACCGGTTGTTCCTTTCCATGTTTAGTGCTTCCTTCAGGGTCTCTTGCAAGGCAGGCCTGGTGGTGACAAAATCTCTAAGCATTTGCTTATCTGTAAAGGATTTTATTTCTCTTTCACTTATGAAACTTAGTTTGGCTGGATATGAAATTCCGGGTTGAAAATTCTTTTCTTTAAGAATGTTGAATATTGGCCCCCACTCTCTTCTGGCTTGTAGAGTTTCTGCTGAGAGATCTGCTGTTAGTCTGATGGGCTTCCCTGTGTGGGTAACCCGACCTTTCTCTCTGGCTGCCCTTAAGATTTTTTCCTTCATTTCAACTTTGGTGAATCTGGCAATTATGTGTCTTGGAGTTGCTCTTCTTGAGGAGTATCTTTGTGGCATTCTCTGTATTTCCTGGATTTGAATGCTGGCCTGCCCTACTAGGTTGGGGAAGTTCTCCTGGATGATATCCTGAAGAGTGTTTTCCAACTTGGTTCCATTTTCCCCCTCACTTTCAGGCACCTCAATCAGACGTAGATTTGGTCTTTTTACATAATCCCATACTTCTTGCAGGCTTTGTTCATTTCTTTTTCTTCTTTTTTCTTTTGGTTTCTCTTCTCACTTCATTTCATTCATTTGATCCTCAATCGCTGATACTCTTTCTTCCAGTTGATCGAGTCGGTTACTGAAGCTTGTGCATTTGTCACGTATTTCTCGTGTCATGGTTTTCATCTCTGTCATTTCGTTTATGACCTTCTCTGCATTAATTACTCTAGCTATCAATTCTTCCACTCTTTTTTCAAGATTTTTAGCTTCTTTGCGCTGGGTACGTAATTCCTCCTTTAGCTCTGAGAAGTTTGATGGACTGAAGCCTTCTTCTCTCATCTCGTCAAAGTCATTCTCCGTCAAGCTTTGATCCGTTGCTGGCGATGAGCTGCGCTCCTTTGCCGGGGGAGATGCGCTCTTATTTTTTGAATTTCCAGCTTTTCTGCCCTGCTTTTTCCCCATCTTTGTGGTTTTATCTGCCTCTGGTCTTTGATGATGGTGACGTACTGATGGGGTTTTGGTGTAGGTGTCCTTCCTGTTTGATAGTTTTCCTTCTAACAGTCAGGACCCTCAGCTGCAGGTCTGTTGGAGATTGCTTGAGGTCCACTCCAGACCCTGTTTGCCTGGGTATCAGCAGCAGAGGCTGCAGAAGATAGAATATTTCTGAACAGCGAGTGTACCTGTCTGATTCTTACTTTGGAAGCTTCCTTTCAGGGGTGTACTCCACCCTGTGAGGTGTGGGGTGTCAGACTGCCCCTAGTGGGGCATGTCTCCCAGTTAGGCTACTCAGGGGTCAGGGACCCACTTGAGCAGGCAGTCTGTCCCTTCTCAGATCTCAACCTCCGTGTTGGGAGATCCACTGCTCTCTTCAAAGCTATCAGACAGAGTCGTTTGCGTCTGCAGAGGTTTCTGCTGCTTTTGTTGTTGTTGTTGTTGTTGTTGAGCTGTGCCCTGTCCCCAGAGGTGGAGTCTACAGAGACAGGCAGGTTTCCTTGAGCTGCTGTGAGCTCCACCCAGTTCAAGTTTCCCAGTGGCTCTGTTTACCTATTTAAGCCTCAGCAATGTCGGGCGCCTCTCCCTCAGCCTCGCTGCTGCCTTGCCGTTAGATCGCAGACTACTGTGCTAGCAGTGAGAGAGGCTCCGTGGGCGTGGGACCCTCCCAGCCAGGTTTGGGATATAATCTCCTGGTGTGCCCGTTTGCTTAAAGCACAGTATTGGGGTGGGAGTTACCCGATTTTCCAGGTGTTGTGTGTCTCAGTTCCCCTGGCTAGGAAAAGGGATTCCCTTCTCCCTTGCGCTTCCCAGGTGAGGAGATGCCTCGCCCTGCTTCAGCTCTCGGTGGTCGGGCTGCAGCAGCTGACCAGCACGGATTGTCCGGCACTCCCTAGTGAGATGAACCCAGTACCTCAGTTGAAAATGCAGAAATCACCGGTCTTCTGTGTCGTTCGCGCTGGGAGTTGGAGACTGGAGCTGTTCCTATTTGGCCATCTTGCTCCGCCCCCAGCATAACATTATTTCTGCCCTGTTACATTTGTTAGGAGAAAGTCATTAGGTCTACCCCTTTCTTAGGGAAAATAGAACTAAATTTCAACTTCATCTGTTGAAGAGAGTAGTATAAAAGAATTTGTGTACATATTTTAAGAACCACTACAATGTCCTTCCTCCCAATTGCTACTTTCAGGCCATATCTTTCTCCTCAGCTGTAGAGATGGTAGCCAACTTCCCTAAGGAAACCTCAGAGGCAGCCTTCAATTTATCCTCTCCATTCATGCTTAATTTCAACCAATCTTCACGTTTTTTCAAGTGTAATTCCTAAATATCTCTTGAACATTCCCATGTTTCTATGGACGTACTGCTATCCTTTCAGTCTAGGATAAGCATTTCTCTGAAGCCCTTGCTGATCTATTGCAAGAGCCTGTGAGGTCACTGCCCCTGTAGAGTTCTGAGACAGAGTAGGCACAAGACTTGTCCCTCACTGGGATTTAGCCCCCATCCCCACTAACATTTTTTTTCCATCTCCAGCAATTACCAGATCGATCATGCACTGCCACCATCCCTGCTGACTGCATTGCCCACATGCACACAAAACCAGAAAAATGACTTATCTTTACTTCATGTCTCATTATAATACTAAACTCCCCTCCCAGGAAGGGGCTTATCTGCCATTTTTTTTATCATGTCATATATGTTCTAACATGATTTCTCACTGTGCCTGCCTGTCCACCCTGAGTTCCACTCCACACATGTAATGACTGTTCATGTGCCTCATGCATTTTCACATCACTCTTCCTAAAACACTGTAAAGACCTATCCTCAAGGAGGTAGCCAGAGAACCCTCGCTCCAGCGCTGTCTCCCTTGTATTCAAGCACAAGTCCCTAATAAAGCTCTGTCTGCGGAACTTGCTTGACCTCATGTCAATTTCTATTTCATGGGAGCCCAAGAACCTATGGTGGGTAAAAGTTTTTTAAGTTTATCCTGAATAGACTTCTTTCCAAATTAAAATATCCTGTCATAACATTTCTCTAATCCTTGTCATATTTCTCCAGTGCCTTCAGGATAAAGTCTAAGCTGTCATAAATGGCTTATAATATCTTTCATGATTTAGCCCCTTCTCTAGACTTAACTGTGATCATACCTCCTCAACCCCTCACTCCTCAGTCAACATTTTAGCTACCTATGTGAATAGTTATGCAAATGCATTTATTACCTTAAAAATGCTATTCCCTATACCTGAACCAAGTTTATATCTCTAGTATACCTGACTCTTCATCTATCTGGCTCATCCCTATCATCCATCAGTTTTCCATTATATGTAACTTCCTCTGAGAAGTTTTACTTAAATTCCTTTAATAATAACTGCCCCACACTTTGACATTGAACTGTGTTCTTATTCCCATATCAATATTTATCACCCAGTCTTGTGATTGCCTATTTAATTATCTACATTTCCCCCCGACTAGACTGTTTGCCTTTCCAGACTATCATTTTCACTGTTATATTACCAAAGTCTAGCATAACATCCACCACATAGTAGAAATACACTGAATAGTTGCTAAATGAATGCATAATAATCAATTTTTTATATCAGGTTTCATAATTACAAGTCTGGGCTACACTGTAATTTTCTGTGTATTTTACCATCTGTACTCAATGTGAAGCACTTTAACGATCTTATCTTTCTTTTTTTTCCCTTTTAATCCCTTATAGGGTATGGCTTTACATCTTTCCTTTAGGGGAAAATTATATGCAAAAATTTTTAAAAGACTACTAATAAAAACATGTACTAGGTCCCACACTGTAGTTAGCAACTGGAAATACAAAGGTGAATACATTCCTCAGGAGACTGACATCTAGCAGGAGTATAGACTTGCAGGGAATAAAGGGAAGAAACTAGGGAAAGTGTACTGAAGCCAGATTTGGATGACTTGCCAGACATAAATTAGCTAGGTTAATTTGGGCGAAGCATTGATGACATATCTCACATTCATCATGCATAAAACAAAGGAGGTCTCCTAGAAACATGGTGGACTACATTGATGAGACCTCACTTCTCACAACACATATATTAAAATGCTGGATTGTGTATAAGCAAGCAAATTTTTAAAGTACATAGCAAGTTCAGAAAACAAACCAAATCAACCAACCAAGCAAATAAACATTTGGCAAAAATAAAGTCAAAACCGAAAAAGCTAAACCCTTTAGGGGATGCCATGATAGCTCAGGCAGTTACAGACTCTTTTGTTTGTTGTTGTTTAGTTTTTCTTTCTTATTTTGCTTGACTACAGAATCCAGGACCTAGTGTTTTAATGCCTTGGTCTCAGATGAGACAAGGAGTTGGATTTAAATCTCACATGAACCAGAAATTGGTAGGGCTGTCTTCTTCCTGAAAAAAGACCAGAAAAAATTCACTCACTGACTCAGAATAGCAGAAAGAAGCCTGCTATTTTCCTGGAATCCTGAGAGGAAAACAATGAAACAATAACATAAAATTTCTTCTGATAAATCAAAATTCCAAGCCAGTGCCATATACAGTTTGTAATTTGAAGTAAACCTTATATTAATAGTTAGAGAATCTCAAAGCAAAAATTTAACATAAAAAGTAGTGAAAGATTGGTCCTGGGATATAAATATGCCAACTTAAGAAAATCCATTTAGAGTAATAATTAATATATATAGGATATATATTTATATGTAATATATAATAGTACTCTAGAATTATATATAAAAATCATCAAATAAGCGCTTACTAAAAAACTGTAAATACACATGGAGAGATGAACTACTTTATGGAGAGCCAGTTGATACAGAAAATCATCTAAAATATAATTTCAGAAAGTGCATATAATAGGGGAATCTAAGAGTATAGAATATGACTAAAACGATCAGAGAAGTAAATGATTGAACCTGAATTTTAAGAAAAAAGAAGAATAACATAAAAATAAAAAGGAATATTTAAAATAGAATAATAAAAATAAACACAGTCAATGACATTTTTTTGAGTACATTAGAAATAGCTAAAGTGAGGAATGCATACACTGGAAGATAGATATGAGGAAATTAAAGAGAAGGCAATACGGAGTGACTAAAAGCAGGTAATTATGAAGACAAAGATACGCATGGTTTAAAAATATCTAGTATAAATCTAAAAGAAGTTCCAGAAGAAGAAAACAGGGAAAATGTGGGAGAATGGTAACAGCTATGAGTTTACCAGATTTATGCAAAAATAAGATTCCTCACTGCAGAAAAATATCAAGCCCTGAGCAGATAAGCAAAAAGAAATCACACTCTAGACATAGTGTTGTATAACTGTAAAACATATGAGACAAAGTGAAATATCTTAAGCAACAGAGAGGAAAGGCGGACTTAGTTATTTAACTGATAAAAGACTTTTCATTAGCAAAGTGAGAAATAAGAAATAATGGATAAATATTTTTAAAAGACCAATGGGAAGTAACTGTCAACTACAAATTTTATTATTGGCTAATTTATTGTATAAGAGAGTGATCAGAAAAATAAATTTTCAGTATGAAAAACAAAATACAAGAATTTGCCCCAAGTAGACATGGTGAAAAGAATTAATGATATTTATTCATTAAGAAGAAAATTGATTCTAGAAGGAAGGAATAGAACTAAGATAAAAGAAGCAACAATGGGTGCAAATTGGTAAGTATGGTGATTATTTCAAATAGCATTGACTGTAAAATCATCAGTTATAATTAGTTTGGGGCATTTTAAACAAGGGGGAAATTAATAGATTAAAAACAATGTGTAATTTAAAATGGTGGATAAGAATTAAAATATCCTAAGGTCCTTTGAGAGATATACAGAAATATTTATTCCAGATTTTAAATCAAGTATGCATACAAAAATTTTAAGACTAATTACTAAGTAATGAAAATGAGATGCTTAATATCTGAAACATGGGAGTAGATCTGGATTAAAATATTTTGATTAATCTGGTATAGAGGAATTGATGGGGTGGTGAAATGGAAGATAGAACATGGCAAATAAAAAATAAAAAGATGTTAAGTTCAGACAATAATTTCTTGTAATAATTTAACTGCTACTTTATAAAGAGTAAACATTATTCTGGTTTGTATTTAATTTGAATAAAATATATTCTATGACTTACATGTATACTTTAAAAATGATATAAATGAGTAAGGACAGAGATTCTGAAATTAAATTTTAAATAAATTAGAATCCAATTAAAAACAATTAAAATCTAATGTTGAAAATGTACACACTTAAAGACTTAATGTCATAAGAAGTTTGACAGAAAAGGAAATTACAAAATATCAATGAAATGAAAATTAAAAAGAGAATTGATACAATGTTAAGTGCAAACAAAATAGGCTTTAAAGGGTTATTAGCAACAAAGAACAATTTTACTTATAAATGAAATGAACAGTACAAGAGGAAAAGGTAACCATATTGATCATATATCCACTTAACTACATATTCTTACAAGCATAAAGAGAAAAATTAAGAGAACTACAAGGAAGAATTGGCAAATCCACAATTATACTGTAAGATTTTATCATATCATTCTAAGAAACTGACAACAGATAGAAAAGTAGCGTGGGTAAAATGAAACACTGTTTATAGTTCCTAGAAATATTATCTTCCCTTCCCAACAAAGTTCATTTAATAAACTATAATAAAGATAAGGTCATTAGATTACTCAATACTGTTTTTATATGACCACTTAATAGTTGAATTTAACACACACACAAAATTATCTTCATGAAAAAACAATTTCAAAACAGGAAATGAGTACAATCTGGGCAGTACTTTTTAGCAAGAAAAGTTTAAAAATGATTTATTTAAAGTGAAAATGGAAAGTTACCTTCAAGATTTGTTCAAGCTTGGGTAACTCTCTTACTTATGTAAATATGAAACAGTACACTTCCATTGTCCTAGGAGGCACCCAGCAGGAAAGTGCAGCCAGAGCTTTACATTTTCATCCAGAGCAGCCACTGACCACCAACCCCTTGGCTCCCCAGACTGCTCGGCACTTGGGAGGAGATGAGCTAATGTACACAGGAGCACCTAACATTCCCTTAAAGAATTAGTAATATCATAATGGTTTGAATGGAGTGAGATAATGCCAACTGAAATCAGCAGGCAAGAAAGATGCCAAAAGCCCCCACCCCAAAAAACTTAGGGGAGAGAAAATGGGGAAGACTAGACTGGGACTTCTGTGCTCAATCTCAGGGCGGTCTTGACTGAGACTTATCTGAAAAATAACAGCTGACAGCCTCTGTTTTAAGTGTGTGTGCATGTGCATGTATATAATTCCTTTAAATCTCACCAAATACTCATCTTTCCACAGCTCGATGAGGAACAGCTATATGACTCTCTCATGTGCATGAGTTTAAAGCACCTTCCTATTTATTCTCTGGCACTATTAGGTGTGCTTAGGAGGGAAATGGTTGAAAGTGAAGCATAAAATCAAAAGCGGAAAACACTGGAAATGCTCAACAGAGTGGAACTGCCTCTCTAGAGAAACCATCCTGTCCTGCACAGAGATCTGGACCAGCAAGGATATAATCACAGCTGTGGACAGAGTGGCAACAAACTGTGCAGGACCTATTTTCAACAGTGGCACCCTGTGGCAGACGGAAGTAAAGGCAGGCAAATGGTGAGGAACTATCTAATTCTTCATCTTTCTCTACTTTGATTTTAAAAGTAGGACTGGGCTTTTTGACCAAGAGGAGATAGAAAGGAAAGCCAAGTACCCTGCTTATTAGATAGGAAGGTAACTCAAGTGGTTTTGGTAAGTATTGGAAAAAGAGGACAGTGTATTTTCTACTCTGTACTGTGGTGCATACAGGTTTCATCTGTTGCCTCAGCAGTCACAAAACCAGATTGTTAAACTCGGTGCCAATTAATTCAAGATATTTCTCTCAAAGAATCCTTCTCCCTTTTGGACGTGGCTCTAGGATTTTTTTTGCTAGTTTTTGTTTTCAATAATTAAATATGAGATTTTATATTATAATTAATTTAATTCATAGATTCCTCAAATCCTCTCCAGGTAGAACAATATGTTAAAAATAGTAAACTATTTGAATTTTTTCATAGCTATAATCCAAAATGGAACACACAAATTACCCCAAAGCTATTTTATGTCAATAATAAGAAGCTCTCATCTTCTGAAAGTGTTCATGAAAGACAAATAGAAAGAAAGAATGTGCACCAATGAGACACAGATTTGCTAGGAAACATAACATTTTTTTCTTTCCTTCCTTCCTTCCTTCCTTCCTTCCTTCCTTCCTTCCTTCCTTCCTTCCTTCCTTCCTTCCTTCCTTCCTTCTTTCCTTCTTTCCTTTCTTCCTTTCTGCCCTCTCTCCCTCCCCCTCCTTCCCTCCCTCCTTTCTTCTTTCCTTTCTTTCTTTCTCTATTTCTTTCTTTCTTTCTCTTGCTCTGTCACCCAGGCTGGAGTGCAATGGTGCGATCTCGACTCACTACAACCTCCGCCTCCCAAGTTCAAGCAATTCTCCTGCCTCAGCCTCCCGAGTGGTTGGGAGTACAGGTGGCACCACCATGCCTGGCTAACTTTTGTATTTTTAGTACTCGGGGTTTCACCATATTAGTCAGGTTGGTCTCATAATCCTGACCTCAGGTGATCCACCCACCTCGGCCTCCCAAAGTGCTGGGATTACAGGCATGAGCCACCACGCCTGGCTGGAAACAACATGTCCACCAATCAATTCAAGTTTCAGATCTTAAGCAATGATAGACTTGATTCCTATTTGAGGCCATATAAGTACAGGTACTAGGGAATGTAAGGGACAAAGGTGTTGCACATCCAGGGATTTGTGTGTCTGTATTTTTGCCTCTTGTAATCTCATGGAGCTGAAGTTGCATGCCCCCTAGCCTAGGGAGGAATGGGCTCAAACAGCTCCCCCTAGGTCTAAATCACCTTTACCAGTCTCACAGGACTATCCATGCTCCAGATCACCACCCCACCCCCGTCTCATCCCCCAACTGCATTGTGGCCCACTCAGGTACATTTCAGATAATTCAGACTTGTGCTAGAGCAATTTGCAAAGACATTTTCAATTAAAATGCAATTCACAATTTCCTAATCTTACAAAAAGATATATTCTATTATAATAACTATAACGTAATTACAATTTATAGTAAATATTAAGGTAATTTTCTTATGGTAGTAAATGCCGAGAGGATCTATTGCCTTATGCAGAATTTTAGAATTTACCTTTCTTTGTCTAACCTTTCTTCTCTTTCAAACCCATTAATACCCATTTTATTGCTAAAGTCTTACTAAAGAAACAGGTTACCTCCAAAAGGAAACATTATGGTATATTCCATTAAACACAGTAAAACTTTAAATTTCACATAAAAATAGGTTATCCAATTACATGGTAAATGTGTCATTTGTTCATTGTCCAGTACACAATATATTTACAGGAAAATTACCAGGAACTTCTCAGCTGTATCAGATCTCAACCTTATATTTAGATGCAGTCATATATTACTGCTGATAATGTGATGTCAGTGAATAGATTGGAATTTTTCACTGTCCTTTATCAAGATAAATTGTTCTGTCAATAGCAAATGGCTGGCAAGTATTAACACTCTGCACACTATATGACTTTTCATTCCCTGCAAAAATTGTATTTAATGCTTTTGCACAAAATCTATGGCCGTGACTATCCTTATTACCTATTTAACTACCTTTTAAAAGGAGGATTTATTTCTGCAAATTAGGACCAGGATAACAAGATGGTATCATGCATCATAAACTTTAAGTCAATACAAGGCAGGACACTTGCAGTTTGAATGAGAAAATACCTTGCTCTCATCTCTTGGTCATCCAATAGTATTAGCAATCTGTGGTGGGAGCAGCTGCTCAGAGCAGAACTTTATCTTGGCCTCCTTCCATCTCCACTGCCACGATGTCCCACAGTAGCAATTTGCTCATTGGCCTATTACTTTCAATAGGTATTTCAGTAATTGGCTATTTCACACTTGTAAGGCTTGAACTGGCAGAGAGCAAAGGCCAGGCAACCAGTCTGTCAGGGTCTAGCAAGCTGGTCGTTCATCAATTATAATCAGCTTTTACAAGAGTGAGTGAATCCTCTGAAACCTTGTTTGCTCTGATCAGCTTTGCTACTAGTATAATTTGACCCCAAACTGAGCTGAGTCCTTATCTGAAGAATGTAAAAGTTGTTCTACAGTGACAAGCATGTTTGTTTATTCAGACCCCTGGAGAGACTGATGCGGGCTCAAAGAGGGGAAAGGGAATATGTTGATAATCTCAAGAATTCTGGGTTTCTTCTGCTTCTGTAGTTACTTGCTATCTGTCAATACAACACCCTTTCTTTTGCTAAAAATAAACATTCAAAGGGCATCAAAATAATTTATTTCGTAATGATTAATTATACAAGAGAGGGTCATCAAATTAAGAATTGAATTACTGTAAGGTGAGGTTTACTCTGGCCAGAGAGGTTGGGAGTCTTTTGCAATCATGTGCGTTATTTTAGAAATATCTATTTAAATAGAACATACAATTAAAAAAACACACACACATTATAATTACTGAACCGATGTATATGATCATGTGGACAACCAATTACTTGATTTAATATGATGGAGGCTAAGCTAGAAAAACAGTTTGCTAGAAACTTTAGGTCCATAACAGTAAATCAATATGGACTTCATTCACATATAAAAATAGTATTTTTTCTCTTCTTAGTCATCCCCAATATCTTCTATTATTTCCTATTTTACTGAACTCTAAGAGAACAGAAAAACCTGACACGAATTAAGTTTTCAAGAAAAAAAACCTGAAACATAGATAAGATGTAAGACTTTGCAAAATTCAGATAAGGTGCAACTGTACCAGCAGTTTTAGGTCCTAGGCATGTGGGTCACAGTTAATTTATGTAACTCACCCCAGGGGGCTAGAAAAACTACATTTGTATAATTTAGAAAGAGAGAAAAATGCATCTTAACATACAGGATTTATTTTTTTCTCACCACTGGCATCACTTTCTTCAAAAAGAATAAGACAATCCCTACTTGAAATGCATGTGTACAAAATTACTAATGGAAACAACCAATCTTTATTACAATGTCTGCTACTTGCTATCCACCAGTACCTATGATTCCCGTACTACAAATCCTATACTCTCCCTTCCCAAAGGCCAATTCAGTCTGTTGACCAGCGGATGACAAGGTGATCTGTCATCTAGCAACTGCCTTGAGCACAAATAAAACACACAACCAAAAATGGAATCTATTTAGTAGAGATTTTCATAAAATTTCAACTTAAAAAATGTAAAGGATAGATGATTTAGAAAGCTGTTAGAGATGCTCAAAAATCAATTCTAAATTTTGAAAAGACATGAGTAAAGCTCTTAATAAATCTACCTTCAAAGAGTTATGCACTCTTACTAGTTGAATAAATGAAGTGACACGGACGCATATCTAATTGTAATACATCACAAGATAATCTGTCAAGCCCAAGTGCTCAGGCCCTGTCACCCTACTTCATCCATTATTTATGTACAACCTTCATTGCCAGCAAAATCCCTATGAGGTGTGTAGCATGGCATTGAACACTGAGGTTCTGCCACTCAGCAAAAACTTTTAGAAAGCATACTGGATAATAATTATTAAACACTGTGTAAATGATCACTGTGGGGAGGGTACATTTAAAAAGCACCAGGATTATCCCAGAAAAAAATCATGACACATTTCATTTAGTTGGGCAATACACTGGATGTTCCATACTAACAAAGCTTACTTGGGTGAAACTATAACGCCACCAAATGCCTCTTCTTTGTCAGAGGCCAATCAAATCTCCATAATCTTCTTCCTTTTATTATTATATTAACTGAAAAAATGATAAAGTGAACTTATAACTTATAACACTAAACTTATAACAACATCTACTTCCATAATAGGCAAGCAAATGAAGGGCCCAGTGCCATTATTTTCTTTCTTTATTCTCTCCTCTTTCTTTTTAAATTGCTAAGTTGAAGAAGTTCCAAAGATGAGGAATTATACACGTTTAACCACTTTCTCAATGCAGAAAGCCTGCGTCTGGCAGTTGCTGGAAGGTAGTCACCATTTTCTGCTCACCCTTTCTACCAGCACACATGGCCCTGCCCCATGTGCCTTTGCTGGGAACAGGGAACTGCTAAATAAATGCATGCTGAGCAAATGCAACCCAAACAAATGAAATCTGAATAAATGCATCCTTAACAGATCCATCCTGGGCAAGTGCAACCTGAACAAATGCATCCGGAACAGATGCATCCCAAACAGTTGCATCCTGAATAAATGCATCCTTAACAAATGCACCTGAACAAATGCACCTTGAATAAATGCATCCTGAACAAATGCAGCCTGAATAATTGCATCTTGATTTTACAATCAAAATTCCACAGTGTTGTTTATTTTGTTTGTTTGCTTATTTTTTCTTAAGGAATCACTATCATATTTCATAGTAAGCATATTTTTTTCCAAACATGTTCTTAAATAATGAAGATAAAAATGCACATCTGAAACCATTTTAAGGATTCAGCCAGCTCCTCTGCTTCAGTCATGAGGGGGCAATAAGAACAAAAAGCTGCTTCAGGCATTTAGTAGTAGAAAAATTAAAGTTCCTCTAAATTAGTGGCTATATTCTCTCCCAGTCCAATTACTAGCTTTAATATTTGTCAATAAAATACCAAATAAAAGATTAGTCTCCAGATAAGGCAGCTGTTGCCATTTGGACCCTGTGATACTTCACATTCTCAAACTGTGGCGTGGAAGCTGCTGATTACAGCTTCATATCACTGACAGGTGCTGTAAGGCCCAAATCTTATGGACTTTTCTCTGGAAAGAAAAATTATAATAAAAGAACAGAACATATACATCATAACAAGCTAAGATTACACAAGATGCTGTTTTAGGGACTTGTCACATTTGAACTTGAGTTTTGGAACATTCTTTGTAATTAATAAAAGTCACAGTGTAGGTATATGATAGCTAGAAGTCATTCTGGTTTGAGGCAGTAACTAAACTGCTTGCCAGAGCCTCACACAATTCCTCCTAACTAGATCACATCTTGTTCCATAGCAGCTGCTTCTCATCACTTCCCTGCACAGAAGGGCAGCGGATTACACGCCTTCGCTATGGAGACCTATGTATCTCCTTGACAATGTGCAGGAAAGCCCACCATGTGGAAAAGACAAGTTTGCTCCTTTCCTTTGAAGATAGATATATGCTAAACTTACAGGATCATTAGGATACCCTGTGAAAGAACAGATTTTCTTTAAGACTTTACTTCCCCTAAAGAAAAAAAATACATATATATATATCGCCTCCATCTTATGTAGCTTTTAAGAGAGCTGCAATTAGGACATAAATTCAAGCTTATTTCATTTGATATAAGGTTCTTATATTTGAAGAGTTTTTTTACAATTATTACTTTTAATCAGAAGCCAGCTTCAGTCTTTGAAATCCAGATTCTCTTCTCTAATGTGGATCAAAATAAATTGTCCCACATTGAGAAGTATAAAAAAAAATCCAGGCAAAATAAAGTAATTATAAGTTTATTTTCACTTTGCAAGCAAGGGTGGTAGAGGAGTCTGGGCTCTACTTGATGATTGTGGCAGTACTAACAGTTAATTTAGGATGATGGTGCGACATGAAAATAAAACTTCTTCTGATTGAATTTCAAGGACTCTTCTGTTTAACTAGCTTCAAGAGTCCTTTTTTGATCATAATAAAATTATTTGCCATATGGTTCAGATGCTTGTGATCCCCTCTCAATGAGAGGATTATGCATGAGATAAAATGCCTACTGTAGCTGCAGCCAAGCACACAGCTGGCTCTGATAATGCCAACAAATGGCTTCATCCATCTCAATGTCACGTAGGAGCTGGTGCGACGCGAGTCAGCCCCGAGTACAATTAAAATCTACATCATCTGTGAGAAAGGTGATGGAGGTTCTGACATCAGAGCTGTGCCAGATTCATCCTCTTTCCACAGTAACAGAAGAAACGTGTTGCCCCTTTCACCCCGTCACACTAATGATGTGCTGTGCAGATCCCTTCCTGTGCACATTAAAGGTACTAAATCAAGGGGCCTTCTATTTAAAAGCTTCACCTTTATCTGACATTCAGTAGCTAAGACGTACGTTTCTAAACTTCAGTTGTGTATTCCTTGCTTCTTTTTTTTGTGATGAGATAATGTCATTTATGTCTACCAGTGAAATATAAATAGAAAAGTTTATGATCCATAAGGCCTCAAATTGTGGCAATATGCAGAAATTTCCTTGTTTTAATTCCACAATGTTCAACCACACTAATAAAATCAGGTTTGAACATCCATTTGTTCCAGAAAGCCAAATTTTATTGCTAAAACATTCATAACTCATAACAAGCAAGCTCAATATCAATTCAGGGACAAGCATCTTTATCTGCATATTTTAAGTAAAAATTAAAAGTGAAATTTAGGCCTGAATTTTGTTCTTTTTACCATGTTGTATTAGGAGGAAACCTTCCAAATATGTTTCACTAGCATTTCCAATGACTTTCCTTTAAAATTAAGTGGAATAGAAATAAGTTACTGAAAGCTAATTCTATGATTATTTATTTATGTACTTTTGTTATATACTTTGGTCTCTACTGAGCGATTATTCTTGAAAGACAAAACTGCGTAATCTGTAAACTGGCACACTAATCTTTCATGTAACTGGAAGACAAAAATACTCACACCAAATACGGAAATACATGCTCTAAAGTCAAAGGAAAATCTGTATAAGATGTATAAATGTGTGCAAGCATATATTTGTATATATTGTATATGCATGTATATACATGTGTATGTTCCAAATAATACACACACACACACTCTCTCTCTTTACTTATTATTTGGAATGATAAATAGGTGTTTTGGGGAATTTTTTGCTCTAACTTTGTAACCCTGCAATAAGGTAGAAAACCTCATGCAACAGAAGGCAGATAATCATCAATGGACATATGGACATTAGCCATTTCAGATGGCAACTTTTCCATGCTCTTCCTATGTCAGTTATGGTCTATAATATGAAAAAGGGTAATTTTTAATCAAGTTTCTTTCAGGTAGTCTACTAATGTAAAAATTACACCTTTAGTCTATTCAGTTTATGAAAAATATATAAAATTCATTAATTTTTTTGCACCAAATAAGTCATATAACTCACTAGGCAGTGTTCTGTCATAATTTCTATAGAATTGGTTGTGCTTATTCTAAACCAGTGGGTTTCAGCCTTAGCTGCATGTTAGTATTACTTGTGGTATTTTAAAAGTAAGGTTGCCAGTGACTCACCCCAAATATGCTGGAACTGAATGTCTGGGAGTGGGTCCTAGACTTTTGTGAAAGATTCTCCAGACAATAGCTAAAGCACCATAAAGCACCATGAGAGATGGAGACTTGTATCCTAAACATTGCCTAAGAAGTATTTTATATTTGAATTTCCAGCACCACTAGAATTATTTTATTGGTTACAGATGTTTCTTGTGTTAAGCAAAAGAAATCAGTAACATTTCTGACACAAATTCATCCAATCCTATAAATATTTCTTAGAAGATTACAGTATGTTCAGTTCTATGAACATAATA